>NC_053490.1:194485872-196885872 GCF_905171775.1 Rana temporaria
TTCCTCGTCGAGTTCCT
This sequence comes from Rana temporaria, assembly GCF_905171775.1. Taxonomy (NCBI): domain Eukaryota; kingdom Metazoa; phylum Chordata; class Amphibia; order Anura; family Ranidae; genus Rana; species Rana temporaria. The sequence continues at coordinate 194,485,890 of NC_053490.1, forward strand.
TGTTAGGCTGTCGAGGAACTCGACAAGGCAAGTTTCAGAAGACATGCTCTCTTTTTGGCTCGACGGGATCCTCGACAGTTTCCTCGTCGAAAAAAGGTACACACAACCGGTTTCCTCGGCAAAAAAAAAAATCCCAGCAAGTTTCTTGCTGGTTTTTGCCGAGAAACTCGGTCGTGTGTACGAGGCCTTAGTCTTAATACAAGGATAGCCATGTGTGCGTAATTTTCAAATCCGTGGCTGAAAATTGGAGCTTTTCGAAAATACGGCTACTGGTTTGTTATCATTGTGAACTGAGTTTATAGTACTTTTTATTTATTATACTATTATTATTATTATTATTATGTTAACTGTGTGAATTGAGTCCATAGCATTTTATATGTATTTTTCTTATAAAATAGTAATAATATTCATCGTACTTATTATTATTATCATTATATTTCTTTTCTGGTAAATCATTTTATTGGAAATCAAAGGAAATACAATACTTGGGGGGTCACCCACGCAAGGGGTCATGTATGATCACATGAGATTATATTTCTTTTCACACAATATGATAATTATAAGGTATTAAATGAATAATAATTGTTATTATTGTATTTCTTTTAACGCACACAACTGTAATATGATAACTTTAAATTATTATTATTATGTTGAATGTATACAGCTTGGCGCTTTACAAATTAAAGAGAGACAGTAAAGTTAAAATACAATTCAAAACAAAAGGGTTGGAGGGACACTATGCGCTACATGATCTGCATAATAAAAAAATTTGTTATACGTTATGTAAACTAAAAGAAAAGATAGTACACAGGAAACATTTCCGGGAAAACTTGTTAGACAGGCAGATGAAAATCAAAACTACCATTAGGTAAAAATAATCCATCCCCCATCAGCAGTTGCCCATGCATACCTCACAAGAGCTGGGATTTCACATCAAAGGCTTCTGATAAGATCCTAAACAAAGCAAAGTAATAATACAGACAGAAAACTCCAAAGTGAGCTACTTCCTCTCGAGGAGGCTGAAAGTGCACCCTCAGAGAAAAAATAGGTCTGCCATATTATGTCTAGATTTCTAGGACTTTAAAATATTGTTAGTGATTTATTAGATAGGACTAGCACAAAGTCGGATTTCATGATTGTCTGTATATGGGAACATCAAGTTAAAAGTACTACTCTGTAGGAAAGTGCATGCTGAATGATGGGAGGAATGGGAGTAGTGGGCCAGTCATTAGGTAACTTTCCTTTAATCTTATACTCGGATAGAATAGCATGCTATAGGAGCCGTATTCTACAAATCACATTTTTTTCTATTACTGCTACCACTTGGTTCAGCTACTTCTCACAGGTATTGTAAACCAAGTTGGAAGACAGCTTGTCAGGAGGGTTAACTACCTCCTCCATATGTGTAACAATATTGGGATTAAAGGCTCTCCGCTTTGTGAACAGTAAAATAAAATCTCACGTAGAGGGTCGGATATTTATGTGTTCTCTGAGATGTGACACTTCACAGTAGCCGTCTCCCCTGACACATGAAACCCAGGCTCTTATTTTACTCCTAGCACCCAATTGTGTATGAAAGCCAAAGGTCACTTTAAGATTTATATTCCTCTAGGCGGGAAACTATATGCATATTTCTATGGCATATTAACCATATTCAGGGTCAGTGTAACCCGAGTTCCAAAGATTATAATAGGCACTTGTAGAAAAACGCGTGAAGCAAAAAATGGACTGCATTATGAATATTGTGTTCCTTTTATATATATATATATATATATATATATATATATATATATATATATATATATATATATATAAATATATATATATATATATAAATATATATATATATATATATATATATATATATATATATATATATATAAATATATATATATATATATATATAAATATATATATATATATATATATATATATATATATATATATATATATATATATATATATATATATATATATATATATACAGTATGCATACAAACACTGTGCACTCATCCCCTTCCACATGTATATTCTTGACTTTCCCATACAATATTTCATATCATATGTCTCATTATTTATACAGATAGCAGAATTTACTCATTTCAAAAACTGTTCACTATTGGAAAAGTAACCAAGTGCATTAAGAGGATATGTCTGCTCTTAATGTAAACCTGTAATAATAATAATAATAATAATAATAATTGTAAGCTCGCAAGAGCAGGGCCCTCCTAACCCTCTTGTATTGAATTGTCTTGTTTCTGTATTGTTTCCTATTATACTGTACTATAAATATCCTGTACAGATACTCCTCATTTAACAACCACTCGGACTTACGACCAGCTCTCCCCAACCAAACGACGTGCTATAAATCATTGTATTGTACAGTACAGAATTTTTTTTGTGTCCTGTACTATGCAAATTAATTCAATGTTATTGAGCTGGAGTTTTGTGTTTAGACCTTTATTTCACATCACAGTACAGAACAGTAAGAATGCTTAAAATATTGATCACTTATGGCCCCTCGTTTAACGACTAATTCGTTAACGACCTGGTCGTTGGAATGGAACCTGGTTGTTAAGTGAGGAGTACCTGTATACTACTACTAATAACACACTTATAATTTATTACACATGGTAAAGCCTTTGTCCAAGACAACATTTTTAAACCCTATTCATGAAGCGTAACATAATTATTTAATTTCTACTGCAGAAATCTTTTCCACCTTCACCATGTGGAAATTAAGCAAATCTAAGACAATAATATAAAATCTCAATTGTAAATTGTTTGTGTTTACTCCTCTATTACTCTTGGAATAAAGGCCCGTTCACACAAGTCTGAGTCCGTTGTGCCAGGTGGCAACATGTGCTATTTCAGCGCATTGTACGTCTTTTATGATTTTTTTTTACTTTGTTGAGTGTGTACACAGACCCACTCTATTCAAATCTCCGCATTGCAGCATATTGCGTTGATCTGCTGTGCCATGCACTGTGGGAAAATATGGCATGCCTGCATTACTCCGCACTGCACATTGTGGAGACTGCTATTGATCAGGTGCATAAAGACACAAGTTACCGCACATAGATGCTGATTTTGTATGAAGAGTCACTTCAATTATCCAATCATGTGAAAAGAAAACCTCTGTTTACTTATTTCATCTGCATATGATTGGATAATTGAAGTGAATCTTCACACATTTTATTGTCAAACCCTTTAGTAAATCAGCATGATAGTGAGAATGAGCGCTTAGACTTTTCCTCAATGCTGCCATTTCTTGGGTGATGCCGCGTGCACACGATCGGTTTGTCTGATGAAAATGGTCTGATGGACCGTTTTCATCAGACTAAACCGATCGTGTGTGGGCCCCATCGGTTATTTATCCATTGGTTAAAAAACTAGGAAATTGTTTTAAAATTATCTGATGCATAAAAAACCTATAGAAAAAAACGCCCGTCTGTAGGCACGTCCATCGGTTAAAAATCTACGCATGCTCAGAATCAAGTCGACGCATTCTTGGGAGCATTGAACTTCATTTTTTTCAGCACGTCATTGTGTTTTACGTCACCGCGTTCTGACACGATCGGTTTTTTAACTGATGGTGTGTAGGCACGACTGATCATCAGCCAGCTTCATCGGATAACTGATGGAAAAATCCATCAGACCATTTTCATCGGATGGACCGATCGTGTGTACAGGGCATTAGAGTTTTCTCTTTGATAGGTTAACACTGGAGCGGTCTACAGAGTGCCCCCCCTCTACAGACATACACATGCACATTCACCTTACGGGGATATGTATGTTTGTATGATTATATTTTGCAAGGATACTAGATTGTGCATGGATGTGGTTTCAACAAACAGAAAATTAAAGGGTTATTTTTCTGCTGTTGTTTTTAAAGGAAATTTTAAAGTTATTCCTTGCAGTGGGGCAGTGCCAGCACTACAATAGGATCAACTTCTTTAGTCTAGGGCAGTGATGGTGAACCTTGGCACCCCAGATGTTTTGAAACTACATATCCCATGCAGTGTAGTTGAGCATCATGGGACATGTAGTTCCAAAACATCTGGGGTGCCAAGGTTCGCCATTACTGGTCTAGGGGAAAAGAGAAGCACTTTAACTTACCCAATCTTCTGCTTTCCCAATAGATGGCGCTCCCCCACACTCTGGCAGTGGACTGTCCCTCTTTGTCACCAGGTCCATATAAAGCTTTAGACCCTGTATTGGTCCTGATGATGTTAGGACCATATGGTGGCCATACACATGTCCATTTTTTTTTTTACATTTCAATTTTTTTCAATATAATTAATCGATTTCCCTGTGTGGCATATTGATTGGATGGGTTGTAAACAATAGATTGTTTATTCTTTTTGGAAGAGATTGATTGAAAATTAATTGATAATTTATTAAAGTGGGTATGGCCACAATTAGACCACTGGAGCATGGGGGATAAGACCAGACTTGTCTAGAAGCACAGAGAGGAGGATCAGGCAAATGAGTCTGAAAAAATGAAGGAAAAGGGGAGACCTGAGTGAAACCTTTAAATACAATAATTGTGTGAATAAGGTCTAGGAGGGCAGTATTTCCAATATGAAGCTAAGATCAAGAGCACGGGGACAAGACTTCAAACTAGCAGGAGGAAAGTTCAAAACTAATCTTAGAAAGTATTATTTTACTGAAAGAGTAGTTGATGCTTGTAATAAACTTCCAACAGAGGTAGCGAGTAGGTCAACATAGATCTATACTCAGAAAATAAACTTAAAAAAATATACTGTATACTGTATATAGTAAATAATAGTAAATGGGGCAGACTAGATGAAACACTTGTTTTTTTTTAATATGTAAGTAAATGTTCTTTAACCTCTTTAGTATCACACTATAGCCAAAAGACAGCTATAGCGCAGTATTTAGTTCAGGGAGGGCATCCATAGATGTCCTCCAAGAACCCTGCGACACGCATCAGGTATACTCTGTGACTTCTGTGTCCTTCTGACATAGCTGATCACAGTGGCCCTTTACCATGTGGTCGGCTGTGTCCAATGACAGCTGATCACAAGTAAATAGACTTGCCGGTTATCGGCTTTCCTTTCCTCATGTGCTGTGGCTGTATGAGAAAATAAGTGCTGATAACCGTTAAGATAGTCAGCACACTGTTTACACTGATAATCAGGGAACTAATCACCAGTGTCCGAATTATCAGTGCAGCCCCACCAGTGCCAATTAGTGCTGCCAATCGGTGCCGCCTCATCAGTGCCCATGAGTGTCGCCTCAGTGCCCATGAGTGTCGCCTCAGTGCCCATCAGTGCAGCCTCGTCAGCTCACATCAGTGAAGGAGAAAAAATGACTTTTACCTTGCAAAATATTATAACAGAAACTAAGAAAAACATATTTTTTCCAAAATGTTCAGTCTTTTTTCATTTGCTTAGCAAAAAAAGAAAAAACAGTGGGAATTAAATACCACCAAAAAAATCTGTCTCATAAAAAATTACAACATTTTCATATGGGCACAATGTTTTATTCAAAGTGTAGGATTTTTTTTTTGCCGAGGAAACCGGTCGTGTGTACATTTTTCGACGAGGAAACTGTGGAGGATCCCGTCGAGCCAAAAAGAGAGCATGTCTTCTTTTTCCTCGACGGGAATGGAGAAACTTGCCTTGTCGAGTTCCTCGACAGCCTAACAAGGAACTTGACGAGGAAAACGATGTGTTTTGCCCGTCGAGTTCCTCGGTCGTGTGTACGAGGCTTCACAGCTCTGAAAGCTGAAAATTGGCCTGAGCCTTAAGGTGCCCAGTGTTGACGTGGTTAACAAGTCCTCTAGACCTAAATGAGTAATTAACATTTGCAGCGCGGGTGAAATCCTGCTGCAATGGATCATTTTTACGTTTTCTAGAGTTGGGTTTTAATGCCTTTTTTGGAGACAAGAAAGATTTTTCGGTATGGAAAAATACTGCTATTTAGTAAATCACCAATATGTTTATTAAAGGAGTGGTTCGGAGTCCGCAGCTTTGTTAGCATTTCAAATGTTATGGCAAATGACTTTCATGCATGGGCACATTTTCTCAGCCAAACCATCCCATTTCATCATCCCTTGAGATAACCTGGCATTGTGGGGGTTAACTCTGAAATGATATGCTGTATTTGTAGGTGTCAGGAATGTTCATTATCGCTTGCAGAGATTTTTAGGATGGTGGGAAAACCTTTTCTGCCAACGTGTGATACTGAAAGATCATTTCCCTATATATATATATATATATATATATATATATATATATATATATGCAGTACGCTAAATTGTTCGCCAGATGGGTAGGAAAAGTTACAGTGGCCCCAGAGCTGTGTGGCTGAGATGAAGATGGCAGACGTTTCATCGCCTTTCATTCTTAGCCAAAAAGCTGCGATCAATAAGCAGCTTAACCGACATGGTGCCGGACCCTAGAGAGCACACAGTATCAGGTAGAAAGATTAATGGCACACAACTGCAACATTTGGTTTGTGTAGTTAATATCCTGTAGTGTATTCAGTAGGATGCCACAGTTTTATATCAGTCATTTTCCGAGTTTGTGATTGATCATGGACAGTTTTCAGAAACAATCTTTAATTAGACCAAAGTAAAAAAAAAAAAAATAACCATTAACAATAAATTGCAGAGGCACCGCGTCATCATAGCATTAGAGTGCAAACTAAATATTTATATTCTATAATCAGGTATCTCCTGCCGTATTTCTACCAAGTCGTGTTAAACTTAGCACATGTCCTAATTACATAACCATTGTTTTCTTGCCCATACGATGACAGGTGATTCATATGTGTTTTTCTTCCACTTCCACGTTCCCTCAGATAAACAGGAGATAACGTGGGATGTTACAAGAGTGCAAATAGCGTGTAATTAGAAGATAGGATGTGTTGTGAATGACTGAAGACGAGGGCAAGCATTCATTTCTCAGACATATGTGGGTCTGGTCTCATGTGGGCAGAAACCGGGAGACTCATTTCTTTCCCAAACAATGTGATTGCATTTTTCTGCAAGCTAAGGCCTTATCTGCAAGCGACTCCTCCTGTTTAACCAACACAGAGGCCTGTTCCTTTAACCCTTACCAAATGGAGAAACATACTCTACTGAGAGTATCTAGGGGCTGTCAATGCTGACCTTTCCTTCTTAAAATAGTAGTTCCCAGGCTTTAAGTTCTAAAAGGTTGACAACGTGATTCACTGGGGTGTTTGGTTGCCCTGTCTGCTAGCCAGTCATATCAGGCAATGGCATCTCATGTACAGATTCTTTGATCTGAAGCCTCCAGTATGGTTAAACCCATCACAAACCTGGCCAATTAAAACTGAGCATATGATAAAAAATGTGCAAGCAGTTATTATAGTGAAAGCTGCATGTCATAACAATCTAGAGATCCTTAGATATAGCCAGCCTAAAGGCCCGTATATTTCGGATATTCCAAAAAACAATTGTGTGATGGACGTGTTATGTCGGATAATCCGACCGTCTGTATGCTCCATCGGACAATTGTTGTCGGAATTTCCGACAACAAATGTTGGATGGTCATGCTGGATGATCATGCATGTTGGATGGTGTACACAAATCCGTCGGACTAAAATCCAAAGTACAAACACACATGCTAACCATCAGACAACATTAGCAGAAGTTGCCCAAAGGGTGGCGCTTAAGAGCGGAAAAACAATGAAGTTTCGTGCATGTTGGCTGAAAAGGTTCTGCCATCTGAAGTTCACGCCCAACGCCCTTCGGACAAAAATCTACGGATTTGTCCAATGGAAATTCGATCGTGTGTATGAGGCTTATGGTAGAACGAAAGGCAAAACTTTTTTTTTGCATTTTGGATAGAGCAAAGCTGGTCATAGATGGACCAAATTTTGACAGGATCAGCAGTGACTGGAAGAATTTCGAACCATCTATGTCAGTTTTTTTTTTGCCCAATCAGTGGCACTGGCTATAGCTGGCAACACTGATCATTGTAAACTGACAATGGGGAACTCTAGAATAGCTCCTGAATGAGGGATTCATTGAATTGTTTTTTTTTTTTTCAACCAATGGCTGGCATCATCTATGGCCTTCCTAATACATGGTACACATGGGCATTTTTTTCCTGCTCAACCCAGCAGGCTGAAAATAAAAACAAAAAAATAACTGAGGACCACTCCCCCTTTTTTTATTTTCTTTGTTTGCTCCCCCCCCCCTTTGTGGCTAATACAGAGATATGACCACTGCTTATTTTTTTAATAAATACGCAGTGTCGTATCGAGCTATCTCGGGTATTGCACTCAAGAGCACGGGTCAAATGTTCATTAAAAATAGCGCCGCTATACCGCCAGCGCACCTCCCACGCCCAGTGTGAAAGGGGCCTCAGGGGGAGATGTGTTCACTTCAACCATCAAGCTAAAATCCTATTTTGTTGAATTTCCTTTCCACATGATTGGGTATTCAAAGTGAACACAGTTTCACAATTTTTTTTATAAGCTACATGAACATTTTGTAAATCAACCACAGAATTTGCATATTAGTGTCCCATAGGTTTAGAGCTTCTTGGGCCTGTCAAGAAGAAAGCTGACCATTAGGCTGCATTCACACCTCGGCGTATATACGCCTGAAGCGCGACGCTCGTGCCCCTGGAGGGGCGAATTTCCATTGATGTCTATGAGATGGTTCACATCTCACGCCGAACGCCGAAATGCCGTACGCCTGCCGCCTGAAAACAAGTCCCGGACCCTTTTTTTCAGGCGGCATTGGCGTTCGGGCATAGACATCAATGGAAATTATTTGTTAAAAAAAAAAAAAAGTAAACAAATCACGGCAAAATACGCCACGTACGCGGCGTTACAATGTGAATGCAGCCTTAGTGATACGTTACTACATCTCAGTGACAAACTATAGTTTTATCTCCTCACAGGCTGTTTCTTATCAGTTCTGGTATAATTAATACCAGAAATATGCTTTCAAATGCTGTGTGTACATTGATGTATTGTCATCTTGTATGGCATAACCCCTTGCAAGTTTGAAGTTAGCGTTTCAGACTTTAATGGAATGAATGAATTTTGCATGCCTTCCGTTTGCTTTTTACCAGGCAGGAAGATATAACCAGGTACAGATCCGTTTAGCTGCTATTGCTAAATCAAATCAGATGATCCCTGATCTCATTATGTCTTCAAAGGGGTGTGGTTGTGCATGGTTATTTCTAAAATAACGTTACAGCAACTCGGTCAGGGGGCCAAAGAAGAGGATAAAATCCAATCAAGATAACAGGAAGAAATCTTCCAGACATAAAAGGTGAGACAAATATCTATGAAATGTCTAAGAGAAGGCAAGCAGACTGCACCGAGGGAGGGGGGGGGAGTTAATTAAAAAAAGCCATGTCCAGCCATAAAAATGCACTAAAAGTGAAACATATTATTGCATTAACGGTTTAAATGTGGAAGCAACAAGCAAAATGTAGTCACGTTGCAGTGATGGGAATTCATAAGCAGTAGCTGCACATGTAGGGTACTGTTCTAGGCCGCTCATGTCTAAGTACAACGTATTCCGGCATTCTGGAAAATATTTTTGAACATCCCTCCTTTTTGTTTTAAATGCAATATAATATTTATTCTGTTTGTCCTGAAATACAAATCTATCAAAAAAGAAATAAAAAATGATGAGCAAGTTGAAAAATTCAATGTTCTGTGTACAGCCTACATCGGTACGTCAAATACGATACTGAGAAATTTTTACACCAAAACAAGTTAGTAATAAAACCCTCAAAAATAAAATGATCACAACTGAAAATATTTAAATTAACAGCATAAAGCTGCATTCACACCTCAGCGTACAAAATCGCTGCGTTTTGTCCCGCGAATTGCGGCGACAAATAGTGGCATTTTGTACCGCGATTTGCAGCGACAAAACACTGCGATTGTGAATGCAGCCTTCACCCCCTCTATGGAGATGGTTCACATCTCCTATGCCGAACGCCGAAAGCCGCCTGAAAAAAAGGTCCGGGACTGTTTTTCAGGTGGCAGGCGTACGGCGTTCGGCGTGGAGACGTGAACCATCTCCATAGAGGTGCATGTTAAATCATCCCTCTGGCGTCTCGGGGCTGCAGCGGCGTCGCACTACAGGCGTATATACGCCTAGGTGTGAACGGGGGCTAATGCTAACTTACTCAACTTCCACTAAGGCTCTGAAGCTGGGCATAGTCACTTAATCACATCACTAGTTCCCCTTAATGAGCATTGCCCAGCCATATTTATGGGCATTCAATAGATAATCTCAATCTAGTTCATCAGATTGTCAACTAATGTCTGTGGGCACTTTAACTGTGAATGTCAATATACACTTTTAAGAACAATCCTTAACCTAAGCCTAACCTTTAACATGTGTCTAACCCCAAATTCTAATTTTCTCAAGAGGGATCAGCTTGTTGTGAATAATCTTATCACTATATTTGCCTATCGCACACATCAGGCTCTGCTTTCTGCTTTGCAATACAACACAATGATTGTGCTTTACTGATTCTGCTTACTGGAACCAATGAGCTCCTTAGGTCGCTGTTATCTTATCACAACTTTTACGCAGAGCTGAACAAAAAGAAACAAACTCTGAAGTTAGCTGTACTAACTATGCAAGCTTAGTACAACAATCTCCGCACTGAGCTATTGTGTTCTGACAGGGGGACATTAAGCCGGTTTCTGTTGGACAGGCTGCTGTACATACCTGCCGAATGTTGACCGGTTTCTGTTGAACCGGCTGATACCAGCCAATATTTGGCCCATGTGTACCAGCCTCAATAGCTCCCTTGTGGTTAAACTACAAATTTACATTTGATACAATGCCACTTATTGAAAGTCACATCAAGAAGTTAAAGCAAAACTCCATATACAAAGAGCCCAACAAACTTTTACTGCATTATTCCGGCTTCAGTCCAGATATTTCACCTGCAGTATTTTTCTCCAAATAGGTGTCCTTAATCTTACTGTCAGCACCATTAAATGCACTTTCCCTGATCCTAGGTCATCTTGGACCTCCCCAGCCTGTTACCAGACAGTGAATGCAGAAGCAGCACAGTGATGGTTGACGTGGAAATCATGACATCATCTACCCATCTCTCCATCTTGACCAAACAGAGAAAGCCTTTATTAATATATATATATATATATATATAGGGTCCGTAGGGTTCAATATTGAATTGGCCCTTTAAAGCTATAACATCAGGGGTCTATTATAGTATGCTCCAAAATCTTTCTTAGGCCGCGTACATGCGATCGGTCAAAACCGATGAAAACGGACTGAAGGTCCGTTTTCATCGGTCCAAACTGATCGTGTGTGGGCCCCATCGGTCAGTTATCCTTCGGTCAAAAAAATTAGAACTTGCTTTAAAATTGAACCGATGGACGCCTAACCGATAGGTCAAAACCGATCGTTAGTATGCAAAAGCATCGGTTAAAAACCAGCGCATGCTCAGAATCAAGTCGACTTCGTTTTTTTCAGCACGTCGTTGTGTTTTACGTCACCACGTTCTGATACGATCGGTTCATTAACCAATGGTGTGTAGGCACATTAGACCATCAGTCAGCTTCATCGGTTAACCGATGACAACGGTCCTTCGGACCATTCTCATCGGATGGACTGATCGTGTGTACGCAGCCTTACTGTCAAAAATAAACAGTTTTTGACCATCTTCCACGTATGTCCGCCCTCTGTATGTTTACCTGCCCCTAATCCTGAGCGCTCACGATATTCGCCGTATCCAAGCCTCGTTTTCATTTTCCGGTCCCTAGGGAAACCTTATGCAGCGAATAGGAGCCGATCCTCTCTCGCTCTGTCTTCGGCTCCGGTCTCCGTCTCCCCAACCCTTGTGACGTAGCGAGTCACAAGGGGTCCAGCATCAGCTTCTTAGTAGGAAATGACACAGCCCTGGCATAGACCCAGCATTTGTTCGGCAGCATAAGCTTGCCAAAAAATCAGGGCTAACGGCTCATGCACCGGTGACATCATTTAAATGGGAATGAACGAAAGCAAGCGGATAAGAAGAGATAAAAAATTGCAAACAATACTATTGCCTGCAATTATTAATTCAAAGGAAACTGCTCAGAATGGGTATACAACTGCTTTAACCACTTGACAACTGGGCACTTAAACCCACTTAATAACCAGACCAATTTTCAGCTTTCGATGCTCTCACATTTTGAATGACAATAACTCAGTCATACAACACTGTAAGCAAATGAAATGTTTGTCCTTTTTTTCCCACAAATAGAGCTTTCTTTTGGTGGTATTTGATCACCTCTGCGGTTTTTATTTTTTTCGCTATAAATGAAAAAAGAACGAAAATTTTGTAAAAAAATGAATTTTTCTTCATTTCTATTATAACATTTTGCAAAAAATTAATTTTTCTTCATAAATTTGGCCTAAAATGTATACTGCTACATATCTTTGGTTAAAAAAATAAATAAATTGGATATTATTTAGTCTAGGTGAAAGTTATAAGGTCTACAAGCTATGGTACCAATTACTGAAAATTGATCAATTTGATCATATCTGAAGTACTGATGGCCTATCTCATTTCTTGAGACCCTAACATGCCAGAAAAGTACAAATACCCCCTAAATGACCCCTTTTTGGAAAGAAGACATTCCAAGGTATTTAGAAAGAGGCATTGTGAGTGTTTTGAAGTTGTCATTTTTTCCCACAATTCTTTGCAAAATCAAGGTTTTTTTTATTTTTATTTTTTTTCCACAAAAGTTTCATATTAGCAGGTTATTTCTCACACACAGCATATGCATACCACAAATTACACCCCAAAACACATTCTGCTATTCCTCCCGAGTATGGCGATACCACATGTGTGAGACTTTTACACAGCGTGGCCACATACAGAGGCCCGACATGCAGGGAGCACCATCAGGCGTTCTGGAGCACCCAGACCAGTTCTGACATTTCTCTCCTACATGTAAAAATCATCATTTATTTGCTAGAAAATTACATAGAATCCCAAAACATTATATATGCTTTTTTAGCAAAGACCCTAGAGAATACAATGGCGGTCGTTGCAACTTTTTATCGCGCATGGTATTTGCACAGCAATTTTTCGAACGCATTTTTTTGGGAAATAAAACAGTTTTGTGCTTTTTAAAAAAAAAACATTAAAGTTAGCCCAATGTTTTTGCATAATATGAAAGATAAAGTTACGCCGAGTAAATAGATACCCAACATGTCACCCTTCAATATTGCACACGCTTGTGGAATGGCGCCAAACTTTGCTACTTAAAAATCCCCATAGGTGACGTTTTAAATGTTTTTACTGGTTACATGTTTTTAGTTACAGAGGAGGTCTGGGGCCAAAATGATTGCTCTCGCTCTAACGTTCGCAGCGATACCCCACATGTGTGGTTTGAACACCGTTTTCATATGTGGGCGGGACTTACGTGCACATTCGCTTCTGTATACGAGCACGCGGGAACAGGGGCGCTTTAAATATTTTTTTTTTATTTTTATTGTTCATTTTACTTTATTTATTTTAGTTTGACACGTTTTTCCCCAAAAATAAATGTTTTGATCACTTTTATTCCAATTACAAGGAATGTAAACATCCCTTGTAATAGGAATATAGCATGACAGGTCCTCTTTACAGTGAGATATGGGGTCAATAAGACCCCACATCTCACCTCTAGGCTGGGAAGCCTGAAAAAAAAAAAAAAAAAAAAACGATCCTGGCTTCGATCGCAGCGGTGAGTCGGAAGAAGCACCGGAGGGCGAAGGGAGTGGGGACGTCCCCTTTTGCCTCCCGTAAGAACGATCAAGAGGCGGAACAGCCGCCATGATCGTTCTTAAGGTGTAGAGAATCGCCAGCTGAAAAAAATGATATCTGAATGATGCCTGTAGCTGCAGGCATCATTTAGATATCCCTGCACAAAGTCAAGGACCTCATATGACGTGGGCGGGAAGTGGTTAAAACACATTTTTTCCCCAGAGTATTTTCTGGGTATTGCAGAGTATTGTGTGGGGGGTATTGCAGAGTATTTTCTGGGTACTGCAAAGTATTGGCCGGGGTATTGCAGAGTATTGGTGCGGGGGTATTGCAGAGTATTGTGTGGGGGGTATTGCAGAGTATTGTGTGGGGGGTATTGCAGAGTATTGTGTGGGGGGTATTGCAGAGTATTGTGTGTGGGGTATTGCAGAGTATTGTGCGGGGGGTACTGCAGAGTATTGCGCGGGGGTATTGCAGAGTATTGTGCGGGGGTACTGCAGAGTATTGCGCAAGGGGTACTGCAGAGTACTGGCAGGGAGTATTGCAGAGTATTGCGCGGGGGTATTGCAGAGTATCGCGCACGGGGTATTGCAGAGTATCGCGCACGGGGTATTGCAGAGTATTGCGCAGGGGGTATTGCAGAGTAATTGCGCAGGGAAGGCAGAGCATTGCAGAGTATTGCGCAGGGAAGGCAGAGTATTGCAGGGGTTAATGCAGGGATGGCTGAGCAGGGATGGATGGATCTGTGACTGCAATAGTCACAGATCCATCCCACACTGCTGCTGCCATCCGCGCTCTCCTCTCACACTGTACCGATCGGTACAGCGAGAGGAGGGAGGAACCCGGCGTCATCAAATGACGCCGGTTTGTTTACCTGTGATCGCTCCGTCATTGGACGGCGCGATCACATGGTAAAAGACCGCAGTTATCGGTCAGTTACCGTGATCTGTGTAGCGCCGGGTCTCATAGACCCAGCGCGCACAGAATTTTCTTTGTGCGCGCCCGAGGCGGCGCGCATTACTAATTCTGCTGGGCGCCGTTACAGAACGGCGGCCCCCAGTTAAGCAACCACCTTGCCGCCGTTATATGACGGCGGCTGGTGGTTAACTGGTTAAGGTAACTACTGCAATAATAACTCAGAGTATGCTCACTGAAAGTACACCATTTGTTCCAATAAATAAATAAAGGTTATCTTATCTTATCCAGATCTTTAGGTCACATATCTGGTCATTGCCTTCATAATCAACCTGTAAATGATTTCACAGTTCAATTGTGTTCCTTTAACAGATGTAACCATATTTTCAGGAAAATTCCTGACTGCTATTGTTTTTTTGTAAATCGATAATTATTTCATGTTTGCAGGCTGCTGCATGGTTGAGTTTTGTCAGTCAACGTGAGTCTGTCTCAGACAAGGAAAACAATACTTAATCAGTCACTAGTGACCGCACGTTCAAATGTAATTCTATGTAGGAAAAAATAGGGTATTGCTGTCTACTCCCATGTTCTTTATACATCAGTTTATGTCAGCTTTTCCAAAGAGAGAGTTTTTTGCATCTCTGAAAACCATTCTTTTATTATGGGGGAAGCTGTGTCCTTATGTCCTAGATAAAATAAACAATTGTGTCAATCGTATAGGCTGCGATAGAGACATTTTGGGTAGCATAGTAGGAATGTCTTCCCATTGCTCCTCTGAAATGGTATAGTGCCTATATCTTATTCCCACTGGTATTTACTTTATTGAGCAAACTCATCCAAGTATTTAATAAGTGGGTTTGTGTATAGGTGTGATTTTAAGTCAATAGTATTAGTTACCTGAACTAGATCATCAAGTAAAGGGATCAATTTTGCTAGCTTTATTTTGACCTGTGTTTATATGGCATGGTGTAGCTATAGACATCAATAGAAATATTTACCGTATATACTCGAGTATAAGTCGACCCGAATACAAGCCGAGGCACCTAATTTTACCACAAAAAAATGGGAAAACTTATTGACGCGAGTATAAGCCTAGGGTGTCCATCTGCATGCCTCACTGTGTCCATGTGCATGCCTCACTGTGTCCATGCCTCACTGTGCCCATGTCTCACTGTGCCCATGCCTCACTGTGTCCATGACTAGACTGACGTTTAACATGGGAGTCTAAGGAAGGGGTGCCTGGCTTTGAAAAATCGGTGCTCCCTGACCTTAGGTCCCCTGGACAACAAACTTTGCACACTTGTAGAGGAAGAGTTGGGCTACATGTGTGCCAATGTGTGGGGTCCAGGGAACCTATGGTCGGCCAGTACCGGGTCCCCAAAGTCCAGGAGATTAGTGGTGACTCGAGTATAAGCCGAGGGGGGCATTTCAGCACAAAAAAATGTGCTGAAAAACTCGGCTTATACTCAAGTATATACGGTATTACTAAGTTCAAACTCAGTTTGCATTTGGTCAAATGTTTTCAGGACAAGCTCTGTGTACAAAATGGTTACCATGTCACATGTCAATCTTGGCCTGTTCTCATTGAGGAAATATGCCAAGCCTAAGCAGGGAGTCTTTATGCAACATGGGGTGTATTTAATTAAATTATTTTTTCCCAGTAGAAGCCTGACAGCATCCCAAACTTTTCCGACAAGATATCGAGTAATGTAGAGAGCATGCGCTTTGGTATAACAATTAGTTTGCAATTGGTGCAGTGGGTTTTGGCCCTACAGCTAATGCTGTATCCTGGCCTAGGCCAACAAGACCCAGGCCTAGGGCAGAACTTTGCAGGGGGGCAGCGCGGAAAGAGTCCCCACCGGCTTGCGCTACATTGTTTGTGTAACACCAGTCTTATGTGGTGGACTGGGCTGAGAGACAAATTAGTTTAGCACCCCCATAAAGCAGCTGCACTGCTTCTGGTGTGTGGGCGGCCGGCATTCCACAACTGTGGGGGGGGGGGGGGTTGCGCTGCTTCTAATTTTGACTGTCCCATCATCCTGGACCACAAACCTTCCTCACTGTGCCATTGGCATGGTTATATCTTCTTAGTCCTCTCCATAAAATTATCAGAAATGTGTGCTTAACCACTTAAGCCCCGGACCTTTAGGCAGCTAAATGCCCAGGCCAGGTTTTGCGATTCGGCACTGCGTCGCTTTAACAGACAATTGCGCGGTCGTGCGACGTGGCTCCCAAACAAAATTGGCGTCCTTTTTTCCCCACAAATAGAGCTTTCTTTTGGTGGTATTTGATCACCTCTGCGGTTTTTATTTTTTGCGCTATAAACAAAAATAAAGAGACAATTTTGAAAAAAATGCAATATTTTTTACTTTTTGCTGTAATAAATATTCCCCAAAAACATATATATATATAAAAAAAAAAAATTTCCCTCAGTTTAGGCCGATACATATTCTTCGACCTATTTTTAGTAAAAAAAATCGCAATAAGCGTTTATCGATTGGTTTGCGCAAAATTTATAGCGTTTACAAAATAGGGGATAGTTTTATTGCATTTTTTTTTTTTACTACTAATGGCGGCAATCAGCGATTTTTTTCGTGACTGCGACAATATGGCGGACACTTCGGACAATTTTGACACATTTTTGGGACCATTGTCATTTTCACAGCAAAAAATGCATTTAAATTGCATTGTTTATTGTGAAAATGACAGTTGCCGTTTGGGAGTTAACCACAGGGGGCGCTGTAAGAGTTAGGGTTCACCTAGTGTGTGTTTACAACTGTAGGGGGGTGTGGCTGTAGGACTGATGTCATCGATCGAGTCTCCCTTATATAAGGGATCACTCGATCGACACGGCCCTTTCCCATTCTTCAGCTCCGGGGAACAAATAGCCGCGCCGTCGTCCCGGATCGCTCCCCGCGGGAACCCAACCGCCGCATGTAATCGTGTGTGGTGCAACCAGCTGAGGAGTACAAAGACAAGTGTGTCTTGCCTACAGTCAAGCATGGTGATGGGAATGTCATGGTCTGGGGCTGCATGAGTACTGTCAGCACTGGGGAGCTACAGTTCATTGGGGGAACCATGAATGCCAACATGTGCTGTGACATACTGAAGCAGAGCATAATTCCTCTCCCTATGCCAATATGATAACAACCCCAACACCTCCAAGATGACCACTGCCTTTCTAAAGAAGCTGAGAGTAAGGCCCCTTTCACACTGGGGCGGGAGGCGCGGTGGCGGTATAGCACCACTAAAAATATCGGCGCTATACCGTCGGATTTGCCGCGGCATCCGGCCGCTAGCGGTGCGGTATTAACCCTGCTAGCAGCCGATAAAGGGTTAATACCGCCCGCAATGCGCCTCTGCAGGGGCGCATTGCGGGCGGTATTGCCACGGTTTCCCATGGTTTTAAATGGGAAGGAGCGGTATACACGCCGCTCCTCTCACCGCTCCAAAGATGCTGCTGGCAGGAGATTTTTTGTTGCCAGCGGTTTAGACATTAATGGCTGTGTGATGAGTTATTTTGACAGCAAATTTACACTGTTATAGAAGCTGTACGCTCACTACTTTACATTGTAGCAAAGTATCATTTCTTCAGTGTTGTCACATGAAAAGGTATAATAAAATATTTACAAAAATGTGAGGGTGTACTCATTTTTGTGAGATTAATTCCACATTAATAACGATACATACAACATTAGTGTGTGCTGTACATTGCCTCCAGCAGTGCTCCATTTTGCTGAAGCCCAGAGCCCCTTAGCAGCATAAACAATTCGGCAGTGCCTAAAAATAGAGAGCTACTGAGCATGTGCATAGCAGGATGAGACAGCGGGGTTGATTTTCTAAGGGCAAATAGACTGTGCATTTTGAAAAGTGCAGTTGCACGCTGCAAGGGTAATTGCTCCAGAACTTAGTAAATGAGCAGAAGGTCTACTGGCTTTCATCATCCAATCACGTGCAGGCAAAAACACTTGCATGAGATTGGATTTTCTTTGCAAAGTGAAGCTTTACCTCATTTACTAAGCCCCAATGTAAATCAACCCCAGTGTATTAGTGAATGGTAAACTTTATAGGCACTTATTTTTAATTGCGTGATCTAGCAGGACTTATTTTTTGACTAAAGTTCCACTTTAAGGCAATAAGAATGAGTGATTTCTTCTTTTCCTCTACCTTGTGAAGCAGTTGAGAAAGAATCCACACTGGAAGGAAGACACCTGAACCGAGTCTGTGAGATTACCAGAGCATTGGAAGCCAGTGCTAGAGGTCCTAGATACAACAGGGGTAACTTGTTGTTGAACCTGGAGGCCAGAATGTCCATGTCTAGGGTTCCTCTTTTCTGACAGCAGATTGAAGATGTCAGGATGCAGGGACCATTCTTCTTAGTACAGATGATGAGTAGGAATGAGCCAAACACCCCCGGTTCGGTTCGCAGCAGAACAGGCAAAGAATTTGTGCGAACACCGTTAAAGAGACACGAACATGAAAAATCGAAAGTGCTCATTTTAAAGGTTAATATTTAAGTTATTGCCATAAAAAGTGTTTGGGGACCTGGGTCCTGCCCCAGGGGACATGTATCAATGCAAAAAAAAGTTTTAAAAAATGAAGTTTTTCAGGAGCAGTGATTTTAATAATGCTTAAAGTGAAACAATAAAAGTATATATATAGTATGACTGTAAAGTAGCACTTGTTTCCCGTGCTTAGAAAAGTCCCTGCACAAAATGACATTTCTAAAGGAAAAAAAGTCATTACCACTTAAAGCGGAGGTTCACCCAAATAACATTTATATAAGACCAAATTCTTTATACTACCAGCATGTACAGTCGGCCCTTTTTTTTTTTAGGCTGTACATACCTTATAATCAATATTTGCACTTCTCCCGCGGGAGTAGGCATTTCCAAGCTGAGCCGCAATGTAATCTGGGCATTCGCCCAGATGATTGTCTATCATAAAATGTTCCTCCGGCGGATATGGCCCTGCCCCCCGTATTGCGTAGGCGCGTCACAGAGTTTCCGAAAGGAGCCGAACAGGTAAAGCTGCGAGTCGGCTCTATACGGCGCCTGCGCAGTCAGCTCTACAGGCTCCTAGTCGGTGCGCAGGCGCCATGTAGAGCCGACTTTCTGGGCTCCTTTCGGAAACTCTGTGACACACCTACGCAATACGGGGGGCGGGGCCCAGATTACATTGCGGCTCAGCTTGGAAACGCCTACTCCCGCGGGAGAAGTCCCCGGAAGCTGGATTGCAAATATAGATTATAAGGTATGTACAGCCTAAAAAAAAAAAAAAACTATTTAATTTTGCAAGAACTTTTTATTGAAGCTTAGAGTAGCAAAAAATCTTTACATCTTCGATACAAAAGGAGAAAATTTTATGTATCAGTGTGGCAAATGTTACCCTCCATATTGCAAGAGACATAAGGGACTATGACCGTTAGTTAGGCTAGACATAAATTATAGAATTTTTTTGTGCATTTATTCCTTTAGATTTACCAAAACCATACTGTAAAATATGAGATCAAACCTAAACACTTTCAATCAATCAAATTTCACCCCTCCAAAATGCAAGTTTATTTTACAAGCTTTCAGAACAAGAACACTTAAAATAAATCTGTTCTGCAGAAATGAAAACAAGAACATGCCTATGCAGGTCCTTGAACTACGTAATTGAATGTATACAAGTAAGAAAGATGTATATAAGTAAATTGAATAAGAAAACATGGCTAGCTAATATTGCTCATTGAGATGCTTGAAGAACACAATGCAAAACTTTATTCATTTTGGATAGAGTAATGCCCTGTACACACGATCAGGCTTTTGCCCGGCCAAATCATATCGGAATTCTGACAGAATAATATCGGAAAAAAATAGAACATGTTCTATATCTAAACTCTGATGGAATTCATCGGAATTCAGATGGGGCTACACACGATTGGAAAATCCGATGGAAAAAGTCCAGACTTTTTCCATCGGAAATTCTGATCATGTGTACGGGGCATAAGAAGTCAAGTTTTCTTTTTTGTGCCGTTTCCCATAGGGGAGATATCCATTACCTTCTTGTCCCATAGCCAAAACAGAAAGTGAGAGGAAATCCCTCCAAAGTGAGGGAAGCCTAGGGTGTTACCAGGGTCACCAGTACTCATGCCCCCCATTGGAAGATTTCTCTTTTATTACTGTTCTGGTATCACCCCAAAATTTGCAATTTTCTTTTCAATGAAAACAGTAAACCAGACAAATAGGGTGAATTTCCACAGCAGGGGACAGCAATAAATACTGACAGGTGTTCTAATCTTTCTCCACTCTATCCAAAAAAAAAAAGTTTTGTCTTTAGTTACACTTTAAGTTTTTGTGTAAAATCGGTTACTAAGCAGCAGGGTAACCTTTTTGTAATATACAATTAAAAGGCTGAGCATGTACAGTATTCAATACTGAACTAAGCAGTGCACGTGTAAAATGTATAATTTTCCTATAGCAGGCAATACTACACTATGCGCCAAGCTGCCCATTAACTAACTAGCTGATCATAACTGGAAGGGAAATTGCAAGGCTGAAAAAAGCAACGTGTTGCCAATTCTTGCCTAGATTCACTATACAGTAAAACCTTGGTTTGCGAGCATAATTCGTTCCAGAAACATGCTTGTAATCCAAAGCACTTTTACAGAGTATAAAAGAGAAGAGAGGCACCTCTAAGTGTAGCAATAAGTTGCTAAATGTTGTACCTTCAGTATTATTATACAGGATATATATAGCGCCAACAGTTTGCGCAGGGCTTTACAACATCAGGGAAGACAGTACAGTTACAATACAACTCAATACAGGAGGGACCAGAGGGCCCTGCTCGTTAGAGCTTACAGTCTAGAAGGGAGGGTTAAGTGGGAACAAAGGGTAGTAGCTGTGGGGGATGATCAGATGGACTAGATGAAAATACAGTTGTTAGGTGTGGGTAGGATAGGCTTCTATGAAGAGGAGGTTTTTCAGGGATTCTCTAAGGCAGTGGTTCTCAACCTGGGGGTCAGATGATGATTTGCCAGGGGTCACCAAATCCTGGGCTGTTCCTGAAGCCCGCACTGTTCTCCCAGGAAGAGAGATAAGAGGGGGAGGAACAAAGAAAAAAGGGAGAGAAGGGGAAAAAAAAGAGAGAGCAAGAAAGACAGTTAGAGGGAGGGATGGGGGAAAAAAACAAGGAATTAGGATAGAGAGATGAAAGGGAAAGAAAGTTGAACAAAGAGTGGTACATCCTAAAATGTGCTATAAGGGGTTTTAATACTGTACGAGTGGAAAGCACTCAGGGAGCGCTAAATGTCCGCGGGTTAGGGGCGCAAATTACTTGTCTTGCTTTGGGTGCTTTCAACCCACGCTATGAAAATTATTTTACTGTCAGGTGTCCCCACAACTATCAAGGGGTCACAGCACTAGAAGGTTGAGAACCACTGCTCTAAGGCCTTGTACACACGATAGGTTAACCAGAGGACAACGGTCTGAAGGACCGTTGTCTTAGGTTAACCTATGAAGCTGACTGATGGTCCGTCGTGCCTACACACCATAGGTTAAATAACCGATTGTGTCTGAACGCGGTGATGTAAAACACAACGACGTGCTGAAAAAAAACGAAGTTCAATGCTTCCAAGCATGCGTCAACTCGATTGAGCATGCACGGGTTTTTAACCGATGGTTTTGCATACCAACGATCGGTTTTGACCTATCGGTTAGGCGTCCATCGGTTAAATTTTAAAGCAAGTTCCTATTTTTTTAACCGAAGGTTAAATAACCTATGGGGCCCACACACCATTGGTTTTGACCGATGAAAACCGTCCTTCAGCCTAGGTTCACACTGCTGCGAATTCAAAATCGCGGTAAAATGCGCGATTTTACCGCGATTTTGCCGCGATTTCGGCCGCAATTTAATGTAAATCGCGGCCCGAAATCGCAAAAAGTAGTACAGGAACTACTTTTTGAAATCGCAGATGCGGCGTCGCACTGATTAGGACAGTGCCATTGCCGACAATTGCCACCGATTTGAAATGCGATTTGACATGTCAAATCGTTCCAAATCGTACCCAGTGTGAACCAGGGCTCAGACTGTTGTCCTCTGGCTATCCTATCGTGTGTACGAGGCCTAAAAGCTAATAGAGAAGGAGACAGACAGATTGGGGTAAGGCGTTCCATAGGCTTGGAGAGGCTCTGGAAAAGTCCTGGAGACGAGCAGAAGAGGAGGTGATGAGAGAGCAGGAGTTCGAGAAGAACGAAGAGCACGGTTAGGTTCAGTCTCCTCTCTTCTTTTTTTATACTCAGTTGTGACATGAACTTGTATATCGAGGCAAAATTTATAAAAAACATTTAGCTTGTCTTGCAAAACACTTTCAAACCAAGGTTTTACTGTATTTTGAAGTAAAACCATTTCACTTTTCACCCAATACCCATGGTGTAAAAAATGGAACAAAACATGAAATAACTTGCGTTTTCTCTAAATGTGCTATAAAATAGTTTTAGCATTCCCAAATCTGAACAACGTCCAGTAAAGGTTTGGTTACACCTGATGAATACTGTTTAAAAAAAAAAAAAAAAAAAAAAAAAAAAAAAAAAAGGAGGAGAAAAGAAAAAGTTGCACTGGACTGCATTTTATAATCCAAAACAAATATAAAAGCAGACAAACGAGGCAAAGAGCAAAGCCCAAGGTTCAATTAGCCACAGCATTCCAAATTCAGCTTTCATTGCTTGGATCACAGTAGTACTAAACCCGATTGCTTGCTATGGGTTACTGAGCTTTGCACTGCCTTACTGAATGTACCTTATGTACTTTGAGCATTTTAGGGGGAAATAATCCAGCCAGGGCAGCAGAACTGCTTTTAGTAATAGATCCAAATGTCTGCAGAGCCACTTATTACAACACGAAGAATGCTGCAATGCACCTTTGCTGCACATTTCATCTAGGTTTTAATTTCATTCACAGGCCCACACCTTTTTAAAATAAACCACGCTTTCCTTACCAAATGAAGTGGTGTAAGATTACAGATGACTAGAACCAAAAAATTGTACACCTTCCGTGCACCCCCCAACCCCCTCCAAAATGTAAGTTTATTTTACAAGCTTTCAGAGCAAGAACACTTAAAATAAATCTCTTCTGCAGAAATGAAAACAAGAACACAATCTAAAGGTTTCTACATGAACAAAAACACATGTACTTCTGTATTATAAAGAAAATATAATTGGTGGACATTTGCATTGATGGGATCTGTATTTTATAGCTGCTGCAAAGTCTGTGCTCCATTTCCAGAACATTTGTTAGGCTCAAAATCGCAATTTCTATTGAAGATGATGAATTTACTTGATTGCTACTGCATGCATTTTTATGTTATAATTAGAAGGCGTTAGGTATTCAGGCATTTGTCTACGGCAGTTAAGCCAACCAGCTGTTTAAACATGATACTGCAGCTGTAGCATGGTACTCAGTCAGCATAAACGAACATTCACAGAATAGCAAGCTCGGTATAAAAACTGCACTCTGTAAAATGCTGGATGAAGGGAACAGGTTGCTCATACCAATATAAATACCTTAATATATTCACAACAGTCCTATTTGTTAACAAGGTGACCATTGTCTACTTTCCCAATCAAAACAAAATTCTATTCCTGGCAATTCTTAACTTACATGTTGGTTTACTCAGACTATCCAGTCTACTCTTCAACACATATTGACTACATTCTAGTCCATCGTAGCCATTCCATATGTCACCCACACAGACGGTCAACATCTCCCTTTCTGACCATGCTACCTTTACACTCATTTAGCTTGGGTAACCCTGAACCTGGACCCTGGTGCCTCATTTAACTTTTTAAGACATTTAAGACCCGTGCCATAGTAAAAAAGACGGCCACAAGGTGGCTCCACAATGGCGGGAAGCCGTCTTTTTCTGGCCTGGAGTCCTCCGGCCACTGGGGGGGGGGGGGTGCTCGCATGCCCGGCGCATCACCGAGATGCTGATGCGCGTGCCTGGCAGCAGCGATGTCAACAATGACAGAGCAGGGACGTGGATCTCTGTGTGTAAACACAGAGATCCATGTCCTGTCAGGGAGAGGAGACTGATGCTGTGTCCCTTGTACATAGGGACACAGATCAGTCACCTATCCCAGACAGTCAGCTCGCCCCTCCCCCCCCCCCCTCAGTAAAGATCACTCCCAGGGTACACATTTAACCACTTCCTCGCCCTAGTGTTAACCCCTTCCCTGTCAGTCACATTTATACAGTTATCAGTGCATATTTATAGCACTGTTCGCTGTATAAAATGTTAATGGTGTCCGATGTGTCCGCCATAATATCGCAGTCCTGACAAAAATCGCAGATCGCCACCAATACTAGTAAAAAAAAAAAAAAAATCAGAATTGTATCCCCTATTTTGTAGCCGCTATAACATTTGCACAAGCCAATCAATATACGCTTATTGCGATTTTTTACCAAAAATATGAAGAAAAAAAACCGTATCAGCCTAAACAAAAAAAAAAAAAAAAAAAATGTATATATATATATATATATATATATATATATATATATATATATATATATATATATTTATTTATTTATTTTTTAAATGGGATATTTATTATAGCAAAAAGTAAAAAATAGTGTTTTTTTTTCAAAATCGTCGCTCTGTTTTCGATCAAACACCACCAAAAAAAAGTTCTATTTGTGGGGGGAAAAAAAGGACATCGATTATTACTAACCCTGGGAGAACACAATGGCTCCATGGGAGGGCCTCCCCCCCCCTGACTGCATGGAGGGGGGAATCTAGCAATTTTCTTTCCGGCAACCTGTGGTTGACAGAGGAAAACTACAGTTGGGGGGGGGGGGGTGTGAATGGGATATAGTGCACTGGTTTGGGGGAGGCATAGGACACTGCATCGGGGAGGGCAGAACACTGGTATGTGGAAGACACTGCTGTATAGGGGGTGGTAATAACGTGAAGAGGAGCAGAAGACACTGTGCGTGGGGTGAGCATATGCTGTGTTTTTATTTTATATATATATATATATATATATATATATATATATATATATATATATATATATATATATATATATATATATATATATATATATATATATATATATTTTTTTTTTTAAAGGCGTTCCCTTCTTACCCAGGAATCTTTAATTTCTTCCATGTTGTCCAGGTAGATCTCAACCCCTGCCCTAGACTGTCTCGGGGTGACTACCTTCCTACATACAGTGGGGCCATGGAGATTGAACCATGCAAAGGCCAAGAATAGCAGGTACTTTGAGTTAGCAGAGAAGTTTTCTTTAATCAGAGTTTAGTGTCAACGAGTAATCGGCCTCCTCTCCTACTAAAAAAAAAAATCTACAAAACACTAAGTACCTTCTAGTGGGCCAGTAGATGCAATATACTAAAAACAAGATATTCCACCAAAACTCCTTTACAAACTAATGATAGATACATATATACATACATACATACATACATACATACACACACACACACACACACACACTCATAAGTTTACATACCCTGGAAGAATTTATGATTTATTGGGCATTTTTTGGAGAATATGAATAACAAACTTTTCTTTCACTCATGATTAGTGTTTGGCTGAAGCCATTTATTATCAATCAACTGTGTCTACTCTTTTTAAATCATGACAACACAAACTACCCAAATGACCCTGATCAAAAGTTTATATACCCCAGTTCTTGCATCAATGACAGCTTGAAGTCTTTTGTGGATGAGGCTCTTTATCTTCTCAGATGGTAAAGTGGCCCCATGTCTCCAGTTCCTGTAAATTCTTGGGCTGTTTTGCATGAACTGCACATTGAGATCTCCCCAGAGTGGCTCAATAATATTGAGGTCAGGAGACCGAGATGGCCACTCCAGAACCTTCACTTTATTCTTTTGTAGCCAGTGACAGGTTGACTTGGCCTTGTTTTGGATCATTGTCATGTCGGAATGTCCAAGTACGTCCCATGTGCAGCTTCCTGGCTGATGAATGGAAATGTTCCTCCAATATTTTTGGATAACATACTGCATTCATCTTGCCATCAATTTTGACCCCATTTCCTGTGACTTTGTAGCTCACACATCCCCAAAACATCAGCGATCCACCTCCATGTTTCACAGTAGGAATGGCGTACCTTTCATCATAGGCCTTCTTGACTTCGCTCCAAATGTAGTTTATGGTTGTACAACGGCCAAAAAGCAAAATTTGTCTCATCACTCCAAATGACTGTGCCAGAAGGTTTGAGGCTTGCCTGTGCCATTCGGTGTATTGTAAGCTGGATACTATGTGGCATTTGCATAGTAATGGCTTTCTTCTGGTGACTCGACCATGCAGCCCATCTTTCTTCAAGTGCCTCCTTATTGTGCATCTAGAAACACCACATGTTTTCAGAGAGCCCGGTATTTCACCTGAAGTTATTTGTGGGTTTTTCTTTGCATCCCGAACAAATTTCCTGGCAGTCGTGGCTGAAATTTTAGTTTGTCTACCCGACTGGTTTGGTTTCAACAGAACCCCTCATTTTCCACTTCTTGATTCTAGTTTGAACACTGCCGATTGGCATTCTCAATTCCTTGGATATCTTTTTATAACCCTTTCCTGTTTTATACAATTCAACTACCTTTTCCCACATATCCTTTGACAATTCTTTTGCTTTCCCCATGACTCTAAATACAGAAACCTCAGTGCAGCACTGGATGAAAGATGTAAGGGTCTGTCAGGAGTCCAGAAACTCATTGACCTTTTGTATACACATACACACACACACACACACACACACACACACACACACACACACACACACCAATTACAAGCAAACAGATCACATGTGAGGATGGTTACCTTTGATATCCATTCAAACCCCTTTGTGTCAACTTGTGTGCATATTTGTTAGGCCTTAATCACCTTTTGATCAGGGTCATTTGAGTAGTTTCTGTTGTCATTATGAACACAGTTGATTGATAATAAATGGCTTAAGCCAAACACAAACCATGAGTGAAAGAAATGTTTGCGTTATTCATAATCTCTGAAAAATGACCAATAAATCATAAATTCTGTCAGGATATGTAAACTTATGAGCACACATACATATATACATACATACATACATACATACTCCCTACCATTCTCGCCTAGGTGAGAAGGACTTATCCCTTCTACCAAAGGTGGCTGGATTACGAACATACAATAGCCATGGGCACAGCATGCATACGTCACCAGGGGCCAGCTGCATAAATCTGAAGTTCTCACTCGGATACCAACCTTTGCTGACGCTCAATGTTATCACATCAAAACTATTTTGAATTGAAACACCATGAATAAAAATGCAAAAAAAAAAAAAATTATTCACAACATACATGACGCAATTAAGACTTTATTCAGCAAATTCATGTATTTACACTGTGGAAAATTGGATCAGATTGCATCAAAGAGGTTAAAAACAATTCTGCATGGACAATACTGAACTAGAGAGACTCTGAGGTGATTTTTGACTATTTGTATCCTTACCTGTACCAGGACTTCAAGTGCAAGTGGAATAGCATCATGGGGACACTGATGTTACAATACACTACAATGTTCCAACAATACTGAGGAGTTGTATGGGTGCAAACTTTCGTTTTTTAGTTATTAAAAAAAAAATCTAATATTCTATCAGTGAAAAAAAAATGACGTCACTGGGGTTAGTTAAAAGCTTACCAGATCATGAAGAACAAAGAAGCATGATGCTCCCAAGCTTCTTGTCACTGTACCAGGGGTCATTTGAGACTACTGCATTTAGTGATACTTGAAGCAGTACATGAGCAGCAAGCACCTTGAAAAACTGTTCTTTGGTGGTCAGACACTGAATACTGAAATTCAGCTGTGTCCACAGAACCACCAAGATTAAAATGCAGAAGTTGTCAAGATGATCCCAGGTTCTGCGACAAAATGCTTCCAACACAAGCCCTGAAGCTGACCACAGGAATTAAACTGTGGTCAGCAGCCACCCCATTATTGTTTTTCTCTCCAGTGCTGGTAAACCTGCAAGCTCATTTTCTATGAACATGTTGTATTAACAGTGCTGAAGAGATTACCACTGCTCCGACAGTGAAGAACCATTTTCTATCCCACCCAAAAGACCTCCACAGAAGGTGGTCCTCATATATTATATATACATGAAAAAAAAAATCTGGAACAGCGGTGGAGACTTTCAAAATCCCAGAGTATCTGCCATCTAATACTTATAGCCCACTTTAGTACAGAAACAACAATATGAACTGTCTAATGATCTGATAAGAATTTAACTTCAGTTTAATTGGGAAAAAAAAAAAAAAAAAAAAACGATACATAAAAAATATAATGTTACGGAGTTTAGAGCACAGCCCCTTTGAGAAATGATATTTTTATATTCCAGACAAAAAAAACAAAAAAAGGGAATAATAAAAAAAAAAACAAAAAAAAAAAAACACTTCAACATGAAGCTACCATACAGTCTTGTTTTGGTGTGGAAATAGTTCATGCCGTTTAATCCGGGCTTTTTAACGAGAAAGATAATTTCGGCCTGGACTTTCCCTTGCCCAAAATAATTTTTTGCTCTTCTTTTTGTTGTCTTTGTCTCTCTTGATCTAATTTCATTCTCTCCTCATGTATTTTTCTTTGTTGTTCAACAATTTTCAATTGCTCCTCAGCCTAGGATTGAAGAAGAGAAATATTAATCAAAGCTTTCATAAGTACAAACCCTTCACCCTCTAAACAAAAAGATTTTTTTTAGTTTTAGAGTGAGAAAGTTATTAACTAATATTACTGTCCGACTTAATACTGCATTGTGGACATTTTCCCATTATTTTTTTCCCCGGTCTCCTCAATAGAGACCCAGACTAAATTAAAAACCCAACAGAGGTTCCAACCTCTATATGCTGGAGTGGAATGGGGAAAACGGACAAGGCATGTTCAAGATAGTCATACAAGTTTTCTCCAAACAGTTGGTTGCTTATAGTACCTTCAAAAAACACTTAAAGGGGTTGTAAAAAGGTAAAAAGAAAAATTCCCTAAATCAGGGTTTGACAAATTTGCTTGGAATCTAGGAGCCAGCGAAAAAAGTTAAGAGCCAAAAAACGTACCCTTTCCCGCCAAGCTCGCACGCAGAAGCGAACGCATACGTGAGTAGCGCCCGCATATGTAAACAGTATTTAAACTGCACATGTGAGGTATCGCCGCGATTGGTAGAGCGAGAGCAATAATTCTAGACCTCCTCCGTAACTTAAAACATGCAACCTGTAAAAAAAATTCAACGTCGCCTATGGAGATTTTAAAGGGTAAAAGTTTGTCGCCATTCCACGAGCGGATGCAATTTTGAAGTGTGACATGTTGGGTATCAATTTACTCGGCGTAACATTATCTTTCACAATATAAAAAAAAATTGGGCTAACTTTACTGTGGTCTTATTTCTTAATTAAAAAAAAGTGTTTTTCTCCAAAAAAGTGCGCTTGTAAGGCCGCTGCGCAAATACGGTGTTACAGAAAGTATTGCAACGGCCGCTATTTTATTCTCTAGTGTGTTCGAATAAAAAATATATATAATGTTTGGGGGTTCTAATTAGAGAGAAGGAGATGAAAAACACATTAGAACTGCTGTTTTACTACTTGTAATGCAACTACTTGTAATGCCAACGGTCACCACAAGATGGCGCCAGATCACAGAAAGAAGCTTAGGCCTGCAGAAGGCCGCAAAGCTGTGGCCTCAATTGCTAGCCGGCCCGCGCCGGCCGTTGCGGCCTTCTGCAGGCCTAGGCTTCCCTGGGCCCCAGGTCACAATTTCTTGTCACAATTGCGACCGGATTTTGTCAAGCCCCGCCCTAAATAGCTTTTTTTTACCTTAGTGCAGTCCTCCTTCACTTACCTCATCCTTCGATTTTGCTTTTAAATGTGCTTATTTCTTATGAGAAATCCTCACTTCCTGTTCTTCTGTCTGTAACTACACACAGTAATGCAAGGCTTTCTCCCTGGTGTGGAGAAAGCCTCTTGAGGGGGGAGGGGGCGAGGACGCTCTCTACTTTGCAGATAGAGAAAGGAGCTGTGCGTTAGTGGGGACTCTCCTGCACGCCCCCTCCCCCCTCAAGAGGCTTTCTCCACACCAGGAAGAAAGCCTTGCATTACTGTGTGTAGTTACAGACAGAAGAACAGGAAGTGAGGATTTCTCAGAAGAAATAAGGACATTTAAAAGCAAAATGGAAGGATGAGGTAAGTGAAGGAGGACTGCACTAAGGTAAAGGAAACTATTTAGGGACATTTTTTTTTACCTTTACAACCCCTTTAAACAATCATACGCCCTCATATCATAAACGAAAAAAAAAAAGAAAAAAAAAAGAAAGAAAAAAACCTATACAGATGAATGAAGTTATTTGCCTGTAAGTCATACCAAAAAAATCTTACTCTTGTTTGGTTTGGCAAGCATCAGTTTAAACCATTGTAACCAAATGAAGTCCCAATAAATGCTGCAAGGATAAAGAAAACCGATCCTTGCCTCTTCTGCCACCCACACTACTGCAATAAAGACAAATTGCTGTCTGAAGTTTTTTGCAGAAATCAGCATTTTCAGGTTCCAAGCTCCTGGTTCCCCTGCTGCACTTAATGGATCCTCCTGCCAACATACACCTCAGTACCATGTCCACTTTGCCAACAGGTCACTTAAAGCGGTTGTAAAGGCAGAAGTTTTTTTTCATTGTAATGCATTCTATGCATTAAGATAACAAGCCTTCTTTGTGCAGCAGTCCCCCTAATACTTGCCTAAGCCAGCAAGGTTGCACAAGAGACTCAGCTGTCCCGGACTCTCCCCCCCCCCCCCCTTATTGGGCTAAGACAGACATTGGCTCCCGCTGCTGTCAAAACAGTGAGTCAATGAGAGAAAGGGGGCAGGACCAGGCTGTGGCTCTTTGAATGGGTACAGGGAGCTGCGGCTCAGCTCCGGTGCCCCCATAGCAAGCTGCTTGCTGTGGGGGCACTCAACAGGAGGGAGGGGCCAGGAGCACTGAAAAGGGACCCAAGAAGAGGAGGATCTGGGCTGATCTGTTCAAAACCACTTCACAGAGCAGGTAAGTAGAACAGGTTCTCTCTCCCCCTCCCCATTAACCCCTTCCCGACTGCCACGCACCAATTTACGTCAGCAGAATGGCACAGGAAGGCAAATGACCGTACCTGTACGTCCCTTTGAATTTGCCGATTGCCCGCAAACTCTATGTTCACCGGTGGCCCACGATCGTGACATGGAGCGGCAGGCAGAACAGGCCTATGTAAACAAGGCATTTCCCTGTTCTGCATAATATTATATATATATATATATATATATATATATATATATATATATATATATATATATATATATATATATATATATATATATATATATATATATATATATATATATATATATATATATAATAAAAATAAAGCAAAAAGTAAAAAATATCACTTTAACAAAATTGTTGTTTTTGTTTATAGCGCAAAAAATAAAAACCGCAGAGGTGATCAATACCACCAAAAGAAAGCTCTATTTGTGGGGGGGACAAAAGGACGTCAATTTTGTTTGGGTACGTTGCACGACCGCGCAATTGTCATCTCAAGCGACAGTGCCGGATCGCAAAAATATGCTCTGGTCAGGAAGGAAGTAAATCTTTCCGGGGCTGAAGTGGTTAAAAAAAAAACCACAAGAGACTTTAGTATCACTTTAATGCAAGTGCCATTTTTCCATTAATTGAGCCACCTATGCTTCAAAGTCAGATGTGAACATCATGACCTTATCCATAGCAGTTTGTCTTTAGGTTACACAGTAAAAGGTCCCATTGTCAATATGATTTTTTACAAAGGGTTCAAAGAAAACGGCTAAATGAGCAGGTGAGAAACATCAGCATTGATGCTTTGAGAGAGAAATCTGATGCAATTAAACAGTTTGGCATCAAAACTACCTGCTGAGATCCTAGAAAGAGTGGTTGAATTTACAGAACATACTCAGCTAGTCCAAAATGCTAAGGGCAAGGAAAGAACAGATCAATAATTTCACCAACTTGCTATTAGGGATCAACAGTGGTTGTAAACCTCATATACATAATTTCTCCAATACATGCACCATTTGATAGTTTAACTGGTTGCCGACCAGCCGCCGCAGTTCTACGGCGGCAGGTCGGCTCTCCTGCGCGAGAGCCCGTAGCTCTACGTCGGCAGGCGAAGTGGCCACTAGGGGCGCGCGCCGCCGGAGGCACGCTCGCTCCCGACTCCCGCACGCGTGCCCTGCGGTCGCGATCACACCCCAAAGGCACAACAAAATACAATGCATGAGGTTTTAAACAAACAGCAACACCAAAACAATCTATGCAGTAGAGGTGCCCATCTTCACTGGTCTCACGATTCGATTACGCGATGCATCTCGAATAACCGACAAGCTCTCACTTCTGCTTGGGCCGCCTAGGCAGCCCTTCCTCCCTGCAATCTTCTGAGACATATCACAGGTCCCAGAAGATTGCCTGGCTATGCAGGACAGCGCAGTGAGACATGCGCACCTGGCTGTGAAGCTGCAAGCTGTCACAGCTGGATGCCCACAGTAGTATTGCCAGCGCAGTGGACAGAATGGAGGGTTCGGATGGCCACGTCGCTGGATTGTGGGACAAGTGAGTGTCTTTATTAAAAGTCAGAAAATACACTTTTTTGTAGCCGCTGACTTAATAAAAACAAAAAAATTACTGAACTCTGCTTTAAGCACTCCTCGCCCCCTTTACATGCCACATTTGGCATGTTTTTTTTGGGGGGGGGGGGGGGGTGTCCCCTTTTTAGTGGGACTTCCTGTCCTGGCCGCCTAGGTGACTCCTCTCGCCCTAGGTGGCTCCTCCCTGCCAGCGATCTTCTGGGACACAACACAGGCCCCAGAAGATTGGCTGGCCAATGGCAGATCACAGTGCGCGCCTGGTCATGAAGCCGTAAAGCCATCATGGCTGGGTGCCCACAGTAGATATGACGGCGTTGAGAGGAGCGGGGAAAGGTACGGGGCTCTGTGCGGCCGCATCGCTGGACTGTGGGACAGGCAAGTGCCGGTTTAATAAAAGTCACCAGCTACACTTTTTGTAGCTGCTGACTTTACAACGGTGGAACTCCGCCTTAAGAAGTGCACTAATCTGGTGCACTACAAGGTACAGGAATATATGCATGTGGCTGCTGGGAGGTCAGGAGGGATTAGAATCCACAGCAAACAGCCCTGTGAAGTTCCCTGTACTGTGTGTTGAAATATTCCCTGGGCTCCCAAGTTTGCACATTCCAGCACACTAGGAGTTAACACAATGGAACAATGAAACTACCTTTTAAGAAGCACATGCAGCAGTGGCCACTTAATGGATTATAACGGCATGTATTACAAAACTGGTATTTTAATAGACACGCTCGGATCGCTCTCCCGGGAGAGGAGTGGAAAGATCCGGATGACATCACCCGACATCGATGCCGCATGGGGAACCCCAGAATCGCGATGCATCGCTTATATTCAGCACCCCTACTATGCAGGAATATTATAGACAGCACCCTTACCAGTTTGGCTTGTGCTTCAGCAATTTTACGGTTATTTTCTTCAAGTATTCGCTCCAACTCCTCACGCTTTGATCTTTCTTCTTCCTATATGGAGGATATAATGAGATGTTAGAAAACTGCAAGACTCAAGCGTTCATCTTCCTCTAATTTTCCTCAATTCCTATTAGGACTTACGGGGCGGCACTACAGCCACCAAATACTTTCAATAACACAACAAACTGCAATCATCACTAGCATACAGTTTTCTAACACTAAGTTCAGCCTAACCCTCCCAAACCAGACAGCAAAAAAACCCTCCCTATCCTGCCCTGCCAGAACTGTTTTAATTACAGTCAGACATATCAACAAGGACAACTACAAAACCGGGTAGTGTATATGAAATTAAAGGAAAAAACAGAAATATATAAAAAGATAAGGGAATAGTTTTTCTCACCAATAATGTATACCTACGTATTATTTACCTATACTCCTTTAATCAGCATTAAAAGTTGAATATTTACTGTCTTGTCCAGTGTCCTGCAGAGTGTGATCCTCAGCTGCCATACGCGCCAGCTTCCTCTTTAAAATGATTTGTACTGTTAGCTTGGCAACACCTGCCATCAGCAGCTCAACAAATTTTATGAAACATACAAGGAAGACTGAGCTGAGGAATGCAGATGTTTATCATAAGAGGAAACAAAAATACGTAATTCATCATTCCTAAGGCAAACAAGTCATAACAAATAATACATTTTATTGTTAGTCAAATGCAATCCGTTCGGAGGCTTTGGGGAAAATGTAAGTGTAAGATGCAATTCTTTGAGTGTTTAAAGGTGCAATCCATACTCTTGGCAATCAAATCAAAATGTTTGACCAGTTTTACTGGTAGTTTCTTTCAATGTAACATTAATACCAATTGCATGGATCAAGTATGATTGCAAATAACTTTAGGATTAGAAGGGTGCCCTCTATTTAAAAATATATATATATTTGTAGGAGTGCACCTTTAAAGCTACGTTTATAATAAAAATTTTTTATAAAAACATTAATTTGAGCAAAAGAAAAAATTGTTAAGTTTATATAAAATTAAAACTTCTCTAGATTGTTCAAAAACAAGTACACATTGGGGTTAAAAAAACACAAAAAAACAACAATGGTACATAAAAAGACATAACAGGCTACTGCCTATTGTTTTAAGACTTAATTTTACTCAACCCCAGTAAATTAGGGTAGGAAAACTAAAAGAGAAAAGCAGAGAACCCTCTTCACTTAAAAACAAAAGATGCTGTATAGGGAACGATTTGGCTGGTAATCGGAAAAAAAAAAACCCAGGCCAATCCTAGTGCAGCATTATTTTAAATATAAAAAGTTATTTAAAAAGGTTTGCAGTAAGAGACGCACTTAGTGTTCAATGGGCAGAAACTTGTCGCAACCAACGACACTGCCACTTGAATCCCTGGGATCTGTAGTCCACAAGCGCCGTCTAACAGCGGTAATACAGTTGCCTCGAGGATGCTCGGGAGGAAGCAGGCCAGGCGATTCAGCATGGAGGAGATCCGAGGTGTCAAACAAGGAAGTCAATTGCATGTCGCCGTGGTAGGCCAATCAGAACGCGTTTCAGAGGCGTGGCCACGCCTCCTTCATTAGCTGATGCTCCGACATCGGGTTTATATAGGGAGTACATTAACCCAGTGTTTGCCATGGGAAGAGCTTCAGCTGGATGTGCAATCACATCTACAAGTCAATGCAAGCTGAGCATACATATAAAACATTATATAAATTAATGGGAATAGTAACAAACTTTCATGTTTGTGTTCATAAATGTATGCACATGTACACACGCATAAGTGGAGGGATGTATATATAAAAAAGTGTGAAAGAAAAAAAAAAATTATCTGCGGAAGCATTTGCATTTGTCCGTGTGTCACATGTGCACAGGTCAGACATTTTCTCTTGTGGCATTTGTACATACCAGAGAACATTTTGGGGGATAGAATCCAGGAGGGGTTTTTGTCTTCTGCAAAGTTTGCTCGAAGCTATGAGATTTTTCACTTTTTAAACACCAGTTTGGGCTGTATGCTTTAGGTTAAGGGTCATTATATAGGAGCACCCAATGTTTAGCAAGAGCCTTCTTAATGGCCCAGGGTCTATTATATTTGGTAATGAACATGGGACCTTTATGCATGAAAGGTAAAGCTAGTTGAAGGTTTTCCTTTCTGACTTTATCCTCAGGATGAGACTCCACAGAATATTTTTCAAGCTATTTTTGGAAAACAAGGTCAATGTCTACATGATGGCCTTTCTCCAAAGACCTGACTGTGCTTTGTAGTCCCCAATGGAGCTACTATTGCATCTTAAGCGTCAGAATTGACTGTATGGGATCTTACCAATCCATTGTTTAAGCTTTTCTTATGTAGATAGGAATTACCAGCTGTGGGTTTAAAATGAGTCCATGAGCATATTCGAGTCTTGACCATTGTATAATTTGAAGTCAAGGAATAGGAGTTCGTTAGGATCTGTAACAGATGTAAAGTGAATATTGAATGTGTTATTGCAATATTGGGGGAACTTTTGGATTAAGTTGGTGTCTTGATGTATCTGCCATAATAGACCAAATGGCACGAAAAAGGGGTTTTTAGCCCAGATGTTAAGGTCCTCCCTGTATGCCATGAAAATAATGGCATAACTTGGGGCAAAACTGGCACCCATTGCTGTACCTCTGGTCTGTAGGTAGAATTCTTGTTTGAATTCAAAATAGTAATGATGTAAAACTTGATAGCTTGGAGGATGAATTTTGACTGTGGGATTCAGGGTTTCTTCTTCACAAAAGGAAATAATGGGCAGCCTCTATACCTACATCGTGTGGGACTGAGATGTAGAATGAGGTGACATCTAGTGAAATACAATGATAGCCAGCTTCCCAGATGTAGAGGTTCAGAGTATCCACATGGTCCAATAAATAGCTGTTGAAGCCGTCTATGGTTGCTATGATTGGTCTACCTGGTGTACAGAGCGGGTCTTTGTAGACTTTCGGTAAATAGTACAAATACTATTAGTTGCAAAAAAAAAAAAAAAATCATACAAAGAAGTTCTCTTCTGAAGACCTGAATAAGATTTTGTCCAAGCTTTGTGTATGTCCTTTAATACAATAGAAGTTTCTGTGCTTCAATTATTATAATCCTTTGTTCAGGATGACTGTTCACCCTCTTTTATCCGCTTGTCAAATAATGTCTGGATTGGATTGCAGCTTCCGGAGTAATAGTTTTTCTTCTTTTGGAGAGATGGTTTGTGTTTTTTTGTGCACAGATAGACTTTAATACAATGTAAACCGATGAATAAAATGTTTCTACATAAGGGCCTTTGTCTTGATAGGGAAAAAAACTTTAGAGACAGGTCTGAAACTTGTATGGATGACTTTCCTTGGTTCATCTAGGTCCAGATATTTAAGGATGGATGAATCTTCTAGATCTTGTACTGTCCATAGCTCTTGTAGGATGTCCGAGGCATATTTATCCAGGGATCCCAAGTGTTCCTGAGGTCCAATGTTGACTTTGTCTTCCTTGGGGGATGAACACGGATTTCTGTGTGTTGTTGCGGTTGTGATAAAACCCGACGAGAGGGAGCGAACAAATCTGTTCATATCCTTGAATAGGTTGAGGGGGGGGGGACGACGACTGAGGGTGCAAAGTTAACTTCCTTATGTAGTAAGCTTATTTCAAATTCTGTTAGTTGATTAGATGACAGATTAAAGATTTTTTTTATAGTAGATCAGGAGGGGAGAGGTTGTGTCTGCTTCTTCTTGTTACCTCCTCTGGAACCTCGTCGGATGTTTCTAGCCGTCTTTTTATTGCTAGTGAGAAGGGGGGATCATTCCTAAAAAACATGAAAGATCTTTGGGCGAGCTCCTTTTGTAATGTAATTATTCATGTCGTCTGAATCATTATCAGGTGTAGGGTTCTTGAGGTTTCCATGGTGTGACTTGGGCGAGTCTTGTTGAGGTGTATTGGGCTTGGGTCGTCTTGGTGTATGCTGCCAATTGACTGCAGCAGACGATCTTGGTTGTTGCTGGTGATCTTTTTCAAGTGGGCCTCTGGATGTTCTGGGATGAGGGAGAGTATGATCAGAATGAGAACGATTTGCTTTATTTGTTCTTGGTTTCTTAGGATGTTGGATGGTGAGCGACCCCTCTTTCTTTCAGTTTGTCTGGAGTGGGGTTGCTCTTGTATAGGGGTGGCTACATTATCCTATTTCTCTTCAGTAAGGCTGTTCCTGGTTGAATGTTGGAAAACTTAGGTTTAGGCCATTGTAGAATATTCCCAGTTTTGAAATCTAGAATGTCTCTTTCAAACTTGGGAAATTTTTTTCTGTATTATATCCTCCTCGTTTAGCATCTCTCGTGGTTTTTCATCTTATGTAGTTTGGTCCATAGGTCATCTATTTCTTCCTGTTTTTTTTTTTTTTTGAGCATCCCGATTCTTTGTTCCTTGATGACATTCAGCCATTCTATGGTGCATTTGGTTGAAATGATGAGCCACCAACCAGACCCCTGAGTGTGTGCGGTATTCACCACGCTTTTAAACGATCGGGTATGAACGAGGAGTTACACACCAGTTTTTACGCTCGTTTCTTTACTCTTTATGTTATTGTGCGATACATGGACTTCTCAGCTGCTTACCTATAGTCATAGAATTATCTGTTCTTTGAGTCCAGTGTCATATTCGCTGTATGAACGTAAATGCAAATTGATATACATTATTATATCTCCATATGTGGTGCTCCCACCCAATGGTCAAAAAGGCCACAACACCATTACTACTATCATTACTGTAAATGCACTGATTACTTTAGAAATACAAATATTATAGCCATATATTGCCACTATATAAGAGTTATTGTTTGTTTATACATGTACTATTACTTATGGTGTATCCAAGTGGTCGCATGGTCATATTTATAGCATCAATACCATTATGGTCCGACCTCATTGGTTGCATACAGTCAAGTTGAAAAAAAAAAAAAAAACCACGACAAGTTCATCCACTTCAACCCAAAACAAAAAATTTGAGATGAGATATAGATATATCTATATATACACATATATACACACACACACACACACACACACACACACACACACACACACACATATACATATACACACACATATACATATACACACAAACCTATGCCCAAGTAGACCCACAGAGGAATAAAAAAAAGCAAAGCATGCTCAAATTTGCTAGTGCAGGGGAAAAAAGAATCCTTCCCAATTCCCCAAAAGGCAATCGGATTTTCCCTGGATCAACTTTTTTTTTTTTTAAAGGTAAATTTATTCAGATTTTCAAATATAACGTACATTTACATCCCTGGATCAACTTTACCTGAAAAAAAAAGTTGGTACCCAGTTATGTTCTGTACGTTTGGGAAAGAATCCAGGCCTTTTTCAAAAGCAATCTACTGAGCTTGCTAGAACCACCTCTTGAGGGAGTCTATTTCACATTTTCACAGCTCTTACTGTGAAGAAACCTTTTCATATTTGGAGATAATTTTTTTCCCCCCTCTAGATGTGAAGAGTGCCCCCCTGTCCTCTGTGATAACCTTAAAAGTGAATAACACCAACCACTTAGCTTTACATCCTTTCAAGTTGCACATTCATCTTGCCAAAACTTTTTTTCCACCCCCCCCCCTTCCCCAGAGAACACTGAAGATTGACTCCTCTAAGGAAGAACGTAGAATTATGAAGAAATCCTTCTAAAAACTTGGATGGATTTGATGATATATGAATCTATGCAGTGGCAGAACATAGAATTCACTAAGAAATATTATGACCTGAAAATAACTCCCAGAGGCCTGAGGGCCACCCAGACGTGCACATTTTTAGATGAAGACCTGAATCAGAAAAAAAGATCCTAGATTTTAAAACTGGGAATATCTTACAATGGCCTAAACCCAAGTTTGCCAACATTCAACCAGCCAGAAATAGGAGAATGTAGACACCCCTCTACGAGAGCAACCCCACTCCAGATGCACTGAAAGAGGGGGTCGCTCACCCTCCACCAACCAACATTCTAAGAAATCAAGAATAAAGCAAATCGTTCTCATTCTGATTATACTCTCCCTCATCCCAGAACATTCAGAGGCCCACTTTGATCGAAAGATCACCAGCAACAACCAAGATCATCCGCTGCAGTGCATCAGCAACATACACCAAGACGGCCCAGGCACAATCCACCTCAACAGGACTCGCCCAAGTCACACCATGAAAATCTCAAGGATCCTACACTTCATAAAGGGTCAGATGACATGAATAATTATATTACAAAAAGGAACTCGCCCTAAAGATCTTTCATCAAAGGGGGGGTAGGAATAACTGCCTCTCACTAGCAAAAAAGATGGCTAGAAAAATCCAATGAGGTTGCAGAGGTGGTAATAAAAAGCAGACATCTCCCCTACTCCCTCAGTTTCCCCAACTTGTTCCACCTACTTAAGGATCTGAACAGACCTGCTTGCACCCTCTCCATCATCAGGTTTTATCACAACCCTAACACACCAAGTCATCATTGGACATGGGGAACACATGGGATCCCTGGATAAATATGCCTCGGACATTCTACAAGAGCTATGGACAGGACAAGATCTAGATCCATCCATCCTTGAATATCTGGGCCTAGATAAACCAAGGAAAGTCATCCATACAAGTTTCAGACCTGTCTAAAGTTTTTCCCCTATCAAGACAAAGGCCCTTATATAGAAACATTTTATTCATTGGTTTACAATGAATTAAAGTCTATCTGTGCACACAAAACACACAATCTCACAAAAGAACAGCAAGCACTCCGGAAACTGCAATCCAATCTAAACATTGTTATTCGACAAGCTGATAAAGGAGGAGGAACAGTCTTCCTGAACAAAATGAATCATATGATTGAAGCACAGAAACTTCTATCAGATCAAAGGACATACACCAAGCTCGGACGAAATCCTATTCAGATCTTGCGAATAGAAAACTTTTTTGCATGTTAGACAACCTTCAAGAAGGTGTTCTCAACCCTAGTGAAAGGGCTTTTCGGTTTCCCATTCCCCCCCACTCTGTATTTCTACTATTTACTGAAAGTCCACCAGTTAGAACAAACATAGCAGCCATAGACAGCCTCACCAGCCATTTATTAGACTATGTGGATTCCTTTTTACAACCCATCGCTCCCGGCCTACATACGGGACTGCAGCCATTTATTGGATACTCTGAACCACTACATCTGGGACAATGACTATCATTGGGTTTCGCTAGATGTCACCTCACTCTACACCTCAATCCCACATGATGTAGGTACAGAGGTTGCCTGTTATTTCCTTTGTAAAAGGAAACCCTGAATCCCACACAGGCAAAATTCATCCTCTAAGCTATCAAGTTCATTGTAGATCATAACTATTTTGAATTCGAACAAGAGTTCTACCTACAGACCAGAGGTACAGCGATGGGTGCCAGTTTTGCCCCAAGTTATGCCAATCTTTTCATGGCATACAGGGAGGACCGTAAGATCTGGGCTGAGAACCCATTTTTGTGCCATTTGGTCTATTATGGTAGATACATTGATTAAGTCATCTGGCAAGCACACACTAACTTAATCCAAAAAGTTCCTCCAATATTGTAATAACATTCAGTATTCACTTTACATCTGTTACATATCCTAACAAGCTCATATTCATTGACTTCCTTGAGCTCGAAATTATACCATGATCAAGACTCGAGAATATGCTCAGACTCATTTTAAACCCACAGCTGGTAATACCTATCTACATAAGAAAAGCTAATCAGAAAAAAAAAAAAAATGGATTAGTAACATCCCATACAGTCAATTCTGCTGCCTTAATACACATTTGTGGCTCCATTGAGGACAAAGCACAAAGTCAGGTCCTTTATATAAAAAAAAATCAAA
The DNA here is from genome assembly GCF_905171775.1 of Rana temporaria. Classification (NCBI taxonomy): domain Eukaryota; kingdom Metazoa; phylum Chordata; class Amphibia; order Anura; family Ranidae; genus Rana; species Rana temporaria. Next base: position 194,527,999 of record NC_053490.1, read on the forward strand.
AAAAAAATCATGAAGACATCGACTTTACTTTCCAAAAATATCTTAAACATTCTGTGGAGTCTTATCCTGAGGATAAAGCTAAAAAAAACATTCAAGTAGCTTCACCTTTCATGCATAAAGGTCCCATGTTCATTACCAAATATAATAGCTTCTAACAAGCAGGGCCCTCCGATCCCTCCTGTATTGATTTGTATCGTTGCTGTACTGTCTTCCCTGATGTAAAGCGATGCGCAAACTGTTTGCGCTATATAAATCCTGTATAATAATCATGGATAATAATAATAATAATAATAATAATAATAATAATAGACACTGGGCCATTGAAAAGACTCTTGCTAAACATTGGGAGATCCAATATAATGACCCCAACACCCCCCCTCCCCCCAGCCCAAACTGTCAATTTGATCAAGTTGGTCCTTTCCTCACAGCTTCTCCTTTCTATAGATGTTAATTTTTGACACACATACTATACAACGTATAACCACAGGAAGCCTCCTATTCTTTTACTTATTATTTATTCTTATTATATTTCATACCCCTATCCTCATAACATCAATTTGCTCAATGAATTGAGTATTGTTTCTAATGAATTTACATTTTAAATCACTCCTATTCAACCCAACAATCCATATAATTTGTCTCTATTTTCATTTTCACTTTCTTATTTTCTCCTTTGTAATTTTATATTTATTTTTTATAAAAATGTTTTACTTTTATTAATTTCCTAATTACAACTCATCAATCACCAATAATTTTCAATGGCTCTCCAATTGCATTTTTAAAGCGCCCCTTCCCGGCGAGCTCGCGCGCAGAGGCATACGCGAGCAGGGCCCGCATATGAAAACGGTGTTCAAACCACACATGCAAGGTATCGCTGCAATAGTTAGCGAGAGCAATAATTCTTGCCCTATACCTCCTCTTGTAACTCAAAACATGCAACCTGTAGATTTTTTTCCAGCGACGGCTATGGAGATTTGTAAGGGTAAAAGTTAGTCGCCATTCCATGAGCGGGCGCAACGTTGAAGCTTGACATGTAGGGTATCAATTTACTCAGCGTAACATTATCTTTCATAAAATAAATTGGGCTAACTTTACTGTTGTCTTATTTAATAATAAAAAAGTGAATTTTGTCCAAAAAAAGTATGCTTGTAAGACCACTGCGTAAATACGGTGCGACAAAAAATATTGCAACGCCCACCATTTTATTCTCTAGGGCAGTGGTCATCAACCCTGTCCTCATGGCCCACTAACAGGCCAAGTTTCATGTATCACCTTGGGGAGATGCAGACTAGAACACTGCAATCACTGAGCAGCAAATGATCTTGTGTGTCATGTATTTCAGTTATCCTGCAAACCTGGCCTGTTAGTGGGCCCTGAGGACAGGGTTGATGACCACTGCTCTAGGGTGTTAGAACTCCCAAACATGTTCCCCCCCCCCGCCCCGCCCAGTAATTTTTTGGCAAATAAAAATGTTTTACTTGTTAAAACCAAATCTCAGAAAGAGGCTCGGTCCTTAAGTGGTTAAAATAATTTTCCTATATAGATTTAATATTTCACACTCTTATAAACATCCCTTCACTTATGCATGTGTATACATGTGGATATATTTATGAACACAAACATGAAACACAGCAAACACTGGGATAATGCACTCCCTATATAAACCTGATGCCAGCATCAGTAGCAGTTGATGGAGGCGTGGCCGACATCCTCGAGGCAACAGTATTACCACTGTTAGACGGCGCTTGCGGACTACAGATCCCAGTTATTCAAGTGGCAGTGCCGTTCTTTGCCGGTTGTGACAAGTATTTAGCACTATGTAACTGCATCTTTTACTGCAAACCCTTTTAAATGCCTTATTAAAATAATGCTGCACTAGGCCTGGTGCTTTTTTTCCCCTTTCATTCAATCTTTCACAGGAGTCGGGACCCCAGCCCATGCCTAAAGCAGCCTCACCACCACCTGCAGTATCCACATCAGAGACATATTTAAAGGGGCGCACCCCCCTGAACATTTTTGCCCTATACTATCTTGATCTCAGAACTTTCATTACAACCTTTTTACAGCTAATGTGTTTTTCTGATAGAACATCAACCAGACCCCCGAGTGCGTGCGGCATTCACCACTCTTTTAAACTATCAGGCATTAGCACTGTGCTTCACACCAGTTTTTATGTATGTTTTTTTACTCTTTATGGTAAAGATTCGGTTGGTGACTGTATATAGAGAAATACAATAAGTGTAATGCTCACACAGTCAAGCACTACCAGCATTATGATTAGGACTGCATAGATGAAAGGAGTACTGTGTGATAAATGCCGTGGTCAGATCAGACCAAAACTGAGCTCCTTCGCATTAACTCGCCGTGTTTGAAGAAAAATGCTGACTATGACCCCCCAAAAACACCATCCCTACAGTCAAGCACAAAGGTGGAAACATTATGCTGTGGGGAAGTTTCTCTGCTAAAGGTAAAGGCCGAGTTTGGCACATTGAGTCGCCAATGGACGGGGCCATGTCTTGTACAATCTTGGATGAGAACCTTCTTCCCTTAAACGGAACACTGAAAATTTGTTGTGAATGGGTCTTCCAGGATGACAATGACCCAAAACATACCGCCAAAGCAACAAACGAGTGGCTCAAGAAGAAGCACATTAAAGTAATGGAGTGGTCTAATCAGTCTCCAGACTTTAAATCTATAAAACATTCATGGAGAGAGCTAAAAACTTTTGACAGCCATAAAACCCTAAAAGTGGTTGTTGATCCACTTAAACGCTCCCATCCTCTCTGGACCAATATAAATTGTCCCTGTGTTCTGTAAAAAAAAAAAAAAAAAAAAAAAAAAAAGGCTCCAGGTTCTCAGCCATTTCCTTTCCTCTCAGCTGCAGTGGGCGGGGGTCGAGCCCTCCTGCTGACGTCATCCGGAGAGGGAGAAAGAGCACAGAATCTGAGTGACGCTCATACAGGTACAACTGTGCAGTTTTTTACAGAACACATGAACGGACAATTATAATGGTGCAGAGAGGATGGGAGTATTAAATAGCTGAAACGAGAGCAGAGACAGGCAAAGGACACAGATTGCATGATTCCGTCAGTCGCAGCCTGCTAACAGACCACGATGTCAGGGCTCAGCAGCCATGATTATCATGGTCAGTTTGCATAGGGGAAGGGTATAGCCAGGTATTTCAGTTGATACAGGGGTCCAAATGACACAGCACAAGCACTGTGCTGTATAACATGCTTTAAAGGAACAGAATCTTTATTTTTAGGGTTAAACGCTTTAAGGATTTAGAGAAGATCTGTAAAAAGGAGTGGACCAAAATTCCTCCTGAGATGTGTGCAAACCTGGTCACCAACTACAAGAAACGTCTTGCAAACAAAAGTTTACACCAATTACTAAGTCATGTTTTGCTTGGGGGGGGGGGGATCAAATACTTTTTACTCACTGAACTGCAACTTAATTTATAACATTTGTATCATGTGTTTTTTCTGGATTATTAGTTGATATTCTGTCTATTATTTAAAATGCACCCATGATAAAAATTATTTATTTCTTTGTATGTGGTCAGACTTAGGCCCCTTTCACACTGGGGCGGGAGGTGCACCGACGGTATAGCAGCGGTATTTTTAGCGGCGCTATACCATCGTAATTGCGGCGGTATTCGGCTGCTAGCGGTGCAGTTTTAACCCCCGCTAGCGGGCAATTTTTTTTTAATGGAGAGGTGCATTGCCGGCGGTATTACAGCGGTTTCCCATTGCTTTCAATGGGAAGGAGCGGTAAACACACCGCTCCAAAGATGCTGTTGGCGGAACTTTTGGAGCTAGCGCACCGCTCCACACTGAGAATGCAGGGCAGGAGTTTTTTAGGCGTTATTTTGGCGCCATTTTTAGCGCTAAAACACCTGAAAAAATCCTCGGTGTGAAAGGGGCCTTACATAATCTGCAGAGGATCAAATAATTATTTGTGTGTGTGTGTAAATATATATATATTTATTACACATACACACACAAACCCGTCTAACCTGAAGGCTTCGGAACCCCAATAAATGCAGAAGACAGTTTTTGTATATTCCAATTCACAAGAAATGAAGGGGGCTTTAGTTACAACTGATATAAACTACAACTGCTTCACAGGTTGTTTTGTAATTACATATAATTAAAAAAATATATATACTTTTACATTTTCATCTGCAGTCAACCATGATTTGATAATTACAGCTGAAATTTCACTTCCTTCCAACAGTGTGGACAGGATTTACATGAACTTTAAAAATGTACAACATCAGTAAGTAGCTCACTGCATGCCTCAGATTTGCACAGAACCTGGGGTTGAATCAGAGGCAGTCATTCACACGGCATATGGCAGCCCGGCTAAGTCCTTAGGTACACTGCACTAGGCGTTTCACAAGTTTAAATGGATTCAAGGTACATATTTGTCATTAAAGCGGGAGTTCACCCAATTATGTTTTTTTTTCTCTTTTCCCCTTAGATGGATGCTCGTTTTGTCTAGGGGAATCGGCTAGTTTTAAAATATGAGCCGTACTTACCGTTTTCGAGATGCATCTTCTCCGTCGCTTCCGGGTATGGGTCTTCGGGAGCGGGTGTTCCTTCTTGATTGACAGTCTTCCGACGGTCGCATCCATCGCGTCACTAGTAGCCGAAAGAAGCCGAACGTCGGTGCGGCTCTATACTGCGCACCGACGTTCGGCTTCTTTCGGAAAATCGTGACGCGATGGATGCGACCGTCGGAAGCCTCTCGGAAGACTGTCAATCAAAATAGGAACGCCCAGTCCCGCAGCCCATACCCGGAAGCGGCGGAGAAGATGCATCTCGTAAACGGTAAGTACTGCTCATATTTTAAAACAACTAGCCGATTCCCCTAGACAAAACGAGCAGGAATCTAAGTGGGAAAAAGTGTCATGTGCGGGTGAACCTCCGCTTTAAACTATAAAGGAAACATTCCCCACTTAGCAATCACTTTGGAAATGAAAAGCATCCCTATTACTGACAGAACAGAGAAAGGCATGGGTTTACAATAAACTTTGCAAAAAAACAGCACAGCAATGAATTTAGTCTACTAGAAGGGAATTTAGTTTCACAAAGTTGTGGGCTCTCAAAATATCACTAATAAAAACGTGCTTGTGTGCCATTATCTATTTGCTATAAAACGTACACACAAGCTGCACAATGGAAATATTTGGAAAATGCCGTTTAAGGATTTCCAGTTTAACAAAAGGGGTGTCAACTTTGTAAAATTGACAAAAACAATTTACAATTATAAGAAAGTTGGTCTTAATGGCTTTTGACAAGAGTATATAAAACAATAGTAGTCAGTAGCCAATTATTGCCTTTTGTGGATACGTTTTCTGTTTATGCTCCACCTGTTGGAAAGCAATATATTTAAACTTAAACAAGGGCAACTTGATATCTTCCAAGAGATCTATATGAGGAAGAAAGGATGTTATGACTACTTGTTCAATATTCGTTAATGATGAGCTGGACAAACAAGTGGGAAGAAAAACAAAGGTTATTTTGAGAATAATAAGCACATTCAGCGGGTTAGTGCTCAAATGAAGGAAATAAAAAACATCCTCCAACGCAGGAAAGCCAAATTAACTTAGCTCCTTGTCGGTTACTGTAGCATTTAGGCCAACTGTTGCAATTCTTTACAGAGTTTGGCACATTAGCTGTCAGCAGCTACAGTTTTTTTTTTTCTTCAGATGAATAGCTTAAAATAGGATCAAATGTTCAAAACACCACAGCCATGGCAAAAGTTTCAAGTGCATGTCAACAACTCTTCAATACCCCTAAAATGGCATCTTTCAGGAATAAAGTCTCAACAGTTCAACAGATTACAATCCACATGTGATGCCACTCAAACCCAAAGCAGAACAAAGATACTCTTTTAAGACCTCAGTAGAAAGAAATCTGTATATATTATCTGAAAACTAAGAACAAAACAAAGAGAAAGTTTTGCCATGGACTGTCACTACTTTCCAAACGACCAAGCGTTACCTCTCTGGCTTTCTGAGCAGCTAGCTCTGCCTGCCTCTGTCGCTCGAGTTCTTCGAGCAACTGCTTTTCCATGATGCGTTTAGCTTCCTCAACCCTGCGCAGAACTTCTCGTTCTATTTCATCTTTCCGCTTCTCCAATTCTTCTTCTACGCGCTTGGCAACCAGCTCTTCCACACGACGCGCTGTCTCCTCTTCTATGAGCTTTTCCTCAATTTCTTGCTGCCTACTGAAAAAAGAAAATGCACATCAAAATACATAAAAATTGTGCCTACTGATACAGACAAGCTTTAACACAAAAGTACATTACCTATAAACGCAAACTAACTCCCTAACAATACACCACAGAGGTCAAAAGATAAATCATTCATTTCAATAAGGAAATGACTATGTTGCTCTAGGCCTGTGATGCTTGTTGGACATTATTTTTGCTTGCACATGCCCAAATGATATAAGGCAGCGGAGCTTCAATTAACTAAGCTAGATGAAAGTTCTCTTGCAAAGTGAACAGAATATCAGCCTTTAAGCATAGAACATGATCAGAAAATCATACATAAAATACCACTTTCAAAGCGATTGCACGATAATTTGATGTTAGTACAAAGCTTTCGCCTGAAAATATCTGAAGTGACAAATGCAAAACTTTCTCGCAGGACACCAGATCGTTAATTTTCGATAGAGACTAGCATGCATTTATCGGAGAGTTCAGGGGATACATACAGGAATTCCATTCTGTGTCACTTAGTGAATGCTGCTAAAGCATGCATACCACTTAAATAGAAACAGAGACAACCTCCTACTATGAGTATGTGGCATCAAAAAGTGGAGGAAGTGAACAGGATGGAAGACCTAGTATGGACAAGTAGGAAAAAGAGAGAAATCTATTTAAAAAATTGGTCACCATGGAATGATTTCATTGCCGCGGATGGAGGGGGATGTTGGGGGGTTTAGTTTGTACGAGAGTGATCCATAGACTATTTTTTTTTTATATGTAAATGAGATTTGGTTTCCTGTATAAGTGAAAAATAACGAAATTGAAAAAAGAAAAGAAAAAAAAAATTAATCATTCGTTTGATAATTGTATCGTGTGTACAAAGCTTTCGTAAAGCAAACCCCAAGAATCACCCCAGTAGATAGCAAATTCCTCTTACTGAGGTCCTGGGGCTGTCATCCTTCCCTTTAATTGCAGGCGAGTAAACCTTGAATTGAAACTTCATTTCAGCAGCAAGGATATGCATGTCAGGCCTGGAGCCGACACCTACAAAAATAATTCAGCAATAACACATTTCTAACTTGACTGGTCGTGTTTTATTTAAACCAGCACCTAGACTATGAACATTAATTTATGCATTTAGAACAATCGGTAAAAGCACTTTAATCAAGCCCTTATTCACCTATGCAGCTACATGCATTGTGGATAAATGAACCATTAGAGTTCACAGTACAATTTAATTTTAGCTCCCCCATGTTTTCATACACATTAGAACTGAAGTGGCTTAACCACTTCAAGCCCACAATACGTATATTCAAAGTGGTTTATGACTGAAGATATCAGCCATAACTCTGGTATGATTTTCTACAGCCAGCAGCTGGCTTTCTCTTGAAAGCATTCAGAGCGGCTCATGAGCCACAGGAACGCTTTCAGAAGCTTTTTCTCTGGCTTATTGTTGCCACCGGATCACCAGAGAAACGATCTGACATTGCGACCGACTAGTCCCAAAGTGACCAAAGAGTAGATCCTCTGATAGCCTCTATGGCCTTTGAGGAACAAAGTGACGACATAACGTCACTTGCAGTCCAGGCTGAAAGAAAAAATAAATGTTTTTCCAAAGCAAAACCAAAAATTATTTATTTTTGATCTTTTGCTTTTAAAAAGGTAAAGAGATTTGGGGTCTTTTTGATTCAAGGTCTCTCCATGAAATCCTTATTCCTATTACAAGGGATGTTTACAAGATAGGGGGTGATCAGATGCTTTCACAATTTGTAAATTGCGCCGTTTACATCCAGGGGAAACTGGAAGCGACAATATACTAGTCACTTCCTGTATTGCTCCTAGTATAGATTGTCCTTGACCTACAATTTCTAAGCATTTCAATGTACAGCCTATTCATTGCAAATCTAAAATGTGTGTGTGCTTGAGGGGGAAAATTTTTAAGGGGACCTGTATTGAGAAAAATACAGACTGTTAAACACAGATGCATTTTTTTTCTTCTGAAAACTGGCTGTTATACCAATACAAAGGATCCATTTGTTTCAGAATCGCTGACCAGGAACAACACATATTAGGACTTCAGGCTTTCCTCTGGCCTAGCTTGCATTTTTGAACCAAGTAACTGACTCAAAGTAGTGAGCCTGAAGGCAAGCCATGCAGTTTGCAATTTTTAAACTCCAATTGAAAATGCTATCTATGGGGTTCAGTCACAAATATAAATACTGCATGAATTTTTGCCTTAAGATAACTCACGCTGTATTTCTTGCAAAAGCAGCCAATGCACTAAAAAAGAAGAAAAAAAAAAAAAAAGTTATTTAACACAATAAATACTGATGTTTTGCAATATTTAGCACTTAGAGAAGTATAGCCAAAGCTGTTTTGGCTGAACTGTGAATCACAGGAGTGCAGTTCGTTCTGCACACATGTGATCCATTTTCAGCCGACAGCGTGATCCACCCAAAAGCCTAGTCTGGCACCTGGCTCAGCCTCTCAGTGATCCACCGAAAGCCTGAGCCAGCCCCTCCCACCAGCACAGCGCTCCAGTGAGCACTGGAGGGGAGAGCAGCTCTCTGCTCACTACAAAGCCAGTGCAGCATCTAGGCTAGTATGTTTTTTTTTAAGCCGATGCCTCTCAAATCTACATTTTACAGTTTTACATTTTTTTTTTTAACAATTCTTCTGTCACAGGCCAAACAGTGCATCAGAGGACGATTGTTCCATAAATGAAGGCATACAGAAAAATTGTAAAAGTATGACATCTGTAGGCTTCATGCGCACTGGACGTTATAAAAACGCCAGTAGTGTTAGCGGTAGAATGAGTTCTGCAGATTTTTGCAGTAGCGTTTATTAGCAAAACTTTACTCCCACAATAGCTTAGGGCTCTAAAACACGGATAAACGCTAAAATGCCGCATTTTTAGCTTTTATTGAGGTAGAGTTTTTACAGCTGGAAAACTCCTCCTAACCACTTCTGGGCAGAGTCTAGTTTTGACACTTGTTTACAAGTTAAAATCAGTATTTTTTGCTAGAAAATTACTTAGAACCCCCAAACATACACACATTTTTTTTTAAGCAAACACTTTTCCATAATGGGAAAGAACATGTTACACCAAGTAAATTGATACCAAACATGTCACCCTTCAAAAGTGCGCATGCTCTGGTAATGGTGACAAACCTTGGTACTTAAAAATCTCCATAGGCCACGTTTAAAAATTTCTACAGGTTACCAGCTTAGAGTTGCAGGAGAGGTCTTGGGCTACAATCAATCGTAGAAAAAAAGGGGTTGCCCTGGGACTTTAAATGAGGTGATCACAGTTTGCCACTGAGTAACAGAAGTAAATACAGCATAAATATTTATTTAAAAAATTATATACATACATGAATATAATAGCTCAGCCAATGACTTTCACATAATAAAAAAAAAAAAGTTGATACAAACATTATACAATGGGGTATATACATATACAGGCATCAAAGAGTATGCCACTGTGCAGCACTCTGGCAGTGGTTAGTCCTGCTGTGATCCTCCCAGTGGTTATCCCATATGGAGAAAAGAAAGGGTCCCAAATAGCGTAGTAACGTTTAAAATATTCAGCTTTTATTGTTTAGTCAATTGAGTACTCACAATTTGGTTGATTCAACAGAGCATATCATTACATGCAAAAAACGGAAGTGTTGTGGCGTTCTATCGGATCGCTCGACCGGTTTCGTCGACCTGACGTAATCTGTAGCGTTCTGAACGCCACAAAACACCTCCCTTTTATGACAACATTGCGTCCTGTATTATGGCGGCCATGTTTGGTGTGATCCAAGGACAGAAGTCCATATACCCTAGTGAATATGAACGGTCGGCCCGTGTTTGTCTTCTCCCCCTCAGCTCCCATGCTATACTTTTGCTACTGCTGTCCATTGGCGGTTTCAGCAATGGATACTCTGATTCTCTTCATTGGTAAGCAACGGGCCATTTTGTTTCTGGCCCCTTCTACTATTGTTCTTGCATTCACCACTGCGACACATCTCTTTGTCTATTTAGATACATCTCATCTGCATCTACCCCTGATGAGCGAGCAATGGCCTTGTGAAACGCGTTGGGTCTCTGATGCCTGTATATGTATATACGCCATTGTATAATGTTTGTATCAACTCATTTTTATTATGTGCAATTCATTGGCTGAGCGATTATGTATGTATATCAATTTTTTAAATAAACATTTATACTGTATCTACTTCTGTTTCTCAGTGGCAAACTGTGATCACCTCATTTAAAGTCCCAGGGCACCCCTTTTTTGTATACGTATTTAGGGATGGAGGTGTCACTGGTGACAGACATTTTATTATGCTCACTCCAACGATCGTGGCAACACCTCACGCGTGGTTTGAACATGGTTTACATATGTGTGCGTGACTTGCGTATGCGCTCACTTCTGTGCGCAAGCTTTAAGGGACAGGGCGCTTAAAAAAAATTCTCTTATTTTAGACTTTTTTTTTTTACGCTGTCCCTTAAAAAAAAAAAAAAAAAATGTAATCACTTTTATTCATATTACAAGAATGTAAACATCTCTTGTAATAGAAATAAAGCAGGACAGGGCCTCTTTAATGTGGGATCTGGGGTCAAAGAGATAATAAGGCTTACTTGTAGATACTGTAAAATGTCTCAAACCTGCACAGTTTAGGAGATATTTACCATATACGTTTGCGCAGACTCTTCACGCATGCACTGTGAAGAAACGGCCCGCTGCGACAGCGCGGGAGTGACAACACGCTACTCCAGTCCAGTCAGAGCCGGAATCCGCAGCCCTGGAAGGAAGAGGGGTGAAGATGGATGCGCCCACCAGTGGGGGACAACGCAGGCTTCGTTTGCAGGCAAAAGCCACATAATGGGCTATTATGCGATGCATACTAGTCCATTATGCTTTGACTAACTGAAAGAGGAAGAAAAACCCATCAGGTTTCACGTTGTTCCTGTCCTCCAAGGGCATAGAGTCGAGTGAGGGCAAAGTGACTTCTTGCCCACCCATCCCGGGGATCGGATTGTTTCTGCCGCTACCTGTGGCACCGATAAGTTGTAGAGACCACCGAGACAGGAGGGGCAATGTAAACAATTCTGAAAGCTGATAAAAATTGTGTTTTAGCGCATTTTCAGCATTTTTTGTGGTCTGTTCTTGAACGTGATTTTTGACAGACAACAGCCAATAAACTCCCCTGCTGATGAACTTATAAAAACTTCCATGTGTGCATGGATACATAAGATAACAGGAGGAGTTTATGGGCTGTTACAAAAACACGAGTTTATGAGCTTCAGTGTTCATGAGGCCTAAGGCTTAAGTCACAACTCGCATTCTGAATCACACGGATTCGCAATGGTGGCAAATCGCAGGACACCCATGCATTGCCTGTCAATAGCAATAGCACCCCAAATGCAGTGCGATTTTCCCACAATTAGTTGAACAATGCGATAAAATCGCACTGACAGAATGGCGGGATACCCGTCACCCCAAATGTTCATAGCATGTATCGCAGTATGCTCACAATATGGGGGGCGACAATCGCAGTAAAATCGTGCAAATAGAATTGCGGGATACCCGTCACCCAAAAGAAGTACATGAGCTTCTTTTAGGCGACGGGCGTCCCACGATTCTATTTGCACGATTTTACTGCGATTGTCCCCCCCTATATTGTGAGCATACTGCGATACATGCTATGAACAAGGCTTGTGCCGAAACGTGTTAGCCTGTCTTTTTAACTTGGTTATGCTAAAATAAAGATCACAGATGTAATGTCCAGCAGTGCCTGCTCTCCTATTTGATTTTCTCAGTTTTCCTTGTTTGGACGTGGGAAGGGCATCCTAAGCCTGAGAGCACCTGAACTTGGGTGTGCTGCTGGATATCAATGCTTATCGTGGTGTTCACCTTGAGTCTGTTGCCCCCAAATCCAATAGCGTGTATGGGGCTTTATGTACACTGCTGCTGGTAAACGGAAGTTTAGGAGCAGTTTGGCGTTTTTTTCAGCTGCTCCTGAACTCTCCTCTGTGTTATCTTATCAGTACATGTACAAAGGGTCGTTTATAGTCCTTTCTAGGCAGTTGAGTTTAGAGGCTTTTTGGAAAGCAAAAAAAATGTATTTAGGACGGATGTGCAGAGGCATTTGAAACGCCAAATGTCTGCAACAGCCTGTAAACGCGGTAACTCCCGTATAGCCGCATTTAGTTTAGAGGCATTTTTAGTGGAGATACATTAAAAAGAAAAAAATAAGCTTCTAAATGCAAATGCAGCTAAACGCGACATGTAACAGCTGAAAAACTGATGTTTTTAAACGACACTGTCAATTTAAATCGTTCAGGTGAGGTTTCAAAATGTCTTGTGTACATTAAGCCTTGGGCCCCTTTCACACTTTAAGACTGTCCAGGTCCGCCTCTCTTTTTTTTAGGCGGACCTGAATGGACACCCCATGCAGTTCTATGGAGCGACAGATGTCAGTGGTGACATGTCTGCTGACATCCGATGCGCTCAATTCAGACAGATCGAAAACCTATTTTCCCATCTGTCTGGTGGATCGGATGAAAATGGACAGGCGGATCTGTTTTCATCTGATCCCCCATAGCGGAGATCTGACAGGTCCATCTCTCCACAGTGAGCAGAGACAGACCTGTCATCCATCGGCTCAGCGAGATCAACGGATCGATCCCTGCTGAGCAAACAGACAATGTGTGAAAGGGCCCAAGTGTTCCTTCATACACAGAATGATCTCCTTCTAGTGAAATGTTACCATTTCTGTACATTCCTGAGCCAAGGGCAGAACATTTCCACACTGATACATTGTATATGTTAAGCTTCCTGGCCAGTGCAGATTTCTGCTTGTTACTTTGTACATTCCTAAAATATTGACTACCTGAACCATGGGATGAAATAAAAATTTTTTTTTTTTAGTGAATTGACTTATGCGACGTGGGTGCGGGTTTCTCCACATCCAATTTGCATGACAGGAGTGCGACTGGCTCTCAATGGAGCCAGTTCACACATCTTTAGGGCGGCCGCGGTCCGCACTGGAAAAGGGTCCTGTGCGTCTCCTGTCTACACCTGTCATGGGGCACAGTTCCTGTATTGGTCAAGGGAAACCTATATCAGATCATCCTTCCCTATGTACATGAGTAATTCCTGCTATGGCCTTGTACCATCTGCCCAGGTATTCCCCTCCAGCTATTATGGGGCACAGTTCCTGTATTGGTCAGGTTGTTATGGGAGTCTAGTAGATTGAGGCCCAGTCCGGTTCGATCCCTATTGTAGCCCAGTCCTGTCTGCTCAGGAATCCCTCCTCCAGTTGTTTTGGAGCACAGTTCCTGTATTGGTCAGTTTGTTATGGGATTCCAGTAGATTGAGGCCCAGGCCCGTGTGATCCCTGTTGTGGCCTAGTGCTATCTGCCCAGGGATCACCCTCCAGCTATTATGGGGCACAATTCCTGCATTGGCCAGGGTTGTTATGGGAACCCTCTAGATTAGATCATCCTTCCCTATGTTTAGGAAGCCCTGTCCTGTCTTTCCAGGAATCCCCTCCACCAGCTATTATGGGATTCCAGTAGATGTAGGCCCAGTCCTGTGTGATCCCTATTGCGGCCTTGTCCTGTCTTCCCAGGGATCCCCCTGCAGCTATTATGGGGCATAATTCATGCATTGGTCCAGGTTGTATAGGGGTTCTAGTGGTCGGAAGACCAGTCCTGTGTGATCCCCCTGCAGCTCTTATGGGGCAGAATTCATGCATTAGTCTGGGTTGTTATGGGATCCTAGTAGATGGAGGCCCAGTCCTGTGTGATCCCTATTGCTGCCTAGTCCTGTCTTCCCAGGGATCCCCCTGCAGCTCTTATGGAGCACAGTTCCTGCATTGGTGCGGGTTGTTATGGGGTTCTAGTAGATGGAGGCCCAGTCCTGTGTGATCTCTATTGTGGCCTAGTCCTGTCTTCCCAGGGATCTCACATGCAGCTATTATGGAGCACAGTTCCTGCATTGGTCATGGGATTCTAGTAGATGGAGGCCCAGTCCTGTGTGATCCCTATTGCTGCCTAGTCCTGTCCTCCCAGGGATCCCCCTGCAGCTATTATGGGGCACAGTTCCTGCATTGGTGCGAGTTGTTATGGGATTCTAGTAGATAGAGGCCAAGTCCTGTGTGATCCTCGATGCGGCCCAGTCCCCGGTACTCACATCCTCCTCTGTCGTTCATACTCCATCTTCTTTTCCTCGTCCTCCCTCTTCTGCTTCTCATCCAGGCTGCTCCTTTTGCTGACCGTGCGGCCGAAGATATCAAGACGTTCGGGCGGAGTGACGGGTCTCTCCCGCTCCCTCCTGGTAGCTGTGTTCGAGCGAGACCTGGAGCGAGATTCCCGCCGCTTGTTCCTCTTACTCTCCCGGGACTTGGAGCGCTTCTTTACACGCTCCTTCTCCCGGGACCGGCTCCGCTTCTTGTTGTGCTTGCTGCTCTTGACATGCTTGGAGCGGGAAGAGCTACGACTTCGGGAGCGGCCCATGGGTCAGCGAACAGCGGCGGCCTGGTGGTAGACACTAAGGAACGTAGAACAAGATGGCCGACCACCCCCCCCCCAGCCCTGCGCCACTCTACCTCGTACCCACAATGCAACGGGACACGTTCACCGCGCATGCTCAGAGCGACCCACAATGCACTGGGCAAAGCGGCTTCCACACAGGGCTGTGCGCGTGCGCAGTTCCGTGCCGTCTGGAGCTGAGGCGCTGTGGGATTATGTAACAGTATACAGGAGCCGAAGACCTTGAATTTGATTATCTATTCATCCTCTGTAGACTCTTAGCTTGTATACTGGACTCACTGCTGATATGTATCTGTATTCTATAGTCTTTATTACACATTTGCATGGAATCTGACAAAGTTTATTGTATACTAAAGGAACTTTTTATTGCTGTTTGTGCCCTCCAAAGGCCCCATTCACACCTCAGCGTTTTGTAGTTTGACGCTTGAAGCTCCAAAATAAGCTCCAACTTCACCTGAAGCTCAACAAACTTCTGGAGCTTTTTTTCTATCTCAAATCGGGCACATTTGAGCGTTTTTATTTCCTATAGAAATGTGCCTTTTGTGCGCATTCGCCCGTTTTTGCATGATTTTCTGCTCAAATGAAAAAAATAAAATGATAATATATGGATAAATAAATAAATACAAATAACTAGAAAATTGTAAAATGATACATAAATAATAATTAACCCCTAACTAAAAAAATATTACATTTAATAATAATGAATAAACACCTAAGTCCTAAAAAAAAAAGATATATATATATATATATATATATATATATATATATATATATATATATATATATATATATAATTTTAAATTGCTAGGGGTTAAGGATAGAGGTTAGTTATTTATTTATTATTACTTAATATTCATTTATTAAGTTTATTTATTTAGGATTATTTTTATTTATTTGTGTATTTATTTTACATGTATTTATTATTAGTAGCATTAGTAACACCCTCAGAGCCGGTTCACACAGGGGCGATCTGTCAGGCGACTCAGCCACCTGACAAGTTGCGGTCCGCTGTATTCAATGGAACTGTTCTAATAGGAGCGACGCAAGTGGCTTCGACTTAGAAAAAGGTTCCTGTACGACTTTGGGGGCGACACGGGGCGACTTGCATTGACTTCAATACAGAAGTCATTTTGCAAGTTGCCTCTCAAGTCGCCTTGAGATCGCCTTGCCGAGTCACCCCCAAAGTCGTGCCGCCTGTGTGTGAACTGGCTCTAACCCTAACACAAATAATATATATCCCTAATCATAACCCCAACTCTTAATCCCAGGGTAGGAAACCTTATAGAGGTGGAGATCTACCTGAACAACACGGGGAGAAGTCAAAGATCACCGGTCACAGTATCGCCTCGTCACACCTGATTTAAACCTCTAATTGCCATACTACCATGTCACAGTTACGTGCATTGGTTTAAATCAGGTGGTGAGAAGGCAACATATCGCCTCCTCACCACCTATCAACACACACTCGGATCACTTTTCAGAGGAGCAGCACTTGAATGAGCCCTTAGTTGCATTCAGCAGCGGCACCTTAGGACTCGTTCACACGTAAAGTTGGGGGTGGTAAAACAGCAGGATATAATAGAAGTCTACGGCTAAATGCAGCAAACCAGCGGGAAAGCTGTAGATACACTGCACTGCACCCCATGTGTGGGTAAACCGCAGCACATCAGTGTGAAAGCAGCCCTATACTATTATGCCTAGTGTATTGCTTCATACTGACCTGAAGATCTCTTCTTTTCTGCTGCTGGCACCACTTTGGAGACTACTAACTGGCATAAGAGGTGGCACGCAGTTGGTATCCCTCCACATGGCATAGGAGCCAGCACTACAGAGGAGCCATCGGCTTATGCGGCTGTTGCTCCCTACTGCAGCTCCAAGTACTGTATATACTTGAGTATAAGCCAAGTTTTTTAGCACATTTTTTTGTCTCCCTGCCTCACTGTGCCCATCTGCAGCTTTATGATCTCCCGGCGCTGTGACATGAAGTCTAGTCGGTGGCCATCCAGTGTAACAAAGCCCCGCCTTCTCTTCATCCTCATCCGTGATAGGCTAAACACAGACTTACTGGTGGGAAAATCAGTGTTTCGTAACGGACGAGGAGAAGGCGGGGCTTTGTTACACTGGACGGCCGCCGACTAGACTTTATGTCACAGCGCCAGGAAGTCATAAGGCTGCAGATGGGCACAGTGCCAGGAGATCATAAGGCTACAGATGGGCACAGCACCAGAGATCATAAGGCTGCAGATTGGCACAGTGCCAGGAGATCAGGTACATGAGGCAGGAAGATGGGTACAGCGAAGCATGCAGATGGGCACAGTGAGGCTGCAAATGGGCACAGTGAGGCTGCAGATGGGCACAGTGCCAGGAGATCAGGTACATGAGACAGGGAGATGGGTACAGCGAAGCATGCAGATGGGCACAGTGAGGCTGAGGCATGCAGATGGGCACAGTGAGGCTGAGGCATGCAGATGGGCACAGTGAGGCTGCAGATGGGCACAGTGAGGCTGCAGATGGGCACAGTGAGGCTGCAGATGGGCATTGTTGACCCTCTTTTCCACTAACAATAGCTGCTGCATTTTTCACCCTAGGCTTATACTTCAGTCAATACGTTTTCACAGTTTTTTGTGGTAAAATTAGGTGCCTCTGCACTGCACTCTGTTTAACCACTTAACCCCCGGACCATATTGCTGCCCAAAGACCAGAGCACTTTTTGGGATTCGGGACTGCGTCGCTTTAACTGACAATTGCGCGGTCGTGCGACGTGGCTCCCAAACAAAATTGGCGCCCTTTTTTTCCCACAAATAGAGTTTTCTTTTGGTGGTATTTGATCACCTCTGCGTTTTTTTTTTTTTGCGCTATAAACAAAAATAGGGCGACAATTTTGAAAAAAAAAAATATTTTTTACTTTTTGCTGTAATAAATATCCCCCAAAAATATATAAAAAAAAAATGTTTTCCTCAGTTTAGGCCGATACGTATTCTTCTACATATTTTTCGTAAAAAAAAAATTGCAATAAGCGTTTATTGATTGGTTTGCGCAAAAGTTATAGCGTTTACAAAATAGGGGGTATTTTTATGGCATTTCAGCGATTTTTTTTCGGTACTGCGACATTATGGCGGACACTTCGGACACTTTTGACACATTTTTGGGACCATTGGCATTTTTATAGCGATCAGTGCTATAAAAATGCATTGGATTACTATAAAAATGCCACTGGCAGTGAAGGGGTTAACACTAGGGGGCGGGGAAGGGGTTAAGTATGTCCCTGGGTGTGTTCTTACTGTTTGGGGGGGGGGGGTGGCCTCACTAGGGGAAACACTGATCTTCTGTTCATACATTGTATGAATGGAAGATCAGCATTTCCCCCCCTGACAGGACCGGGAGCTGTGTGTTTACACACACAGCTCCCGGTCCCCGCTCTCTAACGAGCAATCGCGGGTGCCCGGTGGCGATCGCGCCCGCCAGGCACCCGCACAGGGTTCACGGACAAGCGGGGGGGCGCGCGCGCGCCTCCGGCGGCGCGCACGCGCCCCTAGTGGCCGCTGAGAGAGCAGACGTCAATGTACGGGCTCTCGCCCAGGAGAGCCGACCTGCCGCCGTAGAATGACGGCGGCTGGTCGGCAAGCAGTTAATGCTTTGGATTGGCAGGTCAGCAAATCCAGACAGCGATCTACCAGTCACTTGTCCACGATCTACTGGTAGATCGCGATCTATAGGTTGTTCTTTATTCAGAAAGAACTTGCGCCCTTAGTTACGGTGGCGTAACGTATGTGTTGCGGCATAAGTCAAATGGGGATGT
Organism: Rana temporaria; assembly: GCF_905171775.1. NCBI lineage: Eukaryota > Metazoa > Chordata > Amphibia > Anura > Ranidae > Rana > Rana temporaria. The sequence goes on from NC_053490.1 coordinate 194,546,567, forward strand.
AGGGGGTGTGTTTTATTTAAATTATGCTTGACCCCGCGTATTTGATGTTTTTTTTTAAAGGCGCATGCGCCGTTCTTGAAAACATCCCAGTGCGCAATTCGCCGCAAAACGTCATTGCTTTCGACGTGAACGTAAATTACGTCCATCCGTATTCGCGAACGACTTACGCAAACAACGTTAAAAATTCAAAACTCTGGAACGACGGCCATACTTAACATTAGCTACCCCTCATATAGCAGGGGTAACTATACACCGGAAAAAGCCGAACCCAAACTACGTAAAAAAAAAAGCCCCGGGCGGTCGTTCGTTTAAGAATCGGCGTATCTCCTCATTTGCATATTCCTTGTGTAAAAATACGGAAGTGCCACCTAGCGGCCGGCCTGGAATTGCAGCCTAAGATCCAACGGTTTAAGTCACTTGCACCTGTCGGATCTTAGGGCTATCTATGCGTAACCTGATTCTATGAATCAGGCGCATAGATACGACCGTCGGAACTCGGAGATAAGCTGGCGTATCAGGAGATACGCCGTCGTATCTCTTTCTGAATCCGGCCCTATACATTCAGGTGTGAATTGCCGCCTAGAGAGTCTTCCTCTTTTAGCATTATCATCGAAAGTGAAAGAAATTCTCAAATTTTAGGTTGTCCCCAGAACATTAATAGAAGGGAGACATTCCGATGGGAACCCCGTAAAACACTGGGATTCCCTCATTATTGGAGGGATTTCCTCCCACTTCCTGTTTTGGTTCGGACAGGAAGTGAGGGGAAATGTCCCCAATGAGACACATGGGAAAAAAATTGACAAAGGTAATAGCTTTCCTTTGGTCTATACAAAATGAACCAATCAATACCGGCCAATTTAACCCCCTTCCTGACCAGGCCAATTTTCAGCTTTTAGCGCTGTCACACTTTGAATGACAATTGCACGCTCATCCAACACTGCACCCAAACTACATTTTTATCATTTTTGTTTACACAACTAGAGTTTTCTTTTGGTGGTATTTATTTACCACTAGATTTTTTTTTTTTAAATAAACAAAAAAAGACTGAAAATTAAAAAAAACTTGTTTTTCTTAATTTCTGTTAATTTTACAAAATAAATAATCTTTCTTCGTAACTTAAGGCCAAAATGTGTTCTGTAACATTTCTTTGGTGAAAATAACCCAAACCAGTGTATGTTATTTAGTCTGTAGGAAAGTTATAGAGTCCACAAACCATGGTATATAAATCTGAAAATTGGTCACTCCTGATCTAATTTCTTGAGGTCCAAAAATGTCAGAACAGTATAGATAACCCCCAAGTGACCCCCTTTTGGAAAGTAGGCAATACAAGGTATTTAGTGAGAGGCATGGTGGGTATTTTGAAGTTGTAAATTTGTGTCATAATTTTATATATTTTTTTACATACTGTGACCAGTGCAGTACAGCATTTTCATATAATGGGTGTGGCGGTGATCAGGGACACTGACTGGTGACAATAAAAAAAAAAAATATATATATATATATATATATATATACAAAATATATATATTAAGTTTTTTTTAACACACTATGACCAGAGCAATATAATGTTACCATAGTAGCACCGTACTACTCTGGGGAAGTGATAAGTATTTTTTAGACGTCGACCGATATGGGTTTTTCTCTGGCCAATGCCGATGCCGATATTTAGAAATTGGGGCGGCCGATGGGCAATTTTTTGTGGCCGAAATTTTAGGCCAATTTAAAAATAAAAACTTCACCCACTCCACTCCTTCCTGCTTGCGCCTGTCACTCTAGCACACACTTGATGTCCTCAGTACAGATGGCACTGGTTGGCACTGGCAGGTGGAACTGGTTGGTGGCACTGGTTTGGAACTGGCAGGTGGCACTGGTTTGGAACTGACAGATGGCACTGGCAGGTGGCACTGGTTGGCATTGACAGGTGGCACTGGTTTAAAACTGACAGATGGCACTATTGACACTGGTTGGTGGCACTGACAGATGGCACTGATTGGCACTAGCAGGTGGCACTACTTGGCAGTGGCACTGGCAGTTGGAACTGGTTGGCACTGGCAGGTGACACTGTCTGGCAGTGGTGGATTAAACTGGTTGGCACTAGCGGGTGACACTGGTTGGCACTGGCAGGTGGCATTGACAGCACTGATGGCTGGTGGCACTGATTGGCGATGGCACAGGTTGGCACTGGCAGGCGGTACTGACAGATGGCACTGATTGGCACTGACTGGTGGCACTGATTGGCAGTGGCACTGGTTGGCACTGGCAGGTGGAACTGTCAGATGGCACTGATTGGCACTGGCAGGTTTCACACTGGGCCGAGTGTAACTGTGTGTGAAACTGACAAGTAACAGAGAGGAGAGAGAGAGAGTGCTGTCAGAATTGAGCTAGATGTGGGGGTGGGTGGGACCCAGCAGCTATATTACACCAGCCAATCATTGGGCTTCTTAACAAAGGGGACAGGGCCACATACACGTAGCGGCCCGTCCAGATACCATCCCATTGGCTGTAGCTGCTGGTAGGGCTGTGAAAAAAATCGATTTGATTAAAAAATCGAGTTGGTAGGTCAAATCGATTCAGATTTTGACAAAATCGATTTTTTAGACTTTTTTCCCCAGGACCGGCGCTGACACTGAGCCGGTCCTAAGGAGCTGCGGGCAGGAGTTTTTAGGTGAGGCTGCAGCTTCGGCCTAGTCCGCGAGGCCGGACGCCGTGGACTAGGCCGAAATCCATGGCCTCGTCTAAAAACTCCTGCCCGCAGCTCCTCAGGACCGGTGCGGTGTCCATCAAAAAAAAAAAAAAACTTGATTTGAATTGTACATCGAGTTTTTTTAGGGGAAAAAATCGTCCAGCTCTAGCTGCCGGGTCCCGCCCACCCCTGACATCGAGCTGAATTTCTGACAGCTCCTCTCTCTCTCCTCTCTGTTACTTGTCAGTTTCACACACTCAGCGCTGCGCTTGATGCTTGCCAGAGCCGCTGTGGAGAAGGGAGGAGGAACGGCAGTCAGTGTAAAATATTGGCCTAATTTTGATAATCGGTCGACCTAGTATTTTTTTTTATTTTTTTTTCCATAAAGATTTTTTATTGAGAGAAAGCAGAACATCAGGATATACAGACAATGAAAGCACATGAACATATGTTTATGCGAGCTTACAGGGCCTATTAATATAGAAAAGACATTCCAAGGCTAATATGTCTGCCAATATTCCAATCTCACCATTTAGGATTGGTAAAATATAGCAACATGGCCGTTAATGAAAACACAACACAGAGTACTTTTTGAGGAAAGAGAGAATGGGAGAGTAGAGGAGGAAAGAAAAGAGAGAGAGAGGAAGAGCGAGAGAAAGAGAGAGATGGAGAGAGAGAGAGAAGGAAAAGAAGAGAAGAGAAAAAAAGGGAAGGATCAGGGGCAAGGGGTCATCAGTGTCAGCGGTCCTCCACCAGGGTAGCCGCATAGGTTGGACTCTACAACGCTAACTCGATATGTCTAAGCCAGTAATGACTACAATCTAAGAACCATGAGCCCGAAAGCGCTGAGTTGTTTTAAAGTGAGCCCAGCATGCCCATGTGAAGAAAAGTAACCGCTCAGATGAACCAAGGAACTTTTACTCACTGGATCCAAACCGTGGGTGCCGGCAATGCAATTAATGCACAATTGAAGAGAAGAAGCTGGGACAGCCGCACTCCAAAAACGTTCCTTTTTATTAAAACTGGTCACAGAACATCACACGCCACAGCAAACAATCAGGAAAAGGCTAACGCGTTTCGCACTGTGCTTCAGTGCTTATTCATTATGCTATGAATAAGCACTGAAGCACAGTGCGAAACGCGTTAGCCTTTTCCTGATTGTTTGCTGTGGCGTGTGATGTTCTGTGACCAGTTTTAATAAAAAGGAACGTTTTTGGAGTGCAGCTGTCCCAGCTTCTTCTCTTCAATTCAGCATGCCCATGTGTTTGTAAATTTCGTAATGCACTCCTGGGAGATATGGACTAGCTCTTCCATTTCTTCGATCTTAGCGATCCTACCGAACCATTCCCCAATCGTCCGAGCGTGTGTGAAGCGCCAATGTACCGGGATGCAGAGTCTCACCACATTCACCATATGCATGGCCAGGGACTTAAAATATTCAGGTCTGGTTACATGCGTGTGATGCAAGAGGTATTGTGCCGGGGAATAATCTGGGGTATAAGTAGTAACATGCCCAATAATCTCATGCACCTCTTTCCAAAATGGCTGAAGGGAATCACAATCCCACCATATGTGGAACATGGTCCCCTTCCCCTTCCTGCATCTCCAGCATGTTTCCAGGACAGCTGGGGAGAATTTGTGTAGGAGAACCAGGGTCCTATACCAACGTGTTTCAATTTTGTAGCAGTTTTCCTGTATAGCAACATTAAGAGACCCCTTATGGGTATATTCATAAATACGAGCCCAGTTCTGCTCATTCAGGTTGATCTGAAGATCAGGCTCCCAGGCAATACTGAATCTGGGTACTTGGGAATGTTATCTAAAAGAATCTTATATATACTAGAGATCAAGTGTCTCTGTGGAAAAGTCTGTGTACATTGGGATTCGTAGGGCGTCTGTTGTCGCGTCCAAGTCTCTGATGATGGCTGGGAGGAAAGAAAATGATGCAACTGTCTGTAGGACCAGAAGGGGAAAGAGTTGGATGGGGACCCAGACACCAGGTCTGCGTAGGAACGAGGGGACCCGTGAGAAAAAAACTGACGCGCTAGAACCTGGTCATACGGCCATTCTTGTCTCAGGAACGAAGATGATAGGCCTGGTGTAAGTTCAGTGTTACCTCTTAATGTGGTCAGAGGCCCAGGCACCGAGGAGAATGATGGATTTTTTGTCGCTCGCCCAAAGGCCCTAAGAAAAGGATGGAGAAGGGGATGTATCCTGATTTCTGGGGGCCAATGTCGAGGCGATATCCAAGGGAGTGAACCAAGGGGGGACTGTGTGAATTACTTTTCCAGGACCACCTAACCCATCCTAGTCTCATGGATGTTCCAGTTCACAATTCGCATAAGGTGGCTTGCCAGATAGTATTGAAAGAGGTCTGGAAGACCAATGCCACCTTTAGCCTTCAGGCGAGTGAGCCGCGAGTATTTAATACGGGGAGGCAAATTCTTCCAGATAAACGATAAACAGGCTGTCTTGTACTTAGCAAAGAAGGAGGGAGGCAAGCTAATCGGGATGCATTGTATAAGGTACAGTAGGCGCGGCAAGACTATCATCTTCAGGAGGGCTGAGCGGCCGAACCAGGAGACATTTAAATCCTGCTGGGCTTTTTTCAGGGGGACTAGAAAATTTTCATTGTAAAGGTGAGCCAAATCCGCCGTAATTTGAATGCCCAGATACGTGATGGCTTTCTTACTCCAAAGGAACGGAAAGGAGCTCTGACAACAATCTACAGCACACTTCGGAAGTGACACATTCAGAGCATGGGATTTTGAATAATTAATCTTAAAATGGGATAGCATTCCAAAGCTCTCTATATCTTTTAACAGATTCGGTAAGGAAACCCTTGGTGACGTCAAGGAAAGGAGTCTGTCATCAGCGAAGGCTGCCACTTTATATTCCCTACCTCCTACCATCAAGCCCCTAATATCGGGATTGCATTGCAATTTATTAACCACTTGCCGACCGCCCACCGTCGTTATACGTCATCACTTTAGAGATGAATATCTCGGTAACGGTAGCAGCTGCTGCCACAATCGAGATATTCATCTCTTCTGTGGGCGGCCGTGTTAACGATAATGGCGGTCTCCGCGGCGAATTCGCCGCGAGATCGCCGTTATCGGTGGCGGGAGAGGGCCCCCCCCCCTCCCGCCGCTGTTCCGCGCCCTTCGCCGCTTACCGTAGCCGTCGGTAGCGGCGGAGGAGATCGCGACCATCCGGCAGCTGAGCGGGGACAAGACTGAAGGAAAAATCTCCTTCGCCCGTCCCCATAGCTCCGCTGGGCGGAAGTGACGTCAAAACGTCAGTCCCGCCCAGCGTCTTAAAGAAACATTTTTTTTTTTTGTCATTTGAAAAAATGACATTTCCAATTTTTTTATTTTTTTTTGCATTTAAGCCCAAATATGAGATCTGAGGTCTTTTTGACCCCAGATCTCATATTTAAGAGGACCTGTCATGCTTTTTTCTATTACAAGGGATGTTTACATTCCTTGTAATAGGAATAAAAGTGATAATTTTTTTTTTTTTTTTTCAGTGTTAAAAATTCTAAAATAAATAAAAATAAATGCGAAAAGCAAAAAAAAATGTTTTTAAAGCGCCCCGTCCCGACGAGCTCGCGCATAGAAGCGAACGTATACGCGAGTAGCGCCGACATATGAAAACGGTATTCAAACCACACAAGTGAGGTATCGCCGCGATCGTTAGAGCGAGAGCATTAATTTTAGCCCTAGGCCTACTCTATAACTCAAAAAATGCAACCTGTAGAATTTTTTAAACGTCGCCTATCAAGATTTTTAAGGGTAAAAGTTTGACGCCATGCCACGAGCGGGCGCAATTTTTAAGCGTGACATGTTGGGTATCATTTTACTCGGCGTAACATTATCTTTCACAATATATAAAACAATTGGGCCAAATTTATTGTTGTCTTATTTTTTCATTTAAAAAAGTGAATTTTTTCCAAAAAAAGTGCGCTTGTAAGACCGCTGCGCAAATACGGTGTGACAAAAAGTATTGCAATGACTTCCATTTTATTCTCTAGGGTGTTAGAAAAAAAATATATAATGTTTTGGGGTTTTAAGTAATTTTCTAGCAAAAAAAAATGGTTTTGTCTCGTAAACACCGACTCTGAAAAACAGGCCCGGGGCTAAAGTGGTTAAGGAAGGGTTCCAGGGTTAAGACAAAAATCAGGGGAGACAGGGGACAGCCTTGACGTGTACCATTGCTTATTGAGAAGGTGCCCGACAGGTGACCATTAACCCGCACACTCGCACTAGGAGTAGAATACAGTGCAGAGATATGGGCCAACATGCAAGGGTGAAGGCCAATTGTTTTCAAAACCTCCTGCATGTAGTCCCAGGCCAGGAATAGAAAAAAGCCCTGGGTCTTAGAAATAGTGAGCCAATGGTGGAGATTGAAAGCCCTGATGGTGTTGTCCCTGGCCTCTCTTCCAGGGACAAACCCTACTTGGTCTTGGGAAACCAAGCCGGGTGTGTTTGTGTTCCACTACAATCAGTGTCTACTTCAGATTGAGAAACCGTTAACATTTTTATGATTTGCATTGGCTGGACTTTGGTGGACATCCTAGGAATTGACTTTGTGTGGATTAAACTATCCCTTAACACTGTCTTTGGTTCCTCACATTCCTGTTGCATGGATTTTTCACATATTTTGTTTGTCATTTGATTTATGTAGTTGATACAATTTTTTAACTACTCTGGTACACCTTATCACATTAGACATAGGTTGATACCGTCATCTATGTTTTTATGTCACCATTTTTTATTAACCATTTATCAACAAGTTATAATTGGTTTCCTTCCTGGTTTAATTCTTAGCAGGTACACACTTAAGAGTTCCCTGTCACAGGGTGTCATGAATTGTACATTGTGGGTGGAATTAATTTTTCACAATTTTTTACAACCACAGTAGAAGCGCCACACTTTATATTCCATTTACTTTCAAAATTAGTCTTTTTTGTTGTGTTTGGCTGCTTACACATTTATTCTACAAAAGTTTGGCGCAATATTTCTTTCCATTTTTTCTGTATGGTTATACTGTCACATTGGGTCCCAAGTCCTACTCCAGAGAAGCCATGTTTTTATACACTGCACTGATAACTGCCTGGAATAGCTGTGTGCATATTTGCACTTCTGTAAAGGAATGATTTGCATGTCCTGAAATGAGGAATAATTATTTTTTGGGGGGGATGAGGCGTGTGCATGCACAGCTCAGTGTACATTCCATAAAAGATGGAAAACAAGTAGGTAGGTTTGTTTTATAAAGATCCTGCCTACATTCAATTTTTTTACATTTTCTGTTTACTTTCTCTTTAACACTGGCGTATCTAGGGGTTTGCTCCTTTTTTGCTGGGAGTTTTTGTTTCCTTTTACAATAAACACATTCACCCATCACCTGCTCATTCTGCTGTTGAGACAACATTTATCAACGTTCACTGAAACTTTACTTTGGTTGGGAGTAGGGATGAGCCGAAGACCCCCCCGTTCGGTTCACACCAGAACCTTCGAAAGGACCAAACGTTTGCGCGAACATTTAGAACCCCATTGACGTCAATGGGATTTGAACGTTCAAATTCAAAAGTGCTCATTTTAAAGCCTAATATGCAAGTTATTGTCGGAAAACGGGTTTGAAAACCCGGGTTTTGCCCCAGGGAACATGTATCAATGGAAAAAAAAGTTTTAAAAAACGGTCATTTTTTCTGGAGCAGTGATTTTAATGATGCTTAAAGTGAAAAAAAAATGAAAAATTCCTTTAAATATCGTACCTGCTGGGTGTCTACAGTATGCCTGTGAGGTGGCATGTGTTTAGAACTGTCCCTGCACAAAATGAGATTACTATAAGAAAAAAATAATTTAAAACTGCTTGCGGCTTTAATGTAATGTCTGGTCCCTGCAATATGGATGGAAATCATTGAGAAAAATAGCATGGGTTTCCCCCCACTCCCCCCCAGGTCATTACAAGCCCCTTTGGCCCTATATACTTTGGACAGCATTATACAGGCGGTGCAAACAAGACAAGCACTGTAAGTTTGTTGTTAAGTAGAATGTTTGTAATTTTGAACTGGTACTTTTTTAAAGTGTAGCTCCAGCCATAACATTTATTTTTAAGCTTTTCTGAAAACATAGAGAAGGGTTATCACCCCTCTAAACATTTGTTTTGCTGTCTGTGTGCATCTGTTCAGAAGATTACAATTCACTTTCTGTCCCAATGACAATTTAGAAAATTTGGGTTTTTTAGTGAAACAAGGATTGGTGATAAAGCATCAGTGGACAGGAGACACCTCTTACAGAAGAGAATTTCCCTTCCTAGGGGTAGATTTCCTCTCACTTCCTGTTGTCTCCTTCCGTTTGCAAGTAGGAGTCGTTTGTAAGTTGGATGTTTGAAAGAAAGGGCCTGCCGTATATACTCTGCAGAAATTTGGGCCCTAGGTGTTGGTGTTGCCACAACACTGTAAGCCCTCACAGTTAGTCTTGGTGGGCGCTGGAACGCCCCCTGTGTGAACTATTATATCAATAATTGTAATTACATGCCATTGTTGAACAGTGGTAGAAAAATTGGGCCTTTGGTGCTGGTGCTGGTGCCACAACTCTGTAAGCCCTCACAGTTAATCTTGGTGGGCACAAGAATGGGCCCTGCTGTGAAATATTAGATCAAGAATTGTAATTACATGCCCCTGTTGAACAGGGGCTGAAAAATTGGGCCTTTGTCGGTGGTGGTGCTGGTGCCACAACACTGCAACCCTTTCACAGAAACTCTAGTTGGAGCGCAGGAATGAGCCCGCTGCAAAGTATTGCATCAAAAATTGTAATTGCACGCTCCTGTTAAACAGGGGCAGAAAAATTGGGTCTTAGGCACTGGTGCTGGTGCCACAACACTGCAACCCCTCACAGATACTGTAGTTGGAGCACAGGAATGAGCCTGCTGCAAAGTATTGCATCAAAAATTGTAATTACACGCCCCTGTTGAACAGGGGCAGAAAAATTAGGCCTTAGGCACTGGTGCTGGTGCCACAACACTGCAACCCCTCACAGATACTGTAGTTGGAGCGCAGGAATAAGCCCGCTGCAAAGTATTGCATCAAAAATTGTATTTACACGCCCCTGTTAAACATATTCCCGCACCATAAAACAGACGCTGGCGATGGTTGCTGGAACCAGTCGGTCAGACGGCCACCTTCTCCACTGCTCCTTCTGTGACTGACCGAAGCCTCAGCAACACGTTGCCCAGGACCTGGATTTTGTAACCCCCAGTCTCTGGGAACGCGTTGCACAGACCTTTCTGCAAGGCCTCCCGAAGATGTTTCATCTTCTGCTCCCTCTGTGCCAGCAAGATAAGGTCTGCAACCTTATTCTTGTAAAGGGGATCAAGGAGAGTTGCCAGCCAGTAATGATCCCTCTCCTTGATAGCACGAATGCGAGGATCCTTCCGCAGGCTTTGCAGGATCAGGGAGGCCATACAACGTAGGTTTGCTGAGGCATTCAGTGCGGAGTCCTCTGGGTCACTGAGGACGACAGGATCCGCAGCCACCTCATCCCAGCCACGTACAAGTCCATGGGTTCCTTGGGACTGTAATTGATCCCTTGAAGACTGCTGCTGATGCTGAGTGCTAGGCTCCACGTCCATGCTGACACAATCCTCCTCCTCGTCCTCTTCCTGTGTGATAGGCGGGTAAGCACGAACACTGTCTGGATAAAGGGGGCCTTGAGTGTTAAGGAAGTCCTCCTCTTTCTCCCTCTGTTCTGCCTCAAGGACCCTGTACATTATTCCACGCAGAGTGTGCTACAACATGTGAATAAGCAGGACAGTCTCACTGATGCATGCACTGTCACTGCTCACCATCCTTGTGGCCTCCTCAAATGGTGACAGGACAGTGCATGCATCCCTGATCATGGCCCACTGGCGTGGGGAAAAAAACCAAGCTCCCCTGACCCAGTTCTGCTGTCATATTGGCACAGATACTCATTGATGGCTTTCTGCTGCATGTGCAGCCACTGCAGCATGGCCAATGTAGAGTTCCACCTGGTGGGCATGTCACAGATTAGGCGGTTCTTGGGCAGCTTGTATTCCCTTTGGAGGTCTGCCAGCCGAGCACTGGCATTATATGATCTTTGGAAATGCAAACAGACTTTCCTGGCCTGCTTCAGGACATCCTGTAAGCCCGGGTACCTGCCCAAGAACAGCTGCACCACCAAATTAAGGACATGAGCAAAACAGGGCACATGGGTCAGTTGTCCCTGTCGCAGGGCGGAGAGGAGGTTGGTGCCATTGTCGCAAACCACCATTCCTGGCTTATGCTTGTGTGGCGTCAACCACCTCTGAGCCTGCCCCTGCAGAGCTGACAGAACATCTGGCCCAGTGTGGCTCCTGTCCCCCAAGCACACCAGCTCAAGCACTGCATGGATTCTCTTTGCCTGCGTACCTGCGTAGCCCCTTGAACGCCTACAGAGCACCGCTGGTTCCAAAGACACATCAGCACAGGAAGAGGCCACAGAGGAAGAAGAAGAGGAGGGGGTGGAGGAGAGAGGTGTGTCACAACCAGTAGTAGCATTTTGGAGGCGTGGTGGCGGAACAACCTCCAACACTACTTTACCTTTTCCTGCGTCCTTCCCAGCTGCCAGCAGAGTCACCCAATGTGCCGTGAAAGATAGGCAACGTCCCTGTCCATGCCTGATGGACCATGAGTCAGCAGTAATATGCACCTTACCACTGACCGCCCTGTCCAGCGAGGCATGGACATTGCCTTCCACATGCCGGTAGAGAGCCGGAATCGCCTTCCGTGAGAAAAAGTGGCATTTGGGAACTTGCCACTGAGGTACCGCACATTACACAAACTCACGGAAGGGGGCAGAATCTACCAACTGAAAAGGCAGCAGTTGAAGTGCTAGCAATTTAGCTAAGCTAGCATTCAACCGCTGGGCATGTGGATGGCTAGGAGAGAACTTCTTTTGGCGCTGCAGCAGCTGGGGCAGGGAAATTTGCCTGGTACAATCTGCCATCGGTGTACCGATAGTAGATTGCCCGCATGTACTAGGCTGTGACACACCTAATTCTACACCTTCAGTCCTATCAGTGCAGGCTTCAGAGAGGACTGAGGGTATAGTGGGGTTGGAGATCCCAGCTGATGAAGGGCAAGGGGAGGTCCGCTTTGTTCTTTGGTGTGGGTCTTTGAGGTACACTTGCCAACGAACTGCATGGCAGGTTGACATATGTCTGGTCAAGTATGTGGTGCCGAAGCGGGTGATGTTTTTGCCACGCGAGATACACTTGAGACATATGTTGCAAATAGCAATCTGATGCACTCGTCTCAAAAATGGCCCACACCAAATAACTTTTGGAATAACGCTGAGACACAGCAGCGCCCTGCATATGCGTAGCTCTGCGTTGTGATGCAGTCAGTGTGCTGCCCTTAAGCTGGCCCCTGGAGGGCATCCTGCCTCGTTGGAGATGTGCCTGTGCCTCCTCCTCTCTCCTATCAGGCACCCACGTAGAGTCAGTGACCTCATCATCCCCTCCCTCCTCATCACTGTAGAAAACCTGGCAGTATGCTGCAGGTGGGGGAACATGACTGCCAGATTGCTGTCCTTCTTGGGCACCCCATCTCTTTGGGCTCACGTTACTGCCTTCCTCTAGCTGTGTACCATCATGGGAGCCTTCAAAACGCTGTGCATCCTCATGCAGCATGTACCCAACACTGTGGTCAAACAGTTCGGGGGACTCCTCAGGAGGACATGGTGGGGCTAGGGAAGGAGTGACTGATGCCATTGAGCAGAGGGAAGAGGACGCCTTGGCAGCTGCTTTGCCAGACAAAGTACCCTGAGCCTGGGTGAGAGAGGATGAGGAGTATGAGGACGGCTTGGTCATCCACTCTACCAAGTCTTCGGCATGTTGCGGCTCAACACGGCCAGCTGCCGAAAACAAGGACGAGCGTGTCCAACGACCACGTGCTGATGAGGATGCACCGTGTCCACGACCAGCACTGTTGCCTCTAGACGCAGAGCCTGCTTGCCCTCGTGACTCTCTGCCTCTCCTTGTTGTCCTTCCAGACATACTAATGGCCTGCAGAGGACAAAGGCAGTACACACACCTCGTAGCTTTGGTGCAAACTGCAGAGGACACGGGCAGTACACACCAAGTAGCTTTAGGTGCAAACTACAGAGGAAACGGGCAGTACACACCAAGTAGCTTTAGGTGCAAACTGCAGAGGACAAAGGCAGTACACACACTACGTAGCTTTAGGTGCAAACTGCAGAGGACAAAGGCAGTACACACACTACGTAGCTTTAGGTGCAAACTGCAGAGGACACGGGCAGTACACACCAAGTAGCTTTAGGTGCAAACTGCAGAGGACAAAGGCAGTACACACCATGTAGCTTTATGGTGCACACTGCAGAGGACACGGGCAGTACACACTACTTAGCTTTAGGTGCAAACTGCAGAGGACATGGGCAGTACACACCAAGGAGCTTTAGGTGCAAACTACAGAGGACACGGGCAGTACACACCAAGTAGCTTTAGGTGCAAACTGCAGAGGACAAAGGCAGTACACACACTACGTAGCTTTAGGTGCAAACTGCAGAGGACACGGGCAGTACACACCAAGTAGCTTTAGGTGCAAACTGCAAAGGACAAAGGCAGTACACACACTACGTAGCTTTAGGTGAAAACTGCAGAGGACACGGGCAGTACACACCAAGTAGCTTTAGGTGCAAACTACAGAGGACACGGGCAGTACACACCAAGTAGCTTTAGGTGCAAACTGCAGAGGACAAAGGCAGTACACACACTATGTAGCTTTAGGTGAAAACTGCAGAGGACACGGGCAGTACACACCAAGTAGCTTTAGGTGCAAACTACAGAGGACACGGGCAGTACACACCAAGTAGCTTTAGGTGCAAACTACAGAGGACAAAGGCAGTACACACACTACATAGCTTTATGGTGCACACTGCTGACGTCCCCCATTGTCATGGTGATGTGTAATTGTTGACGGCGCAGCTCGCCCTGCTCGCCGTCAACGCGCATGCGTGAGATTACGCGGTGCATCATGGGAGCGTCGGATCATCGCATCCAGGAAGTCTTTGCTTGTGGGCCTCACAATGCCCACAAGCAAAATGGAAAACGCCTAGATGTTTTTTTAAAAGTCCTTATTTACGACGGAAAACGAGGCAATCAGACTAGAAGCAAATAGCAAGTGAGTGTCAAACTCATATATGTTTAACTATGCATTGCACACAAAAGTAAAAAATTCACCTTAAAAAAATTGATTCTGTTCCTTTAAAGCATGTTATACAGCACAATGCTTGTACTGTGTAATTTGCCCCCACCTATATCACCTGAAATACCTGGCTGATCCTGCCTGGTTCTGCCCTCATCCTGTAAACTGACCATGGGTTATCATGGCTGCTGAGCCCTGAGACTGTGGTCGGTTTTCATGCCTCTGTCAGCCCGCAGCTCTCCTCTCTGCTCTCCCCCATCCTCACCCCCCACCCTGCCTGTCAGCTGGTGACAGTGTATGCCCCTCCACTCCTGTGGCTAAAATAAAATTTCCTTTTTTATATAATCTTCTGTGTTTCCTAATCCTGTGTGCTCCTGTGTGTACATTTTATAAAAAAATGCCATCTATGCCTTATGTCAGAGCGCCACTCACATGACCATCGGGTATAGACAGCATTTGTTTCTTATAAAGCGCACACACAGGGGCACACAGAATTAGAAAACAGAGACGATTAGATAAAAAGTATATAGTGGCTTAAAGTGGTTGTAAACTCTATTAAATAAAGAAAAAAACCTGCAAGACAAAGCATTAATGAGCTAGTATACATAGCATACTAGCTAATTATGAATTACGGTACTTACCTTACATTGAAGCCCCCGCAGCGGTCCTCGTTCCCCCTCCAGCCTGCGACATCTCTCCTGAAGTGACTTACGGGTATTGTGGCCTCCAGCACTGTGATTGGCCGGAGCCGCAATGATGTTACTCCCGCGCATACGAGTGGGAGCTGACGGTAACGGCACATCGACTGAAGCAACGGCACATACGTGCTGTTGCTTCAGTTTGCTTTAGTGTGCATGTGCCTATGACATTGACACATGCAGGGGACAGGGGATATCTCCTAAACCATGCAGATTTCAGTGTGACTGAAGTCTTGCAGAGCATTGAATGTTAGAAAATAATCTGCTCTGGGTGTCAAACACTCTATGAATGCCATTGTTTTTATTCTTTTATTTACCTTTTACAATTTACTGATCACGCTAATGTATTGTTAGCTGTAGATTTTATAATTTAGTAGAGGTTCCCTGATAGATTAAAGTTATTTCAAGAATACCTTTTGAAAGGCTGACATAAGGTTTTCCTAAATGGTTTATTCCTTGGTCAAGCATCAGATTTGTTTCCTGATCAGGGAATGATTCAGCTATTTATGGCCACCCTTAGGATCAGATAAGATGCAATTGTCAGAATATGAGAGCTAGGGCTTGACCAAGCTTGCATGTCAAAGACAGAGTATAATTACATTGGTCAGATCACTAAACTTGAAAAACGTTTTTTAGCAATTATGAGCACTTGTGTTCATTATTACCAACTAGGGTATTCTAAATGGTTTGTTAGTTGGTCATACATCAGATCGGCTGCCTGATCAGAGCATGATTCAGTCATTTATGGTCACATTTGTGCTGAACTAAAGAAGATAAGATCGAACTATTAGAATATGTAAGAGGGCTTGACCAAGCTTGCATATCAAAGTATCTCTACATGTTTGACATAAATACAATCTGCGCAATCTAAAGCTGAATGACAGCTAGAGATGTCTAGATGTACTTGTTATTAGGGAATCATGCACCTCAGGGAGCCCAGGTATTAACTTATGTTTGACCTCTCTCAAGGTGTGAATTGGTAGGGTGACTTTTGACATCTATCTACCATTTAAACCTAAAACCTTAAAGTGGTTGTAAAGGCAGAACTTTTTTTTTTACCTTAATGAATGCTATGCATTTGGTTAAAAAAAACTTCTGTGTGCAGCAGCCCCCCTAATACTTACCCGAGCCCCATCTTGATCCAGCAATGTGGCAGGAGAGACGCAGCTGCCCTCCTCGTTGGCTAATACAGCAGTGTGGCACCATCTGTTCGCCCCCCCTCTGTCAGCAGCCCACCCCCCTCTGTCAGCCCCCCTCCCCTCTCTCTGTCAGCCACAGCAGGGTGCACCGTGCCAGCCACCCACTCACTCACAGTAGAGAGCCAGGCCAGCCACCCTCAGCAGAGTGCACCGTGCCACCCACCCACTGACTCACAGCATGGAGCGACGCCAGCCAGCCACCCACCCACAGCAGGGTGCACCATGCCAGCCACCCACCCACTGACGACAGCAGGGAGCCAGGCCAGCCACCTGCAGCAGGGTGACAGCCAGCCACCCAGGTTGAACGACCCACACCAGGAATCCAGCCAGCCACACCCGGGGGACACTCCATCAACATCACCCTGACACCCCGCCTCTCTCCCACCCCACCAGTGTTGCCAACCTACCAGATTGAAATTTACTGACACAACATTCAAAACTTACTGGCACAGCCAAGATTTTACTGGCACTTCCAAAAGTTCCAAAATTACAGTTTTAAGTGCAACTCATGCCCGTACACACGATCGGGCATTTGCCCAGCCAAATTCACATCGGAATTTCGACAGAATTCCATCGGAGTAAAATAGAACATGTTCTCTATCTAAACTCTGATGGAAGTCCTCTGGAAAAAGTCAGATGGGACATACACAAGGTCGGAATTTCCAATGGAAAAAGTCCATCTGACTTTCTCCATCGGAAATTCCGATTGTGTGTACAGGGCTTTAGAGTATTTAGGCTACAAACAAATACAATATGCAATTAGAAATGTGATTTAAGGTAGATAATATGGCAAAAAACATATTTCTTATTTTATTTTTGATATCGTAAGTAGCTCAGGGACAGACCTCACTGACAGAACACATCACCTCCTGAGTCACAGTGACAATCTCTCTCTAAGCCAAGTGGTCCCACCAGTCCACTACAGTCTAAACAGCACTGATGGTCCTGGTCCCAGTCTGCCTTTCTCCCATACCGCAGACCCGCACATGAGGCTCTGGCCACTCTGCTTGGCTCCATTGCACCATGACATTACACAACGTGCTCAGGCACCGCCTCCACCAGAGCTGCCCGATCACACTGTAGCAAGCACTCGGATGGTCCCAGCCGACTTCGGACCAAGCCGAGCGTCAGCCATATTTTTTACTGGCAACCTTTTACTTTTACTGGCAGGAGAAAATTGTCTGTTTTTAACTGGCTGCCAGTATAAATACTGGCGGTTGGCAACACTGCACCCCACGCTGGTCGCCTCAGAGCAATTCCGCTCCGCCCAGGCCCCCCCTTCCCCCTGTGACCCACTACAGTAAAACCCTGAGCCAGCCCCCCCCCCCCCCTCAATGGTTGGATGGTTCAATAGGTGTCAGTGATTTATGTGTTGATATTCTTGTGGTGGTTAGTAGGCTGAGAGCCTATGATCGTTGTAATGTCTGCCTACTGGTTCACTTTGTGAAGCTGCCTGTGGAATTAAATGTATACAATTGGCTCTGTTGTATATATCAGTGTTTGTACTGAAAGAAAATAGCATTGGTAAAGCTACATTGTAGCAGCGGCATGCCCCAGACGTGATATAGGCAGGACTATAGACTAGCCGGCAGTGTAGATTCCTCCATCCATACTTTTAGTGTAGATTCAGGAATCGATTGGTTTTCAGCCCATGAGAAAATCAAGGCATCTACTGTTTTATTAGTTTGAAGTATTTGCATAGAAAACAGTAATTTTTATGTAAACGATACCAATTTACTGCGGTTATTTGTGCTGTATTTTCTGCTTCCAGTAATTGCACAATAAAACTGTACCTTCATTATTTAAGTACTGATAATCATGTCCAAGCTTTTTAGGAAAAATTACATAATAATGCATTTATTCTTTTTTTGGAGGGAGGTTACCATTGGTATTAAAATACAATTTATGGCCATTTGTAGGTCAAAAGGGAAAGTTGATGTAATGTGAAATTTAATCAAACGAAGGCCATATATCATAATCCGACTCTTCCGTCTCCGTTTCACATAATGAAATGAGGATTACTGCACAGTTCATTATAAGACAATTTACATTCTTTTAAAACCTCAGTATTGCAGATACTAGCTTCACTTTTGAGCAGGTTGGAAACTCTCTACAAATGCAATTTTCAGACACAAAGATCATTTTTCTTCCTGCATGCTTTGCTTACTTTTGATATACTCAGAAATTGCTCGGATTTGTAACACTGCCTTTAAAGTCAATTAGGTCTTTGTCTTTGTATATATCAAATATCAATGATAAGCTGGTATTTTCTCATCTTATTTTTTTACACTAAGGCCCCTTTCATACACGCCTAAAAAACTGAGAGGCATACCTAAACGCACGCTCCATGCAGGTCTATGGAGCTACAGATGTCAGTGGTCTATGGAGCCACGGATGTCAGTGGTCTATGGAGCCACGGATGTCAGTGGTCTATGGAGCCACGGATGTCAGTGGTCTATGGAGCCACAGATGTCAGTGGTCTATGGAGCCACGGATCAGGGCTTTTTGTTCTCAAACAATAGGTGAGTGAACTTAACCATGACCCCACAAACCCCTCCCCCTACACACACCCTCCAAATCACATCAAATTGTGGGTGTGGTCAGTCAAATTTCATGAACAGTAGGAGGGTCTTAAAGGGGCATTAAATACCAGGATTGCATTACATACGGAGTGCAGAGTTGTCACTTTTTTATTTTTTTATTTTTTATTTATTGTCAAAAAACCAGTCCGCACGGACCCAAAGTTTACAATTACCACGTATTGTCAAAAAACATCTTGCCGCAGGCAAGTAAATCATTGTTACAGTCTCTTCAATGCAGGAAATAACATTCTAGATCATTTTAGGCCAAATACATATCGCTGCATTGTACCCATGAAGTTCTTGGATCAGGACCCCACGGACTAGCTCCTCAACCCATTTTCCATGTTCTGAGGAGAAATATAGTAGGAAAGAGAAAGATAGAAGTATAGAAAGGAGCAAAGAGCCAAGTAAGGTTGTATAGTGAGTGGAGGGGGAGTGGGGGGGAAGGGGGGGGTATTAGGGTGGAATGGTGGGAAGGGAAGGGGATGGGGCTACACGAGCATGGTCAGCCCCCAAGGCGCCCTACCGGGGCGTAGCAGTCTATCCCGTCCTTGCGCAATATTTAGTTATCTAAGTTGGTCCAGGTACAGGGGGTCCTTGTTGTCCGTCTGTCTCCCTAAGTCTCTGTCCTTCTTCAGAAAATCAGAAAATATTATATAGTTGCCAGGTGTCAGTGTACGTCTCTCTACGTTGCTGGCTGGATAGGATCAGGTCCTCCATACGGCTGATCTCATCCACTTTATGGAGCCACATTGCCATAGTCGGCGGCTGGGGGGATCTCCAGAGAAGGGGCACGCAGGCCTTGGCTGCGTCCAAAAGGTGACGCACCACGGATTTTTTGTAAGTTCCTGGTGATTGATCATTTGCGTGTAACAGAAAGTATGCCGGGTCATCCGGAACCTTTTTTTTTTCACAAGAAAGGTCATCCGGAACCTTGCTGTTTGTAAATTGTTGGACGACCTGCCGTACCCCTCTCCAGAACCCCTCCAGACGTGGGCAGGACCAAAAGATGTGCAGCATGGTGCCTCTGTCTTGTTGGCATCTCGAACAGGTGGCTGCAGTGTCAGGGAACAGTTTATTCAACACGTCGGGTGTCCTGTACCAGCGTGTGAGCACTTTATAGTTCGTCTCCTGCGTCTTAGCACAGACAGACGACTTGTGCGCAAAGCGAACTATGTTATTTTTTTTGGCGGTCGAGAATTGCCTCCCCAACTCCCTTTCCCATTTGGCTAATGCAGGGATCTGGTAATCGCCCGAAGGGGTGATCAGTAGTGCATACATCTGTGATAATCCGTGGGGAAGCAATCCAGAGCCGTCACAAAGTTCCTCAAGCGTCGTCATCGGTCCCTGATCAGTCGGAGGTGTTGGGAGACTATTTAAAAAATGACGCAGTTGGTGTGATCTCATGAAGTCAAGACGGTATACCCCCTCGGAGTCCGTTAATTCTGTCGTCGTCTTCCACCTCCCCTCGGTACTGAAGTGTGAGGCCTGAAATACGCCCCTATTGGCTAATTCTAGAAATCTCCTGTCCTGTAGGCCTGGTTCAAAGAGGGGGTGGCCCAGGATTGGTCTGAGGGGTGAAATGCGTGTCGCAAGGGCATATCTCTCAAAGAGGGTCGCGCAGATCGAAGTTGTCTGTCCTATTAGAGGGTGTCTAGTTACCTCAGCGGGGAGGTCCGAGTGACACCATGGGGCTCGACGAAGGGGCACCTCGCTCTGGCTCTGTTCCACTTGCGTCCACAGTTTAGTTTGACCATGTCTGCACCAGTCAAGTAATCTTACCAGGTGTGCGGCCTGATAGTATAGTCGCACATCCGGTAATGCTAGGCCGCCATTTAGTTTGGGAAGGGAGAGTATCTCTCTACGGATCCTCGATTTCTTCCCCGCCCATAAGAAACAAGAGAACATAGCATGCAATTGCCGGAAGTAGTCTGCTGGTATGTAGATCGGGAGAGCCTGGAGGAGGTATAAGAATTTGGGCAGGATAGTCATTTTTAAAATATTGCACCTACCCAGCCATGAATGTAGGCTCCCTGTCCATTGTGTAAGTAGCCTCCTAACCTCTGTCAGTAGGGGTGGGAAGTTCAGTTTATACAACTGGGCCAGCGAGGGAGGGATGCGTGTGCCTAGGTATTGTAGTGCTACCTCTGTCCATTTGAAGTCGAAGCTATCTCTAAGATGTGTCAACTGTCGTCTCGGTATCCCCACCCCCATTGCCTCCGATTTTGTCATATTGATCTTCAAATTTGACAATTTCCCATACGTCTCGAACTCCTTCAAAAGAGCTGGAAGCGATTTTGTCGGTTCTACGAGGGTAAACAATAGGTCGTCCGCGTAGGCCGAGACCTTGTATTGTGATCCCGCCACGTGAATACCTGCAATTTCGGGGTTCTGGCGTACGTGGCACAGAAAGGGTTCCAAGGAGAGTGCAAAGAGCAGGGGTGACAAGGGGCACCCCTGTCGTGTCCCGTTTGCAATGGGGAATGGATCCGACAATACTCCATTAACCCTGACCCTGGCTGTTGGTCTCCTATAAATTGCCGCCACCCAGTGTCTCATTTTCTCCCCCAGGCCTATATGTTCCAGGGTGGACGTCATAAACTGCCAGTCCACCCGGTCAAACGCCTTTTCAGCGTCCGTTCCGACGAAAAGGCTAGGTGTCTTGGTGGTGGAGGCAATATGTAGCAGGTTTAGCACTTTAACCGTATTGTCATGGGCTTCTCTGGAGGGAATAAATCCCACTTGATCTAGGTGTACTAGATGCGGAAGGTGGTTCTGTAGTCTGGAAGCCAGGATTTTGGTGTATAACTTGAGGTCAATATTGAGGAGGGAGATGGGTCGGTAGCTGCCGCAATTGGTGGGGTCTTTACCCTCTTTTGGGATCACTGAAATTTGGGCCTGGAGTGTGGTATCATGGAAAGATTTCCCTGTACCTAGTTCATTAAATAAGTGTATCATGTGTTGACCTAAGGATGAGAGAAATGCTTTGTAGTATGCCACCGTAAGGCCGTCAGGACCCGGTGCTTTACCGGGCTTGGCGCATTTCAGAGCATATTGGAGCTCAGGTAGGGTAATGGGGTCCTCCAGGCTCTCCCTATCCCCATCCGACAAAGAGGGCATCAAGGATGCAGAGATATAATCTCGTACATCGTCTTGAGATAAGGGGGGTTTGCTCAGGTTGTAGAGGGAGCTATAATATCGTCGGAATCCCTCTGTGATTTGTTGTGGTGTGGTTCGTCTCTGTCCTTGAGTGGTTGTTATATGAGGAACATATGCGGCCAGTCTGCATGCTCGAATCGTGTTGGCTAACAGTCTGCCACACTTGTTTCCCGACTCGTACGTGTACCGGTGGCACGTTTGCAGATCGGCTTTGGCCTTAAAGTGTAGCAAGTCTGTTATCTGGGTGCGGACAGTATCTAGTTCCGCGCCTGTCTGTTTGTGTGGTTTGGCTTTGTGTGTCACCTCAAGTCTTCGTAGCGTATCCAGGAGTCTGTTTAGTTGCGCCAAGCGCTCTTTCTTTAGTCGTGCGCCATGTTTTATCAGTAGGCCACGGATTACCGCTTTATGTGCCTCCCACACTACCCCGGTGTCGCTGTCCGGTCCGGTGTTGGTGGAGAAATAGTGTCGCATCTCGTTTGTCACTTCTGTCATAACGTCTGGGTTCTGTAGGAGGCTTTCATTGAGTCGCCAGACCGGTCTCTGGTCTCTCAGCTTGTCAAAGATCGAGTATTGCAAGGTGATCGGCGCATGGTCCGACCAGGTTATAGACCCGATCGTCACCTTCTGTATCGCGTCTAGTTGTCCATGGGGTAGTAGGAAGTAGTCCAGTCTCGAGTAGGTCTGGTGGGGTTTGGAGAAAAAGGTATAATCTCTGTCTCCAGGGTGGTGGAGTCTCCAAGCGTCAATCAATTGCATGGTATGTAGGGAGGCGTCTATGCGTTTTAGGGTGTCTCGCGTCAGGGTCAACTTTCCCGTGGACGTGTCCTCAGTCGGTATGAGTGGGACGTTCAGATCGCCCCCCACTATCAATTGCCCCTCCGAGAAGCGCCCCAGGCGTGTCAACCGCCTCCTGAGAAAGACGTCCTGTTGGGTATTTGGTGCGTAAAGGTTGGCGATTGTCACTATTTTGTCACCTATCTTGCCTTTCAGGAAGAGGAAGCGACCCTCCTCATCCGTTTGGGCGTCCAGGTGTGTCCACGGTACTCTTGCCGCGATCAGGATAGACACCCCCCTAGATTTGGCTTCTGTGAACTGAGAATGGTGCGCTATCGGATAGTATTTGTTTGTCAAATACGGTAGTCTGCTTGCCTTAAAGTGTGTCTCTTGTAATAGCACCACGTCTGCCCCCATGCGTCGCATGTCCTGTAACAGCATCCGCCGTTTTTCAGGTGCATTTAGGCCTTTAGTATTGAGTGACACCACAGTGATGGTATCCATGCTTGTGTAGCAGGAAAGGGGTGGGGGGGGGAGGGAGGTTGGTAGGGGGTGTTCTACTTGAGGTAATCGGTCGACTCAGCGACCCTCAGAGGGGGGGATGAAGGGGTGGAATGACGAGAGAAGGGATTGGAGATAGGGTAGGAGCAAGAGGAAAGAAGAGATCGAGGTAAGAGAGGAAAAGAATAAAGTTCAAGTGGTAGGCTCCAGGTGGGGCCTCCACTCAAGCCACTCTAATGTAGCCCAAACGGCTATCAGCACTCGTCGGGGATAGCCCCGAATATTGAGTGCAAACCTAAGTGGGGTAAGTGAACTACACAGGGACCGAGAGTAAGCTCCCGACCTACTCCACCCGTCCCCGACCAATGTGTATACTTTATGAAATTTCAAAATTAAACTTATACCCGGCATCCCATAACCTGTAAACTACAGCCCGCAGTGCTGTCAACTGAGGAGAAACAAACATGCAAGTGCAAAACAACGTTCAAGTGCAACCTCAATACCCAAAGTACAGAGATGTGTGATCCTGTACTCCCAAATCAGCTCAGCTCTGTCTCTCGCCCCTCATCCAGCCCCCCTCCCCCCGACCCCGTACAGCATATGTCCACATTTCCGCAATCCACACCAGTCACGTAGGGGTGTATCTTCCGGGATCTCTGTGGAGGTACATTTACAGTTTCTTGCGAGTGTCATATTCTTTACCCCCGTGTCGGGATCAATGCAAAGGGAGGTGTCCCTGGCTCTATGGCATGAGGAGGATCAACCCAGGTCTCCCTCAGCTCCTCCACAGGGTCCCCCTCGGCAGTCCCACCCCCCCCGCAAAACCCAAAGCGTAAGGGGGCAGTTTATCCGCCAAGAGCATGAAAAATGACTCCCGAGAAAAATCACTGCCATGATCTCTGGTCATGGGGGGCATCCATTCATTCCCCTCTTCTGCCGAGCCCGGCAGTCTCCGCAGCCACCCCTCCCCATCCTTCGTCTCCGTGGGTGATGGCTTCGTACTACTCCCGGCCTCCGCTGCCCTTCGTGGGACCTGGACGGATGGTTTCGTCTATGGGGTGTGTCGCCAACCAGGGCCCGTCACTTCGGGGAGATTTCTCCCAGCTTATCAATGGGGGTAGCTGATTAAATGTCCCCGGCCCTGACTCTCCCAGACCCCCCATACTATCAATGTTACAGGGGATGGACCAGTTTCTACGTTTGGCCGGATATAGGGTGGGTATCTCGGATCCCGGTGGCCTGTGCCGATGACGTACCCGTTCGTGTGACCTGGAGGGCCGGTGGGGGCAAGGCGGGACCCGCCAGCGGGGGGGGTCCATACCGAAAGTCATTTTCCCCGGTGAACAGGGCGGACCCAGGAGCAAGAAATCAGGGAATAGGTGTTCTATGCGATAAAACAGCATGCGGGCAAACTAAGGTAGGAGCAGAAAGGTGTAAAACAGATGTACGGCCCAAGGCCTACTCACGTCCCGCGCCTCCTCTTGCTGAATGGCGTCTTCTCCTGCCTCTCTGCGGTCTTTGTTGCATGGGGCTCCGATATGCAGCTGCCCCGGAGCGGCCAGTCTGGCGTGGTATAAACTGGAGCCAATCCGGGACCTGGACAGGTTCGGCTCCCAGGTATCGGAACAGTGCCGGGAGGTCCGCGGGAGTCAGGAGTGTAAAGGCTGTGTTGTCCTTTCGAAAGGTGACCGCTAACGGGTAACCCCAGCGGTACGTGTGGTCTGTTTGCCTTGCCAGCTCTAGTACCGGCCTCAGCATCGCTCTTCTGCGAAGGGTCGCCCTGGAGAGATCAGGTAATACACGCACCTGTGCTCCGTCCACCTCCACATCTCCGCCTCCGGGTCTTCCAGGATCTGTCTGAAGATGTGCAGTACCTTCGCCCCAACGTCCTCTACGTCCTCCGACTCCGGTATACCGCGAAGCCGCAAGTTGTTGCGCCGGCTCCTGTCTTCCACATCTTCCAAGTGGAGCTGGAGCGAGATGGCGGCCTCCTGGTGTCGGTCTCTGGCCTGCTCGAGCGCTGCTACGCGGTCCGCCAGCGAGGAGACCGATTCCTCCCCCGCAGTGACCCGTTCAGTGAGAGTCGAAACCTCCCCTCTAACTTCTTGAATGTCTCTCCTGTGGGTCTCTTCCAGGCGGAGAATCAAGGCCTCGATATCCGACCTCGTGGGTAAGGCCTGTAGTATTGCCTTAACGGCCGGGTGAAGGTCCGCGGTCTCTGTGGTCTGCGAGGAGGACATCCCTGCTTGTGGGTGATTTGCTGGGGACTGGCTAGCAAAAGTCATCCAGTCCTCCGCATCGGTGGGGTCCGGTATCTGATTCTGCGGCGGGTCTTCTGCCGTCCCTCCCGCGCTCGGTGGATCGGGTAGGTCTGGCCCCGGGGCGGCCTCCTGTAGGGTTTTAAAATATTTCTGGATCTCTCCCGAGGCTTTTCCCGCAGGGGTCCCCTTAGTTGCTGCTCTTGTCCCGTATCTTTTGGCAGCGTTCATGCCGGGTTTTAGTCAGTTTTTGGTCGAAAATCAGGGGATCAGGCCGGGAGCTCTAGAGATGTGCTGCCTCACGCGTCCATGCCCAGGCCACGCCCCCGAGTTGTCACTTTTTAACACAGAAACCAGACTTCTGTGTTTACAAGTGATTGTGGTGAGCAGGCACCAAAGGGTCTGAGCCAGAGGTGGTGGAACTGAGTTCCACCAAGTTCCCCCTGAAAAAAAGCCCTGGTTTTATTTACTAAAACTGTGGAGATTGCAAAATCAGGCTCACTTCTGCATAGAAACCAATGAGCTTCCAGGTCTTAGGGCCCTTTCACACGTGCGGACAAACGGTCCGTTTTTTACAAGTCCGTAAACGGACTTGTAATGCTTCCCCTATGGGATTGCAGACGTTAGCATCCGCTAACGTCCGCAAACATCCGCGTCCGCAAAGATCCGCTTTTTCAGACGGAAGAAAACCCTATTTTTCTTCCGTCTGGCGGAACGGATCGGATGAATATGGACACACGGGGAGAGCAGAGGAAAGACAGGGTGGTCTCTGCACAGTGTGCGGGGACCGCCCTGTCCGCCGACAGCTCAGCTGGGATTTACGGATGATCCCCGCTGAGCCGACGGACACACACGGGGCGGATCAATACGGATCCGCTCCGTGTGAAAGGGCCCTTATTGCCAAAGCTTAATTGAACCAGCTGAGGTTAGAAGCTGATTGGTTTCTATGAGAAGTGAGCCTGATTTTGCACTATCCAGCTTTAGTAAATAAACCCCAGTGATATTGTGTTCCTGCTAAACACGAACACGGATCTTATTGTTCTCCCAGTCAGTCCATCCCCCACACAGTTAGAAAGCATCCCCTAGGGACACACTTAAAGGGGTTGTAAAGGTTGGTTTTATACTTTCTAAATACGTTCCTTTAACCTTTTCCTTCGATTTCCCTTCTAAATGTTTTTTTTCTTTGTCTGAATTTCCCACTTCCTGTTTCTCCTGAGTAAGCTTGCCCCCATCATCCGAGCCATTCTGGCTGGGGGTTAGTCAGCCAGAACAGCTTACTGAGGAGGAACAGGAAGTGATAAATTCAGACAAAGAAAAAAAACATTTAGAAGGGAAATCGAACTAAAAGGTAAGGAACCAACAATGCACTAGTTTAAAGGAACCTATTTAGAAAATAAAAAACAAACCTTTAACCCTTTGGTCGCCCCTGGTGTTAACCCATTGCCTGCTAGTGTCATTAGTACAGTAACAGTGCATATTTTTTAGCACTGATCACTGTAATACTGTCACTGGTTCCCCAAAAAAGTGTCAAAACTGTCAGTTAGGTGTCCAATTTGAATGTTGCAGTCCCACAAAAAATCACTGGTCGCCGCAATTACTAGTAAAAAAAAAAAAAAAATATCCCACAGTTTGTAGACGCAATAACTTTTGCGCAAACCAATCAATATACGCTTATTGGGATTTTTTTTACCAAAAATTTGTAGCAGAATACAAATTGATGAAGAAATTTGATTTTTTTATTTTTTTTATTGGATGTGTTTTATAGCAGAAAGTAAAAAATATATATATATATTTTTTTTATGTTTATAGTGCAAAAAATAAAAACCACAGAGGTGATCAAATACCACCAAAAAAATCTCTATTTGTGGGGATTTATTTATTTTTATTTTATTTGGGTACAGCATCGCACAACAGCACAATTGTCAGTTATACTAATGCAATGCCTTATCACAAAAAACGGCCTGGTCATGAAGGGGATAAAACCTTCCAGGGCTGAAGTGGTTAAAAAAAATATATATAAAAGAGGGGAGTGTCTATATGCTATTTGGTGCGTGAGCACTGTTTTGGTAGTGGCTGCTTCTTTTATAGTTCATTATTGCTATTTTATAATACTTGGTTTAGTTGCCCATGGTTAGTTTGGTTTTGCGCATTAGTTCCCCCCTTTATACATAAAAAAAAAAAACCACACATTTGAGTTAAGTTCGTTTTCAGGTTCCAATGTGTAGATTTTTTTGTATTTGTATATGTGGCTGGATGCTTACTTGTGAAAAAGGATGGAGGATGCATACAGTATACCCAAGTAAAACTATACTTCTATCTTTATCATAAAGCAGGGGTACTCCGCCTTTTTAAAGAGTGAGGACCATGTGATTCTAAGGGCTCTTTCACACGTCCGTTCCGTTCGTCTGTTTTTTGGACGTCCGTTAACGGACCGCAATGCTTCCCTATGGGCTAGCGTCCGTTAGCGGATGAGCATCCGCTAACGTCCGTTAGCATCCGTCTGCGTTAAGTTCCGTTTTTTTGGACGGAAGAAAACCCTATTTTTCTTCCGTCAAAAAAACGGAACGGACGAAAAACGGACGTTAGCGGATGATCCGTTTACCATCCGATCCGCTAACATCCGTTTTTCATCAAAATATGTAAAAAGCCCCCCCAAAAAAAAAACGGATGAAAAAACAGATGGAAAAACTGATGGAAAAACTGATGAAAAACTGACGGAAAACGGACGAAAAACGGACGAAAAACTGATGGAAAAACGGATCAACTGATGAAAAAAAAACTGATCTAAAAAACTGAGCTGACGTGTGAAAGAGCCCTAAAGGTTGTAATTTCTTTAAAAAAAAAATAGTTATACTTGCTCTGGTTTTGCACAGAGCAGCCCAGATCCTCTTCTTTTTGGGTCCCCCTGACAGCGAGACTGGTTCCTCCCCCTGCTGAGTGTCCCCAATAGCAAGCCTCTTGCTATGGTGGCACGAGAGCAGGCTGCGCTCCTGTGAATGGGCATTGCCCATTCACACACAGAGCGCAGCTTGGCCCCACCCCACTCTCTCCTCCTTGTCTCACCGGCTGTGATTGACAGCAGCAAGAGCCAATGGTGAGCCAATGAGGAAAGGGAGACCCAGGAGGGCTGCTGCTCTCATGCATATCGATGGATCGAAATGGGGGCTTGGGTAAGTATAATGGGGGGGGGGCTGGGGGTGGTTGCATCCAGAAGGTTAGGGTAAGAACCTTCTTCCTTTAAGTTATTTGGGCCTTTAAGTTATTTGGTAACTAGTCGCAGGCCACAATGAATTTTATTTTGAATAGCATAATGAAGATTTTAAACAAAAATCACCACTGTTTAACTACAATCGCAAAAGAAGTTGATGACACTAGTGTGAACACTGAATTTGTTTTCTTTTTACAAGGTCTCTATATCTATTTCAGCAGTTGTAGGACGAAAATATAAAGTATTGGTTCCTGTATATTCTGCCACCCCTTCTGTAAGAGGGTGACAGGGAGGCTGCATGGGCCCCCTGGAGCATGGAGGACGCTGCACCAGTGGTTTGAGGGGCGTGCTAAAAACACATCTCATCTATGAGGTGCAAATATAAACAAGCCTTTACTGTCTTGAGCCTCCTATAAGGCTGCTTTCACACTGATGTGCTGTAGTTTACTTGCACTGCGGTTGCAGCACAGTGCATCTGCAGCCTTCCTGCAGGTTGGTTGCACTTTTCCATAGATATCTTGCGGGTGCAGTGCACTTTCTGAACATGCACCAAAACTCCTGCATTCAGGATGCATGCACACAATTGAAGTCTATGGCTCAGTGCAGCTAACTCACAGGAAAGCCACAGGTACACTGCACTCCAGGAATTAGTGTGAAAGCAGCCTAATAGTTGTTAACCCTTTTATAGGTGCTAATATGCCCATTGCAAAAGCACAGTGTATGTGTTTAATACACTGACCTTCTTTTCCTCTTTCAGCTTCTGCTGGGTTTGCTCTCCAGGCTGCTAGACAGGTCCCAGGTATAGTGCACTAGCTATCACTCTGCCTGTTACATTTTAGAGTATTATTAATAGTATACAACTTAATTTGTAATGTGTCATCATAACTGCACATTGCAAACTTTGGGAAAAAAAGTAAAAAAATAAAAAAATGCATAAAAATTCAAGAGGGGGTTACAATAGATACCAAAGATAATGGACATGATTGAATTGGCCACTTTGTAATGAGTGATGATTAGATAAGCATCTTTGAAGACATAGGTCATAAAGGAAAGATTACATTTAATAAAGGTGTGGGTAAGTCTAATAGGGAAAAGAGCATTTCAGACAATGGAGGCTTCCCATTGGATGAGGGCAGGGCAGTTAGCATCATTGTGTTTGTGAACAACAGAATGTTGGTGTTGCTAATTAAGTTTTGTTATATGAAATCCCCAATGTATGCTTACAGAGTTAAGTTGGGTAAACACTAGCAGAATTTCAAACAAAAAGTCATTCATACAAAAGTAGTTCAAGATTTCAATTGTTTTTAACATTTTGGATTTTAGAATGAATGGACTTTACTGAATGAAAACCACATACACTGTTAGAAATTTGTATTTGAGAAACATTTTCCATCCTATTTCTTCAAAAAATTTTGTCACTGTGATGGAAAAGGGACGTTGATTTAACAAACGTTCTTACAACAAAAAATGTTGAACTAAATTATACTAGTGAATACCTAGTTTTAGAATGATTTGCTATCAAGAATCAATCGCTTCTCGGCCTATTGGCTAATATCAAGTGTAGTTTCTGTTCTTATCAGTGATCCAGTGGTGGCGTTGTGCTACTATCCTGACCAAGGTTGGGGTGGCGGCTATGCAAAACTGCTTGAGTGATGGGGGCTTGGAAGGTTAGTACCGGCTGGAACAGAAACCTTGGCTTCCCAGTGAATGGCTGTGCAGCGGGGAGGGAGGGCAGAGGGAGCAGGATGACTGGCAGGATCACCAGGGATTTCACATAAAGGAAGCAATACAAAGAGAACAGGATACTTTTTTATACAAGTACATGATACAGCAGGCACATATCAAGAATATGAAGTTTTGGGGTACCAAACACTTTAAGCAGCCCATAGATGATTCCTTTTTTTTTTGCATTCAACCAGTGGGTTAAAGAAAAACAAAAAAATACTTTATTTCCCCTTCCACACATTCATGGTGGAAAGGGGAAACCTCCCAGCTGACCCTTTATATTCTGATGATGGGGAGAATTCCCCACCTTTGTTTGATTGTAGACATGGTGAAGGACACGGCCGGACTCTGGGAATATGTTACAATAGACTGCTAGAGATCACTACCATTGCAGTTCCTTTATAAATCCATGCTTTCACTAGTGACTGCTTGGGTGAGTGGACCCCAGGTTGGGTACTAGAGCCCTAAAGAGTATTGTTGGTGTAGCACCCTCTACCATAGGTAGGTGCTAGAAGTGTAGTGTTTTTGTATGTTATGTCAGTGCAGGTAAATTTCAGCAGGCCTATACTGCAAGCTAGGCTTGTTTGTTTTTGGGCGCCTCCCCTGATTTTGGTGAGAATGTTCTGGAAGAGGGGCGGGGCTGAGTTGAAGTGACATGGAGTACATGGGAGGAGCTCTGACCAATCCCCAACTAGGATTGGCAGGGGGCAGGCCTCCTACATATACTCATGGTCAGCCTGCTGGGGGGGGGGTTGTCGGGTGGGTGAACTGAAGGATGGAGTGCTATACTGTCGTGCTGGAGGAACACCCCCATCGGGGGGGGGGTGGATCTGGCGGAGGAGTTTGGGAGCTGGGAGGGAGCCTTTTCTTACATGACCATGGAGAGGTGTCCTGGAACAGAAGTTGGAGAGACAGTTTCCCAGGAAGGATCCAGGGCAGGAGTCAGTGAGTGAAGCACAGTAGAGATCTGGAGGAGGCATGCCAGGGGAGCTAGGTACAAAGCCAGAGGGAAAGACTGTGGAGAGTTGTGCCAAATCGTTGCAGAGCCATGAGGGCGGGCAAGATTTGTAAGTCAGACTAGCTGGGAGCAGTAGTCCATCACCTTTAAAGTAATATCTTTTAACCGGAAACAGCCATGAAGGGTACCAGGCCTTCAAAGGTTACATCTTCTATCCATGCTGGGGGCTTATTCAGAGTAAGGCCCAGTCATATCTGATTGTGTGACGGAGGTACTAAGACTGTGACAGGGAAAGTGGTCTGAGACAGAAGTACATCAAGCTGTGTGCAGGATGAAGAGAAGGGTGGAGGAACTCAATTTTGTCAAGTTTAGTGTCAGCCGTCTTATTCTATTTCAAGAGTGTGCGGCATCTATTGAGTTAACATTCAACTATTAAGTATTCTATGGGCATCCCATGTCCCTTCCCCAACCAAGTTCAATTCCCAAAATAAAATAACTAAACAAAGCAAAAGACGTTTTTATTGACTACAGAGTGGGTCAGATGGATGTCTGGCAGCAGGGTGAAATATGCGTGGATGTTGTAACTAGTAGCAACCAACCGCTACATTGGAAAATGTTATAAACTGTGAGATTCATCTAAGACCCCTTTCACACCGGCGGAGGTTTTCAGGCGCTTTAGCGCTGGAAATAGCCTCTGCTACGTATCTGAAAACCGCCTCCCATTCATTCTAGTGTGACTTTTCACACTGGGGTTGTGACATTTCTGAAAAGTCCTGCAAGCAACATCTTTGAAACGGTTTGGGAGCTACCAAAATGCCCTGCCCATTGGAATGAATGGGCAGCGCTTCCGAAGCACCTAAAAAACGATTCGAAAGCGCCACAACGCCAGAGTTTTTAACCTCTTTGGGGTTAAAAGTGCCCCACTAGCGGCCCAAAAGTGCTAAATTGCTGCTAAAACAAGCGGCTCTTTAGCTCTAACTCGCCAGCGGCCTAAGTGTGAAAGGTGTCTAAATGCAATTCAGGTGGTCTTTTCTTTGTACAGTTCTTTCGACATGAAGTTTTGACCGTCATCCTTTCATATGCAGGAGACAAAACAGAGGAGAGGTACATTAAATGTTGCTTTGTGTTTTGCATAGTGCTATATAATGAGTGCAATTTTTCCTGTAATGGATGGGGTACTTCAACAAACATTTTTTTAATTTGAAAAGTCATCTTAAAAAGAAGACTTCAAATTAACATTATTTTCTTTGCACTTAAAAAGACATTTAGAATCTGTAGTGACTGGGGTGATCATTGTTGCTTGTACCTTTAATTAATTTTCTTTACTTTTCCGTCATTATTTGTAGGCTTGAATTAGTTTGCAGTTTGGCTATTCACTTCAAAATATTTAATCACATTTTAATGGAATCAGTTTGTACAATCGCGGTTGTCTTGGTTTCTTTTCTATTGCATTTTAATTTTCAATTTAACTGTTGCCGCTTCTTGGCAGGTAATTCTTATTTGAATATTTGATTTCATGTATAAAACCTACAAAAATAAAATGCTTCATGTCAGCTTTATCATCCAATAAACTGTTATTAAGCATTTGAAAAATGATTTATATGATGTGGGAGCTGTAAACTATGATAATTCTCTTCTGCCTCTGCCTGTATAATTAGCATTGGAATGCCAATCAACCATTTGCTTATGCAGGCTTACAGCAGGCGATTAGTACAATTATGAGTGTTATGTATCCATTCAGGCCCAGCTGTTTTGTTATTGCAGGATTTGTATGTGTGGATAGAGAGCAAGAACAGTTCTGTCCATACTGCTTAAACACTTAGAGCTTGTTCACACCAGGTGCGTTGATCTGCGTTGATCTGCGTTAATCAACACAGGCTCAACACAAGGAAACATAGAAAACAATTGTTCTCCATGTGCTCTGTTCACACCATAAATGTGTGTTGATGTGTGCTGTTTAGAAAAAAAAAGAAGAAAAAAACAATCAATAACAATCAAATCAAAAACAGTCAATGCAGCACATCACAATAGGTGTCATAAAGTGTCATTTTCTGACGTTTCAATAAAGTAAAAAAAAAAACACTGCAATGTATTGTAACAACACATCACACGGCCCCTACACAATGCACACCAGTGTTATACAGATCATAACGCGTGATGTGAACGGACCTTTAGTGTAGTTGCAAAAAGGTTTACAACAATAAACATATTTACTGATATGATAGCATTAAACAAATCCACTCTGCAATTGAAACAGCGTAAAAATGCAGGATGGTCGATAGATGTGCCCACATTGTTGACATTTAACAGCCTACAGTACATACTGCTATGTATTTAAAAGAAGATCTTGCAACAAATATTAAGGCCAGGTTCACACCTATGCAAATTGAGTGCGGCTTAAACCGCATCTAATTCGCAGGACATTTCAAAATACATTGTTTTCAATGAGGCTGGTTCACATATGTGCGATGCATCCGCACTGCGTATTGCCTCCAAACCGCGTGCGGTTTTTATGTCTTGCGGTGCGGTTCAGGTGCGAATTCAGTCCCATTATCTTCTATGGGTACGCAGCTGAATTCGCAGATCTGTTCATTTCTCTTCAGTATTTGTCTCATTCAGTTCAATACACTTCCCCCCTCTCCCTCCCCTCTCCCAGGTCTCCAAATTCGCACCTGATCTGCAACTAAAATGCAGTTGATCTGCAGAACACCTTATAGAGAAATTCGCAAAGACAACAGAGCTCCAAAACGCAACGCACTAGTGTGATTCTGGCCTCAGGCTACTGTGACGGACCCCCGTACTCAAGATGAGTTTGTCTGCCGTAAATGCTTCCTCTGTTCGGTACCACACAATCCAAGACCCCTTGGCTTTCCCATTCACTAGTCGTAGCTAAGTGTAGGGTAAAACATCAGACAATTTATTAGAACAAGAATACAGCCTTATATACAGTTAAAGAGGAGGTTTCTACCTCCTGCTCATATTACTCTAACAATACACCTGTAACCAGAAACACAAATTAACATGAACTAATTAACTAATCCCTTAAATCAGCAAATTTGACTTCCTAACTACAATACACATTATCATACATATCAACACAGAACTCCTTCATACAATTGCAGGGTTAATTAGCACAAACAACAATGGGTGAAAGACTGTTAGAAGCTGTGACAATCCATACTAGACTCATTTAGATTCTAGCAGACAACAGACAGACAAGTGGCTGGAGTTGACATCAGCATCTTCTAACAGTATGTGTCCCAACATTACGAATCAGTCACTATTTCTAATATGACATATACAGGGTTCCCAGAGTCTGTGTGTCTTGGGGGGACATGGACCTGAATCCAAAGTAACACGTCCCCAGGCATATAGCTCACAAAAAGCACCATTCCCCCAAATGCCAGGGCCCATGATCTGTAGGCAAGAGGCTACCATTCAGTCCCCTCCAAAAGCCTCTGTCCCAGGTAGGTCTGTCACAGCTACTATTGCAAAATGCTTGAAAATGTTAGTTGCTGGGCAGTCATGCCTTTTCTTTCCCTTTCATGAGTCACCGACACAGTGCAAATATAGTGCCAGGCATTATAGGAAAGGCAAACTGGTAAATTACTTCGGGCTTCACAGCCAGTTCCCTACTGCGCCTGTACGAGTCATGCTGCACTTTGTGAATCGTCCTGCAGTCTTCTGGGTCCTGTATGTCCCAGAAGGCTGCGGCGGAAAGGAGAAGGGGCTGAATATCATTGTAGATCACCGCAGTGATCTGACTCGGAGTGGGCACCTGTCAAAACCAAGTACCTGCTTCCCCCCAAAAAGTATTGTGTATTATGCAAACAACTGGAGCTTCCCATTTGGGTGGAGCTTTGCTTTAAATTGGCATAACTGGCAAACAAAGAGCATGTCTATAAAGTGGTCGGCAGTGTCAGCCTTGATTTTCCTTGATGACATGTTCTGTAACTACACCTCTTCTGTTAAGCACATCCTCTCCTTACTATATAACCAAGACTCGAAGCAAGTACTTGAAAGTTCATACAGGCATAATCCACTTTGAAGTACACAATGGGGTTTATTTACTAAAGCCGGAAAGAGCAAAATCTGTCTCACTTCTGCACAGAAACCAATGAGCTTCCAGGTTTTATTACCAGGCTTAATTGAACAAGCTGTGGTTAGAAGCTCATTGGTTTCTATATAGAAGTGAGCCTGATTTTGGAAACTTGTACTGAAATACAGAGGCTGCTATGTGTGATCTTCTTCAAAAAATGCTAGATGCCTGGCAGTTGTGCTGATCCAGGTGCATCAGTACTTTCTCAGTCACCGGTGTAGAACAAGCATGCAGATCAGACAAGTCTAAGCAAAGTCAGCATTCCTAATCTGCAAACTTGTTCTGGGTTGGCAATGGCAGCCATCATACTTCCTTAGTTAAGCTTTCTTGAATGGATATATGATGCCACAAAAAACTGACACTGTCAAAACTTCATATATGCTAGAACAAATGAGATATTAGAGGGTTGTGCACACATACAAGACATACAACTAAGGTAGACCAAAGATGGTGCAAATTTCTTTCCTGCAACCATGACCTGTTCAAATCACACGTTCGGTATCGCCGTGTGCATTAGAGCAACAATTCTAGCTCTAGACCTCCTCTATATCTCTAAACTGGTAACCTGTAAAAAAAAGTGTCGCCTTTGGAGATTTTTAGGTAGCAAAGTTTGGCGCAATTCCACAAGTGTGCGCAATTTTAAAGCATGACATGTTAGGTATTCGTTTACTCAGGGTAACATCATCTTTAATATAATACAAAAAAATTGGGCTAACTTTACTGTTTTTTGTTATTTATTTAATTCATGAAGCTGTCCCCCCCCAAAAAAATATATGTTTGAAAAATTGTTGCCCAAATACCACGTCACATAAAAAGTTGCAGCGACTGCCATTTTATCCCCTAGGGTGTCTCCTAAAAAAAAAATATAATATTTTGGAGTTCGGAGTATTTTTATAGCAAAAACAATTATGATTTTTAGAAGAGGAGTGCCAGAATAGGCCTGGTATGGAAATGGTTAAAGTGGACCTGAACTCAAAAAAATAAATAAGATCTGGTATGGTATAGGAAACATCTAGAAATGTTAATTGTGCCTCAGGCCTCGTACACATGACCGAGTTTCTCGGCAAAAAACAGCAAAAAACTTGCTGTTTTTTTTTTTTTGCCGAGGAAACCGGTCGTGTGTACACTTTTCGACAAAGAAACTGCCGAGGAACTCGTCGAGCCAAAAAGAGAGCATGTCTTCTTTTTCCTCGACGGGAATGGGGAAATTTGGCTCGGCGAGATCCTCGACAGCCTAACAAGGAACTCGACGAACAAAACGATGTGTTTCGCCCGTCGAGTTTCTCGGTCGTGTGTACGAGGCTTCAGGCCTCGTACACACAACCATTTTCCTCTGCAAAATCCATCAAGAAAAATGCTGGCAGAGCATCTTTGCCTCGAAAAACGGTCATGTGTATGTTTATCGTCGAGAAAACTGTCGTGGATCTCGACGAGAAAAAAAGAGAACATGTTCTCTTTTTTCTCGTCGGGAGTCTCAATTTCCTCGTCGTGTTTCTCGTCGGGCTGGTTTACGACTAGAAACACGTTCGTGTGTATGCTTAGAAACCCGCGCATGCTCAGAATAAAGTATGAGACGGGAGCGCACCTTTGGTAAAAGTCGTTTTCGTAATGGAGATAGCTCATTTGTCACGCTGTAACAGACTAAAAAGCGCGAATCGTCTCTCACCAAACCTTTACTTAACACGCAGTAACATGAGATTAGCAAAAGCAGCTCCAAGGGTGGCACCAGTGGAATCAAACTTCCCCTTTATAGTGCCGTTGTACGTGTTGTACAGCGCGTTTGAGAACAACGAGATTTTGTCTTGACACTGTGTATGCAAGGAAAGCTTGACAAGATTCTCGTCAAGCTTGACAAGAACCTCGTCGAGGAAAACAACGTTTATTTTATGACGAGATTCTCAGTCGTGTGTACGAGGCCTAAGAAATACTCTGAAAATAGCAGTGTACTCCCTGGAATGTACCTAGACATTATTCTATCTATAGCCTGATTGCTGTATATACCTGAAGAGTGAAATCTAAAGCCCCGTAAAAACGACCGGACCATTGTCCGACCATAATCACATCGGAATTCCGACGGGATTCCATCGGACTATAGGGCCTTGTACACACGACCGAACATGTCTGCGGAAACTGGACCGACGGACCAGTTTCAGCGGACATGTTCGGTCGTGTGTACGAGGCCTAAGAGAACATGTTCTCTATCTAAACTCCGACGGAATTAATCAGAATTTCCAATGTAAATAATCCGATGGGGCATACAAAAGGTCGGAATTTCCGATGGAAAAAGTCTGTCGGACTTTTTCCATCGGAAATTCCGATCGTGTGTATGGGGCATCAGGCACCTGGTCGCTAGTCTCAGCAAATTTTGAATGCCATTTAATGATGTAGGTACTATGCTGCTTACTGTTCTCCTTGCTGGAGGCCCTGTTACTTTTGGTTATAGCTCTGTACAATCACTTCTAGCTATTCCTGCCATTTCCTATGACCTTGGAAAAAACATCAAAGAAATGTATCCGTTTAGGAAGAACCACGGGTACCTTCAGATATACGCAGTGCCTAATCCGTCAGCTTTTTCCAGGGATTTCATATTTCTA
Source organism: Rana temporaria (assembly GCF_905171775.1). NCBI lineage: Eukaryota > Metazoa > Chordata > Amphibia > Anura > Ranidae > Rana > Rana temporaria. Next base: position 194,584,232 of record NC_053490.1, read on the forward strand.
GCGAAGGCAAATCAGCCTGGAGTGAACCACAACATCTGGAACTCTTTTAATGCTTTAATTCCTCATAATGTTTTTGTTTTTCATCCCATGGACAGAATTACAGTTTATGTGGTTATGCGCTAGTAGTAGACCTTAAATTAGCTTATCTTGGCTTTATTATCAGCAACATAACTACAGCACCTCCCTGATGAATACTTATTTCCTACCTGCTTACACCAAATTAAACTATTAACATTCATATCATTATGGAGGTATCCAGAGGCTTCAGCATTAAATTCTGCTAATGCAAATATGTCTGTATATTTCAGCATTGTCTGTAGGCATGTGTACTGTGTATGCTATAGCACCTGTCATAGGATTTATTATGGTATGCTTTTATTTACTCGTTTCAGCAACAACTTAAATGATTTATATATTTTAAAGCTGAATTCCAGGCAGATGTAAAATACACAAACTAATATAGATCAATATTCATTAATGTATCATTAAAGCGGAGGTCTGCCCAATTTTTTTTTAAAAAAGTCAGCAGCTACAAATACTGCAGCTGCTGACTTTTAAAATATGGACACTTACCTGTCCAGGGCGCCCGCGATGTCGGCACCCAAAGCCGATCTATCGCTTGGCTCTCGCCAACCGCCATCTTCGGTAAGGGAATCAGAAAGTAAAGCCTTTACTCAACTGGGCGACTTGCAATCTGTCTATGGTCAGCTTAAAGTTTAAGTCCACCCAAACACTAAAATCCCTGCATCTACAGACATCCACGACTAATGCCCCGTACACACCATCACTTTATGTGATGAAAAAAAATGACGTTTTTAAAAACGTCACTTTAATTGACCGTGTGTGGGGGAAAACGTCGTTTTATGTCTTTTAAAAAACGACAAAAAAAAATTGAAGCATGCTTCAATTTTATGTGTCGTTTTTCAAAAGTGCACTTTTTACTTCACAGAAATTGACCGTGTGTAGCAAAAAACGTCATTTTCTAAGACGTTTTTTCATCCACGCATGCCCAGAAGCTACTTATGAAGCAAGCTTCAATGGTAAAACGTGGTGGAACGTAACCTCACTTTGCAAGATCATTGTGAGAAAACGATGGTGTGTAGGCAACTTCGTCTTTGAAAATTGAAGTTTCAAAAACGTCATTTTTTACTTCACAGAAAGTGTCGTTTTTTTTCATCACATAAAGTGATGGTGTGTACGCGGCATAAGGCCTTGTACACACGACCTGTTTTCTCTGCAAAAAACAGCAAGAAAACTGTGTGTGTACGAGGCTTTCAGGTTTCTTGTCAGGAAATCTGGCCAGAATCTCGAGGAGAAAAAAAGAGAACCTGCACTCTTTTTTCTCGTTGAGATTCTTGTCGGCCTCTTTCCAGACGAGAGTGTGTATACTTACCTGTCGTCGTGGAAACCCGCTCATACTCTAAATAACTTTGACGCATGAACGGTAACTTCCACTCCATAGGTAGGGTGAAGCAAGATGGCGGTGACGGCATCAAATGTGACGAGCGCATGCTCGTCGTACGCAATGACGTCACCGTGTTCTTGCCTTTCAAGAGAACCGCGGTTCTTTTGAAAAGGTCAGTGTGTACACTCGGGCGGCAAGAGATTCTTGCCAAGAATCTTGACAGGGAAAAAAACGTTGCTAGGATTGCCACCTCATCCCTTTAAACCTGAATACATGTGAATTACACAGGTTCTAATTTAATTCAGATAAGGCACCAAGTGAGTTTAATTACTACCTTAATCAGCCACAGAACCTGTGTAATTAATATGTGTTTGGTTTTAAAGGGGTGAGGTGGCAACCCTAGAAGTCACCTATAGAGTTACTATGGGGCTTCCGTTGTCGGCTGTGTCCTCTAAACTTCCTCCACAGCGAAGCTGCGGCTGACAGCACAGCATGGGGTCCGGTCGGAACGGCTTCAAAAAAGGTATGTATACTGATTTCTTCTTTACAGGGCTAGATAGGTTAGTGTTAGATTGTGGATGTGTGTAGATGCAAGGATTTTAGTGTTAAAGTGGACTTCTACTTTAAGGCTAGCCATACACATTTGGATTTCTTTAGTTCAGTCTGTGGGATGAACAATAACAGTCTAATAGGTCTTCCATAAATGCTAAACAGCATGGATGATGGAATCTTCCCAGCTATTAATAGTGACTAAATCCTATTGGATGCATTCACTTACTGGGTGACAATTTTCCACGTGGCTCCTTCATCATTTAAAAAATGTACTTTTGTGTTGCCAACAGGGCCACTGACAATTCAAATTCCTACTGAATCAAACAATATTTGAGATATGTATGGCTAGCTTAAATAGGAACTGCAGTATGCTCATATAATTTGTAATAAAAACATCTTTGCCATTCTGAAGGTGCTTTCCAGCCACTTTGCATATTATTTTATATATAATGTAATACTTTACTTGCCAAATATGCTGCAGAAATCTCCCTCCACTGTGTCTGGTTGCAGCCATTTTAACTGTGGGCAGCTGAAGCTGCCGCCTATTCACCTCCTGGACTTACACAGATACACAGAGGCACACCTCCATCTCTGCAGCTTTAATTGACCCTCTTATGACTCACCCCCCTCCCTTCCGGGCAAACTCTCAGGAGAGTGGGAGAAAGAGCTGTGCATGATGTCATAAGCCTAGGCTAATGACCAGGCAAGAAACATGAAGTGGGCTTTATAAGGTATTTACTGGCAGAAAAAAAATGTTTTACTATCCAAAGTTAAAACAACAAGGGCAGAAGATTTAATGGATGGAAAGTTGAAAAAAAAACTCAGTTTTAAGAACTCATTGCACCACATGCTAATGGCTGTGAGTTTTTTTTCTGCTACATGAAGCTTTTACATATATTATTTTTATTCACTACTCTTTTTGTGCTGTTTAAATCTGAAGAAAGGGTTTATAAATAAACGTACCCTTTAACCACTTCCCACCCACCCGACGACTTTTTACAGCCACAATGTGGCTCTTAATTGCCGGGAGGCCGTCTATATACGGCCTCCAGCCACTGGGGGTGCGCCTGCACGTCCACCGCGTCACTCAGGTGCCGTTGCGCGTGCCTGGCGGGCCGCGATGTCCGCCAGGCACCCGTGATCGGCAGTCACAGAGACAGGGACATGGATCTCTGTGTGTAAACACAGAGATCCACGTCCTGTCAGGGAGAGAGGAGACCGATGGTGTGTCCCTTGTATATAGGGATAACCATCGGTCACCTCCCCCAGTCAGTCCCCTCCACCACAGTAAGAATCACCTAGCAGGGCACACATTAACCCCTTCCTCGCCCCCTAGTGTTAACCCCTTCCCTGCCAGTCACATTTATACAGTAATCAGTGCATATTTATAGCACTGTTCGCTGTATAAATGTGAATGGTCCCAAGAAAGTGTCCGATGTGTCCGCCGTAATATCGCAGTCCTGACAAAAATCACAGATCGCTGCCATTACTAGTAAAAAAATAATAAAAAAATAAAAATGTCATAATTCTATCCCCTATTTTGTAGGCGCTAACCAATCACTATACGCTTATTGCGATTTTTGTTTTTACTAAAAATATGTAGAAGAATACGTATCGGCATAAACTGAGAACATTTTTTTTTTTTAATTGGATATTTATTATTGCAAAAAGTAAAAAAATTCTTTTTTTTTTCAAAATTCTCTCCATATTTTTGTTTGTATTGCAAAAAATAAAAACCGCAGAGGTGATCAAATACCACAAAAAGAAAGCTCTATTTGTGGGAAAAAAAAAGGACGTCAATTTTGTTTGGGAGCCACGTCGCACGACCGCGCTATTGTCATTCAAAGCGTGACAGTGCTGAAAGCTGAAATTTCGCCTGGGCAGGAAGGGGGTATATGTGCCCAGTAAGCAAGTAGTTAAAGTAATCTTGCGTGTATTTCATGAGAGTTGCGGATTACTGTGATGTTACTCTCAGTGAATTAATACTCGCCACACAATAGCAGGAAAATCTTGTAATCATTGTACAATGGTGTTTTTTTTTTTGTCTTAATTATAATTTCTTCTATAGGTGTCGACAGCTGTTAACTTGTAATGTTTCTTAGAGTGAACTCATTTCCAGCTAATTGTTAAAATGGGTTATATGTTGCCTTTGTAATCAACAGTATCTTTCCATTACATTTACACCATGCAAAGCAAGTATACTAAAACAAGCTATTCACATGGCTGAGTTCACATCCAATGTAGGCTTAAATGAGAAGCCCTTTAATTACCTATGTAATTGTCAGCTGCAATTGTCAATTTGCTTAACTCCCATCTAATATCTAGAATTGTAACAACGCATGACTTCCTATACTGTTTAATTATTTCCTGAACTTGCAATTTCCTTTCACTGATCACTGGTGTCACATAGAAATACATTTGTAATCTCGTAGAAGACGTTGAAATGCTTATTAAAGATGTTGTGATTATACTAGTAGTTCATGTGTCTCATTTGTTAATTGTTAGTGCACTGTCTGATCATTTCAAAATGTCATAAATAAAAGCAAATTTTTCAGTCCTCAATGTGTCAAAGTTTAATTGTGTAGTGGTGGTATCATACATATGACACAATATACAGAAACTGCTTCCTAAGCATGCATCCAACTCTCACTACTACTAAAGTATAATGCTGTTCAAGTACATTATGCACTTGATAAACTTCTTTTTTTTGTTACAGTGAATAATTTCAAAGGCAGATAAGATAAATGCACATTTAACCTACTAAGACCCCTTTCACACATGCTGTCCGTTTTTCATCCATCCGTTGACGGATGAAAAAACAATATCAGTGCATCTCTATGGAAAAACGGTTGTAAATGGATGATCATCCATTTACATCAGTTTACATCCACATCCATCATCATCATCCGTTTTTTGAAACTGATCAAAGCTCTGTATTTGTTTTGTTAAAAAAACAGATTGGACGAAAAACGGATGTAAACTGACAAATGGTCAGTTTTTCATCCATTTTTGCATTGGTAGTGGATGTAGGAAAAATGATAAAAAACTTATGAGCATTGATGAAAAACTGATGTGCACTGATGAAAAACAGATGGAAAACTGTTAGGGACCTTTCACACCAGCAGACCGTAAGTCCGTATTTCAGCCATCCGTTTTCGGATGAAATACGGACATACATGTATCCCTATGGGATAGCGGGTGTTAGTGGATGAACATCGGTGTCCGCTATGCTCCGATTCTGCAGACGGAGGAAAATCCTATATTTCCATCCATCTGCAGAGTGGATCGGATGAACAGACAGACGGTCCGTGTTCATCCGATCCCCCCATAGGTGTGAGCGGAGATCTGACAGGGCGGTCCCTGCACAGTGTGCGGGGACCGCCCTGTCATCTGCCGGCTCAGCAGGGATCAACGGAGCGATCCCCGCTGAGCAAGCGGATGAGACATGTACAGATCCTCACGGGATCTGTGCATGTGAAAGGGGCCATAAGTACGGATGAAAAACGTATGAAAAACTGATGAATACTTTCATCAAGAATCCATTTTGATGAGACTGAACTGATGAAATGAACGGTCTGCATGTGTGAAAGGGGCCTTTCTTGCATATAAATTTTTGTCTCTATTTGAGCTCATATTTTTAGCATAATCAGTGTGTTGCGGCAACGAGTGGTAAATATGTGCTTATGTGCCGCAATGCACCTAGGCAGCGCATCACAATCAAACGACATAAAAAAATAAATAAAAATGTAAAAAATAAATACAGGCCTACCCCACTTTAAAGTACACAATGGGGTTTATTTACTAAAGCTGGAGAGTGCAAAATCAGGCTCACTTCTGTATAGAAACCAATCAGCTTCTAACCTCAGCTGGTTCAATTAAGTCTGGTAATAAAATCTGGAGGCTCATTGGTTTCTATGCAGAAGTGAGCCTGATTTTGCACGTTCCAGCTTTAGTAAATAAACCCCATTGTGTACTTAAAAGTGGGGTATGCCTGTAAAAATAAAACAATAGTCTGGTTTCATGTCGATTGTAGTGAATTTTGAATGGACTGTGCATGTCGACTGCATTTGCATTACCACAATGCACTAGTGTCATCAACCCCTAGTTTGTGCATCTGTCACATGTTTTTTTTTTCTTTTCAACCTAAGGTTGTATATCTATATACACATAGAGGGAGGCATGGCATCCAGCACCCAGTTTGAACATGCCTCCCTCCTCTGTGTTTTATACCCAATCATCTTATCCACACCTGAAAACTGAGCTTAATTATTATACCTACCTACAGCGTGCACAGTTCAAGGTTGGATAAATTACTAAGCACAGGGATCAAGAGTAAAAGTAATGTACAGAGTGCAGCAGCTTGTAGTATACAGAGTACAGGGTTCAGGAGTGGAAAATGTACACAGTACAGGAATAAAAGTAAAGTACAGAGTGCAGGAGTGGATAACATAAAGAGTGTAAGTGTAAGGAGTATGTAACATATAAGTTCGGGGGTCTGGAGGATATGCACCCTAATGCACAGCAGTATCCCTATGTTGAATTTGATAAGTGCACATACCCTGTAAACACATACATACATAAAATAGCCCATTTACCTTACCTGTCTGGCCCAAATGTCTTCTCTGACTTTTTAGTTCATAATAAAGGTTTAGGGGCCACCACATTCAGTCCGGTGTATTCTTTTCTGCATCAAAAACACATGCATAGTAGGTTATATGGTTTCCAATGGCACAGCTCACACTAGTGATGTCAGTTCTAGGGCTTTCTAGTTCCAGAAAAAAAAAGGAGAACATACTGCATTTTTCCTGTACTGGAACGTAGTAAAACACATCAAAAATGCTCTGGAATGTATCAAAAACACACCTGACCCCAGTATAGTTAAATAAAAAAAACAGGAAAAAGAAAAAAAGTGCTTTTTTGTGGTGTGAACCAGGGCTGGACTGGGACAAAAATTTGGCCCTGGACTTCATCCAGACTGGCCCACTTTGACAGGTCTCTCCCATGGCGGCCGGACAACTCCCGCACCCCCCCCCCCCCGACCACCTAAGCCCCTCACCCCCTTCACTAGCCACTAGCTGTTCTACTTTATTAGAGTAGAACGGCTGGTACCGGTCTTCTTATAGGCAGTACCAGTGGGGAAGCTAGACAGAAAGATAAGAGGCTGACTCTCAGTCAGCCTCTTTCCTCTCTGCTTCTCCACGCTCATTGGAGCACTGAGCCATGGAGGGGCAGGGAGAGGCTGTCTCAGTGTCTCAGCGGCACGCTGATACGCTGAGACTGCCATCAGTCAGGGCAGCTGGTGGATACCGATTTGGGAAGTCATGATCACGCGCTGCCCTGACTGATGGCAATAACGTCAGCGGAGAGCGGACTTCACACTGCTCTATGCTAAAAAATGGGTCACAGGAGTGCAAAACGAATTTCACTCCTGTGACCCAGAGGAGAAGCCCAGCCGAAAAAGCTCAGGCTGGACTTCTCCTTTTTTCTTCTTCTGCTTTAAGCTGGCCTACTGGGTCAGTGTACCACATCCTGTGTTATTAATACTCAAAATTTTAAATAGGTTAAGAAAATGCTGGAGCTTTTCAGATGCTAAATAGATGTATTCCACATACACATCTTAATAAAAAGAAAGATTTTTAATACGATATATTTGGGTTTATTTACTAAAACTGGAGAGTGCAAAATCTAGTTCAGCTGTGCATGGCAGCCAATCAGCTTCTAACTTCAGCTTGTTCAATTAAGCTTTGACAAAGAAACCTGGAAGCTGATTGGTTTCTCTGCAGAGCTGCACCAGATTTTGCACTCTCCAGTTTTAGTAAATCAACCCTATTGCATATTTGAAATACATCTATGTAGCACCTAAAAAGTCCCAGTCCCAGTACTTAAAACTCTTTAAGTAAACTTGTGCTACAAGGTGCAGAGCAGATTTACTGCACAACATGTTAAAGTTAAAAGGCGGAGCAGGTTGGGGCTCACAGGTGGAGTAGATATTCTCTGTCCTCTGACATCTTCATGCTGGTCTTAAGCGAGCTCTGGTGACTGCTTGGATCGGTGGTACAGTATCTAACCATATGATGAATTTTCTCTTGCGTGCTCCAGCCACCTTTACAGCTACTGAGACTGTGACAGCCACGATCCAGCCAGCCAGAGTTTGAAAGGTAGAAAAGAACATCCTTCACTTTTCTGATAACTGGCATAGTGGTTACCTCAGAGAGGAGGCACACAATGGACACGGACACATACTCAGTTCAGTTTTTGTGCAGACTTAGGGCAGGTTAAGGCATGGGATGGTGTGACAGCCAGAGTGATTTGTGGACAGTTTCTACTGCATGTGATGAGCAAGGTGAAGCTCGCAATCCAGTGCCCCCCTCCCACCTGAAAACATTGCCTTTGGGACAGCTGCCCTTCCTGCTTCCTCCTTATCCCAGTCCGGCATATAAGTCAGTTAATGTGAATGTATCTTTCAAATAACCAATGAGTCTCAGAGCCTTTTCCTTTGTATTATACCTTTTTTTTTTGGGGGGGGGGGTTATTTTATAATTACATTATTTTATTAATTATTTTATAATTTAATTTTATAATTTATAATCGTTATTTTATAATAATTGTATTAATTATTTTATAATTGTATTTTGTTGTTGTTATTTTATAATTAAGTTTTTTAAGAATGCATTTTCTGTAAAATGTACCCCAAAATATAATTGATAAAGTATTCTAATGAAAAGGATTTAATTTTTTTTTTTTTTATGTAACGTAGTGAAATGTTAACTTCTAAATTAATGTTTGGGTAACAGTTTGGGAGAGGTTTTGTTTCCATTTTTGCCTCTACAGTACAACAAAAATAATGTACTTGTTGAGAGCAGTAAACAACAAATAGATGAAAGCAGGGATAGGCAACAAAAATGGTGACAGGTCTGAAGCCTCGTACACACAACCGAGGAACTCGACGGGCGAAACACATTGTTTTGCTCGTCGAGTTCCTTGTGAAGCCGTCGAGAAACTCGACAAGCCAATTTTCTCCATTCCCGTCAAGGAAATAGAGAACATGCTCTCTTTTTGGCTCGTCGAGTTTCTCAACAGTTTCCTCGACGAAAATGTACACACGATCGGTTTCCTCGCCAAAAAAATATCTCCCAGCAAGTTTCTTGCTGTTTTTTTCCGAGAAACTCGGTCGTATGTACGAGGCCTGAGGATAAAACATATCAGGAGAGACTTCTAGAACTTAAAATGTATGCTGCCCCCCCAAAAAAGCTTACATATGGATCTGTTTTTTTTTTTTTATATATTGTTTCTGTGCTTTTTTTAGCCCACTTCTTTCATATTTTCCCATGGCATAGCTGTCCCCTTTCCCCATTTTGGGACTCTTTCACCATCAAAACAATACCAGGCCTATTATTGTAACCTTCATCTGTAGGCTTCCAAATGCCTAAACTTGTGAGCGTTAAATATGGGATTTAGTTCTCTTATGGTCTAGGCCTACAGTGTATGGTTTGAAATTTGGTTTTATGTTTTGTAATAATGATGTAATAAATTGGTTATATATATATATATAGTTTATATAGTATAGTACAAAGGTATATGACACCATAATCACTTTGTTAATGCTCTTCTTTGTTAAAATGCTTGCTCAATGCTGACATGTTTCTTCGATATTTTTGTTTAGGTCACTGATAAGTATGAGCAATACACTCTAATTTTTTTATATCCTGCAGTAAACTTTTATTCTTCAAGTTTAGCTTTTATAGGACACTCTTTACCTAAAGTTACATTCATACAGGCAGAATGTCGGGAGACATTTGCCGGTTAAAAAGAAAAAACGTCCGACAATCTGTCCGTGTGTACGTTGGTTCATCCCGTGGACGTGCATGTGGATAATCAGCAGCTGACCGACTCCCGATCACCATCCTCCTGTCGAAACACAACTGTTCAACTGGGGAGAGTGCTGTACTAACCTTGCATGGTTAATACAGTGTCTCTGACGAGAGCTGACAGTTTTTTCTTGTTTTGACTTTATTACCAAAATATTTTTTTCACAAAAAAAAAGGTCTCTTTTGACTGTCCACAAAGAGCTTTGGAATACAATGATCTTGTCTTAACAAGCTGCTGAGGTAGAAAGACCATTTCCTATCCTGATTATTATTGATCGAAATTATGACAGTAATCATTTTACATTTGATAGGGTGATAAGTAACAAAAAAGGTTATGAGAGTGTGAGTTATGATTTACTGAAGTCTATGACAACCTCAAACTAATATGTGTCGCAATGTTACGCCATTTTTTATATTTGTACTCTTTTTTAACTTTTAAGAAGGATTCTTTGAATAGAGTAATTTGCCAAGTGTGTAACTGACCCAGTCAGTGAAATAATGAGAACTATTAGGGTTCTACTCTGATATTATGACAGGGATTGTATCTCAACAAAGTGACACAGGAAAGAGTAAAACAATGTATACAGGCTTTGTTTAATTAGAGGCAAATGGTGATGTGCAACATATTTACGACTTAAGTGGTGCCTGGCCACCCACACTCCCAACTAACCAACCAGAACTACTGCAAAGCTGGCCATGCATGACTAGATTTGTCTTGTTCAGTCGACTTAAGAATTCTGACCATACTTAAATGGACTCAGGTGAGCAGATACCAAATAAAACTGAACCATGATTTACTGCTTGGAAAGTTTCAGGAGGGAAGGTTATGGCAGTGTTTGTTAATGCAGCAATGGAGTCAGAATTCTTAGGCCCTGATGAAGGGGAAGTGTATTTGTTGTTTGGTGCTCTCTTTGGATTGTATAAGTGTAGCTATTTTCTTCAAACAGCCATGACAGCTGTGGCTGTTTGAATTCCCAAACAGTGACTGCATTAGATGATAATTTTCCAATATTTGTAATATGAGGACAGAGTGTGGAGTAGGGCTTGGTAAGTCTAACTTGGAAAAAGATCAAGTAGGGAAAGAAAGTTTTAAAAGTCGCACATCACAGCAAAAGCCTGTGAGGAGGTATATGACAGGTTTAACCTGGCTCCAACCAGGCCACACCTGGTTGGAGTCCAGGCTAAGGCTTTCATATTCCGGGGTTTTGCTGTGCGACTTTTAGGACTTCCCTTTCCTTCTGGATGTTTTGAGCTGGGGCGAGCTCTGTCCCTGTTGGCACTCCCTGCTCTTTGTCATGCAAGAAGACCTGGTAGAGCCTTAAACTGCACCAGTAATGTTTGTTGAGGAAAAGATCAGTTGCATGAAACCTCAGGAAATGTCAGTGACTAGTCCTTGGCCCCTTCTAGACATTTTTTGGACACAGGTTCCACAGTATTGATCTTCTACCAGCAGTACGTTCACTTCAGTCTGGAAACTGAAACAAACTATATACAAGCTAAGGATACCTACAGACATTAAAAATATTCACCCAACCTTTTACAGCTCAACCCCTGCAAACACCCACAGGCTGATCATTCTTGGGGGACAAAGTGATCAACTAGATTAGGTTTTATGTCTGCAGGTTATTGTTTTACCTAACATAAGTTTGCACCCCCCTTCCTTCCTATAGGTCAAACACGCCAAGTCATCTGATATAAATGTACATTTGTATAATGATATGCACACCCTGTTGACCACCACATGAGGTCTGTAGGCACTTTCAATCATACATCTTTTTAATCTTATTACATTAATGTACTTTTAGGTCTGTTCTGTATTGTTTATATAAGGTAAGTGACATTATCTTTCTTTTTTGTGATCTTTAAAAACTGATAGCATAGGTTTTCGATTTGTTTACAAAGCATTTTCTGCTCCTTGACATGCCTGTATGTCATTTGTCATCATTGTAATCACTTCATCTAAATGAAACTCCATTTTAGAGCCTGGGCACAAGTAGTTAGGTTAGAGGAATGTGTGTTATCTGATCATGGTGGTGGTGGTTGTATCACTGTTTTCTTCCCCGTGACTGCTGTTTTCCATTCAAAGTCTTTAAAGACAACCACTTGTGCATTCAATGAAATAATGCGTAAATAAATGAATACATCTTGCAGAGTTTTCGCATATATGTTGTACTGGTTTAAGTCTTATACACAAGGAGCACACACACATTACACTGATTTTCTAAATAGACATTTAAAAAATTCACTTGTGCTTGTATATATGTACATATTCACACATTAAAATGTCTATTTATTTTGGGTTTAGACACATTATTTTTTTTGGAGCATCATGCAAGCAAAAGATGACAACAGATGAACTAATCGCAATTTAGCAGTTAAAAAATACTTATAGACAAAACAAAATAAATGACATACTGTATCTGATGCAGACAGTCAATAACATTAAGAAAGCAGTGTTTGTATTTTTGAGTCTCCACTGTAATATTGTTCTATTAGCTGTTGATCCTGCCAGTGGGTATGCTATTTTTCTATTAACTGTAGCAAGCCAAGCTGTTCAGCAAATGTAGCAGTTACAGAAAAAAAACCAGTCTCAATTGCTAAATGGTCAGAGTAGAGTATTTGGGTTTGCATACACTCTAAATATGCTAGATTCCACAGGAAAGCCCTTCTTCGTTAACCTATTGCTTAATGCATACTTTTTTTTACTACACCTCCCATTTCTACACCCCCCCCTATCGATTACTGCACCACTGGGAGCACTCCCCTGGATACTCCATTTACTCCATTCATGTGTTATGTACTGCCTTGATAGCCATCCTGGTCCATTCATTGAAACAAAAAACATAAACGGAAAGGGTAAGAGCTAATTGCTAAGCAGACTTGCTGCTATCACGCCAAGTGAGCAGTTTTCAGTGCTGAGCATACCACTATAAGTATTTTAAAGTTTTACCCTTAAAAAGCACTGTTATTTTTTTTTATAATATTGGTTACTTATATGTAACTAGACAGGTGTCTGCTTCCATATGGGTTCACAGCTGAAAGAGGTTTGTTCAACCTAGCTTCAAGACACAATCCACTACTTTTATTTGGGTGCTTCTTATGTATGCTGTTATATTGCTTTTGGTGCAGCTCAAAATAGAGGTGAAAGTACAGTATATCCTATTATCCCTCCCAGAGCATGGGGTGCAAGCTTATTCTAATACTAATCCAGAGGGCTAGTAAATGTGAAGAGAACAGGATCACTACTACGCCCAACCAGCCCAAGTAAACAAATGATAAGATGCTATCTCAAACTACATGTCTCCACCAAACCACATCATGCATTAGGGTGTGCGGTTTGGTGGAGACATCTAGCCTAAGGCCGTTCCTTATTGTTTGTTCACCTGGGCTGGTTGGGAGTAGTGGTGATCCTTTTCTTTTTACATGGTTCTTCTCATCAGACTTCCAAGCTCAAGTTCATTGACTCAACTTCCTGACATTTGTGCCCTTCCTCTGCCTTAGCAGTCCCTGTCTATATTATCAGGAGATCTTGGATGGGAATTATACAAGAGGCCACCCTCACCATCTCAAGTTCCACTGACAGGTATGGCACATAGTTAGTCAGGTTGAAAAAAGACACAAGTCCATCTGATAAAATAAATAAATAAATACAATCCCATATACACAATCCTTCCCCCACATTTGATCCAGAGGAAGGTGAAAAACTCCAACAAAGCATGCTCCAATTTTCTATAGCAGGGGAAAATATTCCCAGTGCCCAGTGCATTGAGGTTGGCTTATAAATTGGAGACATCCCATAAGGACATTATTCCACTGCAAAGCTTAGTGTCATCTGCAAAGACAGAAATGTTACTTTTAATACCAGACCCTATATAATTTATAAAGATATTAAAAAGTAAGGATCCCAACACTGAACCTTGGGGTACACCACTGATAACCGTAGACCATTCAGAGTAAGAATCATTAACCACTACTCTCTGAATCCTATCTTTTAGGCAGTTTTCTATCCATTTACAAATTGATCTTTCCAAGACTGTAGACTTTACCTTACACATGAGCCGTGTGTGGGAAATGTGTGGGAACTAGCATAGTCAGAACTGCCAGCTTTATTGTAAGTGCTATATTGGTGCAGAAATGTTGATGGTGAAAAAGTGTTTAGGACACAAACACAACAAATTAAATGCATAAGTCAAAGAGAGTATGAACAGTACCATAGAACGTTGTGTTAGGCATATTCAACACTAATTTCAAACTGGCAAATTTAAGAAGTTAAAAAATTGTTGTAATTTTTTTAACTTCTTAAATTTGCCAGTTTAAAATTAGTGTTGAATATGTCTAAAACCCTGTGTGCATGAGGGATTATTGAAATACCCACAGGTATTTGTGAATGACACTCTATCTGGATTGTTTCACTGGAGGCTGCATGTTAAGTAAACATTCATTAGTTTGAGAACACAGATCACACCATGCTATTGTTCATTATGCCTGGGAATATCCAACCTAGATGATTGATTCCTCACTTGAAATAAGCTTTGGGGTGCCTGGAAAGATAGCAGAATGCCTATAGCCGCTATAGGTCCAGATTAAGTGACTACAGGCTGGCCATAGACATAAGAGGACTGTTGGACATGCAGGCATGATTCAGTCTCCCAGAGGATTGTGTATTGGTTGACTGTTACATAAATACTTGTGTGATAAATGTGTATATTTGTTTGAATAGAGCTAGCAGCCGGATTCCATCAAAGCTGCTTATCCCAGGGGAAATAATATTGATCGGTCACTAACTTACACGATTAGTCTCTTCCCCAACCCAACCTTCCTACTAATGCCCATAGGCATGAAATTGGCCAAAGCTAAAAACCAAAAACCAGCAGCTGTAGCAGGACACTGTTTTTCCTGAATTCTAATTTGTACAGAGGACTAGTGGCTTGCAGTATATTAACTGGTCAAATGGAAGTGTTAGGTACACAAATTAACTTGTATTCAAAGACCTTTCACCCTCTACATGAAGCTACAGCACAGAACAGTGATTAATGAGATTGCACACCTATTTCAGCACATTAACATCCTTGTTTATTTGACCCTTTAAAAATCTAAGTTCTAAAGCTTCAATTGGCAGAAAACTGGTTAAATCTTGCTTATCTAATCTTTTCTCACTCCCCTTTTATAGGATTCTCTCCCAACCTTTTCCCCTAGCTGTAATCTATCATTATCTTTTAACTTTCTCACATCTAATACCCATTTTACCTTCTTCTCAAATTCTCCTTCTGTTAAAGGTTCACTGCCTTTCACCTTCTCCCATCTTTAAGCCTCATCAGGAAATCAATCGCTTCAATTAAGCATTGAAAGACAAACACATTTAAAAAAAATTAGCGTTTATTTCCATTGCCTTGAAATGGATAAATAAGAAGTTTACATACTCAATATAAGGGCTTGTTTTATGAAAATGATAACTCTCCGAATATTGCTGGAGTTTTGTTTTACAATATGAATTAATATCAGTGAAGTAATGGAGGGCCTTGGTCATATATTTGCATGAACAAATGCAATTGGTTGATTTACCAAAGACAAATAGACTGTTCGCTTTGAAGGAAGATTTCAATTTTCAAGGGAAGTTCTATCCTCCAATCGTGAGTATTTTTGCAAAGTGAATTTTCACCACATTCACTGAGCTTGCAAAGTAGAACCTCTCTCGCAAAGTGAACTGCCTGTTTGCCTTTAACCCTTTCGTCCGCCAGGTCCTTATGTCATACGGACCCAACGGCGAGGGTATTACACAGAATCCGGTGGCTGCAGCCACCGGCATTGTGTGTGAAACTGACAGGCAGACTCCTGCCTATCAGGTGAGAGCATTCAGGCGGCTCCACTGCTGCCCGATCGCTCTCACACACTCTCAGTACCAGCGCTCCCCCCGCAGTGGTGCCCCGCCATGCTTACTGGGCTCCACTTGCCCATCAGCAGGCCCGAGATCTCTGTGGCGGGTGCCAGCGGGTAGAGGGGAAAGAGAAGAGTGGACACACGTCCACTCTCCTCCCCCTCTTCTTCTTTTTCCTCAAGCTCTCGGTGTTCCCGGCTCGATTTGCAGAGAAAAAATGTTTTGCAATGCGATCTACATTGCATTACTTTCAGTCTAGTACAGGGGAGATATGCAGGGTCTTTTAGACCCTGCATATCTCAGTAAAGAGAACTTGTCACCTAAAAATCATCACATAGGGGACACCCAAGCACATAAAATCCCTCCCCAAAATTTTGAGGCCCCCCCAACCCTAACCCATAAAATCGCGCACAAACGTAAACGCATGCATCGGGGCGCCTACGTGTGAAAATGTTGATTGCAATACACATGTTACATATCGCCGTGCGTGCCGGAGTAAGAGCAATAATTCTAACACCAGACCTCTTCCTTAACACTAAACGTAACACTAAACGAATACATATAGGGGGCTTTGGATGCATGTACATTTAAGGTTTGGCAAGTTGGGTATTTATTTACCTGGTGCAACCTCGTCTTTTATGTTTTACCAATCTTGGGTAATTTATTGTGTTTGTTTTCCCTAAAATTTACATTAGTGTGTTTTTTACTGAAATTTTTCTTTTCTGTGATATCGTGTGACATAAAAAAAAAATACTGCTATTTTTATCCCTATGGTGTCTGCTTTTAGAAAATATATAATATTTGGGGGATTTGTGTAATCTTTAAACATGTGTGCAAAAAATGCAAAAACGGCTCTGGCAGCAAAAGGGCATAAGTAAAAATAAAAATGACAAACACATTACACTTACCTGCTCTGTGTAAAGGTTTAAAACAATCCTCCTCTTCTGGGGTCACATGCTGGTGCTCCTGGCTCCTCCCTCCTGCCAAGTGCTTCCACAGCACGCAGCTTGCTATGGGGGCACCCGAGCCAAGCCGTAGAACTTTATATCTATTCAGAAACAGAGTCGCAGTTTGACCCTGCCCCTCACTCTCCTGATTGGCTAACTGAGTTTGACCGACAGCAGCGGGAGCCAATGGCATTGCTGCTCATCAGTAGGGAGGATCCCGGATGTCCAAAGTGGTCCCGCTCTCTTCACATTGGCTTACTGGCTGTGATTGACTCCCGCTGCTGTCTCAGACAATGAGGAGGGAGGGACCTGGAAAAGCTGAAGCACTCGTGCACATTGCTGGATCGAGATGGGAAGGTAAAAAACCTTGAGCCTTTACAAACACTTTAGAAAATCATCCATAAAGTGTCTGATTTCAGTGGACCATGCGTGTGTTCTGCAATGCTTACAAAATGCTAAATGCATTTTTATTTCTAATGCATATGAACTGAATATATGCAAAATAAAATGGTATGGTAATCATATGCTTTTTACTTTTGTAATTCTGCTGTAAAGTTTCTGTATGTGAATAAGACCTAACAGCTAATGGCATTCTGTCTTCACAAAGCTGCTTTTTACATGTTTTACTTGTACCAATGCGCATAAATGTAGCCATCAGCATAATTAAAATACAAGATCCAGCTGTCTAATGCCTGATGAGTGAGCTTCTAGAATCTGAACTAAAGACCCACTTCAATCCAGTAAATCAACCCAGCATAATAGTGGTACAGGTCCTTGTAATAACGTCAGGTATATTTCTAGACATGAAAAAACTTGTTTGTACAGATCAAAGCTTTTGGCGTATCTGGCTGGTTTGCTGTGGGTGTAAAGCTCATCATAGATTAATCAAATTTTCTCCCGTTAAACAGGGACCAGAGGAATTTTGATCCATATGTGGCCATCACCACCATTCAACAGAAGTTGATTGATAGATTAACATCTCTTTTGAACGGGAATGTTGTAAAACGTTAGTTCATAACGGCTGCAGCCAATCAGCTGCAGCTATTATTCAATGTATTTAGACAGCAGAGGAATCCCGCTATCAAAATACAATATCCCAGTGGGGAGGATACCCCTATGCACCTCACTTGTGTGGATGGAGGAATCTGTTTGCTTTCTTTTTTCGACCAGCCCACTGACTTCTTGAAACAAAATAGTCATCTTTGGCCACCTTTTATTTCGTTTTGGCAAGTCAACAGTGTGCAAACCAGTTCACTCAGTGATTTGTTCATGAAGACCCCATGCTAGTTTACTTTCTAATGCACATTGCAAATGAAGTAGCCCTCTGCGTCTCACAAATTGCAATTTGTTTCACAGCATAGTGCCAAAGCCCTGTGTATCATTACTGCTAGACCTGGAAGAATTAAGTTGGTTTCCCAAAAGTTTGTCCTGAAAATGATTGCACTTAAAAAATGTATCACTTACTGTAGTCAATGTTGGTCGACAAATACAGGAAACAATTCTAGTCTTTCAACATCTATTTGAGGTGCACATTTGGAAGTACAGGGCTGACCTCGGCAAACAAATGACATAAATAATACAAACCAGGTCAATTGCAGGAAATGATTATAGTATTTGGCATTTTGTAATTAACATGTATACCCAAGTAATGGTGCAGGAGAAGTAGAAAAATCACCTATGTCATTCTTTATAAAAGATCTCTCTTTGGGTCTACACTCAACTTATGCAATGTGCAATACTGTGTTTGTGTATCTAGCAACAAAAGTACATAGATGATGGATTGAATAGAGTTAAGGGTCTTGCTCAGGAGGTTTCTAAGTCTAAACTTTCTTCTCAAACAGTGAGAACTTGAGCTTTGCTCCCATGATCACCAACACCTTGTCACCACCAGCATAGTCTCAATAAGTAATGACAAATTGCACCCGGGACTATAGCTGAGAGGTTTTTCCTCAACTTTGATAATTCCTGTCATTTTACTGCTAGTGGAAGGTATACATTGTTATAGCAATTAGAACAAACCGTCAGCTGCTCGATATAATAGATATTGAGGACCATCACTTAGGATATGTGTCACCAATAGACAAACGTAGATTATGTTTTTCTATTTGTCACATATGAGTTACAAATGCTGGTGTTTTTCTGCTGCATCCTATAAGCTATTACATTAAAAAGCACACAATCTAATAAATTGCTAGGGGATCGGTGATATTTATACTGTTTATGTGTCCTGCAGTTGTAATGTTGCAAGGAAAGAAAGAAAGCTAAAGTATTTTAATTTTACTGCCACATTTTTACTTCTTAGGACAGCTTTATTCAGTATAACATAATGAAAATTTTTAATGAAGATAATGAAACTGTCTGTTTGTAGGTCTGTTTTAGCTTTATTTGGTGCTGGTGTGGCAATTTTAAGAGACTCTGTTGCCAGTGTATTCATTTCAGCAACAATTTTCCAATAAGATTACATGTGCATTTAACATATTTTAGGCATGCTATTTTCCTGTAAAAGCCTTACTTGCTTATACATCCAAAAGCCCTGGGGTGCTGCTGGCACCACCATCTTGGGTGTGATGCCAGCAGCTTCAGCAGATGTAAAATGATTGTAAAGTCTTGTTTTTTTTATATATTAAAATTAAAAACATGTCATACCTGCTCTGTGCAGTAATTTTGCACAGAGAAGCCCCAATCCTCCTCTTCTCGGTTCCCTGGCTGGAGCACCTGGCCCACCCTCCTGTTGAGTGCCCCCACAGCAAGCAGCTTGCTATGGGGGCACCTGAGCCAAGCCGCAGAACAGAGTCGCGGTTTGACCCTGCCCCTCACTCTCCTAATTGGCTAACTGAGTTTGACCGACAGCAGCGGGAGCCAATGGCATTGCTGCTGTGTCTCAGTCAATCAGTAGGGAGGGTCTCGGATGTCCAAAGTGCTTGTGGACATCGCTGGATTGAGATGGGGCTCAGGTAAGTATTAGGGGGCTGAGTGGGGCTGCTGCACACAAAAGGCTTTTTATCTTAATGTAAAGAATGCATTAAGATGAAATTACTTATGACTTTACAACTACTTTAAATGACAGTCTTTAGCAGTCCTTTCTGCTGTCTCATTTTTTACCCCAGGGAAACCCGTGAAATAATTTCCAGGCCCCAGGGAACCCCTGCTAAGATGAAAAAATTGGGGCTCAGTTGGAAGAATGAACCCCCCCCCCCCCCCCACACACACACACAGAAGTGGTCAGAATGCCAGTGCCACCCTTACTTAAAGATAAAAAGATTTGCCAATTGGTGTTGGCCACGGAAAAATGAAAGCACCCTCTGATGGTAGGTCAATAAGCCACAGAACAAGGAACATCAAGCACCCTCTGGAGAAACCCTAGGGTTCCATTGAACCCTGTTTGAGAAAGGCTGCAGAATGGTGAAGATAAAGGCAGAGGTGAAAGAGCAAGGACAGCACAGAGAAAAATTGGACAACAGAAGATGAAAAGGAAAAAATCTAAAAGTAGGCAGTAAAATTTTCTCTGCTTTTCCTGCATTTTTAGGTTAGTGACAGGTTCTCTTTGACATCCATTTTTTATCTGAATAAAGAAAAATTATATATAATGCTCTCAGTTCTACAAATACTAGCCATGGACACTAATTATAGGTCATTAAAGCATACTGTACTCTGCATCTTTGAATTAGCCTGAGGTTTGCTGTATTAACATAATTATACATTATGGCAGTAAGGGGGTAAATTGTTGCAGCTTCAGTGCCTAAATTTACCTGGTCTTTTTTCCTATTTCTATTGCCTATAACTTTGACTCTCTGAAAGGCCCAGCATTCAGTGTATACACTTTATACAAGCTGCGGGTTGCACCCCCTTGCTGAATTTTTTTGTGCAATTCTCTTTAGAAATATAGGGTCCTCCTCCTCCCTCTAATATTCCAACACTTTACAGTCATTTCTGTCCTCCATGTGATAGATAGTTAGCTCTGATGCTAAATATCTGAATCTGTCTATGCCTAGATTTGGTAAAGCTAAACACCAACAGATATAAAAAAAAAAAAAATATGCTGTATGTTTTTATTAATAATGCTACTCCTGAAAAAGCCTCAGACCCCTGTTTTTTTTCCTGACAGTGCAGAGGCCACCAGTCACACAGGCAACAGTCCATTCACTCCGGCTCAGTAAACAGTCTAGGTGAGTGTCTTTTTGTAGTTTGTATTGCTTGTAGAACTTGGGATGGGAGAGGGTGGTATGGGATACTCCAAACAATTAGGCACAGTGGATAGAGACACTCTTCTCGTTATGAAAAATTCAGGAATAGCATTGTCTATCGTTCACAGCTGGACACTATAAGGCAGCTGTTAACCTGAATTAGTGTGTAATCTCACAGTGAGGACTGTGAGGTAGTTTTCAGGACAGTGATGATGACTACAGCACACTTAATGATGGCTGCTGTCACGTACCTTACAGCTGAGGCTGAGATGCAGGGAAGGCCTCTCTTCCAGCCTTGGCTCAGAGACCACTGATGTTGAGACAGTGGCTGCAAGAGTGTGGTGAGGTATGGGTGCCTGTGCAGTCTTTTGCATAGCGGGTGCGTCACCAGAATGGAACGGATCGCTGGAACAGCAGGTGTTGACAGGAACAGCAGACTAGGCTGGTGGCAGCAGGCAGCAGTAGGCAGTGGCTAATAGCTGGTGCAGGAAGACTGATGGCCCATGGTAGAGTATGCTCCGTGAGGAGACAGGCAGGTACATGAAGGGCAGATAAGACACAGCATGTGTGGTCAAACAAGTTAGGTCGGTAACAGATGGTCAGATGCAGGCATAGATGACAGACAAGGAATGGTCTAGGTATAGTCAGGGGTAGGCAACACGAGATCAGGTAGATAAGCAGAAGGCAGAAGCAAAGTACAGATACAGGCCGGGGTCAGGGCAGGAGATGTTCAAGCAAAGTCAGAAGCAAACCAGCTCTAATACAGAAGTAAGCAGGATCAGGTTTAAGAACACGGGTACAGCTGCAGAACAGACAGCAATGGACTAGTGAAACTGCTTCACTTATATATGCCATTTGGCACCAGTGTTAATGGCGAACACACGCATTCGTGCAAATATTTGTGTGAATGCGCACATTCATGCTCCTGTGCGTGGCAACATGGGCACCTGCAGGATCGCACCTGCTCATGCGCATTTGCAACTGCCTCTGAGCATCAGCTCCGCTATGGCCAGCACATCCCTGACAGCTGCAGCACAAGTACAGGTAGACTGGATCAGTCTATAGGTGGTGCAGGGCTGTGGACCATGAAGCAGGTTTAGCACAGGTAAAGTTAGACTGAATCAGTCCATAGGTTTGCTGCTGGTGATCATGTAGAAGGTTTAGCACAGGTAAACATACACTGGAACAGTCTTTAAGTCAAAGGTTAGTAGGAATGGCCAGAACTGAGACCCTGTACAAGCTGTCTCAGAGAGAGCTACTGCTGGCACGTATCCTTCAAAACAACTTAGGTCTATTCTCGCAATTTCTCTCTAGGACAGCAGAACAGTTTTCTTCAGACCTCTCTGTGACCTCTCAGTTCCGAGCTTCAACCAGACACTCTTCAGTGATTCCTACAGACCAGCTCCTTGGGTGATCAGGCCAATAGAAGGAGCAGTGGCTCCTTGCGCGTAGCCCAATCAGCCTTTGTTCTCCCTGTCTGACCCTCCTCCCGGAAGTGTTCCCTGGAAGTAATCACGTGACCTGTCACGTGACCCGCGAGGCTGGACCAGGCCTCATCCTGATGGCCACAGGACAAGCCTGAAGACTCCACACATTCTCCTATCTTCACTTCAAAGCAGCCCATTGGGGACGAGGACTCCAGGATGTTACAGATGAGCCTTCTTTCCTTGCCTTCTTGTAAGTGTGTTTTGTATAATGTGTCATTAAAAAAACCTCTTTAATACTGCACTTAGGTGGTGCTTCCTTTCTCTACCCCTCTTTTGTTTACCACAGAGTCAGCTCTCTGAGGACAGCAACCGCCATTGAACAGCCACATCACCCGCATTTTTAACCATTTGAACTGCCTGTTACTATTATTTCTAATGGACTAATCGCCATACCCCTACTTATACATGCACTTTGTATCTTCACTGACAGTTACCTCTCCTATTGTATACCAGCTCCTTGGGTGAGACTGCTCATTTACCTCCAAAGAGGAGTAGGAATAGGCCACCCAGCTCAACCTTCATTGGGACCTCTATGAACATCAGCAAACTCCAATAAACTGCCTCAGAGGAGCATAGCCCCTCTGGCTGGAGACTTCTCTAAGCAGGACAAGAACAGGGCTGCTCCAGTCCTCAGACTATATATGTCCCCCCTCCAGCCACCTACTGGGCACAATTCCATATGGATTGGCTGAAGCGCCATAAATATTCAGGCTGTTCATTTGACTTTCCAGGCCTTTATGTTCTCGAAGCCTCTAGAATGCAGGAGGAAACAATCAAACATGCAGCCTGTGAAATCCAAGAACAGCCCAAAGAAATCAACAGCTGCGCCAATGATTACAGAGGAGTCAAAATTTACCTATCGGCCTATCTAGGAGACTGCTATATCATTTTTGTATCAAACTCCCATAACTTTGTTTCTAGGTATTAGACTGATAGTGGTGGTGGCACTGTAAGCCAATCAGGGCTTTACCACTTTGCACAGCACGGTCAGTCTAACACTAAACATGCTTAGAGAAAGAAAAGGACAGGGATGACTTAATCTGTTGTTCATTTTCTGGTTGTCTTTATTATTTTGCCTCACCGCCATGTTTGAAAGTCCATTTCCAGCACTTTGGGCAGTGCAACATTCATTAAGAAAGGCAGCCTGACTATTATATAAGCACCTTTTCATACTATGCTTATTTTATTGGGCATAGGGCGGTGGCAAGGGTCTTTTAATTCCTAAATAGAAAAGCAAAGCTTTAGTTTGTTTTGGTAGAATTTTCATTTTGTTTTTACTGACTGCTCTATATACCAGCACATTAATCTGCTTCTGAGATTTGCAATTTAAGAGCAACGAGTCACACTGCACACACCATAAACTATTACAGAATATAATATTTTTATATTATATATCCATGTTATTTATTGGTGAGCAAAGAGTGCAAACTAAAATAATGACATATTTATGATATTCTGCTGACTGTTTTTAAATTTCCACATATGATAGATTTATTCCAGACATCCTGATACCTGTACTTGATATTTCATAAAAAAAGTTTACACTTTTTTTCTGACGTTTTGCTGTATTTCTCCAGATATCAATTAAACCCAAAACTTTTTTACACTCCACAACTGTACAATTTAAATGATTTCACTTTACAAATTTTTCCATCATTACCACAGAATTGTTGTTACAATTATGATTTACTGTTCCAAATTATATTTTTTATTCTACACTCTTGCGTGTATACAGTATATTTATACCAGGAGTATTTAGTTTCAGTGTCCCTGGATGTAGTATGGTATTTAGGGCTATTTTAAAGATATTTATCAATGAGATTTGAAAACTAATCCTTGGGATGTAAACAGTGTGTTTACAATGTTTTTTTATATGCAGCCATAGTTGTAGTCCTCTAGTCCATCCCTTTCTTTCTTTTTTTTGTCAGTAGTCTAGCAATCTAGGAACACCAACTGTTTCTAATGCTTGAGAGATATTCCCAGACACACTCATTATATTATCCATGCCCCTTAAACCCTCAAATGCAAAAAAATGGATAAAGAGGATGTATTATTTCATGGCCACCAATGAATATGTATAATTCACAGGTATTTAACCACTTGCCGACCGCCTAATGACGATATATGTCGGCAAAATGGCATGGCTGCGCAAACCAAAGTACCTGTACGTTGCTTTGAATTTCATCCGCCGTGTGCGCCGTGACCGTGCCTGCAGGACCCATGGACTCGATGTCCGCCGGTGTCCCCCGATTGTGTCATGGAGCTGCAGAACAGGGAGATGCATATGTAAACAAGGCATTTACCTGTTCTGCCTTGTGATAGGACAGTGATCTACTGCTCCCTGTCATTGGGACAGTTAGAATAACTCCCTAGGACACACTTAACCCCTTCATCGCCCCTAGTGTTCAACCCCTTCCCTGCCAGTGTCAGTTACCCAGTAATCAGTGCATTTTTATAGCACTGATCGCTATATAAATGACAAATTTTCCAAAAATAGTGTCAAAAGGGTCCCATTTATCCGCCATAAAGTCGCAGTCACTATAAAAATAGCTGATTGCTGCTGGTGACTATGAAGTAGACTGTGACTGTGGGAAGACAGAGATCCATATTCCTGCATAGCAGAAACACAAGATCTCCATCTTCCCCTCTGACAGAATGGTTTACATAGGTAGATCGTCATTCTGTTGGCCTCAGGAATGATCGGAGGATCCCAGCGGTGATTGGCTCTTGCTGTATCTAGCGGTTCGCCAGTGATGCACGCCCCAGACCCGCCAAACAAAATCACGTACAAGTACGTGATTTCATGCTGAAGGGCCGCCCTGATGCAGTACATGTACATGGGGCGGTCCAAAAGCTGTTAATTACATGCTGCTCCCACATTGTCTTTTGTGTGTAACAACAGAAGTCATAACAATTCACTATTTCAAAACTAAAAAAAAAAGTTTTGACATTATAGACACTTTAATATTTGGTGATGGCAACTAGATAAATAGGTATCCAATTGAATCCACTATTTGTGGTTGATTTACTAAAACTGGAGTGTGCAAAATCTGGTACAGCTCTGCATAGAAACCAATCAGCTTCCAGGTTTTTTATGAAAACTTTATTGAACGAGCTGAAGTTAGAAGCTGATTGGCTACCACGCACAGCTGCACCAGATTTTGCACTCTCCAGTTTTAGTAAATCCCCTCCTATGTGTCTTTTGGTAACTGGTCAGATTTTGTGTTCGTTTATATGACATTTATCAAAATGTTGGATTATTTTCCCACTAATATTGATGGGATAGACACAGGGATGGAGCCTAGCATTAGATTGCACTACAATTATGGTGCTATTTGTACACAGCATTACTATATACCCGTTTAGAATGTGATCTTGATGACGATGTCTATAAAATCTAGTGCACAGGGATGTAGTTTAACCAGATTAACAGATCACTTCAATTTATTTAGTAAACCAGATTTTAATTTACTAAAGTAAGATAAATGATATATAATTTAAATTGATTTTGGTGCTTCACAATTATTCACCTTTTTGCATAAGCTTATAGACACGACTAACTAGAGTTTACCACAATACATCATTTTAACTGAACTATATTTTCAGCCACAGATTGCGTGTGTGAAATATATATTGTGGCTAAAAGTTCCTTTTTTTTTCATGTATTTTAACTGAGGGTACATTTGTCAACACTTACTTCCATTTATTAGATTATGGAAGGGGATTAAGTTTGGCATTTGTTATAAGCTGAGGAAAAAAAACATGATTATTTGCTGGCTGAATGACGAGCCTCTCAGTAACTTGGTTACGGTTACGGATTGGAACAATGTATACGTTTAAACAACTAAATAGCAAAAAAATAGGCCTTTATTTATGTGTAACTTTAGTCCCAGTACTAAGTACATTCTTTTTTAATTTTTTTTATTTCATAGTGGAAAAATATTCTTTAAACACAATTAGCTCCAAGGTGAACTCTCGAAAAAGATTTTTATAGTTTTTTCTCTAACAACCTATTAAATTTTTTTCAAATAAACAGGGGATTATCAGCTAATTTTCTTACTCAAAGTGCTCATGTTTTATCCAGGGATATTGGCTTTGCCGCAAGCTAATTTTATATCTCTATAGGTTGTCTGTCTAAAAGAAAAACAGTCTGGTACTGCAGTGTTTGCTCTAAACCAAGGATGAACAGTTAATATCCTAAGATTGATAGTAGTTATTACACTAGACTGCTTCATAAAATTGCTCTTGGAAGCCGTACATTTGATTTTATTGTGAGATGCATGTCATAAGTTCACATGGATGTATGCATGTAAAATAATGACTGAAAAAATGCAGGAAAACCTTCTGCTCTCTGTCTTCCATATTAATTTTTAATAAAGATCAATTGGTAAAAATGTTTATTTATAGTTTATGCGACTATTTAATTTTTTTTTGTTCTCCGGATAACAAACCTCTGGAATTTCATAAGTACGGCATAAACATATTCCCTGCAATTCATAAAGAGTGGCATAGGAACTCTGTGGAAGTGTGTCCATACAACAAATGCTATCTGTAGGAAATATGTGCTTAAATTTGTCGCAAAGATGCTGCAGAATTGCTAGCTGTGCAACACAGTTTACCCCAGGATGAAATAAGTCTTATTTACCTCCAGTTTCATTATATCAGATAGGGCTATATTTCTTAATGAATTTATGCAGCCATAGCAACATATTGGGAAAGTGTTGCAAATAAGATCTGGTGCAAACTAAATCTGGTGCAGCTGTGCATAGTAACCAATCACCTTGTATCTTCAGCTTGTTCAAATAAGCTTTGACAATAAAACCTAGAAGGTTGGTTACTATGCACAACTGCACTGGATTCTGTGTGCACCAGTTTTAATAAAGCTCAGCTGAAAGAAACAAGGGGGGAAAAAAGTGCAAACCCCATAGTGTAGCAGTAAATTAAAAGCAATTTATTATAAGATTAAATGCACTCACAGATGCAGCATGTACCAGGCATTTCACAATGGGTATCAGAGGACCAGGAGTTGACAAACGGTAACCAGAGAAGCCCCAGCCTTGGCCACCGGGTTGGGCATAGAAGTGTGCTTGTGATGGATGGAGCCACTGTCACTGGTCCCTGGAAACGGCAAGGGTAGAACCCAAACTTGGACGTGGAAGCCACTGATGTCACTCGGTAGCTACCACAGATGACTACCTCTGCCACCTCTGGTTACTATGCGGCACCTTCATTGTTCTAGCAGTTGTCATTTTCTAACACTGAGCTACCCACATTGCATTGTTAAAATCATTATTGCCTGAGCTTTCTTGGCCCATATAGTTTATATATGTTATTATTTAATTTTTTATATACGGTATGCTTCTTTTTTTTATTTATTTTCCATTGCAATCCATGGCTATGGTTTAATGGTTCCTAATTAATCCATCATCAACTTAGGACAGGGTTATCAAGATTTTGTGAAATTAGTTTTGTTTTGGGCTTTCAAGCCCTTGCATTCTTTTATCTTATTTTCCTTTAGTAAATCTCCCCCTATGGGGTTGATTTACTAAAGATAAACAGACTACTGTATTTACTTTGCAAGAGAAGCTGCACATTGCAAGGATGTTTTTCCCATAGTTTAGTGAATGTGTTGAAATTTCACTTTGCATAGAATACTTTTGAAAGGCAACATGGTTTAATATCATATATTTATTTCAAATACCCAATCTTATGCAAGGGAAATAAAAAAATAAAAATAAAACATTTATGCTTGCACATGACTGGATGATGGAAGTCAGCACCACATTTACTAAGCTCTGGGGAAAATTTTCCCTGTAAAGTACAACTTCCTTTGCAAACTGACTTATCTATTTGCTTTTAGTAAATGAATTCCTATGAAACTGTCACACACATCGGAGATAGCTATGGAACTGCTGCATTTTTTAAAGAATTTGGCAAAATCTATGTACAACTACAATGTCAGAATTATGTTGCAAAGTGTTTAATGAATCACCCCAGTAGTGCACAAAACTGATTAGGCCACTATTAAATGAAATGTGCAATGGGTAGACCTAAGTAGAAGTGGGGATGTGAGTGTAATGCCTCACTTTTCTGCCTCTGAGCAAAATGTTCCACCTGGTCTTATTTAGCACTTCATATTCTTTGACTGCTTATGTCATTCTGGTTATAAGTCTGGCCTGTCTCATAGATCACTTTGTCTTCATTTTCTGCAACTTCTTCCTGTGTTTCATTATTGGAGGTATGCCCTGCTCTCTGCTTGTTTTACATTTTTTCCTGATGATTTAGTACTTCCAGTTGGTTGCCCACCTGTACATCAGCTGTGGCCAGTGGTGCAAGCCTTAAGGCTGAGATCTGCAAGTACCATGTGGTAAAACCCAAACCCAGAGGGTCCATGGTGAAGACTAAACATTTATTTAAAGTATACTCTGATCAACGCTGAAAATGTAACCCTGACATTCTTTTAGGAAACACAGCTTAACTGCTGAGGACATCAGTGCTTCATCCAGGCATTGCTGTAGTGCATCAGTCTACCCCATGTAACCATAATCACATGATAACACAATTAGACCAATTTAAAGAAACCCTTTCACTTTGCCCACGCAGGGCAAAGTGAATAAAGAATAATTCCAGGCATGGCTACTGTATATTATACATATATATCCACATACATTATTATATTATATGTATACATATATACACATATGTAACTATGTCTATTCCATACCTGGTTGATGCCCATGCAAGCTGCAAGTCACTGAAGTAAACACCACTAATTCAGTGAACTCCACTTGCTTTTTGGTCTTGCGCCAAGAGTTTGCTCTCCTGCTCACTTGACAATTTTCAGCTTTCAGTGCTGTCGCGCTTTAAATGACAATTGCACGGTCATGCAACACTGTACCCAAACAAAATTGTTATCGTTTTGTTCGCACAAATAGAGCTTTCTTTTGGTGCTATTTAATCACCACCAGTTTTTTTTGTTTTTTAGTATTTGCTAAATAAAATTCATAATTTAAGTAGATAATCTTTCTTCACACATTTAGGCCAAAATGTATTCTGCTACATTTCTTTGTTGAAAATAACCCAAATCAGTGTATGAAAATAAGTGTATGAAAATTTAGTCTGTAGAAAAGTTATACTGTATAGTCCACAAACTATGGTTTATATCTGAAAATGTATCACACCTGATATACTGACTGTCTATCTCATTTCTTGAGGCCCAAAAATGTCAGGACAGCACAAATATTCCACAGATTACAGTAGACAGTCCAAGGTATTTAGTAAGAGGCATTGCAGGTTTTTTGAAGTTGTCATTTTTTGTCATATTATATATATATATTTTTTTTACATATTGTCACCAGTGCAGTACAGCATCATCCGGATGTGGCGGTGGTCAGGGACACTGACTGGTGAGAGTCAAAAAAAATAAAAATAAAAATAATAATATATATTTTTATAGTAAATGTAAGATTTTTTTTAACGCACTTTGACCAAAGCAATATATTGTTAGCAAAGTAACAATGTAGATTGGCCACAGCTGATCACATGGCACAGAAGGGCTGTGTTTGGCCCAGTCTGTACCATGTGATCACTGTGACCAATCACAGCTAGCAACACAATTGTATACAATAGATGGCTTGAAAGTAAGCCATCCATTGTTTACAATTATCATGTGGCCTGCTGTGATTGGTTACAGCGGTGACATGTTACCAGCAGCGGCATGGTACAGTGATCAGTCAGCGCCACTGCACGGCCACAACGGTGACAGACTGTGCCACTGCATGGCCCCACGGGTAGTGATCTGGGAGGATGGCATATGATGTCCACTTGGGTAATTGGGGATGTTTGTGTAGGCGTCATCTGCCCATAGGCCCGGGCGGGAACAGGTAAAATGCTCACATCCCAACCTACATACTGTATACTCATCTTTTACGTGTTCCCCACTGCTCCATTGCTCCACAGCCCAAACCCTGTGTAAGCTCCATATCAGATAATGTTAGAGTTTACATAGTGTTAATAATATCACCTCCTCCCTCACATGATACAGTATGGACCTAATGATTGGACACTTAGATTTGAGTACTGCATCATGGCCACCCTCTATGTGGAAGTACTGGGTATTTTGTGGCAGCTGTGAAAGAACAGTGGATGCGGAGAATGGATAATAATAAATATAAGTAGGGTTGATGGTGGACATACATAGACATTGTCACTTTGTTCCTTTAGGCAAAGTGACACAGTCAGTTTAAATATACAATTTATCTATTAATTGTACTACTTCTTTACCAGATTAATATAGCCAAGGACCTTGTCTGTGGCCACAGAAAAATGGGAGGTAACCTTTGGGGTTACATGCTGTGGATCAAGCAATCATTGAAAAATGGATAATCACAAGTCTTCCAAATTCATGTTAAATTGCTTGGGAAAATTACCCTGATTTTTAGCCAGAGCTAGGACTGTAAAATATTGACATATTACTCAGCAACCTACTTAGGAATTGCAGATATAGAACTCGTTGTTTAATTTTATTTCCCCCGTCTGGGTTCTTAATAATACAAATATGCCGGCTCACTCAATGTGATTTCTCTTGTCATTACAGCATTATGCAGCTGTATTTGTCTTAGCAAAATATGTCTTGTAATCAGCTTAAGTGACCTACTGAAAGAAAAGTGAATGCCCTTCAAGTCTCTGCTGAACTTACGATCACTCAGAGGTCTCAAATATCATGCAGTAGGTGACTGTCAGAGTATATTTGGACGTGATTGTTAGATGAACAGGTCAGAGTTGCTCCGACTCTGAAATGTGTTCCGTGGCTAGTGTTAGTGAAAACCCAGCAATGTGACTGTAAAAAAATTGCAATCTAGAGCTGTGTAAAGTAATACTTAAAACAGACTAAGTTTATTATTATGATACGTGATTTATATAGCGCCAACAGTTTACACAAGCCACGTGATAGTTTTCTCTACTTGACATTTTTGTTGAGCAACTTAAAATAAATCTAACCTTAAAAGGATGACATTCATTTTACCAAAACTCCATGTTTCATAAACAATTAAAAAACAAAAATAGGAAGAGGAGAAGGAGAAGAAAAAGGGGAAAAATTATATATTTTTTCTTTCTTCTTTTAATTTTAAATTTTTTTTATACAGTATCTCACAAAAGTGAGTACACGACTCACATTTTTGTAAATATTTTATTATATATTTTTATGTGACAACACTGAAGAAATTACAGTTTGCTACAATGTAAAGTAGTGAGTGTACAGCTTGTATAACAGTGTAAATTTGCTGTCCTTTCAAAATAATTTAACACACAGCCATTAATGTCTAAACTAAACCGCTGGCAAGAAAAGTTAGTACATCCCTAAGTAAATATGTCCAAATTGGGCCCAGTTAGCCATTTTCCATCCCTGGTGTCATGTAACTCCTTAGTGTTACAAGGTCTCAGGTGGGAATGGGGAGTTTATCTGAAAGAAATTGTTGTTGCTCTATATATAGATGGTCTAGGCTATTGCCAAGACCCTGAAACTGCCTGCAAACAGTTTGCTGAAGACAAGCAGACTAAGGAAATGGATATACTGGAACCATGTTCTGTGGTATGATGAGAACCAAGATAAACCTACTTGGTTCAAAGGGTGTCAAGCGTGTGTGGCGACAACCAGGTGAGGAGTACAAAGACAAGTGTGTCTTGCCTACAGTCAAGCATGGTGGTGGGAGTGTCATGGTCTGGGGCTGCATGAGTGCTGCCAGCACTGAGGAGCTTTAGTTCATTGAGGGAACCGTGAATGCCATCATGTACTGTGACATACTGAAGCAGAGCATGATCCCCTCCCTTTGGACACTGGGCCGCAGGGCAGTATTCCAACATAATAACGACCAAAAACACACCTCCAAGATGACCACTGCCTTGCTAAAGAAGCTGAGAGTAAGGCCCCTTTCACACTGGGGCGGGAGGCAGTTACATGTTTACCAATAGGGATGGAGACGCGATTTTGATGCTTATACATTTACCCTTATGCGTTTTTTCCAGTGCTTTTTATTGCCACACCTATTTTAGATGGAGGCTGGCTGGTGGCACACACCCCTAGTCACCTGCTCTCCATCTACTCATTAGCACTTTTATGCCTCCATTGAGGAAACTAGAAAAGTTTAGTTAGGACCACAGGAATGCAGAGAGCCTTGTAAGCGGCCTGTGGCTTATCCATATATTTGCAAATGTGTGCAACCAATCCTCTAATTTTAACATACTAAGTTAGACAGTTGAATTCGGCTTGCAATTTGGTTGGTAAGTTTGAGCCTGGTTATTACGCTATACAACTTTATTTACTTATACATACTGTTTGCATCAACACGCATCTCATTTAAAGTCCCAACCCTTTCTTTCTTTCAACTTTCAGGGATGGAGGCATGTGCTATTCACATGCCTCATTCAAAGTCCCAAACCCAGTTCCATGTCTGCCTTGCTAAAGAAGCTGAGGGTAAAGGTGATGGACTGGCCAAGCATGTCTCCAGACCTAAAGCCTATTGAGCATCTGTGAGGCATCCTCAAACGTAAGGTGGAGGAGCACAAGGTCTCTAACATCCACCAGCTTCGTGATGTCATCATGTAGGAGTGGAAGAGGACTCCAGTGGCAAACTGTGAAGCTCTGGTGAACTCCATGCCCAAGAGGCAGTGCTAGAAAATAATGATGGCCACACAAAATATTGACACTTTGGGCCCATTTTGGACATTTTCACTTAGGGGTGTACTTACTTTTGTTGCCAGCAGTTTAGACATTAATGGCTGTGTGTTGAGTTATTTTGAAGGGACAGCAAATTTACACTGTTATGCAATCTGTAGACAATGGTGTCCAGTCTTTCAACATGAAAGCGACAGTAATACAGTGGCCCATGATTGTTCTGCGAGCCGCCAATATAGAATCATTTCAAGGTGTGCATAGACATAGACATCCATCATTCAGTATATATGCATCCTCCCTTGTGAAGTGACAGGCAGGTTTGACCAATTGTGCCATCACCACAGTTTAGTGCAGGAGAATAAAGATTGCATTTGGGCCCCCTGGACACTGGGTCCTAAGCTCCTTTTTTGCTTTGCCTTGTAAGTAATCTGGTCTGCAGCTTGTGACCCTGGTGAACCCCTTTAAAGAATACGTTTATTCTGTAGGTTTGAAAAGTCTTTGATCTGTTCTAAGGGATGATATAGGAAATATATTGAAGCTTATGACTGCGTATCGGCATGGAGTTTATATAACAATGGTCATTTATAGCTAAGGTGGTCAGTTTTTATTAGCAAGTAAGTTATATCAAAATTAAGGAAAAGCTGGTAATGTGATATTTTTATATTTTACTCAAAATTTATTTTGTTCATCATAAGCTCAGTTCAAAAGTTAAGAAGGGCTAGAGAAGAATTGTATGTAGGTAAATAACTGGTTAAAAGACTTAAGACTATGGAGAAACAAAGACAAAGCTAGACAAAGCTTTTGAACAGAGTTCCAAGGCAAACAACTTAGCTCATTAAAGTGGAAGTTCGGGCTTTTCCTAACTATGCCTAAACCTTCTCCCACCCACCTTTTAATGCCTACTGATTTTATTTACCCATCCTAAGGGCGCTCTGGTCCAGTCATGTAATCTCCCCAGCGGCTGGCTTCAGGAGGAGAGTTCACTGACAACGGATGGAATGAGTGGTGATGTCACCCATAGGCTTGTTATGAGGCATAAGTTGTTGGCTGTCCGTCCTGTTCTTTGAAGACACTGCTGGGAACCGATCATGTCACCAGACTGGAGGTAAGTGTAGGCAATTTCCTAGTTAGCTTAGTATTTAGAAGGGGAGTGAGGGCAGGTTCAAGCATAGTTAGAGCTACATCACCAATCTTGTCTGTAAATATCACTCAAACTGCCGTCTCCACTCCTCCTAAGACCTCCTACTCTCAAGCTTTCTTGTCTTCTCCTCCCATGCTCATCTTCAGGACTTCTCCAGAGCCTTTCACATCCTCTAGAACTCTCTACACCTACAACTAATTAAACTTTGATCACTTCCATCAGCTCATTCTCTACAGTTATAATATTTTGTACCACTTGCCTCACCCTATTAGATTGTTAGCTCTTATGACCAGGGTCTTCTTAACCCTCTTGTATTTACTTGTATTTAATTGTATTGTAACTGTACTATCTCCCTTTATATTGTACAGCACTGTACAAACTGTTTGCACTATATCAATCCTGTATAATAATATAATAATCCATTTGGAAAAGCCAGGACTTTTAATTCATTAATTCAGGAGGTTTCATTTTGCATTTCTCTGGACTAAACCTACAGTACATGAGTTCTCAGAAGCTGAACTAGATGGTTTTGAGGGTATAAATATCATGTATAAATGTGCCAGGAAGAATTATGGTCCCTATTGGGAATACCAACAATCTGATTTACCCCTACATATCTCAAGTTCAGTATAGGAGATTTAAAGAGAGATAATGGATGGTTGATTTAAACAAAAGGAACAGTCTCTCTTTTGTGCATTGTAGTTATTATGCTATTTGTTTTCTTATGTCATATTCAAGAATGGTCCCCCATGAATGAATGAAAATACACATCCATAAAGTTCAGGGGATAAAAAGATCTTTCCTGTGTCAAAAATATTATATTTTACTAAAGTACAGTCACTTTTTATGACCAGCATTTCTTCGTAATTGTTATTCATATAAATTAATCTATCATATTGCCTGATTAGAATTGGAACGGGAAGAGTTGAAACTAGGGTCACCTAGTGATCACCACAAACATATGTGGTAGTTTTTTTTTTTGCAAAACAACAAAGCCCCTGCAGTTTGCTTTTCGCAAATCTAGCTAAATCCAATCCATTTGTTCTGTTATTACACCAAATAACCAGATCCGCATACGTGCACTTTACTTCCTCCTCACCTGACCATGTGGACTGAAGGTTGGAATGGTATTAATTAGTCATCGCTGTGATGACATGTACAAGAACAAACATGTTGATGTAATTTAATACACATATGTGCCCCCTATTCTGTTCTTGCCTTAGGGAATATTGCTGTTATTGTACTTCAATGGAATGCATAAAAAAGCTGTAACAGCAGACAAAGACATCAACTGATGTATATACTGTACTGAGACTCACTGAATGGCATGGACATTTATGGCATTCTCTGGGAAGGCACAGCACCCTTTTCTTTCCTGTCTCTTTTTTTACAGATTGCTCCTCGTTCATATCTGGACCAAAAGTGGCTTTTACAGCAGCTGCATAAAACTTTGTCTCAAATTTTGGTCTTTTTAAAGCAGAATTAAATCCTTACAGCCAAGGAAGCTTCCATCTTGGCCTCTGTTTTATCTGCAGTTGTCATGGTGCTGCACATGTGATCAGTTATGGCATCAGCCAATTGATGGGTTGAGAGTTTGGCTGAGATTTCAAACAACTGTAACAGTTATCATTCATGGTATGCCTTATGCCGCATACACGTCATCAGGCTTTTGCCCAGCCAAATCACATCAGATTTCCATCGGAAAAATATAGAACATGTTCTATATCTAAAGTCTGATGAAATTCATTGGAATTTCCGATGAAAAAACTCAGATGGGGCTACACACGATCGGAAAATCGGATGGAAAAGGCCCATCAGACTTTTTCCATTGGAAATTCCGATCGTGTGTATGGGGCATTAAATATGCATTTTTAACAACAGTTAAATTGATGGATTTAGTATTGCTTTAATTTTGAAAATGGTCTGACCATAGTTTTCTCAGTTTACAATGCTTTGGGAATATTGTAGGAATACCATGAGAACCATAGTTAAAAAATATCTCTAAATTCACAAAGGAGAACAGTGTGGTGATGACTAAATACTTTTAATACAGCTAGTCAACATTTTGTCTAATATTATTGTCTTAGGTTAACCACTTGAAGACCAGGCCTGTTTGTTTAAAAGTTTAAATTAGCATTTTTTGCTAGAAAATGACTCTAATTTGCGTAGGGTGTGACATAGGGTGTAGGCCTTTGGTGGTTGTGGACATGGTCAGCGGTGTGCGTGCTTACACCCAGTGCATTGACGGCACCGTGCATAGGCATATGCTAGCCGCGGGTGTTGTCGTGATCGGTGGTGCAATTCGGCCCTATGGACACAGCGCCGGCACACCGGCATTAGCCGTGCATGCACACATGCCCCCTGGCGTGATTGGTGGCGGTGGTTTTGGTGGTGCAACTGATTCAGTTGGCTGTGAGGTACCAGCTGGCCGCACTTTGTGGGGATGAGCAATTATGTTCCCCACATCCTATGTGAGCCCATTGGTGCATTTCCACCATGAGGATGTTGTGTGGCCTGGGCCAACCCAGTGGTCTGGACTATTTAGTCCAGACCATGGCTTGGCCACAGTGCAGTCTGCCAATTGTACCGCCACCTGGTGCTGAGTCTGTCTTCCTCTCAGGGTAAGTCACTTTGTGTTTTAAGGTCTGTGGGCTTTGTATTTTAGTTCCATTCATTATTTATGGTGACACTATTTGGTTCTTTGATGTTCACTATTGTTGGTTTGGTCTTTCTCTATATTGGTTCTATTAATCTGTTCACTAGCACCGATATGTGCAATGGGGTATCTTCCCTGTATAGCCCCCCCTCTTACTAATCAGCTAGGATTTTCATACATTTTCTAGGCTATATGATCACATTCACAGTAATTGATTTACACTATTTACCGTAAGTATCCTTATTATTTTTGAGAGATCCATTTTAATATTTATACCGTGAGTAGCTGGTTTCTCTATCTATATAGGAGTGATCTTACCAATCATATACACACTGGACCATAGATCATTGACATTTGCACCATTTACTTTTGGTGTAAGTTAATTTTAACTTCATTATGTAATTATCCCATCTTATCACGTCAGTACAGAGAGCCTTTTACTATATATCTCTACTTTATGTAACATTACTTCCCTTAGTAACATTATTTGGATTTAAATTCACTGTTTGGTCAGGAATATGGCACCAGTAGGCCAGGATTTCTTCATCAATTGTAAGTTGAATATATTGTATACCATATGTGAATATATGGACTTTTTTTTTCTCTTCTGGTATCTGTTTATGTATTCACGTATGCCCTTGATCTCCAGGCATCTCTCTGTGCTTCTCCTGAAGTAGCAAGACTCTTCTCGTGAAACATGTCGAGACCCAGCACAGCTGTCCTAGACTGTTGGCAGTCACTTTAATGACATATCCAGGTCTTACGGAAATGCTTATTAATGTGTTGATGTCTATCATATATTTTTTTTCTTCTGTATTATGTGCTGTTTTCAAATTTTTGTTAATAAATCGTTTACAAATTTTACTCTTGTTTTTTGTTGTGTGCAGTATTTTTGTAGAAGTCCTTCAAACACAATTTTTGGGGAAAAAATACAATTTAATAAATTAAAAAACAAAGCAAAGGACAATAGTTACCCCATTTTTTTTTGTATCATATGAAAGATGATAATTCGCCAAGCAAATAGATACCTAACATGTCATGCTTTAAAATTGCACATGCTCGTGGAATGGCAACAACTACGGTGCTTAAAAATTTCCATAGTCGACGCTTCAAACATTTATACAGGTTAACTGTTTAGATGTTTACATGAGTTACAGAGGAGGTCTTGCAGTAAAAAAAAATTACTCTCGCTCTAACGATCACAGTGATACCTCACGTGTGTGGTTTGAACACCATTTACATATGCTTGCATGACTGATGTATGTGTTCACTTCTGCGCACTATTATAAATTATAAATATTATTTATTTTACTTTTTATTTTTACACTGTGCCTTTATTTGTTTACCACTTTTGTTCCTATTACAAGGAATGTAAACATCCCTTGTAATATAAATAAGAATGACAGGTTCTCTTTATTGAGAGATGGGGTCAAAAAGACCCCAAATCTCTCCTTTACCTTTAAAAGCAAATTTATTTATTGTTTCTTTACTTTAAAAAAAAAAGTTTATTATGGCCCGGGAATCAGAAGTGATGTCAGGCATTGCTCCAGTCCAATTGCATAGAAGAGTGGTGGCCATCCTTGTCTCACTTGTCTGCCTGCCCAGCCAACGACCGCATCGGATCGTTCTCTGGCTTTATCGATGGGTCAGGTAAGCCCAGGAATGAACGGGAAGTCCCTGTTGCCGCTTCTAAAAGTGGTCCCATGACTAATCCGCCTGTCGGACTACTTTTATAGGAAAAATAATCTACCCTAGTAAAAACAAAATATCGGGGTTGTGGCAGCTAGCTGCTGCTATAACACCGATATTTAATGTCAAAGTAATGACATTGTTTTACTATGGGGTGGTCATCAATTGTTTTGTTTTCCGATTTCATTTTTTGCATGGCATACACCACTGTGATATTGTATTAAAGCATCCAAATTGTTCTTTGGGGATTCACATACCATAGCTTTGACCAACCTGTGAACTCCACTAGCTAAAATGATTAATCTCTTGGTACTGCTGATTTCAGCGCTTAAATCTGGGCACCAAAATCATGCATAAATCTTACAGCTTGTAAGTGTCTGTATGTTATAGTGTTCCTAAAATTAAAACTCCCTCTAAAGCCCTGTACACACGATCGGTTTGTCCGATGAAAACAGATCGATTGACCGTTTTCATCAGACAAACCGATCGTGTGTGGGCTCTATCGGTTTGTTTTCCATCGGTGAAAAAAAAAATAGAACATGTTTTAAAATGTTCCTATGGATAAAAAAACGATAAAAAAAAACGATCGTCTGTGTGGAAGTCCATCGGTCAAAAATCCACGCATACTCAGAATCAAGTCGACGCATGCTCGGAAGCATTGAACTTAATTTTTCTCAGCACGTTGTAGTGTTTTACGTCACCACGTTGGACACGGTCGGATTTTTGACCGATGGTGTGTAGACAAGACTGATGAAAGTCAGCTTCATCGGATATCCGACGAAAAAATGCATCGGATTAGATTCCATTAGATATCCGATCGTGTGTACAGGGCTTAACACTCCCTCTAACACCTTTATTATGCTGAGCCCTGTAAACTTATCTTAAACCCTAAAATAACACTGTGACTTTGAAATCCTCAAAACCTATCCTTAATAGGGTGAGATCACTCTGTCTCCCAGTTGTGTTCTGCATTGTAGGTTTGTTATACAAGCCATTTCAACACACATTGTGCAGGCATGGTCCACTGTTATTACCATCAGGAAACCCATCCTGAGAATTTCCATGTAGACGTCATGAGAGTGCT
Organism: Rana temporaria; assembly: GCF_905171775.1. Taxonomy (NCBI): domain Eukaryota; kingdom Metazoa; phylum Chordata; class Amphibia; order Anura; family Ranidae; genus Rana; species Rana temporaria. The sequence goes on from NC_053490.1 coordinate 194,623,795, forward strand.
TGCTTGTAAACAGGAATTGACCATAAAGAGGCTGAAAATTAGCAACACTGAGATGTAACAAGGGATGAAGCAAAGGTGAAAAACTGTATTTATTTCAAAAAGGTAATTCTTCTTTATGCTAAGTGCTTTCACAAAAATGACAGTTTACAACAACTTTATTAGTTGGCTTTGCTCCAATAAAACCTAACTCTAATCTTAGCATTAAAGCATAAATTAATTGCTCTACTCTTTGACCCTATACCTAGCCGAACAAAACCCCTAAAGTAATTCCTTGTGTTGTATACCCATCCTGTGCCATTACCAGCTATGCCAAAATCTCACAAAGAAACTGATAACAAACAGTAAGCACTAATAATTTCTGTAAAGTCATAGGCTTTTTGTTGGGTAGACCATTTTTTTCAGAAATAGAAAATAAAAGTTAAGTTTGCCTTTAAAATGTGCATGTATGCATCATGCTTTGTAACGGACTCTAATGCAACTTGTATGTTTTGACTCACTTTAGATAGCTGGCCTTGAAAAAATGCGGACGTTGTTCATAGTCTGAGGCCCACAGAGTAACAAACAGTGTTCTTATTTTTTCCAGTAGCAAGTTGCCCACACAAGTTGTATTCTTCCTGGCTGTGAAGTCACTCTGCTTCATAATTGAATTCATGTTATAATTGAATGCCTAAATTAGATGAAAAAGGTCAAGGTGTATGTGTATTTGGGAACGATTTAATGGCTCCCGAGTGCTTCTGTATACATTCATCTTATTGATCGGCTCGGGACTGCTGCTCTGTTTCCTTGTAGCTGGAGCTCACTGGTTGTGACAAGATGTTTAGCATTGTGGCCTAATCGTGATTGTGGGCTGCTCTGTCCTGCTTCAGTCTATGGCCGGTTTGTCAGCTGAAATGTAGAAGCACAAAGTCATCTGTCTCCAGTTACTGCTACAGACTCTTCCTGTCTGACTACATCACAAGGTCATGACTTCCTTCTTGGTTCTGGTCAGTTCTACAGCTTTATGTGAGACAGATTAATCAAGATGTCTAAAAAAATTATTTTATGTGACAAAACTTATGTACTATGTTCAACAAATCTGGAAATACTCATACATATTGCGTTACAAAAGTTAAACAAAATAAACTGTTGTATTTGCATCAGTATTCATAATAGATATGGAGTTTTCCTGAACTCATTCTGAGGCGGACATGATGGTTGTGCAGGTAGAATTCATAGTCCATGGTCTTAGTACTTTTCGAGCTACTGACCTAGAACAAAATTACAGATCGAAGAAATCCCAGGAGAGGAGTGCAGAGAGTATGTGCAGAAGAGGAGTGCGGCGAGTATGACAGCAGGAAGTATGGGCAGAAGAGGAGTGCAGAGATTATGACAGATGGCAGTATAGGCAGAAGAGGAGTGCAAAGGTATGACAGGTGGCAGTATGGGCAGAAGAGGAGTACGGGGGGTATGACAGGTGGCAGTATGGGCAGAAGAGGAGTGCGGAGAGTATGACAGGTGGTGGTATGTGCAGAAAAGGAGATGCGTAGAGTAAGAGAGTAGGCAGAATGTAAAAAGAAGGAGTGCGAATGGTTTGCCAGGGGGCAGTATGGGCAGAATACTAGTGTGGGGGGTATGACAGGTGGCAGTATGGCCAGAAGAGGAGTGTAGAGAGTATGACAGGTGGCAGTATGGACAGAAGAGGAGTGTGGGGGGTATGACAGGTGGCAGTATGGGCAGAAGAGGAATGTGGAGATTATGATAGGTGGCAGTATGGGCAGAAAAGGAGTGCGGGGGAGTATGACAGGTGGTGGTATGTGTAGAAAATGAGATGTGTAGAGTATGAGAGGGGGCAGTATGTGAAAAAGAGGAGTGCAGAGAGTATGACAGGTGCAATATGGGCAGAAGAGGTGTGCAGGGGGTATGACAGTGGGAAGTATGTGCAGAAGAGGAGTGCAGAGAGCAATTGCAGAAAAAGAGTGGGGTAGGAATTACAGCACGCAGTATGTGCAGAAGAGAGATGCAGAGCATAAGACAGGTGGCAGTATGGGCAGAAGTATGTGCATTGGGTATGTCATGTGGCGATATGTGCAGAAAACAAGTGCAGCGGGTATGTCAGCAGGCAGAAGAGGAATGCAGAGGGTATGACAGTAGGAGGTGTGTAATTAAGAGAAATGTGGAGGGTGTGACAGCGAACAGTATGCAAGTAATTGTTTTTAATTGCTATAATAAATAGAAAGGGGTAAATGCATCCTAAGAACCACCATCATAACATAACAATAAAGAATGATTCCAGGAAAAACGTGAGACCAGTCAATGAGCTACTATATTACTAATCTACAGTTTTAACCCCAGTCAGAAAGTTCACTCTATTTACCTGTGTAAAGTCAAAAAATGTTGTTTAGTTTTGGGTAGAGTAGGGAATGGTTAAGGTTTCTTTACTTCATCCAGTTGGGGAGATTTTCTTTCACTCCTTGTACCCCAGACACAGCATGAAGTAGGAGCAGATCTCTTAAAAGCAAGAGACAACCCCCTCATAGACAGCTGTCACCAGAACAGGTATGCTCATTGAAAAGTTTGCCCTGATCTCCTCAAATATTTCTGTTTTTTCCGATCACTTTCTGCACCAGAAACAAAAACGACAGAAGTGCTAATCCTTATACAATCTCTAAAAAAAACAAAAAAAAAACGTTGTTATGACTTTACATTATAATTATCTGCAGCCAAACTCTAGAAAGTATCTCACAGGTTGACTGGGAGTGTACTTCCTTAAACCTATGCCATTTACAATTTTCTCTGCATCTCTTTCAGGTGCTCGAATCAAAAAGTTACATTAATTTCCAATTCAGATTTCCATCTATTTGATGTCTTTGGAAAACATTTGACTTCTTTTTTTTCTTTTTTTTGGCCTTCTGAAAGTTAGAGACTTGCAGTAAAGATGTGAGAATTCCTTTCCTAAATTACTAGCAGGGGCTGTCAGATCACCATAACTGATAAGAAAACTGAAGTACTGAGCAGATAAGTTATGCTACATGTATGCTGTACAAGGTGTAATTTTCTGTTATCCACTGGGGTATACCTTTTAAAACAATTGGACACCAAGAGTAAGGTCAACATAACCGCTAAATATGACTAAATTTTGCTTGCTATGACCTCATAAGTGCAAACCACAAAAGCCCATGATATCTAACTCATTAAGACGGAAAGAAGTAATAAATTAATACAGTCAACAGGACAGTTTCCTGCTGTGCATTAAAGGTAGTTGACCTGAGTGATCCAGGAATGCGTGGCCAGAAAGAAAATGTCTAATAATGCTCATTAAAACTATTTATTAATTGTAGTCAAGATAACCTCTAAGCTTTTGTTAGAAAAAAAGCAAAAACACTGAATGTGTCTCTAAGGGGATGCAAAAACAAAGAAAACCATATATAAAGTATCACACAATAAAATATTAAAGAAACCATAAAATATAACCAATATTTTAAGTTTCAGAACAAGTTTTGCATGCACAAAGGACATTTATTGTGAGGGTTCTTCCTTGTAAATTAAAAAATAAATTGTGCCACAAAACAGTTTACTTCAGTGACTCAAATTCAAATAAAGATGCAATGGGACTGTTTACTAAAACTAGAGAGTGCAAAATCTGGTGCAGCTCTGTATTAAAACCAATCAGCTTTCAGGTTTGTAGTAAATGAACCCCATTAAGTATTACTTCAGTCTTTTGTATACATAGAGGTGATTTACTTAAGGCAAATAGACTGTTCATTTTGCAAGGGAATTTTACCCAGAGCTTAGTGAATGGGGTGAATACCTGCTGACAACCATCAGCCAACCATGACCCAGCAAAATGTTTTTTTTTGTCCTTGCATGTGATTGGGAATTCTTTGCTAAGTGAAATTTCACTACATTTGAGAAAGATTCCTTTACACAGTGCATCTTCTCCTGCAACACTGACAGTCTAATTGCTTTTGTAAATCAATCCCCTGTATTTGTATTTTATTCTACTTATTTATATAACATTGGCACGTAAGCTTTGCACATAGCAGTGAACCATTCACAAATATCAGTTTCTGTACTTAAAGCAGCCAATCAGTGCTCCTGTGCTGCTGCTACCCCCCTCCCCAACTGTTCCACCTTGTTCCCCACTGATGAGGCTGCACTAACGGGCACTGATAGCCAGCACGGATGGCCACTGATAGTCTGCACTGATGGCCACTGATGAGGCGGCACTGATGAGGAGGCACTGATGAGGCAACACTAAACAATATATATATATACCAAATGCCAGCCTTCTGAGGAAAATCAGGACGTGGGAGTAGACCATCTAGCAATGCTATTTTAGATCTAAGAAACTTGCCTCTAAGATCCCTTTTACACTGAGAGTGTTTTGCAGGTGCTATAGCGTTAAAAATAGCGCCTGCAATCCGCCCTAAAACAGCTGCTCTATTGTCTCTGGTGTGAAAGCCCAAGTGCGCTGGCAGGGCATCAGAAAAAGTCCTGCCAGCAGCTTCTTTGAAGCGCATTAGCAGCTGTGAACTCACCGCTGCTAATGCGCTCCTACCTATTGAAATTAATAGGCAGTAGTACGCCCCATCGGCTCTGGACTCTAGCCAGGAGTTGAGCGGAGGCGGAGCGGATGGGGATATAGGGATGGGAGACCGAGGGGACATGACCGGGTAAGACAACCCAGATGGTTACGCCAGGTATTAACCCGGCAATGGTGTCCCTTCCTGTGCCCCAAATCTCTGTTCTTTACTATGTTATTCAACATCTTTGAATGTAATGATACAATGATTGTAATGTTACTGTTGGGGTCCATGTGGACCAGTTTCTTGCTGTGCATAAATAAAAAAAAAAAAAAAAAAAGAAATTAATAGGCAGCGCTGCCGTGCCGCCAGCAATACGCCGCTGTAGCGGTGCATTGCGGGTGGTTTTAACCCTTTCTTTTTATTAATTTTTTTATCATCTTTTATCACCAGTATGAGATTTTTTAATTATCCCATACACGATAGTATTCCATGTGTGACACATCAGGGTTCATCAAAGTGTTCTATTGACTAACCATCACCTGTGGGCTATTTGGTGAAACACCCTATTCACCTTTTTCCCCTCCTCTTTTTAAACACAGTTTTTGTCATTGTTCACTAGCTACGAGTACGCATCACATAATGTGAAACATGTCAGCCACCTTTTTCCTGTTCACTTCATTTTGACTGCATCGCTTTGGTTGTTTTTTGGATTTTATTTGTATAATAAAGACATCGTTTTAAGGAGTGCGGCAGTCCAGGACCTTCTTCTATCCAATGCACCTGTGCATAGCCAGGACCTTTTTGGTTTAGTGGGACGGAAGCAAAGCCAAGGGATCAGCAGTTCTTAGAGCAGTATCATTTCTCACTTTAACCCTTTCTCGCCCGCTAGCGGGGGTTAAAAGTGCCCCGCTAGTGGCCAAAATGCGGCACAAATCTGCTATTTTACTGCCGACGTTATGGGCGGCACTAGTGTGAAAGGGGTCTTACTCGGAAATCAGTAGGTGTGGAATAGAATATAAAAAAGGAAGTATTGCACTAAATTATGAGGAATTCACGAAACCTGTTGGAAGAGAAAATATTGTAGGACAAATAGAGAGGATATAGTTAATAGGAGAAGAGAAGGGAAACAATGCATTAGAGAGAGAAAGGTGCACACTATCCCAGAGAAAAAAAAAAAGGGGAAAAGAAAAGGGGGGGGGGAGACATTCCACTACATAGCTGTCTCATAGGGCATTTGACAGGTATTTTATCCAGAGGTCCCAAGTCTTTTCGAACGGGGCAAGTTTATCATTTAGAATCGCAGATAGGCGTTCGTTTACCATTATCCAAGATAATTTGGACCTTAGTAAGTTGAAGGGAACCGTGAGAGATTTCCATGAACTGGCTATGGTGACCCTGGCTGCTACAAATATAAAGGCTATGTGCCTCTTTGTATGTCTCAACGTCCCCTCTACTGGGCACCAAAAACAGTGCCCGCAGTGGTGATTTATTTAAGTGAGTGAGTAAATGAAATTATATGTTCCGATATGTACGGATCCAGAACCGCCTAACTTTTGGGCACTTCCAGCAAACATGGAACAGTGTGCCATTCATACCACACCATCTAAAGCATTGTGGGGATGCGCCAGGGAGAAAGGATGCTACTCTCGCTGGCACCATGCACCACCACATAAGGTCCTTATAGTTCGCTTCGATCAGCGACGTATTGATATATGATTTAGGTATACTTTGTGCTATCTTACTCCAATCCTCCACATCCAGAGTCTCCTTTAGGTCCTGCTCCCATTTATGGATATAAAATAGCTTTTCAGATGCAGAGGTCAATATGGGATACATTTTGAATATGTGACCAGTGTGTTTGTCGAAACTCCTGCATAGATATTCCATTGGTGTTGAAGAGGTTAGATCTGAAGTGCGATTTAGTGTCACTAAAATGTGCTATCTGAGTATATCGGTTTAATTCTGAATTAGGAAGCTGGTGTCGTTCCTAAAGGGATTTGACAAAACACCTCTATGGTCACAAAAATCAAGCAATTGGTAGTAAGCCTTTGTTGGTCCACCAGGTGAAATTTTGGGGTGAAAACCCAAGGTGAATGAAGGGTTACCAAGCAATGGAGCCAATAGGGTGTGTGGAGATTTTAATTTGTGTGTGGCCAGGAGTCTATCTCATAGGTTCAAAGAAAATTATAGGGTTGGACACAGCATGACTGGCCTATCCTTTGCTTGCATTCACATTAGGTGGCTGATCTCCTTATTAGGCTAAAGAGGTGACTCCATTGAGATCCACATCGGTCAGGAATGTCGTGAATGGAAACAAAGCAACTGTGCCAATTGCACAGCCTGGTAGTACTCCTAATCTCCCCCTTAATTAAGGTATGTATAAAGTGTGCCTGTTCATCTTGGGTCTTTTATTTCTCCATATAAATTGTAACAACTGCGTTTGAAATTTCTTTAACTCAGACATAGGTAACATTATATTAGGTTTAAATAAGTATAGCACTTTTGGTAAAATATTCATTATGATCGAGTACAATCAACCAAATCATGATGGGGGGTTGTTGGACCAATATTTAGGGTCCTTCCTTAATCTTTTGAATAAGAGAGGGTAATTCTTTTGATATAGTGTGTGGAGGGAGGGGGTTAGAGAGATGCCTAAATATGGCAGGGCTTCAGGTTAGCACTTGAAGGAAAATGTGTTTTGCAAATCTTGGACTATATGTGTTTCTAAAAAAGATGTTTAGAGCTTAGGATTTAGAATGATTTACTTGTAAGAGACAGAAGTAAAGTACCGTAGCACTAGTTGCAGATTGCATATTGAGGTAACTATGGAAAAGAGGAATAACAGTATGTCGTCCGCAAACAGCACACATATGTGTTCCCAATCCCTGCAATAAACCCTCTGTATATCCTGGCTCTCTCTGATTTTGATTGCTAATGGCTTCAATGCCTAGATGAATAATATAGGGGACAACCCTGTCTGGTTCCTCTATGTATAGCAATATACTGTGATCTATAGCTTTTAATTAAAAAGCGGGCTTTAGGTTCGCTGTAAATCGTTCATCGCATTGTCAGAAATTTAGGGCCAAACCCATAACGTTCCAAAGTAAAGAAAAGATAGTCTCAGGAAAGGGAATCAAATGCCTTGTGGAGATCTAGAGACAACAATATCGCTTCACTTTTCCCCCAACCATCCCAACCCAAGTTTAGCACCAAAATAAAATCTATAATTCGCCTATTTTGGTCTGGGGCCTGTATATTAGGAACAAATCCTACATGGTCAGGGTGGATATATTTAGACAAAAAGGTGTTCATGCGTGTGACCAGAATTTTTTTATTATTTTAAGGTCAGCATTAATCAACGAGATTGGGTGATAATTTGCACAGGTCTTTGTTTGGTTTGGGGATGACGTGAATAAAGGCATTGTTCATGTTCAGTGGTATGGGTAGCCCTTTCACAGCTCATTGAAATATGAGCACAAATGGGGTGTCAGGGTCTTAGCGTACTTACGATAGTAATGATCAGAGAACCCATCTGGGCCTGGTGCTTTTAAAGGGGTTCAAGAGCAAAATACTCACCACATAAAGAGGGGCCGCGGCGATTGGTGGGAGGGCGGGATTTATCTTCTTCTTTGCTGCTCTTCTGCCGACTGTTCACTCCGCACTTGACTTTCTTTATCTAGTGCTTTGAACGTGCCAATTTTAACATATGCCCATAATTACCAATCCTATTTTATTATATATATATATTAAACTGCCCTAACTGTAAATTTTAAACGTATACTTAGCCATGGTCCCATAGGTGGGCGACGCAAATTTCTTTGCCCTTCCCTTCTCCCTTTTTGTTAACATAACACATGAGCATGCAGCTGGTGGTCCTGAAAAGCATGTGGCATGCCCTTTGGGCAATTACAGCACATAACCCTCTCCAAATAGAACAAAATCATTTAGGTACATATTTTTGGATACCAGGCTTTTCGAATTGTGTATAGGATTGTGGACATCCAGAGGGCACTGTGATTTACATAAAAAAAAAGTATTAAAGTATTATAAGCAAAACTTGTTAATCCAGCACCAGAAAGCTTTAGATCTATTGTGATCATCCAGTTGTGATAAAATAACATTGTATGCATACAGAAAAGAGTATTTTGAGATAATATTTGAATTCATTCTTTTCCTTGAAGTGCACTGAACTATGAATACAAGTACATTATCTTTTGCAATACAAGCCAGGGTAATGTGCCTTTCTGTATCCCTTTAACATTTCATTGCCAGAGGATCTTTTATTGGTTGCGCATTGCAGTATGTTGATGGTCAGTCTGGCAGTGACGGGCTTATATCACTTTATCTTCTCACCCAAGCAGAGCTTTCATAAGTAATGGTTGTGTCCCATCTAAAAATGCTCATGTAGGGAGACTAAGGTTACTTTTAATGTTGCAAGCCTAATATTCACAACAGCATTAACCTGTCAGAGAAAGCTGATTGATAATGTTATAACTGGCAAAGCAGGAACGTTTTCTTTCCATTGTTTTCTGAATGATGAATTACGGTTATTTTATAGAGTGTGTAGTCATAGCTGTTTCCTTGGTTCAATTGCATTAACTTCCTTGCCATATTGTCTGAAGCCTCCAGACATTGGTTTGTAATCTAACGGTTTCCCTAGCATATGGGAAGCTGTAAACTCTCAGAGCATTTTGTAAACAGCATTAGAAAATAGTTTTTTTGGTTGTTTCCCACAGAAATGGTTTGCTTTATTGCAAGTTTATATGAGCAGCACAAAAGTTGGACTTCATCAATTTACGGCAGCCATGCCTGGCAACAGAGGTACTTTATGGAGGGCCTGTACCCTAATGTTGATTGACTTGTCTAAAACGGATTTAGAAAAAAACATGGGGGTGCCTGTAGTTTGTGGAGAAAGTGCTTGTTTCATGGGCTTCTGTTTCATGTGTATCTCTTAGTTTTGGATTGAGTGGTGAAGGTTTAGAGTAACGCTGTCTGTATCCCCGCTGGAGAAGTTCACTCTTCTTGTTTGTCCTAGTGACCAATGTCACCGGGATAGAAAGTAATGGGACACCCAACATTTTTTCTATAGTCACCACATCAAAAGTTGAGGAGAAATCTTCCAATGGGAACACCTGTTCTGATGATACCTGATTTAGAGATAGTTTTCCCTCCCTTTGTAATACTAAGTAAAGAGAATGCTCCACAACTAGACACAGACAGCAGCGAATAAACCAAATAGGCCAGCTCTTCCCCATTCTATCCATAACTAAAAACAGAAATTTTCTTTTTTTTGTATTTTTTGCTAAATTGTGTTATATGACTTGCGTTTGTAAATACAAGTCTTCAGAAAAGACTCTGTGAGGTATGTTTATAAACCCATTTTTTTCACATTTGCCACATGTTTGCCAGTTGGGTTGTTTCCCACCAATCATTGTAGTTGAAAAGCAAACTGTTATGTCCAGGAAAATCTAGGCAGGTCAGATATTTCTAGATTCAACTGCATTTTATGAATATGCCCATACGAGTCATAATTAAATCAGGAGTTATCTCCTTCAATGACGGATCATATTTATTAAGCGCTGACAGCATAAAGTGAACCTGTGCCTTGCTCAGGCAGGACAAGCAAACCAACAAATTCACTTAAGGCGGAAGTAAACCCTCCTATCCTTTACCACCAAGAAAGATGCCATTTTAGCCTCTGTTTGATCTGCAGTTGCCATGTGGCTGCCATGTTATGACACCAGAAATTTAATGACTTGACAGTTCAGTTGCCTTGACTGTAACTATTATGGGAAACAGTTAAAGTAGAATTTCAGGATAGATCTAACTAGTCTTAAAATGCTCCCTCCCTCTTTTAACAGCTATGTTGACTAACCTGTGAAAGAAAGATGTATATGCTTACCTATTTTTAGCCTCCTACGGTCCAGTCACGTGATCCCATATAGCAGCCAGTAGCGCCTGCAGGGGAGAGGGGAGAATGCATGGTAACGGCTGGTAAAGCCTGGAGCGAAAAATTTCACCCATAGGCTCCTATATCCCATCCATTGTTCGTGTTCACTCTTTTCCCTTACAACTGTCACTGACTAATACATGGGAGCTGGATCAAGTGACCAGACCAGAGCAGGCTGAAAATAGGTAAGTTTATACATATTTCTTACACAGGCTAATCAGCATATGTATTAGGAGGGGAGAGAGCACTTTTAAGACTGGTTAGGTTTAGCCTGAAATTCCACTTTAAATCACTGCTTTACCTATCGTCCTCCCCAGCTCCATATGGTAATTTCCCCTATACTTTACTACCATTCAGTTCGGCCACTAAGAGCAGAGAGTAATACCCATACTTTTAAATACAGGAAGCTTGTGACTCACTCACTTTCCTACTCCATGACTGCACTTGTACTTAGTGACTGGCTGCTTAGGCAACCAGCAGAGTCACATGGTGGTGTGGAGAGAGTCATTATTTGTCATATACCTGATTGAGGTTGAACTGACTGGGTTTTGCTTACTCCTCTGTCTACTATCTGCTGGAGTTGGTGACAAGGTGTAGCAGTGGCACTGGTGCTGTGGTGGGTCTAGACCAGCGAGCAGTCTGAAGACAGTCCGAATACTGCTGAGATGGCGGAGATGCTCAAAGAAGACTGAAAAGAGGCTATTGTGGACTTTAATGGTACCGTACAAAAGGCTTAACATAAACAAAATAGCTAAAAATCTAAATTTTATTTCAACAATGTATTAAAACATACAAAGATTTTAAAATAGGCACATCATCTTGTGTCCTAAATTTTTTGCTCTAGAAACACTCTATCTGGACATATACCATTGTCAACTTTAACAAATACCATCTGTGTATTGAACTCTCAACATGACCATCGATTCTTCAGGAGCTTATTATATAGAATTATAGCTCAGTCATCATATTCAATACTATAATAGAGAGTGGAGAGATAGAGAGTAATTGGTTATATCAACATTTACAGTAGATACAGATTTATAATATACTATGCATATACAGAGAGATCCCATGCATGCCGTCTTACCTGGGACATGGCCAAAAGGCAAAGACCCAATAATACGTTTCTGAGATGCTGAAGATACGTATTTCATGCAGAAGGCTGGAATGCTGGAACATTACAGTAACCTGCAGGTGCAGGAAGCAGAGATGTGGTCAGGATGATCTGAGGTCAACAAAAGCTGGACAGAAAAGTTTTCAATTCAGAAATCAATAGAAGGGTCAGAGTCCAGGCCAAAGTCAGTATCAGATGGGCAGAAATGGTATTAAAACATCAAGCAGAAGTCAGGACACAAGCAAAGATCAGGGGCAGGAGATCTGGAAATAGCAATGTCAAAAGGCAAGCCAGGGAAACTCAAAATGACACAACGTAGGTCAGGTCCTTCACAGGAGCTGACTAGCACTCAGGAACTTCTCCTAAGCCGTGCTGTGCTTTAAATAGGACACTGGGTGTCAAAGCCAGTGCTGGATGTGCACAGTCATTCACACTAATGCACATGTGCTTAAGCATGTGCATGGCAGTGTATGAACACACACAGCTGTGACTACGTATCAGACCATGGGCTATAATATGTGCAGATCTTTGGGCACATTGATGTGCTCAACCTTCCAGACATTAGCCAACTAGAGTCGGGCTTGGCATTACTATGTGTAAGGTAATTGTACCACAATGTGCACATTATGGCAACAGCCTACCCTCCATACAGCAGACTTTAGTTCCACTTTAATATCAACCACTTGATACATCAGGCTTTCAGTATATGAAAGAAAGCAATGTCCTTAGAGTACTTTTTTTCAGAATTGTATTTTCTGCTTTACAAACAAGGAAAAAAAGGTGTCCCCACATCCGTAGATTACCAAAAAAAAGTGAAATGGACTGTTGTTCTACCGCTATTTCTCAAAAAAAAAAAAAAAAAAAAGAATCCCTAAGAAGCCAGATTCTGCTCCCTATAGACCCTTTAATGCTAAATGTTCAACTTTGACTAGAGTGTTCCTTTTAAAACAAAAGTCATGCTGTTCAAATGAAGATCTATGGCCATAGAAATGCTCTTGTAAAGCATAGTTTACAAGTAAAATAATGGCTGGTGTGACTAAAATTGATGAAAATCCCTATCCAAAATGAAGGTCTCTGCTAACTATTGCAGCAAGGGAGAGATAATAGCTTTTCATTGAAAGTAATTGGTGCTCCAGATCACTGAGCTGGCTGCAAAAATGCCACTGATGAGGACTGCAGCAGTTAACACTGTCTCCTATAATGCCCAATTAAACACAGCACTCTCATAAAGAAGAAAAAATGACTGCCATCAACTAGTTTGCATCCAGCCAAATGAAAAGAAAATATTCCCACATTTCTATTTAGCAAGTCTTCTGCTAAAACGGAATTATAAAATACATAGGCTAAATTGGAGCCGAACAGGAGATTTACTCGTATATACAGTATATACTGTATCTAATGTGTATATATTTAGATCTACCTATTGGTCTAATCTATCTGTACAGTATATACTGTATACAGCATTTATTCCAAATACATAATACAGGACATAATGCTTAATGAAATCTCTCCTGTTTGCTGCCCTGAACCCAAGTACAAGCATATTTATTTGCACAGCTCATAAGACAATCTGTAATTTATTCATAGCACTGGGCATAACTCAATGTAGATGGATACGTCTTTCTAATTGTAGGATATTTATACCCCAGGCCATTCATCAGCTATTTCCGTTTTAGATTAATTCAAACACTTGGTGTTTTATGTAAAATAAAGGCTATAGCCAACCTACTGCAGCCTTTAAATGAGTTTGATTGGCATTTAATAAACACTATGATTTATGCCTTCCAGATCAGCTAAACATTAACTTTTTATATGTGAATATTTGTTTTTTAATGTCTTATATTTTTTGTGAACAAAAGTCCAACTGAAGCCCCATACCACACTATCAGTTTTCCTGCTGGTTTTCTCTTCAGGTTTACCAAAACCATGTAGTACAAGGACCTGCCTGATTGCATTCAAATTGAAACGCTTAAGGTTTGACCTCATATTAGATGGTTTTGGTAAACCTGAAGAGAAAACCATCAGGAAAACTGATAGTGTGTATGGGGCTTTACAAGTATGTTTTTACATTTTGGATTCCAAATGGGAGCAGTGGGAGTCTCTGCGTCCCAATAGATATGAATGGGACTGCATGCATGTAGATGCATGGAACACTTGTCTATCCCATGCAAGCAAACACACCCGTGTGAACAAGGCTTAAATGAAGATAAATCTTACTAAGGGTATGTGGGCTTCTTTTCACATCAGATGGGTTTTGCATTTTCATACAAGTCTATAGGAATGTAGTAAAAACTACTTGAAGCAGGTCAAATGCATGTCAGAAGTAAGTCAACTTCAGGTCAAATGCATCTATCGACACTGACCCTAACAGAGCACCAGATAGCAGTGAAACCCAAGAAACTTCATATCTTCCCCACTAATCCAAAAAACATAAAATGGTTAGGTTGTAAATACCATGCTCTTGTGACAACTTCCTTTTTTCTTTGTTATCCTCCGCTTCTGCATTACCTCGCCATGGTAAGGTACATGGTGTCCAGCCACGCAATGGCTCCTGGAATATGATTGCCATCAATTCCAGGAGACAATGCGCCACAGCCGCTTGTAGCATCCCTATGTTGTTGTGTACACGTTGTGCATGGGTAGCCAGCAGCATCATATCCCGGAAGGATATACCAGTGGGCTTCAGCTGCCCACACTCAAGATGGAAATGCGCTTGGCGGAGACTGCTAAGAAAGCATTTTAAAATAAATAACATTTTTAAAAACCTACATAATAATACCACTTGATGTAGGATTAGGTTCAAACAACATGGGGGTGTTTTTAAAGAAAAAAAAATGCTGAAACTCTTCTTAAAGCTCTTATTTTGATGTGCTTTCCCGTGTTTGGTGTTTCTTTGGAACACATGTCAAATGCAGCATAAATCAGCAAAATCCCATTGATATTACTTGAGCAGGAAACATGACATTTCAGGGGCAGACATGATTTGAACTGTAGGCACAGCAAGTCCAACAAAGCCATCTCTTGTCAAAAGCTGTGTTTGCCATTCAATTGCACACACATTAGCATTTGAATAACGAAATGTTTGAAAAGAACGCCCATGAACATAAGCCATAAAAGGACGTATAAAAAGTTTGCTGTAATGTAAGTAAAAATTCTTTGTTTAAGCTTTCATTAAGCTAATACCTTTTCAGGCACTTCCTGTTATTCTTGTTCCTGTTACTTCCTGTCCAATGCTCTGCCCATCTCCCAACTGGGTTCCTGCATTGCCCTTTTGTCACATAGGCCTCCGAAAGTGACTGGAAGTGGCTGTTTCAATATACATTATGCAGACATGCTCCACTGCTGTCACCATCAGGTGACCTGTCCTGAGAAATGCCATGGCTGCAAAGAGTTTACAAGAGATCAGCAGCATTGAGATGCAATAAATAAAAAAGGTAATAACAAATAATTGATAATTAAGGAGTCTGTTTAAATGCAGTAAACTTCTTGCATTTTGCTACATGAAAATCTATGTCAAGTAGAAATCCCAGGTTTTCTTGTGGGGCTGGTTCATATATATGCTCTGAAGTTTAGTATGCAAGACAAAGGTAAACTCTTTGAACTCATTTAGGCCTAGTTCATATCTATGCAGTTTGCATGTTCCAGGTGCATTTTGCATTTTTCATTACACATTTTTGATCCATTTGGACTATGCAACCAAAAATCTGAAAAATGTCCCTGGCCCTTTCCATAAAATGCACAGATGTGAACTACATCTATAGGAAACCATGTTACATGGACTGAAGTGTGTTTCTGCAAAACTGAAAATGCACTTAAAAATGCATAGGTGTGAATCCAGCCTAAGGCTGGATTCACACCTATGAAATGTTTTAATTTATTTCTTTATTAAAGTATTTCTTGTTTTTACAAATTATATCAGAATATACATCCTCTCTGGTACCCAACCCCCCTCCCAAGTTCTTCCATCCCTTTACCAAGCAGTAGGTAGAATATACACATTTAGATGTTGCCTAGGTGGGATGGGCATCCTACAGGGAGACCTACCTAATATTCTATATGGGTCTAAATTCCCACCCAATCACTGCACTCTCACATCAACATCCCTTCCTCTCATTCACTCATCTTTTACTCCCACATGGTCTAATTTCTCTTGGGTAAGTGTTTTCCTACGCTATTAGAATTTACATATTGATCCCTCTTGCATCCCACCAAATTTTCCAAATCTTACCATATTTCTTTAGCCCCCCCTTGCTTTATTTATACCGCTTTCTCCTTGAGAATTACCCCATTCATGCTATTAACCCATTCCCCACTGGACGGGGGGTGGTGTCACTATATATATATATATTTATATATATATATATATATATATATATATATATATATATATATATATATATATATATATATAATGTTGGGGGTCACCTAGAGATGTTTATACCCAGGTATTTAAATGTGTTCACCACTTGGATCTGAGCCACCTCCTCAGGCAAGGGACCTCCCAGAGGATCTACAGGTAGCAAACTGGATTTTGCCCAGTTTATCTTAAGTCTGTAAATTTGACCGAATCTATTAATAATATTCATAGCTTTCCAAAGGGAATCCTTTGTGTCTCCTAGAAATAACAGAAGGTCGTCTGCATATAATGCAACTTTTTTCTCCAGATCACCTCTTCTAAACCCCTTCACCTGATCAGAAGATCTGAGGGCAATGGCTGGCCAGAGGCTAAATTGCAATGGCAAAGAGGAGGGGTGACAGGGGACATCCCTGTCTCGTCCCCCTCCCCAATCCAAATTTATCAGATTGTCCATTATTTACCCTTACTCTGGCCTCTGGTGCTCTATAAAGCATTTTGACCCAATTGATGAAGACCGGTCCAAGTTGGACTGCTTCAATAGCCTTCCAGAGATACTGACACTCTAAACTGTCAAAGGTTTTGGCAGCGTCTAGTGACAGAATGTCCCTCTCTCCACCCTCGTCCATTGGAATCTGGAGATTCAAATATATCCACCTTTTATTTGTACAAGTTGTTCTTCCGGGTATGAAACCCGATTAGTCGGGGTGGTTGATTTTTGATATTACCTTATTCAACCTAGCCACCAAGACCTTTGCCTGGTCTTTCATGTCTGTATTCAACAGAGCAATAGGCCTGTATGTGGCAACATTAAGTGAGTCTTTACCCTCCTTATGTATGGTGATTATAGTAGAGTCCATCATTGATGTGGGAAGAGCTCCCTCTACCAGCGAGTAGTTCAATACCCTCAACAGCTCGGGGAGCAGTACCTTCCCATTATGCTGGTATATTTCGGCTGGGAGGCCATCTGGGCCCGGGGCTTTCCGTCTTGCCATCTCATTAGTGATCCGTTGCATCTCCTCTAGCGTTATGGGGCGATCTAGCTCTATTCTATCTGTCTTGGTAAGAAAGGGGAAATTCAAGTCCCTGAAAAAGCTGTCCGTTTCATCCCTCATCTCCTGCCGAGAACTATATAGGTCCTCGTAGAATTCTTTAAACTTACTCGCTATCGCTGGGGTGTATGGGGTCACTCTTCCATCCTCTATAGTAATCGTGGATACCACAGAGGTAGGGGAGTTTGCCTAACCAACTGGGCCAACATATGTCCCACACTTTCACCATCTCTAAAAGGCAGCTTGTCTCTGAAAGAGGGGTTTGTTCTCTATCTTTCGAAGGGTCACTAACCGGAAATTATGTTTCTCCTCTATCCAATTCCTGAGTGTATCGGGTGTCGGGTTATTAATATATTGTTCTACCGCTATTGTTACCCTCTCCCCAATTAATCTCTCAGGCCGCGTACACACGGTCGATCCATCCGATGAGAATGGTTCGATGGACTGTTTTCATTGGTTCACTGCTGAAGTGGCCTGACGGACTGATGTGCGTACACACCATCAGTTCAAAAACTGATCGGGTCAGAACGCGGTGACGTAAAACACACGACTAGCTGAAAAAAACGAAGTTCAATGCTTCCAAGCATGCGTCGACTTGATTCTGAGCATGCGCGGGTTTTGAACCGATGCTTTTGTGTACTAACCATCGGTTTGGACCTATCGGTCAGCGGTCCATCGGTTCGATTTTAAAGCAAGTTCTAAAATTTTTGTCCGAAGGACAACAGACCGATGGGCCGTACACACGGACAGTTTGGACCGATGAAAATGGACTTCAGGCCGTTTTCATCGGTTTACACCGACTGTGTGTACGCGGCCTCACAGTTCTTTGGTTTGCTTTTTAATTTTTTAAATCTGTTGTATCATTACATTATACCCTTTTTTTTTTACATTCATCTGGAAGCCAGCTAACAGCTGATGACTCAACGGCTGTTAAGGACGTGGTGGCCGGCTTCCCGGCCCCCTCCTTAGCAACCAGCTAGATACAGAGTAGAAAAAAGAAAAAAAAAATGCAAACCGCAAATCGTGGCAAATTTGCGGCAAAAACGCGGTACTTGGGTTTTGGATGAGTGTCCATTGAATTCTATAACATGCAAAACGCTGCATTTTGTGGAAAAATTTGTGTGAATCGAGTGAAGCCTCACTCCTATCTATTTTTTGTGCTTTTTGCATTTTGCAGATTTTCACTACAGTCCATTAAAGATGGTTTCCTATGAAACACGGTTTGTATTGCAAATCTGCAAAATGCAAAAAGCACTAAAAATGCATAGGTGTGAATCAGGCCTGAGAGATAAAGCAGTTTCTGCAACTCAAATAAGTACTTTTTAAATAAAGCAAAAAAAAAAGTAATTAATTATTTATGTTTTTATTTAGACTTCAATAATAATTTAGTAAATATAGTTTTGTGCAAAAAATATGCTGCAGTGAATGCCATAAGTATTGTTTGTAAATTTTGACTGCACAGTACATCATCTTATGACTATAAAATAATGGTGTGATCGCACACTATTATCTCCTTGGTAGAAGATTCCTAGTACTGAGCTATTGATTCCCCCATTTACCTCTCTGCTTTCTTGTTGGTTGTAGCAGTAATAAAAAATGAGCTCAGTGAGGGTTCTTTTACTAAAAGAATTAATACATTGGAAGGTTTAATTTCCTTTACACACGAATGCACATGCAGTGTGATAGCATGGGAAAATATGTATACACTGTCATACAGACTCTACTAAAATACCAACATGTACATATATAGATTTATTCAGTTAGGAGTTGGTATTCTTAACGCAGTAGTAAACCGCAGGTAATTAAAAATGAATAAATAAATTCCCTGCGAGGCAATATCATAATGTGCTAGTATACATTGCCGGTAATGTCATCGGCTACATGCACCCTGAGTGTCTCATAAACTGTGCAAGTTTAGGAGATATTCACAGGAAAAAAACAGAAGGCACTTCTAAGTGCAGTATTAAGGAGTATTTATTCATAAAAAGTGGTTAAAAACACTTACAATGTAGTGGATAAAATGAGCATCTCAGTCGCCTGCATTGACCACTTGGAAGGACTAGGTCTGCAGCAACTAGTATGTGGGCCCACACATGCTTCTGGGCACACCCTCGATCTTATTTTCAGACAAAATCTGGAAGTAAAAATTCTGGAAAATGAGTCGTTACCATGGACAGACCACCATGTAATCAAATTTATGATTACCAAAAATACCCCTTTAACAAAAACGCCCAAACCAGTGACAATGCACTGGACCAGATCTCAGAAAAAGCTCCATTTATTATTATTATTATACAGGATTTATATAGCGCCAACAGTTTGCGCAGCGCTTTACATCAGGGAAGACAGTACAGTCACAGTACAATCAATACAGGAGGGATCAGAGGGCCCTGCTCGTTAGAGCTTACAATCTAGAAACAATACTAGGAAATAAAATAAAAACGATCCCTTCACATCAATCAGCCACTGCAACCCTGGATTCCATAAACACAGCTCTACTGCAGTCAGCCGACTTGGTAGCGCCTAAACGTAATACCTGTATCCGTAAATACAACTCCAGCTGGTTTAACGCTTAAGCAAGAACGTAGAAGAGTGGAAGCAGCTTGGAAAAGAAGCACTACAGACGAAAACCGCGCCATCTACAACGAAACAACAAATAAATACCATAAAGAAATTTTCCGAACTAAAAAAAATAATTTTTCCAAGATTATCACCAATGCCCCAAACTGTCCTCGCGAACTCTTCAAGTTGGTTAGTCAGACCATGAACCCAGCCTGTCTTGAAGCCCCCAATTCAGATACTCAAGAATTTTGCAATGAATTATCGGACCATTTCGTGAACAAAATTGAAAGGATCCGTGTAAGCATTCTGCAAAACAGTATCCCCCTCAACCCCCTCAGCAGTCCCCAGCCCAATCACCACAGGAATCAGGCCCAAGTAACAATGTTTACTCTAAAACCCGTCTCCCTGGATGTCACTAAAAATATTATCTGCACTCTGCGAAATAGCACAGCGCCTAACGATATTATCCCCACCAAACTGCTGAAGGAATGTGTCGATATTTTGGCACCACCCATCAAGCAGCTGATTAACCAGTCATTCAGGGAAGGCATAGTGCCCTCCCTGTTGAAACAAAGGATAATCAAACCCATCTTAAAGAAACCCACCCTTGACCCCAAAGACCCTGAACATCGTCGTCCCATAACAGGCCTGAACGTTTTCTCCAAGGTAATGGAGAAAGTGGTGGTACAACAGCTGCAACAGCATTTAGACACCCATAATTTGCTCGATCCTTATCAATCGGGTTTCCATCCATGGTACGGGACGGAAACAGCATTGCTCAAAATATGGGATGATACTCTTGAGGCCGCAGACGAAGGAGAACCTTGTCTTCTAGTACTGTTGGACCTTAGCACAGATTTTGATACGGTTGACCACAAACTATTGCTTATTCGGCTAGCTGAAGTAGCCAAGATCGCGGAATGTGACTTACCCTGGTTCTCCTCCTTTTTGGAAAACCGATCACAAGTAGTGAAACTGGGACCATTCACTTCTGAAAAACACACGGTGTCATGCGGAGTCCCTCAAGGATCACCTCTGTCGCCGGTGCTGTTTAATATCTATCTTCGCCCTCTTTTTGAAATTATCAGCAGCCAAAAGCTGCTCTACCATTCCTATGCGGATGACACACAATTGTATTTTCGTATCTGCAACAAAAAGGATCACCATCTCAATCTAGAGAAATGTCTCTCTTTGATAGAGAACTGGATGACAAAGAGTTATCTTAAACTCAACGGCTCAAAAACAGAACTTCTCCTGTTTCACGCCAATCGGAAGAATCAACTGGCAACAACCTGGACACCTCCGCCCATTCTAGGAAAAATCATCACCCCTAGCACCAAAGTCAAAAGTCTCGGGGTCTTCTTTGACACCCACATGACAATGGATGCACAAATAGGGTCAGTAGTCAGCGGATCACACCATCTGCTATGCTTATTACGCAGACTAATCCCATTTATTCCTAAAGAAGACATAGCAGTCGTGGTGGGAACAATTGTTAACTCCAGGCTGGACTATGCAAATGCCCTCTATCTCGGACTCCCAAAGTACCAAATCACGCGCCTGCAGGTCGTTCAGAACACGGCCGTGCGTCTGGTGACTGGGAAAAAACCATGGGAATCAATCTCCCCTTCACTGGCTACCACTGGCTACCAGTGAAAGACAGAATCACTTTCAAAGCACTCTGTCTAACGCATAAATGTATTTGGGGAAATGCCCCCCAATATCTATGCGACAAAATAAAAGCCTACAACCCCAATCGCGCTCTGCGATCCTCCAACCAAAATTAACTCCAAATCCCCAAAACCAGATACAAGTCCAAAGGAGAAACAAGATTTGCTGTCCAAGGCCCTCGACTTTGGAACACTTTGCCAACCTCCATTCGTTTGGAGGAGAACCACTTGGCCTTTAGGAGAAAGATCAAAACCCACCTCTTCTGAGCTCAAGGGAGAAGTGCTCAAACAAGCGCCCAGAGGCGATTCAGTTCGCATGTCTAGCGCTATATACATTTTTCACTCACTCACTTATAATAGGCCTCCTGTAGAGTCCTTCGCCTTTATGGGGAAGGAGAGCTGGCCCACAGCTGGCCTGCAGAAATGTTCTCCTTCATCAGACCTATGTCCCTATGTATGGAATCGGCTTTTATGAAGGAGCGAATTGCTTATTCTCCGAAACGCGTTACCGGCCCTTGACGTCAGTTCTGGCCTATATGTTCCAGTGTGGTTCCGGAAGTCCATTAGCTTTTTTGCTTCCTCACTTCTCCCTCTCCTGTCACAGCTGTGAGCCAGCTCTCCCTCCCCCAGACCCTAGAGGCGAAGGACTCTACAGGATGTCTATTATGCTGAGATGCTCATCTGATTTACTACATTGTAAATGTTTTTAACCGCTTTTTATGAATAAATACTCCTCAATACTGCACTTAGAAGCGCCTTCTGTTTTTTAGTTTAGTTTTCTCCAGGGTTGCTTCCTCTACCTGAAGTGCTGCTGCAAGTGCTCCCCCAGTCTTTACTCCTCCCCTTAACCTTGATGTTGAAGCTGATGCTGATGTGACAATAATCTAGTACCATTCACTGGAGGACATTTCCTGACAGAAGCGCCCTGTTCCTTTTTCTTTTGCAGGGATATTCACAGTACCTACAGGTAAGCCTTATTATAGGCTTTCTTGTAAATACAAGTAGTAGTACAGAGTTTACTACCACTTTAATTGCTAGTTCGTGATGTGGCAATAAAGCGGTAAACCAAAAAGCAATCATTTATTACATTGCAGCTTACCAGCTCTTAGATATAATGGTTGCATTAGATTAATTTTTTAGGTGTTCTATCTATTTTCATCCAGTGATCTGGCCAATAGGTCTGTTGTTTTTCAAAAGAACAAGCTCTCTTCCATATGTATCAGTTTACAGGATTGAGACAAGAAATTTACCACTGACATGGGTGCTAAAACCTTTATACTAAAATAATAATATTAATAATAATAAAAAAACACTTTGCTGTAACTGATTATAAAGCGTGAGTTGAATTTGGCTTCAATTTGTTAGTGTATCTAAAACTGCTAGTATATTTAACACTCTCCTCCCCCCAGACTGACAACGCTGCTGTCCAAAGGTGCCCTCTGTGCTCCTTCATCCAGAGTGAGGGCACTCTAATACAGGAGGTGTGTTGGGCCTGGTTCACACCTATGCAGGTTGCAGTTTGCATATTCCAGGTGCATTTTACGTTTTTCAACACACATTTTTGATCCATTGAAGTCTATGGAACCAAAACCCAGAAAAAAGTTCTGTGGCCCTTTCCAAAAAATCAACAGATGTGAACTACATCCATAGGAAACCATGTTAACGAGACAGAATTCATCCTGTACTGGCATGACTGGTTCTTATAGGTTTCTTTAATTAATAAAAAGCTCTTAAAAAAGTAGGAGGTAGATATGCAAAGTGATTTTGCTGAGGTGCAGGTAATTAGGAGGTTAGAGGTCATTTAAAGACAAGCAGTTACTGTTAGACAGGCCATATATGGGGCACATTTCTTTCCTGCAACCACAAGGACGTCATTGGTTTCGACGTGAGTGTAACTTACGTCCAGCTCTTTTCTGAATCGACTTACGCAAACAACGTAAAATTTCAAAACTCGGCGCGGGAACGACGGCCATACTTAACATAGGATACCCCTCACATAGCAGGGGTAACTATACGCCGGAAAAAGCCGAACGCAAACAACGTAAAAAAAATGCGCCGGGCGGTCGTTCGTTTCTGAATCGGCGGAAATCCTCATTTGCATATTAGTCGCGTAAAAAAAGCGAAACGCCACCTAGCGGCCGGCCTGGAATTGCAGCCTAAGATCCGAGGGTGTAAGTCACTTACACCTGGCGGATCTTAGGAATATCTAAGCGGAACCTGATTCTATGAGTCAGGCGCATAGATACGACCGATGGAACTCAGAGATACGCCGGCGTATCAGGAGATACGCCGTCGTATCTCTATCTGAATCTGCCCCACTGATAATCGCAAGCAAATCAGACTAGTTGTACCCAAGTTGATTGATCGATCAACTTGGTACATTCAGCCTGCCCATTAATGGTTTGAATCTTGGCTGGTTCCTAAATTTAAACCGTCTATGGAAGGCATTACTTATCTTCCATATAAAGTGTAAGACTCACACAAAGTAGTAAACAGTGAAAGGAAATCCTTTGAAAATAAGTATGCACAAGTATTATAATTAAAGACACAGATATTACATAAACGCCTTTCATAACCGATTCCCTTTAAAAATACATTTAATTGCAAATGTCAAATTCACTTCTAGAAATGTGTTTAGTGGGATGTTTTTTTATTTTGCATAACATGGATTTATGACTATGGAGAATAAAGAGAAAGCAATGCTTAGAAAATTATCAAATTCTTGTAACACAAAACATTATTTTTAATACAGTACATCAACAGTGGTTGATTTACGAATGCCAAATAGGCTATTGACTTTTACACAGAAATGTTCACTTTGCAAAGGAACTATCTTTAAATTTAATGAATGTGATAAAGCTCTGCTGACTTGCTGACTTCAATTGTCCAATCATATCAAAGCAAAAAATTGCCCTTGCTTGTTAACGGGGATTTATTCACAAAGTGAGGTCTCATACACACGACCGAGAAACTCGACAGGCTAAACACATCGTTTTGCTCGTCGAGTTCCTTGTTAGGCTGTCGAGGATCTCGGCAAGCCAAATTTCTCCATTGCCGTCGAGGAAAAAGAAGACATGCTCTCTTTTTGGCTCGAAGAGATCCTCGACAGTTTCCTCGTCGAAAAGTGTACACACGACCGGTTTCCTTGGCAAACAGCAAGTTTCTTGCTGGTTTTTGCCGAGAAACACGGTCGTGTGTACGAGGCCTGACTTTTTCACCACACTTACCAACTAAGGGAAATTTCCCCTGCAAAGTGAACAGCCTACTTGCATTTAGTAAATCAACTACTGTAGTGTATACTAAACATTATTGAAAAAACGATGGTTGAGGTAAATACAGTATATCTGCTAAAGAATGGCAAGCAGATATACAGTTTTAGAACCATCTTAAAAGGAATACTCCCAGATTAGGAAAATGACACATACAAATGACTTTGTCTTTGGAAGTAAGGATGACATTAGATTCATGCTACCGAGAAGCAACTCAATTAATCATCCCCATATCCCTTCTTAATGTCCAATTAACTTTGGTCACCATATCTGAAATATTGCAAGTAAACTGCGTAGAATAATTAAATATAATGCAAGCACATACATTTATTTTACTGATTCACTGATAATGATGAATGAGACAAAACAAACTATATTTTATT
Source organism: Rana temporaria (assembly GCF_905171775.1). Taxonomy (NCBI): domain Eukaryota; kingdom Metazoa; phylum Chordata; class Amphibia; order Anura; family Ranidae; genus Rana; species Rana temporaria. The sequence goes on from NC_053490.1 coordinate 194,648,654, forward strand.
CCATGCATTCTGTTGGTTTAATATGTTTTGTGCTGTCTTTCATTAAAATATCTATGTCAATATTCAGCTGACATCCATTCATATGGACTGATTTTATAGTAGCACTCTGCGGTTATGTTGAATCTGTTGTAAATGTGGTTCCCAGTGCCAAGAAATAGCAGATCATCTCAGGTCATCAAGATGCTGCAGGTAATGTTATAGCTTTAGGCCCGTGTATATTTTTTATTTGAATCTAATCCCTCAGACTCTGCACATGTCTGAGCACACTCTGAAGTACATATTGAGAACTATGCGGGTTTGTGTCAGCACTGTCTACAATTGCTTTAGGGAATGCAAGATATAGAATACCCATTTAGTTAACTTGCAGTATCTCACAAAAGTGAGTACACCCCTCACATTTTTGTAAATAATTTATTATATCTTTTCATGTGACGACACTGAAGAAATGACAGTTTGCTACATTTTAAAGTAGTAAGTGTATAGCTTGTATAACAGTGTAAATTTGCTTTCCCCCTAAAAATAACTCAACACATAGCCATTAATGTCTAACCCCCTGGCAACAAAAGTGAGTAATTCCTAAGTGAAAATATCCACATTGGGCCCAATCAGCCATTCTCCCTCCCCGGTGTCAGATGGTTTAGTTGGTTTAGATGGTGTCAAGCATGTGTGGTGACAACCAGGTGAGGGGTACAAAGACAAGTGTGTCTTGCCTACAGTCAAGCATTGTAGTGGGAGTGTCATGGTCTGGGGCTGCATGAGTGCTGCCTACACTGGGGAGCAACAGTTCATTGAGGGAACCATGAATGCTAACATGTACTGTGACATACTGAAGCAGAGCATGATCCTCTCCCTTTTGAGACTGGCCCTTAGGGCAGTATTCCAACATGATATCCAACCCCAAACACACCTCCAAGAAGACCACAGCCTTGATAAAGAAGCTGAGGGTAAAGGTGATGGACTGGCCAAGCATGTCTCCAGACCTAAATCCTATTGAGCATCTATGGGGCATCCTCAAGCGGAAGGTGGAGGAGCGCAAGGTCTCTAACATCCATCAGCTCTGTGATGTTGTCATGGAGGAGTGGAAGAGGACTCCAGTTGCAACCTCTGAAGCTCTGGTGAACTCCATGCCCAAGAGGGTAAAGGCAGTGCTGAAAAATAAAGGTGGCCACACAACATCTTGACACTTTGGGCCAATTTGGACATTTTCACTTAGGGGTGTACTCTCTTTTGTTCCCATTGATTTAGGCATTAATAGTTGTGTGTTGAGTTATTTTAAGGGGACAGCAAATTTACACTGTTATACAAACTGTACACTCACTACAGTACTTTACATTGTAGCAAAATGTCATTTCTTCAGTGTTGTCACATAAAAAGATATAATAAAATATTTACAAAATGTAAGGGGGTGTACTCACTTTTGTCAGATACTGTATGTGTTCCTTTAAAAGCCATTTTTTTATTTCAGTACAGTAAAACCTTGAATTGCGAGCATAAATCGTTTCGAAAGCATGCTTGTAATCCAAAGCACATGTATATCAAAGCGAATTTTCCCACAAGAAATAATGGAAACTCAAATGATTCGTTCCACAACCATTTATTCATAAGTCATTCAGTTTATAGTCCATATAAAAAGATTATAGCAATGCGATAAGTTGTGTAACCATAAAATGTCCATTAACAAATGGAAGCCTCTTCAAAGGGATTAGACGCAAAATACAGCAGGAGCGACAAAGTATAAAAGAGAAGAGAGGTGCCTCTAAGTGCAGCAATATGGTTACATTTAATGAAGGTACAACATTTAGAAACTCACATGGTTGATGATTAAAACAGGCACATCTAAGTATGCAGGGATCCGGGATAAAGCGATCCACATAGAGCGTCCTCCTCACCTCCGGCTCTCACTGCTGTTAGTCTGCAAATGTGACCAGGAAGATTATCATGCAGTAGAGCGATCGGAAAACGAGGCTTAAACCGCTCATGGAAGGGACAACATCTATGGTGGTGCAGAGGATGGTCTATGTGGACAGCTTTACCCCGGATGCCTGCATACTTAGATGTTAGATTTTATGAAATTGAGTTGCTACACACCAGGTAATAGTTAAAGTACGGTATGCAGTGAATGTGTCTGCTCTATTAGATGATTATTGGAAAGGGGAGATACTGGGCTGGGTTTAGGGGAGAGAGGGCTCAAGATTAGCATTAACAATATAGTGATGTTGACTTGCCATCCAAAGAACAATTAGCCTGGGCAGCAACTGTCATGTACCTGGTGGGTGAGCCTGACCTGTAGAGGAAGGCCTCCTGTACAGCTCCAGCTCAAGGGCCGCTGATGGTGAGACAGTTGGTGCTGGACTACAGTGGGGTAAGAGTGCCTAGGATCAGTCCAGAAGTCTGTGCAGGTAGTAGCCAGGAACTCACAGGCAGGAAGCCGGACTTGGCTGGTAGCAGGCGGGTAAGGTGGCAGACAGGCTGGCAAACTTGACAGATGACAGGCTGGGATGTACAACAGGAAGCAGGGTCAGACGAGCCAGGTAGACAACAGACAGGTGGATCAGGTATAACAGCAGGCAGGAGTGTAGTCGGGTCACAGGCAGGTTTTGGCAACAGGCAGGCAGATCAGGTACAAACAGCAGGGAGGAGCGTAGTTGGGGAGTAAGCCGGAAAGGTATCAGGAATCAACACAGGTATCAAGATTTCAGGTAAACACTGTAGACCAAGCAGCAATTAGCCAGTGCTGAAGCCCCATTTAAATAGACTGCCTGGCCCCGGTTCTGATGACAGGTGCGCGTACGCGAACGCGCATTCGCGCATGCGCATGTATGTTCACCGATGTGCCCGTGGCTGTCCTGTCTATTCCTTGTTGGCGCCTGAGCACAGATTTACTAAAACTGGAGTGTGCAAAATCTGATGCAGCTGTGCATGGTAGCCAATCAGCTTCTAACTTCCGCTTCGTCAATTACGTGTAGCGCTACCCCCTCAGGAGCCGCTGGTTAGATTGGGACGGCATGATTATGTTACCTCTGTGATGTGTCTAGGAATGATGATGGACTTTAACTCACGTCGTCACTCCAGCTGGAGTGGGTAAAGTGTACCTGGACAGGCCTCTCACACCGACGTGGCAGCCAGAGTATCACTTAGAACTTCTGAGAAGGAACAAGTCCCTGCCACTGACTTGGCTCTAGTGGAATTTGCAATTAGGAGCAGAACCTCTGCCACAGGCCCTTTGCTCAGTAACGAAGATAATAGAGCGGATCCTCTCAGTAAATACAATTTGCCTGAATCTCCCTCAGGTAGCTTTCCATATGGTCACCGACTAACAGATTGCCATCAAGCAAACTGTGAGGCCCCGTACACACATCCGAGAAACTCGACGGGCAAAACACATAGTTTTGCTCGTCGAGTTCCTTGTGAAGCCGCCAAGGATCTCGGCGAGCCAAGTTTCCTCATTGACTAACGAGGAAATAGAGAACATGTTCTCTATTTGGCCCGACAAGATCCTCGTCGGTTTCCTCGGCCAAAAGTGTACAGACGACCGGGTTTCTCGGCAGAATATGGCTCCGATCGAGTTTCTGGCTGAATTCTGCCGAGAAACTCGGTCGTGTGTATGGGGCCTCAGTGTGCGGTCACCGTGATCCCCGATGGATTGTCTAGGCCCTGTTGGATTGCCTGCCTCCGGGCTCACCTCAGACTGACTCCCCATCGAACAGCACAACTCGCTTGGGATCTTCCTCATGAAGGGTAGGGACCCAGTAAGTCACCGGGGCCCCCTTGCAGTTTTAGTTGCTCCAGGCCATGGGAGCCTAGAGTCAGGAACTTCACGTAGCATGTGCGCCCTGGCCTGGTAGGCCATCTCGCCGGGGCCCGTGATGTGCACACACCCTAAAGGTGGGTGCCGCACCCGGAACCAGGAACAAGCGAAGACCCCACAAAATGGCGTCCGCTCTAGAAGTACCCTCCCCCAGCATGCCCCGCGAGGGGGAAACTCCTCTGATTGGCTGCTGGCAAAAGGCATCTCAGACCGAACCCTACTGCTGCCACCTGTCGCCCAGAGATGGGAAAGCATCTCTGGGACACATAACAAACTAACAGCACAGCCCAGCTAGAGCAAAGGCCCAATTTAAAGAATCATCATGAATGAGAGCAAAATAACTCTCTCATTCCCCTCTAAATTTAACATAGCACCTGTACTGAAAGTACACAGGCGCTACATACGTTTTGACAAAAAAGAAAAAAATGGAAGCTGATTGGTTTCTGTGCAGAGCTGCACCAGATTTTACATGCTTCAGTTTTAGTAAATTCACCCTATAGTCTCCATTAAATGCAAGTTCTATATAAGGATGGGTGACACTGATGTCAGATTCACATATTTGGGTATTACCGCCTGTATGTTAATATGCATTATGTTGCATTGTGGTAATGCAGGCCAATTTACTTGGAATGAGCTGCCTACACACAACAATGGACTTTATAATACACCTGCCTGTTTTTTTCTGCACACCACAATACACAGATAGATCACATTGACATGTGCGTTGGGGTGTCATTTAAAATGAATGGCGCTGTATGGCACCTCAGTTAACATTAACCAGCCGCTCCTGATGGCCGCGTTGTGATGAAGTGAGTAGGTCGAAGCTTACAGCGTCATTGCATCACTTCCATTTTTCAGTTTGTGGAGTGCATCACCTCCCCGACTTCCTGGTTCTCATGTTTGAAAACATTTTACCCATGTAAGTGCATTACTATTTATCTTTAAATACATTGGAGTCACACTATGGAGCTTATTTTCAATATTTCCAGACTGCTGGGACAGTTGGAGTAAGGAAAAGGAGAGTCAACCACCCTCTTTGTCTGGAATCCACATACAGCCAAGGGGTGTTGTGAATGCTGGTTACCCTGTCGTGGGGAGAGATCTCTGGTGAGTGCAGCACAAGAGGGGGAGCACATGTGGAGACACTGGCACACCACATGGTTTTCTGTGATATTGTGCAGCACAAAATTAAGTATTTTTTTGCAGCATTATATCAAGAACTTATATTCTTAGCACAAATATCGCTTTTGTTGAATCACCAACAGATTAATTACCGTAACCATAGCACTGGTCACTTTAATGTTTTTGCACTACCTTATGAATTGTTTTATTATGTCAATTAATACTTTATGGCACATTATATTTATTGAATTTACAGCTGGTATTTAGCTTATATATGCAATAACTTTTTGCACTATTGTAAAAGCATATATACAGTATGTACTTTTTTTTATTTTTTCGCATATTTTCTACTGAGGCACATATTGTAGTATAAGTACTTTTTATCATAAGCAGTGCCACACCCACTCTATAATTTCCTACATTATTAGGTGTTGCGGTAATGTGGGGTAAGAAACGCAAAGAAGTTTCATTTCAGAAAAATCAGGAGATTCTGTAGGAAATGTTAAAATTGTGGCTAAATGTAATGCCGCGTACACACAATCAAGTTTTTCGGCATTTCGAAAAAACAAAGTTTTTCCAACTTCATCATTAAAACGACGTTGCCCACACACCATTGTTTTAAAAAAATGCTCTAGCAAAGCGCGGTGACGTACAACATGTACAACGGCACTATAAAGGGGAAGTTGCATTCGCCTTTGGGCTGCTTTAGCTGATTCCGTGTTAGTAAAAGACGATTCATGCTTTTCTGTCTGTTACAGAGTGATGAATGTGCTTACTCCATTATGAATGGTGGTTTTACCAAACGAGCGCTTCCGTCTCATAACTTGCTTCTGAGCATGCGTGGGTTTTTAACGTCGTTTTAGCCCACACACGATAATTTTTTACAACCTGAAAAACGACATAATTTAAAACGACATTAAAAAATGCATCATGTTTGAAAAAAAAAAATTGTAATTTTTCAGAACCCGAAAAATGATGTGAAGCCCACACACGATCATTTTAAATGACGTTTTTTTCATGCCGAAAAATGATCGTGTGTACGCTGCATAAGTCAATGGGAAGGATATAGTGGGCTTCATATTATTTTCTTAGGGTTACAGAATTTCTTGTGCAACAGCCCCTTATTAGCCTCGTTATTTTGTTGTGTTAATAAAAAAGCAAATGTGCTTCAACTAACAATATTACTGATAAAGATAACAATAATAAAATAAAATACCTTCATCCTGTGAAGATATACAGTAATATATGTATGCTGTGACTTCATTCATGGGTCTATTTTCAAAGCAGTAAAAAGTGACTTTCACCAAATATTCTCTGGTAGGGAATCAATCACTGGCACTGCACGATTGTGGACGCCAATGCGCATGAGCACACACATGGTTCCCGGGCCCCAAATAGACTATTTGAACCAGGCCAGTAAACAGGATCAATGCTGTCTGATCTACAGAGTTCCCTGTAATATCTGCTACCTGTGATTCTGCATCTGTTTCTGTGATTGATCCTGCTTGCCTCTGACTAGTCCCGCCACCAGCCTGCATCCAACCTTGGCTTGTCTCTGACTTCTCCTCTGGTTACCCCACTTTCCACCTGTTACCGACCCAGACTGTACCTTGACTCTGCCTCCGCATCTGTTCCAGTATCTCCCGTCTGTGTATGACCTGGCCTGCCTGTACCTGCCTGCGTTTCAGTCCTCTCGGAACATCCTGTCTGCTAGCTACTCTCTGCATTCCTGTGTGTGACATCCAAATACTTGCCTGATCGTGTCCAGCCTGCCTGCTATTCCGAGCTTCCTGTATTGCTGGCAACCCACCACAGTGTCTTCAGGAACTCCAGGCCGGGTCCTCTGCTAGTGATCCTTCCAGGCACTCTACATTCTCATGCCTCCTTTTTGCTCTATCAGGGGCCTCAAGTCAGAGGTGTAAGAGTGGCCTTCCTCTGCATACCAGGCTCACATATCAGGTACGTGACAGTATCAGACAGCCATGTCTGAGCCCGAGCGAGGAACCTCTCCTATAGATGAACTTTGCCAACATCTAGCAGGCCTGACCCAAGCCATCAAAAATCTGCAGGAGGAAAGTGACTTGAGGAACGTGTCAAAGCCCTGTCCTCTCCTGCCAGAACTCAGGGGTCTGCAAATCCCTCTGCCGCTTCAGCCAGTGTATCCTCAACACCTGCAGTTGTAATGTTACCCCCGGAACCCTGGGTTCATACACCTGAAAGATTCTCTGGAGAATTCAGCAAATTCCGAGCATTCAGCAATGCTTGTGAACTTTACTTTGCTCTACAGCCATGTACCTTCTCGTTGGAAGCTACCAAGGTGGGCTTGTCCATCTCCCTGCTGCAGGGTGTGCCTCAACCCTGTCTTTTCGAACAGAAAGCAGCATCATTAACAAACCTCACTACCTTCTTTGGTCCCATGTCTCAATTGTATGAGGATCCTCAGCAAACCGATACCGCTGAAGCAGCACTGCATACACTCCAGCAAGGTCGCAGAGCAGCCAAGGATTATGTTGTTGAATTTAAATGTTGGAGTTCTGATACTAACTGGAACAATGGTGCCCTCCGATATTAATTTCTTATGGGTCTGTCGGACCCCTAAAAGATGAGTTAGCCCAAGTTGGGGTGCCCCAATCCCTGGATGCACTTATTAACCTGTCTATACAGGAAGGTTGAGGAAAAAGAGAATGGAAAGAGCAACAGGACAATCTCATCCAATTCTGCTTCTCTAGCCTGGCTTCACCGGTGCCACCAGCTTCTGCTCCTGATACTTTCGAGCCATTGCAGCTGGGCTTGCTCGGCCCCTTACTCACCATTTAAGAATATTCAGGAATATCCAGGTCTCCCCAATAATTGACCCCGGAGCCTGCAGCTGTTCATGGACTTGTCTTTTGCAACAAAATATCTGAGATCCTCTGCTGTTATGTCTGGATGCCATTGATTCACCTCTGTTTCTCATCATCCTTGGAATGCCCTGACTACAGGCCCACAACCCACACATCAATTGGACGCCGGGGAAATCAAGTTTCCTTTGCCCCGCTGTCATCAGTACTGTCTGCAAGAAACTGCCTGTGATCCCCATCCCTGCTTTGTCTGGACTCTGACTCTGAAATATGCCAATCAGTCCCATTGGTGTACCATGATTTCTTGAACGTTTTCAGTAAAAAGGGTGCAGAGACTCTTCCTTCTCACAGGCCCTATGACTGCCCAATTGAACTCCTTCCAGGTTCTGAAGTTCGTTTTGGGAGAATCTTTCCTCTAACAGAGCTGGAGTTGGGCACATTAAAAGAATACATTGATAACAATCTGAAAAAGGGTTTCATCTGCCCATCCATTTCTCCAGCAAGAGCAGGTATCTTTGTAGAAAAAAAAGCTCACACTCTACAGCCCTGTGTAGATTATCGTGAGCTAATCACTACCCTCTTCCTCTGGTGCCAGAATTATTTCAAAGACTCGGAGTGGCAACCATCTTCACTAAGTTGGACCTTCGAGGGGCCTACAACCTGGTCCGCATAAGGGAAGGAGACGAATGGAAGACGGTCTTTTGCACCTGATTTGGGCATTTTGAATATCTGATAATGTGCAATGTCGCTGCCACGTTCCAACATTTCGACAATGATATCGTAAGAGATTGCCTAGACCTGTTCGTCATAGTATACCTAGACGATATTCTGATCTTTTCTTCATCTATGGAAAATCCTTGCAGGCATGTCAGGAGTGTGCTGGGTCAGCTTCGGCAACATGGCCTTTACACCAAGCCTGAAAATGTGAATTTGAATGGCAGAGTATTCAACTCCTGGGACTGATCATCTTGGTTGAAGGCATTAAGATGAATCCCCAGAAGCTTACTGCCATTCTGGACTGGCCAGTTCCTGCGGATAAAAAAGGAATTCAACGTTTCATGGGATTCGCCAATTTTTTTCGGAAATTCATTAGGGGGTTTTCAGCCATCATCTCCCCCCATCACGCAGTTAACCAGGCAAGGCATCCGATTCCACTGGTTCTCTGAAGTTTAGACTGCCTTTGAGACTCTTAAAAGACTGTTCACCTCGGAATCTGTTTTAATGCATGCGGATTCAGCCCTGCCATTTGTTCTGGAAGTTGATGCATCTGAAACAGCAGTTTGAGCAGTACTCTCCCAACAACAAGGGTCCAAAGCTCTATTACACCCCATTGTATTTTTCTCCTGTAAATTGTAAGCAGCGGAAAGGAACAATGATGTTGGGGATCGGGAACTTTTGACACTTAAAGCTGCACTGGAAGAATGGCAATATCTATTCGAAGGGGCAGGACACCCAATCTTGATCTATACGAATCCAAAAAATCTGGAGTACCTGAGAACTACAAAAAGATTAAAACCACCAGGCCAGGTGGGCATTATTCTTTTACAGATTTTTCTTCCATATTACTTACAGGCCTGGATCAAAGAACGCAAAACCTGACGCACTGTCCTGTATGTTTAATGACTCCTAAGAAGCTATACCTCAGGATAGCATCTTGTCCATAGGGAATTTTCTTTTGTTAGGCCTCGTACACACGATAGGTTAAACAGAGGACAACGGTCTGATGGACCGTTTTCATCGGTCAAAACCGATCGTGTGTGGGCCCCATAGGTTATTTAACCATCGGTTAAAAAAAAGCCAACTTGCTTTAAATTTAACCGATGGATTCCTAACCGATAGGTCAAAACCGATCGTTAGTAGGCACAACCATCAGTTGAAAATCCACACATGCTCAGAATCAAGTTGATGCATGCTTGGAAGCATTGAACTTCATTTTTTTCAGCACGTCGTTGTGTTTTACGTCACCGCGTTCTGACATGATCGTTTTTTTAAACGATGGTTTGTACCATCAGTCAGCTTCATCGGTTAACTGATGAAAACGGTCCATCAGACCGTTCTCATCGGATGGACTGATCGTGTGTACTAGGCTTTACAGGAAGACTAGCTTTCAGAGGTTAAACAAGCTTCCACGAGGGATTTCCTCCCCTTCAGAAATGGATTTACAGGCAAAATATGATCTGTTATGGTACTAAGACAACATGTTCATACCAGAAAACTTCCGGGTTGCTATATTTGGACTCTGCCACGATCACATGTTTTCCAGGCATTATGGTGTTTTCAAGACTTCTGAACTTGTGCAACGCACATTTTGGTGGCCCCAGGTAGAAAGAGATTGCAACAAATATGTGGAATCCTGCACCACTTGCATTCGAAGTAAGATTAGTAAAGTCAAAGCATGGGGTCTGCTGAAACCACTATCTGTCCCAGATAGGCCTTGCAAGATGATCTTAATAGACTTTATTGTGGAGCTTCCTCCAACAGAAGGCTATACCATCATCTTTGTGGTGGTGGGTCGGCTGTCCAAAATGGCGCATTTGATTCCAATGATGGGGACACCCTTGGCTCCTGAGACAGCACAAATCTTCATTAAGGATGGGGACACCCTTGGCTCCTGAGACAGCACAAATCTTCATTAAGGAAATCATAAGGCTTCACAGAGTTCCAGCTAACATTGTGTCTGATCAAGGGGTGCAGTTCACTTCCAGGTTATGAAAGGCATTATGAGAGTCTTTGGGAATTGAACTATCCTTCTCCTCCGCCTATCACCCACAGACAAATGGGCAGACGGAAAGAACCAATCAGACTCTTGAAAAATACCTACACTGCTTCTCCTCTTTTTCCCAGAAAGACTGGATCTTACTGCTACTGTTGCCTATAATAACCCCAGAGTTTGTCTATAATAGCTCTTCTCACTCTGCCACAAAACAATCTCCATTCTTTGCCAATTATGGCTTCCATCCATCATTCTTGTCTAACAGTACCATCTGTTCTTGAGACAATGAACTTCTTCAACACAAATAACAAACTGCTGCAGGAAATGATGGCTAAGACACAAGAGCACAGCAAGAAAAACTTCGATAAGAAAAGACGAGGAGAATTAATTCTGGAACCTGGCAATCAGGTATGGTTATCCACAGCGAAACCTAAGGTTGGCATGCCCTTTAAATTAAACTAGGTCCTAAGTTTGTGGGACCTTTTCCAGTGAAGAGGAGAATCAACAAGGTAGCTTATGAACTAGAGTTGCCAAACGCATTTAAGATTCACCTTGTTTTCCATGTGACCTTGTTAAAACCCATTATTCCCGATTATTTTCCTAAATGGAATACTGGTCCACCAGAACCTGTAATAGTTGAAGGGGAAGAGGAAGTTGAGGTTGAAGCAATTCTATACTGTAGTAAAAGGAACAATTCAGTTCACTACTTGTTTAAATAGAAGGGGCCAGAGGAAAACTTGTGGGAACCTGAAAGCAAGATTTATGCTAAGAGGCTGATCCAATCATTCAAGAAGTCCCATCCTGGGGGGGGCGTGGCTACCGCGCGGCTGTATGGACGTGTGAACACGCAGCTCCGTCCAAGGGAACCTGCAACCTAGCTACAGCGGCGGTTTTTCCGCCCATCACTTGCCCCATTCTCGCCGGGGGGTCCGGAGACACGGGAGGCATGACCCGCAAACGAAAAGAGGGGTCTCAGCCCCGGAAATTAGAGGAGTTTTATCCTCCCAAAGGCCGCGGCCTGAAACAAGATGGCGCCGGCGCCGGACTGAGGAACGCATCTCCTACCTCTCCCTGCAGCTCCCGTTCATCAGCCTCGAGCCAGGAGATGCATCCAGGAACCACACATCAGTCCCCAGGAGGATCGACCCCGGTGGATAGGAGCCCTGCCAAATCCAAACCTCGCCTGGAGGCGAATTGCAGTCAGGTGAGCGGGGGGGCTGAGGCCCTGGAGGACACGAGGGAGCTGATTGACCCCTTCACTGCCTTCCCCACCTCAGGGAAGGCAGTGTCTGACACAACTTTAAAAGACATGCTTGTCTCCCTCAGGAGCTCCATGCATGCTGACATGCTTCAGTGTATGAGAAACTTTAAAGCAGATGTAGGTGAGCTGGGGGAAAGAATCACCCATGTGGAAGAAAAAATGGGAGAGTTTGCATCATCCCATAACTCATTGATTGATGCCCACTCTGAACATGATACTGAAATAGCCTGGCTGAGGGCAAAGGTCGCTGACCTCGAGGACAGGTCAAGGCGCAACAATGTTAAGCTAAGGGGGGTTCCTGAAACAGTGCTCCCCACCCAACTACAGAAATTTGCCAAAGACCTGCTCCAGCAGATCCTCCCTGATGTCTCAGAGTCGGAGCTACAGATTGACAGAATTCACAGGCTGCCCAAACCAGGTTTTTTGCCTGAAAATGTACCCCGAGACGTCCTGATGAGAATACACTTTTACCAAGTTAAAGAGCAGTTAATGATCTCATTCAGGAAAGTTCAACAACTTCCGGAACAGTTTGCCGGGCTCCAGCTGTTTGCAGACTTATCGCAATTCACTATGCAGAAGCGACGGTCATTGGTGACGATTACCAAAGCCCTGCGTAATCACAACGTTCCCTACAGATGGGGCTTTCCAGTGAAGCTTACTGTCACCCTTGATGGGAAAGACACAACCATCGCAAGTCTGGAGGAGGGTCTTGCATTGCTCCGGTCCCTAGATATCCTCCCAGCTCAGGCACCTACAGGTCCCATGCCACCTGCCAAAATTGATCAGCGCTACCAATGGCAAACAGTGTCCAGAAGGAAAGGCGGCAAGAAGCGTACTGCGTGATCCCTTCCCTCTACAGAATGAAGTGGCTCATTACTCACTTTGAGGTTCCCACTCCATCCGGAGTATTCAGTTGGATTCGTTCCCTTTGATCCCCCTTGATTATGGGTAGATGTTCTGCCCTCTGGTTCTTGCTTTTTCAAGCTTTTTTAGAGAACTCCATGTTGCTTATTTTTGCTTTGACTTTGTCTTTTTTTTTTCGTTTTATTTTCCTTCCTTCTGGTCGATGGACCCTGTTCTACACCGGAAAGATCTGTCTGTTTTCCCTACGCTCCCCGCAGTCCTGGGAAGGCTGTCTCTACTCTCCATTGGAAGCTGGCTACACCGCAAGAAGAACTGCTCTCCACAGATGAAACCAAGGTACTATTTCCAATCTCGTTTTCTAGCCCCAAATGGCGATCAAGTTTGTCTCCTTTAATGTGAATGGGCTCAATCACCCCGCCAAACGGGCCTCGGTCTGGAGGGAGGCTCTGGCCCTCCAGGCTGATGTCCTCTGTCTGCAGGAGACCCATTTCTCCACTGTCAACCCGCCCCGTTTCTCACACAAACGTTTCCCGCACATTTTCCTGGCCTCAACCCCAGCTAAGAACAAGGGTGTTTTGGTAGCCATAAAGGACTCGGTGACTTTCAGCTTACAGCAAGTCCTTACAGATCCTGAGGGGAGATATCTGGTTGTGGTGGGTGAAATAAACAACAAACCCTTTACTATTGCGAATGTTTACGCGCCTAACTCCCATCAACTCCGATTTTTGAAAAGGACCTATGCTAAAATTGCCTCGGTGAAAAGAGGGTCCCTGGTGATATGCGGTGATCACAACCTGACAGTTGACTATGCCCTGGACTCCTCCTCCACCTTAGGGAGATCCCCTCCCCAACTCCAGCAACTGTTACACTCGGAGGACGTCTTTGATGTCTGGAGGTGCCACCATCCGACAGAACGGGACTATTCTTTCCACTCAGCCAGGCACAATTCATATTCTAGAATTGACCTCATACTAGTCGATAAGATGCTTCTCCAGGCAGTGTCCTCCTCCGCCATCCACAACATAACATGGTCTGACCACGCCCCAGTCTCTATAACGGTGGCGGAGGGGCACACTCCCAGTACTGCATATATTTGGAGGGCTAATTCAAGAGTGTTTCAAATGCCTACTCATGCTGCCACGATTGCTAAATGTCTGTCGGAATTCTTTGCAAATAATGTGGGGTCTGTTTCTGACACAACTACTTTGTGGTGTGCCCATAAGGCGGTGGTTAGAGGGGTGATCCTTCAGATCTGTGCGAGGGAGAAAAGGCAGAGGACACTAAAAATGAATCAGCTTTTGGATGACATCAAAAAGCTTGAAGCCCAAAACAAATCTAACACGAATACGGCACTAGGAAAGACTCTTTCACAGTGTCGGGCAGAGCTCAGGTCCCTTCTTATTGAGCAGTATGATAAACATTTACAACGGCTGAAATTGAATCACTACTCGTCGGGTAATCGTGCAGGAAAATTTTTAGCCCAAAGGCTCCAAGCAGCCCGAACCAAAGCTAAGATCCCCTTTCTGATCCATCCGACTAACAAGCATAAAATTATTAACCCTAAAGACATAGCGAACTCCTTCGCCGACTACTATTCATCCCTGTACAATCTTAGAGATGACCCTGATACTCCACGACCCTCCGATGATAAGATCCAGGCATTTCTAGCCAGTGTCAACCTCCCATCCCTTTCTCAATCACAACTAGAATCCCTAAATGCCCCTATCTCAGAGCTTGAAATTCGAAAGTCTATTAACTCACTCCCTCTAGGTAAATCCCCGGGACCCGACGGTCTTCCGAACGACTATTATAGAACGTTCCAAGACGATCTGGTTCCAGCTCTGCAGACCTTATATGCCCAAGCGGTGTCCTCTGCCTCCTTCCCTCCTGAGATGCTCAAGGCGTATGTGGTTACTATCCCAAAACCGGGTAAAGATCCTACCACCCCTGCCAACTTCAGGCCAATCTCCTTATTAAATTCCGATGTAAAGTTATATGCAAAGATAGTGGCTCGTAGAATTTTATCTGTCCTTCCTTTTCTTGTTAAGTCTGACCAATCTGGCTTCACTCCAGGAAGACAGGCGTCGGATGCTACAAGGAGGGTGCTGGGGGTTATGCAGCATGCTAGATCCTGTCGGACGCCTTCTCTGCTACTCTCTTTGGATGCGGAGAAGGCGTTCGACAGGATACATTGGGGATATATGAAAAACACCCTGGGAAAATTTGGGTTCTCGGGGCCTATACTCTCGGCCGTGCTCGCTCTTTACTCCTCCCCGTGCGCCCAGGTGTATACCTCCAATCTACTATCAGACACCTTTTCAATATCAAATGGCACCCGCCAGGGCTGCCCTCTGTCCCCCTCGATCTTCAATCTTCTGATGGAGCCATTGGCGGAAAGGATCAGGTCCCACCCAGGTATCGAAGGATTTCAGATACGCCATAGGTCACACGTTATTAACCTGTTTGCGGATGACATCATCCTGTTTTTAACTTCCCCCCTAGTGTCCCTACGCCATGCTCATGATACCCTACAAGTGTTTAGTGAGATCTCATTCTATAAAGTCAATTTCACCAAGTCAGTTATCCTTGGACTGGGAATCCCCTCCCCTTTACAATCAAGACTTCAATTAACTTTCCCCTACTCCTGGGCAAAATCCCATATCTCCTATCTAGGCCTAAAGCTGACCCCTGAACCGGCTGACTTGGCCGGTGCCAACTACCCACCCCTAATTGACAAATTAACTAAAGAAGTTTGCAGACTTGCTAATGTAGAACTGTCCTGGTCTGGAAGACTGTCGGCATTTAAAATGCTACTTCTTCCGCAGATACTCTACGTGTTTAGGACTCTCCCCGTCCCTCTGCCAGCCCCATATCTTAAAGCCTTGAACACACTCCTCTCCAGATTCATTTGGCGATCCAGTCGTCCCAGATGCTCTAAGCCCCTACTGACTAAGCACAGGAGGGCCGGAGGTATGGGTCTGGTAGACATTAGGGACTATCACAGAGCGTCCATTTTGACGCAACTTACGACTTGGATGACCCCCCAGGAAGACTCAGTCTGGGGGTCCATCGAACGGGCCCTGGGTCCGTCCTCCAGCCTCGATCTCCTCCTCCTTGCGGATGTTTGGAGACCATTTAGTCTGCTGGACCTCCCGATTACTCTTCGGGCCTCCTTGGTGGCCTGGAGGGCTCTGAGGGAGGTTCAGTTTCCCACTTCTGAGTTAATAGAAGTCCCCATCCCGTTGGAGACACTCTCTCTGGTAATTCCGGATCTCCCCCTATCCAACTGGAGGGCGGGGGGGATAAATGTGGTTCAGGACTTGTTCCTGGGCGACGCTCTTCTCTCCTTCAAATCCCTAGAGGAAAAGTTTAGCTTAGGCCCCCCAGATCACTATGCCTATGTTCGCATCTCCCACTTCCTGAACTCAATTGGACCCTATCGTATATTCATGGCTAGGGAGGTGTGGAAGTTTTATCATACCTCCCCAACACCCCGTAAAGGTATTTCATTTTTCTACAACCTTTTCCAAAGCAAGTTGCGCTTTGTTAAGTCCCAACCCTTCAGGAAGTGGGAGTCTGACTTAGGAATAACAATCACGGAAGCTCAATGGACTAAAGCGTTCAGCTCAATCTATTCCTCCTCCAGATGCATCAACCACTGGGAGTTATCCCAGAAAATAGCACTTCGGTGGTACCTCACCCCCTATAGAATTTCTAAATTTGGGAATCACAGTTCCCCACTATGCTGGAGAAATTGTGGTGGGATAGGTAATCTGTTCCATATGTTGTGGTCCTGCAGGCACTTAACTAGTTTTTGGCACTCGATTTTCCAATACATATCCAGGATCACTGGTATTCTAACCCGGCCTAGTCCTAGCTTGGGGATCCTACATGTGGGGATAGAAATCTTCCCTGTGGATTGCAGGGCGGTGGTGACCCATATCCTCTTGGCAGCTAGATCACTGCTCGCACAGCAGTGGAAGGCTGACAGGGCCCCAAACGCCTCAGAGGTTCTCCTTATGACACAGACGCATTATGTTTTCGAGTCTCTTTTGGCCAGAAGGAGAGGGGTGGGACGTACATTTGATGCCCTGTGGAAGATATGGACCACATGGTATATGGCCAAAGACTGAAATTCTCTCTTATGTATTCGATTTAACTCCCGTAAAAGCGGAATCAGACTTTCTTCTTATTACTAACCTACTCCTCCACACCTCAGCCTTCCCTCCCTTCCCTTCCCTTCCCTTCTCTTCTTTTCTCCTCCTATATTTCCCCATCTTTTCTTTCTTCTTCTCTTGTCTTATTGCCTATTTTCGGTACCTTCGCTTTTATCGCTCCTATCTCATCTCAATAGAGGACTGATACATTGAAGGTTCTAACAATTTATTTTAAGTGTTCATAGTGGTATCCTTGGATGCATATAATGAATATTTGTTGTATTGTACAGGAGTATAGTGGACAATCTGGGTGCGGTCGCACTGGTGGCGCCGTTCCCTTAATGCCGTATTATGTATGTATCTCTGTTCCCTTGGTACCAAGTATATGTTTGATGAAAAATTTTCAAATAAAAACGAATTTAAAAAAAAAAAAAAAAAAAAGAAGTCCCATCCTGGAAAGTTGGCACAGTTGGACATCCAGAGGCTGCCTATTGGGAGGTCATGCCAGAAGGAAAGCTGTACAGGCTGGTGCACGTTTGTGGGCGCCAATGCGCATGCCACGCATGCACAGTTCCCAGGCACCAACTAGACTATTGAAACCAGGACAATAAACAGGATCAATGCTGTCTGATCTACAGAGTTTCCTGTGATATCTGCTACCTGTGATTCTGCATCTGTTTCTGTAATTGATCCTGCTTGCCTCTGACCACTGCTGTCATCCACCTGCATCTGACCTTGGCTTGTCTCTGACTTTGCACCTGCCTTCTCCTCTGGTTACCCCACTGCCTGCCTGTTACCGACCCAGCCTGTACCTTGACTCTGCCTCTGTCTCCACATGTGTTCCAGTATCTCCTGTCTGTGTATGACCCAGCCTTCCTGTACCTGCCTGCGTTCCAGTCCTCTTGGAACATCCTCTCTTCTAGCTACTCTCTGCATTCCTGTGTGTGGTATCCAGATACTAGCCTGATCCAGTCTCCAGCCTGCCTGCTGTTCTGAGCTTCCCATCTTGCTGGCAACCCACCATAGTGTCATCAGGAACTCCAGACCGGCTCCTCTGCTAGTGATCCTGCAAGGCACTTATGCTACTGTATACTCCTGTGCCTCCTGTTTGCTCTATCAGAGGCCTTGAGTCAGAGGCATAAGAGAGACCTTCCTCTGCATATTGGGCTCACCTACCAGGTACTTAAGAAGTTTGTATGGTTTCTGTTGAACTTGCTTGCTTGTTTGGTCTGTGTGTTTTGGTCCACTGTGCTTTTTAGTTCTGACATTGGGCAACCTTCCCCGCCATCAGAATACATTGATCAGTTGTTGGCCATAGCTGGCAGCACTAATTATTCTGGAAAATCTCAACAGGGGGGTTGGCCGATCCCTGCTAAACTTTGATCCATGAACAACACCAACCTGGACAGTGTTAAGCCAGATACACAAAGGCTGAATGTCAGGAAACAACGGACAAAAAGACAACAAAACGGTTGCATTTGGCCCATGTGTATGTCAGACGTGCATGCTGGAAAAGCCAATGGCAGAGAGTGCTGATCGGAGTGTTCTGGTGGCGGGGGGTTGGGCGGGGGGTGGGAGGGTATTGCCCTGTCAGAACACAGCAGCTTAGCAGGGGAGATCACGGAACTAACCTCACATGGTTAGTACAGCGGCTCCAACCGGAGTTGACAGTTTTTATTCATTCAACCCACGGGGTTGAACGAAAGGAAAATGAATAGTGTGTATTAGTGATGCTTTTCTATTTGTTCTAAACAAAAGAACAATTGTCTATAATCTAAAAACATCACAACCTCAAGACCAGAGTTTTCCCTCCCAGCAGTATTGGAATTGATTGTCCCACACAGGCATTACAATTGTTGCCAAAATCTGGTAAACTTTAAAGGCAAATATGTTAATTGGAACTTTTGAGGTTCTTGCTGGTGTTACCGTAATAGGACAAGTTTTATGACCATGGATCTTCAATTACAAAAAAAAAAGAATTCTTTGTCTACATGAATCTTTAATACATTTATAAATATGTGAAAATTAAAATACTTTTCTGGATAAAGGTTCACAAATGATGGAGCCATTTAGACTTCACCAGAGGGCCCCTGTAGGCTAGTATAACCCAGCTTGCAGAGCTCAAAAACACCATGACTTGTACACTCTCATAATTTGCAACAGGCCAAAATATTTAAGTCTCTGTTCTTAGCATATTACCATATTTCTCTGTCGCCTTAAGCAATACTGTAATAAATGTTTCAGCTACAAAACCAAGGAAGCGCAGAAAGCCACAATGGTTCTAAGTAATATGAAAACAGGACATATGTATAACAGCAATAGTAATCTGAGATGCATTCCTGCTGATTTTGCAAACTTTGCAGCTATTATTTTTTACAATCATTTAACACCATTTGTTAAACTGATGTGCTATTTCCTCTTTGATAAGTGAACATACACCGTATTGCAAAGGACTTATGAATCATAGTCAGAAAATGAGAAATGCATCAGATGTAATTATTACACAAATCCAAATAAAGACGGTAATTTGTTTTTGTAATTATCCAAATTAATAACAATTTAAATACAACTCAGAAGAGAATAACTGAGTTTTCATGAGCCGTGTCTCTTCATACATACAACATTGTTAGGAAAATAGAACTTCAACGTTATTATTATAATGGGTTTATTTAAATGTCAGTGCAGCATCCTCATATTTGCAAGGTTTGGTAAAGTTATTCAGGCACTGTTAATTGACCCCATGCTATTTGAATAAATATTGTGTGATGTGATCTACAGTCAGGTTTGACCTTATGTTGGAGAATCAGACATAATAGGCAGCAGAGGTTACACGTTTAGGAAGGGGAAAAAATGCTTGATTGCTACATGGGAATTAAATGAGGAGAAGAATTTAAAATGAACATTTTTGTGCCTGGATCCTAAAGAAACAACATCATTCTTTTTCTTTGAAGTACTATTACAGACTTCACTAACATAATGTAACAACGTTGGTTTGTTTTAGCTGTGGATTTTGAACTTAAAGCGGGAGTTCACCCAAAAATCAACTTTCTGCAGTTAGATCCAGCATACTGCTGACATCTGCAGTATGCTGGTCTTTTATTTTTTTATTTTTTTGGTACTTATCGTTTTAGCAGTATTTGTTCTATGGCTCCGAGCAGGGATTACTTCCTGGTATAGGCGTTCCCGAAGACAAGCAAGTTGATTGACAGCCTTCGATAGCGCGTCACGGCTTCCGAAAATCCACACGAGTGACACTCTGCAATTTACGGCGCCTGCGCAGTCAGCTCTACACGGCAGGCGCAGGCGCCGTAAACAGCCAAGTGTCACCTCGGCTGTTTTCGGAAGCCGTGACGCGCTATCGAAGGCCGTCAATCAACTTGCTTGCCTTCGGGAACGCCCATTACCCGCAGGATTCCCCGCTCGGAGCCATAGAACAAATACTGCTAAAACGATAAGTACCAAAATAAAAACAAAAAAGACCAGCATACTGCAGATGTCAGCAGTATGCTGGATCTAACCGCAGAAAGTTGATTTTTGGGTGAACTCCCGCTTTATATACCAGGATTTGCTGCTATCCTTCCTCCTTTATTATAAACTCAAACGAGCAGGGCCCTCTGATTCCTCCTGTATTGCATTGTATTGTAACCGTACTGTCTGCCCTCATGTTGTAAAGTGCTGTGCAAACTGTTGGTGCTAAAATATAAATCCTGTATAATAATAATAATAATAATAATATTAATATTCTCATGCTTGTTCTTTTCAAAATACAAACATGAAATTCTGGTTAAGCTGCACAGATCTTTAAATTTTTATACATAGGTTATATACTGATTTATGAGCAAAGCATTAGAAAAAGTCAAGTGGTTTGTAGGTCTAATGCAAAAAAGAGTTGATTCCTTAACATGATATCACAACATAAAGCGTCATCAATGTCTTTCCTTGGACATAGCCAGTTACCAATTTTCTTCAGTTGCCACCAGTGTTGGTTAATTCGGACATAGATTAGCTCTGTCACCGAAGATAGCTACATGTTCACAGTGACCCACCTGCAGGGTATAGTCATTGTGAATGTTGGTTTCTGCTTAGCCTGAACTGGCTAATAGGAGGGACTTTGCTACACTGCCACTACAAATACCTGTTTTCCAACAGGTGAAAACAGAAACAGCTATCAAAGAATCATTTATTTACCTCACATATATATTAAAGAGGACTTCTGCCCCCCCAGCATGACCATTTTTAAAGTCAGCAGCTACACATATGGTAGCTGCTACTTTTTAATAATAGGATACTTGCCTATCCTGGAATCCAGCAATGTCAGCACTTCAGCCAATGTTTCCATTGGCTCTTGGGTGCTGCCATCGCCATTTGTAGTAAGGGAACTACAAAATCAAGGTTAGTTTAGGGGACTAATGAATCCCCCAGGTGTATAGTCCGATACTCTGTCATCATCATTCACCTCTAATGGTTCCTATGGGTAAAAAGAACATCCATCTATCATACTGATATATCTTGCATTACTTTGCTGGTTAAGTATAGATACATTGTATATCGCATCTGGATTCTTCTTCCTAAAGTATATGTGTATTTATCCTCACATATGGATGTATATTTTAGATATTTTAAATATACATTTTATACGGATTTTACATGTATACACATACATATATGGGTTTTTATATGTATTTTTCATAAATATCTTTTACATATTTTTATATATATATATATATATATATATATATATATATATATATATATATATTTTATGTGTTTATATATATATATATATATATATATATATTGTATGTAGTGGGTTCATAATGTTTATATATGTATTTTTTATGAATTTTCTGGATTTTTGTTAGAAATTTTCATTGGATCTGTCAGTGCACACAGTCCGGTATTTATGAGTATGTAATGTGAATATTCATTTATATCCTCAGCAGAATGTATTTTGCCGTTTATGAGCACAATGTGGTATTATATTTATGGGCAGAATTGTATTCAAGATATTGTCCATGTAATATACTGTGCCCAGGCTGGAGTGTGATTTTAATGACACAGACCAGTGCGATGAGTATTGTAGCTACTTCTTCAAAATGCATGGCACTGGGTATTAAACAGCCTAAATCCTTCACAATTGAAGAGCCCCAATATTAAATAGCAGTTTTGATTGCTGCGCGCTGACTCACACTCGTCTGGCTGCTCTATGGTGGGAGCAGTGAGTGTCAGTGGGAGCGGAGTACAAAACAATGCCCCAGTGATCTCCTCCCCTCTGGGGGGTGTGGCCTTGTGCGGCACTCGGACGGGGGGAGGAACGAATGACACACAGATGGAGCGTCATCCCCATCTGCAGCCTTGTCATTGGTGGGCAGGCAGCGCTACACTACATAACTCCGGAGGATGCACGCTCTTAGAAAAAGTCTGAACGGACGAAACGTCAGAGCGTTGCTATCCAGCATCCGACCGGAAGTGACGTTTGCCCTCCACTGAGTGAGAAACCAGGAAGTTAAATCTGCAGGAAAGTCTCCAGAGCGGTCTTCAGGGGTCCACGTCCAAACAGTGAGAGTTGCAAAGAAACATCTATATTTTATACATTTGCCTGACTATTTACATTATCTGGTACGCATGTTTTATAAGGGGACTGGTGTATATTTGTTTTGGGGGTGACATTAAAGCTTTTAAAAACGATATTGCACTATATGGATTTTTTCCTTCCCTTATACACCTGTGGATATTATACCCGGAGAGTGAAAATATAAACAGTGATCAAGAAGTGAGAGGGGTATGCAGTTTCTAACATCTGAAGGCGGCATGTGAGGCGATATATATTGAAATGCTATTTTAAAGAAACCGTCTGGTGAGTGTTTCCCCCGAAGGGGACTCTATATCCCCCCACGTGGTGAATGCCTTTTGGTGATTGGAGCACATACTTTGGTTACATCTGATCGGGTCATCCCACACAGCCTTTATTCCTATCAAACCAGGGGTTTACAGCGCTGCTGCAGGACTACTAACAAGCTCTGTACGGGCTGGTTTATATTTCTGCTTTTATCAAGTGACTTTTATATTTTAAGCAACTGCTTTTTATTGCTTTTATTGTGTTTTATCTGGACAGATTTTGATTTGCCTGGACTTTTTTTGTGTTATCCTAAAGCGCAGGGTTGTACTACCAATAGAGGGCCAGTGATTAGTACTTTTTGTAGACTAATGAAGCAGGCTTGTAGTTTTTATAGCACAGTGTACTTGTACTTTAAACAACAAATATATATTTTTTTTCTTTCATTGTTACAACGCAGTCCAGTCCCTGTGTAACCCACCCATTATGGCTAAATCTTTAGGGTGCCACGACACAAAAAAAATATGTCACATAGCACCATTGAAGTTCTTCTATTCATGGTATATCATTCTATAGCCAGTAATAATAAAATCTTTTAGGGCCCATTCACACTCTTGCTTACATGTTCATTTGTAGAACTGTGTAAACTTAACATCTCAGCACTAAGGGGCAGATTCACGTAGAAATCTGTTACGCTGCGGCGGCGTAACGTATCCCATTTAGGTTTACAGCGTAAGTGCCTGATTCACAAAGCACTTACCTGTAAACTTGCGGCGGCGTATCGTAAATCCGCTTGGCGCAAGCCCGCCTAATTCAAATGGGGCGGGCACCATTTAAATTAGGCGCAATCCCGCGCAATCCCGCTTCGTTCCTAACATTTCCCGACGTGCATTGCGCTAAATGACGTCGCAAGGACGTCATTGGTTTCGACGTTAATGTAAATGGCGTCCAGCGCCTTTCATGGATGACTTACGCAAACGACGTGAAATTTAAAATTTTGACGCGGGAACGACGGCCATACTTAACATTGGCTAGGCCACCTAGAGGGCACCCTTAGTTTTACGCCGCGTATCTCTACGGAAACAACGTAAATTTAGAGCGACAGGCAAAGCGGACGTTCATGAATCGCATAACTAGTCATTTGCATATTCTACGTCGACCGCAATGGAATCGCCACCTAGCGGCCGGCCTAGAATTGCAGCCTAAGATCCGACGGTGTAAGTCAATTACACCTGTCGGATCTTTGGGCTATCTATGCGTAACTGATTCTATGAATCAGACGCATAGATACGACAATCGTATCTCAGAGATACGACGGCGTATCAGGAGATACGACGGCATATCAGGAGATACGACGGCGTATCAGTAGATACGACGGCGTATCAGGAGATACGCCGTCGTATCTCTTTTGTGAATCTGGCCCTAAGAATCTAGAATGTGCAAATGCAATGACCACGGTGCAACTCGGACTAGGTGATTATGACAGTGCTGCCCTCAGATCGTTGAATCTTGAACTATATAAACAACAAAAAGCACATAAGGGCACAAACGCCTAGTGCATTATCTGCAGCACTTTATTATAATACAAAAGATACAAATTATACTCACAAACCAAGGTAAATAGGTAGCATATAGTATCATGAATTCAGAAACTAAAAGTCTGCCCTTGAAACAGCACTGGAGAAACGGGAGTGAATCACAACTGCGCATACAAGGACCTCAATGTGCTTCTGTATGCGACAACTTGGTATTAGCCCCAGGCGTCACTTCTAGCAACAGGAGTTTGGGGGGTCTCTACATCATCCTCCTGTCACATATAGAAGGGCGTTGATTTACTAAGAATTGAAGCATTACAACATGCGACCAGACCTTAGCGATTATAATATAAATTTTACCTTTAAGGACTATATTCCAATACACCTCTACATGCGCGTGATTACAGTAAGGAACCCCAGGCGTCGCTCCTAACAACAGGAGTTTGGAGGTTCTCAACATGATATCACCTGCAGCATGCAGGGATGTATTAGGTTACTAAGGAAGATGCCACGAAATAGCATCAACCCTTAGCCAAGAAAAGTTTTAAGGAGAACAAGTTTGAACTATTAGGCCGAGGCCTATAAGACATTTGTACTTATGCCAAGCTCGTATTATTTGAGAGTTGTAGTATCAACTGGGTACTTGTATACTGCATGTACTATAGTAACGTAAGAGCACCTGCGTATACGTAGTTTAGATAATTACAGTAGCATACTTGAAGTAATTCCTATTGAGACATTTGTATTGCTTGAGAGAGGCAGTATATCTCAGGTATGTAGTATGCATAGATGAGGTATTTATAGCTGCATATATTAGATAGACATAGCATTGGTATCATGTAGGTTGCTGAGCCTTTAAGTTAGTATTTAGCAAGCAGGATTTAGCATAGTAGTATCTCCCATATAACATGTTGATAAACAGACGGCATATGTAGTAGCAGTTGAAACACTAATAGTAGATCTTCTATATGACTATAAATGTAGCAAGGGTTACTTATCCGTTTGTAGCTTTTAAGGATAGGAGAGAAGTTCTCATGAAATAGCGTGGTTGCCAAATGTCCTGTAGTTGGTTTGCAGAGAGCTGTATTGCAGAGAAGAGATCAGCAGCAAAGGAGTAGTGATTTCCAGGAATGGTGTTGCAGCATAGGGAGCTCAGGAAGCGGCGGGTGTAACAGGGCCTCCATGCTGACAAGCTGTAGCTCACTCTAGCACAGCTCCATGACTGACATACGGCTGGCAATAATAGAACAACACCTGTATCTCCTATGCAGGCATTTATAGGCAGGAGATCAGGTGTAACACATTGCAGTCAGATTCAAAATAGAGCGCCGTATAAGACGCACTTCCACGTTCCAGGCTGGAACGCATCATGTCATTGCACGAGCGCCATATGGGTTCCACTACGGCGCTGAAGCGCCATACAGAGAGAGGAGCAGTAGAGCAGCGGCACTTGTTACAGCCCTCTAGCCTCATCGGACAAAATGGTTGATATTAATAGCTGACTACGTCCCTTTCTCACAGTCTTTGCTCCGAGAAAAGGTGCTAGTCCCCCAAAACGATGATATGCATCAGCTGGTATTGTCAACCATTTGATCTGAAGAGGCTAGAGGGCAGAATTTTGGTTTCTGAATTCATGATATGCTATCTATCTACTTTGGTTTCTGAGTATCATTTGTATCTTTTGTCTTATAATATAGTGCTGTGGATAATGCACTAGGCATTTGTGCTCTTTTGTGCTTTTTATTGTTTGTACATGTTCATGTGTGTCTATTGAGGGTTGACATGCATTGCATGGGCCCAGTTATCTTCTATATGCCTTGGCCTTCAATGAAAAATAAAAATAAAAAAATTGTATAGCACAATAAAAGTTCTGCAATTCCTAGTATATTGTCCTATAGCAGCTGTTAAAAAAATATTTTAGGGTCCATTTACACTTTTGCCTACATGTTCTTGTGTGTCTATTGGGGATGGACATGCATTGCATGGGCCCAGTTATCTTCTACGTGCCTTAACCTTCGATACAAGTAAAAATATATCACATAATACGATAGAAGTTCTACAATTCCTGGTATATCGTTCTATAGCAACTGTTAATACAATTTTTTAATGCTCATTACACACTTGCTCACATGTTCATATGTGTCTATTGGGGGTGGATATACATTGCATGGGCCCAGTTATCTTCTATGTGCCTTGGCCTTTGACACAAGTAAAAATATATCACATAGTACGATAGAAGTTCTACAATTCCTGGTATATCGTTCTATAGCAACTATTAATAAAATCTTTGAAGGCTCATTTACACTCTTACTCACATGTTCATGTGTGTCTGCTGGGGGTTGACATGCATTGCATGGGCCCAGTTATATTCTATTAGGTAGATTCAGGTACACAGGAATATCTTTAGGGCGGCGTAGCCTAGCCTGTTTAGGCTACGCCGCCGTAAATTAGCTAGGCTAGTAATGATTTTCAATCTTCTTACCTGCTAATCTACGGCGGCGTAGCCTCAAACGAGCAGGCGTAAGGGCGCCTAATTCAAATGACTTGGAGGGGGGCGTGTTGTATGGAAATGAGGCTTGACCTCACGTTTTTTGACGTTTTTTGTAAACTGCGCATGCGTCGGGCGCCTACATTTCCCAGGGTGCATTGCGGCTAAGTACACCGTACGGGCCTATTGATTTAGACGTGGACGTAAACGACGTAACTCCCGATTACACAAACGACGTAAAAAATTCAAACCTCGTGGCGGGAACGGCGGCCATACTTTAACATTGTTATTCCACCTCATAGGTGGAATAACTTTAGGCCGCCTAAGGCCTTACGGAAACGACGTAATTCGACTGCGGCGGGCTGGCGTACGTTCGGAAATCGGCGTAAAAGCAAATTTACATAATCTACGCCGGCCGCAATGGAAGCGCCACCTAGCGGCCATCCGAAAAATTGCAAGCTAAGATAGAACGGCGCAAGCTGTCCTATCTTAGCTTTGTTTAAGCGTATCTCTGTTTGAGCATACGCTTAAACATACGGCGGCGTAGATTGTAGATTCGGAGTTAGGTCGGCTTATCTACTGATAAGCCGGCCTAACTCTTTGTGAATCTACCTATATGTGCCTTGGCCTTCGACACAAAAAAAAAAAAAAAAAATTATTACATAGCATGATAGAAGTTCTACAATTCCTGGTATATAATTCTATTGCAACTATTAATAAAATCTTTTAGGGCTCATTCACACTCTTGCTCACATATTCATGTGTATCTATTGGGGGTTGACATGCATTGCATGGGCGCAGTTATCTTCTATGTGCCTTGGCCTTCAACACATGTCCACAGATAAAGAATACACACCTGACTATTTTTTTTACATGGCATTCCAAGGCAATGCAGGTATTTTCTGTGTACTGAAAGTCAGGTGTTTTTTTTTAATATGTGCATATGTGTTGTTTTACCTTTATAAATGAATTAGCTTTCACACCATAAAAGAGCATACAGTACAAATTGTTGTAAGACACAACAATACGCATAAAAAGTGCACAGAACTTTGTAAATGGTCCCGAAAAATTGTAGAAATGAGAAAAGGCAACCAACACCAAAGGGGCGAAAGATTTATTGATTTAAAATACTAAATAATTTTTCATCTCACTCATTTCATTTTCATAATTTTACTACGGTTGAACATTCAACGAAAGGTCTTTTGATTATACAGTTTAGATCTACTTTAGATGTGCCGATGGTGAGCTACTTCATTATGAAAAATTGCAGCTGTCAAATCAAATAGTCTTTACTGAAATCTTTATTAATCTGTGATAAAGATGTTTTTTTACAACCCTTTTATCTTCAGAAACTCTGAAAATGCCAATCAACGTATCATGGGAAGCAGGAGAACAGTTATATGTAATTCATGATATGATTATACTATGTCTTACCTTGTAAATGGCTTTTGTTCATGCTAACAAGACATCATTTCATTAGTGGGTTTATTGTTGATATGGCCATTAGTGAATAGGGTAATAGTTATTGAAATCCCAAAAATCTGCTGTGCTGTTATTAAAAACAGATACGTGCTGTATGCTCTCTGCATATGGAGCTTGAAGCAAAATGAATATCAGATTTCTATAGTCTTTTAAAATTCACAGTCATATGAAGAGTGATGTCTTTCTTAAAATTCTATGCCACAAGGTAAAATTTAATCAAAAATGATTTTTAGCATGTCCAAATTGTTTATCTCACTTATTCTCAGAAGTATTCCTGGGATCTGCTTAACCATTCAGCACCAAAGGGTCTCACATGTTATTATAGTTTAAAATGTGTGTGAATATTAAGGCCATGTTTTAGCTGTTTGAATAACTTGCCAGAAATGTTGTAACCAAGATTTAAACTATGCAGACCATTGTTACCATATGTTTTTGCTGATAAGGGTAAAAGAATAGCTGTTGCCCTTAAATAAGTTTAGCGATATGAGAATTAGGGTATTGTTGTCTGTTCCAAAGAATCTGGGAAATTTCAAACTTTAACGATATACGACCCTGCTATCAAGAAGAATAATTAGGATCAGTAACAGAGTATGTTAGCTTTAAAAAAAAAAATAGTGTTTGGGTTTGTGTGTGTGTGCGCATAAAGTAAATATAGCACTAAAAACTTATAGAACCTTTAATATGTTACTAAAATGTTAGAAGTTGTTTTCAGTCTTTTCAAATCTCCAGCTTCCATTAGCAGATTGCATGTCGATCCTGGTATAAAGGTTCAGACACTAATTGGGCTCCTTTTTATCATTGTTAAATGGAGGCTAGAAAGGTCTCTACTAGCCCACATTGCACAGGTCTGCTCCACTGGTGTCACTTTTGGAAGTCTATCTGAAGCATTGATGTACAGCCATGGCCAAAAGTTTTGAGAATGACACAAATACAAATTTTCACAAAGTCTGCTGCCTCAGTTTTTGAGATGGGAAATCAGACGAATTGCAATTAATTGCAAAGTTCCTCTTTGCCATGAAAATTAACTTAATCCCATAAAAAAATTTCCACTGCATTTGTGAAGAAGGCTTCAGGGTGCCCAAGAAAGTCCAGCAAGCGCCAGGACCGTCTCCTAAAGAGGATTCAGCTGCGGGATCGGAGTGCCACCAGTGCAGAGCTTGCTCAGGAATGGCAGCAGGCAGGTGTAAGCACATCTGCACGCACAGTGAGGCAAAGACTTTTGGAAGATGGCCCGGTGTCAAGAAGGGCAGCAAAGAAGCCACTTCTCTCCAAAAAAAACATCAGGGACAGATTGATCTTCTGCAGAAAATATGGTGAATGGACTGCTGAGGACTGGGGCAAAGTCATATTCTCCGATGAAGCCTCTTTCCGATTGTTTGGGGCATCAGGAAAAAGGCTTGTTCGGAGAAGAAAAGGTGAGCGCTACCATCAGTCCTGTGTCCTGCCAACAGTAAAGCATCCTGAGACCATTCATGTGTGGGGTTGCTTCTCATCCAAGGGAGTGGGCTCACTCACAATTTTGCCCAAAAACACAGCCATGAATTAAGAATGGTACCAAAACACCCTCCAACAGCAACTTCTTCCAACAATCCAACAACAGTTTGGTGAAGAACAATGCTTTTTCCAGCACGATGGAGCACCGTGCCATAAGGCAAAAGTAATAACTAAGTGGCTCGGGGACCAAAACGTTGACATTTTGGGTCCATAGCCTGGAAACTCCCCAGATCTTAATCCCATTGAGAACTTGTGGTCAATCCTCAAGAGGCGGGTGGACAAACAAAAACCCACTAATTCTGACAAACTCCAAGAAGTGATTATGAAAGAATGGGTTGCTATCAGTCAGCAATTGGCCCAGATGTTGATTGAGAGCATGCCCAGTCGAATTGCAGAGGTCCTGAAAAAAAAGGGCCAACACTGCAAATACTGACTCTTTGCATAAATGTCATGTAATTGTCGATAAAAGCCTTTGAAACGTATGAAGTGCGTGTATCTATATTTCACTACATCACAGAAACAACTGAAACAAAGATCTAAAAGCAGTTTAGCAGCAAACGTTGTGAAAACTAATATTTGTGTCATTCTCAAAACTTTTGGCCTCAACTGTACATCTAACAATGGATTGAGAGCATGCAGACACAGAGCGACTTAGGAGATGAGCAACAATGAGATAAAAAAAATGCATGAAATATGTTAAAATAGTATTTTATGAAAAAAATAACAATTTCGCTTGTTTATCATACACAGTACTTTAGCCATGTCAATGTCATCCAGTTAGGGCTACAGTAGGTATATTTTAACATATTTAAAGCTGCATAATGCATGTGTAGGTATATGTGGCATCTTTAAATATTTTTTTTTTTATAAATTATACAAATTTACAAAGCTGACTTGGCCATGAATGGGGACAAAATCTTCTATAAATTAAGGAATTAATGAACATGTTCTTGCTAAAAACTTCCTAAAAGAGTTATATTCCCAACCAGTCACACTTTATACGTTTGATGTTCCTTGGTGTCAACTTAACTTAACTCATACTGCATAAATTAGACATTTGTTTTTTTTGCCTGCATCTGCCCTGAGTTGCATGCAGGTGGCCTATGGAAGTGAATACAGATACACACTGTCTGTTCTGAGGGCTGTGCACCAACTACTTCATGCCTGTGACATTATGACAGATGGCTGTTTCTTTGCTGTTGTCGAGTCTGCATTCACTTGCATAGGCTGCCTGCATGCAGAACTGCATGTAGCTTGGGGCGGATGCAGGCACAAAAATGGCTCATTCACCCTGTGCGGGTGCCAGTGCCTGTGTGAATGAGGCCTAAGAACATATTGATACAAAGGACCCTAAGTATCGAGGGCGTAATCCATAATGACCAAAATAAAATCGTTTGGTCTGATTTCATTAAACACTTGCCTACTAGGCACTAGTAGGTCAGCGGCAGTCAGCAGCTCATTGCGAGGGGAATATCTCCTAAACCGTACAGGTTTAGGAGATATTCTTTTTACCTACAGGTAAGCCTTATTGTAGGCTTACCT
This sequence comes from Rana temporaria, assembly GCF_905171775.1. NCBI lineage: Eukaryota > Metazoa > Chordata > Amphibia > Anura > Ranidae > Rana > Rana temporaria. The sequence continues at coordinate 194,679,796 of NC_053490.1, forward strand.
GTAGGAAAAAGTGGTAGTACAGAGTTTACTACTTTAAGATCTTCAGATAATTATGAAAACCCATATCTCCTATCTCACTACACACAGATCTGGGAGACTTTACTGAATCATCTACCAGCTCAGGTTCAAATGTTTTTGCTTTTCTGCCCTGCATCTAGCATGTGTGGGAGAAGAGAGGGGATGGTACTATATGACTGAGGAGGCTTTGCCAACTTGAAAACTCTGCTTGAACAGAGTACCTTTAATAACAAGTTTGAATTGCGGACAGCTACTTGAACATATTGCATATGACAAAGGCAAAAAAGTTATTTTATAGATAACGAAATTGTAAAAAAAACTCAGCCAACCAAAGATATAAAAGTCTCAACAAAAGTGTGTCAGTAAATCAATATAGTTAAGTAAGAGAAAATAGATGAAAGAACTTATTAGTTTCTGTGTGAGAGAAACTAGTAAGCTTTAGAAAGAATGAAAGAAAAATGCTTGCAGTAAAAAAATATCACCTACAACTTGGAGCGCACGGTGATATTAAATGAAAGAAGCATGACACAAATATAAATCTGGCTGGAGACCAGAGTGTTGGTTTTATGTCTCAATTTATTTAGTGTGCTTTGTTTTCAATTGTTACATCATTTATTCATAGATGAAAGTACTTTACATCTAAGCTGCAAAGAAAAGATTTGATGCTGAAATGATTGAGCTGGTATGGTAAACATATGTCTTGCAGCGAGACATGCACAAGCTGTCCATGAACGATAATGCAGACTTTGTTGTCTTTACCAATGTATAAAAGATGGACAGGAGCGTGATGGTGCTCCTATTGATCGAACTGTCTGAAGTATATTGAAGTATACTGCTTATTGGAAGGGCACTGCCATCTGAAATTGAAGAAAGGCACATATACCTAAGACACGGTGCAAATTTATTTTGTTGCAGGAAAGAAATTTGCACGATTCCCCTATCAACACAGACAATGCTGACAGGGGAATCCCTCCTGCCAAGCTATTGTCTGCTCCCAGCGGGGGGTGGAGCATGCAGGGGAAACCGTTCCCACCAGGAGAAAACAGTGATTATCGCTAGTGACTATAGCAGCCGCTAGTCAAAATTGTAAGAGAATCTGTCAGGCTGGTTGTACCCAAGTTGATCGTTCGATACATTTATTTGATCGATATGTACATTCAGCCTGCCCATTGCGGGTCGAAGATTCAAACTCTGTATGACTGGCCTAAAAGTTATAAATTATGCCTGTTTTTCTTCTAGAGAAAGGCACAAAACCTCCTGGCTAGCCATTTCCAATTTTTCCAAATGAGCAAAAATCGTTGCTGACCCCATAAATGTGATCTAAATTAATTTCCTAGGTCGACATGTTCTCTTTTCATAGTTGAAAGGCAACACTGGGTGCCTTTGGTTATAAGAACACTATCTAGTACTTTTGTAAATGCAACTAGCCTTTCTAGAATTGTTGTTGTGTAATACTGCTTAATAGCAAACCTGTAGTCTTTAAAAGTTCTGCATTGACTCATACTTCTTTTCTAAAAATTTGTAATTTTGCCAACATGTAGTAGGGCATTACAAAGCTTATCCTCTTTTGCATTAAAAACAAACCATTTTCTACCAATGGTATTATCATCTCTAGGCTATTGATGTACTCTTGTCCTTTCTACAGTCCTTGGAGAAAAAAGTAAATTTACTAGATCCTTATAGTGACCTTGGATCTAATTATACATACAAATTAGGTCACCCCTAAGGCTTATTTTTTAAACTAGCCAAGTCAAATTTTTCAGATTTTTTTTTTTTAAAGTAAGACCATTTGGAACATTACATTTTCTACAGTAAGGTAGAGACAGAGTGGTATTTTCAAATACTTTTAAACCTTATGTTTTCTTCCATTAAAACAGTACAGGCTTTTTGCTAAATTAATTTATGTCAAAGATGCCAGGAAGTCCATTGAAGAAATGTTGATAAAGAACAATTTGTAGTTTATAGATATACTCCAGTCAAAATTGAAAATGAAATAAACATGTCATGACTTTCATAAAAAAACTCAACTTTCTTAGTAGTATTGATGCAATAGCTGCAATCATTTCTGGGTCACTGACCTGGAACCAATAAAAAAAAGTAAAAAATATGTAAATGCATATATACAGTGATTCACAGTGTTAAAGCAAAAAGGGTCAGCATGGCAGCCAAGCAAATAGCTATTTCAGAAAGAGAACTAAGCAACAGCAGTCTAAATGTTTCAATTTTTAAAGGGATTAAGGTGATTGTAAAGTCTCCTATTTCATAATATAAAAAAAAAAATATTATACTTGGTCTGTACAAGGATATTGCACGGAGTGTTCTATTACCTCCTCTTCTGGGGTCCCCCACCAGTACTGTCTGCTCTTCCTCTTCTCTGCGTGTCCCCCAGTAAGCGGTGTGATGGGTTGGCACTCGTGCTGCTCAGCAGCAGGGATGAGTCATTGGTTAGTAAGGAGACGGCACCCAATGACTCTTCCCTGCTGTAAGCCAGGGTATTCCTGGCGGAAAGCAGAATGTAAACAAAGAAGCTGAAAAAAAAAACATGTGGGGCCCCCCAGTTTATACCAGGCCCTTTATGCGAGCATGCAGCCTGGCAGGCCAGGAAAGGGATGTACGAGTGTGCAGCCCCCCTCCTGAACCTTACCAGGCCACATGCCCTCAACATGGACCCTTGGCAAAGCACATTGTCCCCATGTTAATAAAAATTAGGGCTTCTTCCCCACAACCCTGGTTTGATGGTTGTGGAGGTCTGCAGTTGGGGGGCTTATCATTATTTGGAAGCCCCCAGATTCTGGCCCCTTATTTGAATGAGTATGAGGCACATGGTACTCCTATTTATTCACCAAAAAAGTCAAATGTAAATAAAAACACAACACAGCTTTTAACATTTCCTTCATTAAAAAAAGTCCATCAGTGTACAGCCATTCTCTATCACACATGTGTCAGCCACAAGGTCCATGGACCTAACCTGGCCCGCCATTTTATATGGCCCTCGAATTTAGGGGAAGTGGTAGACGTGTGATGTGGCACACGTCTCAACCCTGCACTCCTTACACAGTGCACCTCTGAACTCTGCACATAAGGCACCCCTGAACCCTGCACTTGGTATGTAGTGGGCCTTTTGTACATGGCACACCTCTGAACTCTGCCCTCTGTGCATAGGCCTCCCCTAAAACTGCACTCTGTACATAGTGCATCCCTGAACACAGCACATAATGCACTCCTGGTATTTATTTCCCCTTGAAAAAACTCCCACTAGATAATTTGGACACACCCACCATTTGATGCAGTTTGGTGGGGGTGTGGTTGAGTTTCTGCACCTACTCTCTGAGGTAAAAAGCCCTGGATAAATTTATGTAGTCTTAGAGATAGAACCGGCCCTTTGAGGACAACCATAATGCTGATGCGACCTGTGAAGGAATTGAGTTTGACACTATTGGTCTATCACATCGTTCGGTGTTGTAGATCCACATCAATCACGATGACCGACGCCTGCCAACCCCAAAGCATGAGCTTAAAATGGAGGAAATGAAATGCAAATATAGGAAAAGAGGAAGAATACTTGCCAACTAAAGATACCTGAAAGCACCTGATGCCGTGTACAGACGGTCGTTTTTTGTGATAGAAAAAAACGACGTTATATGTGATGAAAAAAAACGACGATTTTGAAACTTAATTTTTAAAAACGACGTAGCATACACACCATCGTTTTTTCAAAATGCTCTAGCAAAGCGCGGTTACGTTCAGCACGTACGACGGCAGTCTGTTCCATTCAAACTCGCTTCATAACTTGCTTCTGAGAATGCGCAGGTTTAAAAACGTCGTTTTAAACGTTGTTTTGCCCACACACTATCGTTTTAAATGACACAAAAACCGACGTTTTGAAAAACGACACAAAAAATTGAAGCATGTTTGAATTTTTTTTTTGTCGTTTTTCAGAAGACATAAAACAACGTTTTGCCCATACACGGTCATTTTAAATGACGTTTTTAAAAATGGTGTGTAACGTGGCATTAGACTTAGCATATAAACCATTCAGGAAAACCAGCTAACACTGTTAATCAAAATAAGTTGAAAGAAACACTGAATGTTTACAATTGCAACAGGTAACTCGGATAACCTCAGCCTCTAAATCTTTTTTGAAAAATCCCTGCATTCTAGCTGAAAAGCCTCTGTCAGTATAGTTTCTTAGGAAATTTTGAAATTATGCATGAAGTATGGTATGGTATTGCCTGATGTAGGCTTTCTGAAGATGACATTTTTACTAAGAGCAGATGAATCCATCCCTCTTTACTTTTTTACTTCATAGAACTCTATTTGGAACTCTGGGTCTTCTTCCTGGAATATGTGACAACAACTTCTCAGGATGCAGCTGTGAGGACAGGGCTACACCACTAGTGCCTCACTCAACCAGGAAGTGGAGAAACAGTACATATTAAAGAATTTGGAATGAATAATTTATGACTGGATGTTGCACATATCTTTTATAGATGTGCTTTTATTGGGAGTTTCTCCCTGGATAGTACACCCTACCGGATAATCAGTGAAGCTGTTCCTTGTGAGCCTAATGGAGTCATGCTAAAGATGTATGTGTTGGGAGTGATTGAAAGGCTACCATCCCCATGTCCATGGTTAAAGTATCCTTGTTGGCTTAATAAAAGATATGCATTTGACCTTTGTAATAAGGGTCATGAAATAAGCTCTGAACGCTTATCTTCAGGGGCATGGTAGTGGTTTTTCACCTGGTACAGCAAGTTCTGAAAATGTTGGACTATTAGTTCCAGTTCACACTGGTGCAATGCGGAAAACCCTGCAAATCAGTGTCGGTTTCCGCACTTGAATCGCACCCTGGTTCACACTGACATCTGCGAACCACTGGGGGTGTCAAAGTAAAGTTAATAACACCCTAGATCAGTTTGCAGATCTGATCCATGTGATCCGATTCCAGTGTGGACCAAAAAAAAGGGCCCTGCGCCATCTTGGTGTGAATGCAATGCTATTTCAGCCATTACAGTTTGTATGGCTGATTTCCCATTGCACAGACATTGCACGTGATCTGCACAGAAATATGGTGTGAATCACATGCAATGTCTGTGATTGCACAAGTGTGAACCCAGCCTTATTCACAAATATTGGACGGACATGTGATTTCATATTTTTCAGTTAGCACGGCACACTGTGTTTGGTTTTCTATCCCTGAATTTAAGGTTAACTAAATTTATGCATTGTTGTATGTGATGTATTATTGTGATTTGATTTATTTATTTATTAATTATTTGAGTGCAGCGTAAGTTTCAAACTTATATTCATGCATTGTTTGCATAATCATTTATGGAATTTTGTATGACATGCTATTGGGATTTTTTTTATTTATTATTTGAGCCTAGCACTGTTTTCATATACTGTACATATCCTCCACTAAAGTCTGCACTGTGGTTCTATTAGCCAACCCCTATGTCATTAAAGTACTGATGTAGGGATCAAATATAGGAGTCATTTCACACTGGAGGAATGTTGCATATTAGAGTCTGTGTCAGAAGGGTTTTGCATTTCCATTCAAGACTATAGGAATGCAAAACCCACTCAAAGAAGAACAATCTCAGATCCAGAAGGAGGTCAAGTGCAGGTCAAATGCACCTGTCAATGAATTCTGATCATCAATTCCCGACTCGACTACACAAACTCCCTTTACATAGGACTACCCAAATACCAGATTTTGTGCCTACAAGTTGTCCAGAACTTGGCAGTCAGACTGGTAACGGGGAAAAAACCCAGAGAATTCATCACCCCTTCCCTGAGGACATTTCATTGGCTAACCGTAAAGGATGGGGTCACATTCAAGACCCTCTGTCTCACCCACAAGTGCACACAAGGAAACGCTCCTCAATACTTGTGCGAGAAGATAAAACACTACACCCCCAATCGCGTTCTCCGATCAACCAACCAAAACCTCCTCCACATCCCCAAGTCCCGCTACAAATCGAAGGGAGAACAAACATTTGCAGTCCAAGGACCACGGCTATGAAACGCTCTACCCATAAACATCCGCATGGAAGAAAATCATTGGGCCTTCAAGAAAAAACTTAAGACCCACCTCTTCTGAAGGATCAGGACGACATTGTAATTTTGCTTCTCATATCCTGTTTTGGTGACAAACAAAGAGGGATCCTAATTCTTCTCTACTACACCCAAAGCTAAAAAGGAAAGTAATTTTAGTCACCTATTGTTTTGGTCATTTATTTTTTTACTTTCACATGGTAGGGTATTTCCCCTGGAATTGTTGTGGTAGTGAAGGGAGGGGCATCAATTTAGGGTTAAGGGGGACAGAGGAAGCCAGCACTGCAATGCTGGTCAAGTGATATACAAAAGCTAGCTCAGATATGGCTAGGGTGACCACGTGTCCCGGATTGCCTATTTTGCAGATCTGTGACGGGCACATTCATTCCAGGACAATACAGTGTCCCAGAATGAAACTGACACAGCCAACCCCCCCCCCCCCCCCGGGCCAATCTGATGCCCCCTAAAACAGGCCACCACATCACCGCTTTACTCACTGGCAGTACTTGCTGGAAATGAGCACAATCCTGCCCCCTGCTTGTGATTGGAGAAATCTTAAATCCCGCCTCTTGTGTCCAATCACTGTGCTGTGATTTGTTACAACACACGCTGATTTTTGGGAAGGGGGGGTGTCCCTGAATGGTAGTTTGAAAATGTGGTCACCCTAGGTATGGCATTCCTATGTTGAGGAAATATTTGTTGATAATTTGAAAATGCAATGATATTGGTAAATGTCCCTGAGGTAGTGTCATGAGTCTGGGGGCAGATATAGGTTTGATCTCCAAGTAGTTCTTCTGATACCTCAGAAGAACTGGGGGGGGGGGGGGAAGGATTTTGGAGGCTGTTTGCACAGGGTTTTTATTGACATGATCCTGTATATAATAGTCCTTATCATGTTAATGCATTCATTAGAGGTAAAATATTATATTTATAGCTCTAGAATGAGCTCTCAGTGGCTCAGTGCAGTTACTATCATTCCCTATCTTAAAGCCCAATTCCATGCAAGAATGGAATTTAAATAGTGCAATGTGCATCAACAATCTTGATTCCAAGCCACCCTGCATCGTAAAGGATCAATGACACAATTTCCTCTGTGAGCCAAGCTAATTTTCTGCCCTGAGGACCATGCATTTTTCCTTGCTAGTTATCTTATTGGGTACTGGTCCCCTCACCACCACTGTGAGTTCTCCTGCCTCTGGAGCTTATGTGAGAGGCTCTGGCCACTAAAGGTGTTGTCTCTACCAAAGGGAGATGTCCACATCATTCAGGCAATAATGTGGACACTCGAAAAAGGACCCCAGGAAAGAGGAAACAGAAGAGAAGGAATATCACTCGACTGTGATTTCAGTAAAGTAAAATGGGCATTTGAATAGTTTTTAAGGCAAGCGGTTCGTTAAAGGGGGATAATATCCTGAAGATAAACATTAACAGGAGAAGGTGATGCACTGTGTTCAAATAGTTGACCAACTCCTAGGCCTGTTTTGTGAGTAGGAACAGAAAGCTTAAGCACAAATATGAATCCTGCGAACCACCACTCCTATCAGCTAAGGTATAGAAATAAAGCTGCTAGCGTGAAACACGTTTTATAAATTGTGCCAAAGACTAAATAAAATGAACAAAATGCAGCACTAATGAAATGATAGTGCACACACCACTTTACACAGTAAGGGGGAGTAAGGAGGATATGTGTCCAGTAAGTGATGTAGATATGTGCAAACAAATAGTACAAGTAAATATATATAAATAATGATTAAAAAAATATATAAATTGCATCAAAAAAACGCATGATTAAAAAAATCGCATCACACTAAGGTGCATAAGTGCATAAACATGCATAATAAATAATAGTGGTAAACAGTCCAATCCTTAAAAATGACACACAAGTCCATATAAAAGTATTCTAAGGTGTTTCAGTGTGGATAAAAAATGTATGAAAAATTCCATAGTGCTTTAGTGCATGTAATCAGTAGCAGCAATCCAAGGGTGATGTATAATACAGTTTATACAAAAATACACGGCCTAGTGAGTGATCCAAAAGTCTTGCCAAGGTGTAGTCACACAGGCCCTCCCCTATGGTAATGGACGCTTACCTTAGAGCGTGCGACCTTGCAACTAAGCTTGGTCTGTGTACGCTTATGAACCACACCTGGGTTCTTCTAATGGATAATCCTGGGTTCCTGGTTCCTTGGCAGGCAGCTCCAAATCATAGACTATATAAGAAAAAAAAACCTGGATGGTGCAAGTAACGTTTTAACAATATTTATTTAAATAAAAAGAGAGATCCCTTGCCAGGGTATTCACATACTGCAGGTGCAACAGTGCACCACTCTATAATAGGCTTGTAACAAGATGTATAGATTGTGATATGATAAACAGTCCTCTCAGCCTCACACAGACTCTCCTGCCTTCCTGTCCCCTCCTTTACGTGTGACCATACAGGGGGTGTCGTATCTTCTTCAGGGATAAATTTCCCCTTGAAGAAGATACGACACCCCCTGTAGAGTGATGCACTGTTGCACCTGCAGTATGTGAGTAGCCTGGCAAGGGATCTCTCTTTTTATTTAAATAAATATTTTAAAACGTTACTTGCGCCATACAGGTTTTTTCTTATATATTCTATGATCTGGAGCTGCCTGCCAAGGATCCAGGAACCCAGGATTATCCATTAGAACCCAGGTGTGGTTCATAAGCGTGCACAGACCAAGCTTAGTTGCAAGGTCGATCGCTCTAAGGTAAGCGTCCATTACCATAGGGGAGGGCCTGTGTGACTACACCTTGGCATGACTTTTGGATCACTCACTGGGCCGTGTGTTGTTGTATGAACTGTATTATACATCACCCTTGGATTGCTGCTACTGATTACATGCACTATGGAATTTTTCATACATTTTTTATCCACACTGAAACACCTTAGAATACTTTTATAAGGACGTGTGTGTCATTTTTAAGGATTGGACTGTTTACCACTATTATTTATTATACATGTTTATGCACTTATGCACCTTAGTGTGATGCGATTTTTTTGATGCAATTTTTTTAATCATGCAATTTTTTTAATCATGCAATTTTTTTGATGCAATTTATATTTTTTTAATCATTATTTATATATATTTACTTGTACTATTTGTTTGCACATATCTACATCACTTACTGGACACATATCCCCCATACTTTGTATAGTGGTGTGTGCACTATAATTTTATTAGCGCTGCATTTTGTTCATTTTATATAAGCACAAATATGGTTGTTCAGCTATAGATAAATAACTGAAAAATTCACATAGGCAACATTTTTTAAATCAGTAAATATAATTATAGGATTACTTACATCAAGTTGATTTCTTTTACATGTTTATTAAAAAAAACACTGAAGCAATTATATTTTCTTTAATTTTCTTGCTGTAATTTTATTCTTGTACATTATGAGATTAGTTTTCCTTTCCATTAATACATTTATCCTTGCATGGTTCATTTGGTACTTAATGGTATGTTACTTTACTTATGCATAGTGCATTTCCTTTTCAAAACACAGCACATTATTTATTTCCTCATATGTGTTCAGTAACATGTTGGTCCCTATATCAATTTCTCTTCTTCTGCAGTCCACCAAAATAATTCTGCATAGAGACGGATTTACATGTAAAACAATGATACTTTGTCATAACCTTAAGAGGTCCCATATGTTTCTGGTAATAGCAGCTGGCAGTGAAATGAGTTACTAAAGTGTTGACATACAGTATTCTTTTATATAAAACTAATATACATGGGAAAATCTCCTGAGAACCACAAGCCAGGAAGCAGACCGTGTCAGCAAAGTAGAATACTATCATGGAGACTTGGTCTCCTCACACAATAGGGACTTCCTGGTTCTAGTAGGCATAACAAATACCAAAGAAAAGTGGGAAAGGGTATTGTTGTTCTCCTATTTTCCTAGGGAAATGTTGAGTACATATAAAGATTTACACTGCTAAAGAACACAGGCAAAGGCTGAAGTATGCAGATGATTGGAAAGCACTTAGTTTAGTGCAGTGAACAAACAATGATAACAAGTGTGTTGGTAGACAACTAAACAAAAAACAAAAAATTGCTATATGCGAAAGAAGTAGTAATAACATTCACACGTAAATATGAAAACATTCTCATACCTTTTAGAGAAAATTGAATTTTTGAAATTTATCTAACTGACTATTTTATAGTATTTGACATTTTGAAAGAAGTTGCGGTTTAAGCGTTATCCTACCTAAAACCGATTTTTGGGCACTGGAGAGGTGAATTTATCCACAGACCTGCCATATTTCTCATAGGTTTCATTAGGGTGACATGGCAAGTGATGCTCAGGCAAAGATCAAGCCATGTCTGGCTTCCTTTGGGGCAATGCTGAACATTTCCAAAAGTCAGAAGCAATTTTAATCAGTATGGGAGCTTTCTGAGCAATGGGTGCTGTTCCTTTCATTTACAGCATATAAAGGAAATTAAAGCCTGTGTGCAGCACCTCTATTCATCTACTGCATTGTGAGTTACATCCACAGGTCCAGTGTTTGGCAAAAGGGCAACTGTCCTATTGTATAAGTACCTCTCGGCATCATATAGATGGACAATGAAAGGAAACATTTGGTGTTCCAACCAGTGAAAGCGCGCTGGGATGCCTCCCCTCTAATCTCAATGCGCCCGGCCCCTAATCTCCATGCAGGGCAACCGACACATAGAGTTCTACGTTTTTTTTTGTGACGAGTGTGATTAGAGCTGGAGGCACTAAATGGTTTAAAAAAGAGCACCACCCACTTGTGACAATAGCAAATCAACATTCGCTATTATCTTCCTGCTTCTCCTATCAGGCCAGGAAGTGGGTCCTGAGACTGGATTGGCCGGGAGTAAAAACGACTGGCTTGGCCGGAGGAGAATCCGGAGAAGCCACCTGGGACCTGGATGGGGTGAGTGCGGGGGCTGGCGGGCTTGAAAGTGGGGCTGGCGAGTGTGCGATCGGGGCTGGCGGGGGTTTTCCGCCCCCCCAAAAAAATGGAGCACCAGCCGCCACTGGTTCCACCCCTCACTAAATACTCCTGAAATTCTGTGAGTGAGGGATAACATGGCTGCATATTTATATATGAGCAGAATATTTTGCTACGTTATCCAAGTGTAAAAGCAAAAAAGTATTATTTGTTATGACTGTGAATGACCTCAGATGTGTAAATCTTTAGGGCTAGATGTGAAGCCTCTGGATCTTTACATTGTCATACTGTCTTAGTGTCTCAATATTTAATTTTGGTGCACAGTTTTGGTATAATTTCAGTATAATTTGACGTTAAGGTTTTATATGTAATTGATGTTAATGTTTTATATGGTGTGAAAATATATTTAATGTGAAAAATTGGGTTTTGTACATACCATAAAATCTTTTTGAGGGACACAGGAATGTAGTCAATTTTTAAACATCTGTGTTATACTGACACCTTTAGGAGGTTTTGACGCTGACAAAAAAAAAATTAGGCCAGTCCTGTATAACCTCCTTTCTAACCATCCTTACCAGGCCATAGTTTGATAGGCAAGCAGTACTTAAGACCAATAACAGAGTGGGGCAGGACACGTGCCCTTTCAAATAATGAATTTAGAATGTACAAAAGCAATCTCAGGGGTGGGCAATAGGCTAGACAAAGCAAAGCCAGCTAGATATGAAAATTTGCCTTGACCCCAAAGGAACGGCACAGAAGATCAACCTAGCGCTTGAAGTCAGGACTGTATTACCAGTAAAAAACTGCTACCTGAACAATTATGAGCCTCCAAAATCAATGTGGTTGACAATCAATCACCCTTTATAGGAAAAACAGGAAGTAAAACAAACTACCTGAACAGGAGAAGAACATTTGGACCAACAACTAATGTGGTCCACAATAGTGTCAGTGTTTGGTCTGAACATACATTGAGGGTGTCTAGTGCATTCGGTGAGGATGAAAGTGACAGCTTTCAGCTCTCAATGGTTGCTGAGGAAGCAGCGGCTGCCTACAGCTGCTGTTCCCTTAACAACAATTGTTGTTAGCCAGCCCATTCACTTTTATAGCCAGGAACCCCCAACCACGCGAGCAAATTGGCGAGGAATGCAGCATTTAACATCATTGCCTAAATATGGCCTTTGAAATCTAGATAAATTAGTCAGAGGTAAAGATAAATGGACATGTTTTAATATGCTGACATACTGTGATTATGCATACTTTCTTTGAAAATTGAAAATAAAGAATATAAAAAAACTTGAGGGGCAGCATGATGAGAAAGGTTATAGTAAATGGATTTCCCCAAACAGTCCCATAAAAAGCTAGGTCCCCAATAAGTATAAATATGGGACTCTAACTTAGCATGAAGTGCAACCAACTAGGGCATTGACTCCCTCCAGTGAAGGTCTCCCGATTGTTACTCAATTGAGATTCCAGGAAAAAAGGGTACTAGTGTGGAAGAAAGGGTCAGTACCATGGGTAGGATCCAAAACAATGAAAGGAAAAGAAGTGTGATATGTAATGTTCTACCACAGTGGGAATTAAGCCTGATCAATCAAATGCGAAGAGGCAGCCACTAAGAAACCCAGCCGGATGAACAAACAATTCCCCATTTGACAAAATAGGTATGTAACTTCATGCAAAGGTATGAGCAAATGAGATGGAGGACGTCTGGCCTCGAGATCTGTGATTAAAAGGAGAGATGAAGAATGGGGTTCCTTTTCCCATTCCAAGATCTCCTGCAGGAAAGCGGGCACACAGCCCAAACAGAGCAAGGGCAGAACCAAAGAGACACCTACCCTTAAAGGGTAAGTGAATCAAATATCCTAGGCTTACCAGGCTTGAAGCCTAAGCACCCTATGCATCTAAGCAGACATCCACACGAGACACAAGTTTATATGCTTGAAAGAGACCATCATAGCTGAATCGTCAGACTACAGAACATGATGATTTGGTCTTGAAATGGAGTCAGTGAAATCCCTAAAGGTAAGAACACCTCAACCTGTTTGTATGTCTGTTAAGGTAGAAGACTATACAATCTATAGTGGGTAGAGACCACTTAACAATAAATTCCCTTTCAAAGGGAAAAACCTTGTCAGTAGTGATGAGACGAACTGCCCTGGGTTTGGTTCAATCAGGGTTCGACCAACCTCAAAGAACCCTATCAATAGAAGCCAAATCTGCCAAATTAAATGCTTATTTTCTTAGCTAATAGGCAAGGTGGTGTCAAATGAATAGCATGGGTAGTGGGCACTGCCCAGGAGAACATATACCAAGGCAGAAGCTTTAAAAAAATCTATTCGCCAGCAGTTTTTTTCTAAAACGCTTAAAGTAAAACATAAAACATTACTTTAAATAACATACCTTTTGGGGGGGGGGGGGGTTGGTGATAAATGTAATTTGGATTTGGCAGCAATTTAAACTGTATAATTTTTTCCTCTGTAAATCAAATTTTTGCTGTAGCACATCCTGCACATCCAGTTCAGTATGGATTTTCAGGTGTGTGCGGTCCCTCGAAAAATCCATACCAGACCCTTAATCCAAGTATGTTATCTGGCTGGCCAGGAAAGAGTGAGTGTGCACCCCCCCCCCCAGAACCAAACCAGTTTACATGCCCTTACCTTAACATGAAGGGTGCATGTTGTTGACAAAAAGGGACTCTTCCTCATAACCCTTGCCCAGTGGTTGTGGGAGTCTATGGGTGGGGGGCTTGTTGTAATCTGGATGAATTATTAATAAATTAATAATTATTTATTAATAAGTGGGCCTCATATGAATGAGAATGGGGTACATAGCTACACGTTCACAAAAAAAGATAACTAGAAATAGACACTTAAGGCCCCATACACACGACCGGATCTGTCCGCTGGGATTTATCCGCGGATCAGTTCCAGCGGACAGATCCGGTCGCGGTTGGGCCCGAGCGGACATTTTCCAGCGGATAAAAATCCAGCCAACGGATTTCCAGCGGATAAAAATTTCTTAGCATGCTAAGAAATCTATCCGCTGGAATCCTGTCCTTCGGACTTATCCGGTCGTCTGTACAGACTCACTGGATAAGTCCGCCCGATCCCCATCCCTCGCATGCGTCGAAGTGATTCGACGCATGCGTCAAAGTATTTACCTTCCAGGGTCGCGCACGTCGCCGCGTCATCGTCGCGGCGACGGCACGGCCACGTCACCGCGGATGTTTTCCGCGGGGATTTTGATCTGATGGTGTGTACAGCCATCAGATCAAAATCCGCCAGCGGACATATCCGATGTAAACGGTCCGACGGACCATTTTCATCGGATATCCGCTCGTCTGTACGAGGCCTTACTGTAAGCATTTGACATTCTTTATTAAAAAAATAAAAAAAAATCCCCAATAAATGTACCTCACTGTAAATCCATCCTCAATAGATGGCCGCCACCCTCTGGCTCACTAATAAAAGAAAACCCATGACTCATCACACGCAACCGATCCTGATGGTAATACTAGCCGAATGACAGCTGCCTGAGCTATCACAACCTATTGAAGGGGAGGGGATAGTGACCACTGACCATATTTGGGCAGTGACATCACTACTATTTTCTCCCTTTTAATGAAAGGAAAATCCGGATGGGTGTACACCAAACTGAGATCTAAATGCCTTTATTCACATAAAACCATGAAGAACATGAAGAGCACTACAAGCAAAGGAGGATCGGCTTACAAGTTTCGCACACAAATTGTCAAAGCCTTGATAAAGCACAATTTGTGTGCGAAACATGTAAGCTGGTCGTCCCTTGCTTGTACATGTAGTGCTCTTCATGTTCTTCATGGTTTTATGCAATTAAAAGCATTTGGATCTCAGTTTGGTGTGCAGCCTTCCAGATTTTCTTTCATTATTGCTTCAGCTGAGACTGGCAAGCACCCTGCAGTGAGAAGATCATCCTGTTGGAGCCGGCTCACCTGTGAGCAGCATATACCTTTTGTTTATTTCCTCCCCTTTGCTTAAAAGGCATGAGGGTTCCCTGTGACATCAATGTTTCCTAGGGGATTCCTTAGGAATCAGTGACAGCAGGAAGCGGTAATATATAGAGTTGCAGTATAAATACCACTTCTATAAATGATGCAAGGCTCCCACTGGACAGGGGTACAAATAGACTAAAGTTTGGGTGCTTGGACAACCGCCCGAACAACCAAAGTTCATTTTGAACCTAGGTTTAGATCAAACTGTTGGCTCATCCCTAGTGGTCAGTAGGAAGCTATAATTCTACAGGTTGTTTCCAATCTTAGATTAATGTTTTACATGTGGAGTGTATTGGGAAGGCCTTTGCAAACCATAAAAGCCGGGAACCTCAAGCTGATTCTTTGACTGCAGAGTAGAGTGCATTGTCGCAAGCCGATAATCAAGACCTTCCTTTTAAATCTGAGTCATATGGAACTGAAATACAAGGTGTTTAGGAGAAAGCTATGGAGCAGAAATGGTAAATGGAGCCTTAGGCAAACTTAGAGGTGGAGACCCAGTAGGGCCAGAATTTAATTCTGTCATGCACAGTACCAAAACACACTTACAGCCTGAGCATTGACTATTGCTGCATTAATTCTTCACAAAACAAAAAAATACAAATTGGATTTTAAAGGTCTTATAAAAATAGGGGAGGTCTCAGCCTCATGTGGAGCTCTATAAAACTCTGATGAGGATAACCCTATAGTTATAGGGGTTCCAAGATCTCAGTTACAGACATTGTCCTTTTCTGGGGATACCACGAAATTGCCCCTAAAACAAAAAGGAGTATGGGTTGAGGTGACCCATTGAATCGGGAATGCCATTTGCGTGTCTTTTAAAGTGGGGGTAAACTCCCTTTGTTGTTTTGTACCTACAAGTAAGCCTACAAGGAAGCTTACCTGTAGGTACCATAAATCTCTCCTAAATGTCCACTGTTCAGGAGATATTTACATGTGAAGCAGCCGGTGATGACACTGGCGCATGCGCACTGCGCTCTCAATCAATGACATGCTGTCCATTGAGAGAGCTGTGACTCCCACATGCATACTCGGGAGTGATGTTATCGTGGACTAGCCATTCAAATGGCTGGAGCCTGTGAACCCGGATGGAAGACCGGGTGAAGATGGATTTCCTGTCAGCGATGACAGGGGGCCCCTGGAGGGATCTGTTTTACAGCTGAGTCTGTCATAATGTGCTAGTATGAGCTGCATACTAGCATATTACCCTCTAGGAGAGAACCATTTTTTTTAATGCAGTTTATTATCACTTTAAAACCACATGTTACACCATATAGCGGCCAAACAACTAGGCTCAAAGTGAGCCAAAGACTGTGGATAATTAGCACAATAGACAGAGGTGTACGGCTGAGGTCACCTATTGCAGTGGCACATAATGCTTAATTTGACCAAACTGCTTAAAAAAGTATTTGACTATTTATGGCTTCTTAATATGTTAACATGTGAGATTTCAAAACCCTTCAAAAAATTACTAAAATAAATTTTATAGAAATCCGCTTAATTTCAGAAGCCCTTTAAAATCAAATTTATGTATTCAGTAATGTAATGCTAATAAATTTAAGTTTCCATTTTTAGCTACATTTCTCCATTACTCCCACTTTTATCAAAGAATGGGGAACAGCTGCTGGAACCTTATCTTGTGTCAGCATTAGTCCTTTGTGTAGTGCAGCTGTGGAGTTCCCAGGTCTACAATAACCAGCTAGGACAATTAGAAAAGTTTATTGTTTTACATATTGCCTATACACATTTTTAACAAATAGCTATATTAATTGTTTAATGTTTTATGTGCCAGGGTCAGTTCTAGCAGTGTGGACCCCACAGAGAGAAATAGAGGACAGCTGTGACTTTAGTCATCTTGCTAGAAGGGGTGGACATCATTGAATAGGAAAGGACGTCTCCACCTGCCCTCCATTAGTTACACTATTGTGAGCAGTAAACTCAACTCTTCCCATTTGTTTTAAGTGCCGCAGGACCCACATAAGCCCGGGTGATTGATGTCCTGAAAGTTAACGGTGAATACACCTTATTAATCCTTAGCAATGCACTGAATAAGTTATGAGGAAAGTGTAATTAACATACCATTATTACAGCTATACCTAAGCATCACATATTTCAAACAAAGCCCATTAAAACACTAACAAACTTGGCTTCACTGTCTAGCTGATTAAATTTTAAACATGAATATTACATTACAACAATTGAAAACAATTTGGCTTTATACCTATACAATTCTAAAGAACTTTTCCTGTTCGCTCTCTATGAAATTCATTACAGTGCCGGTTACTGTGATCACTCAATAAAATGCACTTAAAAGAGTTCAGCCCTCATGCCAAGACCGTATTATTAATATTCCATCTTGGCTCTTATTTGCAGTACATTTGTAAACTTTTTATGTGTACAATGGCTTAGCTCTTTTAGATGAATAAGATCAATAAGATAATGTAACCCTAATGCCTCCATAAAATGCTGTCTGTAGTTTTGTTCTTAAAATGGTATTTGATTTGGATCACAGCAGGGAATGTTCATATTTTGGGTTTGCATTTTTTGACACATTCATGCTAATTAGGACACTGTGAATGCATGAATGTTATTCACCATGTATATTTATTGAAAATATTATGAATACTATGGACAACCCAATTACAACATTTGAACATATTGGACGTGATTTATCAAAGTGAAAGATGGATCTCTTATTTGAATGCTACTAAATACTCTGGACTCAATGAGTCTTTGAACTATAAGCTTTTCCTGTAGCCATTTACCATAAATGTAATCAAAAGATACATTTTGGATAAAGAGAAAACAAAACTGTAAAATTCTAAAACTAAATGAGGTTAAAATAATAGTCCTTGTTCTTGTATCTTTATTGTAATTATTATTATTATAACACATATTTTTGAAATATTGTAAGTGTAAGATGCTGTCATGTATTCACGATGCCTTATTAATTCTCTTTGTGCCCTGAGACGACATCCATTGTGTGATGAAACGCGTAGGGTAAGCGACATGCTAACGTCAACGCGCTGTTCTCACGTTACGCTTGCACGGGCATGCTTTGTATTATTTGCCGGCCAGCTTTGTTTGTTCTTAATGAAAATTTTGTAGTCTGATGTTAATACAGACCCTTTTTTATAATAAATTATCATCTGGTTATACCGATGGCCGATTTTTTTTGTTTTGTTCCCTTGGTTTCATCTACTCAATCAGGCAATCTCCGCTGCCACTTTCCACTGCTGTTCAAACACCAAGTCTCCAGTAACTTCCATCTCGCTAGCCGTTTTACACGTTAGGAGGACCATAGGACCCACGCTGGAGTTCCAGGAATGCCCGACTCGTTAGCCGTTTGATGTGTTGGGAGGCTTGGTATGAGTGACATGCTAACGTCAACGCGCTGTTCTCACGTTACGCTTGCACGGGCGTGCTTTGTATTATTTGCCAGCCAGCTTTGTTTGTTCTTAATGAAAATTGTGTAGTCTGATGTTAATACAGACCTTTTTTATAATAAATTATCTGGTTTTACCGATGGCGGATTTTTTTTGTTTTGTTCCCTTGGTTTCATCTACTCAATGAGGCTATCTCCTCTGCCACTTTCCACTGCTGTTCAAACACCAAGTCTCCAGTAACGTCCATCTCCCTAGCCGTTTTACACATTGGGAGGACCATAGGAACCACGCTGGAGCTCCAGGAATGCCCGGCTTGTTAGCCGTTTGATGTGTTGGGAGGCTGGGTATGAGTGACAAGCTTTGACAGCTTGTATAGCTGGTAATCCTTCATTCCGTGTGGTGGTGGATTCACAGTGTCCCTCGTCCATTTGAAGATCTGTCACAGGGTGTTCCAGTATTAATTTATATTTGAATATTCATGATAGAGACTTTTTGTTATTTGGTTTATGTATTTTTACTTATTGCACAATTCATTATTATTATCAAAGCTGTTTTGTTAATTACATGCAAGCTCATTTGATGATTCACTATTAGTACAGCTTCTTATGTCTTTATTTCTGTTGCTGTGTATTTCACTTTTGAGTTGCAGCTTGTCTTATTTGGCGAAACAGTGCAGTTTTTCTTTTTAACATTATTGGCTCTTTTCTTTATATAGCTGTATGTATGGATATAGGCTAAGTTGATAATTTGTCTTGGATATTTGGGTAAGTACAAAATCAAAAACCATACGGACAACCAGGGCATGGTTATGGAACCTTCGGATCCATGCCATGCCAATAGACCATGAGCCTGCACCCTGCCCTGGGATGTATAATTCCCAGATACCTGGATCCTCCAATAGTGAATGGAAATATTTATGTTTCACTATTCAATGCTACCTGACCTCCCGCCGGGGGTGTTGCTGTGCCTTGGTTTATGCTACCACCAAGACCTATATAGTTGTGGATGGGATTGATCCTGTTCCATAACTAGATGCCTTGGCCTCCAGCCTAGAGTGGCGCTGCAACATCCAGAGCAGTGAATCTGCATGTTGATCAGCAGACTGTGGAGCATGCTTCCACCGGGAGGCGGGTTCATGTGTGATGGGTCCCCTCTGCGCCCGGCCGGTGACATCAGATGCTGGCCGAGCCGAAGGTGTATAAATAGCCAGCGGCCTGATGGTCAGTTGCTGGAGCCATGGAGACGCCATTAGGATACATGATATATGGTGAGAGATGGAGGAGATACCGTAATAGACAGATTAATGTTTTGAATCTTGTTAGTATATACTAGTGACATTTCCTTGTTTTTTTTTTCTATTCAAAGCTGTTTGCAAGATAGACCACCTATAGATTGTCGTGTGTTGGGCAAGTCTGGCGCCTTCCTGCCTCCTTTTTTCCCCACATGGGTAATCGCTATTGTCATACAGCAATAATAATTTGCATTGCAGTCTTGAGATATATATGTGTGTCTGTTGATATGTTGATGTATGGAATAAGGTTTTGAAGGAATACTCATTATTTTTTATAGCCGGGACTATACTGCCCCTTCTATGGTTGTCTAAGTACCACCTTGGATTCCAAAGACAAAAAGTCAGTAGCAGCAACATTATTCAGTAAGGAGTCCCATTGATAGATGAGAACTTGGGCAAGCATGACTTTGTGAGATAGAACTCTATTTTTTGTAAAAAAAATTGTTTTATAATATTGTATATATATATTGTATGTTGTTTATATATATATATATATATATATATATATATATATATATATATATATATATATATATATATATATATATATATACTTGTATGCAGCCCATATAGAAAGATTTTTGCAACACTTTTCCAGAAGAAGCTGTTGTCGGCGAAACATGTAGAGGAAACAACAGTGTAGCCTGTGCAGAAGAAAAAACCAACTATAATGTTTTGCTGTATTTGGAATATGGATTTTTAGTATGATTTTAATGTATGCAAAATGTAGGGGGTTGTAAAGGTAAACAAATATTTCCCTAAATAGCTTCCTTTACCTTAGTGCAGTCCTCCTTCACTTACCTCATCCTTCGATTTTGCTTTTAAATGTCCTTATTTCTTCTGAGAAATGCTCACTTCCTGTTCTTCTGTCTGTAACTACACACAGTAATGCAAGGCTTTCTTCCTGGTGTGGAGAATGCCTCGAGGGGGCGAGCAGGAGTGTCAGGACACCCACTAACACACAGCTCTTTTCTCTATCTGCAAAGTAGAGAGACTTGCCTACTCACCAGGGAGAAACGCGGATTACGACGGGAACGCCACCCAGCGGACGCTGAAGAATTGCATCTTAGATCCGAAGGCGTACGAAGACGTACGCCTGTCGGATCTAACCCAGATGCCGTCGTATCTTGTTTTGAGGATTCAAAACAAAGATACGACGCAGGAAATTTGAAAGTACGCCAGCGTATCAGTAGATACGCCGGCGTACTTGCTTTGTGGATCTGCCCCTTAATGATTAACTTTTTGCCACCCATGTAGAACAAATATGCAGGGGCAAAGAGAATGGGCTTTATCACCCACACACCACACATATGTATCCATGGACGGCTGAGATTTCTGTGTTGTACTAGACAGCTTTTGGTCTCTTAAAGAGGAAGTAAACTTCCCTGGTTTGTTTGTACCTAAAGGTAAGCCTATAATAGCTATTTACTGTATACGCCACCAATGACGTCATTGATGCATGTGCTCTGAAGGAACAGCTGCCTGTGCCATTTCTTCAGCGCCCTGTGCCATGACGGGCGGCTCCCATGCACATGCGCAGCAGTGACATCACTGTGGCTCCGGAAACTCACAGGTTCGGAGCCCGCGAACCCGGAAAAAACACATGGGAAGATGTCAGCCTTCTCAGCAGTGTGTGGGCACCGCTGGAGAGCTTAGTTCTAAGGCAAGTATTTCATAATGAGCTAGTATGCAAAGCATACTAGCTCATTGGGGTTGATTTACTAATAGAAAATAGACTGTGCACTTTGCAAAGTGCAGTTGCACTCTGCGAGAGCAGTTACTCCAGAGCTTAGTAAATTATTATTATATAGGTACTTATATAGTGCTACATTGTACATTCACATCGGTCCCTACCCTCAAGAAGCTTACAATCTAAGGTCTCTAACTCACATTCATATACTAGGGCCAATTTTTAGACAGAAGCCAATTAACCTATCAACATGTCTTTGGAGTGTAGTAAATGAGGAAAAGCTCTGCTGAATTCCATCATCCAATCATATGCAAGCAAAAAGGCTGTTTTTTTTTATTTTCCTTGCACGTGATTGGGTATTCTTTGCAAAGTGAAGCTTTACATTATTTTCTAAACCCTGGAGTAACTGCACTTGCAGAGTGCAAGCGAACTTTGGAAAGTCCACAGTCTATATGCCCTTAGTAAATCAACCCTATTATGTCTTTGTTTCCTCAGGGTTTAAAACCTCTTCAACATGATTAGCAATCTGGCAGGATGGGCTTCTGACATGTAACCACTTTGACAGACAATCACAGTGGTCTTACAATCGGAAAGTCCATATACCCCCCCCCCCCCCAGCATATGGACTTACTTAGAGGGAAGGTCGGGGCTGGACATGAAGGTGTTAAATATCTGATTTGACATTCATCTTCCATAAACAGAGGTGTGTGCATGCATGTGGATAGATACAGTAGATAGATAGATAGACAGATAGATAGATAGATAGATAGATAGATAGATAGATAGATAGATAGATAGACAGACAGACAGACAGACAGACAGACAGACAGACAGATAGATAGATAGATAGAAATATAGATAGATAGATAGATAGATAGATAGACAGACAGACAGACAGACAGACAGACAGACAGATAGATAGATAGATAGATAGATAGATAGATAGATAGATAGATAGATAGATAGATAGAAAGACACAGTTTTATTCAAAATTATTCAACCCCCCAATGCTGTAAAGGGTTTTAGGGAATTTAGTGTACATTTGTAATTGTATTCAGAATTAAATCCTACAAGGACTTCTTAAAGAACCATATGCAACTAAAATGACATCAATTGGTTTTGTAATACAGTAGTAAATGTTTATTTTGTGAATTCTTCATTTACACAATTATTCAACCCCTTAAAGACTACCACTCTGAAGAACAGAGGTTCATTGAAGTGTTTTCAATCAGGTATTGAAAACACCTGTGGATGTCAGGGAGCAGCAATAAAGCCTAATAAGCACCAATTAGGCAGCTTTAAAATGACTGTGATACTCAGCTCATTCTAGACATTTACTGGTGTGGTTACAAACATGGTGAAGTCAAGAGAATGGTCCAGGAAAACAAGAGAAGAGGTGATTACTCTTCACAGGAAGGGCAATGGCTATAAGAAGATTGCAAAGATGTTAAACATACCAAGAGACACCATGGGAAGCATCATTCGCAAATTCAAGGCAAAGGGCACTGTTGAAACGCTACCTGGTCGTGGCAGAAAGAAGATGCTGACTTCGACTGCTGAGCGCTACCTGAAGCGTAGAGTGGAGAAAAGTCCCCGTGTGACTGCTGAGGAACTGAGAAAAGATTTGTCAGATGTGGGTACTGAAGTTTCTGCTCAGACAATACGGCGCACACTGCGTAATGAAGGCCTCCATGCCAGAACTCCCAGGCGCAACCCCCTTGCTGTCTCCAAAGAATAAGAAGAGTCGACTGCAGTATGCCAAAAGTCATGTGGACAAACCACAGAAGTTTTGGGATTGTGTTCTGTGGACTGATGAAACAAAATTAGAACTGTTTGGGCCCATGGATCAACGCTATGTTTGGAGGAGGAAGAACAAGGCCTATGATGAAAAGAACACCTTGCCTACTGTGAAGCATGGCGGGGGGTCAATCATGCTTTGGGGCTGTTTTGCTTCTGCAGGTACAGGGAAGCTTCAGCGTGTGAAAGGTACCATGAATTATCTTCAGTACCAGGAGATATTGGATGACAATGTGATGCAGTCCGTCACAAACCTGAGGCTTGGGAGACGTTGGACCTTTCAACAGGACAATGATCCCAAGCATACCTCCAAGTCCACTAGAGCATGGTTGCAGATTAAAGGCTGGAACATTTTGGAGTGGCCATTGCAGTCATCAGACTTAAATCCGATTGAGAACCTCTGGTGGGACTTAAAGAAAGCAGTTGCAGTGCGCAAGCCTAAGAATGTGACTGAACTGGAGGCTTTTGCCCATGACGAATGGGCGAAGATACCTGTAGATCGCTGCAAGACACTTGTGTCAAGCTATGCTTCACGTTTAAAAGCTGTTATAACTGTAAAAGGATGTTGTACTAAGTACTAAGATTGAATGTCACTTGGGGGTTGAATAAAACTGATAATGATGTGAGCACAGAAAATACATTTGTGGTTATTTCATTATAAATGTTATGTTATATTTGTCTGACCTACACGTGCCTCCTTGATTTAATTGTAAGCAGGATGACTGAATGATCAATGTCAAACTGGCCAAAACAATCAATTTCAGTGGGGGTTGAATAATTTTGAATACAACTGAAGATAGATAGATAGATAGATAGATAGATAGATAGATAGATAGATAGATAGATAGATAGATAGATAGATAGAGAGATAGATAGATAGATACACAGACAGACAGACAGACATATAGATAGATTGATAGATAGACTATTTAAGAAAGTCTTTATGTCTGGCTACTTAGTGCTGTCTATTATTCATACCATATGCTAAAACCCAACAATTTAGAACACATTTGGCAGGCAGAAACCATTTCAAACCAAAATCTGAAAGAATAACGTAACCCACATATAAAATTTTATGTTCTACATACTACAAAGCATGTAGCTTCTTGTAATATTTATTATTTGAATTAGCGTAATACAATACATATTTATTTTTACTTGCACCGTGTGTTAACATTTGGACAACATAAATCAATAAGAAAGAAAATGTAATAAAACAAAGCCGACATCTCTTTATAGTAGGAAGAATATAAAAAGGTTGATTGCAAATGATACTTTTTCAAATTCAGATATGAATAAGCTATCTGTCAACCTGAAATAACTGCCGTTTTTGGCCGCTGGATTGAAGCCAACAAGTGCATTTTGATCATGTAAAGCACATATTCTTTTGTATTTGGTTTTCCTTCCCAAGTATGAACCTTTACAGCACACTGAATACGAGACAAAGGGTATATTTCAGTAGAAAACTGAAATATATAATCTCTTAGAACCACACTCATTACAAAATAATAATAGCAATTATTTTGTGAATAATGATGCATTAGACACATTAATGTGTGCCTCTTACTCAGTTGTCTCATGCTTCAGGAATTTTGGAAGTTATTGATTTGTATTTTCCTAATGTATTTCCTCTGGATTTAACAGTAATTGGAACTTTGGTGTGAAGAATAAAAAGAAAGAGCATTGCCCTATTGGTGTGATCTAATTAAATATAATTTGCCCTACTCTCCATATAATAGCAGGGCAGATAACATGCAGTTTATTATCTGATACCCTCAAAAATGTCAAGTCTGTGTAAATCCCTTGCTCCTAATTATTTGAATTAAAGTGTAACTCTAGAAAAAAACTTTTTGATTCTAGTTTTGAAGGGTTTGGGGAAGGTTTAGAACCCCTGCCTAATTTATTTGGTGTTCCATAGCCTTGTTTTGGAAATTCCCTAAAACATTTTGTCTCAGTGACCAGAACCACCAAGAGAAAGTGAGATAAATGCTTTACAACATAACAGGGCCAAAATCAGCAGTAAAAACCCAAAATAGATTATTATTCTTCTTCACTTTATCAAAAATATATAACAGAACATTTTATATTGAAATATGAAATATGGCAGTAGGGTACACACAGGAGAGGAGGGACTTAAATTGGAATTAGGATAGAGGCTGTACACTATCACCACAAGGACACTACGGGCCAGATCCTCAGAGCGAGTACGCCGGCGTATCTACTGATACGCCGGCGTACTTTCAAATTACCCGCGTCGTATCTTTAGTTTGAATCCTCAAACCAAGATACGACGGCATCTAGGTTAGATCCGACAGGCGTACGGCTTCGTACGCCTTCGGATCTAAGATGCAATACATCGGCGTCCGCTGGGTGGCGTTCACGTCGTTTTCCGCGTTGGGTATGCAAATTAGCTATTTCCGACGATCCACGAACGTACGAGCGGCCGGCGCATTCCTTTACGTTGTCTCTAGTCGGCTTTTTCCGGCGTATAGTTAATGCTGGTATTTTGCGGCGTATAGTTAGACTTGCCATGTTAAGTATGGCCGTCGTTCCCGCATCGAAATTTGAATTTTTTTTTTTTGTGTAAGTCGTCCGTGAATCGGAATGTACGTAAGTCCCGTCTAAGTTAAAAACAATGACATCCTAGCGACGTCATTTAGCGCAATGCACGCCGGGAAATTTCGGGATGGCGCATGCGCAGTTCATTTGGCACGGGGACGCGCTTCATTTAAATGAAACCCGCCCCCTAATCGACGATTTAAATTCCGCCGCCAGAGATACACTACGCCGTCGTAACTTACGGCGCAAATTCTTTGAGGATTCAAAGCTGCCAAAAGTAAGTTACAGCGGCGTAGCGTATCTCACATACGCTGCGCCGATCTATTTCTATGTGGATCTGGCCCTACGGGTTTATATATATATTTTTTTTGGGGGGGGGGGGGGGATTATGGGTTTGTCACTTAAAGTTGGGGGGAAAGTAGGTTAGGAGGACCGCTTGAATGTAAATACGGCTGAAGTTATTTTTATCAGAAGGTATAATTATGTATTTTTAACACCATGGCCATTAGTGGCCTCTCATGAGGTTTTGGTAGAGGGGGGAAATAAATAAACATGTGGAAGTAGGAGAGAGTAGGAGAGAGAATTCCCCCCCCCCATCTTCCCTTTTTTTCTTCTTCTTGAGTTTGTTTTAGGTGTTATTTAAGTTGGGGAATTAGGCCACGAGGGCCGCCACACACAATTACGGCCGATTAATATTCAAACACAAGGCAATATATACAAATGTACAACATTTTTTTATTACATTTTTTTTCCACATAAAAAGAATAGACACCTTGGCCATTAGTGGCCTCTTTGGAAGTAGGAAGGTTTTTTTTTCCCTTCCCTTTGCCTAAGTGGCATAGAAGGACACAGTAGGAGAACACACGATTCATGTGAAAGGAATGTAGTGGGTAGGGACAGAGCAGACTTACTCCCCCATCTTCATCTTTCCTTTTTCTATTTTTTATCATGTTTTTCTTTTCTTTTTCTTTGGGGGGGGGGGGGGGGTAGTATAATTAGTTCTTTCCTGCAATGTTCATTTGTGTCTTTTATGTAAATGATGGAACATAAGAATGTACAATGCTAAATGGAAAGTTGAAGTTAATAATAAAATAAAATACATTTTGATTATAAAAAAAAGAAGTATGGCAAGTCTCTACTACCTCTTTCCTTTTTCTGGTTCATATCTATTAAGTTTAGCTAGACACAAATTATGTAGAAGGGGTAGTAACACTGCAACTAAAAGCCTAATTGTTGCATATTTTCATAGTTATTAAAACTAGTGCTAGGGATTCAGATGCAAACTTTGTCCAAACCCAGTTCGCGGGAGGCAGTCACATGATTACATCCTTTCCATCTCCTTAAACTGCAGGTGGGAGGTTCCCCACCGACAACTGCATGTAACAAAGTGGTGGAGATATTCCTGACATCATTGACATAATATTGGCACATGGGCATTTTAGAACAATGTCATGTGACTAAAAACAATCTTGTTTTTGTATACATCCCACCATTTTTGACCTTAAGGGCCCTTTCACACGGGCGGACGAACGGACCGTTTATTACAAGTCCGTTTACGGACTTGTAATGTATCCCTATGGGATTGCAGACGTTAGCGGATGATGCATCCGCTAACGTCCGCAACGATCCGCGTCCGCAAAGTTCCGCTTTTTCAGACGGAAGTAAACCCTATTTTTCTTCCGTCTGGCAGGAACGGATCGGATGAATACAGACACACGGTCCGTATTCATCCGATTCCCCATAGGGGAGAGCGGAGGAGAGACAGGGCGGTCTCTGCACAGTGTGCGGGGACCGCCCTGTCCGCCAACAGCTCAGCAGGGATTAACGGAGGAATCCCCGCTGAGCCAAACGGGCAATCAATACGGATCCGCTCCGTGTGAAAGAGCCCTAAAAGCTGTTTCCTTTTGCAAAAAAAATAAAAAATAATCCATGCAAGTGCATGGATTCTTTTTTTTTTTTATACATTGGAGCCTGCAAAGCTTTCCAACCACAATCAGTGGATCAGAAGTGCAATGCTCTACTTCTGCAGACTTTTTTTACACCTGATGCTCGTACTGATTTATGGAACTTTCTTTATGCCACGTACACCCGATCGGTTCATCCGATGAGAACGGACCGATGGATATCCGATCAAGCTGACTTTCATCAGTCTTGCCTACACACCATCAGTTAAAAACCCGATCGTGTCCAACGCAGTGACGTAAAACACAACGACGTTTAGAGAATAATGAAGTTCAATGCTTCCGAGCATGCGTCGACTTGATTCTGAGCATGCATGGATTTTTGACCGATGGAAGATCGTTTTTTTCTATCGTTTTTTTAACCATCTGAAAATTTTAAAACAGGTTCTATTCTTTTTCACCGAGGGGAAAAAAAACGATGGAGCCCACACACGACCGGTTGTCCGATGAAAACGGTCCAATGGACCATTTTCATCAGACGAACCGATCGTGTGTACAGGGCATTACAGAGCTAGATGAATGGACTACAATTGCAATGATGTAACCACACTCCATTGACAATTACAAGTCCCTTTGATGTAATGGCAAAAGAGAGTTGTATATATAGTGTAAAGGTAGGCAGTAATGGTAGGCATTACACCTTCCCCAATATTCATCTAAACACAATATCACAATAATCATAAGTAGTAATGGTTTCTAAATAAAATATCCACATAAGTCATTAATTTGAATAGCAGCTGGTCCATAACATATATAAATAATGTCCCAATCACTGTGCCTTTACATACTCATGTGAAGTAATTCTTTCCTAGATCCGCCACATACAGAAAAAATGCACACTCCCATTGAAGGCCTATGACTTATGTGGATATTTGATTTAGACATCATTAATACTTATGATTATTGTGATATTGTGTTTAGATAAATATTGGGGAAGAAGCAGTGCCTACCTTTTCACTATGCATATATAATATATGTATATACACACACAAACACACAATATTACCAAAAGTATTGTGACGCCTGCCTTTACACACACACATGAACTTTAATGCCATCCAAGTCTTAGTCCGTAACGTTTAATATTGAGTAGGCCCACCCTTTGCATCTATAACAGCTTCAACTTTTCTGGGAAGGCTGTCCTCAAGGTTTAGACGTGTGTCTATGGAAATGTTTGACCATTCTTTCAGAAGCACATTTGTGAGGCCAGGCACTGATGTTGGACAAGAAAGCCTGGCTCGCAGTCTACCCTCTAATTTATCCCAAAGGTGTTCTATCGGGTTGAGGTCAGGAATCTGTTTAGACCAGTCAAGTTCCTCCACCCCAATCTCGCTTTATGGACCTTTCTTTGTGCACTGAACCAAATCATTTGTTGGAGGGGGGATTATAGTGTGGGCTTGTTTTTCAGGGGTTGGGCTTGGCCCCTTAGTTCCAATAAACGGAACTCCTAAGGCAACAGCATACCAAGCCATTTTGGACAATTTCATCTTCCCAACTTTCTGGGAACAGTTTGTGGATGGCCCCTTTTTGTTCCAACATGACTGTGCACCAGTGCACAAAGCAAGGTCCATAAAGACATGGATAAGTGAGTTAGGGGTGGAGGAACTTGACTGGCCTTCACAGAATCCTGGCCTCAACCCAATAGAACACCTTTGGAATGAATTCGAGTAAAGACTGCATACTAGGCCTTCTCATCCACATGAGTGCCTGACCTCAAATATGCGCTTCTGGTAGAATGGTCAAACATTCCCATAGACACACTCCTAAACCTTGTGGACAGCCTTCGCACAAGAGTTGAAGCTGTTATAGCTGAAAAGGCTCAATATTGAACCCTACAGACTAAGACTGGGAAGCCAATAAAGTTAATGTGCATCCCAATACTTTTGCTAATATAGTGTATTTTTAGTTTGTTTCACACTTAAAGGAGCAGCTGCACTGTATTTAATTTTGTTAATTGCTTATTAGGTTGGAGCATAGGTGAGCGCACAGGGTGGGCCAGGTTCACCTGGGCACACCCTAATCACCGTGTGCGTATTAGCATTATGACTCTGTGTGCAGAAGGGGAGATGGAAAAGATCTCCCCCTTATCGGCTCTGGCATGGTATACATGGGCAGGGCAAAGAGGGTGGAGTCAGGGGTGGACCCTGGCCTGAGTCATATATATGTAGACACACACACATGCATGTGTGTTTGAGCTTTGGGCTGCACCCCCCAATGCAATAGGCTGCATGATATAGAACCTCTCTTATCAAGATTTATACTTTACCAGAAGAGAGTAGTTTTTTTATTTACATATTCCTCTGACTGAATGACAATGGCTGTGCAGAGTCATACACAGCTATGCTGAATTTAAATATGACAGGAGCTGGCAGGGAGAAAACCCCCCAGGTTCTGTAAGTGGGGGGCAGTTTGGTGGTGGCACTATAGACTCTGGTCATGTTAAACCCTATGTATAGGCATAACATAAACAGAAACAGGGACTTTTAAAAGTTCTGTCAAAGCAAAAAAAAAAAAAAAAGGAAACATTTTTTTTAACACCCTTTAAATACAAACATAGAAAAACAACTGTTAAAGTGCTGTTTTGACACCAAACTTCTTCAGCAATCTGGGTATAATAAGCTAGAAAATGCCCAGACACACACTTTCACTGTGGACTTTGATTGGACTACACTACTTTTTTCTATGCAAAACAATTTTCGAAGCATGTCTATAACAGTAGATTTGCTCTCCTTGCAAAGCACGTCTGATGACTTATCCACAATTACTAAGAAGTATACTTCCATTCCATTCCAAATAAAACATACTGGATGTTGGTCACATGCATCATGTTGCATTGTGGGAATTGCTTGTGATGTATGTTACCCGAAGAATGCTCCATGAAGTAAGGAAACATGCTTAAGGAGAAACATGTGCTCATATATGTCCTCTCTAAGGACTCTGATGAAAAAGAATGTGAGAACAGCTCATCTCATATTTACATTTGTGTCTTTATGGCAATGTAATAAATGTATTCGGTAAGGCTGTTTGTCATGCCTGTTTTCAGTTAGGGACATATACATTATTTTAGATGTCTGTGAGAATCTGTATACAACATTTGCTGTTACAAAGATATTCGATGAGTACCTATGTTCACCATTTGTCTTTCTGCATACAGTAGTTATGCTTTCAGTCTGTTCATTTACTAATGCAACCATAATGGGCAGCATGTGTCTTTTCAATTACTTGGATTTAAATATAAACAATAAATTGTATATACATTTTCTGGAATTTTTTTCATTTGGCTATTATAATTTTGCACTTTCCCAAAAGCTTCCATTATCTTTTCTGAAATGCACAGACTGGTAATATTGGGACTTATCTAGCTCCACTAAATTCATATTCATTTAAGAAAAAGGAATAGAAAAGCCTGGGCCACACGCCGTGTCATTACACTATTCTATGACTAAAGCATACCGTAATGCACATTGTGGCCATATACAATTGCAGATGTATTTTAAATGGTAGCAAGTATTTTCCATATAAAATAGCTTTTATTACCTAAGTGAAGGTCACAAGTTCTTGATACAGACATTTGGGTTTATTCACAAAAGCCGGCAAATTCAAAATCAGGCTCACATTTGCATAGAAACCAAACAGCTTCCAGATTTTATTGGGAAAGCTTAAAGGGTTAATAAAGGAAAATAACAAACGTGTTATACTTACCTCCACTGTGCACTTCGTTTTGCACAGAGTGGCCCCGATCCACGTCTTCTGGGGTCCCTCGGCAGCTGTCTCTGATCCTCCCTGCAAAAACTCACCACAATTATGCGAGAGAGCTCGCATGGTGGCGAGTCCTTGCGGGCGCACTCCCGTGATACAGCGAGAGGCCATAGCCGCTCACTGTATCACTCGGCCCTGCCCCTCGGCGCGCCCGCCGCGTCACTGGATGTGATTGACAGAAGCGCCAGCCAATGGTTGCGCTGCTCTCAATCCATCCGCTCTAGCCAATCAGCTGCCAGGCTGAGCGGCGAAGAGGATCTCGGGACCGAGCGCAGGACTTTCGAGGGGTCAGGTAAGTAAAACGGGGGCTCGGGGGGGGGGGGGCAGCAACATCGGATGTTTTTTCACCTTAATGCATAGATTGCATTAAGGTGAATTTTTTTTTACTTTACAACTGCTTTAAGGCCTCATGCACACTGGATGCTAAAATAACATAAAAATACCAGTAGCTTTGCAGTGAGTTTTTCAAAGCTTTTTAACGTTTTTACAATAGCGTTTTTTAGCGTTAGCATTTTTTAGCATTTATCTTTTTTGATTTTTTATTTTTTTTTCCAATGGATCAAAAACGCTGGTGAGCCAGGTTATTGAGCATTTATCAACGTTTATCAGAGTTTATCATTGTTAGAGAGTTTTTACAGCTGAAAAACGTCTCTCAGAAGCCACTAGTTTTTGTTACTGCTCAAAAACATAACTGCCCTAACTGCTGATAACAGCCTATGTGTGCATGGACACATTGAATAACATGATGTAGAGTTTAATGACTGTAGAAAAAAACGTCTACAGCCAAAAACAGCTGCTGTAAAAACATCCAGTGTGCATGAGACCCAATTGAACAAGCTGAAGTTTGAAGCTGGTTGGTTTCTATGCAGAAGTGAGCCTGATTTTGCATTCTCCAGCTTTAGTAAATAAACCCCAATGTCAATTTCAGGATCTTTTTCGTGGCTTCCCTAAACAGCGTGGAAATGTTTACATAATTATACCCAGTTATTATGGGTTCAGTTTTATTGGTAAATTCTTGACACTGACCAAACTTACATTTCCGATTTAAAATTTGGACCTCTTGATTTTACAGTATTATTTTCAGAGATTATTGTAGAACAGCAAGCTTGTGACTCTCACGGAAAAAGTGCACTGTGTTGTAATCTTCCTTTTTTCATATTTTTATTGACATGAGTATATATTAATAAAATTATGAATTTGTAACGGAAATTTTTTTTTTCCTTTGACTTGTAAAACATTATTCCCACTTTGGGGTTCATTATATATTATTTTCGTATGTTTTAGGAAAACACTAACAAGAAGCAAACACGGGAATTGGCACCCATCTCATGTGCTTGGAATTTGTATACAAGCAATGCATCTCTTTACCAATCTGAAGAAAATGTTTAAGGTCTTTGTATTTGAAGCTTAGTTTTACTTTAGATTACCGTTTTAATTCTCAAATGCAAATCTGTTGCACTCATTATCTAAAATTAACTTGTGATATAAAATAAATACTTATTACCAGAGAGATTGAACTCAGCATATCAAGGTGCAGGAACACAGAGATGCTCTCCCCAACATTTGGAATAGGAAGGAAGCACACCTTGAAGGGATTAAGAAGAAAACTACGAAATGCATTACACACCAGCTAAGGTACTTGTAGAGGTGTGACCAATAATGTAGCTGTCACTTTACAGTATATGATATAGTGTAAGACCAAAATAAGCCCCATCATTGGTGTCAGTGACAGCAATAGTAACCCCCAACAGCAGTGTCAATTCCACAAATAATAACAGATGGGTGTAAGTGGACCCCTGAATTAGTGTAAGTGGCTGTATTAATCCCCCCTTCATAGGTGGTCAGTATTAGAAAGGATAACCCACACCCCAACATTGGTGGTCCATGAGAGGCTCAGGCTGTAATTATAACCCCCCCCCCCAGCTTTGGTGGTCAGTGGCAGGCTGAAACATTAAAATGCCTCCCCATTGGTGTACAGTGTTTCCTTACCTAAACATACCCTCCAAAGGTGTGGCAGCTCTACCCATCGGCCAGGCTTATGCTTCAACTGTCAGGCAGATATCAATCCAAAGTATAGACTCCCTTCAGTGTCAGGTGCTAGAATGCAGAGACTGTTCCAGCACCCGGAATACCGCTGCCACTCTGCATGCCACTGGCGGCTGCACCAGGGCACCATCGAAATGACGGTACCTGGCATTGGACAGCCCCTAGGAACGCTACTGTGTGAATTAAAGGACTTCATCACTTCCGAAAACTGGAAATAGCTGAGGAGCAAATAAAATCACATATTTTAAACCACATTTTAACCACATTCAAAAGTCCACTATAGGTTTTCTAATCTCTTGTAGCCATGCTTAATCTAATGTATTTGTACTTCCATCAGAAGTCAGATCAGTATAAATAATGTTTTACTGTGCTTAGATCAAGTTTCCTTATAAAAGAAAATTGCTTGATATCAAAACAAAAAAAATTGTTAGCTCAAAGAAAAAAAACTGCAGAAATGTCACAGAGCTATTTTCTGTTATTTATTAATAACATTTTCAAGTTTCAAGTGTTTTATGCACAGATGCTTTCCATGAATGTGATTTATAAGTCATGTTTCTGACAATAAAGATTGATGAGTAGTTTATTGTTATATTTTTATTGGATAGAAAACAAGTTCTTCTAATTCAGTGAAAAGACAACTCATAACGTAAAACCACACTTTAAATCCACCCTTAATCTACCTCTTGATGTGTGATGAAAAGGTCAGCAGCCTATGTGGGCAGAAACAATATTAGAATTGATTATATATTATACACCGTTCTTTTCATTTCCAATATTGCTTTTTCTTGGGGAAAAGGGCATTTGTGTAAGAATGATACTTAACCTGTTCCCACCCGCTGTCTTTGTGAATGACGGCAGTAAGTGAGCTCTATGTAGAGCCACAGTTTATAATCCTCTGCAATCATTACATTGGGTTATTGTGGTTTGGTAAAAAGCCAGTACCTTTGCTTCCTGGCCACAGTATTGCTGCATACAGTAAGAGAAAATGCTAAGTACAATGCTATGATAAAGTCTGGGTGGCATAAAGAGCCCACTAATAACAAGTAACCCTTCTAATTGCAACCATTCTTGAGCTTCTATGGAGACGTTATAAAGTAGATATGATAGCAAAATATACAATATTACCTCTAAACTGTTCAGTATACAGTATGCCAGTATATAGTAGACATGTGCATTAGTTTTCGTCCGAATGCATTTTCGTCCAAATTTCAGGTATTTACGTTATCGTTTTAACAAACGAAAACGAATGCACAGAATACGAAAACCGAAAGACCCGACATAAACAAATACTTTATTTTCGTTTTCGTTGGTTGAATGTGCCTAACCATAAATGGGGTTGTAAAGGTAAAAATGTTTTTTTCCTAAATAGCTTCCTTTACCTTAGTGCAGTACTCTTTCACTTACCTCATCCTTCCATTTTGTTTTAAATGTCCTTATTTCTTCTGAAAAATCCTCACTTCCCGTTCTTGTGTTTGTAACTACACACAGTAATGCAAGGTTTTCTCCCTGGTGTGGAGAAAGCCTCTTGAGGGGGGAGGGGGCAAGCAGGCAAGTCAGGACACTCTACTTTGCAGATAGAGAAAGGAGCTGTGTGTTAGTGGGCGTCCTGAGAAAATAAGGACATTTAAAAGCAAAATCGAAGGATGAGGTAATGTGAAGGAGGACTGCACTAAGGTAAAGGAAGCTATTTAAGGGAAAACATTTTTTACCTTTACAACCCCTTTAACTCTACTAGATTATTCTACATAGAGAGAAAAGATTTGACATTATAGAGAGAAAAGATTTGACATTATAGAGAGAAAAGATTTGACATTATAGAGAGAAAAGATCGCTGCTGGAATTGGGTGGGGGAAGTAAAATGAAAATAATGATGATGATGAATGTTATTGGCTGATTGTAACCAAAGAGGAGGAGCAGTAAAATAGCTAGAACTAACTTGACAATTCAACATGAACGACGAAGATTCGACAAAGCATCGAAAAACATACAAATGTCAAATCTGGCATTGACGGCTTATGGTGTCTGTTGATAGTTCTAAGAAGATTCGACGGAGCAGCTAAACTGTACAACGCTGCAATCGTACATTTCTGGTCAAATGCTCGGCCCATAGGCTATAGAAAAATTCTAATGTTGGTTGACTAGTAATAATAATTACTAGTGTCATACAAAATTAGAATTCTACTATAGCTTGTAGGTGGAACATTCGACCAGAAAAGTATGATTGCGGCGTCGTACAGTTTAGCTGCTCCGTCAAATCTTCTTTGAACATTCGACAGACACCATAAGC
Organism: Rana temporaria; assembly: GCF_905171775.1. Taxonomy (NCBI): domain Eukaryota; kingdom Metazoa; phylum Chordata; class Amphibia; order Anura; family Ranidae; genus Rana; species Rana temporaria. Next base: position 194,715,622 of record NC_053490.1, read on the forward strand.
CTTCAATGACAGATTCAACCTTAATTCTTTCGGATTTTCGGACGAATGCAATTTCCAACAAAAAACAAAATATATAAAAACGAATTTCGGGAGTAACTAAATACATTTATTTTTCGGACGAAAACAAAATTCTGAAACAAAATATTTCAGTGTGTACATGTCTAGAGAGAGAGAGAGAGAGAGAGAGAGAGAGAGAGAGAGAAACTTGTAAAGCGCAACACATGTGAACTGAATCGCCTCTGGGCGCTGTATCCATTTCATGGGTAAGGAACCCCTTGACCTCAGAAGAGATGGGTTTTAATCTTTCTCCTGAAGGCCAAGTGGTCCGACTCCAGTCGGATGGTGGTTGGTAGTGCATTCCACAGGCGAGGTCCCTGGACTGCAAATCTTCGATCTCCTTTGGACTTGTATCTGGCTTTGGGTATCTGGAGGAGGTTTTGATTGGTGGATCGCAGAATGCGATTGGGGTTATGGGCTTTTATTTTTTCGCATAGATATTGGGGGGCGTTGCCTTGAATACACTTATGTATTAGGCAGAGTGCCTTGAAAGTGATTCTGTCTTTTACTGGCAACCAATGAAGGGATTTCAGTGAAGGTGAGATCGATTCCCATGGTTTTTTCCCAGTCACTAGTCGAGCGGCCATATTTTGAATGACTTGCAGACAAGGGATTTGGTATTTGGGGAGTCCTAGATAGAGGGCATTTGCATAGTCGAGTCTGGAATTGATGATTGTTCCCACCACAACTGCAATGTCCTCTTTCGGGATAAAGGGCGTGAGTCTGCGTAGTAGGCGCAGCAGATGGTGGGATCCGCTGACTACTGACCCTATTTGTGCATCCATTGTCATGTAGGTATCTAAAATGACTCAGAGACTTTTGACTTTGGTGCTAGGGGTGATAGTTTTACCCAGAATGGGTGGGGGAGTCCATGTTGACGTGGGGTGATTTTTCCAGTTAGCGTGAAACAGGAGAAGTTCTGTTTTCGAACCATTGAGTTTAAGATAACTGTTTGTCATCCAGTTATATATTAGAGTGAGGCATTTCTCTAGTCCAAGAGAATGATCCTTTTTGTTGCAGATGCGGAAATACAGTTGTGTGTCGTCTGCATAGAAGTGGTAAAGTAACTTCTGGTTACTGATGATTTCAAAGAGAGGGCGAAGATAGATATTAAACAATACGGGCGATAAGGGAGATCCCTGAGGGACTCCGCATGACACCGTATGTTTTTCAGAAGTGAAAGACCCCAGTTTCACTATTTGTGATCGGTTTTCCAAGAAGGAGGAGAACCAGGGTAAAACACCTTCAGCGACTCCGGCTACTTCAGCTAGCCTAGCCAGTAGTAGTCCGTGGTCTACAGTGTCAAAAGCCGCGCTTAGGTCCAGCAGTATCAGGAGACAAGATTCTCCTTCGTCTGCGGCCTCTAGAGCGTCATCCCATATTTTGAGCAGCGCCGTTTCTGTTCCGTGACCCGGACGGAAGCCTGATTGAAACGGATCGAGGAATTTATGGGTGTCTAAATGCAGTTGCAGCTGTTGTACAACTACTTTCTCCATTACCTTGGAGAAGACATTTAGAGCTGTTATGGGCCTCCGGTTGTTTGGGTCTTTGGGGTCGAGGGTAGTTTTTTTTAGAATTGGTTTTATTGTACCTTGTTTCAGCAAGGTGGGCACCATGCCCTCCTTGAATGATTGGTTTATGAGCTGCGTGATAGCTGGTGCCAGTATATCGGCACTTTCTTTCAGCAGTTTAGTGGGGATGATATCATTGGGTGCTGTGCTATTATTCAGAGTCCCGATGATGTTTTTAGTGGCATAGTCTAGTATATAGTATGCAAAACGATCTCCACTATCCAATCTCCAGGAACCAATCTACAGAGTAATGGGTAGACTAGAAAATATGCTTTTATGATGCGAGCATCTAGCAATGTACAAGGTCATTTTATAATGTAATATGTAATTTTATAATTCTATATGTTTGGAATGCTTTTTGACCAATACAGAAGATTATTTTTAGTTTTTATTGCCCCAATGTTTTCTATACATGCTTACGATGCAGACTCCTGATAGTCAAGAAAATGTCAAGATGTACAGGCATATGAGTACTTTAATCGTAGCAATCAAGTGATCATAAAGTAATATACCATTTCATAGTTCTGATTCACTCAACAGAATGACTATTTCCTTTGTGTTTAGTTAAATGTAGGCCATAGATATCACACAGCATTCATGTGCATGCATGCTTAGAGCATCAAATGATCTTTCATTTTGAAGTTCTTTCTCAATAGTGTGCATACTGTATGTACTGTAGGTGCCCAGAGTAAACTCCTAATGCTAAATCTAGAAGAAAATATCTATTTAATAAATAGATTACAACCAACTAGTAAAGTTTTCTACTAATATCTTTGCTAGAGTTTTCTGCAGAGTCCAAAGATAAAATAAATATATTAGCATGTATTATTGATACCTAAATTTTTGACATGCAACACAAGTACCACATGTGGCATCAGGTGTACAACTTGAATCTGAAAAAAAAAACAGAAACCCTTATAATATTTTTAATAAACTCAAACAGGTAATATAACTGTCTACTACCCTGATCTACCCTCAGTTTAGTCATAGCCAATAGCAGTGCTAAGCAGGTGTACCAAATTTAGGTCATTATCAATGGCAAGTGAAACAATTGTATTATTTAGTAATATTAGTAATTAATGTTTGATATTCTTTACACTAGATGCCAAACTTAAATTGGAAAATGTATCCACATGCTTTGGTCCTGTCTAAAAATTTAGATTTTTTCGACCTTCCCTCAACTAAACTCGGCATCTCCCTGGTGCCTCATCAGCTGTACCCCTGCTCGTCAGATACCAGTGCTCCCAAGTTCTGGCTCACCATGTCTACACCTCAGCACTTGTGCCTTTCCTTCACCCTTGCAGGCCCTGTCTCAATGTCCAGGGGTGCTCGGAAGGGAGCTGTGCAAGAGGGACGGACTGATTTTTGAAGCAATACATCAGTAAGCTGTCATCAGCTGTTTCTTAGTTTCGTTTTCTTTGATCTTTTAAAATGCACTTGTTAGCGTTTTTACCAATAAATTAGCCTTGGTTTACTACACTATGGGAAGCTACCTTTTTTATTTCCCCATGCTGAGCACCACCGCTGCCAAATAGAAATCTGGAGCCTACAAACATTGGATTATACAGGACGCCCTGAACATCCACAGCTAGTTGCAGATTCAACAACACCCCTTGTGGATATCCATTTAATCAAGGCTTGATTACTACCTTGGGAAGGTAAGCGCATTGTGAGCCCACATTATTTGAAGACCCACATGAGAAGATTTTAAACATTTGTTTATCACTATTGGAGAAGTTTATATTTATTTTTGTCTTTATGGAACTTCCTACACTTTTATGCACGTATAAAGGCTGTATTGTTAGCCTATTATTCCAGGACTGATTTAGGCTTCATATTTATGTTTGCCTGCTGACTTTTGCAGCTATTTTTGTGCACACTTTTTTTTTTTTTTTTTTTTTTTCACTGGCCACTTGCTGGCTGAACGTTTTTATTCATTATTGATGTTTTTATATTTTTTAGCACTTTGTTTCAATTTTAGTTTATTATCAATGTTCACTGATTAACACTTTGATTACTTAGTCATATTCATTGCGCTCGTCACTTTACCTTTCAGCTGTGCAAGAGACCACCCGCCTCATCTCCAGCTTTGTATGCAGGTATGTGACACCCATGTTTGTAATAATTAAAGTGCAAAGTGTTAATACTTCCTGTAAGGAAAGAAAACGTATTAGCAGTCCTGAGCTTCCAGGTTCGTTTGGTCTAATATCATAAATTGATTAAAATGTACTATTCTTTTATAATAATATGGATAATAGTTTTATTCATCACAGAAAACAGCCTTCCTGTAAAATGTCATTATAATTTCCCCCTATGAGGCATTTCTATTTTTTTCCCATATTTCAGTGCACCAGGGACCTCATTGTGACTCTGTCAGTTCACTGAGATTTCAATAAAATAGTGTTACTATTAGCTGCTGCTATTATGTTTCTGCCATGTGTTAGCTGATGCCTTGCTTCACAATTTTCTGCCCTAAATTTACAACCTCCTGTTCTCCTTATGGCAGAAAGTAAAGAAAAAAAATATTAAATTAGAAAACAGATGTTTATACCAGAGTTCTGTACAGCAAGTCGTTCTAAATGCGTTCTCAATATTCATAGTTTACATAGCTGGATAGTGTTCTGCCTAATTGATCTGATTGCAGTAGGAAGATACCCAGAACTTAGAGCAAATGTTACTTGTATTAGTTTTGTATGTTTGAGACTTTGTAAAGTTCATTCATTAAAGTTATTCTACCAGCCTGCTAAACAGTTATGAGATCCTCTACAGTGCTGTAAGTTAGAGAAACATCCTTCTAACTTCAATAGTGTTGGGTTGTAGGTTTATTGTTTTATATAAATGATATGAATACATATTCTGCTTTAATGATCCCTTCGTTTGTACAGCTGTTAATCAGATGTTATGAACTGGTTTGTGTTTATCCTTTTCTGCATTTAATTAGGAAAATGAACCTTCAGCCGATGTGTTGCTATGAATCTGACAATGTTCATTTCATACCTAAAATTGCTGATTTGTGGAGAAACTTTACAGTGCTCTGAAATACAGGCATAGTAGATTTTGTTTCATCAACTTATTCTTTTTTTTAAATAAGGTACAATATGTCTTTATAGGAACCATGTGATGAGAAAAATAAGGGGCATTCCAACACCGATCCTTCATTAACTGCTGTTTGCTTGGCTGTCATGTTTCCTTAGTGACTTTTTTTTTGAGTCACTGACTCTACAAGTATGCAGAATATGAGCTCTAATTTCCATGCATTTATAAGTCAGTGTCCATATGTATGTGTGCATGTGTGTAAGAAAGGCAGAATATTTGATCTTTTAAAATTGTAAACTCAATAATAAGGCCCTCAAACTTGGGCAATATGGTAATAAAACTGGAAAGTGAACCTACCTTTTTAGTAAACCCATGCTTTGCCCATGGAGGGCAAATTAACAAGTTACCTTTATTTCTTTCCTCCCAAGCAGGACGTAATCAAATTGTCTTTGCTTGCCCACCACTTCACTGCTCAGAAAAATTTGCTCTGTGTAAGTTATTATTAGCTTATACAGGTCTATTGACCAGTGGTGGCTGGTGCTCCTTTTTTTGGGGAAGAGGGGGTAGCAACAAAACAACCCGCCCCCTCCCCGTTTGGTCGGTTGGTCAATCAAACCCATGCCCCCGTCACTCGGTCGATTAGCGAACCATCCCCCCGTCACTCGCCCGTCCGCCCATCAGCCCCACACTTACTCCATCCAGGTCACGGACAGCTTTGGCAGCTTCCCCCTGTGTCTTCCCCTCGGCGGCTTCCCCCCTGCTTCTGCTCCTGGCCAATACAGTCGCTTCTCCTCTTGCCCAATTGGGTCTTAAGACCCGCTTCCTGATTGGTTGGGAGAAGAAGCAGTAAGACAATAGAGAATATTCACTATTGTCACACAACTGGGTGGGCTCAGGGCGCAGGGCTCTGTGCCCAAACCCCACCCTTTTTTAAGCCATTTAGAGCCTCAGGCGCTAATCGTGTGCTTCCAAAAAAAAAAAACATTGAAATCCATGCGTCTGGCACCCTGCATGTAGATAAGGAGCCGGGCGTGTGGATTAGGGGGGTGGCGCCCCTAATGGAGTGGGTGACACTGCTATGGACTCTCTTTATGTGACAGCACTGCTGCCTAGTGATTGCTAAAGGCAGAATTGTAAAAAGAACCCCTCCATACCTGGATGTACTGGGTTTTTCCTTTGGTTCTGGCAGCTGAATGAAGCAGTGGGCGAGCAGCTGCTTGAGAAAGTGAAATAAAGCAAACTGTTACTTTGCTCTCCATTGGGATATCTCAGGTATGCTGTATGCTGGCCACAAACATTACAATTAGTGTTGTTTGAACATGTCTATGTGCGATTCCACAACAGTTCAGTCAAACAGGCTGAAAATTGCCAAAACAACTGAACTTGAATCTGAGCACCTTTAAAATAGAAGTATGGCCAAAGCTTTTTTGGCCATACTTCTCCTCTGGGTCACAAGAGTGCACTTATTTGTGCTCTCCTGTGACCCAGAATCAGCTGAAAGTGAGCTAAAGCTGGCTGGCCGCTGATATCACACCTCCAGTCCAGGCTCTGAAAGGATTCAAATAATAATCTCAGACTCCACTCAGATGCCTAGAGCCGGTGGTGGACAGCTGCAGCATCAGACTGATTTTGTAGCCATATAGGTATATATATTTATATTTTTATTTCACATACTTCTCCTTTAAAATAAATGGTGACAGAACACCAGTGGGCTGTTCAGCAGTCTGGGGGATGTGCTGATCTGAAGGATTCCAGCATTCCCAACTGTCCAGCTGCCAACTTGTTGATATGCAATCAGAAAGACCAGAAGCAATCCTTTTCTCCAGACACTATTTTGACAGCAGCCACAATGGAGTAATTAGACTAATTTTATATTCTTTATAACCCTATGGGCCTTCAAAGGGCAAACAAAGCCTCGGATTGGCCACCTCATGGACAGCTAAGCCAGTGACTGGTCAGGTTGGCAACCTGTAACAGGAAGTGCCTGCCTGCACAAGAACCTTCTTGACAGAATCTTCAGATATTCTTTTAATGAAAGCTATATATTTAAAGCGGAGGTCTACCTAAACAAAAAATATCAAAAGCCAGCAGCTACAAATACGGCAGCTGCTGACTTTTAATAAATGGACACTTACCTGTCCAGGCTGCCCACGATGTCTGCAGCAGAAGACAAGCAATCGCTCCTGGCTGCCCCTGCCGCCATCCTTCGGTGAGGGAATCAGGAAGTGAAGTGTTGCGGCTTCACTGCCCGATTCCCTACTGCACATGCTCGAGTCGTGCTGCGCATCTTCACTGGTCCCCGCTGTGTTCCCGGGAACTGTGTGTTTCCCAGAAGACAGCGGGGTGGGGGGAAGTGGCGTAGATTCTGCGGCTATCTATGTCCGGAAGTGGGTGCAAATACCTGTATTATACAGGTATCTGCACCCCCCCTCCCTTCTGAAAGGTGGCAAATGTGACACCAGAGGGGGGGTTAAAATATGCTTTAATTAGTAGCATATTTCAGCAGTTTTTTTTCTTACAATTTGTTGTAGGCACTCTTGAGTTTATGGAAATGTTACTTTAGTAAGATACGTTTTACACAGTAGCATTAAAGCTGTGCAGCTGCATGATTATTGTTGCCAAGACCTTAAGCGGAAATACATATACAGGCCAATTAAACAGAAAAATCTCTTATTATTTTGCATTCATCATTAATACAACTGGCTAGCAATTGCAAATGGTTAGTAGTTTGGTTACTAATTTTAAATTCATTGTGAGCTTGCACACATTAGACTTTTTTTTTTTTATATGTTATGGTCAGTGTGCTAAGTGTAATATCTTGAGTTTACTACAATACATTGATATATAACACTTTTAAAATAATGACTTTTGATGAGTTTTTCATGCAGGGGTATGGAAAACAATAATTATTTTGCACAGGCACCTCCTGGTCCATTTAGCAGGGGATACGTGAACAGATCCCCTACTGAATCAGAAAATAAATGAATGGATGTCACTTTTGTGACATCTGTGTCCATTAAATGTTTATCCCTAATTAAAAGCTATAGCGTTTTGGACTCATGTTAGATCTATTGGTGGCTGAATGTAAACTGACTTGCATCTCTTTATATTAGACTACCTCAGTTCCATCTTGTTGAGATCTGGAAAAATGGAAAATCTATTTGTTTTCCCCAGATCCGGATGGACTCAAAAGTAAGTGAATGTAAATGGGTGCATGTTTACATCTGCCTGCCCATACTTGGAGCTTCTGCTTAGACCTGCCTAAAAAACTGACCCTGATTGGGAAGTCTGAATTCTGCAGCATACCTTGGTAAGAAAACTAGATTGTATGTTACTATATTTCCTGTTGCTTAGCAAAATTAGCCTTTCAAGTGAGCCTTTCAAATTTACCACTTGGAGCACTCCTGAGCACCCCAAGCCACAAACATTCCATTTGACCATTAGATCATGAATCCAACTAATTAGGAGGTGGACAAAAACTTTTTTAGAGTATGTGCCAATTTGTTTCAAAAGGGAAACAAATCCATGTTAACTCCAAAATGCATACAACATATTGGTATGCATTGTAATCATTTGAAAAACTACAGTTCTTGTGGAAGATGATTGCACAGTTGTATAGCTATTACACTACTACTAATGAGCAGTTCAGTTCTTTGAGTTGGTGCTTATTCAGTCCTGCTGCCCCCCCCCCAGAAAAAAAATCACGCCAACCAAAAGGCCCCCACATTCATTATTTTATATCATGATAACTAAAGGGGACCCGTCATGGCTCTATACATGTATAAAGCAGTATAAAGAGGACCTGTCATTGCTCTATACATGTATAGGAGTATAAAGAGGACCTGTCATGGCTCTATACATGTATATAGAGGACCTGTCATTACTCTTTACATGTAAAGGAATATCAAGAGGACATGTCATGGCTCTATAAATGTATATAGAACTATAAAGAGTACTTGACATGGCTCTATACATGTATAAAGGAGTATAACGGGGGCCTGTCATGGCTCTATAGATGTATAAAGAGAACCTGTCATGGCTCTATACATGTATAAAGAAGTATAAAGAGGACCTGTCATGGCTCTATACATGTATATAGAGGACCTGTCGAGACTCTTCACATGTAAAGGAATATAAAGAGGACCTGCCATGGCTCTATAAATGTATATAGGAGTATAAAGAGCACCTGTCATGGCTCTATACATGTATAAAGGAGTATAACGAGGGCCTGTCATGGCTTTATAGATGTATAAAGAGGGCCTGTCATGGCTCTATACATGCATATAGGCATATAAAAGGACCTGCCATGGCTCTATACATGTATCCAGGAGTATAAAGTGACCTGTGAATTGCCGGCGGCCACAATGTCTTTTGTGCAAACTAATCAATGTACGCTAATTGTGGTTTTTTTTTTGTACCAAAAATATGTAGAAGAATACATATTGACCTAAACTGAAGACAATAGTTTATTTTTCTAAATTTTGGGGATATTTATTATAGCAAAAAGTTAAAAAATATATATATTTATAGCACAAAAAATAAAAACCGCAGAGGTGATCAAATATCACCAAAAGAAAGCTCTATTTGTGGGAAAAAAAGGACATCAATTTTATTTGGGTAGCGGAGCTGGCGGAACGGGCTGGCGGGCATCAGTATGCTGCCCCACTAAAAGTGCTGCCTGGTACCCATGGTACCACCCGGTCCCATCATAGGGCCGGCCCTGCCAATCTCCATACATGGACTGATAAAGGTCCTATAGTTGGGTTTAGCCATCCCCAACCCGTGGCCCTACTACCTGGCTGCCCAGCTCCAACATATTGCCTGGGCCATCCTTGGGGGGCCTGAAGCATGTGGTGGGGGGGTGTGGATCCAACTACAGCCCTTTTACATGTCACGGACACACACAGCGTGGCCACAGGGCTCGAGGCGTTATCCTTTGCCAAATCTAACAAACTTTTCCTGACATACGTCCTGATCTAAAAAAATGTGGAATAAAGTTTGACAGCTACAAGATATTACTGGTTTTACAGAACATATTTACAGCCCCATATGGCACAATAAGCATTATGGGGAATTGCTACTTCTTACTTATGCAGGGAGATGGATGTCACATGGTATTACACACTTGGCCCAGATTTTTTCAAATGGCAGACTCCTCACATTCGCTGAATTGCAGGGTAGGTTTGGGTTGCCTCAAACGATACACTTCCCTCCCATATTTACAGCTAAAACATGCAATTAAGGCACAAACTGGTAGTGATCTGTGGACACAATGCCCTGCCCCTATCTTCCATTATATGACTGAGGTATCTTATTTCAAGGGTTTTATATCTAGGTCATAATCTATGCTGCTGAATATATTCCTAACTGGTTTCCCCACCAAAGTGATAGAACACTGGGAGAGAGACGTGGGAACCTTTAAGGAGAACCAGAGGGAGGAGGCGCTACAGGCAACTCAGGGGTTCTCACTTAATGCAGCACAACGACTGTCCCAACTATATATTGTGTTGAGGGTTCACCTCACACACAGCGAAGCTCCATAAGATGGGTAGGGATGATAACGCTGACTGTACCATGTGTTCTAGAGACCATGGGGATCTCATCCATTTACTATGGAGAGGTCCAAAATTACACTTCTATTGGAGGGGGGGGGGGTCCTCACAACCATTAATAAAGCATGCCTGGTTAATGTCATACAAGACCCCAAAACATGTATTCTTGGTATTCTGGATAACCTCCCAATTGAAGACAACCCAAAAAAGGCAGTTATTAGAACTTTTTTCCAAGCCCCTAAGCTTATTCTCCAACATTGGAAGGCGACTGAGCCACCTACGCTAAGGGAGTGGATAATTTAGATGGGAGCCACCCTCAGGTTAATGAAGAACTGGTATATATTTCAACACCGGGCCAACCAGGCAAATTTGAACTGCTGTGGGCCCCTTGGTTGAATACCCCAGGACTATCTCCGGTAGAATTGGTACTGGATAGATTGCTTTTATAACACATATGCTGCTGTGTGAAAAGAGGGCCGACTTCTTGCATTACAACAGTACAGGGTCGGTAAGGGAAGAGGGTCTTGAGGACGTCTTACACAAGGATTGACTGCTGTAAGTAGGGACTATTGTTTGTTATTATCATTGTATTATTAATGTGCTGGAAATGGAAAAGGTGGAAATGTTGTTTTGCTTTTTTTCTTCTTTTTTTTACTTTTTATGTATGTTTCTTATCTTTTATGTTAATAAACTGCTTTCTGATTTAAAAGAAAAAAGGGTCCTATAGACCTTTAGGTCCTAAAGGTTTTGTTTTGAAGGACTACAAGAATGCATCCCATGGTGGTGATGACCACTTAGTAGTCCAGTGTACCTCTTTGCTAGTTCACTCTAGTGGTGAGAGGTCTGCAAATACTCCATCCTGCAAAACAAATGCCTGGGTTAAATTTCATGGGTTATGAGTGTAGTTAATCTATGTGGATCCAATCATCATTTTAAATAGCCATTTTTTGTACCTGGGGATTAAATAAATAAACATGTGGCTGCAAATTAGAAATAATACAGAAGAACATTTCTTTGCATATTGAAGAGCAGTCACCTCCAGTATTCTGCACATCTGTATTCTTGTCTTATATAGTACCCAAGAGCCATGGTTATTGCCTCTGGTCAGCCCCTCTTCTTCTCCTGTGATTCAATGGTCCAATAATAAAGCACAAGAAGTGGAAGCAGGTGGGCTACGGGTGGTTGCTACAGGAGCTATTGCTAATCAAACTGCTCTGGTTTTCAGAGGACCTGGAGTGCTCTACAAAAAAATAAAGTTCCTGCTTTTCCATGTAAAATTACATTTCATATGTAAATAATGGCTACAGATTGACTTTGGACACGCAGCACTATTGTGTTTGGATACCGCAAATAGTGCTAATTACAATTTATGGTACATATGCTGCAATCTGTTTTCTTGTAAACATTTTGTAGCCACCACAATCTAATTTGTGATCAATGAGCTTACTGTTGTATTGTTTCTTTAGGTTAGCATGTGGCTCATTTCAGCAAGTATTAATTCTATATAAAGCTAACCTATTTAAATCCATGTCATACTTATCATGCATTCAAGAATCAAAGTAAAAATTCAAGAAAAAAAAAAAAGAAAAATTAAAAGACATTACTGTAATCCCTCACAACTGGAACCTCTAAGTGCTCTATTTAAAATGTCCACCGAGCAGAAGAATGAGTTAAATGGCAAACATGATCAGGGAAATGTAACTCATACACAAAGGCAGTGCAGCAATCCATCATTATCTGTCATTAGACCGAGCTGCAGAAGTTTCAAATTATAGAACCTAGCAAGTGGAAATCAATTACTGCACATATGTGCTCCTCAGATGCTTTAGTGTAAATGAACACAACGCCGGCAATGTAATGTTAACCCAATAGGTGGTAAGGATGCTTTAAAATAGAGACACAATTAAAGGCAAGTCAAAATACATGTAGTCTATTGAAATTGATGGAGATTAGCTGGCGTGAAAAAAATGACTACATGGGATTGTTGTAACATAGAAGGGAAGCCTGAGAAAGGCAATCATTTGTCTGGGAAAGAACACTGGTGTCTGGAAGGAAATTACCAGGCCTCAGGAAGGACACAGAGAGGCAGTCTTATAACTGCATTGTGTCTGCAGTTATAAACTAACATTGTCTTTTGTTTTACTAGTGCTTTCAATTTGTATGTTGTGTGGGAGCAGGAACTTGATTTAATTTTTTTCCCAAAATGAGATCAGTAAAGTTACTGTACCTCCCACTTGCAAGGGAAAAAGTTGATCTGTATTTTTAATGTATTGTCTTTAAAGTTAACATGGGAGGCAAATTAGGTCATTATGGACTCCCCTGCTTATGTTCCTCTATGTCAGTGGTTCTCAACCTTTCAAGTGCCGTGACCCCTTGATAAAATTTCCCAAGTTGTGGGGACCCCTAACAGTAAAATTATTTTCGTAGCGTGGGTTGTCAGCACCCAAGGCAAGACAAGTAATTTGCGCCCCTAATAAGTAATTTTCTGGGGGGAGTTCTGATCAGCCAACTTAGGTGCTCTTGATCCAGGTCATCTGCTGATCTGAGAACTGTAGTGGGGACTTTTAATGGGGACTATATTCACAGTTAGTGTTACTCACTGTGTCTCCGACTTTGTGGTGTCTCGTAGCAGTGACACCTCTACTGAAATCAGGAGGGTCTCCTCCAGCCCCTCCCACTTCACATTTCTCACCAGTCAGCTGACCTCTAGTCTCTGTCCCCCAGCCATGCCGTGAACTGAATGGGCACGCAAAAAGGCTGGGAGAGAGGTGCCGGTGTAGTGTCACAGTCTGCTGCCTATCGTAGAATGCTGCGGAAGTCACGTGGCGGCCAACTGCGCATGCGCTATGCATTCCAAACGCAAGTGCGATGCGTTCCAATAGATTTACGAAAGTACACACCAGCGAACCCGGCATTCAGGGCAAAGTGGATTTAGAGGAAAGTGGCCAGTCGGCCTCACGTCCTCGCTTTGCTCGGATGGCTCGCTCTGTTCGCTCGGCCTCCTGGCTCTTTTTTTAACATCCTCCAATCCACGGGGATGTTAAGGAAAGAGCCTGGATGCCGACCGAGGTTTCACTGGTGTGTACTGTCGTGAATCCATTGGAACGCATCGCATTTGTGTTTGGAACGCATGCGCAGTTGGCCGCCACGTGACTTCCGGAGCATTCTACGATAGGCAGCAGAATGTGACAATACACCGGCTTCAGGAACAGCCCAGGATTTGGTGACCCCTGGCAAATTGTAATTCGACCCCCAAAGGGGTCCCGACCCCCAGGTTGAGAACCACTGCTCTATGTGACCTTATACTGTACAGAAGATGCTAGAAATCCATTTTTTTTTGTTAAGCGTTAAACTTATTAGCAGCAGTGGTCTAGTTCTCTTAATATACAGTATATATCATTAGTATTAGTACACAATATAGTTGGTACTCTATTAGTCTGAACATCGACAGGAAGGCCTTTAACCATAAAGGACAAGTTTTAGTTACATAGTTTGGTCCGTTCTCTGATTGGATGAGATGGAGAGTGTGACCTCACTGTCCCACCTCGCTAACTCGTCCAACCAGGGAACACATTGGATTCACTCAGAGAATGCAAAGAATTCTCTTAATGGTTCCCTTGCCAAGCAGTCGACCTCCTCTGTTCAGAATGCACCAGGGAAGCTGCTCAGCACACAAGGAAGCAAGTGGAGATTACTAGCTTAGCGCCTAGCCCCCAACTGTCCCTGATTTTGAGGGAACAAATTAAAGGGGTTGTAAAGGTTTGTTTTTTATTTTCTAAATAGGTTCCTTTAAGCTAAGTTGGTTCACTTACCTTTTCCTTCCATTTCCCTTCTAAATGTTTTTTTCTTTGTCTGAATTTCTCACTTCCTGTTCCTCCTCAGTAAGCTGTTCTGGCTGACTAACCCCCACGGATGATGGGGAAAAGCTTACTGAGGAGAAACAGGAAGTGAGAAATTCAGACAAAGAAAAAAAAACATTTAGAAGGGAAATCAAAGGAAAAGGTAAGTGAACCAGCAATGAACTAGCTTAAAGGAACCTATTTAGAAAATAAAAAACAAACCTTTAAAACCCCTTTAACTGTGTGGCAGCTAGCATTTTAGGATGAATCTAGCAATGGTTGTCAATGTATTTTCCTCTTTACAGGTTTCCTTTATTAACTGTTCATTGGTAACAGAGATTTACATACCGTTTTGAAATCGTGTGCATGCAACAAAAACACTTCTGACATCTGCTTTTGTTCATTATGGCTTGGTTGCTAACACGCTCACTGTCCCATTATCATAAGTGCCTGAATTGGTAGCGTTGCTTGCAAATATCGGAGCATGAAAGGGTGGCCTAAATATGCTTCCAAAAACAGATTTGTACGATGCACCTGACAATTTTATTTATTAGCACAAAGTGATTTATGAAGCTGCTTTTGTTCTTTGACCCACTTTATATAGTGCTGCAATAAACATAACAATAAAATACACAGTTCAGCAGTCTACAGATTCACAATACACTAAATAATTACAGTACAAGCTAGGCCCAAACTAGGAGCGTGGTTACTTTTTGTGTCTGAAAGCCAGATATGTTTGTCTGAGTGTATTTGGAAGCTGGTATGAGCTATTGTTGGTACATTATCTCATTTACTCTCTTTTTTATACAATATAAAATCACTATAAAACACGTTATTAAAACTATGTATAGATCCTAACTATGGGCCAGATTCACAGAACAAATACGCCGGAGTATCTACTGATACTCCGGCGTATTTTCAAATTTGCCGCGTCGTATCTTGATTTGTGATTCACAAACAAGATACGACGGCTTTTGGCTAAGATCCGACAGGCTTACGGCTTTGTACGCCTTCGGATCCTAGGCTGCAATACTTCGGCCGCCGCTGGGTGGAGTTTGCGTCGTTTTCTAGCGTCGGGTATGCAAATTAGCATTTACTGCGATCCACGAACCTACTCGCGTGCGTAACGTCGTTTTTTCCCGTCGCAAAGTTAAGCAATCTTTTTCATTGCTTAACTTTACACCAGCAATGTAAAAGTATGGCCGTCGTTCCCGCTTCGAATTTTAAATTTTTTTTTTCGGCGTAAGTACGGTGTAAGTACGTTACGCACGTCGCCATTCACAAACACGTCGGGGCGCCGTAATTTCACGCAAAGCACGTCGGGAAAATTGCGAACGGAGCATGCACAGAACGTTCGGCGCGGGAGCGTGCCTAATTTAAATGGTACACGACCCATTTGAATTAGGCGGGCTTGCGCCGGACATCTTTACGATACACCGCCGCAAGTTTACAGGTAAGTACTTTGTGAATCAGGCACTTACGCTGAAAACTTGCGGCGGTGTAACGTAAACAGGATACGTTACGCCGCGGCGCAGGTACCTGAATCTGGCTCTATGTGAATAAAAAGGAGTATGATTAACTTTTTTTTGCACTAATGCAGATTGATGTGCTTTTTATGCAAATGTAGCTTTTTGCCCTTGTCCTTGTTCAATATAGAATTGTGAAGTAATTTACTTATTGCAAATTATTCCGGGGTATTGTATGGTAACCATTTCTGCTGAATGGTATACATTGCAGCTACTTCTTTTTTTTTCCAGAGGAAACACAACTATATTGATCACATGCTTTTGGATGTATGACATGTAGAGGTAGCATGTCTGTGACTTATTAATAATTCATAACAAATGAAGCAACACAATGATGAATTGTGACATATGTATTCTATACAATGAAAACAATGAAAACAGTCCTGCCTGCAATCCCTTTAGTACCAGCTGGTCAGAAAAAATGCAAAGGAGCTGTTTATTTTATTCTGCTTATTGCTCTTACAATACAGAAATATAAGTCCTTCTCCAGTGAAATCTATACTACCATCATTAAAGTATGTTTTGCAGTGGCAGTGTTTCTCAAATATTTTGTCAGTCAAGGCACCCTTTAAAATGATGCACAATCTTGAGGCACCCCATTATAAAATGAAACTAATAATTGTATATAAGGCAGCAGCATCCCGACATGTAGGACAGCCAATGTTTGAGGTGATTGATTTTTATAAAGCAAATTTCTCTCTGTATACTGGTACTATAATTCCAGTGTTTCTCTTCTCCTTCAGTTTCTCTCCCTCACACAGCTAATGCGATTCCAGTGTTGATGGAGAGGAGCAGGGGAGGGGGAAGTAAGGATGTTGTGCAGGCACCATGATGTCATTGATTATTAGGATACCTGTATGGTGCCCAATGTTGTAGAGTTGCACATTAGAAATCTGTGGATTTTTTCATCAATGTAGGGCAATTTTTAGGCATTTTGGCACTGAATCCCCGAAGAACATAGATGGTACCCCAGTTGAAAAGGGTTAATATACAGTACCTCACAAAAGTGAATACACCCCTCACATTTTTGTAAATATTTTATCAAATCGTTTCATGTGACAACACTAAAGAAATGACACAGTGATGGACTGGCCAAGCATGTCTCCAGACCTAAACCCTATTGAGCATCTGTGGGGCATCCTCCACCAGAAGGTGGAGGAGCGCAAGGTCTCTAACATCCACCAGCCCTGCGATGTCGTCATGGAGAAGTGGAAGAGGACTCCGGTGGCGACCTGTGAAACTCTGATGAACTCCATGCCCAAGAGGGTTAGGGCAGTACTGGAAAATAATAGTGGCTACACAAAATGTTGACATTTTCACGTATTTTGAGGGGACAGCAAATTTACGCTGTTGTGAGATACTGTAGATATTTTTTTATTAAAAAGCACACTCCCAAAACATTAAAATGGTTAAAGTTCCTGTTATGCCCTGTACACACGATCGGACCTTTGTCCATCCAAATTCACATCGGAATTCCAACGGAATTCCATCGGAGTAAAAGAGAACATCTTCTCTATGTAATCTCTGATGGAATTCATCGGAATTTTCGATGGAATTACTCCGATGGGGCATACATAGTCAGACTTTTTCCATCGGAAATTCTGATTGTGTGTATGAGGCATTAGTGAAATGGAAACAATTTGCTGATCTCCTACAAGATGGTCTCTCAAGAGTCAAACCTTTTGCTGCTATCAGAACCAGTGGCACTCATTAAACTGATAAGGTTGAATTTGAAAACCTTGTGAGTTAATGTAGATGGAAAGCAAGGGAACTGCAAGCAGAAAGACAACAACAACTTATCTAGAGGAGTAACCTGTCCAGTCAACTGTACCCCCAACAACAGCTGCCAAGCAACATCAGGGGAATTTCATAGGTGTGAGGTTGACAACCAGGTCAGGCTTAGTACTAGATTCCAACCTGCTAAACAGGTAAATCATTTGTTACCCCAGCACTTTATATTCCTGATATGTGCTTGCTGTACCAGAGAAAGTATCCTGTTCTTTTTGTTTGCTTCCTTTATGTGAAATCGCTGGTGTTCCTGCCAGTCCCTCTGCTTTCCTATTAAAAACTGACCACACTAAGCAAGAGATCACCGCATGGTCAGTTCTCTAGCTGTGCTGGGCTGGGAACTTACCCTGCTCTCCTCCAATGATCAGACTTGTCCTGACACGCCCCCACTGCACAGCCATTCACAGTGTGCTGCTGCTCTTATGCAGCTGAGAACAGAGGGAATGTGATCACTTATAAAAAAGGGAAAACAGGTATTTATATTGTATTTTTACAAAAATGTTTTGCCTTTAATTTCTATGTAAACTGAATGGGTTGTTTTACAAGGCGATCATTTACAATTACTTTAAATATGGGCCTTTTAGTTAAATCTGAAATATTATATATATATAAATTAACAACATACTTGACATTTACAGATCTAAAATTAAAGATTCAAACTGATTGGTTCCTGTGATTTATCTGACCCTTTTCTCCCTTCAATTAATAAGGCACCATTTTAGCTTTCTCAGTTTACAGTATATACAAACTACAGAGCTAGAAATCTTTTTATTTTTTTTGTATATTGCCTGCTTAAAAATTGAACAAGCAAAGCTGGTATAGATAATACAAATCACATCTGCAGCTGTACTGTCAGAAATGATGCAAATATATGGACGACACGTAAAATCACAGGGTTCTGTTATGTGTCAGAAATTGGAACTGAGACTCTTTAGATAAATAATTGTAGACTCAGGTAATGGGAGTCTCATCATTCAATGTAAAACAGTGATGTTGCCTTGTGGAAAATGGTGGAACTAAAGTCTGGCTGCAAAATAATTTAAATGCTACACATATATCTTTCAAAACAGGTTTTGTTTTAATTGTCAGTAGTATCTCTGTAATCAGTCATGTATTATAGATCCTTTTGCCACAACTTTTTCATCCAAATCTGCATTTTTTTTGTATTATTATTTACGTTGCCAGACAAGTGAACCAGGGCTTGCATCAAACAAATAATCAGTTTAGCACAAAAAATTGAAGCTATAAATTGCCACTCAGCCTGATTGTTTTTTGAAGGCAAATGCAGATTTACTGGGTTGATTTAGTAAATCCCTTCACAGTTCATTTCTAGTTGCATTTTTCTTATGAAGCTCATATGTAAGTGGAATGTCATCCCTTATCCTTTCTTTTCCATCTTCCTTACATAGAGGCATAGCAATCTGCAATCCAGCTGTCACAGGCAGAACATACTGTTGCCATTGGAATGGACCGTATTGTTTTCTGAAAAAAAAAAAAATAGTTTAACACAATATTTCTTAACTTCTCAAACCTAAGAACCCATTGGATCAAAGACATTTCAACCAAATATCCTAGTATGTAGCATCCTTTTTAACCGCTTCCATACCGGGCACTTACGCACCTTCCTGCCCAAGCCAATTTTCAGCTTTCAGCACTGTCGCACTTTGAATGACAATTGCGCGGTCGTGCTACACTGTACCCAAACAATTTTTTTATCATTTTGTTCCCACAAATAGAGCTTTCTTTTGGTGGTATTTGATCATCTCTGCGGTTTTTATTTTTTGCGCTATAAACAAAAGAAGAGCGACAATTTAAAAAAAAAACACAATATTTTTTACTTTTTTATTTAATTACTATCACAATTTAAAAAAAAAAAAAAAATTTTCCTCAGTTTAGGCCGATACGTATTCTTCTACATATTTTTGGTAAAAAAAATTGCAATAATCATATATTGATTGGTTTGCGCAAAAGTTATAGCGTCTACAAAATAGGTGATAGATTTATGGCATTTTTATTTTATAATTTTTTTTACTAGTATTGGCGGCGATTTGCGATTTTTTTACTGTCACCGTGACATTGCGGCGAGCACATCGGACACTTTTGACACGTTTTTGGGACCATTCACATTTATACAGCGATTAATGCTATAAATATGCATTGATTACTGTGTAAATGTGACTGGCAGGGAAGGGGTTAACCACTAGGGGGCAAGGAAGGGGTTAATATGTGTCCTAAGATGTGTTATAACTGTAGGGGGGAGGGGACTCTCAAGGGGAGGAGACCGATGTGTGTTCCTCTGTACTGGGAACACACATTGGTCTCCTCACCGCTGACAGGAGGTGGATCTGTGTGTTTACACACACAGATCCACACTCCTGCCGTGATTACCGACAATCGCTGGGAACCCGGCGGCAATCGTGGCCGCCGGGCACCCGCGCCGGGTCACGAGCATCGCCGCGCCCTAGATCGCCGGGAACGCAGGACGTCATATGAAGGGAAGTGGTTAAAATTCAGACAATGTTGTGCATGTAGTCTAGTAGTCTTAGGCAGAGGCTGCTTATTTTTTATTATTATTTATTACAGGTTTTTATGCAGCCCCAGTAATGTATGCAGCGCTTTACATTTTGTACATTCCTACAAATGATTTCTGACATAAGCTGAATACAAATCATATAACTATAATTAATAACGCATTCAATTATCTCTTTGTACAAATGTCATTCACCTGTAAATATAGGCTTGGTTCACCACTCACAGATAAATATACAGTATGCACCAGCAATAAGTAAAATTACATTTACCATGCTCACACCAATACCAGACATGTAAATGTAATCTCTATGTGAGGCACACCTACATGCCTTACATCTTACTTTGCCAACAATGGAGTCTAGGCAGTAGAGTAAAGTAAAGTGAAGCTACAAAATCAAGACATAAAAAAGGGCAGCACGATCACTGTGCTAAAGCTGTAAGGCACCTTCTCTAAAGCCTCATACACACGACTGGTTTTCCCGGCAAGAAAACTGCTGGGAGAGCTTTTTGACATGAAAACCGGGCGTGTGTATGCTCCCTCGCTGGAAAAACTGTCGGGGAGCACGGCGGGAAAAAATAGAGTACCTGCTCTCTATTTTCCCACCGGGAGTCCCGGCATTTTTTTTTCCAACAGATTTACTACACTTGCCAATGGAAAACACTTTGAGGCAGTGCAGAGGGAGCATAAGCCCTGTACACACGGCCGGGATTCCCACAGCCAAAGCTCTTCCCGCAGTTTTCCTGTCGGGATTCCCGGCGGACTTTATACAGCTGGGAATCCCGGCCGTGTGTACACAGCTTAAGGGAGGTTGTGCTTTGTCTACTGTGGGCAAAATGATAGATTAACTGTTAAGTGTTACCTTCCATTTGTGCCCCTGCTGTTCTGCTCAACCATGGCAGTGGCTAAGAAAACATGCACAGGATTCTCTCTCTTCCCTCATGTGACAGTGCTTGGGCTGTCAATTGCTGGACAATAGTATTGTCTTGTGGGAGAAAGGGGAGGGAATCACATTTCCCCCATTCCCAGAAGTACCAGGTATGTTAAGTATTAGTATTACAAGCTGTGGTAGAAGACCTTAGCCTCCATTTTCCATGTTTGGCCCCAGGGACTTCAATGGGTATGCTGTAAAAACCACCACACAGGTGTTCCTGCACATTTTTTGTGTGACGGTTGCATGTTTTTCCACCTAAAGAGCAGTGATCCTCCCTTTTTTGTGAACAGACCTCTTGGGATCAAGATAAATGATAGTACATTGTCCCTGTTTGATGCAAGGGTATTCATACACCTAGTACATGCCCACCCAAACATCTAAGTCCCCCAAGGACCCCCATTACAAAACCAGTGGAATAATGTGATCGGTTGGACTAGCTACTGTCACAATCCCTTGTTCCATGCTCCAGCGTCTGATCTTTCCTTCTGTGTTCAGCCACCATCTTCCAGCATTTGTGCTGCCAGTGTGTCCTAGCCTCCTTTCAGTCTTCTGTTTCCAGTGTATCTCAGTCTGCTTCCAGACTCCTGTTTCCAGTGTCTCCCAGCCTGATTCAAGTCTTGTATTCCCAGTGTGTCCTAGCCTTGTGTTATCAAGTCTCTATCCTGCTCTTGTCACTTCGTGCATTCCTACCTACATTTTTATTTTCATCACCTCCGTGGCTCTCTTGGCATTTTGGTTTGTTACTTGCTTCTCTGCAGCAGTGAGTTTTTCAACCAGCCCCATTATCAGCACCTGTGCACTCCCAGCTTGTATTTCTAATTTGTCTCTCTGTGTATTTCTGTGTTCTACATTCCTGTGTACCCTGCTGCCTTTTGAGTCCAGTACCCTGCCTGCTCAGAGTCAGATGAAAGCTGTCTATCATGTATATCTCCACCTCTAGGAGCTCTGGTGAAGAGCAGGTGGTACCTTAGATTCTGAGCCTTGGGCCCTTCAAGGGCTTTCAACACTGCTAAGCAAGCAGGCACGTTGAATGTGCTCTGTCTACTCTGTGGCTTTTACCACCATCTGGCCTGCTGCCTCAACCAGTCCTGGTCAGCCACTCTGATGGGAGTGGATTCTTAAGCCACTACAGTTACTCTGCCTCCCAGAAACAGAGCGAAGGTAAAAACCTCTAACTGTGGAACCATGTTATGTATGCTCACACTAAGGTAATGTTTTTTGTTTTATGTAAATCTGCCTACAAGTTAAAGTGCAACATTGCAGCAATGTTTATTTTTTAAGACATATGAACGCAGTGTGAAGCAGTTTACAAAGTATTGTGATTCGGATTAGGTATATTTTAGCTGGTAGGTACTTCTAGCTGCAAAACGTTCTATTTTAAATGAAGTAAAATAGCAAATAAATTGTTTAAAATAATTTTATTACACAAAACAAAAGAGCAGAAATTGATCAATTGGCCCATTCCATGGTGTGGATTACTGTGTCTTCAAAAAAGCAACTTACCATGCTGGTGAGCAAAATCGCGCTGGACACAACTCTTTATTCTCTGGCGAGACGATAATTGAAAACCCTCTTTTGTAAATCCAAGCCACAATTAGAGAACAGCATCTGTCCAAGAGAGGAGTGACCAAAAATGCTGGTCTCTAAGCTGCTCCCATTCGTCAATATAACAAATAAAATAATTAGCATCTTCCACTGCCAATAAGACAAAGAAAAATCTTTTTTAATAAATAAAGTACTTGCTGCCACACAGTATTAGCTTGATCCTTATGTGTTTCCCATTAATAGTAGCCAATAATGTGTGGCAGCAAGTACTTTATTTATTAAAAAAAAAAAATCAGAATCTGCTGGAACGCACAGGTCACGTTGATGTTCTAAGGTATATTTTATTCAGTGCTGAAAGCTCCTTGGAGCCTGTCATGAATAGGAGGACCAGAACCAGAAGGAGGAGTCAACTACCCAAGTACCATCCCCCTACCAGAGGAAGAGGCACCATCTATATCAACACCATGACTGGAGCCTTTTCGCACCAGGAGTTTAGGAAGGTGCCACACAAGGCAGGGGGCAATGACAGGGATTCAACAGGCTGGTGGACATTATGGGCAATCTGGTTCAGAAAATAGAGAAATCTTATGAATTCTTATTCCTGAAGACCCTAGAGGGCCTAGTGGGGGAGGTTGCATGGCACCACCAGGTGGAGATGCGACCTGAAGCTAATGAAACACATTTCCTCATTTATTCCCCTGCCTACATCTAGCTCAAATTCAAATGCGTTAGCCACCTTACCACCAGCACCATCACTACCTCCTGGAACTCATGCTGAACGCCACACACTTTCTGTTCCACCATCATCCTTCCATGAATCCCAAAAACAATGTTACACTGGCCAAACTTTCTTGCCATCTCATTTTGAGTCCACCAAAGACCCTGTCAGATCTAAAAATCAAAAGGCCAGTTAACTGCAACAGAAGAGGTAGTTTATTGACTCTCTGTGGGCTGTAATGACTACTTCCCCCTATTTCAGTTTTGAATTCTCCATTAGTGTCTTTGGCAATTGAGAATTAAGCTAGGCATACATGAATCAGTTTTTTCATTCAGCCAGCTGGCTGGCTGAATGAAAAAGCTGTACCGATCACCTCATTCACACATCTGAGATGGATTCTGGAATACTCCTCACTGTGTCATTGCATTCTGATAGTGGGTCTCCCTCACTATCAGAATACACTGATCAGTGTTGTAGCCCATTGACTGTATGTGCTGATCGAGTGAAAACGTTCCAACAGGACCATTTATGAGAAGTCAAAAAATAGATCAACTTCTCATGAACAGCTGTACATGGATTGAAAATCATCCGGTTCCTGCTGAAGTGTCTGAATTCTGATCCATGAATGGGCATCTTTAGTGTCTGATGCTTGTGTCCCCTGCTATGTGCTGTACTTCTTCAAACCTCTATCTTAAGCCCTGTACACACGCTCGGTTTTCACAGAGGCAAAAAGTCTGCCGTGAAAACCTAGGGGGAAAGCCGAGAACCCGGCAGGAAAACTGCCATGGAGCTTTGGAAAACTGGTCGTGTGTACGGGGCTTAACAGTGCCAGGGGGTAGTAGGTAAGGTAAGAGGCATAGGACACTGGAATATAACCTAACAGAGTCTCTTTTAGGAACCACTTTATGTTCTATCTATGATGCCTTTACAACAAAGCAGTGGGTAACTGATAGCTGACAAACTGGTTAGCAGAAGCCAACCCTCTGGTCTTAACAAGCAACTTCAGCAAATCACATAACAGTGAATAGATAAACAACATACTCACTGCTTTCTTACAATACTGGCTCAACTGGCTTTTGATAGCACTGCTGAGTACCCCGTGCAGCAGTCATGCGTACCCCTTTGAATACATATACGCTAATTAAAAACCTATTGTATTGTAGAATTCATTTTTCACAGCTTGGGTATAAAGTATTTCTGGTGGTATGCTGTAGTATATGTAATAAACTTTGAACTATGTATACAGATACACCTACTGCCTAGATATCATTGATGCAATGTTTTTGAGCTATTTGCCTGTGTGGTAGCAGAGCCTTTTATTCATAAATCATCTTACCACTAGGCCGTTTCTTCAGAGTGTGATTTATTCTAAGAAGATTTTATGTCAAGACAAGGATAATCTTATGGACACCTGGCAGCTAAATTACTGCAATGAAATGTAGAACATTTGGGAAACTGTCCATATGAAAACTTGCTCCACATTTTCACTGTCCTAATATTTGTTTTTTATTCCCTAGGGAATAAATTCTAGATCACTTATCAAGCCTTTAAAAAAAAACTGCCTTTTATAGTTCTTATCATGGGATTATATTACTTACAGAAAGCCCTATTTGAAAACTTCAAAGAAGGTTTTTAAATAAAGGATTTTTAAGGCAATTTTAAAAGGGGTGTTGATGCAATAAATAACCAAGTGAATATACTGTTCAAATTTAAACTGGCCCTAAATTAATGTGTGGTTAACCTGGCTGGCCAGGGGAAGATTTCTTGTCTATTTAGGCAAAGTTCTGACAACTGCATGTTTGAAAATGGTGCAATAAATTTGTACTTGCAAGAGAAACTACGGTATTAAAGAGTTTCAGGTTTAGTTTTTTGTTTTTTAAGTATATAAGCTTTTAAACGTGTGTGTTATAGCTGATTACATTTACACAATGCAAACATGTTAGGCCTTTATGAAAGAATGCTGTAAAGCAGAAATGTTTAAAAAAATTAAATCAATATTTGGTATGAATAATCTACATTTAACAGAGCAGGAAATCTTGTGTGGTAGAGTGTTCCAAGCATCCTGTAAAACTTACATAATGGAGTACAGAGTAAGGCTGGGTTCACACTGGTGCACTGCTGTTTGGCCATTGGTGTATCTGCGGGTTTCCTGTGTTTCACCTGTGTTTTTAGTGGAGGTCCCATTGATTTCTATTAGGTTGCTCCTAAAAATGCAAACTAGGGTGGGGGAGCAGCTCCAATATAAAAGAGCCAGAAACTTTTTTCTGTAAACAACATATCTGAACATGATGAACAGTCTGAAAAAGCTCTTGGCTTATCTAGTTTATCCTAACTCCAGACCACCTGTAGTTTTTACCCTACAATCTCCTGGTGGCAGTTATATCACTAACCCCAAGCTAATCGCCTCAAAGTTTTGTGACTTTTACAGTGAGCTGTACTCTTTAACAGTATCACACAATGAAGAAGAAACTTTATCTTTTCTAAGGAGTATAGTGTTCCTTCAGTTGACTATGAAACAGGTGTCTCCTGGATGCACCACTTGCCACAGGTGAAATAGCTGAGGCTATAGACCAATTTCACTTTGCTAAAATGCTAGATTCAGATCACCTTCCAATAGAATTTTATGCACACCACAGCAAAACTTTGCTTCCCAGAAATCTAGACCTTTTTTAATACTATTTTTGAAACCTCCACATTACCAGCATCAATGCAAGAAGTGCATCTTATCTTAATTCCCAAGCCCGGTAAGTATCCAGGGCAGCTGGAATCATATAGACCTATCTTGCTTCTGCAAGTAGTTATTACAATCTTAGAAAAAATACTGGCCATATGTCTGAATAAGATTATCCTGTCTATAAGTAGAGATGGACCAAACGACCCCCTGTTCGGTTCGTGCCAAAGCTTTCAAACATCGCAAAAGTTTGGAGCAGAACAGCAAACCACATTAAAGTCTATGGGATCCGAACTGGAAAAATCAAAAGTGCCCATTTTAAAGGCATATATTCCAATTATTGGGCATACAAAGGTTATGAGGGTCTGAGTACTGCCTTGGGGAACATTTATCATTGCAAAATGTATTTATTTTAAATAATTTTTAAATGAGCATTTATTTAATTATGAAACAATAAGAATGAAAATTTCCTTTAAATATAGTGCCTGGGGGTCACCTTAGTCTGCTTGTAAAGTGGTGCATCTGTACCATGTATAGAACCTGCTGCAGATAATATTTTCCCTGCAAGATTTCTTAATTTTATAAACAATGGCTTGAGGAGCCAGTCTGTATGATGAGGCCACAATTTAGTGCACTCGGAACAAGATTAGAGATTATTGTGTTGGTGGTGTTGATGAAAACAAGAATTGACCTTGCTGCAAAAAATTGAAATTATATGCCCTGGTCAAACAGTGGTGGAAAAATTGGTCTTTGGGTGTTGGTGGTACCTTCACACCCTAACCCAATAGAGGTACTGTTGATGAAGGCAAGGATTGCCTTGCTGTTAAAAAAATTTAAATTATATGCACCAATCGAACAGTTGTGGAAAAATTTCTTCCAGATAAAATAAACACCCACAAAGCTAGGCAGCCTAGACAATCTTGCAGCGATTCCACAGCCCCAAAACACTTAATTGGCGACATCGGCATCAGGGGCTTGATAGCTGCTTCTAATTAGATAAATACATTTGGATAAATGTTAGCCGCTCAATGGAGTCTGTGGACAGACACGCTGTTTTAGCTGTCACAAAACCTCCGGCAGCATTGAATGCCCATTCAGAAAGCACACTGGTTGCAGGGCAGCCCAGCAGCTCAATTGCATAATGGGCAAGTTCTGGTCAGTGGTCTATTTTTATGACCCAGTAACCCATTGGTAATCTCCCACCATGTGATGCAGACACTGCTGATGGTATTTGGAAGCTGACAGCCCTTTCACAGGCTTTGAAGATTAAGGAAGCCCATACACGCCAAGTTTGTGGAGACATGAGAAGCAGAGTCCTCATGGTCACTGAGGTTTACAGTATCTGGAACTGCCTCCTCCCGGCCATGTACTACTCCCAAGGGTTCTTGAGATGGAAACTATCTCTTAAGGTGTGACATATGTCTTCTTCTGCTTCAATGCCTGAAAAACTGCCATAATCTTCCTCCTCCCTCTCCTCTTGTGTGATCTGTGGCATTGCAAAAATAGTGTCTGCATAAAGTGGGCCTTGAGAGGAAAGGAAGTCCTCCTCTTCCTCCTGCTGCTCCACTTCGAGTACCCTGCCCATAATGCCATGGAGAGTCTGCTCCAGCAGGAACACAACAGGGATTGTGTCACTTATGCATGCATTGTCACAGCTCACCTTCCTGGTCACCTCCGCAAATGGTGACAGTACAGTGGATGCATCAGCAGCCATTGGCGTGAGGAAAAAAAGTCGCTCTGAGCCTGTCATTGTGCCATATTCACACAGGTACTCGTTGGCGGCCCTCTGCTGCATGTGCAAATTGAGTTCCACCTGGTGGGCATGTCGCAAATCAGGCAGTTTACGGGCATGTGGAATTCCCCCTGAATTTCAGCCAACCAAACACTGACTATGTATGACTGCTTGAAATCGCTACAGACTCTTCTGGCCTGCTTCAGAAAATCTTGCAACCCTGGGTACCTGTTAAAGAAATGCTGCACCATCAAATTGAGGACATGTGCCAGGCATGGCACATGTCAACCTTTCCTGTCGGAGGGCAGACAGGAAGTTAGTGCCATTATCGCACACCACTATTCCTGGCTCAAGCTGTTGTGGTGTGAACCACCTCTGTGCCTGTCCCTACAGAGCGGAAAGAATCTCTGCTCTGGTGTGGCTCCTGTCCCCTAGACAGACCAGCTGAAGCACTGCATGGCATCTTTTAGCCTGACATGTTGAATAGTCCCTTGAAGGCATGGAGGAGGAGGGGGAGGGGGCGGAGCTGAGAAATCTTACATCATCACCACCAGCTGTATGAAGGTGTGTTGGCAAAACAAGCTCCAACACTGAGCCCGGTCCTGAATACTTCCGAGTTGCAAGCAGAGTTACCCAGTGTGCTGTGAACAAGATATATGGTCCCTCACCATGCTTGCTGGACCACGTGTCAGCAGTAATGTGGACCTTTCTGCTGACTGCCTTGCCCAACGATGCCACAACGATGCCTTCCACGTGATGGTACAAAGCCGGAATGGCCTTACGTGCGGAGAAATAGCGACTGGGAACCTGCCATTCTGGTACAGCACATTATGCAAATTCATGGGAGTGCCAGAATTAAACAGACGGAAAGGCAGGAGTTGTAAAGCCAGCAGCTTGGACAAGCTGGAATTTAGACCCTGGGTATTTGGGTGGCAGTGACTGTATTTTTTTTTACTGCAGCAGCTGGGGCAGAGAAATTTGCCTACAATACACCCTTCGCTATATCATCATCCCTGTCAGTGGAGGCTGATAAGAGGTCATGAGATATAGTGGGGGTAGACCTGAAATGTGAGTGAGGAGGACAAGAATTGCATCTTTTTTGTGTGGCTTTCAGGTGAGTGGTGGGAGGTTAAATGCCTTGTCAAGCATGTGATACCCAAATGGCTGGTGTGTTTGCCACACTTTATCTGATTAAGGGCAAAGTTTGCAAAATGCAACAGTACGATCGGCTGCACATGTGCTTAAAAAAGGCCCAGACAGCTGAGCTGCGGGAAGTGGGCCGGGAGATAACAGCGGCTGCTCTCTATTCTTCCATGATGGCTGCCTCTGTGAACATCCTGCCTCACCCTCACGTTCCTCCTCTGCTCTATCTGGCACCCAAGTTGCGTCAGTGACCTCATTATCATCATCCCCTCCATCTTCATCATCACTGGAGCCAACTTGGCAATACTCTGAGGCTGAGGGAACGTGACTGGCAGTTGTTGTTTATCAATGTTCTCTTCTCTCTGTAGGCTCATGTTATTACATTCCTCAACCTCAGAACCAACATCAGAATCAAGTAATGCCTGTGCATCATCAAGGAGCAAGTGGCTGACACTGTGTTCAAATAACTCCTCCATGCATGATGCTGGGGCTATGGCAGGAGTAGCTGTGGACAAGGAGGCAGAATAGGCTGATTTAGCATCTGTGGTGGACTGTGCACTAGTTCCTGCTTGGGTGATAGAGAATGAGGAGGATGAGGATGGTTTAGTAAGTCAGTCCACCACCTCCTCTGCATGCTATAGCTGGATAGCATGGGCAACATCACTAAACAGAGAAAATGGTGCCCTGCCTGAGGATGGACTATGTCCACCTTTGCCTGTGAACACATACAGTATGCTGCTGGCCCCCTCACAGTGGCATGAGAATGTCTGCCTCTCCTTGTTGGCCTCACAGACATGATGGGGAGGGGGGCGTATTCCTGAAATGTAATAGAGATGGGGAAATGTGTAGTTGGATGCACTTTAATCAATGGAAAGTGGTGTTTGGTGCACTTTAACTTGAGGATTGCCACTGACAGAAATGTCAAAACTATAAAAAATAAAAAAGGGGGAACAACAGTGCCGCTGTCAGAAAAACTGCAGCTCACAAGGGGGCAGGCACAAGACAAAAAGCAAAAAAACTAAAAAAACAAGCAGCAACCAAAAAGAAGGGGGTATACAGCACTGTATACCACACTAAAAGTTATGTAAAGCTGTGTAAAACACTGCACTACACAGACACACTCCACTGACACACTACAATATACTGCAGTAAAACTGCATTGACGTACTACAATATGCTGCAGTAAAACTGCACTGATGCACTGATACACTTCAATATGCTACAGTAAAACTTCACTGACACACTTCAATATGCTGCAGTAAAACTGCACTGACACACTACAATATACTGCAGTAAAACTGCACTGACACACTTCAATATACTGTAGTAAAACTGCCGTGATACACTACAATGACACACTTAAATATACTGCAGTAAAACTGCATGGGTGCCCTACACTGACACTACAGTAAAAGCGAATGGACGCACTACACTGACGCTGCACTATCACTATATTCACACTACACTGACACTCTACACTTACAATTGAATCACAATAGCTCACTAACTCACTAGTAGCAAGGAACAGAGCATTGACACACTACAATAAACTGCAGTTAAACTGCACTGCCATACTTCAATATACTGCAGTAAAACTGCACTGATGCACTACAATATACTGCCGTAAAACTGCACTGACACACTAAAATATACTGCAGTAAAACTGCACTGACACACTTTATTATACTGCAGTAAAACTGCACGGACGCACTACACTGACACTACAGTAAAACTACATGGATGCACTACATTGACACTACAGTAAAAATGAATGGATGCACTACACTGATGCTGCACCATCACTATTCTCACACTACACTGACACTCTACACTCACAATTTAATTTATAATAGCCGAGCCCTGACACACTACAATATACTGCAATAAAACAGCACTGGTGTACTACAATATACTACAGTAAAACTGCCCTGACACACTACACTGACACACTTCAATATACTGCAGTAAAACTGCCCTGACACATTTCATAAACTGCAGTAAAACTGCACGGACACACTAATCTGACACTATAGTATAACTGCATGGACACACTACATTGACGACAGGGGGAAGGCCCAAAGATAGAGATAGTCAGCGTGGAACATATTACAGAGGTTAGTATTAGGGGAATTAGTGGTAGGTTGACAAAAGCACATAAACCCAAGGTAAATATAGTAACAAGTCCTAGTTGCAATCTCAGAACACCTGATAAGAGGATAGTATGTGACCGGTCTAAACTACGTGGCATGTTCACCAATGCCAGGAACCTGGCGGACAAGATGGGTGAACTAGAGATACTGTTGTACGAGCAGGATTTTGTGGGAATTTCAGAGACCTGGTTCAACAGCTCTCATGATTGGCTGGCAACCATTCAAGGGTATACCCTTTATCGCAGGGATAGAGAGGTTAAAAAAGGGGAGGGGTATAACTATATATCAAGAATAATGTACAAGTCAATGTGAGAGATGGAATCACTAAGGGAGCTAGGGAGGAGGTGGAATCCTTAAGGGTAGAGCCCCAAAGGGATAAAGCTAAGGGGAAAAGAATACTGGGAGTATGCTATAGTCCCCCTAACCTGAGGGAGGAGGGGAGATGGATCGCCTATTACAAGTTGGATTAGCAGCAAGGATGGGAAGTGTTATTATAATGGGGGGATTTTAATTGTCCAGACATAGACTGGGCGGAGGGAACCACGCATTCGTCTAAGTTTTGTCAGTTCCTAAATGTCTTGCAGGACAATTTCATGGTTCAGATGGTAGACGCACCAACTAGAAATAAAGGGTTACTGGATCTACTGATTACCAACAATACAGACTTGATCACAGATATGGAAATACGGGGCAATTTAGGAAACGGCGATCACAGGTCAATTGGCTTCAGTATAAATCACACAAATAGGAAACATAAGGGGAATACAAAGATACTGAATTTCAAAAGAGCCAAATTCCATAAACTACAAACCTTGCTAGAAGGCATGAATTGGGATAAAATCTTAGGAATAAAGAATACAGAGGAGAGATGGGTTTGCATTAAGAGCCTATTAAAAAGGGGCATTAGCCAATGCATCCATTATGCTAGGAGAACTCTGGGAAATAGTTCTCATAGTAGCTGAGCTCTGAAAAGGAGGATCTGCAGTTTTTTTGCTATTTCCAGATGTGGATTAATGAGGACCACAAGTCATATACACTTTTCTTTTTGAATCTGTTTGTATGTCAGAAGTTTGGCCCTGAGGAATCTGACTGCTTTTCTTATCTGAATGTGGGCTGTTTTAGGCTTGTAACCCCACTTTAGAAAGTCACCCTTGAGGTGTTCTAAGTGATTGTCTCTGTGTCAGAACATCTGGTTGTATGTTGTGACCTGGTTGTAGTCTTTAGATTTTTTTCTGGAGTGGATGCTTGGGTATGTGGGGTGGTTGGTAGGTTTGTAGATGAATGCTTATAAAAAGTTACCTTTAATTTATATTGTAGTGTCCTGGAAACTGATATTTGTTAGTGAACAAATTAATTTGAGCTTTTTTTTTGGATGTAATTGTTATAGAATTGTCTTCTTCACATGTAGACTAGATGACTACAATGTCATAGATTTAACAGCAATAAGCCTTGAAATTTTATTAGGGCATTTAGACAAATATCCCTCTTCCAGTTTTGTCACAAAAAGATTTGCATACTGTGGTGGAAATCATGGTCCCATTGCCACATCAATTTTTTTTCCAAGTTGAGGTCCTCTGGCCAAACAGAAATGAGTTGTGAGTCAGGAAGTATTTGATTGATTGATTAATTGGTTTTTCAGGGAGGTCAAGTTCTTGAAGTTACAACATAATACCATAATTGAGAGACATGTTTGTGTAAAGGGATTCAACATCCCTTGTGGCTAGGTTGTAGTTAGCCAATATCAGTTATTAGCCGAAATCCAAAGTTCTACTATTCTAAATGGCTAACAAGGTATAACACTGTTGCTGCTATGACAAGGAAATGATGATACTTGGGATGTATTGTAAACTCGGTAACTGTGCATTCAGAGCTGGTGGATAACATTACTTTGCATTGTAGAGCCATTTATTCCAGACTTCATACAGCTGTTTCAGGTTTGTTGGTAATCATCAGTGCAGTGTATAGCAACCACGGCTTCTATGGAGAAGGGCTTGTGGTCCAAAGAGACATTTGGTTTGTTTGGTAAAGGCAAATAGTCTGTTCACTTTGCAAGGTGATTTTTACTTTACATGGACATTTTCTTTAGCTTAGTGAGTGAAGTGAATCTCTGCTGACTACCTTCATCCAATCATGTGCAAACATTATTTTTTTCATCTACCACAGTGATTGAATATACTTTGCAAAGAAATTTTTCACCACATTCACTAAGCTAAGTGAAAATTCTCTTGCAAAATGAACAGCCCATTTTCCTTTAGTAAATCAATCCCATAGATTTTTAGCCCATTTCACCATGACCTCTGTAGGTATACTGTCTAGATGGACCTTAGGTCATACGCCATAATGAATATGATTAAATTATATATCTTTGTTTTTTGAATGAAGTATTATGCATGTCAACTGTAAAAGTAATGTTACATTTCTGAGACTCTGACATAAGCTGACATGTGGCTTTAAGAACATTAGTTCTTCGCCAAAGTTCCACCCATGATCTAAATAAACACACAAACTTACTGATGTATCCCGCAGTGCCTCTTCATTACAGGAACAATGTATCATTAAACACTACATGCATATTATATTTGTCTTGTTGCGCTTCATTAATTTTAATTTGAGACTGTCAGCGCTAAAGCAAAAAGAGATGCAATTAAAGCCGTGACTGGGAAAAGGAATATTTTCAAGCTCTGATACCCTCCAATAGATCAGTTGTTAAATCATGATCCAAGCTTTGGTAATAGCATTCTTGACACAAGATATTATCAGGGAGCAGATGTGAAGTATCATTTTAATTTCATATCTGAGGTACTAATTAAACAGAGCGCATGTCACAGAACAATGAAAAAAAAAAACAGAGCTGGTACACTGTGTGTTGCAGATTCCGTCAGGGCAAGAAAATACAACTGATTTTAAAAGGGTAAAAATTAAAAAGCCAAATAAAAACCCAAAAATGATATAAAAAAAAAGTCCATGTCAAGATATTAGAAAGGAAGCAGGTGTTTGTAAACAGACTGATAAAGATTGGACTTGGACTGTATCTGAGAAACAGGTGATTTTAAAATATAGAAGAAAATAATAAGTAATAATTGGCTGGTATGGTAGATGATGTTATGTGCAAATTGTGAAAAAAAGACTAAAGCATTGAGTAAAGTATGGTCATTTTTGCATGGTATTTGTAATGTGACACATTTCAGTGGTAAAAACCTGCAGAACGAATAACAAAAAATTCAACAAACTGATTAATGTATAGGTAGATTGGGCTAACAATGCATATACAGAAATATGCACACATTACACACCATGTGTAAATGTCATGCGCACTGCTTTATAAATATGCCCCATTGGCGTATAGTGTGTGTGTGTGCAAATGGCTGTAAATGCCTATGCATTATTAAAGTGTGTGTAGAAAAAAAAGTGAAATTTACCAGATTGTTGGAATTTTTGCTCATAAAACATTTTTCCTGGCGAATCTTCCTGGTGTATGTGTTTTAAATTACAAGTGATGATTAACCTACAGTAAATGCTTAATAAATACCATATTTATCAGCATATAACATGCACAGGCGTATAACAAGCACCTTCACTTTAAGAGGGATGTTTCAGGAAAAACAACAATTTTAAATAAAGTACTTTGAAGCAACATATGGGTCAGTGCCTATCAATGCAGCTTGATCAATGCCCATCTGCAGCCACACCATTGCCCATCAATGCAGCTGAATCAATGCCCATCTGCAGCTTCACAATTGCCCATCAATGCAGCTTGATCAATGCCCATCTGCAGCCTCACAATTGCCCATTAATACAGCTTGATCAATGCCCATCTGCAGCCACACCATTGCCCATCCATCATTGCAGCTAAACAATACCCATCTGCAGCTTCACAATTGCCCATCAATGCAGCTTGATCAATGCCCATCTGCAGCCTCACAATTGCCCATCAATGCAGCTTGATCAATTCCCATCTGCAGCCTCACCATTGCCCATCAATGCAGCTGAATCAATGCCCATCTGCAGCTTCACAATTGCCCATCAATGCAGCTTGATCAATGCCCATCTGCAGCCACACCATTGCCCATCAATGCAGCTGAATCAATGCCCATCTGCAGCTTCACAATTGCCCATCAATGCAGCTTGATCAATGCCCATCTGCAGCCTCACAATTGCCCATTAATACAGCTTGATCAATGCCCATCTGCAGCCACACCATTGCCCATCCATCATTGCAGCTAAACAATGCCCATCTGCAGCTTCACAATTGCCCATCAATGCAGCTTGATCAATGCCCATCTGCAGCCTCACAATTGCCCATCAATGCAGCTTGATCAATTCCCATCTGCAGCCTCACCATTGCCCATCAATGCAGCCAAATCAATGCCCATCTGTAGTCTCACAATTGTCCATCAGTGCAGCTTGATTAATGCCCATCTGCAGCCTCCCTATTGCCATGAATGCAGCCTGATTAATGCCCATCTCAGGAAGGGGTCGGGATGAGCGCCATCAGATTACATACAGCAATAATCTCCTGTTTACTCAGCAGCCTCTTTAATACAAAGTCCTGCCTCCTGGACCGGCTTCTATGATAGACAGAACACTGGTCCAATGTCGGCCCAGGAGACGGGACTTCCTATTACAGAGGCCGCTGAGTAAACAGTATGTAATCCGACGGCGCTCATCGCTCCCCCTCCCTGCTCTCTCCGAGGCAGCCCAAATTGCAGTATCGGCATATAACACACACACACTATTTGCAACCGATTTTCAGGGTGAAAAAGTGAGTGTTATATGCCAATAAATACAGTATTTAATTCACTACTTTATAAACATGCTCCAAAGTGTTTTGCAAATGCATAGTTTATAATATTAGAACTTAAACTTAAATTAGGGTTAAAGGGGTTTATACCTGTAAGTCACTGGTTTACATAAACTAGTACATCTTGCAACATTTAAAAAAATCAAAATTGTTTTACAAAAAAAAATGTAATAAATAAAAAGTTGTGATTGAATAATTACTCACTAATAAAGCTCATCATAAAAATTCCAATACCTAGAAGCTATAAAGTCTGAGAACATTTCTGGAGAATATAATCAGATTTAGTTACGGTATATAAGAACATATGTTAACATTTCTAAAGCACCTTTAAAGTTATAACAAAAAAAAAAAAAAAGAAAATAAAATTGTATTATATGCACCTCCTTTTTGCATACAGATATTAGTGCAAGTACATTTTTCTCTTTGTAGATATTCAGTTTGTCTGTTCAAATATGTAGAAAAAGTCAACAATTTCAATGAAGTATACTTATTTTTTCACGTGACTGTATATGACTGTATATGACTGTACATGACTGTATATGACTGTATAAGGGTATAAGGAAGGTATCCTCAGAACCTTTATTATGTACAGCAGGTTAGTATTCTGGGACAACTAAATCCTTCAGCAGGAGGGAGAAATTGATGTTTAAAAAATAATATCTTATCAAGTGAAAAATTGCTGTACCGATAGCGAGCACTAATTTTATGGGAAGCTGGCTGCTGAAAGGATATTATTCACTGTATTCATGTTATCATAAAACAGGAAGTTTTATTGTAAGGCTATTGAAGGGTACAGCAGGAAGCCTCCGAGCTGATAAAGGCAGTAAAGAACACATAAGCTGGTTTCAAGCTTATTACAGAAAATACGTACTGCCCATTTTGATACACTTGGGTTAAATTACAACTGCACTAGGAACAGAGAAATAGAAGCTGTTCACTTTGCAAATTAAATGTTAGAGAGGTAAAGCTGAGTTCACTTCAAATAGCCTGACAAACAGTGGCGGCTGGTGCTCAAAATTTTGGGGTGCAAACAAACTGAAAAATTTAGAAAAAAAAACCCCATCAATTGCAGCCATTACTGTGCCCATCAAAAGCAGCCACTGTACCAAACGTAGCCACTGTACCATCAAACGCAGCCACTGTACCATCAAACGCAGCCACTGCACCCATTAAACGCAGCCACTGTGCCATCAAACACAGCCAGTCTGCCATCTAACACAACAACTGTGCCCATCAAACGCAGCCACTGTGCCCATCAAACGCAGCCACTGTGCCTAACAAACGCAGCCACTGTGCCATCAAACACAGCCAGTCTGCCATCTAACACAACAACTGTGCCCATCAAACGCTGCCATTGTGCCCATCAAACGCAGCCACTGTGCCCATCAAACGCAGCCACTTTGCCCATCAACCACAGCCACTTTGCTCATCAAACGCTGCCACTGTGCCCCAAATGCTGCCACTGTGCCCCAAATGCTGCCACTGTGCCCATTACACACTGCCACTGTGCCCCAAATGCTGCCACGTGCTCAAAATACTGCCACGGCACTTACCCTGTCTCGGGTGGGCTGCGGGTGATGGTGGCAGGCAGCGAGCGGTGTCCAGTGTCCTCCATGTCTTCCTCAATGTCTTCTCCCACCCGCTCCTCCCGCCCTGTAATATGATTGGACACGCCCAATAACAGAGCCTGTTGTTTCGACCAATCAAGTGACAGGTAACAGACCCGAGTACCTGATTGGCGGAGAGGCAGTTCAGTGTTAGGAAAGCGAATACTCATTCAGGGGGGCATGCGGACGGCGCGTTCTGTGATCTGAGTCCTTGGGACTTGGCTGATCACAGAGCAGGGTAAAAAAAAAAAAAGCCGTTAACCAGCTTCTGTTAGAGGGACATGGGTCCCCTTAGTAATTACCAGTGCTGCTAATCAGTTCCCTCCAGTGTCTCTAATCAGTGCCCACTGATGCCACCCAACAGTGCCCATCAGTGTCCATCAGTGCCATATATCAGTGCCACTTATCAGTGCTGCCAATCAATGCTCATCAGTGCTCTATCATCAGTGCCTCCCGGTCAATGCCCACTAGTACTGCCTATTAGTGCCCATCAGTGCCACCTATCAGTGCCACCTCTCTGTGCCGCCTATCAGTGCCCATCAGTTCCACCTATCAGTGCCAATCAGTGCTGCCATTCAGTGCCCATCAGTACCTCATCATCAGTGCCTCCTGGTCAGTGCCCACCAGTGCCACCTATCAGTGCTGCCGTAGTGATCACCAGTGCTGCTAATCAGTGACCTACAGCGCTGCTAAGCAGTGCCCATCAGTGCTGCCAATCAGTGCCCATGAGTGCCTTATCATCAGTGCCTCCTGATCAATGCCCAGCAGTGCCACCTATCAGTGCCATCTATCAGTGCCCATCAGTGCAGTCTATCAGTGCCACCTCTTAGTGCCGCCTATTATTGCCCATCAGTGTCACCAATCAGTGCAGCCTCATCGGTGCCTCCTAATCAGTGCCCACCAGTGCTGCTTCATCAGTGCCACCTATCCGTGCCCATCAGTGCCACTTCATCTGTGCCCATCAGTACAGCCTATCAGTGGCATCTAATCAGTGTCCATTAGCAAAGGAGAAAAATTACCTTTTTGCAAACATTTTGTTTTGTTTTTTTCAAAAATGTCAGTCTTTTTTGTTTGTTTAGCAAAAAATAAAAAATAAACTGTGGTGATTAAATAACACGAAAATAAGTCTCTATTTGTGAGATTAAAATAATAAAAATGTAATTTGATTACACTGTTACGCGAGTTCGCAATTGTCATTTAAAGTGTGAGAGTGCGGAAAGCTGAAAATTGGCCTGGTCAGGAAGGGGGTATACGTGCCTAATAAGCAAGTGGTTAAAGTTTCTCCCCAGATGTGAGGAGGAGCATGATGGCAGTAAGTAACCCATAGACACTATATTGTGTATTATACAGTATACAGTATTTCACACTAAAGTGTTCATTGTCCCAACAGTTGCTGGTTGCTAAGCAGTCCCTGACTATTTTCATGACATTCTTCTTTAGGTAGGTCAGACAAAGTATCAGTTCAGTGTACACTGAACCTTGTCTAATGGAAGAGTTTTTTAATGTTTGTGCTGATGTTTATATGTGTCTGTGAGACTCTTGCTTGTGGTAGAGCAATCAAAGCATATTTTATAGGTATAAGGAAGCCGAGGTTTTGATTAACCACGTCCCTCAAGCCCCTCCCCCTGTTAAGTTTGGCCATACCCATGATTTTTTCACAGCAAGCTTAGAGCACCAATGGGTCATTACCTCTTTGAAGTGTCCCTCATTCTCAAGTTCTAAAGTTGGGAGGTATTTAGAAGCCCTTCCGAACACTGTCTCTGCATATAGTGAGCATTTTGTTGTAGTCCTCGATGTGTCTGATGAGACAGTAATCACACCGACCAGCACCTGCAAACATTGTGACCAGTAGACTGGGATACCAGATTGGGGCATTTGTCTGTTATCAGTTTTTTGAGGGTTTTTGGTCTACTAAGGCACACTGTCTGTGTTGATGGGGAAAATGTATGAATTTCTTTTCTGCAACCCATGGCCTCAGGATAGAAATTTGCACCAGGTATTGCCGGCCTAAATCAGTAGACATATTTGCTGCAAATGGGGTTGATTTACTAAAGGCAAATAGGCTGTTCACTTTGCAAGGTAAGTTGCACTTTACAAGGAAATTTGTCCCGGAGCTTAGTGAATATGGTAGTTATGTTGACTTTCATTATCAAATCACGTGCAAGCATATATACTGTTTTTTTCTTTTCCTTGCAAGTAATTGGGTATTTTATGTAACGTAAAATTTCACCACATTCATTAAAGTGGAGGTTTCCGCCTTTTTTTTTTTAAGCCAGCAGCAACAAATACTGCAGCTGCTGACTTTTTAAAACTGGACACTTACCAAGCAATCGCCCATCCTTCGGCTGCACCCACGGCCATCCTCGGTTAGGGAATTGGGAGGTGAAGCTTTGCGGCTTCACTGCCCGGTTCCCTACTGCGCATGCACGAGTAGCGCGCCGTGCCATTACTGGTCCCCGCTCTCTCCTGGGAACAGTGTGTTTCCCAGAAGACAGCGGGGACTGCGGGGAGAGGCATGTCTGCCGCAGTCCCATATCCCTGGAAGTGGGTGCAAATACCTGTCTTAGACCCCCTCCTCCCTGAAAGGTGCCAAATGTAACACCGGAGGTGGGAGGGTTCCGAAAAGCGGTAGTTCCATTGAAAAGCTCCCATTTTCCATTGAAAAGTGCTGCATCCCGCACATTGATATCAATTCCTGCCTTAATGAATCTAAGGCCCCGTACACACGGCCGAGAAACTTTTCCCATTGCCCAACGAGGAAATAAAGAACATGCTCTCCATTTGGCTCGACGAGGTTCTCGGCGAAAAGTGTGCACACGACCGGTTTTCTCGGCAGAATACATCTCCCATCGAGTTTCTTGCTGGATTCTGCTGAGAAAACTGGTCGTGTGTACGGGGCCTTACAGTCTAAGGTCCCTATCTGACAGACATGCATGCACGCATATACTAATGCCAATGGGAGGAAACCCATGCAAGCACAGGGAGAACATGTAAACTCCATGCAGTGCCTGGTGAGAATTGATCCGAGGACCCCAAGGCAGAATTGATCACCACAAAGCCACTGTGCTGCCCTGCAGTGACTTTGGACGGAGAATTGTTCATAAATGTTGATATCAGAGACTGATGGGCAGTTATACAAATACCTACAATAAATAATTTCTACTATGGGGGTACTACCAGCTTTTAATGTCAGTGGTGTACTTGCTTATTTTATTAAATTTTTTTACAGTACTTCATTACATCTATTGAGATTTTTGTTGAATACATGATTGAAAAGGCAATTTTAGTGTCCTTTTCAAGTATATTATCTTTACCTGTAGGCACTGGTTGAAATAACATCTAATGTTTTCCTGATGAAAATGTTGAAAATGAAACAAATTCCACAGGGTGTACTTGACTTTTTTCCATAATTGTACATATGCACAAAGGCAGATATTCACAGAACCTTTATTATATATAACAGGTATGCGAGAAGTCTGGGGCAAATACATCCTTTAGCAGGAGGAGGAATTTAATGTTCATATCAAGTGAAAAACTGCTGTACCCTACCCAAAGTTGCGACTAATTTTATGGGAAGCTGGCTCCTGAACACATATTATGCATTGTATTCTTGTTATAAAACAGGAAGTCTTATTGTAAGGCTATTGAAGGGTACAGCAGGAAGCCGCGGAACTGATAAAGGCAGTAAAGAACACATACAGTAAGCTAGTTTACAGCTTAATACAGAAAATATGTATTGCCCATTGTGATACACTTGTCTTGAACAAAGAAATAGAATCTGCTCTTTTTGCTAAATAAATGTTAGAGAACAAGGTAAAGCTGTGTTCACTTTGAATACCCAAACATGTGGTCTGTGTTTTATTTCCCTTTTATATAATTGGGTATGACTTCAATGTGTATTCACTAACATTTTCTTTGCATAGTAATATTTCATAGTAATATTTCACTTGGTTAAGTAAACAGCATCTAGTAAATCAACCCCAATGTTTAACACACTGCATTTGCATTTTTACAGCATTTGTCAGTAAAGCTTTATGGTCTTGTGTTATATATAGCACTGCACGATACTAGAACACCTAAGTGGCAAGGCTGTATCCTGGCCTAGGCCAACAAGGCCCAGGCCTAGGGCAGCACTTTGCAGGGGGGCACCACGGAAAGTGTCCCCGCTGGCTTGTGCTACACTGTTGGTGTAACGCAAGCTGTTTCTAATTTTGACTGTCCTATCATCCTGGACCACAAACCTTCCTCACTGTGATATATGTTTTTGCTGCACCATTGGCGTGGTTATATCTTCTTAGTCCTCTCCATAAAATTATCAGAAATTTGTGCTTGAAGTAGAACTATAGGCAACACTTTTTTTTTCATTTTGGATAGAGTAAGGGAGGGTTCTAGCCCCTGTCAGTTTATTTTTTTTACCAACCCTGTCCCATTGCAGAGATTTCCCTTCACTTTCTGCCCCATAGCCAAACAGGAAGTGATAGGAAATCTATGCAAATTAAGGGAATCCATTCCCCCCACCCAGGCATTGAGAACCATTTTCCCCTTCTCGAAAATGTCAGAGTGGGTCTTAAACAGAAAAGGGTGTGGTCTTGACAGGAAGGGGCTGGGTCATATTTAAATTAGGGGGTGCACAAGTTTAGTCAGGCCTAGGGCAGCACAAAACCTAAATACACCACTGCTAAGTGGTACTCATCAGGGCCGGATTAACATAGGGGCTATTGGAGCTGCAGCTCCAGGCCCCTTTCTCAAGATAGGCCCATTTGTCAAAAAAAAGAAAAGAAAAGAAGATCGACTTTGAGGGTTGTAGCTCGATGACCAGGGGTCACAGAGACTCAACATTTGGGGGGTATGTAGCTGAAGACATACCACTGGGTAAAATATGGGGTCGTTATAATTTATAGTTTTTCTTCACTTTTTGTCAGTTTGCCAGACAGGAAATCAGAAAAATCTGCAACAGAGACACAGACACAAATAAAAACCTAAGTTATCAGAGTTATCACGTTATAGCTTTGCCCTGCCCTACAACAAAAACATTTTTTATTTCTGTCTGTGCTGCTATTGAAGCTTTCCCCTTACTTCCTGTCTGGTAAACTGTCAGTACAACAGGAAGTAAAGGCAAAAGCGGAAAGCAGTAAAAACCTGGCAGGGTTTCTAAGCTTCAAAAGTAAGAACAAGTGTTTTGGCTGGACTAAAACTTTAAGTTATTCTTTAAGTGCAATATGGGAAAATAGGAATACAAATCTAGTTGTTTGCTGTAGGCAATAAGATTTAATTTTTCCATCAAAAGCTGTCATTCATGAAGCCCACTAAGAAAAACTACCTGTAACTAAACCCATGGCTTATGTCTGTAGTTACGTTTACAGGTTTACATACTACACTAAAGACACAAACAAGTAGAAAAAGATAACTATAAATATTCTACATTGGTCATCTAAAGAAAGATGGACATAAGCTTTTAGAGGGTTTTCTTATTCCTTTCCTGCCTCAGCATCCTTTAAATGGGTTGTAAACCCTATTTTTTTTAAAATAACAAACATGTCATACTTACCTCCAGTGTGCATTTCTTTTTGCTTCAGTCCTCCTCTTCTGGGGTTCCTCAGCGGTGCTGGTTGCTCCTCCCTGCATCCAGTGTTCACGTTAAATAAGACTCTCCTCAGGTGGACACCAGTGCGGGCACGCTCCCGAGTCCTGCATCTGTGTCCATTCACAAAGAATGTAGGACTCGGCCCTGCCCCCCGGCGCAGCGTCATTGGATTTGATTGACAGCAGCGGGAGCCAATGACTACACTGCTATTAATCTATACAATCAGGACACGAGACACCAGCTAGAGCTGGCATGCAAATTCCTGGGCCGGAGGGTGACATTGTTCAGGTAAGTAAAACTGGGGGGCTGGGAGGCTGCAGCACTACAGAAGGTTTTTCACCTTAACCTCCCTAGCGGTATGATTATTTCAGAAAAAAGGTGCTGAAAGCGGTACCATTATTTGCAAGGAAATTTGGCGTTTTATACTGTAGGCCTGTAATTCTTAGGAATAACTCACTTAAATCTGTCCAAACGAGAGTCTAGTAGGCATCCCGGGTATGATTTTTTTTTAAAAACAAAATTATAAATTATAATATAATAAATAATCATAAATAATTATAACAAATAATAATATAATTATGATAACAATTATTCAATAATGTAATCAACTCAAAATCACAGAAATTTGCTCAGTTGCAGAATTGTCGCTGTCATTACTTTTATTTTTTTATGACGAATTTCCCCACAAATCACTATCGCACAATTCTGCAAGTGATTATAATTTATTATCGCTGTTTTCTAGCTGTTTTAAAATCATTTTTTACATAAAGGGACACTTTTGGTTGCTATGGACAATCTACAGTTTGTAGGCAGAAAGAACAGTTTTATTATATAAAAGAACATGTAGGACACTGGGCAGACCACTAGGGACAAGGGGGGTGTATTTTTTACATACAGTACTGTAATCTATAAGATTACAGTATGCTGTATGTAAGGTGTTTGTTTACCTTTTTGAATTTGGCGCCGTTCTCCGCCCCGTGCGTCGTAACGTCGCAGGGAACGGAGATCGGCGGCACACAGAGGCACTGTGTGAATCGAGCGAGGTCCCGCTCACTCACACAGCACAGTGGCATTGCTGCATCCAGGGACAAGGTAAGTAAACCAAGCCTGTGGATTCTGCGAGGCGAGCCCGAGTCTGACTCCGGGTTACCGATCGCAGCAGAAAAATTTAACCCCGAGTCAGACTCGGCAATACCGCCAGGGGGGGTTAATGCATAGACTGCATTAAGGTGAAATACCATGAGGGTTTACAACACCATTGGAGTCAAGGGGGCAGGTATGACTGCTTGAATACATGACCACATTGATTGGCTATCACAGTGGTCACATGATTGGGAGCACATCATTACTAAAGACCAGGAGTTGACTATGACAGCTCAGTCACTGTTCTGTTCTCAGCACAGGAAATT
Organism: Rana temporaria; assembly: GCF_905171775.1. Classification (NCBI taxonomy): domain Eukaryota; kingdom Metazoa; phylum Chordata; class Amphibia; order Anura; family Ranidae; genus Rana; species Rana temporaria. The sequence continues at coordinate 194,759,815 of NC_053490.1, forward strand.
CAGCTATCAATGGACACATATGTGCAGCCAGTGGCCATTGAAGCCCACCCTCTTTTCTGCCATATATATGTGTTACCTGGACAGCAGGAGGTTAACAAATCATCATTATTATATACGATTAGATTACCTGAATATACAGGTTAATTTCTATGGAAAATAATAACATCAAAACAACTCTAATGCCGCGTACACACCATCACTTTATGTGATGAAAAAAAATGACGTTTTTAAAAACGTCACTTTAATTGACTGTGTGTGGGGGAAAACGTTGTTTTATGTCTTGTAAAAAACGACCAAAAAAAATTGAAGCATGCTTCAATTTTATGTGTCGTTTTTCAAAAGTGCACTTTTTACTTCACAGAAATTGACCGTGTGTAGCAAAAAACGTCGTTTTCTAAGACGTTTTTTCATCCACGCATGCCCAGAAGCTACTTATGAAGCAAGCTTCAATGGTAAAACGTGGTGGAACGTAACCTCACTTTGCTAGAACATTGTGAGAAAAACGATGGTGTGTAGGCAACTTCGTCTTTGAAAATTGAAGTTTCAAAAACGTCATTTTTTACTTCACAGAAAGTGTCGTTTTTTTTCATCACATAAAGTGATGGTGTGTATGCGGCATAATAGAACAAAAAATAACAGTTGATAAAAATAAATAAAAATAAATAACAAATAACAAAACTTGGCTGATTGCTAGTTCTTTTAAAACCCAACTCTAGCCAAAACGTATTTAGTTTTGGATAGAGTGGTAAAGAGTTGGCACAGTTGTAATTTTATTGTCACTGTTTGTGTGCCTGTTGGGGATTTTAACCCACTTCCTGTCAGGACATGAGATTTCTCCAACAGGGACGCAGCCAAATATGAAAACACAGTGGGGGGGGGGGGGAGATTTACTAAAACGGGTGCACTCAGAATCTGGTGCAGCTGTGCATAGTAGCCAATCAGCTTCTAACTTCAGCTTGTTCGGTTAATCTCTGACAATAAAATCTGGAAGATGATTCGGATTTTGCAAACATCAGTAAATCAACCCTGTTGTTAGTGAGGAAAGGTTAGAATTTCTGACAATGTTTCTATTGTACCAATAGCCCTTTTTCCTGTATGGTGGTCACAGGGACAGGAAATCTCCCCAATGGGATTGCAGACAAAACTGAAAATGTTGTTTTCAATATAGTTAGGTTTTAAGCAAGAGCATCTGCTGGTACCTAGTCATGAGGATACACAGTAATAAATAACACAATTTTTGGCAGTGAAAGGAGTAAATGGGAGTTGTCTTTCTGCATTTGATGTCGCTGTGTGGATAACAGTTCTGAGGTCACGTTTCAGCTGGTTTCCTTTGTGTTGTGTTTCTTTGAATGCAGCATGCCCTACTGACTTCCATTTGCATTGCAAATAAAGCAGGTCAAACTCAGTCTTTTGATGCATTTTGAGTTTGAACGTATGTGTTTGAGTAGCACTGTTATGGAATGCAGTAGGCAGATCATTAAAATAGCTTCACTACTGAATTTGCTACTACTGTACTCTGTGACTACTGTACCTTGTGACTGATGAAGAGTCATTGGTCACAGGGAGCTAAGTCAGATACGTACTCCGAATTAGTCCATATTTAACCATTGCATTTTAGTGCTGTGTGTTGGTAAATTCCTGCCTGCTTTATCTTTGTTGTAGTTTCCAGCTTAGATCATCCTGTGCAATGTATATGAACTAATAGTAAAACATGTAAAACCTGTGTAAATTGCTCTATAATGCACTATACTACACTAACATGCAGGGCATGAAGGTAGCCTAATGCTTTGTACACACGATTGGAATTTCCGATGAAATTTTTTTTCATTGGATATTCCGACCGTGTGGGGCCCATCGGACTTTTTTCCGTCGGAGTTTAGAAATAGAACATGTTTTATTTTTTTCCGATGGAAAAAAATCCAATCGTAAATTCCGATCGTCTGTGTGGAACTCTGACGGAGAAAAAAGCATGCTGGGAAGCATTGAACTTAATTATTCTCGGCTCGTCAGTGTTATACATCACCGTGTTTTGGACGGTCGGAATTTGCTCTGACAGTGTGTATGCAAGACAGCTTGAACGGAATTCCGACGGAAAATTCCATCGGATTTTATCCCATCGGAAATTTCGATTGTGTGTACAGGGCATAAGAGTGCTCTGTATCTACACTGAACAAAATTATAGTGAAAAACAGGAGCGGCCTTGATAAATCGACTCACATTGGGTGTTGTCTGTGCCCGTACATTTCCCAGTTCTCAATGAGTAATTAAATGGAAGTAGCATAGATTTTCCTTCCTCTTGGCATGTTAAAATATAACACACAATATGGATTGCGGAAATTTCTGACAAACATTTCACAACAGATCTTAGTACAAATGTAAATTTCACTGAGCAAAATTAAAAACGCAACACTTTTGTGTTTGTCCCTATTTATCATGAGCTGAATATAAAGATCTTCAACTTTTTCTATGTACACAAAAGGCCTATTTCTTGCAAATATTGCTCACAAATCTGTCTAAATCTGTGTTAAGCTATGTTCACACTGCGAATTCCAAATCGCACGATTTTTCCGCAATTTCGCAGCCGTAATTTTGCCGTGCATTTCCCGCGATTTTACCGCAAATTTGCGGCTGCAAATTCAGGGATTGCCAGTCTATAGAGCTGAATTCGCATCGCACACCGATCAAACTCGCACAGGACCCTTTTTTCCCACAGCTTAGATTCACACCGCACTGATATGAATGCCACTAATGGAAAACAATGTTATTTTAATGACTTGCGAATTTGAGCAATCGCAATGGCTCAAATTTGCAAAAGAATTTGCAGCAGTGTGAACCTAGCCTTAGTGAGCACTTCTCATTTGCCAAGATAATCTATCCCTCTCACATGTGTGGCATATCAAGATGCTGATAATACAGCATGATTATTGCACATGTGTGCCTTAGGCTGGCCACAATAAAAGGCCACTCTAAAATGTGCAATTTTATTGTATTGGTGGGGTTGGGGGTCCAAAAACCAGTCAGTATCTGATATGACCATTTGCCTCACACAGTGCAGCACATTTCCTTCACATAGAGTTGATCAGGTTGTTGATTGTGGCCTGTGGAATGTTGATCCATTCCTCTTCAATGGCTGTGTGAAGTTGCTGGATATTGGCAGGAACTGGAACAAGCTGTCATATAGGCCAATCCAGAAACTTACTCAATGGGTGACATGTCTGGTGAGTATGTTGGCCATGCAAGAACTGGGATATTTTCAGCTTCCAGGAATTGTGTACAGATCCTTGCAACATGGGGCCCTGCATTATCATTCTGCAACATGAGGTGATGGTTGTGGGTGAATGGCACAACAATAGGCCTCAGGATCTCGTCATGGTATCTCTGTGCATTCAAAATGCCATCAATAAAATGCACCAGTGTTCGTTGTCCATAGCATATGCCTGCCCATACCATAACCCCATCACCACTATGGGCCACTTGATCCACAACGTTGACATCAGCAAACCATTCACCCACACAACACCATATACGCTGTCTGCCATCTGCCCTGTACAGTGAAAACTGGGATTCATCCGTGAAGAGAACACCTCTCCAAAGTGCCAGATGCCATGGAATGTGAGCCTTTGCCAACTCAAGTCGGTTACGATGACAAACTGCAGTCAGGTCGATACCCCGATGAGGATGGCGAGCATGCAGATGAGCTTAACTTAGAAGGTTTCTGACAGTTTTCGCAGAAAATATGTAAATAGATTGTTATGGCAGCTATCTGGGTGGCTGGTCTCAGACGATCTTGGAGGTGAAGATGCTGGATGTGGCGGTCCTGGGCTGGTGTGCTTACACTTGGTCTGCAGTTGTGAGGTCGGTTGGATATACTGTCAAATTCTCTGAAACACCTGTGGAGACGGCTTATGGTAGAGAAATGAGCATTCAATTAAAGGGCAACAGCTCTGATGGAAATTCCTGCAGTCAGCATTCCAATTGCATGCTCCCTCAAAACTTGCAACATCTGTGGCATTGTGCTGGGTGATAAAACGTTTAGAGTGGCCTTTTATTGTGGTCAGACTAAGGCACACCTGTGCAATAATCATGTTGTCTAATCAGCATCTTGATATGCCACACCTGTGAGCAGGATGGATTATCTCAGCAAAAGAGAGGTGCTCACTAACACGGATTTAGCCTAGGTTCACACTGGGCTGCCGGAGTGAAGCCGTGCAAGTTCAGTTGAACTCGCATGATTTCACTCCCGCTGGCAGTCCTGATTTCGGCCGCGATTTCAGAGACATCTGTGCAGGTTTCTGCACAGATGTCAATGTAAATTGCGGCCCAAAGTCGCAAAAAGTAGTACAGGAACTACTTTGTGAAAACAGTGCAGTGCTGCAGATGCGGCGTCGCACAGATTAGGACGGTGCCATTGCTAACAATTGCCGGCAAATGCCGCCGATTTGAGATGCAATTTGACATCTCAAATCGCATCTCAAATCGTACCAGTGTGAACCAGGCCTTAGACAGATTTGCCAACAATATTTGAAAAAATAGGCCTTTTGTATACATAAAAGTCGATTATCTTTAAGTTCAGCTCATGATAAATAGGAGCAAACACAAGTGTTGCGTTTATAATTTTGCTAAGTGTAATTTACATTTTTACTAAGATCTGTTGTGAAATGTTTGTCGTAAAGATATTGCAGACATTACCACAATCCATATTGTGTGTTATATTTTAACATGCCAAGAGGAAGGAAACTCTATGCTACTTCCATTTAATTACACATTGAGAACTGGAAAATGTACGGGCACAGACAACACCCAATGTGAGTCGATTTATCAAGGCCGCTCCTGTTTTTCACTAGTGTAAAATGACTCTAGATTAAGCCTAATGATTATTTTCATTGCAAGAACTGGTAGTAATTTTCCCTTAGTGTAAAAATTGTAAACCTTGATAAATTACTGCAGAGAAGTAATGAAACTGAAGGGTTTACTCTTTCAGCTCAGACCTACTCAACGTAACATATACAAAAGCAATGAAAAATAAACTGCACAGAACTGCAGGGCAATTAATTAGGACAGATTCCTGAAACATGTAAGCTGAGCAGCAATTTACACATACAAACACACATTCTTTGTTATTAACTACCATAATAACATAATAAATTGCCCTCCTCTAGATCAGCAATACTAGGATTTATAAGAACGGAAAATGTGTGAAAGAAGGGCTGTTTGTGGTATTCTCGTCAAGCAACCAGGTACAGGCATATCCTACTTTAAAGTACACAATGGGGCTTATTTACTAAAACTGGAGAGTGCAAAATCAGGCTCACTTCTGCATAGAAACCAATGAGCTTCTAACCCAAGCTTGTTCAATTAAGTCTGGTAATTAAACCTGGAAGCTCATTGGTTTCTATGCAGAAGTGAGCCTGATTTTGCACTTTCCAGCTTTATTAAATAAACCCCATTGTGTACTTAAAAATGGGGTATGCCTGTACTCTTTATATTCTTCTAATGTTAAAAAATGAGATGATTACATGCTCCAGGCTAAACAATTCTTCACTTGCAAAATTGTATGATTAAATCTTTTGATTGGCATAGTAAGAAAAAAGTTAATCAAAATGAGGAAGTTGTAGATAATGCGGTCAATGGAAGGTGGTTTTGTGGCTAGGAAGGTAAACTATGAACTATGCCAGTATATGGACATATTGTCCTGGCTCCATGTTATTGCGTTTCTCACTATCCTTGTTTGTGATCACATATATACAGTGCCTTTATCCATCCAAATTGATGTAAATGCATTACCATTATTATTCAATAAATGTATTTAGTAAGGATTTTATGGTATGTTGGCATTTTTCCTCTTTAATCTATATATACCTGGGGCTGGGTGAGCCTTGGATTATTTTGGACGCTGAGTTGGAGTGGTCACATTCCTTCTGGGGTGGTGCTGTTTGTGGTGGTTCCGTGTATGCTGGTTCCTGTGTATGCCCGTCCATGTGGAATCCAATCTACCTTGATTTATCTGCACATTTGTCTGCTCATCAGTAGCCCATTCAATCTGGCAAGAGTACCCGATCATTGTGTCTGGTGGTGGCTACATATTTGATGTTAATTTCCACTCTCGGTGGTCTTGTTCACAAAATCACATCTAACTTCTTCCCAGAAGCAGAAGTTTGAATTTGTATTGAACTGTTATTCCACTCCAGTCACTTACCTTGTTCCTAGGAACGCTTGTGTTTTTCACGTGTATTCCTACATGGACATTATGATTTATGGATGTATTTTTATCAGTATTATGTTTGTATGATTCACATACACACTTTTGATTGATTTTAGTTATTTATCTAATTAATTAATTTTTTTGCATTCTCATTTTGTTTGCATGTCTTAGCGCTGCACTTTATATCACACTCACTTATGCCATAAGTTCTATTGCCGTGCCAGCAGCTTAATATTCCTTAAGTGCTGGCGAAGTATAATCTTTTTTGTTATATACCAGTATATGGTTTGGATAGACTGAATTATAGAATTCTGAGGAAACAATTTCTTCATTTTGTATGATAGACTTTAGGGAATCTGCTCTTTCTGTTAAAAGAGAGTGATACTTTACCAGTTATTTGGAATTATGACTTACTGCAGCAAGAAAGTGCCATAGCTAGTCCTTTGCAGATGTTGAGATAGAACCTAGAAACATAAACCATACATAACATGGTTTTAATGTCTGATGAGTGTTCTATTTGCTCAGCACCCTTCCAAAGGTATTTGGTAGCCAAACAATTGTGGGTGCGGTGCCAGTACTTCTAGGATTCCAGGATCTGCTGCCGGTGTCTGGTATATTTGGAAGCATTTATTGGAGGTTTATTGGACATCTAAAATGAGAACAGTGATATTCAAAAGTTTATAACCTCGCTGACCCATAACAATCATTCAGACTTTGTGTTATTCAGATTTGAACAACAAATCCAGACTTATTGCTATAGATTATTGCCAATTTTTCATGTCGCAACAAGGTAACTTGCACAATAGAAATATGGTGACTGCCCCAATAACCTCTGCTTCTGAAAATACAAGCTTGCCATGTTTTTCTAAAATCTTAAGTACAGTCTTAAGTGTTAAGCAACATATATGTGCATTAAAATTCCGTCTTTATTCTATATTCAGTTGCTTCATGTTTATTTCATGTTAGTGAGTAAAAGTACCAAAGCCAATGGTTGCCAGGCAAGTCGAATTTTCAGAAGAATTTTAGCATAGGTTTCCCATAAAATGAATCAATTGGGCAAAATAAAATAATAAATAATTTGTAGCTGATAGCAGCATGGAAGAGGATAATAGATGACCCACCATGTCACCAATCCACAAGGGGACCTACCTAAACCTATGCAAATATTAACCTAAAAATACAATATTTGCAGTGATGATTCAGGTGAGACCTGGATGGCACTGTAGTGACTGATCTTTGGTGGGCTGAACAAGAGAAATACAATTATACCTCAACCAGGTTAAACAGTGTGTGGTTAGTGGAATCTCCACTGCCAGCTATTGTATTCAGAAGCCTGTGGGACTTGGCACTCCCAAATGTGTCAATAACCAGAAAGTGATTGCATTTAAAAAGATACAGTCACTGTTCGGCCAACAATTTTTCGCTTGTTCCCTTCTATTTTTAATTCAACATTTATAAAGGTGATGGTGACCTGGCCACTCAGGGTTTGAATTTTATTTGAATCCTGCTGAATTCAAGCTGAGTATGGCCTGCTTAAAACACATGGGGCCGGATTCAGGTAGAGTGGCGCATAGTTATGCTGGCGTAGCCAACGTAAATCATTGAGGCAAGAACAGAATTAACAAAGCACTCGCTTCCAACGTTGCGCCGGCGTAACGTAAATTGGCCGGCGTAAGCCTGCCTGATTCAAAGTAGGAAGGAAGTGGGCGTGATCTATTTAAATGAAACTTGACCCCATGCAAATGATGGGCCAAACGAACGGCGCATTTGCGTGCATGCTCAGAATCACGTCAAATTTACTCCCTAGATACGACGGCTCAATGCCTACGACGTGAACGTAACCTACGCCCAGCCCCATTCACGTACGACTTACGTAAACAACGTAAAATACGACGGCTGTTCCGACGTCCATACCTTTGCATGGGATGCGCCTCCTTATATGTGGAATAACTTTGCGTCGGACGTACGCCTTACGTAAACGGCGTAGATTACAGCGACGGGCGCAAGTACATTCGAGAAACGGCGTATCTAGGTCATTTACATATTCGATCAATGGAAGCACCCCTTGTCGCCAGCGTAAATATGCGCCCAAGATATGACGATGTAGGAAACTTACGTCTGTCGTATGAAGCCAAAATTCAGGCGTATCTTACTTGCTGAATAAGGCACATAGATACGACGGCGCATCCGTGCACTTACGCGGCGTATCAGTAGATACGTCGGCGCAAGTCTTTCTGAATCTGGGCCAAGGTGTACGTTGTCAGCTTATTTCTAGAGATGCTACTTTTCTAATTTAGATTTCCTCACAGATTCTGTGCAGGACTGGGATCAAAGTACAATAATACTTGATTTAAAGGGTGTGCAGGAAAAAAAAGCAACAGACAAAGCTTTGCGTATGAAATTGAGCACAACTTAAAATAACTTAATTTTATATTTTATTAATAATTTAATAGAGAGCCAGTTATTCTTGAGTTATATTTTGCTGAAATCGCTGTTTTACAGATTTACTGGACCAACTTGAAAAATATTCCTAATAACACAGTTATTGCATTTTACTTGTAAACTCTTGTATTCATTAGAGCTGCATTATGCTATTTTAATGAGTTCATGGAGTCATAGTCCTTAAATATTCTGATAAATTAGCTGCTGCTATGTAAAGCATGCGTCACATAAAAAAATTACATAAAAGTTCTGCAAGTGGGAGTCATGTTTCTTTTGTTTATAAGGAAAGTGCTCTGATGTTACGAAGTTGTTTTCTTCTTTTTTTTTTCTAGTACTTTGAAGAGAATGATCCTATGACAATATAGATGACCCCTTGCGTCGAACTGGCATCCTCTGTTAAGGCACTGCATTGTTATCAAATGTGGCCGATGTCCAGTTTTCGTATACTGTGAAAAAAAAAAACAATGGAGATAAATTTAGTCAATGCTGGGAAAAAGGAATCCACTTCACTGTCTGTTCAGCCCTTTAAAGCCACGCCAAAAAATAGCTTCCTTCGGTGTCCTTTGGGATATCTGGCTGTAGGATTTTTCCTTGAAGTCATCTTGAGAATAGGTCATCATTAACAACCATTAAACATGTATACAAGATTATGCTGCTAAATACCATGTGTTTAGGGCAACAGAGCTTCCATACTATGTAAACCAGATTATGTCATTTTCAAAGGACGCACAGTTTGCTGCTGTACCACTAGAATGTGTATTATCTGGGTTAATCATGTTTATTTATAAGGCTGTTTATTTAATAAAAATCCATCTTCCCCCCACTGCTGCTTAGGAAGGGATCCTACTGTTGAGACATGATTATTATTATATCACCACAGTTGCCATAAACTGGGAATGAGGGGGGATATGTTTTTTGGCAGTAGTCAGAGCTTATTATTAATATAATTGTTTTTATGCAGGATATATATAATACCACCAGTTTGTGCAGTGCTTTACAGAAAAAAGGGAGACAGTATCATTACAATACAAATCAAGACAAGAGGGATAGGCAGGCTCTGCTTGTGAGACCTTACAATCTGGAGCGAGGGTCAAGTGATACAAAAGTTATTAAATGTAAATCCGGGTACATGTGGGCCGAATGTTGGCAAACAACAGCTGGTTAAAAATAAAACAGCTGACATGCAGCCCGTGTGTATGTCGGTCTGTCCGACAGAAGCCGGCCGAACGTCAATGCATGCTGGAAAACCATCATCCGACTGACTCCTGATTATAATCATTTTATTATCATTTATTTTTATTTTTCATTTCATTTCAACTCATTATTCAAAATTTTTAATTGTAATTGTAATTTTTTTTTTCGAAATAGGGGGTTTCTTGCAATTATAATAAAATAATGTTTTTAAAGTTTCTCTAAGTGATTAAGGTATTTGTTTGTGGAATGACATCCTTCGGATTAATTAGACCTTTAAAAATGGGCACTATTATTAAACCAATGAAAAATGGCCACTACGAAAATCATATTGGACAAATAGAAGGGAGGAGACTCCCCTTTTGTATAAAAACTCGGTCTGACTAACTGGAAATGAGGTCCATGATGACGCATCGTGGGAGGGCGAAGCGCGTTGATGTCATTTCCGGTGCTGAGTCCAAACGACGTCACTTCTGGTTATGGCGGAACACACGTTGGATGCAGCGTTTCCGTTTCCTAGATTTAATCCCTGGATTGTGTATATGCCTATTTTACATCAGTGTCTTGTAAATACAAACATATTTTTTTGTGCAATAAACTCCAGTTATACAGAGCTTCACTATCAGCTCCTTTTTAAAAATGTTGGTGAATATCTCAACCTTTGAGAACCACGCTGGGTGAGATCTCCATTGGACCTCTTCGAGCCATCACTGCCTTAGACTGAAAAACTAGGAGACCATTCTATCTGGTGAGTGGGGACACAGGAGTGGTGTGTGTCATACCACAGAGTGAAAGTTTGGACCAACTGTTGACAAATTGTTTTCACATTGGATGATTTATAAATGGTAAACACTTTTGCACTATTGCAAGCACTATCATTATTTTGTTGTATGCTTTCGAGTGAAGAGCACTTTGTGTACAGCAGCTGCAATTTTCATTATATATTTGTTTCACGTATTTACTTTCAGAGCAAGTATTTATAACTATCTACTTTATAGCTTATATGTAATGGCAGGATAGGCTTCAATAAAGTAGAAAGAAAAAAACTTCCATGAGCCCAATCTTCAGTTTTTCATGTGGATGGAATGTTTTTTTTTTTCAATATAGAAACAATAAAGACAAACAGAGAAAATCTATTTGCCTGACTCTGGTGCCTAATGTAGGAATATGTGATTTTCATTGACTTGCATCTTTTCAGAACTTTTTACAAGTCTGTATACTGTGCATGCATTTATTAATATTGTTGACCTTTGTGTTCAATAACTAAATTCTTCATCGCCAATGAATTGAGGTTCCCTGAACCCAATAACTTCACACACTAGATTATTGTAAAAAAAATCTGTCAAACAATTTGTACCAGTCTTTTCATTTTAAGGGTTTGAAGGAGTAATATCTTTAAAAGTACAATGACAGGAGTTTATTGATTACTGATCTCTTTAAATGATGCACTTCTCATGCCAATGACAAATTCCCAGGTCTGCTTTCCTTAAGTTGTTTTACATTAAATCAATTTTTCAGCTATTGCCTTAAGAAATTGGTTGTGTATACGAATGATCGGGCAGGCGGCCAAGAAACAAGATCTCACTCTTGGTAAAGGAAGAACATTGTTCACAAAAATAGATTGTCTTTGTATGCCAGAGGAAATCAAATTGTAATCAAGGACTGAGAATACACTGAAGTCATAAAGACTGTCTTGCTTCTGTACTTGGCAGCGTTGCATGTTCCCAGGCATATTAAATATAATTTATGTTTGTATGAGAAATGAACTTCATTATATTTAAATTCTGATTGAAATGAAATAAAGTTGGTCTGCCCCTAATTGAAGTTGTACCATACTTTATTAATATGATAATACTTTCTTGTCCACTGTCCAGTCAGAAATTATGCAGTAAAGAGTTCTATTTTATTCCTTAGACCAGGGGGCTCAACCTTTTGAAGAGCGAGGGCCACTAAAGTGATTTGGTAACCGGTCACAGCCATGAAGAAATAAGAATAGCATACTATTTCCTCCCACAGTCGCTGAATTCCAGCAGGAGGGAGAGGATAAGAAGCCAGCTTTCAATGGTTGCAGGAGGGAAATTAAGAGGATCGGTTCTTGTATATGCTGCCCCCACCACCCCTCCTGTCCAAGTGTAAAACAGAATGTGACAGGGAGGCTGCATGGGCCTCCTGAAGCACTGAGCAGGGTCACAATTGCGACCCCTGATGCTACACCAGTATTTGGGGGTGTGTGGTAAAAAACATATATCAACTATGGGGTATTACTGCACCCCATACCCCAAGCCCTTACTGTTCTCAGCCCCTTATAAGGCTGCTTTTATACTGATGCACTGTGGTTTACCCACACCATGGGTGCAGTGCAGTGCACCTGCTGATTTCCTTTGCCATAAGCTTAAAGTACCCAGCGCTGACACCATAAAGACATAAAATAGCGTGGGTGAAGATATCATGGGTATAAAAGTCAAGCGGGAGCCCAGGTAGTTTGGGCGACACTGGGAGTGGTGGCCAAATAGATAAAAAACACATAACTCCACAGTGCTCAAGGAATAATTGGCAATGAGAATTGTCCATAAAGGATCAAAAGTCTATCACCAGATGTGTATTTTCCGTAAACAATGGAGAAACCGCCATTGAGGTACCAAAGTTAAAAAAAAAATTCAGGCATAGAGGAAAACTTTAAAAACTACATGTTTTTAAAGTTTATCCCTATGTCTGAAAAAAAAATTCAAACTTTGGTTCCTCAATGGCTGTAACCATGACATGCAATCCAACCAGGACAACTCTCTGACAGTATGGGAAATCAGCCGCTCCTCAATGTACAGCCCATGTAAGAACGGTCAATCTCCTCCTGGAGGTCTGGGCTGGTGTGGAGATGGAGGATGATGGTAGCCACAGGGTCATGCAGATGCCTTGCTGGCAGACTCGGCAGGCATACCGGTGCATCGGAGATGACGTAGGTTGTGATTAACCTGGAGGGCGGAAGAAAGTGACAGAGGGCCATGCTGGGGTGAAACCCTAGGGCTTACATTCCAGCTTGGATACCTCTGGGCAACTATGGGGACATTTCCTTTAGAAGCCAGATTCAGTTATGCCTCTGGGGCCAGGGGCCAGGCCAGAAAGAAAACTGCAATTTTTTAAAATATCTAAATTCAATGCAATTTTTCTGTATGCAACTCATTTCAATGAGACTGCAGTCTCTTCTTATTTATTTTTTTATTACCAGCAGCAAACCAACTGCCCTTGTATGTATTTCAAATTGTTTTTTTTTAGATGGAACCTTTAAAAATGATACCCATCACTGCCCTGCTTTGTTTAAATATTGGTAGCAATACACATACTGGTCAAACTATTAGTGAAAATCCCTTGGCTGTCATAAAATTCACACACTTCTGCACCTCTAACCCCCTAATAATATCCCATAGAGTTAGATAATCCAGTTAGTACTTCCCTAGGAGTCCAGGAATGCATTTTACCCCTGCTATTCCCTTTGTTGGTGTTCACTCTTCCCTTTAAAACCAGTGTGAACAGTGTCTCCAATACCCTAACCTTAATGTCCCTGGTTGTGTGACGATGTCTGTAAACTTTAGAATGGCAAACTATATGGATTGTAGTTAGTGAACACAGCCAGTCTAGTTTAAATGAATGGGATATAGTTCATATTTTATCTGTGTATAGCTCTGATCCTTGTTTAGGTGAATACTTTGTAACCAGCTGGAGAAGCTACACATCATTATTTAGAAATAACACACCAAACCCCCTATCTACCAAAGATGAATAATCTAAATAGTGAACAAAGGAAAGAGATAGGAGTTTCTTTTCATCTAATCTTTTTTGAACAACTAAACAAAGTTAATACACAACATTTCAAATTGTTGCGCTTAATGAGGTGAAAAAGAGAGAACAAAAACCTTTCCGGAGAAAATATATTCTGACAACTTTCATCGTTTTGGAGTGAAAATTAAACATATGGCTGATTCATGAAATTTTTGTGCAGTCACAACCAATGTGTGGTATTATTTGCACACATGTACACAATTTATAATGTGTACTTTAAAAATTCTAATAACTCTCTAGCGTGGTCCTGTAGCATGAAGCTTGAAAAAAGCCTTTACTTTACAACCTGAGTTCCTTTTATTAATAAAGAAATATATCATACAATCTATTAAAAAAGCTTAAGTTGGAACTCCCTATAAAGCAATTACTTTGACATTTTAGGACTGCTTTTTATTCTACCAATATATAAATAAAGTTGCTTATCCCACAGCTCACATACAGCTGGTATATGGTTTTTATCCATTAGTATGACATTTTATCATGTACTATATTAACTTTCTTCCATAAGCCTATAATTCTCTAATTTATAACACAGATTTTTTAGGTTTATATTGCACTTATGTTCATATTATTTAATTATAACCATATGCATTCTCTCTCGTTTTATGGAAAACACATCTTCTAGAATGCTGGCTTTTTTGAGATTTATAAAACAGAGATGGTTTGGCAGAGTTTTTGAGATAATTTGATTTAATTTATGTTAATATATCCTTTCCCTTAAAAAAGGACAGGATGGAAAAAATAGATTATGGCTTTTATAGAGATGGCATAAATTATGGAAGCATATGTTTGAAGGGGGTCTTACTTGTATATAGAAAACACTGCATGCTTAATAAAAAATAAAATTCACTCTCAAAGGAAGTAAAGGCAATAATTTTTCATGATCGTGTGAAATTTATGGCTTGCTGCATTCAGATTCTTGTAGAAAAAACGAATAAGCTGAAATCCTGAGCAATGGGGCTGCCATACCACCAACAGAGACCTTTTTTCATTCAAACGTCTACTCAGCTGTAATCTCCAATTCTTTTGCAAATCACTTTTTGGTTCACAACTTTATGACCTATTGACAGGCTACTGTGGGTGGTTTGGAACATCTGGAGAGCCTGTCCAATGAAGTGTGTTTGTGTGTCTGCTACAAATGAAGAGCCTAGCCCTTAGAGTGGTAGCAACATCGGAATAAGAAATCAGTCAGGGATAATAACCCTGCTTTACACTTATATTTATCATTAGACACACACAATTAAGGCACATGTCACGGTGCAAAGGATCCGTGCTCCTTGCTGTCTGGAATAAAGGAAAGCTTAACAATAGTAACATCATTTTCACATGTGTCTAATGCAATAATGTGAGCCACTTTCAATGTCAGGCCTACTGTGACTAGATGCAAATAATGGGAAGATTCAATAATTGTAAAAGATACTGGGCAGCACTCCAGCAAATAGACAGCATGATAATAAAAAAATATCCTATTCATGCAGTGGATTGGCAGCAAGTTGCAGTGGAAATACACACTATATGGGTAAATTAAATTCTCTTTCTAGGCCAATAAATAAAAGCTTTGACTTATTTGTAACTCTTTTGTAAAAAAAAAAATACATCTTGTTTATATTATATTGTATTACCTTACAATATGTGTTTATTTCAGATCAATGTCAGCTCATTTCTGCATTTCGGTCTTTCTGGTTAATTTCATGCATAATCATGCACACAAGTTTCACCTTATGATTGCATGTTTCTGCTAAGGAGGCAAAAGTGGAACAAAGTGGGGATACCTCCTAGAACCTGACTATGTTGGGGGAACAATTAAAATTGGGCAAAGTTTTCAAACCTGTCTAATTTCTCTTCCCCTTTTAGAGCAGTCAGTGGATTGCGTGACTGTAGATCCAAAGCACTTCCTTTCTTCTTGATGGGAAAAAAGGGAAATAGTATTGATTGTTAAAAATATCCCACTGTCTGCTTAATCTTCCCTCTTCCGGTTGGTCAGTCAGTGGGTCTTGTGACCAGACAACTGAACCCACATGGTGTAGTACTTCTTTCCTTCTTGGTGAGGAAAGGGAAGCAGTAATGATCATCTAAAACTATCCAACCAGTCACCATTACCGCTGATACCCTGGTGTAGTCTGCTGGCATCTGTAGACATGAGAAACCAGTTGGATTGAGCAATGATCATCTTATGTCTTTGGGTTCACTTAGAATGAACCTACATTTAAGTGGAATTGATTTAAACATCTAGTGCAGGGGTATCCATACTTTTCAAATAAAGGGCCAGTTTACTGTTCTTCAGACTTAAGTGCTGCCGGATTGTGGCCATTAAGGGTTGAAAATGTGAGAATAAACATGACCTCTGGGTTTGTGGTCAGTAGGAGGAACAACAGTGCCCCATCATTGATATTAGTGGGAGAAATAGTACCCCATCATCAGTATCAGTGGAAGAAATAGTGCCCCATTGTTGGTATCAGTGGGAGGAATATTGCCTCATATCATTGGCTGAAAATTTGCCCCAAGAGCCGGATTAAGGCTAGAAAAGTTTGGAGACCACTAGGTATGAGATTGTGTTGCATTTATCTTTATCATTTATCTTTAATATTTCATTCTATCAGTGTTGCTCATCTTCCTTTAAAAAAGTAATTAGTTACAGTTTCAAATTACTTTGGCCTGGTGCGGTTCAGGAAAGGGGGGGCCACACTCTGTCCCCCCTCTTTTCTGTGGCCGGCCAGGTCAACGTGCTCGGATAACGGGTCTGGTTATGGATATTTAGGGGGAACCGCATGTCATTTTTGTTTTAAATTGACGGCGGGGTTCCCCTTAATATCCATACCAGACCTGAAGGGTTTGGTTATGGATATTTATTGGGAACCGCACGTAATTTTTTTTTTAAATTGACGGCGGGGTTCCCCTTAATATCCATACCAGACCTAAAGGTTCTGGTTATTGAATTTGCGGGAACTTCCGCGCATTTTTTTTCTAAAAGTCCGTTTCCCATTGACTACAATGGGGTTCGGAGTTCGGGTTCGGGTTCCCGAACTTTTTTTTTTAAGTTCGGGTTCGTACCCGAACCCGAACATCCAGGTGTCCGCTCAACTCCAGTCACCAGAGCAAACAGAGTGGTGATTTCCCCCAATTGACACACACATCATTAAGAACTTGACAGAAGGTTTAACCTTTTCCCACTCTATACAAAACTAAAAAAAAAAAAGGTTTTGCCTAGAGATACACTTTAAATGTTAGCTGTTATTGAGTACTTTGTAGAGAATAGAAGGACATATTTGTCTTTTCTACTGTTATTATACTGTGCCAGACAACCAAAGAGGCGGAGTAAGCATATTGATTTGATCTTTAAAAGGAAAATTCAATGAAGCTTTCTTAAACTGTTTAGAATTTTTTTTTTTAAATAATGAATTAAATCAAATAAATCCAAACCTTACATTAAAGACACTATAGAGAAAATACTGTAAAAATTCCAATGTACCAAATAACAACTTAACGTACATAAACCATAGACATCAAGTTTACATTACAATTTGACTATTAAAAGCTCATCTTCTTTCAGCTGTCAGTCTGTAAATGATTTTGGTGCAACCTACAAATGTGTAATGTACAGTAATGATGGTAATCTCCATCTAGCAGTTGACATGAACACTACTTGGTTCAATGTTACTCCACTAGAGCAGTGGTCATCAACCCTGCCCTACAGGGCCCTAGAGCATGCACATAAGAAAACTCCAGAAACCTGCAAATGGGCACTCAAGGTCTCAACTGCCTAGGGGTCTCCACAGAGTTTAACCACTTAACCCCCCGACCATATTGCTGCCCAAAGACCAGAGCAATTTTTGCGATTTGGCACTGCGTCGCTTCAACTGACAATTGCGCGGTCGTGCGACGTGGCTCCCAAACAAAATTGGCGTTTTTTTCCCCCCACAAATAGAGCTTTATTTGTGGGGGGATCAACACCTCTGCGGTTTTTAGTTTTTGCGCTATAAACAAAAATAGAGTGACGATTTTTAAAAAAAATAATATTTTTACTTTTTGCTATAATAAATATCCCCCAAAAATATATAAAAAAAAAATTTTCCTCAGTTTAGGCCAATACGTATTCTTCTACATATTTTTCGTAAAAAAATCGCAATAAGCGTTTATTGATTGGTTTGCGCAAAAGTTATAGCGTTAACAAAATATGGGGTTTTTTTATGGCATTTTTATTAATATTTTTTTTTACTAGCAATGGCGGCGATCAGCATTTTTTTCGGAACTGCGACATTATGGCGGACACTTCAGACACTTTTGACACATTTTTGGGACCATTGGCATTTTAATAGCGATCAGTGCTATAAAAATGCATTGGATTACTATAAAAATGCCACTGGCAGGGAAGGGGTTAACACTAGGGGGCGGGGAAGGGGTTAAGTATGTTCCCTGGGTGTGTTCTAATGGCCTCACTAGGGGAAATGAATGATCTCCTGTTCATACATTGTATGAACAGAAGATCAGCATTTCTCCCCTTGACAGGACCGGGAGCTGTGTGTTTACACACACAGCTCCCGGTCCCTGCTCTGTAACGAGCGATCGCGTGTGCCCGGCAGCGATTACGCCCGCCGTACACGCGCGTTGGGAGTCGGGGGCGGGCGGGGGCGAGCGGGGGGCGCGAGAGCCGACGTTATATTACGTGCTCTCGGGCAGGGAAGCCGACTTGCCGCCGTAAAACGACGGCGGCTGGTCGGCATGTGGTTAATGCAGCACTGTTAACATATGTTATTATATGTGTATTAGCTTACAAAGGCATGACTTTACACCACCAAGTTCTAATATAGTAGAGAAGGTGGTCAGAGCAGGATGTAAAACCTTAAAGGAAATGTTTCATGGTTTTCTAAATATTTTATTTCTTAATTGAATTATGTTTAGAGCTAAAATATGTTTTAATTAAGTAAATATTCATTATTATACATTTAAATTCCTGGCTTTGCTTTAAGCCTAACAAAGTGCTATAAAGAACCAGCTGTGGATACTAAAAATTGTATTCCCTGTAAGAGCAATCTAAAGAAGCTGGCCACTCAACCACTACTCACTTATTCATGTCTAATGCCCCGTACACACGACCGTTTTTCATGACAAGAAAAATGCAATTTTTTCATAGGTCATTAAAAACAATCGTGTGTAGGCTCCAGAGCATTTTTCTCGACGAGAAAAATGGCCATTAAAAATTTAGAACCTGCTCTATTTTTTCTCATCGTTTTTCATGTCATTGTTTTTTTTCTCGTCATGAAAAACGGTTGTGTGTAGGCTTTAACGACGGGGAAAAAACGCACATGCTCAGTAGCAAGTTATGAGAAGGGAAATTTGCATAATCAGCCCAAGGGGTGGCGCCATTCGAATGGAACTTCCCCTTTATAGTGCCGTCGTACATGTTGTACCTCACCACGCTTTGCTCAAGCATTTTTGTTTCACGATCGTGTGTATGCAAGGCAGGCTTGACAAGAATCACATCGAGAAAAACGTTGTTTTTTTCCATGACATGAAAAACGGTTGTGTGTATGTGGCATAATTTTTTTTTAAAACACCAACATCCTAAAAGACATTGAGATGGGGCCTACAACTAAAGCTGGCTATATTCTACTACAATGTATTTCATAATTTGTCATATTAACCACTTGGGATCCGCACTATGGACGAAAGACGTCCACAGCGCGGCTCTCAAGTGCCGAGTTGACGTCTTTGGATGTCCTATTGTTGTCATTCCCCGTGCGTGGCGCTGGGGGCGCGCGGCGGGGAAACAACGTGCCCGGCGCATCGCTCGGGAGCCGATGCGTGTGCCTACCAGCCGTGATGTCCGCCAGACACCCGCGATCGTCGGTGACAGCAGGGACGTGGAGCTCTGTGTGTAAACACAGAGCTCCACGTCCTGTCAGGGAGAGAGGAGACCGATCTGTGTCCCTTGTACATAGGGACACAGCATCGGTCACCTCCCCAGTCAGTCCCCTCCCCCCACACAGTAAGAACACACCCAGGGAATACATTTAACCCCTTCCTCAACCCTAGTATTAACCCCTTCACTGACAGTCACATTTATACAGTAATTAGTGCATTTTTATAGCACTGATTGCTGTATAAATGTGAATGGTACCAAAATTGTGTCAAAAGTGTCCGATACGTCTGCCGCAATATCGCAGGCCTGACAAAAATAAAATCGCAAATCGCCACCATTGCTAGTAAAAAAAAAAAATCATAAATCTATCCCCTATTTTGTAGGCGCTATAACTTTTGTGCAAACCAATCAATATACGCTTATTGCAATTTTTTTAACAAAAATATGTAGAAGAATACGTATCGGCCTAAACCGAGGGAATTTTTTTTTTAAATTGGATATTATTATAACAAAAAGAAAAAAATATTGTGTTTTTTTTTTTTTAATTTTCTGTTTTTCCATGTTTATAGCGCAAAAAATAAAAATCGCAGAGGTGATCAAATACCACCAAAAGAAAGCTCTATTTGTGGGAAAAACATGATAAAAATATAATTTGGGTACAGTGTTGTATGACCGCGCAATTGTCATTCAAAATGCGTCAGCGCTGAAAGCTGAAAATTGGTCTGGGCACGAAGGGGGTTTAAGTGCCCAGTAATGAAGTGGTTAAGAACGTTTGTTAACTTTTCTAATCGTTATTGGACGGATATTGACGTTCTTTATTGAGAAAATTCAAAGGAGCAGCATAAAAGGATGCAAGATAAAGTATAGAATTGTTTTCTCAAATACATTTCTAACAGTGGATGCAATTTTTATTTAGGAAATTACATTCATTCCAAAATTAAATGTTAAAAGTACTTTTGAACAACATTTGTCAATCTCTCAATAGATTTGTACGGATGTTGGTGTAAATATGCGTATGGACATTTAATTGAGACAGTTTACCTTTTTTTTGTATTTGATATGTTCAGAGGACCTATCAATAATGTTTTGTGCTATGGCCTAGCAAACGTTTTAAATGATCATGGAATCCCACAGTTCCATCAGTAATGCCGCGTACAGACGGTCGTTTTTTGTGATGAAAAAAAACGACGTTTTAAATCATGAAATAAAACGACGTTTTTGAAACATCATTTTCAAAGACGAAGTTGCCTACACACCATTGTTTTTTCACAATGCTCTAGCAAAGCGAGGTTACGCTTCACCACTTTTTTCCATTGAAGCTTGCTTCATAACTAGCTTCTGGGCATGCGCGGGTGTAAAAACGTTGTTTTAAACGTCGTTTTTTGCTACACACGGTCAATTTCTGTGAAACAAAAAACGACGTTTGAAAAACGACACAAAAAATTCAAGCATGTTCGAATTTTTTTTTTGTCGTTTTTTTGAAGACATACATTAAAATGACGTTTTGCCCACACACAATCATTTTAAATAACGTTTTTTAAAACGTCTTTTTTTTTCATCACAAAGAACGACCGTTCGACCGTATGCGGCATTAGTGTCACACACAGATTTTTGGTGTGTATGCAAAAAATAGAACAGATAATAAAGGAAACAGAGGAAGACAAAGGAGGAAGCAGTTGTGTACAGACTTGTAAATATAGCACAAGAGGAAACCCAAAGATAAAGATATATAGAGGACATAAATAAAGCTGATTCTGTCACTAAACTGCTGATTTTGTGGGGAAAAAATACACAGATTAAGAAGTAGAATGAACAATTATATACAGGACCAATGCAACTATTTCACACAGTCTAAAAAGACACTGAATGTGCTTTCTATAAAACATGGCTGAAAAGTTGAAATTTTAACTGGATTTGGGTCATTTATCAATGGAATCTTCACTCAGATGTTATCGTGCTCAGGTGTCAGCAGTTAGGAATTATTATACAAAGTTTTATTGCCTGTGTGATTTACACTTTCACTATAAAGCTGATGGTTATCCATGCTCACACAGATCTGTGGATTCAATTATGTGTATTGTATTATTGCTGAGACTTGAATAAAAGAGGATGCTTCTCAAAATGTTTCCTAGAATGTAAGCCGCTATTCAAGAGAATGTGTGCACTGTTCAGTCAGGCATTTGGTCTAAATTGTCATTGCAGCAAAACCTCGCCAAGAACGTTACTGATATGAAAGCTAGTTATGTGCAGCACAAAGTATATAAATAGCAACCTTTTATCGCCTAAAGAAAGATTGCAGTTCAGGCAGACTTACAGAGGCTTTAAATGGAAATTTATGGCAAATCTACATTTCCAAAAGGTTCCAGTGCCCCCTGCCACACATCCAGACACATCTGGACACAGCTAAACCCAGGTCATGGTAAAGGACTAATCACAGTAGTCCTTTACCATGTGATAAACTGTGTCCAATCACAGCTAATCATGGTATAAACAGAGTTGCTGGTTATCAGCAGTACTTTCACTTACACGCTGTCACAGCATGAGGAGAGGAGAGCCGGTAACCGGAAACCCTGACAGGGGACATGCACCCATCAGTGCCATCTATCAGTGCCTATCAGTAATGCCTATCAATACCCATTAGTGTCACCTATCAGTGCCCATTAGTGCCACCTATCAGTGCTGTCTATCAGTGCAACCTCATCAGTGCCCATCAATGCCCATCAGTGCCGCCTATCAATACCCATCAATGCAGCCTCATCACTGCACATCAGTGATAGAGAAAAATGATTTGTTTGCAAAATGTTATACCAGAAATACATTAAACAATCTGTTCCAGTTCCTAAGAGGTGATCACCATCTAATGTGCTTTCACATTCACCCAGTTGTACAACTAAAACCAGAGATACATACTGTATAACTTTAAAAAAGATAGGCTGAGAAGTGAACCCAGGACACCCAGACACTATAATTACCATCATTTTGTCGATTGGACTTTAAAAAAAGCTCTGCCCATCATACACTTGGTGGCTGTAGTTGAAGTATAATTTATTAATAACAATAATATTATTTAACAAATAGTACAAGTAGCCAATTATACATGTTAGGTGCAGTATTCCATGTCAGCCAATCAGATAACACTTTACTGTCACACTTCTGCAAGACGTATAGAAGTTGTTTGCTATGTTTATTGCACATACATAAAGCATTTATTTTTGCTCTGTAGCAGGGAATCAGACGTCACTTGACAGTTCTACTGCCGAGCTCCAGAAAACCTAAAAATCCTCCATTGTGGTGGGACAGCATCCGTACTGAAAGGGTAAAGGGAGTTCTGTAGTCACGGCATACACTTTTATTTTTTAACATCAGCATTGTAAAAGCAATACAAACAATATTTGTATTTGACAATTCAATATAAGCTTACTTGAAAAATCTCCTTTCATGTAGTAAGTGCTGCCTGTCTGCTGGCCATTTCTTTTCACAACTTCCTGGATTCCATGCATGCTTTGCAGCTTATTTTCTGCTGTTTACTTTCCATTTCTAAGGATTACATATCCCATGGTACCTTTCTCCTGGTGATCTGTGGCAGATTGCTTCTAGATGTCCTGCTCAGAAGGTGAGTTGATGACAAACCTGCAGGCTGGACTCCCACAGGGGCTCTGTGGATATCCCTCCGGGGTGCTGCTCTGACACTTAGTACACGGAGGACTGACGCCTGATTACTTGTAGACACAGTGGGCCAGATTCACAGAAGAGATACGACGGCGTATCTCCTGATACGCCGTCGTATATCTGAGAGTATCTATGCGGCTGATTAATAGAATCAGTTACGCATAGATAGCCCTAAGATCCGACAGGTGTAATTGACTTACACCGTCGGATCTTAGGATGCAATACTTCGGCCGCTGCTGGGTGGAGTTTGCGTCGTTTTCCAGCGTCGGGTATGCAAATGAGGTTTTACGGCGATCCACGAAGGTTTTCGCGTTCGTTACGTCGTCGCTAGTAATTTTTTCCCGTCGCAACGTTAAGCCTGCTTTAACATGGCTTAACTTTAGACGAGCCATGTTAAAGTATGGCCGTCGTTCCCGGGTCGAATTTCAAATTTTATTTTTTTTGCGTAAGACGTCCGGGAATACGAAAGTACGTTACGCACGTCGCCGTTAAAAAAAATTACGTCACTTCGCGCAAAGCACGGCGGGAATTTCAAAATGGAGCATGCGCAGTACGTCCGGCGCGGGAGCGCGCCTAATTTAAATGGTACACGCCCCATTTGAATTAGGCGGGCTTGCGCCGGACGCCTTTATGTTACACCGCCGTAAGTTTACACGCAAGTGCTTGGTGAATCAGGCACTTGCGCTGAAAACTTGCGGCGGTGTAACGTATAGACGATACGTTACGCCGCCGCATTTATATGTGAATCTGGCCCATTGAGCTGGATAAACATGTCCTGTTTGGTGGGTGTTCTGAATTGACGTATCGTAAACTTATTAGCGGAGATAGACAGAGAGCATCTGGAAGCTGATTGGGTTCTGTCTGTATGTCAGAGGCAAGTAAACCCTGTCTGTGTATCGCCCATCCTGTCTCAGAGCTGCCAGTGCATGCTAGAAGTTGTAGTTCCACAGCCTAATCTACATGGTTGTTCATATTAAGGAATGCAGTCTATATGGCTGCTGAAGGGGGAGGGTGATGTGATGACTATATGGTACTCCAGCAGACCACTGCGAGTAGGAGCGCCACTGTATAATGCCTCCTAACTCTATTGCATAGAACTTTTGGCACCAACCATATTTACCTGCACAGGTGTGAAAGAGTTGTGTCAAAGTGTTGTGAAGAGTAGAGGGGTTTGTAAAGAGGTGAGAGCTAGCGGCATCTGATGACACAGTGGCTGCGTTTGACGGGCACAGTGGCTGCGTTTGATGGGCACAGTGGCTGCAATTGATTTATTTTTTCAGAATCTTTCGGTTTGTTTGTGCCCCCAAAAAGTTTTGAGCACCAGCCGCCACTGCTGCAAGCAGTGATTCCTATACTGATTCTGCCTCCTGATCTTAACAAGTAGTTTACAAATTTCAAGATTGTTCAGATTAATAGGAGTAGGCTGATAAATAATTTAAGTATGATGTGGAAATTATTATATGATTTTACATTTTGACCATAAATACACATTTCACAAACAAACCAAAATTTACCAGCACTTACCAGCTAGCCTGCAAACAAACCAAATTGACCCTGTATAACATCTCACATAAAAAAAGAGGTTTCTGTTACACACATTTGCAAATATATGTGAACGTCGCAGTGTCTATGGCAAGACTGCCCTGTATACTGCGGTCCTAACTCTTTATTTTTGAGAGTCTTGAAGTTGGAGCATATACAGCAGTGGATAAAGAAAAGACAGGTTTGCCTTAAAGCGGGAGTTCACCCATTAAACTTTTTTTTCAAACAATCCCCTTAGATTAATGCTCGTTTTGTCTAGGGGAATCGGCTAGTTGTTTTAAAATATGAGCTGTACTTACCGTTTTCGAGATGCATCTTCTCCGTCGCTTCCGGGTATGGGTCTTCGGGAGCGGACGTTCCTTCTTGATTGACAGTCTTCCGAGAGGCTTCCGACGGTCGCATCCATCGCGTCACTAGTAGCCGAAAGAAGCCGAACGTCGGTGCGGCTCTATACTGCGCCTGCGCACTGACGTTCGGCTTCTTTCGGAAAATCGTGACGCGATGGATGCGACCGTCGGAAGCCTCTCGGAAGACTGTCAATCAAAATAGGAACGCCCAGTCCCGCAGCCCATACCCGGAAGCGACGGAGAGGATGCATCTCGTAAACCGTAAGTACAGCTCATATTTTAAAACAACTAGCCGATTCCCCTAGACAAAACGAGCATCAATCTAAGGGGAAAAAGTATATTGTACGGGTGAACCTCCGCTTTAAGGGAACCCACTCCTGCTTAAAGGCATAAGGACACATTGGCAGTCCAGCAAGAGCACAAAGGCAGCTGAAGATGTTCAATGTGTCGCGCAACAAATTAGCAAACAAGCTATATAAAATATGCAACCACCCCCATTTATAACTAGCCTTTACAATAAGGTGTACATGGAAGGGCAACACACATCCCAAACAAACAAAAATTTTCATGCACACTTACCAGCCCTCCTGCAACAAACCAAATTTACCCTGTCTAACAAATCCTATTAAAAACAGAGGGCTTTGTGGCACACATTTACAAATATACGTGGACGATGCAGTGCCCGTGTTAAAGTGGTTGTAACCATAAAAAAAAAAGAGATCCTGTTCCCTTATATCAGGTTAAACAGCATAGTGCTTGTGCTTTCTAACCTGTCCCTCTCCAATCTGTAAAAAAAAACTAGTTGATCCTGCCTGTACCTGTCTCCCCCTTGGTGTGCTGACAACAGTAATCATGGCTGCGGATGCCTGATTACCGTGGTTAGTTTACATACCTCCATCATCCATTGATCTCCTCTCTCCCCCTCCCACCCTGCCTGTCAGCTTCTGTGTGTGTAAGCCATCTCTACCCCCCTCATGCCACTATTAGTGGTGAAGTAAACTTAATTAAATATCACTGCCAGCCCCTCTCTTTTATTCAGCCATCCTATGCTGTGTAAATGTTTGTGGAAAACAATGCCTCTAAATACCTTATCTGTTCTCACTGGTCACATGGCCGCCGGCCCCTATCCTCCTCCAACTAAGGGCTATAGTGGGGGGCTGAGCGGACAGCACAGCGGTTATGTGATCTCCCCGGCTGATGTCAGACAGGATCTAGGCCCTTCCAGCTGTAGCACTTAGATTGGAGTAGGAGGATCGCGTGACTGGCCAAAACAGATCTGAAAAAGAACAGGATGCCTGCATAACAGAGAAGGGCTGACAATGATATTTTAT
Organism: Rana temporaria; assembly: GCF_905171775.1. NCBI lineage: Eukaryota > Metazoa > Chordata > Amphibia > Anura > Ranidae > Rana > Rana temporaria. Next base: position 194,786,233 of record NC_053490.1, read on the forward strand.
TTAGGTTTACAACCACTTTAAGACTCTTCTGTATACTGCGATCCTAACTCAATCTTTTGAAAGTCTCCAAGTTGGAACATATAAAGCAGTGGATAAATTAAGGGCAGGTTTGCCTGGAGGGAGCCCACTCCTCCTTAAAGGCACATGGACACATTGAATGCCAAGCAAGAGCACAATGGCAGATGCAGGGATGTTTTAGATGTGTGTTGCCCTTCCATGTGCACCTTAATGCAAAGGCTAGTTGTAAATTGGAGTGGTTGCCATCTTTTTACATACATTACCTGCCCATTTACTGTAAGTCTATGGCATGGAAAAGCACTCTAATTTTCCTGAGTCTCCGCACCCCCATCACTCCCCCATGCCCTAACAGCAGACTACTCCTCAGTGCATACCTTTGGACCTTGCAATAGTGTTGATGTCGTCAGAGAAACTTAGATCGCCAGTGCATAGGAGAGAAGAGGTTGCGGGAACCGGCCTAGTGACACGGAGGAGCCTGCAAGAGTGGAGGATCTGAATGGAGGAATCAAAGTACCTTTTCAGAGCTCCCCAGACAAAAACAAACAGTTAACCCTCGCAGTGTGGTCACAGTACCACTGCAAGAGTGGATTTTTAGGTTTCATAGAGTTCAGCTTTAAGTGCCATGATTCCTAGCGACTCAGTTAAAGAAAAAGAGGAATAGTGTTGGGGTGAGATGTTGGGAAAAATAATATATGTGCATATGCATACAGTATGTTAGTTAATATGAACTTTAAATGTAGCACATCTATGTTTCCTTTAATATACTGAGCTGTATATAACATGCTGCAAAACACAATTTATAACACGCAGAATTATAGCTCGTGCCATAATTTGCACCTTTTCCTTTTTATCATGCAAAGGGGTATCTTTCCAAGGTGAATAATGAAGAGAATTATTTTCGCTTGGCATAGCACTCTTTGTTAGTCTTATCATAATATATATTTGAATTTCCTTACTGAGCAAACTGCAAAACAGGTGGACATGTCTAGTTATTTCAGTCTCCCCTCATCTTGCCGTAATTTTGTATTAACATCCATGTTCCAGCTCAGTGAGTGTCTCTGCCCCATCTGCTAAAAGCACCACTCACCTTCCACATACTATTTATTTTAATTTGCTGTTTGCACACGGGCACCAAATGACTCCTGAAACATTTGTCTTTAATGCAGTGGAAAGCTGCTCTGGAGAGCCAGATACTGGATCTGCTTTACAAACATTCAGTCATACCGGCCAAGAGGAAGTTGCCAAATCATTAGAGCAGAACGTGGCAGTTTCCTATTTGCAGACCCTGTAGGTCAACAGTTATTATTCTTTCATTTTACACGCAGAGAAAATGAAAATATTTCAGGAAACCATCATTTTTTTTCAGAATACATACTTCAGCTGTGGGGAATCATCTGATTTTAATTCGCTTACATTGAGTCATATTTGTGGTTGCAAAATTTGACTTGCATTTGGCAAATTATACAATTATGACAATTTTGAAAGTTAAAACCATTTAAAGCTTATGTTTTTATATATATATATACTAGCTTATTTGCGGCACACCTGAGTGGTTGCAATGAGAGGACTTGTTTACACCACAGAGAAATTGAATCTTAGAAATGTTGTTTGTGCAACAATATTGATGTTTCCTTCTTTCCAAGTTTTTAGGAGAAAAGCAATTACAAATCTAAAAAAAACTTTAATGTACCTGTATTGTATTATGGCGCTAAAGCAGCTGAAGATTGGGCAACAGTCCCTTTGAGAACTTAAGACTCCACTGTAGCTTTTGTTAGTTTATTTGCTTATTGCATTCGGGATATTTGCCTTTAAAATCAAAAAAACATCAGATGGGGTACAATCTGACTGATGAAAAGAGGTTTCTTTGTAAAAAAAAGAGAGCATTCAGATTACTCAAGCATGCACGTCTATGCCTATGGAGGATGGAGAAGAACAGAAGGATATCACCAAAACTTGCTGGTCTCAAGAGAGTTTGGCAGGGAAAATCCAGCCCGTCAACCATGGAGGTCCTCATAGATAAATGATCAAATGATGAAATCAATATATTACAGATTCATTTTTATATTTTGTGTCTTTTAGGATAAAGAAATATATCTCTGTATATTAAAGCGGAGCTACACCCTAAAGTGGAACTTCCGCTCATCGGAAACCCCCCCCCTCCGGTGTCACATTTGACACATTTCAGGGGGGAAGGGGGTGCCGATACCTGTCAAAGACAGGTATTTGCACCCACTTCCGGGAGTCCTCTCTGCGGGGAGTCTGCGGGTAGTGAGTCACTTCCTGCCCCCGCCTGTTGTGTTCTGGGAAAGACTTGGCTCCCAGAACACAACGGGGTCCAGTGAGGACGGCAATGCGCGACTCGCGCATGCGCCGTAGGGAATCGGGCAGTGAAGCCGGAGCGCTTCACTTCCTTGATTCCCTCACAAGGATGGCGGTGGGGAAAGCAGATAGACAAGCGATTGCTTGTCTTCTGCTGTAGACGTCACTGGACTCCAGGACAGGTAAGTGTCCTTATATTAAAAGTCAGCAGCTACAGTAATTGTAACTGCTGGCTTTTAATATTTTTTTTACAGCGGAGCTCCGCTTTAAGACCCGAGTGACTTTAACATCTATAATTGGCCTTATACTAGCCATAGATATTAGATGACAACCACCCAATCTTTCCAATCTATAGGATGTAATAAATACGGCTTCCATCCACTTGGGGGGGGGGGCATAGACTAGATAGTATGAAAATGTATTCTGATCCAATTCTTTTTTGCTCCAGTTTGCTCTGAATATAAGTTTACACTTCACGGTTGGTGGACAGAGCATGGAAGGAGATCAAATATCTGCAGCATTAAGACTGTAACTACCCTTATGTCCCTTACACACGACCATCCAAGCTTGGCTTGCATACACAACAGGCCTGGACTGGCCATAGGGCATACCGGGCATATGCCGGTGGGTCACGTCTCTGTAATGTAGGGGGGTCTGTATGGGCTGTATTGTAGAGGGGGCTGTAATTTAGGGGGGTCTGTATTGTAGAGGGGGTCTGTAATGTAGGGGGGTCTGTATTGTAGAGGGGGTCTTTAATGTAGGGAGGGGGTCTGCACTGTAGGGAGGGGGTCTGCACTGTAGGGAGGGGGTCTGTACTGTAGTGAGGTCTGTGTAACATGCAGGGGGTCCAGAACTGTTAGGGGTGTCTGTGTAACAAACTGTGGGGGGCTGTGTAATGTAAAGGGGTCCAGGGGTGTGGTGCTATGCAATGTAAAGGGGTCCAGAGGTGCAGGGTGCTGTGTAACGTCAAAGGGTCCAGAGGTGCAAGGTGCTGTGTAATGTAAAGGGGCCCAGAGGTGCAGGGTGCTGTTTAATGTAAAGGGGTCCAGAGGTGCAGGGTGCTGTGTAATGTAAAGGGGTCCAGAGGTGCAGGGTGCTGTGTAATGTAAAGGGACTCAGAGGTGCAGGGTGCTGTGTAATGAAAAGGGGTCCAGAGGTGCAGGGTGCTGTGTAATGTAAAAGCGTCCAGAGGTGCGATACTATGTAATGTAAAGGGGTCCAGGGTGCTGTGTAATGCAAAGGGATCCAGAGGTGCAAGGTGCCTTTGTAATGTAAAGGGGTCCAGAGGTAAAAGGTGCTGGAACCCCACATCCCATCATTAACCGCTGCCGTGAAGCGCGGCCGTGACCCCCGGGCTTTTTTTTTGTCCCAGTCCGGGCCTGATACACACGGTCAAACAAAAGTTCTCTGAACTTTCGTCTTGTCAAAAACGCGGTGACTTACAACACTACGACAAGCCAAGAAAATTAAGTTCAATGCTTCCAAGCATGCATCAAATTGTTTCTGAGCATGCGTCGGAATTTTTTATCGTGTCGGAATTGCCAAAGACGATCCGATTTTCGATAGGAATTTTTCTGTCGGAAAAATTGAGAACCAGCTCTCAATCTTTGATCGTAATTTCTGTTTAAAAGCTCACATCGGACTTTTGCTGGCGGAATTTCCGAATGTGTGTATGGGGCATTACTTTCTTTGGTTTAAAAAATCAGGTCATTGGCAGAGCACTGCCTAAAAAAATAATCTTTATGCTAAATGCCCTACTGCAGTTATTAAAATGTGAATGTGGCCTAAATTTAATTTGATCTGGATGCAGTCACATTTATTAGCTAAAGTAATAACTATATTGGAAATACTTTTTACAAAATGTGTTACAAGAAGAATGTATTATTGCCTTACTGCTCATAGCAAATTATTTATTAATTGACCATTTAAGCAAATATATTAATTGCTTAAAATGGTCATAAGTGCAGTTCAGGTTTGAAATCTAAACAAAGATTCCTGTTAGCCCACTTTTTATGCATCATTCTCATTAAAAAGATTTAAAGAGAAAAGTATTCAAAGGGATCTTTACCTTTGGCATCACCATCTATTTGTGCAAGAATATAGGGATGAGCAAACAGCCATCATGACGGCCAGCCAACGATGTTGCCTCACTACTTTACTGCCCAAAAACATGGCAGATGGTCCTTGAGATTGTCCAAAAATTTACTGACCAAAAGGTCCCAAAAATACCAGTAGTCTTTCTCCTGTACCATAACTTGGTACCCATGAAACTAATAAAAAATCTGTGGTTCAACACCCTGCCCTCTCATGCATCCCAGCATTATTAAAATACTTATTACCCCCAACCATATAGCAATCGATCGGAAGTGTAGAAGATATCAGGCTTATGTAAGACTGACTGCTTTGTTTTACTGGACCAAATATTCTCTTATGGATGAGTTCAAACAGCTTCTTGCTGGCTAAGCTTTCTTGTTGTGTTGTACCATACGACTCCACCAGCCCATGAATTTCCATCTTTTGTCTTACCTTTCTAAACTTCATTCTTCACAAGGAATCTGTGGACCCCACAGCCTACCGAATGCACTACCTGTTCCTAGCCCTGTCCTCCACTCCATTTCTTCTCTCCTATTCAGGTTTTGTTTTCCCCTCCCTAGTACTACAACACCGGTTTCCTTTCTACCTTACTGGTATCCCTTTTGGTTTATCATCAGACACATAAATATTTTTGACCGTATGAATCTGAATGTAGTGGCACAGTACCCAAACTCGGTAGGTTAATTTGGAAAGATTCAAAAGGTTTCTAAATTTCCATCAATATCATCATATAGTGACAGCTTTGTACCTGATTAAGTTATACATTGCCATTAGTATTGGTCATGATTAGGGATGAGCCGAACACCCCCCGTTCGGTTCGCACCAGAACCTTAGAACGGACCGAACGTTCGCGCAAACTTTTAGAACTCCAATGAAGTCTATGGGACTCGAATGTTCGAATTCAAAAGTGCTAATTTTAAAGGCTAATATGCAAGGTATTGTTGTAAAACAGGTTTGAGAACCCGGGTCTTGCCCCAGGGAACATGTATCAATGGAAAAAAAAGTTTTAAAAAAGGTATTTTTTTCAGGAGCAGTGATTTTAATGATGCTTAAAGTGAAAAAAAATTGAAAAATTCCTTTAAATATCGTACCTGTTGGGTGTTACTATAAGAAAAAAGTCATTTAAAACTGCTTGCGGCTTTAATGTAATGTCTGCAATATGGATGAAAATCATTGAGAAAAATAGCATGGGTTTACCCGCCCCCCAGGTCATTACCAGCCCCTTTGGCCCTATATACTTTGAACAGCAGTATACAGGCAGTGCAAACAAGACAGGGATTGTAGGTTTGTTGTTAAGTATAATCTGTTTGTAATTTTGAACTGGTACTTTTTTAAAGTGTAGCTCCAGGCAAAAAATCTATTTTTTTAACTTTTTGGAAAACATAGAGAGGGGTTATCACCCCTGTAACATATGTTTTGCTGTCTGTGCGCATCTGTTCAGAAGATTGTACCTCACTTTCTGTCCCAATGACAAATGATTGTTTGAAAATGTTGTTTTTTTTGGTGCCCCTCGGCCTCCTGACTGTGTTTTAAAGGTTCAACTTCACATCTATGCGATGCATCAGAGTATGTGACTGCCTGCCACCCCTCATAAACTGCCTGCCACCCCTCAATAGCACCAAAGTGCATGAGAATCGTGAGAGAGAATCGTGATCTTCATTCTAAGCAAAAGAATCGTGATTCTCATTTTTCCCAGAATCGTGCAGCTCTACTGGCTTTAGGAATTAATATGACAAACACCAACAAATCTTTTGACGTAGCTTTAGGTGCACACTGTACAGAGGACACAGACAGTACACCATGTAAAAATACTGCAGCTAGCACAATCACCTGCCTGCCTGTCAGTAAATTAGGAAGAGAGGATCTAGCTAAACTCAATACAGTGTATAAATATATATACAACACCTGGGATGCATATATATCCTCTACACACTGTAACTCTAACTGACTAGCCTGCCTGCTCTATCTAACTCCAAAAAATGACACTCTCTCTCTGTCTCTCTCTGTAAACCACCAACACACTACACAAGGCCGACTTCCAGGCAGAATTATATAGTGTGGGGCTTGTACTAAGCCCCCTGAGCCATAATTGGCCAAAGCCACCCTGGCTTTGGCCAAATATGGCTCTCCGTTTTTTGCACACTGTGATTGGCCAAGCATGCGGGTCAAAGTGCATGCTTGGCCAATCATCAGCCAGCAATGCACTGCGATGCCGCAGTGAATTATGGGCCGTGACACGCCACTCGAATTTGGCGCAAACGGCCCAAAACTTTTGGAATTTGACGAACGATCGAACATACGATGTTTGAGTCAAACGTGAGTTTGACTTGAATACGAAGCTCATCCCTAGTCATGATAACACATGTGTCTTATATTGCTTTCTTTATTTTTCAATCCATGTTTTGTAATGTGATATAACTGGCTAAACATGGACAGTTTGTTCAGCGATTCGCCAAAACGTGAACAGGTTGGGTTTGGGTCAAACCTTAAGCTCAGCCCTACATGAGTATTGCCACTGCATATACTGGCATACCCCACTTTTAAGTACACAATGGGGTTTATTTACTAAAGCTGGAAAGTGCAAAATCAGGCTCACTTCTGCATAGAAACCAATGAGCTTCTAACCCAGCTTGTTCAATTAAGCCTAGTAATAAAACCTGGAAGCGCATTGTTTTGTATGCAGAAGTGAGCCTGATTTTGCGCTTTCCAGCTTTAGTAAATAAACCCCATTGTGTACTTAAAAGTGGGGTTTGCCTGTAGTTTGCCAATTCTGATAGCACATATGGTTCTTATTCACATGCAGTAAATGTCTTCTGCTTCTGAATTTTTAAGGCAGTATGTTGCTTTTAGTTAAAATTAAGGATGGGTTTGGAAATTCCTAAATATGATAAAGGCACATCATGCTAAATTGTCTTCAGTGTTTCCAAATATCATAAAATGAACTCTAGAAACACACCCAGTATTTACTGTAAATTGCTCTTTTAATATCTTCAGCCTACACCAAGCTCCCACGTACGGAAAATTATTCTTGCGTTTCTGCATACATTGCAAAAAAAAGCTTTTGACAGATGTTGTGTACGTGATACCAGATAACTCCTGTATCAAACAATCACCAACAACTTCTCAGGGAAGTTGTAATACATGAGTCATTGAAAGATCATTTAGGATGTTAGCTTCTGTCCTAGCTACCACTACCAGCTAGTAACCAACTGTATATTTAGAGCAAATGGGTCTTGATGAATACATATTGACTTTGCTATTGCTGATTATATTTGTAAATCAATCGTTTTCTGGCTGTGATCAGTATTTATTGGGCTGTGATCATTTCTAAAGCAAGCTAAATATTTTCATGTATCACAAAATGGAAAGATTCCATAGAGAGAGACATCATTTTGCCCTTGTATGAATCATTAGTAAGACCTCAACTGGAATACGCAGTGCAGTTTTGGCCACCAGTTCTTAAAGAGGATATCAGACAGCTAGAGAAAGTGCAGAGAAGGGCAACCAAACTGATAAAGAAGGATTGAGGACCTCAGGTAGGAGGAAAGATTAGAGGAACTGAATTTATTCCCTCTTGATAAAAGGAGATTAAAGAGAATGGGGCAGATCCACGTACCTTTGCGCCGGGCGCAGCGTATCTAAGATACACTACGCCGCGTAACTTATTTATTTTATTTTGAATCCTGAAAGAATTTGCGCTGTAAGTTACGGCAGCGTAGTAAATCTCTGGCAGCGTAAGGACGCGGAATTCAAATGGATGTAATGGGGGCGTGTTTTATGTAGATACGTCGTGACCCGACGTAAACAACGTTTTTTTTAACTGCGCATGCGCCATCCGTGGGGGTATCCCAGTGCGCATGCTAGAAATTAAACCGGAACCAGCCAATGCTTACGACGGTGACGTCATTCTACGCAAATTCCTATTCGCGAACGACTTACGCAAACAACGTAAAAAATCCAAAATTGGACAATGGAACGACGGCCATACTTAACACTGAGTACACCTCTTAATAGCAGCTTTAACTATACGCCGGAAAAAACTGAACACAAACGACGCAAAAACAATGTGCCGGCCGGACGTACGTTGGTGGATCGCCGTAAATAGCTAATTTGCATACTCGACGCAGAATTCGACGGAAACGGCACCTAGCGGCCGCCGAAAAATTGCAGCTTAGATCCGACGGCGTACTAAGACCTACGCCTGTCGGATCTAGCCGAGATGCTGACGTATCTTGTTTTGTGGATACGACGCGCAAAATTTGAAGAGATACGCCGGCGTAATTTCCTTGTGGATCTGCCCCAATATGTTTACCATGTATAAATGCATAGGCGGTCCATATAGTGTTTGGTATAGAGTTTTTCACTTTCGGGTCATTACAGAGGAGAAGGAGGCATTCTTTATATCGGGACAAAAAGAAATTTAATCTGTATGGTGAGTTTCTTTTTACTGAATGAATATTTATTTATTGGTTTATTTATTTCTATTGGTTGAACTAGATGGATTGTGTCTTTTTTTCAACCTGACTAGCTATGTAACAAGTGTATGATCCTTATCCTATGGCTTTTGGTACTGATCATGAACAAACATGCATGTAGTAAAATGTCAGCTTGCATGCTTGTTTTGGGTGAAACCGAAAAGACCAGGTTCAGTTCTTTGTTACTGGCACACCAATAAATCTGCAAGTGTGAACAATTTTTGGAAATAAGTCAGGGACTTATTGTCCACATTTCTCATGCATAGGGCAGTCCATTCAAATGAATGGACTGCCCTATGTGCAATGTGCGGAAATGTGCCTATACTTAGTTGCTGCCTAAACAGGAACTTACATCTTGCTAGGACCTACAGTTTTTTTTATCACCACCCATCTCCTAGCTCAAAAATTAATACAAACCCAGCTGCTAGCACAAACATTATTAAAAAAAAAAAAAAACAGCTGCTAGCACAAAACACTGTGCACCATCAGTTGGGTGCTGAAACGATGACAAAAACATACTTGGGGGGCACACCCTAAAAATGCTGTACATCTGAGGCCTTGTACACACGACCAAACATGTCCTCTGAAACTGGTCCGTCGGACCAGTTTCCGCAGACATGTTCGGTCGTGTGTAGGGCCGACCGGACAGTTTCCCGGCCTAGCGGACAGGTTTCCAGCGGGCAAAAGTTTCTTAGCATGCTAAGAAACTTGTCCGCTGGAAGCCTGTCCGTTGGACATGTCCGATGGTCAGTACGACTTATCGGACATGTCCGCTGGCCCGAAATCCCACGCGTGCGTCAAAGTGAATCGACGGATGCGTGGAAGCATTGAACTTCCTGGTGCGCGCACGTCACGGCGTCATTGTCACCGCCACGTCACCGCGTATTCTGTCCCCGGGGAATTTGGTCTGATGGTGTGTACACACATCAGACCAAATGATCCCAGCGGACATGTTGGGTGGTGTGTACGAGGCCTAAGATGGTGCTGCTATAAGACCAAAGACAGTACAAAACAGATTATAGCGCACACATGCAAAAATGACATTTATCCTGAAAGGCTAGTTAAAAACACCTGAACATATTCAAAAATACGGGGGTTTGGTCACACTATATGGTCATATAGTGCTAAGCCCACTTGCTGCGACAAAGTACCCCGAATTAGTGGGTCCTAACCTGTTAATAGAATGAAACAACCTAGTGTTTCAACCTTGGGAGATAAACTCCTCTATATGGGAGAACTCAAGGGATTCTTCCTATACACTTGTGGCCACTAATGTGAGGTAATGAAGAGGGGGAGGGGTGCTCCAGCCCAAGAGACCTGGTAAGAGTCTATACAAAAACATACTTGGGGGGCACACCCTAAAAATGCTATACATCTAAGATGGTGCTGTTATAAGACCAAATACAATACAAAACAGATTATAGCGCACACATGCAAAAATGACATTTATCCTGCAAGGCTACTTAAAAACACCTGAACATATATTCAAAAATACGGGGGTGTGGTCACACTATATGGTCATATAGTGCTAAGCCCACTTACTGCGACAAAGTAACCCGTGCAGAGTTATAACATTAGTGGCCCTCAATTGGTTGAAGAGGAGCATTTTAGGATCTGGTAAAAGCTGCTGAAGAGTTGGTACTAAGCAACATCTGAAGACTGGACCTGTCACCTATGGAAAAGAGCACTGTGTGAGGTAGGTGTGCTATATTATACAAGGATGGTGTGCAGACTGAAAAATCTAGTTCAGCTTTAGGCCTGGTTCACATCTATGTGGGTTTGCAGCCCATGCCTGTGTTTCCCACAGGAAAAGATTCATCCACCACTCTAAAAACGCAGCCGCTGGGAAATCGCATGGTGCTCAAGATTTTCAGGTGGTACCCACAAAATCTCAGCATTTTTAAATGCATGGGGGTGCCATTCAGAATGAATGGCATCCCCATATGTTTTCAAACTATGGGCAGCTGCGGGTGCAGGAATCACTACAATTCCTGAACCCACAAACACCCTCATAGGCCTTAAAGAAGAAGTATGGGCTTTAAGAAACATACATGTTGACCTCTATCCTGCTGCATCTGTGTAGTGCTGCAGCTGTCCTATGTTGGCTTTAAGACCTAAAATCGAGAGTGATCACAAGACCACTGATCACTCAGTTCTTGATCTGCTCCAATTGGAGAAAGTGACTGTAAGTCTGCCAACACTCACTGGAGATCTGGAAAGGGGAGGGGGTGAACACATCTGGCTCTGGCTCTTTGCTGCCTGTTGAAAGAAAAAGACAGCAGTCAATCAGGCAGCATGATGAATCCTGATAATATTGTCAGGATCCTTCCACAGTCTGGCATAGCTCTGCACTTTTAGCTGACTCTGGGTCACAGGAGGACAAAGGTAGATTAACTTAAAAAAAACATTAAGTAGCAAAGACACAGGATTAGTTGTCAGCCAGAATGCTAGCAACTATAAAAGAAAGTCAGCAAGTATACAGTAGATCCAATAGTTCTATCATGACAGACTCACTTTGAATTGTAATTATAGCTTAAGGACCACAACTCAGCTAGAGCTCTTCCTTATCTATAATCTTTAAACTGGGCTGTCATGTAAGCAATCTGTAGTAGGTGGTTTCTATCTATATTCATTCATGTGACTAAAATCACCATGATTAATCGCTAGCAATTAGTGATCAATCGCTACTCATGGGGAACAAATGACTCCTGATGGAGTGTGGCATGTTGTAATAATGAATTGCTAATGATTGCACAGCGCTCCAAATCTATGCAATCAGTCGCTAACTATGCGCAACAATCACCCATGTGCACCCAGTCTTAAAGTACCTATTTGTTACTGGACTGCATCTTTTTAGGTAAGTGTAACCAGAAATAAAACAAAGTTTTGTTTGAAACAGTCAAAAAAGCCAGAACAGAAATGATCAGCATTTTATATTTGTATTATTCATTGACAATGAGATAGTTATGGTCTGTGAGGGGAAGGATTATTCATAACATATTTGCAAATGAAAACATTGTGATACAAATTCCTGGATTTGCTTATGACACAGAGTTTTTTTTTTAGACACACCATATATGTTTCCCTATACCAGGGGTCTCCAAACTTTACAAACAAAGGGCCACTTTATTGCCCTTCAGACTTTAGGAGGGCCGGATTGGGGCCGGCAAGGGAAGGAAAAGTCACGGGCCTGGCATCAGTGAGAACATATATGGCCTCAGGGTTGGTGGTCAATAGGAAGAGGAGTATTCCCCCTATTAGTAGGAGGAGTAGTATCCCATCATTGGTATCAGTGGATAATATAGTGCCCCATTGTTGGTGTCAATGGGAGGAATAGTGCCTCATGTCAGTGGGAGGAATTGTGCCCCAAGGGCTGGATAAAGGCTAGCAAAGGGCCACATCTGGCCCTCGGGCTGCAGTTTGGAGACCTCTGCCCTATACTATTAAACATAATAAAGCTTGCATCAGCTGTTTCACCAAAAGTCTTCCTTTTGGCTCTGTTCACACTGGAGCACTGAAAATCCCTGCTCATAATAAATACCTGTGTTATCAGCCCAGGAGCAGGACAAAAAGGCATCTTTCTGCTTACCGCTTCCTTTTTGGAATGTGCTCAAAATTCGCTAGTACTAGAAGTAGCATTTCTTCTCCATGCAGCACACTTTATCACTTTGGGGTGAAAGGCACAGTTCACAATAAAGGGCAGTATTTTAGAAACAATTTGAAACCACAACTAAAAATGCAATACTGCGAAAGAAACCAGCCCCCCCAAAGAGCTGGGAAATTAAAGTGGAGAAAATTGTACATTGACTATGCTTTAGTAATCATTACAATTGTGTTCTTGAACTCCTCTCTAGTGCTTTGCCGTATTTTAAAAGTGAAGTTTTGTTATTGTGGTTGTGTGGTTATACCCTGTTGCCTTACCATTCTTTCCAATAAAGATCTTCTCATACCCTGTAGAGCAGTGGTTCTCAACCTTTCTAGTGGCGTAACCCCTTGATAAATAATTTCCTAAGTTGGGACCCCTAACAGTAAAATTATTTTCGTAGTGTGGGTTGTCAGCAGCCAAGGCAAGACAAGTAATTTGCGCCCCTAGCCCATGGACATTTAGAACTCCCTGAGTCCCTTCCACTCGTACAGTATTAAAACCCATTATGGTACATTTTAGGATGTACCACTCTTTCTCTTTGCTCTCCTTTCTTTCCCTTTTATCTCTCTCTATCCTAATTTCTCGTTTTTTCCCCATCCCTCTCTCTAGCCATCTTTCTTGTTTTTTTTTTGCCTTATTCTTTCTCTCCTTTTTTATTCCCCCCCCTATTTTCCTCTCCCTTCCATGTATTCTCTATTTTTATTTCTTGGTGGGGGGGGGGGGGGTGCTGGGGGGGGGGTGCTGACAGGGAGATGGGATAAGTCGTAAAGCTGGTGGGAATTTGGATGAGTGCCAGTTCTGGTGGGGGGATGGGATCAGTGGCAGTGCTGGGGGAAGTTAGGTGCTCTTGATCAAGTTCATCTGCTGATCTGAGAACTGTAGTGGGGACTTTTAATGGCAACTCTAATCACAGGTAGTGTTACTCACTGTGTCTCGGGCTGTGTCTCCAGCTTTTTGGTGTCTCGCAGCAGTGACACCTATGCCTAAATCAGGAGATAGGGTCTCCTCCAGCCCCTCCCACTTCACATTTCTCACCAGTCTAGTCTCTGCCCCCCCCACCCATGCCGTGAACTGAATGGGCGGCTGTGAAAAGGCTGAGTGGGCGGCTGCAGGCTCCAGGAACAGCCCAGCTGGGCTTCCACAGACTTCAGGGACAGCCCTGCTGGGCGGCCGCGAAAAGACTGGGAGAGTGGTGCGGACTTTAGGACCAGCCCAGGATTTGGTGACCCCTGGCAAATATTGGCGGACAGTTCAGGATCTTCTCCAACGCTTGTTTAACTTTGATTTTCCTCTCCTACCCAAAACTTTTTTATTATTTCTACTCCCAATCAAGTTGCCTAGACTTTCCAAGAATTTAGCGTGCCATATTCTCACAGCAAATAAAAAATATATATAAATCGCGCTACCCCCTAACCATGTGATAATCTTGATAAGAAACTAAATGCACCAAAATTGCAAATTACTAAAGAGTCAAACAGTGGTATACAAATATATAACTAATGGCATATAGTAATGTGATTCTTAATATGTCCAGTAGTATAAAGCATCTCGTGCCAGTTGGTAAATATAAATTATAAAGTGACCATAAAATTGTGTTGTTGACAAATAAATGAAAAAAGTTATTAAACTAAAAATTGTTTGACAAAATATAGTCCATAAATATATTAAATAATTTGTCAAAAATGTTGAACACCAGTGCTCTGTGTCAAAATCCAGAATCTAATGAATAAATTTGTCCAAAAAAAGTGATGATCCTTCTATTGAACCAGTCAATAGAAATGGCTCCTTACCAGCTTACCAGGATCCCTTATGACAGGGGATCATTAAAGCATGTAGTCAAGGTTCTCACTCCAGCCACGCAGCTCAAACAAATCCAGCCTTTTGGCTATGAATCTCATCCAGTATTAGTTGTGGATCACCAGCATATAAAACCGACATGCAAGAGACAACATAGCGCATTAAACATATAAAAGGTTTATTAAAAGAATTAGTGTTACACTTACAAATATTGCCGAAAAAATAGGCCTTAAATCAGGTGTGCCGACCGGTACACAAAATCCCTGATTTTGTGTACTGGCCGGCACACCAGATTTAAGGCCTATTTTTTCGGATGAACACGGACCGTCTGTCTGTATTTATCCGATCCGCAGACGGATGGAAAAATTGGGTTTTCCTCCGTCTGCAGAATCGGAGGATTGCGGACCGGGCGAGCTCGGGGGTGTCAGCGGATGTTCATCTGCTGACACCCGCAATCTCATAGGGACCAACGTATGTCCCTTTTTCATCCGTACACGGATGGATGAAAAAGCGGATATACGGTCCGCCCGTGTGAAAGAGCCCTAACTGCGAGTCTACTGTTATTGTGATGCTGTATTACTCGAGTATCTGATTTTTGTTTGCTTTATATTTGCCTGCTGACAGCCCTGTGTAATGTTCACTGTTTGTTACGTTTTTTTTCCCCCGCTTTTATCGAACAAAAATTACATAGTTACATAGTTAGTCAGGTTAAAAAAAGACACAAGTCCATCAAGTTCAATCATAAGAAGAATAAAAATTGTTAATTTTATTATATAACAGATCTTCTCATAATTAAAAATTGCGAATGCCGGTATTTACCTGTAAAAGCTTCCCTTTTTTCTGCTAAGTGGGTATTTTTTTACCTTGTTTACACCTAGCAACTTTAGTTTGGCGGCTGGGAGCTGTCATATAATTATTATATGTTATTTATGGTTAAGTGAATGGTTGGCTTTAAGTGACACTAAACTCTTGTTTAAAAACAATCTATTCAACTATGTATTTACCACTTGAGCTCTGGAAAATGTTACCCCCTTTTGCTATTTGGTACTGCGCTACTTTAACTGGCAATTGTATGGTCATGCAGCTACATGTCTTTGATTAAAAAATAATCTCCAAAAGGTATATTGATTGGTCTACAAACTATGGTATATATACTTACCTTTTGTTTTTTTTATACTACTAATGGCAGTTATCAGTGACTTATAATAGAAGTGCAGTGGGCAATCAGACACTAACTGACACTGGGGGGAACTAAGTAACTGCTAATGGCATCACCAGTGACATTAATTAAAGTAATCAGTGATACTACGACAGACTGTCACTGTACTAATGACACTGAGGCCGCGTACACACGATCAGTCAAAACCGATGAAAACGGACTGAAGGACCGTTTCATCAGTCCAAACCTATCGTGTGTGGGCCCCATCGGTCAGTTATCCTTCGGTCAAAAAAAAGAGAACTTGCTTTAAAATTGAACCGATGGACGCCTAACCGATAGGTCAAAACCGATCGTTAGTATGCAAAAGCATCGGTTAAAAACCCGCGCATGCTCAGAATCAAGTCGACGCATGCTTGGAAGCATTGAACTTTGTTTTTTTCAGCACGTCGTTATGTTTTACGTCACCGCGTTCTGACACGATCGGTTCATTAAACTATGGTGTGTAGGCACATCAGATCATCAGTCAGCTTCATCGGTTAACCGATGAGAACGGTCCTTCGGACCGTTCTCATTGGATGGACTGATCATGTGTACGCGGCCTCACTGGTAAGGGTGTAACATCTAGGACGATCAAGAAGTTAAATGTTTGCCTAACTATGTGTAATGTGGGTAAAGTGTGCTGATTTTGCAACTAGATCTCTCAGTTTCTCATCCCTGAAAAACTGACAGATTTCTCCCTCTCTACAGATTTCTCTGTTGTTTATGAACACAGAGCTCTGGGCTGTAATTGTACACAGCCGATCAGCAGGTCCCATCTGTGAATCATTGGCAGGACTTGCTGACAGACTTCCGCTGTGTACAATCATGGCGGGTGGGAGGCGCCCTAAACCCGCAGGTAGGTAGAGACGTATGGGTATCTCGCTTTGCCTACATCGGCTACTCACCCATAGTACATTGCGGGCGGTCAGGTGGTAAGTGAATAATTATTTTGTGTTATTTATGGTTGGGTGAAAGCTTGGCTTTAAGTGACTCTAAACTGTTTTAAAAAATCTATTCAAGTATGTATTAATTCAAAAAGTGCTTTATATTGCTCTCCACCTCCACTCAATGCCTTTATATTTGCTGTTGTGATTTAACTTCCTGTTAGAGGGTGGCGATGTTTGTTCTACATGGTCCCACTGTATGTAAGAATGTAGCCAACTTCTCTTGCTTTCTCTCAAGACTGACTGGGGAATTTTGAAATAGGGACTATGGCATTTGTAGTTTACCTAGAGAAGTGCACATGACTATACCTTGCATGCAGTGCCCTTTCTGAAGAAACTGAACTGAGGGGTAAAACAGGAGGTTCAAGAGCTCATGGAGGACTTTAAAAGAAAGCAGAAAAATACAGTAAGGAATGATTTCATGAAAAATAGATTACAGGAATATTAAGTAGTTGATGTGTAGGCAGTGGCGGCCTCTCCATTAGGGACACAGGGACGCTGCCCCTCTAATCCATGCACCTGGCCCCTAGTCTACATGCAGGGTGCTGGATACATAGATTCCAATGTTTTTTTTAAGCACATGATTAGAACAGGAGGCTCTAATTGGATTTTTAAAAAGGGTAGGCTCGAGGGGCAGAGCACTGCGCCCTGAGTCCACCCAGTTGTGTGACAATAGCAAATCAATATTCGCTATTATCTTAATGCTTCTCCTCCTGGCCAATCAGGAAGTGACCCGATTGACTGAGAGGAGAAGCGACTACATTGGCCTCAGAGGAGGAGACACAGAGGTAAGCCGCTGAGGAGGAGGAGATGCAGAGGGAAGCCGCTGAGGAGGAGGAGACGCAGGGGTAAGCCGCCAAGGAGGAGGAGACTCAGGTGCAAGCTGCTGAGGAGGAGGAGACGCAGGGGGAAGCTGCCGAGGAAGAGGAGAGGCAGGGGGAAGCTGCCAAGGAAGAGGAGACTCAGGTGGAAGCTACTGAGAAGGAGAAGACGCAGGGGGAAGCTGCTGACGAGGAGGAGATGCAGCTGGAAGCTGCTGAGGAGGAGGAGATGCAAGGGGAAGCTGCCAAGGAAGAGGAGACGCAGGGGGAAGCTGCTGAGGAAGAGGAGACTCAGGTGGAAGCTGCCAAAGCTGCTGTGATCTAGATGGGGTAAGTGCGGTGCTGGTAGGCGAGCGACAGGGAGGTGGTGGGTGGTTTGCCAATCAACCGACGACGGGTGGTTTATTTGCTCCACCCTCAAAAAATAGGGCACTAGAAGACTCTGTGTGTAGGGATCATTTTTGGAAAATAAGGATATTGTTTAGGGCACTTTAACTAATACTAGGTATAGGCTTGTGTGCTGTCTCTTTAAAGTTGCTGTTTTTGTGCCATTATATTTCCTATTATGTGAATGCCTCAAATAACAAAATACACAAAAACAAATATTTTTTTCCTTTTTTGATGTTTTTTTTTGTTTTGTTTTTTACACTTGCTGTGTGCTTTTGGTTGTCAACATAAGCCATTCATGATCACCAGGTCAAGCAAGGACAAAGAGATTAATAATGGCATTGTTAGTAAATAAAGGTCATGTGAGCATAAACAAAGGCCATGTGATCTTAAATGAAAACCCCTGGCTTTGTGAAGAAAAGTTCCCATTTCTTTCACTTCACTTTAGATGATTGGGTGTTTAATAGGGATGCACTCTCACATCTTTAAGAGAGAAAATAATTAGTAAATTACTCCCATTAAGTAGGTAAAAAAAAATATTTGCATTAGGATCCTACAAATAGTAATAATAGTCACATCATATCTGTGAAGCAAAAAAAAAAAGAAGCATATTCAGGTAACACACAATGACTTCAGGTGTTGTTTCTGTTCCATCGGTGAACATTTTTATGTCAAGTATATTTCACTGAAAATAAAATATCAGTTGTGTTTTGTAATGAGCACATTGGAGTAGAGAACTGGGTAAGTCTAATGTCAACTTTGCAGTTGATTTATCCACAGGTATGAAAATAGTCACACATTTTCAGTTTATTTAATTGGAACATTGTAATTTCAATACCAGATGCTCTCTGGCTGTTTTTGTAGCTTGGAATTTTTTTTTCCATATGTATAATTATTTGTGTTCCGAGCTATAGGCTGTTCTGAGCTTTAACAGAGAGACAGCTGCATCTAATGGTCTTATTCGATTTTTTTTTTAACATTTTGAGCATATGGAAATCATGTTGGTGTTAATATTAAGATGATTGCTGTATGTCTGAGTGTAGATGAAATTTTATGAAATCTTTGTGACAGATGGGAGTGTTTACATGATATATCTGCTGCTGACACAGAATGAAAAACCAGTGCTCGCTGAACTTTGACTGTATCTTATCAGTATTTCCACTAAGTTACACTTCACCTTTCCCACCACCCCTTGTGATCTGTAGGAAGAGGACAATTAAAAAGTGTTTCTTATCTCATTTTGCTTCTAAAGAAAGGAAGGAATCCATATTTCGTGACAGCTTAGATCATGATATTTGCACAGCAAAACAATATTTTCCCCTGTTGAATCTAGAGACAAGCTAGACAGAGCAGACATGACAAATATTTACCCATGGCTTCCTAACTTCCCTGCTTTATCAGAAGACGTGTAGTGCTTCACCACTCTTTATTTGTGTCTAATGATGTTATCTCCATCTTTACCACAATGTGTTTATAATCACAAAGAACATAGTTAGAATGCTTAAATAAACATTATTAGTCCTTCTTAAAGCGGAGTTCCACCCTAAAAATGAACTTTCTATTAACAGCTTGCCTTTAACCACTTCCCGACGGGCGTATGACTATTTACGGCCGCAGGGTGGTTCTACTTCTCTGGGGCGCCATCAATTGATGTCCGCCCCTTTCCGCGTTCCCCGTGCACGTTCCCGAGCGCACAGCGGGGAACATCTGTGCTGGCCGTGTCCCTTGGACACAGCCAATCACAGATCGCCGTGAACGGCCAATCGGAGTGGCCGTTTGCTAGGCGATCTGTGCGGCCAATGAGAGATGATCTCATATGTTTACATATGAGATCATTTCTCATTGCCGGCTCTCACAGACAGCGGTGCTGTCAGGGAGAGAGGAGACCGATCTGTGTCTCTTGTACATAGAGACACAGATCGGTCACCTCCCCCAGTCACCCCCCTTCCCCCACAGTTAGAACACTATATAGGACACACATTTAACCCCTTCCTCACCCCCTAGTGTTAACCCCTTCCCTGCCAGTCACATTTATACAGTAATTAGTGCATATTTATAGCACTGATTGCAGTATAAATGTGAATGGTGCCAAAAATGTGTCAAAAGTGTCCGATGTGTCTGCCATAATGTCGCAGTCGCAATAAAAATCGCAGATCGCCGCCATTACTAGTAAAAAAAATAAAATAATAATTCTGTCCCTTATTTTGTAGGCGCTATAACTTTTGCGCAAACCAGTTGCGTATTGCGATTTTTTTTTCGGCCTAGACTGAGGATAAAAAAAAAAAAAAAAAAAAAAATTGAGCTATTTATTATAGCAACAAGTAAAATTTTTTTTTTTTCAAAATTGTTGCTCTATTTTTGTTTATAGAGCAAAAAATTAAAACCGCAGAGGTGATCAAATACCACCAAAAGAAAGCTCTATTTGTGGGGAAAAAAGGACGTCAATTTTGTTTGGGAGCCACGTCGCACGACCGCGCAATTGTCAGTTAAAGCGACGCAGTGCCGAATCGCAAAAAGTCCTCTGGGCAGGAAGGGGGTTTAAGTGCCCAGTAAGGAAGTGGTTAATGTATGTGTTTTTTTTTTTTTACTCACTTCTATCTGGCTGTTACCAGGCAGATTTTGTGATCTGCCTAGTTCCTGGTCCTAGGTGGTTCAACTTCCTGTCCTAAGACCCCATTGCCTCCTGGGAAATGATGACACTCATTTCCCAGGAGTCTCTGGACATTACTGTGCCTAAAAATCGCCCAGCATGCACCTCTCCCTGAAAACCAGGAAGAAAAAGGAACTGGGCTTCACAAGCCCACACATATGATGGATACAGCCACAACATGAGCTGGAGGATATAAGGCAAGTGTTTGCAATGATTTCTGGAACGATTGGGGAGCTATTAATATGTTTTAGGGACTATTTAATGTGGTTAATTTTATCTTGCAAAAAAAAATAAAAAATTATGCCCGGAAACCCCGCTTTAAAAAGTTGTCATCTAGATTATGCTGGAGTTAAATTGTGGTACCTACGATGTATTGTATGTGGAAATAATGTGGAACAATCAATAGAGCCCTAATGACACTTTTCTGGTAGTATGGTCCTTTAAAATGTCCTGTGTTAGATTCCAAAAATCCCTGCCACCTGTTTCAGTGCCTTTACTAACGTGTAGCTCTCAAACTGGCCTTACTACTGATCCAAATTAAAAAATAATTACTTCCAGTTTATAGATGAAAAAATTGGAGATAATTAAAGCTGAGTTCCACCCAAAAATTGAAATTCCACTTTAAGTGAAGGTGACCTCCGGAAATGCCACATTTGGGGGGGAAGAGGATACCCTCTTTTTAGAGGCACCCAGCTCCCAGTTCCTCCCGGGGCTCCGTGGTGCCAGAAGGAAGTTCACCTCTCCCCCTCCCTCTGTGCAATCTTCTGGGACATGTCACGGGTCCCAGAAGTTTTCCCGGCCAATCTCAGCGCGCAACACAGCTCGCACATTCACAGTTCTTGCCCGGCTGTGAAGCAACAGCGTGGAGCCCACAGTCAGAATGCCGGTGCTGCGGAGAGGAGTGGCAAAGGAGCAGGGCTTTAATCCCGTACATGTACACGATCCTGCATTTCAAAGTAGGGGGCACTTGCGCGCACATGCACTGGGATTTGGTACAGCACAAGTCAATCAGCAGGTTTGGCCAATGATTTAAGGCAGGGACCTGCTCATCAGCTTAGTAAGCTTAGAGTACACAGTGCTATGTATGCAGAGCAGCGATGTGGCCTCATTGATTGGTAAAAGCAGCACATAATGCACACATTGCACATTGTTAGGCACACAGTTAACCCCTTGATTTCCGCTAGTTGTTAACCCCGTACCAGCCAGTGTTATTGGTACAGTAACAGTGCATAGCATTAGCATTGATCATTGTATCAGTGTCCCTGGTGATGTCAGTGTCAGTTAGTCAGTTCCCACCCAGTGTTAGTTAGTGTCAGATTTCCCATGGCACTATCACAGTCCCACTATAAGTTGCTGATCACTGGCTATTATTGGTATAATAAAAAAAATATATACAAGTTCAAGTATATATACCATTATTTGTAGACGCTATAACTTTAACGCAAACCAATTAATATACACTTATTGGGATTTTTTTTACCAAAGACATGTAGCAGAATACAGTTTGGACAAATTATAAAGAATTTTTCTTTTCTTTTTTTGGACATTTTTTGCAGAAAGTAAAAAAATATTTATATTATATCTTCATATATATATAATAACAAATACAAAACCTAATGGTATTCAAATACCACCAAAAGAAAGCTCTATTTGTTTTAAAAAAAATACATAAATGTAATTTACATACGTGTTGCATGACCGTAAAATTGCCAGTTCAAGTAGAACAGTGCTGAAGAGCAAAAAACGCCCTGGTCATGAAGGGGGTAAACATTTCCAGGTGTCAAGTAGTTAAATGAGTGTTTATAATTATTACATAACTACATTACTAAAAGGTATTGTTTTCTGCCTGAAATCTAGCATTGTATTGTAATACAGTGAGCTGATATATACATGTTTGCCTACCTTTTAACAATACAGCTGAACCTCAGATTGCGATCATAATCCGTTCCAGGAGTATGCTTGTAATCCAAAGTACTTGCAAATCAAAGCGAGTTTTCCCATTGAAGTCAATGGAAATGAAAATAATTTGTTCCGCATTGACTTTAAGGGGATGCAATACCGAATGCAGTCAGAGGTGGGGGGGCGCCAGAGAGCGCCAAAAATGGGCAAAAAGGCCCGAGGACACTTTGGCTCGTTTCCTGCGCCCCCGTACCTCAGGCCAAATGAGGTGCTGCAGGCCAATGTTAGGATTTTCTCTGCCCCTGCGCCCCCGTACCTCAGGCCAAATGAGGTACTGTAGGCCTATTTTTGGCTCTGCTCAGTTTCTGCACCCTGTACCTCAGGCCAAATGAGGTACTGCAGGTCTATTTAGCTTGAATTCTGCTCGTCAAAACTCTCAAACCGAGTCAGAATATAAAAAAAAGTTGCTCACAAATCAAAATGCTCTCAAACCAAGTTACTCTTAAACCGAGGTTCCACTGTAATGACAATTCATTTTTCACACTATAGATAATATCACTGATTTTGTTTTACTATATATATGTATGTATGTATGTGTATATATATATATCATTTTTTGTTTTAAACCTGAAATGTGGAAGCTTGCACGTGGAAAAGAACAACAATAAATGACTGAACACATAATTTTTTTCTCTGTGCTCGCTTCCTCTTTAAAATATATAGCAGTCTGTTTTGCCAAGAGCACTACACTAATCTTAGCTATCAACTCGGCTAAGTATATAAGAGAGACCAAACCAGGTTCTGGCTTGGAAATATGTCACCTGCCTTTATCCCTGTTTTGTCAGATGTCATTTATGTGTGCTTTTCTAACATTTTCTTTTTTTTTAATAGAATTAAGGGTTTTACATCGGCCTTAACATTTAAACTTCTGCACTTTAAATCAAATTGATTTCCCTTTGATGGTGGAGTTTACCAAGTGTAGCTTAACCAGAAATGTGTCAGACCTAAAAATTCATTTTTGCAACTTTATCCACAGGTGAAAAGAGTAAATATTAAAGAAATACAACACTAAGTGAATAATACCTCTGTCCCATGAAATCAGCTCTCCAGAATTCCAGAAAACCTAAAGAACAATATTGAATATCTCCATCTGGTTTCGGGAATTAGCTGTCACAGTGCTGCTTTAACCAATAAATGGAGTATGGAAACTGCAGACTGACAAATTGGAGGTTAAAGGAAGCTCAGCAACCAAGAACAAAATGGAGAAAAGTGTTCCTGACTTCTTTTCAGTCATAAGGACAAACAAGACATTGTTCTTCAACGTGCTGTTTCTCTCCAGGCACCATAGGTTGGGGAAGGTGTCAAAGCGAAGAGATTCAACTTGTCAGCTAGATGGTGTTTTTCAATGTCAGTGCAAGAAGCTACGTTGTTTTCTAATTTTCTTAAACTTTTGCCTCTATTCACTTTTATATACAGTTCAAAAGGGGTACTTTATTTTTAAGCCTAGATTTAGACAAAACATAAAAAAAAGTCAACACAAGGACCATACTTACAATCTGTAGCTATAGGTGATAGGATGTCCTTTCCTGCAACTACACATTGCAATAAAGAAAATGAGTGGATTTCCCCATCATCACTGACTGTTTTGCTTCCTGTGGTGCCATTGTGTTCTCCCAGTGGGGTGGGGGGCAAAGGGAGCCATCCCTGCTGGGAGAACACAGTGATTATTCCTAGTGGCTATAACCGCTGGCAATAATCACATCCTAAAGACTCAACATGCTGGTTGTACCAAAGTCAGTTGATGGACTTTTATGAATAAAGGAGGGGGGCAGAAAGTTCAGGCAATGTCAACACTCTTGAGTGCCTGTGACAGGTCCCCTTTGTCTATTAACCCTGCGATACCGGAAGATTACTGATGCAGGGGGTAGGGCAGGATCAGAGTACTGAAGATTTCAATAGGGGGTACTTTATTTTTAGGCCTAAATTTAGACAAAAAAAAATAAAAAAATGTCAGCACAAGGACTGTACTTACAATCTGTAAGGCTGATAATAGAGGATAGGATGTTCTTTCCTGCAACCACACATTGCAAAAAATAAAATTGCTTGATTTCCCAATCATCATTCGCTGTGGTGCTTCCCGTGGTGCCGTTGTGTTCTTGCAGTGGGGGGGGCAAAGGGAGCCATCCCTGCCGGGAGAACACAGTGACTATTCATAGTGACTATAACCACTGGCAACAATCACATACTTCTTAAGACCCAACATGCTGGTTGTACCAAAATCAGTTGATGGCCTTTTATGAATAGAGGAGGGGGGCAGAAAGTTTGGGCATTGTCAACACTCTTGAGTGGCTGTGACTGGTCCCTCTTCTCTATTAACCCTGCGATTCCGGAAGATTAATGATGCAGGGGGAAGGGCAGGATCCGAGTACTGAAGATTTCAATTAAATACAAAGCCTTTGACACAAAGGATAATTCACATTGATTGTAAGTACCGTCCCTTGTGCTGATTTTGTTTTTTGTTAATCTTGACTAAAATTAGGCTTTAAATGCTATTTATTTTAGGATAAATACGATTTTAGGATATTTTAGGATACATAAGATAAACTCGGAAAATTTGAAAGTACGCCGGCGTATCAGTAGATACGCCTGCGTACTCACTTTGTGGATCTGCCCCATAGGGTTATACTTTGGATTTCTCATAATGTCACTGGGAGTGAGGTGGCAATCATGGCTGTGCTAGCGGGAAGAGAAGCTATGAGGTCACACGTAAGTACGTACAAACGAAGTGCTTAGTGCACTAAGTGTTGAGCTGTGTAAGGTGGTAAGGTGAAACAGCTTACTTCTAAGTCAGTGTGATGTCTTAATGCTGATTTTACATGACCCTGTGGCTGTGCTCCAGGCATTAGCGAGTGCATTAGTAGAGTCCCCACAAGTAATATTTTAGGTGGAAGTCTGCATATTGAAAACGTGGGTTTTCTGTTACCAAGGGTTCACTGTTTGAAATAATAAGAAATGCATAGTCTTGACCCCTACACTAAGTGACAAGAGCCACCCCTTTGAAAAAATGCATAACCCAGCTTCCTCTTTCTAAAAAGATGAGCTCATTTCAGCCACAATGTCAGTGTGTGTTGTAACTGTTAAGGAAAGCCGACAATTTTATTAAAATATTTCCCACATTGCTGTGCTATGCTTCCTATGTCTTATGTTTGGCAATATCATGCATATATCAATAGTTCATGAACTTTATACTTCCAGCAAGGTTTGCAAAACTGTTCATGATTCAAACCCAGGCAGATTTGCTAATCCCTAATTGTAACCTCTGACATAACTCCATGCGTAATTAGACCCACATTTGCACATGAAATTATTAGAAGCTATTATTAACACTCATAATGACATACAGTGGATATTTCTTATGGGGAAGATATGTTTCAACATATGAGAAACTCCATGAACTGCAAATAGTCTCACTGACGGGCACTGAGTTTACTAGCCCTATTATACAGTTTGGATAATGAGACTTTTTTTTATTTTGTTTTTTCCCAATTTGTTTTCTGAATATGGTATTAATAAATAACTATGGACTATTTATTGAACAGAGTAGTATGTTAAAATAACTGTGCTTCCATTTATCCTTACAAAGAAGTTGCCAAAGACCAGTGGTGGTCGCTCCATTAAGGGAACAGGGGCGCTGTCCCCCGAATCTATGTGTCTGGCACCTAATCTACATGCAGGAACGCACATGATTAAAGCTGAGGCTCTAATTGGCTTAAAAAAGGGTGGGCTCGGGGCAAAGAGCAATGCGCCTTGAGCCCACCCACTTGTGTGACAATAGCAAATTAATATTTGCTATTGTTTTCCTGCTTCTCCTAGGGGACGATGAAGGGGTTAAGTGTGTCCTAGGTAATGATTCAAACTGTTGGGAGGATGGGCTACCAGTGACATGGCCGCGATCACTGCTCCTGATCACAGGGAGCAGTAGATCAGTGTCCTGTCACTAGGCAGAACAGGGAAATGCCTTGTTTACATCTTCCCGTTCTGCCGCTCCAAGAGATGTTCGCGGACACCTGGTGGACATCGAGTCCGTGGGACCCGCAAGCACGTTCACCGAGCATGCGGCGGAGGTGCACGTTTGCCGCCGGCGGCGTGCGCGCACCACGCACAGCGGCAAATTCAAAGCAACACACAGCTAGCTACATTACTTTGCGCAGCCGTGCCATCCTGCTGACGTATATGTACATGTGGTGGTCGGCAACTGGTTAAACATGGATATTGCATACTGAAAATCTCAGTATCCACTATCAATAATTGAAATGCCAGGATCAAAAGTGGCCATGGTCAGGCAAATTCCAGGATATAACATTGCTGGAGTAAGGAAAATACCAAAATCCAATATGCTTATGGTTAGGGAAAATACAGAACCCAACAAGGACATGTTACTAAAATGCCAGTCTTAGATATTGACATACAGTATGTAGGGTAACTCCAGCATGACCACAGGCTGATCTAGGATCCAGTTGCAGAGTGGTCAGCTATTGATGTGACTTGACTTTACTCGCTTATGCGCAAATGTCATAGTTCCTAAATCTGCTCCTGTCTCCTCCTGCCTGACTCTAGTTACCTGCCTGTATTCCTAACCCTTTATCTACCACTACTGAGTGCTTGTGTTTCAGACTCTGCACATGTATCCTGCCTGACACTGCAGTGCCCACCTTTTCTGCTGACTCCTGCTCTGTACTGCTGCTGCACACCTGTTGCTGCACAACCTCAGAATCTTCCACAACTAAGCTGTTATCTCCAGCAATTAAGCCAGCGTGTAGCCCTTGTGTAACTTTTCGCCACTACCACGTAGACCTGGACTGGATTGGCATGGAATGCAGCCCCTCTGCCTCTGGCCAAGTATGTGACAGCCATGCTGCCTTGACTCTCAAGAGCCCGTCCACAGACAGTATATAAGGAGAAACTGGGAGTTGTAGTTGGGTATTGTAGAATTATGTGGCATGCCTACGGAAGTGGAATAGGGCACCCTGTTGATCATCCCTTTTTTCAGTGGCTACCACTGGAGGACTGTGTAATGTCACCATGACTAAGAAGAGGAGATTTTTTTCCATGCAGGAGTAAGATAAATGACCAGGATGTGCCTATCATTAAACCAGCGAGCAATTCCTTATGGTCCTTCTTACTTCAAGTTCTAACATTCCTACATTTTTAAATACCTTTTCCTTTGAAGAAAATTGGGATATTTGCTAAGGCATGTTAGTCATGGGTTTTGTTTCAGCAGTTTAAGGGAAGTTTTTCCAACATTATCATATGACTATTCTTCAATTTTTTTTTTTACACATTACAACATATGAACTATTGTTAGTCATAAATGCTCAGTACCGTATTTATCGGTGTATACCGCGCACTTTTTTGCCCTCAGGGCAAAATCGTGGGTGCGCGATATACGTCGATACCCGCTTCCCGTGCCGTGTTTGAATGCCTGCGCCAACATATACCGAGCGCAGTACACTCGGGTACATTCGGCCAGGCTCGGCTTTGCTCGTAGTCACGCTCTGTGACGTTTATGCGTGAGAAGCCGAGCCAGGCGGAATATACCCTAGTGTACTGCGCTCAGTATACGTCGGCGGAGGCTTCAAACTGAGCGCGGGAAGCGGGGATTTGACATGAAGACATCGCGGGAGGACACCACCGAGGCCACAGGCGAACGCCGGAGCGGACGAGGCCGCCGATGGACGCCGGGCAAGACACCAAAACTGTAAGTAGTAAAATGTAATACATTCTTTTTTACAGGATTTTAGGTTCAAAATTAGGGGTGTGCGCTATACGCCGGAGCGCTCAATACCCCGATAAATAAGGTAATTAAAATGTTGCAGCACTTCAAACTACCAACAAGCATGAGATAACTGTATATGGAGACACCCTCCATCCCAGGGGAACATACACTCACCGGCCACTTTATTTGGTACACCCTGCTAGTAATGGCTTGGACCCCATTTTGCCTTCAGAACTGCCTTAATTCTTCATGGCATAGATTGTAAACATTCCTCAGAAATGTTGGTCCATATTGACATGATAGCATCATGTAGTTGCTGCAGATTTATCGGCTGCACATCCATAATGCAAATCCCACATTCCACCACATTCCAAAGGTGATCTATTGGACTGAGATCTGGTGACTGTGGAGGCCATTGGAGTACAGTGACCTCATTGTCATGTTCAAGAACCAGTTTGAGGTGATTGGAGCTTTGTGGCATGGTGCATTATCCTGCTGGAAGTAGTCATCAGAAGATGGTACATTGTAGTCATAAAGGGATGGACATGGTCAGCAACAATACTCAGGTAGGCTGTGGAGTTCAAACAATGCTCAATTGGTACTAAGGGACCTAAAGTGTGCAAAGAAAATACCCCCCACACTATTACACCACCAGCCTGAACCATTAATACAAAGCAGGATGGATCCATGCTTTCATATTTATGCCACATTCTGACCCTTCCATCTGAATGTCACAGCTGAAATCAGACTCATCAGACCAGACAATGTTTTTCCAATCTTTCTATTGTCCAATTTTGGTGAGTCTGTGCGAATTGTAGCCTGGATTTTCTGTTCTTAGCTGACAGGAGTGGCATCTGGTGTGGTCTTCTGCTGCTGTAGCCCTTCTTCTTCAATGTGTTGTGCGTTCAGAGATGGTATTCTGCATACCTTGGTTTAACAAGTAGTTATTTGAGTTACTGTTGCTTTTCTATCATCTTAAATCAGTCTGCCCATTCTCCTCTGACATCAACAAGGCATTTTCTTCCACACAACTGCCGCTCACTGGATATTTTCTCTTTTTTGGACCATTGTCTGTAAACCCTAGAGATGCCTGTGCGTGAAAATCCCAGTAGATCAGCAGTTTTTGAAATACTCAGACCAGCCAGTCTGGCACCAACAACCATGCCATGTTCAAAGTCACTTAAATGCCCTTTCTTCCCTATTCTGATGCTCAGTTTGAACTTCAGCGAGTCATCTTCACCACGTCTAGATGCCTAAATGTATTGAGATGCTTCCATGTAATTGGCTGATTTGTGTTACCAAGCAATTAAACAGGCATACCTACTAAAGTGAGTGTATATGAGACTATTCTGATGTAATACTGACAGCATGTGCCCTCATCACTCTCCAACTCCCCATTCAACCCCTATTGACATTGGGCCTTTCATTAATGGGTGACCTACCACTATATATCTATAGCACCTTTAGTAGTAAGCAGCTTATAGAGAAGTGATGAAAATATTGTTCAATTTGATGATATTTCAATTGCATTTATAACATCAAAGCAATACCTTAGAGTTAACATGATAAAGACAAAATAGCATCTGCTAGCATTTGCCAAAGAATGTTTGGGATTCTTACAGTACCTAATGTTGTTAATCCAGGTAATGTACTCACAAACATAGTTACTATTCCCAGATGCTAAGTCTCACGAGGCTCAAAGCAACCACAGTATAAATCAAGCTATTAAAACCTACGAAAGCGATATAAACAGTATAGTCACTACTACATGCACCAACTTTAAAGTGGAACTTTAGTAATTTTTTTAATCTTTCCATCTATTACATTTTCTGCCCTTGTTGTTTTAACTCTGGATAGTAAATTATTTTTTTTCTTCTGCCAGTAAATATCTTATACAGCTCTTGTCTAGAAAAAAAGCCTAGGCTTATGACATCATGCACAGCTCTCTCTCTCTCACTCTCATGAGAGTTTGCCAGGAAGAGAGGGGGGGTGAGTCATAAGAGGGTCAATGAGAGCTACAGAGTTGGAGGTGTGCTTCTGTGTGCCTGTGTAAATCCAGGAAGTGAACAGGCAGCAGCTTTAGCTGCCCACAGTTAAAATGGCTGCAGCCAGAGTCAGTGGAGGGAGATTTCTGCAGCATATTTAGCAAGTACAGAATCACATTATATATAAAATAATATGCAAAGTGGTTGCAGGGAAGCTTCAGAATGGCAAAGATGTTTTTATTACAATTTATGTGATCAGACTACAGTTCCTCTTTAAGGAAAAAGAAACATAAATCATGCCTCTTTGCAATAATATCTTAACCTATAACGTTTAAAAAACAGGCAAAGGGGTTTATTTACTAAAACTGTAGTATGCAAAATCTGGTGCAGCTCTGCAGCGTAATTGAACAAGCTGATGTTAGAAGCCGATTGGCTACAATACACAGCTGCACCAGATTTACAGTTAAAAGATCCCTGAAGCAGGGATTCCACGGTTTCTCGATTATTTAGTTGTATGTGCAATGCATAGTAACACACAACTAAATGTAGCACTCACTTGCTAGCCGCTTCTAATAGTTTTGCTTCGTTTTCCATGAGAAAGAAGACGTTTTAAAATTTCATCCTGGCGTTTTCCATCTTGCTTGTGGGCATTGTGAAGCCCACAAGCAAAGACTTCCCGGGAAGCGGTGATGCGTCCTCGTCACATGACCCACTTGTCAAGTCACGTGACCCGCGAGATAGCGGGTCACGTTTATTGTGACCTGTGTGTTCCTGAAGAAGCCCCGTATTAGGGTGAAACATGTAGAACTAAGAACACTAGTCCTACGAGGAAGCAATTTTTCACATGTTTGGAAAAGTAGCATTTATCTTGTTATTTTTAAAGATTTGGACATTGATGTGTTGTGATTCAAATAATTTCTTGTATGAATAAATGTTAACCTTTTAAGAAACATATTCGACCATTCTATTGTGTCTTGTGGGTTTGGCAAAGGTAACCACTATCTATAAGCGATTTATTCCCCACATATCCTTTTGCATCTATAAAATCCCATACCCTACCCCGACTTGGGGACTCTGTCTAACTGTTATTTCAAGTACAGATCAACTCCTGGGAATCTCGACAGATAACTCCCAGGAGACATTGCGCACAGCTCCAGTCGGGGAAAAGGAGCGACACGCCCACTCCTGCTGGGAACAGTCCCTGGAAGCTAGATGAAAAACATCAGAATCAAGGTAATAATTGACCTCCGAAAAAAATAAAAATGGATTCTACATGTATTAATGCTGCAGTTCTTAGTAATATAAAGTTCAGATTGAGGGTGAACCTCCGCTTTAACATCCTGCTTGACCTATATTCACATTACTGTGCAAGTAATACAATTTAAAGGCCAATCATTATTTAAACAATATACATGTAACCTGTAAAGATATGTGCTAAGAGGTGAGATATACAATGTACTTAAATAACCCATCATATCCAATAACTGGCCCATCAAACTAGTATATACCGTATCCATCTCATTGGATTAATACATAACATCCACATGTGCAGGTACTTAAATACACCAATTCACTCAAAACCTGTAAATAAGTACATAATAGTTGTAGCAACCTGTTCCATATGCTTCTGGGAATTGTATATATGATATTGTGCAGCAGTCATTCTTTCCAAAATGTTTGATAATTGTCCCATATGGCTAAATCTATAGCAATTATTCAACACTGTGACAGTGCAGGAAGCGAGTACAGCATTTGCAGCTTTTGAATTATTAGAAGAGAAGTTCATGTTGTTCACTGATAGCTGATAGAGAATAAAAAAGGTTGCGCTCTAACGAAATAAATGAGTGAAAAAAAATCCAGACAAAACAATTACTGTGAGTAATTCTGTGAATAAATTATCATATGTCCAATGGTATAATAAATGATGATTCCAAAAACAGAAGAAATTCTGTTAAAAATTCCAGTGAAAGAAATATATTCGTATATATCCAAAAAAAAAGTTATTTTGTAAGAAAAAACTGTAATAAATGTCCAATGATATCAAACATTGTGGTTCAATAAACAGAAACAAAAACCTGTGAAGATTTCCTGTGAAAGAAATATATTCATATATATCCAAAGTAAAAAGTTCTTTGAAGAAAAAACTCAAGTGTGGAAGATGAATCTACAAGTAAATACCGTATTTATTGGGGTATAGCGCGCTCCCGCGTATAGCGCGCACCCCTAAAATTGGGCAGAAATTCCTGTGGAAAAAAAGATTTTGTACTTACAGTTTTGGTGTCTTGCGCAGCGTCCATCGGCGGCCTCGTCGGGTCCGGCGTCCGTCTGCGGCTTCGAGTGTCCTCTTCGTCGGGTCCGGCGTCCTTCTGCGGCATCCTCCTCGCTCATTTCCCGCTTTCCCGCGCCGAGTTTGAATACTGCGCCGGCATATACCGAGCACAGTACACTCGGGCAGGCTCGGCCTAGGTCACGCTCACGTCCTGTATGTCCAGGACGTGAGCGCGGAAGTAGCCGAAACTGCCCGACTATACACGAGTGTACTGCGCTCGGTATATGTTGACGCAGTATTCAAACTCGGCGGCGGGAAAGCGATTTTGCCCTGATTTTCAGGGCAAAAAAGTGCGCGGTATACGCCGATAAATACGGTAATTCAAACTTCATGTGATTCATTGAGCAGACACCGTGAATCCACCACCAAGGGAAATGTGCGCTTACCAGCTGTACAGACCAGTAAAGCCTGTGGCTATCACCCAGCCAGGGTCTCTTTCCTCGTAGTGCTTCCACTGATAAGTCAGCTCACTCCACCACCAATACCGCCTGAGCAGGAGCACAGCTGGTCAGTCCTTCTCCTCCAGTCTGCAATGGCTCAAAGTTGGCAATGGGTCTCAAAAGAAGGGGACATGCAAATTATCGCCATAGGTAAAAACTGCTGGGTTTATAAATAAAAAGCTAAAACAAAGTCGCCAACAAGACGTAAATAACAAAAGGTGAAATGGTATAAAATATTGCGGCCGGTCGGCAGCAGTAAACACGCCCGTGCATACAAACAACGGGATGTATCACGTGGTGACGTCAGCACATCGCTCCTCCCTACTAGGGATGAGCTCCGCGTTCGATTCGAACGTATGTTCGAATCGAACATCGGTCGTTCGATCGTTCGTCGAAAATCGAACAAAACGGGTCGTTCGCGCCAAATTCGAATGACACAAAACGTCCCATAATTCACTGGGGCGTTGAGCGCTGATGATTGGCCAAGCATGCTGTATGTCCCGCATGCTTGGCCAATCACAGCGCTCAAAAAACGAAGAGCCATAATTGGCCAAAGCCAGGGTGGCTTTGGCCAATTATGGCTCAGGGGGATTAGTACACGCCCCCCACTATAAAAGGCAGCCTGCACGGCTGCCTAGTGTAGTGTGTTGGCGGTTCTAGAGAAGATCAGTCAGTCAGACAGAGAGAGATAGAGAGAGAGATAGAGACACAGTGTCTTAACCAGATAGATAGATAGATAGATAGATAGATAGAGTAGGAAGTGTAGTCAGTATAGTTAAAAGTACAGTTTGTAGAGAATATATTCACATCCTTAGGTGTTGTCAATATATTTATAAACTGTACAGCTCAGCTAGTTTATCTATTATTATCTGTCAGGCAGGAGATTGTTCTACATGCAGCGCTCTAACGTGTTGTATTGCCTGCATTAGGGATTTACTTTAAATATAATTATTCTGTGTTATTTAACGTGTGCTAGTTAATTGCACACACAGACGCATTACCTGTTACTGCACGTGTGCAATTTATTTGCACAGAAGCGCAGTCGCTGTTAATGCAACTGGGCTATTGAATTGCACAGAAACGCAGTCGCTATTACTGCGTGCGTGCTGTTTAATAGCAACTAAAGGCAGTTGGTGTCACTGCGTGCGTGCTGTTAAATCGCATTTGACCGCAGTCGCTATTACTGCGTGCGTGCTGTTTAATAGCAACTAAAGGCAGTTGGTGTCACTGAGTGCGTGCTGTTAAATCGCATTTGACCGCAGTCGCTATTACTGCGTGCGTGCTGTTTAATAGCAACTAAAGGCAGTTGGTGTCACTGCGTGCGTGCTGTTAAATCGCATTTGACCGCAGTCGCTATTACTGCGTGCGTGCTGTTTAATAGCAACTAAAGGCAGTTGGTGTCACTGCGTGCGTGCTGTTAAATCGCATTTGACCGCAGTCGCTATTACTGCGTGCGTGCTGTTTAATAGCAACTAAAGGCAGTTGGTGTCACTGAGTGCGTGCTGTTAAATCGCATTTGACCGCAGTCGCTATTACTGCGTGCGTGCTGTTTAATAGCAACTAAAGGCAGTTGGTGTCACTGAGTGCGTGCTGTTAAATCGCATTTGAACGCAGTCGCTATTACTGCGTGCGTGCTGTTTAATAGCAACTAAAGGCAGTTGGTGTCACTGAGTGCGTGCTGTTAAATCGCATTTGACCGCAGTCGCTATTACTGCGTGCGTGCTGTTTAATAGCAACTAAAGGCAGTTGGTGTCACTGCGTGCGTGCTGTTAAATCGCATTTGACCGCAGTCGCTATTACTGCGTGCGTGCTGTTTAATAGCAACTAAAGGCAGTTGGTGTCACTGCGTGCGTGCTGTTAAATCGCATTTGACCGCAGTCGCTATTACTGCGTGCGTGCTGTTTAATAGCAACTAAAGGCAGTTGGTGTCACTGAGTGCGTGCTGTTAAATCGCATTTGACCGCAGTCGCTATTACTGCGTGCGTGCTGTTTAATAGCAACTAAAGGCAGTTGGTGTCACTGCGTGCGTGCTGTTAAATCGCATTTGACCGCAGTCGCTATTACTGCGTGCGTGCTGTTTAATAGCAACTAAAGGCAGTTGGTGTCACTGAGTGCGTGCTGTTAAATCGCATTTGACCGCAGTCGCTATTACTGCGTGCGTGCTGTTTAATAGCAACTAAAGGCAGTTGGTGTCACTGAGTGCGTGCTGTTAAATCGCATTTGACCGCAGTCGCTATTACTGCGTGCGTGCTGTTTAATAGCAACTAAAGGCAGTTGGTGTCACTGCGTGCGTGCTGTTAAATCGCATTTGACCGCAGTCGCTATTACTGCGTGCGTGCTGTTTAATAGCAACTAAAGGCAGTTGGTGTCACTGCGTGCGTGCTGTTAAATCGCATTTGACCGCAGTCGCTATTACTGCGTGCGTGCTGTTTAATAGCAACTAAAGGCAGTTGGTGTCACTGAGTGCGTGCTGTTAAATCGCATTTGACCGCAGTCGCTATTACTGCGTGCGTGCTGTTTAATAGCAACTAAAGGCAGTTGGTGTCACTGCGTGCGTGCTGTTAAATCGCATTTGACCGCAGTCGCTATTACTGCGTGCGTGCTGTTTAATAGCAACTAAAGGCAGTTGGTGTCACTGAGTGCGTGCTGTTAAATCGCATTTGACCGCAGTCGCTATTACTGCGTGCGTGCTGTTTAATAGCAACTAAAGGCAGTTGGTGTCACTGAGTGCGTGCTGTTAAATCGCATTTGACCGCAGTCGCTATTACTGCGTGCGTGCTGTTTAATAGCAACTAAAGGCAGTTGGTGTCACTGCGTGCGTGCTGTTAAATCGCATTTGACCGCAGTCGCTATTACTGCGTGCGTGCTGTTTAATAGCAACTAAAGGCAGTTGGTGTCACTGCGTGCGTGCTGTTAAATCGCATTTGACCGCAGTCGCTATTACTGCGTGCGTGCTGTTTAATAGCAACTAAAGGCAGTTGGTGTCACTGAGTGCGTGCTGTTAAATCGCATTTGACCGCAGTCGCTATTACTGCGTGCGTGCTGTTTAATAGCAACTAAAGGCAGTTGGTGTCACTGCGTGCGTGCTGTTAAATCGCATTTGACCGCAGTCGCTATTACTGCGTGCGTGCTGTTTAATAGCAACTAAAGGCAGTTGGTGTCACTGAGTGCGTGCTGTTAAATCGCATTTGACCGCAGTCGCTATTACTGCGTGCGTGCTGTTTAATAGCAACTAAAGGCAGTTGGTGTCACTGCGTGCGTGCTGTTAAATCGCATTTGACCGCAGTCGCTATTACTGCGTGCGTGCTGTTTAATAGCAACTAAAGGCAGTTGGTGTCACTGCGTGCGTGCTGTTAAATCGCATTTGACCGCAGTCGCTATTACTGCGTGCGTGCTGTTTAATAGCAACTAAAGGCAGTTGGTGTCACAGAGTGCGTGCTGTTAAATCGCATTTGACCGCAGTCGCTATTACTGCGTGCGTGCTGTTTAATAGCAACTAAAGGCAGTTGGTGTCACTGCGTGCGTGCTGTTAAATCGCATTTGACCACAGTCGCTATTACTGCGTGCGTGCTGCTTAATAGCAACTAAAGGCAGTTGGTGTGACTGCGACTATTTTGTTACTTTACACTTGAGCCAAGTCGCTCTTACTGTGTGGTTGCTGTTTAATACCATCTGAACGCAGTTGGTGTGACAGCGACTATTTTGTTACTTTACACTTGAGCCAAGTCGCTATTACTGCGTGCGTGCTGCTTAATAGCAACTAAAGGCAGTTGGTGTGACTGCGACTATTTTGTTACTTTACACTTGAGCCAAGTCGCTCTTACTGTGTGGTTGCTGTTTAATACCATCTGAACGCAGTTGGTGTGACAGCGACTATTTTGTTACTTTACACTTGAGCCAAGTCGCTATTACTGCGTGCGTGCTGCTTAATAGCAACTAAAGGCAGTTGGTGTGACTGCGACTATTTTGTTACTTTACACTTGAGCCAAGTCGCTCTTACTGTGTGGTTGCTGTTTAATACCATCTGAACGCAGTTGGTGTGACAGCGACTATTTTGTTACTTTACACTTGAGCCAAGTCGCTCTTACTGTGTGGTTGCTGTTTAATACCATCTGAACGCAGTTGGTGTGACTGCGACTATTTTGTTACTTTACACTTGAGCCAAGTCGCTCTTACTGTGTGGTTGCTGTTTAATACCATCTGAACGCAGTTGGTGTGACAGCGACTATTTTGTTACTTTACACTTGAGCCAAGTCGCTCTTACTGTGTGGTTGCTGTTTAATACCATCTGAACGCAGTTGGTGTGACAGCGACTATTTTGTTACTTTACACTTGAGCCAAGTCGCTATTACTGCGTGCGTGCTGCTTAATAGCAACTAAAGGCAGTTGGTGTGACTGCGACTATTTTGTTACTTTACACTTGAGCCAAGTCGCTCTTACTGTGTGGTTGCTGTTTAATACCATCTGAACGCAGTTGGTGTGACAGCGACTATTTTGTTACATAACACCTGAACGCATAACTATGGCTGGAAGGACAAAGAGAGGCAGAGAGTCACGAGGGCAAGCAGGCTCTGCATCTAGAGGTAACGCTGGTGATGGATGTGGTGCATCCTCTTCAGCACGTGGCCGTGGCCGCTCGTCCTTCTTTTCGGGAGCTGGCCGTGTTGAGCCTCAACATGCTGAGAAATTAGTTGAGTGGATGACCAAGCCGTCCTCATCCTCCTCATCCTCTCTCACACAGACTGATTATAGTTTGTCTGGCAAAGCAGCTGCCAAGGCGTCCTCTACCCTCTGCACAATGGGATCACACAATCCTTCCCTAGTCCCACCGTGTCCTCCTGAGGAGTCCCCCGAACTGTTTCAACACAGTGTTGGGTACATGCTAGCTGAAGATGCACAGCGTTTTGAAGACTCCGATGACGGAACACTGATAGAGGAAGGCATTGATGTGAGCCCAGGGAGAGGGGGTGGCCGAGAGGGACAACAATCTGGGAGTGATGTTCCCCCAGCTGGAGCATACTGCCAGGTTGTCGCCAGTGATGATGAGGAGGGAGGGGATGATGAGGTCATTGACTCTACCTGGGTGCCTGGTAGGAGAGAGGAGGAGGAGGAAGAGGACGAGGCACAGGCACATCTTCAAAGAGGCAGGAAGCCCTCCAGGGGTCAGCTTAAGGGCAGTACA
Source organism: Rana temporaria (assembly GCF_905171775.1). NCBI lineage: Eukaryota > Metazoa > Chordata > Amphibia > Anura > Ranidae > Rana > Rana temporaria. The sequence goes on from NC_053490.1 coordinate 194,824,193, forward strand.
CCAACTGCATTACGTGGCGCTGCTGTGTCTCAACGGTACAGCAAAAGTTCTTTGGTGTGGGCCTTTTTTGAAACCTGTCCATCAGATGCTACCTTTGCTGTTTGCAACATATGTCTCAAGCGTATCTCGCGTGGCCAAAACATCACCCGCTTGGGCACCACATGCTTGTCCAGACATATGTCGACCTGCCATGCAGCTCGTTGGCAGGCATACCAGAAAGACCCACACCAAAGACCAAAGCGGTCCTCCCCTTGCCCTTCTGTGACCTCAAACCCCACTAGACCCCTAGTCCTCTCTGCAGCCTGCACCGAAGGTGTAGAAATAGGTGTGTCACAACGTAGTAGTGGTAGTACATCCGGCCAATCTACTGATATTACCAGACAAATTTCCCTGCCCCAGCTGCTGCAGCGCCGAAAGAAGTACGCTCCCAGCCATCCACATGCCCAGCGGTTGAATGCTAGCTTAGCAAAATTGCTAGCACTTCATCTGCTACCTTTTCAGTTGGTAGATTCTGCCCCCTTCCGTGAGTTTGTGGAATGTGCAGTACCTCAGTGGCAAGTACCCAAACGCCACTTTTTTTCACGGAAGGCGATTCCGGCTCTCTACCGGCATGTGGAAGGCAATGTCCATACCTCGCTGGACAGGGCGGTCAGTGGTAAGGTGCATCTTACCGCTGACTCATGGTCCAGCAGGCATGGACAGGGACGTTACCTGTCTTTTACGGCCCATTGGGTGACTCTGCTGGCAGCTGGGAAGGACGCAGGTCAAGGCACAGTAGTTTTGGAGGTTGTTCCACCACCACGCCTCCAAAACACTACAACTGCTTGTGACACACCTCTCTCCTCCACCCCCTCCTCTTCTTCTTCCTCTGTGGCCTCTTCCTGTGGTGATGTTGGCTCAGAACCAGCCGTGCTCCGTAGGCGTACGACGGGCTACGCAGGAATGCAGGCCAAGAGATGCCATGCGGTCCTAGAGCTGGTGTGCTTGGGAGACAGGAGCCACACTGGGGAAGAGGTTCTTTCAGCTCTGCAGGGGCAGGCTCAGAGGTGGTTGACGCCACGCCAGCTGAAGCCTGGAATGGTGGTCAGCGATAATGGCACCAACCTCCTCTCTGCCCTGCGACGTGGAAAACTCACCCATGTGCCCTGTTTTGCGCATGTTCTCAATTTGGTGGTGCAGCGGTTCTTGGGCAGGTACCCTGGCTTACAGGATGTCCTGAGGCAGGCCAGGAAAGTCTGTGTGCATTTCCGGAGGTCATATAATGCCACTGCTCGGCTGACAGACCTCCAGAGGGAATACAACCTGCCCAAGAACCGCCTAATCTGTGACATGCCCACCAGATGGAACTCTACGTTGGCCATGCTGCAGCGGCTGCACACGCAGCAGAGGGCCATCAATGAGTACCTGTGCCAATATGGCAGCAGAACTGGCTCAGGGGAGCTTGGGTTTTTTTCACCACGCCAGTGGGCCTTGATCAGGGATGCATGCACTGTCCTGTCACCATTTGAGGAGGCCACGAGGATGGTGAGCAGTGACAGTGCATGCATCAGTGAGACTGTCCCGCTTATTCACATGTTGGAGCACACCCTACGTGGAATAATGGACAGGGCCCTTGAGGCAGAACAGAGGGAGGAAGAGGAGGACTTCCTTACCTCTCAAGGCCCCCTTTATCCAGACACTGTTCCTGCTTGCCCACCTGGAACACAGGAAGAGGAGGAGGAGGATGAGGAAGAGGAGGAGGAGGAGGAGGATTGTATCAGCAGCATGGAGGTGGAGCCTAGCACTCAGCATCAACAGCAGCAGTCTTCAAGGGATCATTTACAGTCCCAAGGAACACGTGGACTTTTACGTGGCTGGGATGAGGTGGCTGAGGATCCTGTCGTCCTCAGTGACCCAGAGGACTGTGCCCCGAATGCCTCTGCAAACCTACGCTGCATGGCCTCCCTGATTCTGCAAAGCCTGCGTAAGGATCCTCGTGTACGTGCTATCAAGGAGAGGGATCATTACTGGCTGGCAACTCTCCTTGATCCACGCTACAAGAGTAAGGTAACGGATCTTATGTTGCCATCGCAGAGGGAGCAGAAAATGAAACTACTGCGGGAGGCCTTGCAGAAGGGTCTGTGCAATGCGTTCCCAGAACCGGGGGGATTACCAAAACCTGGCCCTGGACAACGTCTTGCTGAGGCTTCGGTGAGTCAGAGAAGGAGCGGTGGAGAAGGTGGCCGTCTGAGCGATGCGTTCAGACAATTTTTTAGTCCGCAGCCCCAAGGTCTGACCGGTTCCAGCAACCATCGCCAGCGTCTGGTTTACATGGTCCGGGAATACCTAGCGGCAAGATCCGACTTGGACACCTTCCCCACGAAAAATCCTCTGGCTTACTGGGTCTTGAGGATGGATCACTGGCCAGAGCTTGCACAGTACGCAATTGAGCTACTGGCTTGCCCTGCATCCAGTGTTCTTTCAGAACGTACATTCAGTGCTGCTGGAGGCTTTGTGACCGATCACAGGGTACGCCTCTCCACCGACTCTGTTGATCGACTGACCTTCATCAAAATGAATCAGGCTTGGATCAACACCGGCTACCAAGCACCTGATGCTGATGTTACTGAATAAGAATTTTGTGTTGAAATATCAGATCCCTTTGAGACTGCTGATGCTGAGTGACTGTCCTGTTGTGCTGCTGATGGAATATCCTTCTCCTCCTCACTTTTCATGCTGTTAGCTAGTAAGAAATTTTGTTTTTCTGTGCTCCGCCACCAGTGCCTAAGGCCTAATTTTTCTGCCCCTGTGTAACAGGGGTGTCTAATAACAATTTTTGATGCAATACTTTGCATGTGGCCTAAGGCCTAAGGCACAATTTTTGTGCCCCTGTGTAACAGGGGCGTCTAATAACAATTTTTGATGCAATACTTTGCACGTGGCCTAAGGCACAATTTTTGTGCCCCTGTGTAACAGGGGCGCCTAATAACAATTTTTGATGCAATACTTTGCACGTGGCTCCTTGTTGCGCTCCAATTACAGATATTGGGAGGGGTTGCAGTGTTATGTTGCGCCTAATATCAATTTTGGATGCAATACTTTGCACGTGGCCTAAGGCCTAAGGCCTAATTTTTCTGCCCCTGTGTAACAGGGGTGTCTAATAACAATTTTTGATGCAATACTTTGCATGTGGCCTAAGGCCTAAGGCACAATTTTTGTGCCCCTGTGTAACAGGGGCGTCTAATAACAATTTTTGATGCAATACTTTGCACGTGGCCTAAGGCACAATTTTTGATGCAATACTTTGCACGTGGCTCCTTGTTGCGCTCCAATTACAGATATTGGGAGGGGTTGCAGTGTTATGTTGCGCCTACGGACACATTTTTATGCCCCTGTGTAACAAGGGCGCCTAATAACAATTTTTGATGCAATACTTTGCACGTGGCTCCTTGTTGCGCTCCAATTACAGATATTGGGAGGGGTTGCAGTGTTATGTTGCGCCTACGGACACATTTTTATGCCCCTGTGTAACAAGGGCGCCTAATAACAATTTTTGATGCAATACTTTGCACGTGGCTCCTTGTTGCGCTCCAATTACAGATATTGGGAGGGGTTGCAGTGTTATGTTGCGCCTACGGACACATTTTTATGCCCCTGTGTAACAAGGGCGCCTAATAACAATTTTTGATGCAATACTTTGCACGTGGCTCCTTGTTGCGCTCCAATTACAGATATTGGGAGGGGTTGCAGTGTTATGTTGCGCCTACGGACACATTTTTATGCCCCTGTGTAACAAGGGCGCCTAATAACAATTTTTGATGCAATACTTTGCACGTGGCTCCTTGTTGCGCTCCAATTACAGATATTGGGAGGGGTTGCAGTGTTATGTTGCGCCTACGGACACATTTTTATGCCCCTGTGTAACAAGGGCGCCTAATAACAATTTTTGATGCAATACTTTGCACGTGGCTCCTTGTTGCGCTCCAATTACAGATATTGGGAGGGGTTGCAGTGTTATGTTGCGCCTACGGACACATTTTTATGCCCCTGTGTAACAAGGGCGCCTAATAACAATTTTTGATGCAATACTTTGCACGTGGCTCCTTGTTGCGCTCCAATTACAGATATTGGGAGGGGTTGCAGTGTTATGTTGCGCCTACGGACACATTTTTATGCCCCTGTGTAACAGGGGCACCTAATAACAATTTTTGATGCAATACTTTGCACGTGGCTCCTTGTTGCGCTCCAATTACAGATATTGGGAGGGGTTGCAGTGTTATGTTGCGCCTACGGACACATTTTTATGCCCCTGTGTAACAAGGGCGCCTAATAACAATTTTTGATGCAATACTTTGCACGTGGCTCCTTGTTGCGCTCCAATTACAGATATTGGGAGGGGTTGCAGTGTTATGTTGCGCCTACGGACACATTTTTATGCCCCTTTGTAACAAGGGCGCCTAATAACAATTTTTGATGCAATACTTTGCACGTGGCTCTTTGTTGCGCTACAATTACAGTATGTTTGAGGGGTGCCCTTTTTTCTACAATTTTGCTTTCCCAAAAAGATAATGCCACCCCCCCACCACCCCTAAAATAATCGAGATATTGTTCCCAGACAGCACGTGCGCAACCAGTATTAAATTACTTTGTTCTTATAATAATTTAATGTTGTGCAGGGACATTTCTAAACATGTGCCACTACTAGAGACACACAGCAGGTGTGATATTTGAAGGAATTTTTCATTTTTTTTTTTTCACTTTAAACATCATTAAAATCGCTGCTCCGCAAAAACGTCCGTTTTTAAAATATTTTTTTCGATTGATACATGTTCCCTGGGGCAAGACCCGGGTTCTGAAAGACGTTTACCAACATTAAATTGAATATTGGTCTTTAAAATGATCGTTTTTGAATTCGAACGTTCGAGTCCCATAGACTTCAATGGGGTTCTAAATGTTCGCGCGAACCCGCGGTCTGTTCGAACGTTCTGATGCGAACCGAACCCGGGTATGTTCGGCTCATCCCTACTCCCTACGCGTGTTGTCACTATTCTGACATCATCCTGGGGACGACGTCAGAATAGTGACGAAACGCGTTACAGTAACTCAGTAACTCAGTCACAGTCAGAATTACTCAAAGTAATTGTTTTGTCTGACTTTTTTCACTCATTTATTTAGTAAGGCCTCGTACACACGACCGAGGAACTCGTCGTAAATTAAACATCGTTTTCCTCGATGAGTTTCTTGTTAGGCTTGTCGAGAATCTTGACAAGCTTTATTTGCGTACACACTGTCAAGACAAAATCTCGTTGTTCTCAAACGCGGTGACGTACAACACGTACGACGGCACTATAAAGGGGAAGTTTGATTTCACTGGCGCCACCCTTGGGGCTGCTTTTGCTAATCTTATGTTACTGCGTGTTAAGTAAAAGTTTGGTGAGAGACGATTTGCGCTTTTCAGTCTGTTACAGCGTGACGAATGTGCTATCTCCATTACAAACCCTACTTTTACCGAAGGCACGCTCCCATCTCATACTTTATTCTGAGCATGCGCGGGTTTCTAAGCATACACACGAACGTGTTTCTCGTCGTAAACCAGCCTGACGAGAAACACAACGAGGAAATTGAAACTCCCGATGAGGAAAAAGAGAACTTGTCCATGTAAAAATTTTAAAGCCTGCCATCCAACATTTGTCCGCGGAAAATCTGACAACAATTGTCCGATGGAGCGTACAAAGGGTTGGAAAATCCTATCATGTGTACAAGGCCTAAAGCCTGAAGGGCTTTAGCCAGGAACTTGTATTGCGTACAAATGGCAAAGAATTGTCGGCAGACAAACATGAAACTACATGTTTTTTTCAGCTCTTTAGTGCCACCCTTTGGGCAACTTCTGCTAATGTTGTGTTATGGTGAGCATTGCTTCTGAGCTTGTACTTTGGCATTTTGTCTGACGGACTTGTGTACACACGATCGGATAATCCAACAACATACATTTGTTGGCAGACAATTTTAAAGCGCGGTATCCCACATTTGTTAGCGGAAAACCGGACAACCTGTCCAATGGAGCATACAAACGGTCGGATTTTCCGACAACAGGTTGTCATCACACAATTCTGTTGGATAATCCGATCGTGTGTATGAGGCTTATGACTCAAGGTTTTCAGCAGCTTTTTCAGCAGATGAAGGGTATTGAAATCTTATATGTCATGTTGACGTGGTGGTAGGAATTAAGCGTGCATTGTTGTAATTGACTTTCTTTTATCTGTTTATATGCATGTCCTTTTCTTGCAAATACATAGCTTAGGAAAATTTTAATGTTATTGTATATTATCAGAAATTCATTCACTGCTTTGTAAATTTGTGTTTTCTTTTTTAACATAGCCTATAGCTACAAAGCTATAGAATGTGAAATGTTGTATAGAAAAGCTGGTGCGGTTATTGAAAAGTGTGAATAACCTGGTGAAATAATCAAATCAAAACAATATCACAATGCATTCAATTACTTATGGTTGCTGTAAAACAGAAATGGCAAGCACAGAATTTCACATTTCCCTGAAGAATGACTAATGTAACACTAAAAACAACACAGATAATCCTGTGGCATTAAGACCTTCATAAAAGAACACTTCTTCTGAGTATAAATATAAAAGTGCTTGCATAGTCTCAACTGCCGCCACTGAGTTAGAGACTTAATAACATATAAGTTGTGAGCAATGTTCTGTATTCCTGGTACAGAGTTCCATAGCCAGAATCATTGCTGAAGACTGTGTTTTTTTTTTTTTGTTATTCATGCTGGGGCTTATTTAATAGCACTGTGCAATAGACCAGAGCAGGAGCAGACTGACCATTAGGGCACTTGGGCACTGCCTGAGGGCCCCATACCACCAGGGGACCCCATCAGGGTTGCCAGCCTCAGTAAAACCAGGGACAGTATGTAAAAACCTGTGTTTTTAAAAAAATCCCAAGATTATAGCTGTACCTTTTCAATGTGTGTATGTGTATTCTGCGTGTATGTATACTGAGTGTGTATATTGTGTGTCAGTGGCACAGTGGCACAGTGGTGACAATTGATGGCACAATGGCGACAATTGATGGGCACAGTGGCAACAATTGCTGGGCACAGTGGTGACAATTGATGGCACAGTGGTGACAATTGATGGCACAGTGGCTGCGTTTGATGGCATGGCATAGTGGTGACAATTGCTGGGCTCAATGGTGACAATTGATGGCACAGTGGTAACAATTGATAGCACAGTGGCTGCGTTTGATAGCATGGCACAGTGGCTGCGTTTGATGGCACAGTGGCTGCGTTTGGCATGGCACAGTGGTGACAATTGATGGGCACATTGGTGACAATTGATGGGCACAGTGGTGACAATTGATGGCACAGTGGCTGCATTTGATGGCATGGGACAGTGGTGACAATTAATGGCACAGTGGCTGCATTTGATGGGCACAGTGGCTGCATTTGATAGGCACAGTGACTGCCTTTGATGGGCACAGTGGTTGCAATTGATGGGCACAGTAGCTGCGTTTGATGGGCACAGTGAGGCTGCAATTCTACTGATACTCCGGCGTACTTTCAAATTTGCCGCGTCTAATCTTTAGTTTGAATCCTCAAACCAAGATACAACGGCTTTTGGCTTCGATCCGACAGGCGTACGGCTTCGTACGCCTTCGGATCATAGGTGTAATACTTTGGCGCCTGCTGGGTGGAGTTTGCGTCGTTTTCCGCGTCGGGTATGCTAATTAGCTTTTTCCGGCGATTCACGAATGTACGCGCGGCCGTCGCATTCTCTTACGTCGTCGCTAGTCGGCTTTTCCCGGCGTATAGTTAAAGCTGCCATTTCGTGGCGTATAGATAGATGTGCCATGTTAAAGTATGGCCGTCGTTCCCGCGTCGAATTTTAACTTTTTTTTTTTTGCATAAGTCGTCCGTGAATAGGAAAGGACGTAACTCACGTCTACGTTCAAAAAATGACGTCGGTGCGACGTCATTTTGCGCAAAGCACGGCGGGAAATTTCAAAACGGAGCATGCGCAGTACGTTCGGCGCGGGAACGCTCCTAATTTAAATGATCCACGCCCCCTACCCGATCATATGAATTAGGCTGGCTTGCGCCGGAGGGATTTACGCTACGCCGCAACTTTACAGTCAAGTGCTTTGTGAATCAAGCACTTGCCTGTAAAACTTGCGGCGGTGTAACGTAAATGTGATACGTTACGCCGCCGCAAATGTACCTGAATCTGGCCCTGTGTGTTTAATACACCATGCTTGCCAGGGATGCCAAGACTGGACAATCTTTTACAATATTGAAGAAGAGGACTGTAATCTGCACCAAAATCAGCATTTCTACTTTAGTGTTTATAGACTGATCTACCTAGCCTACTCTCTCTCTCTCTCTATATATATATATATATACTGTATATATATATAGACAAGCACCCATACAGAAGCCACACTAAAAAATCTCTAGAGACACCAGTGTTTGTATTGCAGTATAATAGGTCAAAACACAACAATGTGGAAAACATAGCAAAGCTTTGGCAGGAAAGACCCCCTCTTTCTTTCTGTATTGATCTTTGGAAGTTATCAATGTGTTGAAGCACTCCCCCCTGGGTGTGGAATGTCTTCTTTTCAATGTACAGAAGGACCCCCCTCAGTGTGCAGGCCTCCCTGACCAGGTCTGTGCAGAAGGAAAAGGTTTACTTTGTTTATAGTTCACCCTGTTTCTTTAATTTACTTTTCTTTGTACCATTGGCATGGCTGGGGCTTAAAGTCAAACTTTACCTATTGTTAGTAAGCCTCAGCAGCAAAGAGAGAAAAAAAAGTGTAAAGGTATCTTGTGAGGCCTTACGCGAGTAAAAGCCTCACAGTTGAGACTTGTTCACAGAGAAACAGTAAAATAGATTTTGATGATATGCAGCAACACATACAAAAAAAGTTACAACAGAGAAATATACTAACTAGTAATGAGTAGAGTGATTAAAGCGTTGTTTTGTCCGCTTGGTCATTTTTACCTACCTATAATAAGGCTTACCTGTAGGTAAAAGGAATATCTCATAAACCTGTACAGTTTAGGAGATATTCACCTTGCATGTAGCATGCGCAGTGAAGGTTCGGCATATTGTCTCCCACGCGCAAGCGGAGTGATGTCATGGAGGCTCCAGCCACTCACAGCGCCTGAGCCACGAACCTGGAAAAATAGCAGAGGGAACATGTCATCGGTGACCAGGCAGCCCTGTGGGAGCTTCGTTCTAAGGTAAGTATTTCATAATGAACTTGTATGCGGTGCATACAAGCTCATTATGCCTTTGCCTTACAGGTTTCTTTTGTTTTTGTTTTTTTTGGCATACATCCGCTTTAAAGTAGAAAAAAAATGTAAAAGAAAAATTTCCAATTTCAATTTCAGCCTTAAACTCTTAGGCCTCGTACACACGACCGAACATGTCCGCTGAAACTGGTCTGCGGACCAGTTTCCGCGGACATGTCCGACCGTGTGTAGGGCCTAGCGGACATTTTTCCAGCCTAGCAGACAGGTTTCCAGCGGACAAAAGTTTCTTAGCATGCTAAGAAACTTGTCCGGTGGAAACCTGTCCGTCGGACATGTCCGATGGTTAGTACACCTAACCATCGGACCGAAATCCCATGCATGCGTCGAAGTGATTCGATGCATGCGTGGAAGCATTGAACTTCCTGGTTCGCGCACGTCGCCGCGTCATCGTCGCCGCCACGTCACCGCGTTTTCTGTCTGTACACACATCAGACTAAATGCTCCCAGCAGCCGTTTTCATCGGACATGTCTGCTCGTGTGTACAGGGCCTGAGCCCATCCATAGGCATATATTGTACACCCTAACCTCCATCCTCCCCCACACCTTTAACCGTACTTATCGGTGTATAACACACACAGGCGTATAACACGCATTCTAATTTTAAGAAGGACGTTTCAGGAAAAAAACTTTCCTCAGCCCCCTGCACATTACACAGACTCCTGCACGTTATGCAGCCCTCTTTACATTCCACAGCCCCCTCCTCCTGCAAAGTACACAGACTCCTGTACATTACACAGCCCCCTTTCATTATAAAGCCCCCCTGCACTCTCAGAGACCCCCGGTCTCCTGGGACAGCACTGCCAGCATAATCTAAACTTAAGAGCCCCTTCTGCCAGCCCCTTCTCATACACTACTCCTCCTGTGTCACTCTCATTGTAAATTGAAGCCTCTAAATACCTCATTAGTGCTATTCTTTCATTGACCCGGTCACGTGACTGCTCTCCTCTGACTTTCATGGATGGTCACGTGACTTCCCTCCTCCTCCAATCTAAAGCTACACATGGAGGTGAATGGGGAGGAGTGGGAGGAGGATAACGGAGATCGGCACTAATGAGGTATTTAGAAGCTTCCATTTACAATGACACAGTGACACAGGAGGAGCAGTGAATGCAAATGGGCTGGCAAGCAATTTTTTCTTAACTTCAAACTATGCTGGCAGTGCTGTCCCAGGGCCAGGAAAGGTGGGGCGGCCAGCCGGCCTGACACACCCCCAATGTGTGGCACCCAGGGCAGACCGCAAAATTCCCGCCCCCATTGGTTAAAAAAACAAATATCAGTGTATAACACGCAGGCACTGTTTACCCTCTATTTTCTAGGGGGAAAAGTGTGTATTATACGCTAATAAATACGGTAATGCTGCACTTTCCTTCTTACCTTGTGAAAAAAGATATACTCAACTAGGGAGTTCAACTTTAATTTCACCCAGTGCCATGCTTAAGCATCATTTGCTTCTTTGACTTTCTATTTAGGATAATTTAGTTTTATATTTATCTTTTTTTTTTTATCTGTGAAAAAAGTGTGGTATAATGAGGGTAATGAAGATATTTGAGTGCCATATAAAGTCCACTACACCCTAACCACCAGAACCCACCTTAGAGTGTATGTAAAGGCATACATTATTTTATAAATTATTTTATAAATTATTTTATAGCGTGGGCAGGGTTAAACCCGTTTTTATTGCTCTTTGTGTCGCCTCTAGGGAGATTATCCCCTCTATTCATCCTGTTGACCATTTTTACTGAGGCAGAAAGTGGAGAAAATTAAAAAATTCTGAGAAACAGGCAAGGGAAATCCTCTAATGACGAAAATGTTTCCTATGACTACTCTCTAAGATGTCCTGTAAACAAGACCAGTCACTTCTGCTGTCTCATCTTGTGCAGGGTGACTGGTCATGTACCCACCCTTCTGTAATATTCTGCAGGCAGCAGAGGGTGTGGGTTTTCCTGCTGGGCCCCTCCCACAATTTTGCTCTCTTTACGGGTAATATGTTGCCTAGTGATGATGTGACCTAGACCCTCATTAGCTCAAGTGCTGAACACATCTGCAACTCTTCTCTCCCCTCACTTTCTGGTCTCACTGGTTTTGGTGACAAGGAAACGGGCTGAGTCCCAGTGTCCAGTGTCTGCGTCAATGGACGCAACAGTGGGGCTTGGGAGCGAGCACGCATTAGTGTCCCAAGGGAAGACGCTTCCCGTGGGGATATTGGATGGAGAGGAGGAGCCAGGAGCGCCGGCGGGAGACCTGAAAAGAGGATGTTCTGGACCTCTCTGTACCATTCCATGGCACAGAGCAGGTAAGTATAGAGATGTTTCTTATTTCTATAAAAAAAAAAGATTTTTAGTTTACAATAGCTTTAGGTATAGTAACGTAGAGCAACCAATCAGGATTCATAATTTCCTGCTCTGATCTTATAAGTGGTTTCTGGTTATGGGATTCTGCACTCATCAAATGTTTGTATTAAAAGAAAGATGGAGCCTGCGATTGATGACTACTCCTTGTGAAAATGTTAATTGCCTGACTGTCATACTGAATTGATTTATTTCAAAACTTTCTAAAGCATGATCCCAGAACAAGTATGCAAATCAGGACATCCTATTTCAGTCTGACTTAATTTGCTTACATGTTTGCGGCTGGTTAATGACTAACAATGTACTGAACCCAGAATACCAACATGGCTGCAAGGCAGCTATCATGTTCATAAAGAGATGAAAAAGTGCATCCTCCATATTTTTCTTAGTACAGGTTTAGCAGTAATAACTGAACAAGGCTGTCTGTTTATGAAGAGACTGGCTAAAAGAGCTAAATAAAGGAACTCCTATAGTCATATTTATTATTGTAGTGCTGGCTACACTGACCAAGGAACCACTGACAGCATGGTACCCATTACTGTGATTTCTTGATATGTCCTTTACTGCTATATACTTCTGTGCAATATCATTGGGTACTAATGGGAATTCAAGTAAACCATATTCAGTCTCAGACATTGAAGTTATATGACTGCACTTATACAGGAGATTAGATTCTGTTTTCTACATTGCCCGAGAACAGGAAGACTGCATGTAATATGCATTGGAAAGTTGACTGCAATCAAGCAGCCACAATAATAGATGCATTTTACCTTTAAGATCATGATGTAACTTGTCTCAGGTTAAAAAACTGTTAGCCAGATTTTCTTGCTTGCACTAAAGAGACCTTTGAGTTCACAGATTTCTTTGGTCTGCTTTTTCCTGCTCAGGAAGCTCTTCACATGAAAGAGTGTATTTTTAATGTTATACATACTAAAAGCCATTGCCTGGAAAACTGTGTACTAACAGATGGGTCTCAAGAGAGGACGTGAACAATCATGTGTTTCAATGTGAAGTGAGTTAGGGAAGCCAACTAAATAACAGTGTTGTGGGAAAAAAGGAACACTTGTTGCTCTCGTCTGTCAGAATCATTGTGGACGTAGACCAGTAATGGTCAATTTTCTTGTCATGGGGGGGGGGCTCAAGTTTAGCCCTAACATTACTAAAGGGCCACACATATTATTTAGTGAATGTAATGCTACATTAAACATGCAGCAAGAAATATTGAAAGGCTACAGGCACTCTACAGGAGATTAAAGACTTGGGGCATGCTGAAAGAGGTGTTTGGAGACTGCAAATATGCTGTAAGCATGGATGGAGACTTGGGATACATTTTCAGAGACAGTCATAGACTTGAGACACGTACCTGGGACTTCTGGAGATCATAGCAAATACAGCTCATTTGAAAATCAATGCCTCCACATTTGTGTTCTCTAGAGCGTTATAAAATAAATAAATTAAACCGTTTGACTACTAGAAGCTAGTCAAAGAATGTTTTCCTTCACTGGCCAGTAGGGGTGAGCTTTGTGTTCGGGTTGATATAGAGGTTGTACTTGAACCTAAGTTGCTTGCAGTTCAAGAAAATGGCAAACTAATGTGGCAGTTTAAATCTATAGAAACCAGTTTTAGTATAGGCCTTCAAACTGTGGCCAAGTAGCTTAGAAGGGCCGGTCATTGAGGTTTTCCTATGCTTCACCCCCTCTATATAGAAATCAGGGTTCCCAGCAGCCTTTGTCAGTGCATGTTAGAGGAGACATTGAGTAGATATGGACAGATCAGAGAATATTTGCAGAAAGAGATAGTTGCTGCTGCTAAATACTGCTATATTTACAGACAGTCTGGGATATAGACCTCTCCAACAGTACAACCTTCTCCCCACAGTACAGACCTTCCTCCAGTACAGAACAAAGACCCCCCAGTACAGACCTCTTCCCCCTAGCACAAACCTCTCTACCTAGTATGACCTTTCCTTCTCAGTACAGACCTCTCTCCTCTTCCCTCAGTACAGAACGCTCTGCCAAGTAACACCTTTCCTCACCAGTGCAGACCACAGATCCCCAAGTACAGACCCCCCCCCCCCGTACAGACCACAGACCCCCCAGTACAGGTCTCTGACCTCAGTACAGAACTCTTCCCCTAGTCTAACCTATCCTACCCATTACAGACCTCACCCCAGGACAGACCACAGACCCAGCAGTATAGACCATAGTACTCCTACAGTACCAACCTCATCCCCCAGTACAGACCTCTCCCCCTAGTATGACCTAATATTACACTTTAATTTAAATGTCTGCCTGGTGTCACATAGTTACCTGTTTACATAGTGTGAATGAAATTAGTACAATATTTCATTTTTTTTCGGTGAAATAGTACACTCTAAATTAGATTTCTTGAATAAAACCCGCCTATTGTCAGGCTCAGGCTGCATTAGCAGGTTCAAAATAAATTCTAGATTGTAAGCTCTAACAAGCAGGCCCCTCTGATTCCTCCTGTATTCAAGTGTATTGTAACTGTACAGTCTGTCCTCATGTTGTAAAGTGCAACACAAACTGTTGACGCTATATAAATCCTCTATAATAATAATAATGGCTGCTATGCATCCTTCTGGAGGAGGAAGAGGAGGAGGGAATGGGCATATTTGCAGGCCCAAAATACATGACTGCTATGCACCTTTGAAGAGGAGGAGGAGAAGGAGAAGGAAAAAAGACCAGGAACCACCAACTAGATTATTTGGGAGGGGATGCAGTGAAAATAAATTGGCCACATTTTGTAAATCAGGGATATGGCAGCCAAGAATCCCATCCAAACTCTCTGGCCTCATACACACGGCCGAGTTTCTCGGCAAAAACCAGCAAGAAGCTTGCTGGGTTTTTTTTTTTGCAGAGGAAACCAGTCGTGTGTACACTTTTCAACGAGGAAACCGCAGAGGATCTCGTCGGGCCAAAAATAAATCATGTCTTCTTTTTCCCCAACGGCAATGGGAAAATTTGGCTCGCCGAGATCATCGGTGGCTTCACAAGGAACTCGACGAGCAAAACTATGTGTTTTGCCTATCGAGTTTCTCGGCCGTGTGTACGAGGCCTCTCTGTCCATTTTCACTTGAAGTAAGATCTGTGGAATGACAGGCTGCGTCCCCATCCCTCTGGCCATATAATCTCCCACCTTCTCTTTATGCAGCCTGTCCTTACTCCTGCGCTGTGGGAGGGCAGACAGCCTTTTTTTGTTACTCTCTCCTCTTCATTGCTAGAACCCCATCCCTGCTCCTACGCAAGTATTAGAAGAAACAGGAGAGAAGGAGGAGAAAAAGGCCCTATAGCTGTCCTTATAAAAAAAATAACTTTCATGTGTCCTTGAGAGGGTGAAGTAGAAAAAATAAAGTAGCTGCTTTACATCCTTCAGGAGAAGAAGCAAAAAATTGGTACATTAGCAGCATTCTAAAAGAAAGCAGCGATATGTACTCTTGAGGAATGATGAGGAGGAGAATAGCGCATTAACCTTCTGAAATAAGATGGCTGCAATGCAGCCTTCAGGAGAAGGAGGAGAAAACTAGTTCATTAGCAGCACTTTAAAATAAAACGGCTGCTATGTGCCCTTGAAGAATGAGGAGGAGGAAAATGGTGCGAAAGCAGCACCCGAAAAGAAACTGGCTGCTGTGCAGCCTTCAGGAGAAGGAGAAGAAATGGTTCATTAGCAGCACTCTAAAGGCCCATACACACGATCAGACTTTTCAACAACAACGGTCCGACAGATGGGTTTTATCGGACAATCCGACCGTCTGTATGCTCCATCGGACAATTGTTGTCGGAATTTCCACGGACAAATGTTCGCTGTGCATGTTCTCAAATTTTTTCGACAACAAAATGTGTTACATCGGATCATTCGATCATGTGTACACAAGTCCATCGAACTACAATCCAAAGTACAAACACGCATGCTTAGAACCAATGCTAACCATAAGACAACATTAGCAGAAGTTGCCAAAAGGGTGGCACTAAAGAGCAGAAAAATCACGTAGTACGTCAATTACGTCATTACGTTCGTGTTTGTTGGCTGAAAATGTTCTGTGTGTATGCATACTAAGTTCACGGCCAAAGTCCCTTCGGACAAAAATCCACGGAAAAATCCGATGGAAGTCTGATTGTGTGTACGAGGGTTAAAAGTGGCTGCTATGCACCCTTGATGAAGAAGGATGACATGTCTTTTGCTGCTGATTTATCTCAGTGAGGTATTACTTCCTTCGAGCACTGTGCTCATGTGTTTCCTCATGGATTTGTTACCCAAATGGCTGTTACTTTTACCACCACTAATTTGCTGCAGGCAGAGGCAGAGGCTGTAGATTACAATAGTGCTTTTAGCAGCAGACACATTAAAAAAGGCCCACACTGAAGAGCTCTTTCTGTTTGCAGCCCATTTAAGTGCATAATGTCTGGACGCTGGACAATTCATCCGAAACATAAAACTGGAGTCTATTCTTGAAATATTTGAGAGAATAATTGGGGATACATGGACGGAGTTTGTAGTTTTTTAGTGTTTTAGTAGACTTTGTTCTGACATTTTATTAAACTTTTAAGACACTGCAGTATTGTACTGGGAAAAAGATGCTCTAGCACTATGAAATTGTTTTGCCACTGGCTATTTGTACATTATTTAAAGGGTCACTAAAGGATTTTTTTGTTGTTGCTGAAAGGGTATAGAGACATAATAGTTAACTGATTTCTTTTAAAAGCGATAAAAAATAGATAAAAATCAATCATATAATCTACCTGTAGTTTTTTAGTTTCGTTTTTGCATTTAGTTTCGTTTTAGCATGTTATGCTTTATATGTGCTGGACAGTGCCATAGAGCAGTATTGGTTTGAAAACGAAACTAAAATCTCCCAGTACTGTGGTGATCAGTTAACAGACAACCTGGAAGTGTCCAAAACAGAGGAGAATTACAGCAACATCAGAGCAAAAACAAACAATGAGGACATGAAACCCGGACTGCAGTAAGGTAAAGGAAGCTATTTAGCTAAAAAAAAATCCTTTAGTGACCCTTTAACTTATTACTTTTTTGGAAGTGTAAACTTTCCTATAGCTTTTAGATCCACTGTAGATGCTACTTTGACCAGTCAATCTAGGCCTATTACCAGGGGTCAAGTCCTGGGGAAAAAAGTGTGGGAACTCCCACCCAAGATCCACTCCCCCACCAAAAAAAAAAAAAAGAACTTTCTTTCTAAATCCCACGATAACTCGCGGCAGACCCCCGCAATGTCTCGTGGGAACAATGACAAAAGCTCCCAGGAGACATTGCGGCATTGAGGAAGTGACGGAATACGCATGCCCGATGAATCCATATACAGGAAGCGGCCAGGAACATAAAGGATTACTAAGGTTCGCCTGCCCCTGACAGGGACTCGAGCTGGGCATCGCCGCTTAGTGAAGGATAGGCTCGGGCGGCTCGGCTGCTCTAGTCCTGCAAAGCGAACTACGTTCCTGCTGTGAAAAAAGTGCAGGGACTCCGTTCCCACGCGTTCCCGCAGGACTTGAGCCCTGCCTATTACCACTGTTGAAATGCATCAGATTGCTGCTGCTGCATTTAATTCAACCTAATATGAAAGTTTAAAAGTAAATTACACATGCAAAGTATGTGATGTCAGAATATGGTTTTCCTGGTGCTGTTCCTGAGAATCCTACTATTTCATATCAACATATACAGCCTGACGGAATTTTCCAAGCATGTAATAGAAAGGAATGGCATTTTTCCCATGTGGCTCACTGGACAGTCATTTATTATTTATTAATTTTTTTTTTTGCACTGGAATATGTCCCCCATGGTTGTGACCAGCCCTCTGTTTCTAAATCCTTTGTATATTATCTTGATTTTAAAGGGTCGCCACCCCCCCCCCCCTCAAATCCCATATAAACATCAATGGGGTTCAGATTTAGGTTCCCAATTTTTAAACTTTACGCCGTGTTTGACAAATAGCTTGTGAGCCCAAGCACATATGCTCACCCCCAACTGAATAAGTAGATAGGTAAGCATAACATGGGATACTGTCTGCAAGGGCATTAGGAACTGCACAATAGGTGCCAAAGGGCCAAATGCGGTCCCTGAGCTGCAGGTTGGTTAATGATGCTTTATTTCCAAAGCTTATGTCAAGGGTAATAGTGGCCAGAAGCTAAATTGGGTTAATTTATTTCAATCGTTTTTTAAAGGATAAATTGATCGAGGTCCACCTAGCTACAGGCAAGGCAAACTATAGTGGAATTTCTACTACCAGGTCAAATAAACCACTAACGGTACATCTAGCCTGGTAGACGTGCTCTACACTGGGTCAGTAAATTTCCCTGACCTCCCCAGAAGGCTTTTATTGATTTGCTTGTAAATTATCCGAAACCATTCACTCAATATGTCTTCATCTCAGTGAAAAGAAAAATGCATTTGGGATGCATCAGCATTTTTACACAGAAGGCGATGAGACATTTTTTTCTGTCGAGAACAAAAAGCTACTGTGTACTTTGTAAAAATCAAGGTTATGTACTTAAAGAAATATGCCATCTGATCTCCACATGAAGTGCCAAATAGGAATGGTAGTGCAAATAATGAATTGGAAATCGGTCAGTACTGTTATTACTAGAAGTGGCTGTTTAGATGGCAAGTTAGTTAATGTAACCCAAAATTTTAAGTACCAGTTAAAGAAGATAAGTCATTCTAAAGTGACATTTGCAGCTGTAGCTATGTTCATTATTATCAGATATGGCAAGGATCCAATTGTATGCCCTCTGGGCCATACAGCCAGGCCAATTTCAAGCTGACCATACAAGGAAGCATACAGAACACTGGCTTAGTCTGAATAAGACAATTTAGATGCATTAACACACAGAAATAATGGAATCTGATTGGTTAAGCTATGGGTTACTGCACTGTGCCATTGCTATTTGATTTCTTAAAATTGTACCAGATAACCTCATGTACGTTGTGGTTCAAAATATGGATTTGCTTGACTGGAATTTTTTCTTTATTTTGGTAAGCGTGAGGAAAAGTTTCACTGCTATCTATAACACTATTTGGGAGTGATCTCACAACTTCCTGTCTTTTTGATAATCATCATACAGAATAGGAAGATTCATTTCCTTTATAGGGGCAGAGACAGCATGTAAAATAGGACAGAAATGTCTCCTTATTGTAAACAGAGACAGATATTAAAGATAAATTCACCTTTAAAAAAAAAAATATAATAATAAATGCCCATTTTTTTGGAGGTTAAAAAAAGTGCATTTATTTATTTATTTATTAGAAACCTACAGAGAATTGCGTCCATGATCAGTAGATTGCAGGTGTAATGCCAGGTTCCTGTAAACTGTTTGTGTAGCTGTCTGCCCGCACCTCCAATATGGGCAGACAGTTACCTAGTGACAGGAAGATCAATGAACTACTTAAAGCGCTCATCAGTGCCCTGGTAGTTCATTGAGAACTACAAGCCATCAGATTCAAAGGCTGTCAGTACTTGTAGCTCATTCATTTACAGAACTCTGTGAGCGAATGATGGAGCTGTGTGGGCGGAGCCCCACTCAGCCACGCTCTTTTTTAATAGTGACATCTGGTACGGGGTGAAGATCACCAGCCTACTGTCACAGGGAGGAAGGGGAAGAGCAGGAAGATGCTGAACATGTTATATGTTACACCTGTACCATGTTTACAAAGGTGAACTTATCCTTTAAAGTGATCCTGGGTTTTTCCCGATGCAGGACAAAGCTAGAGGTTCACTTTATTTTTACTCCTTCTCCCCTTATAGTTCCATTTATATTTCCTTTGCTTCTCTGCAGCTCCATTCGGGTGCCATGAGAAAAGAAAGTTCTTTGTAAGTTCTATAGCCGAGGACTTTCCACACCCTTATGTGGTAGTTCTGGGCCAATCAACAAGCACCAAACCTGTCACATGCTCCTTTATACATGTAAAAATTGGTAAACTGAAGGAGCTGTGGGGGAGAAAAGGAAAAGTTTATGCTACTGACTTAGGGAGGCCATAAACAGTTCGAACCTTGACCGGTTCAGCAGAAACCGCCTAAGATTCAAACCATGTATGGGCAGGCTGAATGTACCAAGCTGATTGATCGATCAACTTGGGTACAGCCAGCATGCTGGGATTTATTGCCGATCATCGCTAGTGGCTGCTAGCAATAATCACTGTTTTCTGCCGTGAAGTAGTCAATGGCCTGGCAGGATGGGGGATTTGAGCAAATTGGGTGTTGATGGGGGAATTGAGCAGATTCCTTTCCTGCAACCTGTGGTTGCAGGAAAGAAATTCATTCTGTGTATGGTTGGCCTTAGGGAGACATTAAAACAAATATGCTGTTTTTGTGCATAAACAAAGCTCAGCTTTACTTTAAACCCTATTTAAAGCTGCAATCCCCACCCACATTGTTCTGAACTAAATAAAATAAAATGTCTGGATTTGGCCTTTAAATCCCTATTAAATCCCCATCAAATCAGTTAGTATGATGGTAGTATGATGGTATATTAAGACATCAAAGTGAATGTTATTTGCAATTTTAAGCTTAAAGTATATTTGAACAGTCTACAAATAAAGAACTTTGCAATAAAGGAAATATTATTTGTGCCCCCAAAACTGCATCTATTTATGTATGAAATAAATGTTTATTAACTTCTCTTGCTGTTTTATTTGGTGGTCATGCAACTGCACAACCTTTCATAAGGTCTTATGTATAGCAGGAATTTTCATTTTAGTAAGTTGGTAAATTGGTAAGTGGAGAAATACTTTTCCTTGCAAACCAAGCATACCTTTCTGCAGTCCTAATGGCTCCTACTTCCTGTGATTGGTGGGGGTATGTGTTGGAAAAGCAGGCTGTGACTGGCAGGGGATGTGTTGGAATGGCAAGTTGTGATTGGCTGGGGCATATCAGGAAAGGCAGGCTGTGATTGGTAAGGGATATGTAGGGAAAACAGCAGTGGCGGCCCGTCCATTAGGGGCGCCCAGGTGCCGCCCCCTCTCTCCAGGCCACCCCCTATATGGTAATGGATGGATTCATCCATAGCATGGATCTATCCATGGCCACCGTCGCCACCCCCTATTCATGCTTTCGGCCCAATTCAGGTCACCGGGCGCATGAATTACAGCGGCAGGGGACTTTTTTGAAGCATCTGATTAGAGCCATAAGCTCTAACAGGCTTCAAAATAGGGTGGGCTCGGGTCTCAGAGCGAGCGACCTGGAGCCCACCCAGGTATGTTACAACAGCGAATGAATATTCGCTGTTGAAACACTGATACTCAATCCGGCCAATCAGAAGCTGGTGTGAGACCCGTTTTCCGATTGGCTGAAAAGAGAAAACTCCTGATTGGCCACCGAGGGGGGGGGGGGAATGGAAGCCACCGCCATGGAGAGCAGGAGAACGGGAAGTCACAGGTGATGTAGAGCAGGAGAATTGGAAGCCGACGGTGATGGAGAGCAGGAGAACAGGGAAGCTGTTGGTGATGGAGAGTGGGAGAACAGGGAAGCCGCCTGTGATGGAAAGCAGGAGAACAGATGGCCGCCGTTGCCGAGCAGAGGGGAGTTGCTGGTGATGGGGTAAGTGCTACCGACTGATCGGGGTGGGTATGGGTATCATACTGTTTGCCACCCCCCCTCAAAAAAAATTCCACCATCCACTACTGAAAAAGACTACAGAGGTAAAGGCACGGTCTGCATTGGCATGGCATCTTGTAACCCTAACTGAATGATGCACACTAATGCACACACTGATCCCACCAGCAGGGATCTGCTCCCCAGCTTGGTGACATCAGGTTGCAAAAGCAAACAGAGACTGTCAGGATATCTGAGTATTTTTTGTTCAAAAGAAGAAATAAACTTACAACAGGCTACAGTTTCACACACCTACATGGAAAGAAAGTATATATCTGCAATAACAAATTTGGAGGTCACTGAAACTGTAGCCTGTTGTAAGTTTATTTCTTCTTTTGAACAAAAAATACCCGGGGTATCCTGACAGTCTCTCTTTGCTTTTGCAACCTGATGTTACCAAGCTGGGGAGCAGATCCCTGCTGGTGGGATCAGTGTGTACATTAGTGTGCATCATTCTGTTATGCCGCGTACAGACGGTCGTTTTATGCGATGTAAAAAAAACGACGTTTTCTATGAAGTAAAAAACGACGTTTTTGAAACTTAAATTTTCAAAAACGACGTTGCCTACACACCATAGTTTTTACACACGGTCAATTTCTGTGACACAAAAAACGACGTTTCGAAAAACGACACATAAAATTGAAGCATGCTTCAATTTTTTTTGTCGTTTTTTACAAGACATAAAACGTCGTTTTCCCCCACACACGGTCAATGAAATTGACGTTTTTAAAAACGTCGTTTTTTTACATCGCATAAAACGGCCGTCTGTACACGGCATTAGGGTCACAAGACGCCATGCCAATGCGAACCGTGCCTTTAGCTCTGTAGTCTGTTTTCCAGTGGCGGCTCATGGATTTTTTTGCCATCCCCCACACACCTACATGGAAAGAAAGTATATATCTGCAATAATACATTTGGAGGTCACTTTAATCAGAAAACATTCTTATTGCTTGCAGAATCCAATCAAAATTTTTGTTTTACGTTATTGCTCCTAAAATTAAAAAATCAAATAGTTTTCCGCATACTTTTATATGTGCTACCTGGTTTTCTGAGATGCACCCAGTGCCGATCCTGACCTCCCTGGGGCCCTAAGCAAAATGACATGTCACATTAAAGTTGAGAAGCGGGGGTGGGGGGGCAGTGACATGTCACATTAAAATCTTTAAAATTGAGAAGGGGGGGTGTTCTGCTGTCGGAAATGACATCTTGCATTAAAGTGAGACCTCTTTTCCCATGCAGCCAGTGAGTTGAGAAGTGGGGTGAGGGTCCGAAAATGACTTTGCACCAGGCGGGGCCTCTAGTAATTTGGGGGGCCCTAAGCGGCTTGCATAGTGAGCCTATAGGGCCCTGGATGCACCTTCCATGTTCTCTAAAAATTTACACTATCATCACCGTGACGTTATAAACAATGATGGTTCAACATTGTTTTGTAACCTTATTTAAACAGTATTTTATCGTTTAGTAGGTTCGCGATGACTTGTGTAATTAGCACAAAAAGTAAATACTAGAATGAACCATATCATATTTAATGGGAAAGAAACCACAACCTGTTTAGTGTTTAATGCTGGAACACAGCATGAAAATAGGGTAATGGACTGATATTTCCTTCTGTTCCACAATTTATCTCAACAAACTCATTTTAACCTTTCTAGGGAGTTTTCCAAGCTTAAAGTATAAGAGGAAATGGATTCACATTTCATTCATGGAGCCAATGATATGTGAAATAGTTTCCCTGTTTTACAAGAATCATTCTAATTACTCATGAAAGGTTTACTCTGCATCTGTCTCCATGACCCACAACAGCTGTAATACTTTTAATAATACATACTTACAAACTGTCAAGTGACTGCTTACTAGAAAAATGGGGTAATTTGATTCAGTAAAGTCATTTGCAGAGTATGCAGTTATTCTCATCTGTTGCAAATGACAAGACTATGTCCGTTGACATATTTTGCCTCTGATAAAGTTACATTCTCTTCTTTTTAAGCTTTGGAATGATGTTACACAGTACTGTTCAACAATAGAGAACTGGCACACATTTATAAAATGCATTAAAGAACATTATTGAGCACATTTTATCTCACAGGATGGATGTAAGCAATTGTAAATAATGCAGTGTGATGATTTCACAATCTTTCATCAGGTTCACAAAACACCCTCCCATCCCAAAGTAAAAAGTATAAACAATTAGAATGTTGTTTACAATTCTCAAAATAATCTGATGATTTAGGTTTCGTTTTAGACTGCAGCTCAACCGTATATGTTTGCCACCGACCAACTGCTGCTCCTTTAGCCTCATACACACGATCGGACTTCAAACAAACTTGTCTGTGAATTTTTGTCCGAAGGGCGTTGGCCGTGAACTTGGTATCCATACACACGGCAGGACTTTTTCAACAACCTTTTCCAAAATCATGTTGTTTTTCATCACTTTTCTGCTCTTTACTGCCACCCTTTGGTCAACTTCTGCTATTGTTGGTTGATTTTAACATTGGTTCTGAGCATGCGTGCTTGTACTTTGGACTAAAGTCCGATGGACTTCTGTACACACGACAGGATTTTGCACCGTAGGACTTTTATTTCTGAAAAGTTTGTTTGTTTGCTTTTGTCCTATGAAAACCGAAAAAGTTTGTCCGATGGAGTGTACACATGGTCAGAATTTTTTGAAAACCTGCTCATTTTGAAGTTCGTTGTCAAAAAGTCAGACCGTGTGTATGGGCCTTTAGGCTGCAAAGGCAGCAGATGGGGATGTTACATGCCCTTGCCTCAATGTTTCACACCCGTGGCAACGTTCACCTGACATGTAACGATTGGTGGGAAGCAAAAATGGGGTTTAAACAGGTGGTGAGGAGGCATCACATTGCTTCCTTACCACCTGTCAGTAGTCCCTGAAGTGAGATCCCAATGTGGATAGAGCTTCAAGAAAAAGAGATTTAGATGCATGTCTAAATCTACCCTGAGGCTAGGTTCACATCTATTTGTGGTTGTGGTTGATACAGTTTTCCACCGTGGTTTGCAGTGTGTTTTGGTTTTTGAACATGCATATGTGATGCATTTTTGCATGAGGTTTTCATGCGTACCCGCATCCTTAACAATGGATGACTCATCAGCTGTCACTGTGTTTCCCCGCTGTCAGCTCAATAATAAAAAAAAGAATTGCCAAGCAAAGAAAAAATAAGAAAAATAAAATGGTGGTTGGCCCCCGGACAATCCATACCAGGCACTTCAGGTAGGTGTGGTTCATTGCAATGCTGAAGCTTGTTGGCAGATCAGGACACCTTGCAATGTGCATTTGGTACCCTCTCATGACTGTGGAGCTGGAATGAGTTCCGACTGTGCGGCATGGTTCTAGTACTTAATGCTAAAAGACAGAAGGAGAGGCTGAGATATTACATTGCCACCATGGGGGCATTATCCAAAAGGGTATGTCCCATGGGCAGCTGAGGGCAGGAGGGGTTCAAACAGGCCAGAAATATGTTATGAGAACTCTGGAACTGAGTACATACTGTATGGGCCTTGGCGGAAAAGTCCTAACTAAGGAAGATCTCACTTAATATTGATTGATTTCCACCGTGAATTAGAAATTGTTTCATAAGCTTGCAATACACCAATTTTTGTCATAGAGTCATTGCCTGTCTTTATGTGAAGTATCATTTGGGGAAAGGGATAGTTTGGACCAGATTGTCCAAAAAAATCCAACCTTACTGATTAATACTTAATACTGGCTAGGAGATGTTTGCATAGAATAACTATATATATTTATATTTATATATATATATATATATATATATATATATATATAGAGAGAGAGAGAGAGAGAGAGAGAGAGAGAGAGAGAGAGAGAGAGAGAGAGAGAGAGAGAGAGAGAGAGAGAGAGAGAGAGAGAGAGCTATATAGATATATATATATACAGTTGCAATAAAAAGTATGTGAACCCTTTTGGGATGATATGGATTTCTGCACAAATTGAACATAAAATGTGATCCGATCTTCATCTAAGTCACAACAATAGACAATCACAGTCTGCTTAAACTAATAACACACAAAAAATTACATTTTACCATGTTTTTATTGAACACACCAAGTAAACATTCACAGTGCAGGTGGGAAAAGTATGTGAACCCCTAGACAAATGACATCTCCAAGAGCTAATTGGAGTGAGGTGTCAGCCAACTGGAGTCCAATCAATGAGATGAGATTGGAGGTGTTGGTTACAGCTGCCCTGCCCTATAAAAAACACACACTAGTTCTGGGTTTGCTTTTCACAAGAAGCATTGCCTGATGTGAATGATGCCTCGCACAAAATGAGCTCTCAGAAGACCTACGATTAAGAATTGTTGACTTGCATAAAGCTGGAAAGGGTTATAAAAGGGTTATAAAAGTATCTCCAAAAGCCTTGCTGTTCATCAGCCCACGGTAAGACAAATTGTCTATAAATGGAGAAAGTTCAGCACTGCTGCTACTCTCCATAGGAGTGGCCGTCCTGTAAAGATGACTGCAAGAGCACAGCACAGACTGCTAAATGAGATGAAGAAGAATCCTAGAGTGTCAGCTAAAAAAGTCTCTGGCATATGCTAACATCCCTGTTAGTGAATCTACGATACGTAAAACACTAAACAAGAATGGATTTCATGGGAGGATACCACAGAGGAAACCACTGCCGTTTAAAAAAAACATTGCTGCACGTTTACATTTTGCACAAGAGCACCTGGATGTTCCACAGCAGTACTGGCAAAATATTCTGTGTACAGATGAAACCAAAGTTGAGTTGTTTTAAAGAAACACACAACACTATGTGTGGAGAAAAAGAGGCACAGCACACCAACATCAAAACCTCATGCCAACTGTGAAGTATGGTGGTGGGGGCATCATGGTTTGGGGCTGCTTTGCTGCGTCAGGGCCTGGACGGATTGCTATCATCGAAGGAAAAATGAATTCCCAAGTTTATCAAGACATTTTGCAGGAGAACTTAAGGCCATCTGTCCACCAGCTGAAGCTCAACAGAAGATGGGTGTTGCAACAGGACAACGACCCAAAGCATAGAAGTAAATCAACAACAGAATGGCTTAAACAGAAGAAAATACGCCTTCTGGGGTGGCCCAGTCAGAGTCCTGACCTCAACCCGATTGAGATGCTGTGGCATGACCTCAAGAAAGCGATTCACACCAGACATCCCAAGAATATTGCTGAACTGAAACAGTTCTGTAAAGAGGAATGGTCAAGAATTACACTGCACTGTGAATGTTTACATGGTGTGTTCAATAAAAACATGGTAACATTTAATTCTTTGTGAATTAGCTTGATTTCTTCCTCTTGCAATTCCAGGTAGAGCAGCATTTAGGCTGGAAGGAGGATCAGAAATTGAGGCCACCCTGGGCTATTTTATTTATATGTGCTGACAAGGGATACACCGACAGTAAGTGAGAACAGAGAGATGGCCTCATCAGTCCATTTCTGTCCAATCACTGACTGGGGCAAGGATATGATATAGTTGTGTTGCTTAACTGCAGCAGAGAAAATCTGAACACCAACTTATCTGAGCTGCCTGATATATCTGTGCTAATCTCAGGACTGGAAGGACAGAACTAGAAATCTTTTGGCAGGTAAGATAGCTTCTATATAGAGGTATGTGTTCGAATTTAGGTGTTCATCTGGAGTTCAATTTGAAAGCCCAACTTCATAAAAAATAAATCCACTCTTGTAGTGGACCCCTGTCAGGGTTAATGTTCCTACGCTGTACGTGATGACACCAAGGCTTCACCCACAGACCCCAGCAGAAAGTGCTGGAGCTGGCAGGAGCATGGTATAAGGTAAGTGGACTTTCCGAAGAGTTGGACTTTCCGAAGTAGCTTCTGTTCTTCAATGGTGGTGGCCATCAGTGTTGAGCAGAATATGCCATATTCGATTTCGCGATATATCTCGAATATATATTCGAATATTCGAGATATATTCGCTAAATTCGAATATTCGTGATATTTTATCGAAATTAATTGATTGCGATTTTTCGCTATTGCGAATGCGAAAATAATTGCGATTTTTTAATAACTGCGGTAGGAGCTCTCTGATTGGCTTAGAATATTCGTGATATTTTATCGAAATATCGCAACATGCGAATGCGATATTTATTGCGCAATTTCGAGATATGCTGGAGGAGCGCTCTGATTGGCTCAGAATATTCGTGATATTTTATCGAAATATCGCAACATGCGAATGCGATATTTATTGCGCAATTTCGAGATATGCTGGAGGAGCGCTCTGATTGGCTCAGAATATTCGTGATATTTTATCGAAATATCGCAACATGCGAATGCGATATTTATTGCGCAATTTCGAGATATGCTGGAGGAGCGCTCTGATTGGCTCAGAATATTCGTGATATTTTATCGAAATATCGCAACATGCGAATGCGATATTTATTGCGCAATTTCGAGATATGCTGGAGGAGCGCTCTGATTGGCTCACTCTGAAATCGAATATTCGAGATATTTTAACGCAATTTCACAAAATGCGAATGCGAAATTGATTGCAGATATTTCGAAAACTGCTGTAGCAGCACTCTGAAATCGAATATGTATGATATTTTAACCAAAAAACATATTGCGATTGCGATTTTTCGATCGCGCATGCGCAATTGCGCGAACAACACGCGACCATTTCCTGGAGCCTTGCCAGTTTCCAACTTATGATCGCAGCGCAATCACACAGCAACATGGTTGGAAGCAATTTCACTAAGTCTGAGGAAAAGATGCTGATTTGTGTAAGTATTTTGACCACTGTTATTTCATCATCTTCAACTGCATTTTAGTCTAGTTTAAAAGTTAGTATATATGATCAGATATTAGTATTTCACAAAAAATGTGTCTCCTGCTTTTACAAAACTACAAGTCCCAGCATGCCTGGACAGCTGCAGACACCCTGGTTGGCAAATGTGTATTTAGGCACTTTTCCTTGTTATTTAGCATAATGAATTTAACATTTTTTTGGACATAGGACGTATGCGAACGTCCTGACTTCAGTGTCCTCAAGGCCCAAGGACGTTCGAATACATATTGCCCTTTAGATGTTGCAGAACTACAACTTCCAGCATGCCTGGGAATGCTGGCACTTCTAGTATTGTAAGTTCTGCAGGCCCCCATTTTTAAGGCCTTTATGCACAGGTCTCTAAACTGTGGCACCCTAGATGCAGCAAAAGTAAAATTCTTAGCATGCACTGACAGACCGTGGCTGATGGGAGTAGTAGTTTTGCAACAGCTGGAGGTGGACTGGTCTTGAAACCCAGAGTTAGGTAACAAACCCGTAGTGTTTTGCAACCATTCTGCCTCCAGCTGTTTTTTTCCTGTTGAAAAGCCTGTGGCGTGCAAAACACAACCCAAAAACTCCACCCGGTGCAAGGAAAAATTTGCACACACCTAAAGAGTGACATCACAAAAAACTGCGACGGTTGCATACGTCAGTGGTCCTCCGAAAAGGTCCCGTCTCTGACCCCCCGGGGCGTTAGGCTCCTGACAGGGAAAAGAGTTACTGTGGTCCATACAGCCGAAGCCATATGGACCCATCTCGGTCCAAGCAGCGCAATCAACATGCGAACAACACGCGACCATTTCCTGGACCCTTGCCAGTTTCCAACTTTTTGATCGCAACGCAATCGCAGAGCAAGATGGTTGGAAGTAATTTCACTGTATCTGAGGAAAATTTGCTGATTTGTGTAAGTATTTCGACCACTGTTATTTCATTATCTTCAACTGCATTTTAGTCTAGTTTAAAAGTTAGTATATATGATCAGATATTAGTATTTCACAAAAAATGTGTCTCCTGCTTTTACAAAACTACAAGTCCCAGCATGCCTGGACAGCTGCAGACACCCTGGTTGGCAAATGTGTATTTAGGCACTTTTCCTTGTTATTTAGCATAATGAATTTAACATTTTTTTGGACATAGGACGTATGCGAACGTCCTGACTTCAGTGTCCTCAAGGCCCAAGGACGTTCGAATACATATTGCCCTTTAGATGTTGCAGAACTACAACTTCCAGCATGCCTGGGAATGCTGGCACTTCTAGTATTGTAAGTTCTGCAGGCCCCCATTTTTCAGGCCTTTATGCACGGGTCTCTAAACTGTGGCACCCTAGATGCAGCAAAAGTAAAATTCTTAGCATGCACTGACAGACCGTGGCTGATGGGAGTAGTAGTTTTGCAACAGCTGGAGGTGGACTGGTCTTGAAACCCAGAGTTAGGTAACAAACCCGTAGTGTTTTGCAACCATTCTGCCTCCAGCTGTTTTTTTCCTGTTGAAAAGCCTGTGGCGTGCAAAACACAACCCAAAAACTCCACCCGGATGCAGTGAAAAATGTGCACACACCTAAAGAGTGACATCACAAAAAACTGCGACGGGTACATACGTCAGTGGTCCTCCGAAAAGGTCCCGTCTCTGACCCCCCGGGGCGTTAGGCTCCTGACAGGGAAAAGAGTTAGCAACGCATATCTCCCCTATACGTGTATCCTGTGTTGTTAATAATATATTCATAATTATGCAAATGATAATGGCTGCTATATTTATGCAAAAAAGGTGGCGACCGAAATGGCAGGATATAAAATCTGTCATGTTACCCCTGTCATTGATTAATAAGGCGAGAATGCTTCCAATTGTTGAATAGCATACATTTACGTCATATATCCATAAGGCTGTCAACAGAAGTATTACAATATACTTTGTTCTTCATCTTGCAGAAGTTCCTGGAAACAGGATACGATAAGCTGCGGAGGCAGCCAGAGAAAAGGGCTGTGGTCAGCTCCCTAATCGCTGACTTTGGCGGCCAACACGACCACAATGCGATTGTGAAGAAGTGGTCTGACCTGAAGAGGCGCCAAATGGATCAGGTCAGACGTCTTCGGGCTAAATATCATCCAGGTAAGTTATTGTTGACAGTTATGTTTTTTTTTTTAAAAAGTGTATTTTGTGCGTGAACTCGAAAGAGAGAGGAGCTGGCCTGCAGGAGTTGGGAGGCCTCCCCCAGAGGCAATCTGCCACCTTTCTCCATGCCCCGGTTGGCAATGGCGGGTGTGAGGGGGTCCTCCCAACCCAACCTCGCATAGCACACCCACCAGGGGCGGGGCTGAGACCACCAAACTCAATTCACAGGTAGCCGAGAGCGGGATCCGAACCCCTAGCTGCAGAGGTGAATCACTTGTCAGTGCAGTGGCAATCGCGTGGAGCCACCGCAGCTCCTTTGGTGACAGTTATGTAAGGTCATATGTAATTCATGTAAGGTCAGATGTTGTTAACCAAGATGCCATTTTGTGCTAACATATATCACCACCAGCCAAGGTATTCATAGTACTGTTGAAAAAAGACATGGGACAGCAGACAGGAACACAGAAGTTATGTGGGAACATACTTTTCCCATTGCTTTGCATGGGACTTTAAAGAAAAACCCCGACCATGGCAAGTGGGGGTGGGTAAGGTTTAAACCACCTATCCTATGTTTGTGGCTGACATATAAGTAACCTGTGTGCCAAGTTTCATATAAATATCTTTAGCCGTTTGTACGTGATGCTGGAACATACATACATACATACATTTATGCACACACACACGTTGAGTTTTATATATATAGATTACCACTAAATTCCTGTGTTAGGAGTGGGGTTGTTATAGTAATCCCGTGTGCTCCATCAGGCCCTTTTTTTAACATGAGATGGTCTGAACAAAACAAAGGAGACAAAAACAGCTCATTTTAACATGGTGGCATCCCAGCTCACGCTCAGTCCCCTGTAGTGCCCACAAGACCCTTTAATATAACATTGTCCCATTGGTTAACTGTCTATATAAATCAATTTGTATTCATATACAATACAGCAGAGTACACAGAATTTGCATACGTCATTAGAAAACATTTTTATAATATATGAACATTGTGTTATTATAGGAGCTCCAATGCCAGTTGTGCGCGCCAAGCGCAGAAGGCGCCAGGCCGATGAGGAGGAGGAGGAGGATGCGGCAGAGGAGGATGCGGCAGAGGAGGAGATGGATGAGGAGGAGCAGCCAGGGCCCTCCCACTCCCCAACCCCAGCTCCTGTTGAGGAGCAAGCTGAGGAGCTTCCCCCCCCCACCACCCCAACTTCTCAAGCAGAAGAGCAGGAGGAAGAGAGCGGTCCTGTGAGCCTCGTTCAGGAAGGTAAATATGTGCACAATGATTAATAACATTTCAACAATAAAATGTAGATATAAAAATGGACAACATATAAAGCGCACCTGTCAGATTGTAGAACCATAATATGGTATTGATGCTAGAAGTATACAGGTAGTGCATAATTATTAGGCAAGTTGTATTTTTGAGGATTCATTTTATTATTGAACAACAACCATGTTCTCAATGAACCCCAAAAACTCATTAATATCAAAGCTGAATTTTTTTGGAAGTAGTTTTTAGTTTGTTTTTAGTGTTAGTTATTTTCGGGGGATATCTGTGTGTGCAGGTGACTACTATTACTGTGCAGAATTATTAGGCAACTTAACCAAAAAATAAATAGATACCCATTTCAATGATTTATTTTTAACAGTGAAACCAATATAACATCTCAACATTCACAAATACACATTTCTGACATTTAAAAACAAAACAAAAACAAATCAGTGACCAATATAGCCACCTTTCTTTGCAAGGACACTCAAAAGCCTGACATCCATGGATTCTGTCAGTGTTTTGATCTGTTCACCATCAACATTGCGTGCAGCAGCAACCACAGCCTCCCAGACACTGTTCAGAGAGGTGTACTGTTTTCCCTCCTTGTAAATCCCACATTTGATGATGGACCACAGGTTCTCAATGGGGTTCAGATCAGGTGAACAAGGAGGCCATGTCATTACTTTTTTTTATTTAATACCCTTTCTTGCCAGCCACGCTGTGGAGTACTTTGACACGTGTGATGGAGCATTGTCCTGCATGAAAATCATGTTTTTCTTGAAGGATGGTGACTTTTTCCTGTACCACTGCTTGAAGAAGGTCTCTTCCATAATCTGGCAGTAGGACTGGGAGTTGAGCTTGACTCCATCCTCAATCCGAAAAGGCCCCACAAGCTCATCTTTGATGATACCAGCCCAAACCAGTACTCCACCACCACCTTGCTGGCGTCTGAGTCGGACTGGAGCTCCCTGCACTTTACCAATCCAGCCACGGGCTCTTCCATCTGGCCCATCAAGACTCACTCTCATTTCAGCAGTCCATAAAACCTTAGAAAAATCTTTCTTGAGATATTTATTGGCACAGTCTTGACGTTGCAGCTTGTGTGTCTTGTTCAGTGGTCATCGTCTTTCAGCCTTTCTTACCTTGGCCATGTCTCTGGGTATTGCACACCTTGTGCTTTTGGGCACCCCAGTGATGTTGCAGCTCTGAAATATGGCCAATCTTGTGGCAAGTGGCATCTTGGCAGCTGCACGCTTAACTTTTCTCAGTTCATGGGCAGTTATTTTGCACCTTTGTTTTTCCACACGCTTCTTTTGTTTGATGATCACGCTTCAGAAGCTTTGCAACTTTAAGAGTGCTGCATCCCTCTGCTAGATATCTCTCTATTTTGGACTTTTCAGAGTCTGTCAAATCCTTCTTTTGGCCCATTTTGCCAAAGAAAAGGAAATTGACTAATAATTATGCACACCTGATATAGAGTGTTGATGTCATTAGACCACACACCTTCTCATTACAGAGATGTACATTACCTAATATGCCTAATCTGTAGTAGGCTTTCGAGCCTATACAGCTTGGAGTAAGACAACATGCATAAAGAGGATGATGTGGTCCAAATACTCATTTGCCTAATAATTCTGCACTCCCGGGATGTGTTAGACACATAACAAGTGTATACACATGATAATGATTGATTAATAAGCAAAAAAATTTATTTATTTATTTGGTAACGTTATTTGAAATCCAAATGTTTTTTTATTATATCCTAACAGTATCAAGAAAGATGATGAGGCAGAACGCGCTCATAAAGACAACCCACCAGAGGATCCTGGTAAATCAGCGCCAGATCCGCTACCTGACTCAACAAAATGTGCTGCTAGAGCAGCAGCAATCAAAAAATATTGCGGAGATGGAACGGCTTCAGAAGCTCAATCAGAGTTATATCTGAATTTATTTTTTTATTAATAAATATTATTTTTTGGAAATGTTTCATTTCTTTTTGAGATAGATTTGTAGGTTTTTCAACACATCTAACTTCACATCAAACAAATCAACATCAACACATTTAACTTCATAATAAGCAAAAACATTTTATACTATTATTTTATTTAACAGTAACCTAGGACAAACTAAAGCACACGACACAGACACGACGAACACAAAATAAACTGTTGAAAAATGAACATAACAAAAGCAACAATATATATATATATACAAAGAGAGAGAGAGGGAGAGCAAGAAAGAGAGAGAGAATGCAGATGAGCTCTTGCAGACAGCCCAATGGTTGCAGTATAAATGCCGCAAAACAGGGTTTAACATAAGGTTCATTGTTATAGTTACACTTGCTGTTTAGATCCGGTCTGGTAGCTTGTAGCGGAGGCTGTTGGTGGATCCGCTGTGCCAGAGAGGTCATGAAGCTTTACTCAGCATGGAGGCAGCAGCAGGAGTATTAAAATATAATATAACTAGACAATGCATTTCCTGAGGAAAATGCGAGTGGGAATGCTGAATAGCTTAATTGGTGAGCCCCTTGCCAAAGACATTCACCATAACCACTACACTATCTTTAGGACACACAGCTTCTTTCTCTATCTGCAAAGTATAGAGTATGCTGACTTCCTGGTCGCCCCTCCTCCCTCAATAGGTTTCCCCTCCCCCCCAGGTCAGTGAGGAGGAATATTGCACTGAGGTCAGGAAAGTGATTTATGGAAAGAAATAACATTACAAACGCTTTTAATTCACAGATCTAATACATGATTTAAGCCTCCAAACAAAGCTTAATAAATCCTCAAACATACATGCAATTGATACAACGACTACACCGTTTGAAATACACGGCCCTTGTAAACGCATCGATATGAAATTTATGTAGATAAACTTAAAAATGTGGCCATGTCTGCGATTTAGAAAAGAGCGTCTTTGTGAGTTCTGCAGCAACATTTTTTAGATAATTTCACATGAGAGTCTATGAGACATAATTTCTGGCTGTTGCTCCAATAACTAAAACTAAAATACGTATCGCAGAATTGATCACATTGCCATAAACCAGACAAGCATAGCTACGTTTTGATATAAAAATTGTGTATGAAAAGTAGATCTTGTGGGCGTGAGACCAATTTGTTTCCCCTTTTTGTAAAGATATTTTTAATTACAAAGATCTCCAATGTTAAGGTCACATGACAGACTCTAAATCCCCTCCATAGGATTACATTATAACCTATCGCATTTTTGTGAAAAATTCGCAAAACGTAAATTGCGTTTTTACCAAAAAATTGTAAACGATAACGATCTGAAAAGTCATAGCCGGATAGCTAAATATTTTGTGACCGCTTTACAGTTTTTTCAGTGTCTGTAAGTGAAAGTATGAAGTAGCTGAAACTTTTGGCAGGGCATGTGAATTCAAAGGGGAAAAGGATGTTCTCATTGACTTCAATGTTAAAAAAAGGGTCTAAAAGCTTAAAATTTATAAAAGTGTAAAAAGTAGAAAAAAACTTGAAGAAGTCCCATCATTAGCTGAAAGAGACGAACATTTTTACAGTTGAATGGTCTCAATAGCTGAAAGTATGCCGAAGTTACGCAGAACCAAAAAACGTAAGGAATAATAAGATTACTAAATTTACGTATATCAATACTGGAAATGTTTATTAAAGCATTCACACTAATTAAGATTAATACATTTACGGGTATCCATACTGGGAATGCTTATTAAAGCATTCCCACTAAGTATCACACAGGCATGATTTACAAGCAGTAGTGGTAATAGTAATAGATAGCATAAAAACACTTGGGGAATACTTTACAGCATCAGTAGTGGTCATAGTAGTCAATAGTGTACCAAAAAATTGGGACACAGGTGTCTTGACTGAGCTGTAATAGTAGTAGTAGACATTGACAATACAGTGTCAAATCACTCGGGCAAGAGGTGCCATGATGAACAGCAGTCTTAATAAGAGTATATAGGGTGTGAAATAACTGCTGACATAGGTGTCTTGACTGGGCAGCAGAAGCAGCAGTAGTAGTATTAACAGTAGTAGTTGACACAGAGTCATATCACTTGGGCAGGAGGTGCCATGATGAACAGCAGTAGGAATAGGAGTATATAGAGTGTCAAATAACTGCTGACATAGGTGTATTGACTGGGCGGCAGCAGCAGCAGCAGAAGCAGCAGTAGTAGTATTAACAGTAGTAGTTGATACAGAGTCATATCACATGGGCAGGAGGTGCCATGATGAACAGCAGTAGGAATAGGAGTATATAGAGTGTCAAATAACTGCTGACATAGGTGTATTGACTGGGCGGCAGCAGCAGCAGAAGCAGCAGTAGTAGTATTAACAGTAGTAGTTGATACAGAGTCATATCACTTGGGCAGGAGGTGCCATGATGAACAGCAGTAGGAATAGGAGTATATAGAGTGTCAAATAACTGCTGACATAGGTGTATTGACTGGGCGGCAGCAGCAGAAGCAGCAGTAGTAGTATCAACAGTAGTAGTTGATACAGAGTCATATCACATGGGCAGGAGGTGCCATGATGAACAGCAGTAGGAATAGGAGTATATAGAGTGTCAAATAACTGCTGACATAGGTGTATTGACTGGGCGGCAGCAGCAGCAGAAGCAGCAGTAGTAGTATTAACAGTAGTAGTTGATACAGAGTAATATCACATGGGCAGGAGGTGCCATGATGAACAGCAGTAGGAATAGGAGTATATAGAGTGTCAAATAACTGCTGACATAGGTGTATTGACTGGGCGGCAGCAGCAGCAGAAGCAGCAGTAGTAGTATTAACAGTAGTAGTTGATACAGAGTCATATCACTTGGGCAGGAGGTGCCATGATGAACAGCAGTAGGAATAGGAGTATATAGAGTGTCAAATAACTGCTGACATAGGTGTATTGACTGGGCGGCAGCAGCAGAAGCAGCAGTAGTAGTATCAACAGTAGTAGTTGATACAGAGTCATATCACATGGGCAGGAGGTGCCATGATGAACAGCAGTAGGAATAGGAGTATATAGAGTGTCAAATAACTGCTGACATAGGTGTATTGACTGGGCGGCAGCAGCAGCAGAAGCAGCAGTAGTAGTATTAACAGTAGTAGTTGATACAGAGTCATATCACATGGGCAGGAGGTGCCATGATGAACAGCAGTAGGAATAGGAGTATATAGAGTGTCAAATAACTGCTGACATAGGTGTATTGACTGGGGGGCAGCAGCAGCAGAAGCAGCAGTAGTAGTATTAACAGTAGTAGTTGATACAGAGTCATATCACTTGGGCAGGAGGTGCCATGATGAACAGCAGTAGGAATAGGAGTATATAGAGTGTCAAATAACTGCTGACATAGGTGTATTGACTGGGCGGCAGCAGCAGCAGAAGCAGCAGTAGTAGTAGTATTAACAGTAGTAGTTGATACAGAGTCATATCACTTGGGCAGGAGGTGCCATGATGAACAACAGTAGGAATAGGAGTATATAGAGTGTCAAATAACTGCTGACATAGGTGTATTGACTGGGCGGCAGCAGCAGAAGCAGCAGTAGTAGTATCAACAGTAGTAGTTGATACAGAGTCATATCACATGGGCAGGAGGTGCCATGATGAACAGCAGTAGGAATAGGAGTATATAGAGTGTCAAATAACTGCTGACATAGGTGTATTGACTGGGCGGCAGCAGCAGCAGAAGCAGCAGTAGAAGTATTAACAGTAGTAGTTGATACAGAGTCATATCACTTGGGCAGGAGGTGCCATGATGAACAGCAGTAGGAATAGGAGTATATAGAGTGTCAAATAACTGCTGACATAGGTGTATTGACTGGGCGGCAGCAGCAGAAGCAGCAGTAGTAGTATCAACAGTAGTAGTTGATACAGAGTCATATCACATGGGCAGGAGGTGCCATGATGAACAGCAGTAGGAATAGGAGTATATAGAGTGTCAAATAACTGCTGACATAGGTGTATTGACTGGGCGGCAGCAGCAGCAGAAGCAGCAGTAGTAGTATTAACAGTAGTAGTTGATACAGAGTCATATCACTTGGGCAGGAGGTGCCATGATGAACAGCAGTAGGAATAGGAGTATATAGAGTGTCAAATAACTGCTGACATAGGTGTATTGACTGGGCGGCAGCAGCAGCAGAAGCAGCAGTAGTAGTATTAACAGTAGTAGTTGATACAGAGTCATATCACTTGGGCAGGAGGTGCCATGATGAACAGCAGTAGGAATAGGAGTATATAGAGTGTCAAATAACTGCTGACATAGGTGTATTGACTGGGCGGCAGCAGCAGAAGCAGCAGTAGTAGTATCAACAGTAGTAGTTGATACAGAGTCATATCACATGGGCAGGAGGTGCCATGATGAACAGCAGTAGGAATAGGAGTATATAGAGTGTCAAATAACTGCTGACATAGGTGTATTGACTGGGCGGCAGCAGCAGCAGAAGCAGCAGTAGTAGTATTAACAGTAGTAGTTGATACAGAGTCATATCACTTGGGCAGGAGGTGCCATGATGAACAGCAGTAGGAATAGGAGTATATAGAGTGTCAAATAACTGCTGACATAGGTGTATTGACTGGGCGGCAGCAGCAGAAGCAGCAGTAGTAGTATGAACAGTAGTAGTTGATACAGAGTCATATCACATGGGCAGGAGGTGCCATGATGAACAGCAGTAGGAATAGGAGTATATAGAGTGTCAAATAACTGCTGACATAGGTGTATTGACTGGGCGGCAGCAGCAGCAGAAGCAGCAGTAGTAGTATTAACAGTAGTAGTTGATACAGAGTCATATCACTTGGGCAGGAGGTGCCATGATGAACAGCAGTATTAATAAGAGTATATAGGGTGTGAAATAACTGCTGACATAGGTGTCTTGACTGATCCAGAGGAGTCATGGGAGAAAATCATGTGGTCAGATGAGACCATAATATAACTTTTTGATCATAATTTCACTAACCGTGTTCGGAGGAAGAATAATGATGAGTACCATGCCAAGAACGCCATCCCTAATGTGAAGCATGGGGGTGGTAGCATCATGCTTTGGTGGTGTTTTTCTGCACATGGGACAGGGTGACTGCACTGTATTAAGGAGAGGATGACCGTGGCCATGTATTGCGAGATTTTGGGCAACAACCTCCTTCCCTGAGTTAGAGCTTTGAAGATGGGTCGAGGCTGGGTCTTCCAACATGACAATGACCCAAAGCACACAGCCAGGATAACCAAGGATTGGCTCTGTAAGGAGCATATCAAGGTTCTGGCGTGGCCTAGCCAGTCTCCAGACCTAAACCCAATAGAGAATCTTTGGAGGGAGCTCAAACTCTGTGTTTCTCAGCGAGAGCCCAGAAACATGACTGATGTAGAGAAGATATGTGTGGAGGAGTGGGCCAAAATCCCTCCTCCAGTGTGTGCAAAGCTGGTGTAAAACTACAAGAAAGGTTTGACCGCTGTAATTGCAAAGAAAGCCTACTGTACCAAATATTAACATTGATTTTCTCTGATGTTAAAATAGTTATATTCAGCACTGTAAATACATCAGGTCCGGGGCTTCATCAGGGAATGCATGACAAGGGACCCTTCAGCGCCCTGAACCGACGACGGGTGCCAGAAAGTCACCGCCGATCCAGGACTCATTCATCTTTATGAATGTGAGTCTGTCCACGGAGTCTGTGGACAGACGGGTCCTCTTGTCCATGACCACCCCACCTTCCGCGCTGAATGTCCGCTCAGATAGTACGCTGGAGGGGGGGCAAGACAATAACTCCAGCGCATACTGAGCGAGCTCGCGGCAGGTGTCCAATCTGGCAACCCAGTACTCCATGGGGTCGTCGGTGCTCATACTGTCAGAAGCACCGACGGACGCCATGTAGTCTGCCACCATGTGGGCCAGCCGCTGGTGGTGACTGCTGCTGCTGCTGGTGCTGGTACTGGGTCGCTCGGTTTGGAAGAACATCCTCATCTCTTCCATTAGGTCCCCTGCTCGGCTGCTGCTGGGTGCAGCCACCTGCTGGGTGAGATGAGGGGGGACAACTGGAGGCCGGGGAGTTGCCTGCTCCAACCGTCTGACAATGCCTGCCTGCAGTTCCTCCATCCGGTGCTGCCTCCGGCTGGCTGGGATGAACTGCTCCAGTTTCCCCTTGCACCTGGGATCCAAAAGGGTGGCCATCCAGAAATCATCCCTCGTCTTGATGGTCTTAACCCGGGGGTCCCTCCTGAGGCATCTCAGCATGTGGGCAGCCATGGGGAAGAGCACAGCCCGCTGTGACTCCTCAATGCTGGCCAGGTGAATGAGGTGCGACTCTTCATCCCTGAGGCGCTGCTGGTCAAACTCAGAGATGCCCAACCCCCGGACTATCGGTGCCCCCAACACCGGCTCTCCCTCCTGACCAGGCCCTGACTCCGGGACGACACCAGCAACCACCTCCTCCTCCTCTTCATCATCATCCTCCTCCTCCTCCTCCTCCTCGTCCTGGCCCTGGTCTCGGTGGAGCATTGCTGACTCCTCCTGCTCCACCAAGGCACTCTCCCCAGCTTCGAGCAGGCGATCTAGTGTCCTCTCCAGCATGAACACTATTGGCAGCACGCTATTGAGGCCGATTTGCTCACTGCTGACCATCTTGGTCGCCTGCTCGAAGGAGGACAACACTTGGCAGACCTGGTTTATCTGCCCCCACTCCGCACAGGCGATGAAAGGGAGTTGTGGTGAAGCCCTCTCAGTGCCTAGTTCCATCAGGTACTCCCTCACCGCCCTTTGCTGCTCCCACAACCTCTTCAGCATGTGGAGGGTGGAGTTCCACCGCGTCACACTGTCCACAATCAGCCTGTGAAGGGGCAGATTGTACTCCCGCTGCAACTTGGACAGGGACGTGGTAGCGGTTGGGGAGCGCCTGAAGTGGCTGGCAATCCTACGCACCTTTGCCACAATGTCACTCAAACCTGGATAAGTGCGTAGGAACTTCTGCACCACCAGGTTGAGGACATGTGCCAGACAGGGCACATGGGTCAGACTGCCAGCACTAAGGGCGGCGAGTAGGTTGCTGCCGTTATCGCAGACAACCATACCTGCCTGGAGCCTTCGGGGTGTCAGCCACTTCTGGACCTGAGCCTGAAGTGCTTTCAGCACTTCTTCTCCAGTGTGTCTCCGGTCCCCTAAACTAACAAGCTGGAGCACGGCCTGACAGCGCACGTGCCCCACACTTGAGTAGCTACGGGGGCGCTTGCTGGGAGGCTCAGCAGCTGCGGAGACAGTGGCTTGAGGGAGACCAGCAGTTCTCCCCTGGACACCCCGGGGCGGCACCACAAGATCGGTTGCCGCCGATCCCTCACCGACGCCTCGGAGGGAAACCCAATGGGCCGTGAAGCTGATGTAGCGCCCCTGCCCATGCCTGCTGGTCCAGCCATCCATTGTCAGATGAACCCTGTCGCTGACAGCGTGATCCAGCGACAGGGTTACATTCTGCACAATGTGCTGGTGTAGGGCAGGGACACCAGTCCTGGCAAAGAAATGGCGGCTGGGGACACGCCATTGGGGTTGGGCCTGCTCCAACATCTGCCTGAAGGGGTTGCTGTCAACTATGTTGAAGGGCAGCAGATGTTGGGCAATAACCCTTGCCAGGAGCCCATTGAGGG
The DNA here is from genome assembly GCF_905171775.1 of Rana temporaria. Lineage (NCBI taxonomy): Eukaryota > Metazoa > Chordata > Amphibia > Anura > Ranidae > Rana > Rana temporaria. The sequence goes on from NC_053490.1 coordinate 194,865,259, forward strand.
AACGCACACGTCGGTCTCCAGGGGGGAAGGGAGTGGTGCGGTCAAAGGCGTCTGAAATCGACGCCTGGCGCCGGACGGCAGTGCGGGACACAGACGCGGAGGGTGCTGTGGAAGTAGAGGTCTGGCTGCCGGTACCAGTACCTCTACTAGAGGGAGCGGGGGGGCATGACCTGCTGGAAAGAGATGAAGATGTGGCAGGGGCTGCTGTACCCTGCTCACTTGTGGTGGTGGCGCTGCTACCACCACCACGCTTCATCTCGTCATACACCGCCCAGTGGTTTATCCTCAGGTGCTGGTTCAGGGCTGTGGTACCCACCCGAGTCAAACACTTCCCTCTCTTCACCCTCACTTTACAAATCCGGCAGATGGCCACGGTAGGGTTGTCTGCCACCAGGGTAAAGTAATTCCAGACAGGTGACTTCAGCACCGCCCTCCTGTCAGATGGGGTGACGCTTACTTGCACCTGCTGGGACTCGGTGCGCACAGGTGGAGCTGCCTGCTGCTGCTGCTGCTGCTGCTGCTCCTCCTCCTGACACCTCCTGCTGCCATCACCAGTGGAGACCCTGACGATGGTCTCCCTGGTGGTGACCTGGCGCACCGTTTCACCAGGGTGCCTACCTTCCCCGTCGTCACTGACGTAGTGAGCCGACGCGTCAGATGGCAACCATGATGGGTCACCCTCTTCGCCCCCAGAGATGTCAGACTAAGGGCTGAAATGTGTTGGTCTGAGGGAACCAACTGACATGGAGCCTCTAGCCTGGCTCCGCTGTCCCCTCACCCACGCCTGGGTCTGACTAGGTGCTGCTGTTTCCTGCACCAAAACAGCAGCACCAGTTTGAAGGGATGTCTCTGGGATACTGCCAGCAGGTATCCCATCCTCCTCATCCATCCCTTCAAAAAGGTCCTGACCATCAGGACAGAGCTGGAGGTCTGCCTGATGCATGGCCTCCCCCAAGATATCCCTATCACTGTCGCTGTCGAACAGTAAGATGCTGGACTCTTGGGGGCTGGGGGGGGGGGTACTACAGGCACCGGAGTAATGGTGGTACTACTGTGAGTCGGGACCGATGACTCAGTGGCACTGCTGTGCCCCATGTAGTCCACCACTACTTCAGCCTGAGATGGCAATATCGGGCGGCTGCCCGATGGGAAGAACTCCCGGATAAGGCATACTCCCCTTGCACCCGATCCTCTAACACTAGTAGGGGCACGAGAGGTACCCCGTGCTGGCAGCGATCCAGCACTGGGAGTAACTCCCCTACCCCTGCTGCCACGGCCACGGATGCCGCTCATTATTGCTGATATGTGTGTGGGGGGGGTAAACTTTATTGGGGGGGGGGAAATGTGAACAAAATGTGTTTTTGTGTATTTTTTACAAGACAGGCACGCAGACAAAGACGTACACAGACAGCTACTAAACTATAAGAAAAGTAGTACACCAAAGACAAGGACTACAAAATTAAAGAAAAAAAAAAAGCACTAAACAAACACTAACTTTTTTTTTTTTTTTTTTTTTTTTTTTTTAAACACAAAACACAGACACTAAACACACACTAAGCTAAGCTAGATGAAATAAATGTACACTAACAGTGTGTACACTTACTACACAAAATTTAACTAAACTGAACACAAAACTTAGCTTTTAGAAAAGCTCTTTAGGAAAAACTAAACAAAATGTGAACTGAGATGCCTAGCAAATATCACTGAACAGCGAACCTGCAAGATCTAACAGTAACACAAGATGAACAAAACTTAGCTTTTAGAAAAGCTCTTTTAGAAAGCTCAGCAAAATGTGTACTGAAATATCTAGCAAATATCACTGAACAGCGAGGATTGCAGGATCAAACAGTAACACAAATGAACAAAACAGCACAAAACAGCACAAAACGTAGCTTTGAAAAAAGCTCTTGGGTCTATTGCTTTGAAAAAAGCAGTTGATATACTGGAAAAGATCCACTGGAATCACTAAATAGCAATGCTGGTGATGATCTAAATCAATCAGGAACAAAGACACAGGAACACAGAAACAGCCTCCACACTCTATAGCCAGCTTCTGAATCTGCAATGAAATGGTGCTGGGAGTGAGCTTATATAATGTCCATGCAGGCAGGTTCCTATTGGTTGCTAACCTCTGACGAGTGTGGAAGGAGAACTCTGATTGGCTCTGATGCAAAAGGGCGGAGCAAATAATCGCGCAATATTCCTATTGCCGAATATTCGCATTGCGAATATTCGGCAATATAAAATGATCGCTTCAGCTACTCGGCCCAAGGTCTCTAATCATACCAGCAATGCTTTTAGACGTCTATGGAGATCACTAGGATGTGATCTGTTTTAAAAATGAAACTGTAAAAATCGCTCTGATGCGGAAGATCGGGGCGAGGAAAGTAATCGCGCGATATTGCGTTTGCCGAATAATCGCATTGCGATCTTTCTGGAAAATTCAATGAACGCTTCAGCTACTCGGCCCAGGGTCTCTAATGATACCAGCAATGCTTTTAGACGTCGATGGAGATATCTAGGATGTGATCTGTTTTAAAAAAAAAAATTTAAAAAATCGAATATTCGGAATTGCGAATATTCACCGCGAATTTCGAAATATAGCGCGATTTCTCGAATATGCTATATTCGAGTCGAATATTCGCAATGCGAATATTCGTGAGCAACACTAGTGGCCATCCCATTCTTGGGATTCATAACAGAGACATCACTCACAGATAATTATTTTTTTTGTTTTGTTTTGTTTCCTATAAAGCTCCTTCTTTGTTCCCTGCTTCTCAATTCTTCTGGTCCCAATGAAGGGAGCTGAGATTTCCTAAAACACATTGGGTATAGCCAACAGGTTGCCCACTGATATGATTACAGCTGGTTGTTTAAACTCCAAGGAGATACAACAAATGGGAATATAGTGCAGCTCAAAACTAAACAAATATAACACTGGTGTTATGAATATAGCAGCAAAATTATATATGTGCATATATATATTAGAAAAGTCCAAGAAAAGCAAAATCCAGAATCCAGAAGTGCCAAGAAATAAATGAAGTAAATGGATCTCCACCACATGATAAACCACCAGACTTAAAGTGATCCCTCCACCGCTAGAGATGGGTACTCTCACCTTCGCAAGTGGACCACTGAGTTAACAGATGGTCAATTAGGCAGATATCACAATAACCAGGAAACCAGGCTGATGAATCAGATCCTCATTAGGCAACCATAACTCATGGACAGGTACATGGAAAAGATAATCACAGAACTAAGTGCTCTCTGTTATACTAAGTAGGTTTATTCACAGGTTTTAAAAGGTCAGGCTACTCACATTTGGCCAGACAAAAAACGGCATATCAGAAGTACAATCTTTAGTGTGTCAAGGACGGCAGATGAGTGACGTGGTATGCAGGCTCCTGAACCTCTGGACGCGTTGCGTTGTTTCAACTTCCTCAGTGGGTTCGGTTTGAACACAGAAGTTAGTTGTTATCACAAGGTTAGCATGCTGCAGGTGGGAGATTCCCTGCCCCACAGCTGCATGTATACAAAGGGGTGGGGATGCTTGTGACATCATTGACCTAATTTGGCCACACAGACCAAACCCAAACATGTTGACCAGTCGAATGAATCACAATTTTTGCTTCCACATGCAGATAAAATGATCAGAATTAGACATACATAGTATAAATACATGGATACATGTTTTCTTCTGTCCCTGAATGAGGCTGGCATTACTTACCTAAGCTCTGTGAGCTCGTTCCAGTGATGGTTTCCCCCAGCTTGAGGGGGCTCGTCATTGGAGATTGGTAGCAGCGCAGCCATCGGCTCCCACTGCTGTGAATCAAATCAATGACGCGGCACGCAGAGGCGGGGCCGAGTGATAGGGTCGGCGGCTATAGCCACTGACTGTATCACTGGAGCGTGCCTGCAAGCTAACCCCCTTGGGAGAGTGCTTCCCAAGAAGGGGGTTAGCTCTTGTGGCGAGGAGCCGAGACAGCCGCCGAGGCACCACAGAAGACGAGAATCGGGCCCACTCTGTGCAAAACGAACTGCACAGTAGGAGTAAGTATGACATGTTTGTTATTTAATAAAAAAAATATATATATATCTCTATAACCCCTTTGACACCAAATGAGAATCATTTAAACACCACAGTGTCACCTATATGGGTACTAAATAAGTGCACTTTTTAAAGTGGCTAAAAAAATATATACTAAAAGGGGAACCTACAATCTGTATACAGTGATTTGTGTTGTGGCACCGGCGCAACAAAATTTTAATGATACGCTAAGTCTGCTGCAGTTATTGTTATGCACCTCCAGTATATATCACAAAAGTTGCAATTTGTCACAGCAAGAGTGTAAACATGTGAAAGTCACATCAAAAGGTAACTTAATCTAAACATTGCAATGGCATCTAAAAATATGTGCTTGTAAAAAAAAAAGAAAAAATAATTTCCTTATTATTACCATTTTATCAGAGTGCTTTAAAAGATAATTACATAATTGGTTTCCTTACAAATCAATGACTTGCTTGTTGGTTGTATCTTCTTGCTTTTATTTTAAGCTTACCAAATCTTACTTTACGCATCAGTAATGAATACAGTAGGAAGGATTCTCACAGGTATCATTATGTGCACAGTCATGTCTGCCAGATACTGGTAAATCTATACCACGGATCTGAGATGGTTGGCAATGCTATGACCTACCAAGCGAAAAGGAACCCGTGCTAATGTGAATTTCAGAATTTCATTGACCTGGATCTGGTAAACTGAACCTAGAATGATCACAGGGAAAGCCTAATTAATTTTCTCCTCTAATCTTTTTTTTTTTTTTTTTGCTTCATGTATTTTCCATGTGGCTATGGGTTTGATTGGCACTTGACTGCTGTTACAAAGGGTATAATAAGTCTAAAAATAAATGGTTAAAACACATAAAAAGGCAATAAACAAGAAAATGAAACAATTGTTGCGTTCTGGCTCAAGGTTCTATTGGAATAACAGCTGGCTCTGCTTCAGTGTGTACACTTTCACATAGCTCCATTCCAAAAGCTTTTCCTGCTGCTCTTGCGAGCCGCTATTCACTAACATGAAAGCAGAGGTTGTATTGATTTCAGGCGACTTAAAGAAGCAGATGCTGCAATTACTTTCTAAAGAAAACTGGCTAGTTGTAACACCCTGGATGGTGACCGGTTTTATCATTGCTGTCTATCCACTGAGTACTTTTATTGCTTGCAATCAGCGTTAGATCTTTATTGGCAGTTGATCATTTTTACATCAGGGCTTTGTAAGCACATATGGCTTCACCTGTCAGACAGAAAATTACAAGTTGTATTGGCAGCCATGCAGTTTCCTGGTAATGTTCATTTTGACATTATAGACTCTCACAGGAATACCATCAAACTGGAAATAATTAAATTGCAAATGCTGCCGTAGGAAGAATGTGTTCTGCTTTACAAAAAGGTCCAGTCTTCCAGCATTATGGGTGCAGCAAGGCAATTTCCGTACAAGAACAGTTTTATAGGGAGGAAGCTTGTTTTATGAAACACTCACATATTTAATTCAGATTCATGTTATAAACACAACTTATCTAACCCCAACACATTGGATTATACATGTAGTACATCACAGGCAGTCATTATCCTAACTGCTACTACTAAAGTATAATGTACAACTTACCCCATGTAACACAATTTGTGATAATACTGACAAACACAAACACTAAAATACATGCAGAGGCCACCAGACCTTAGTTAAGCAGGACCTATTGAGAGCAGTGGCGGCCCGTCCATAGAGGGCGCCCGGGCGCCCCCCCCCCTCCCCCAGTCAGTAAAAAAAAAGAAAAATCTAAAAAAAAATAAAAAAAAAATTTTTTTATTTAAACATGGCCCTTTAAGGATTTTTTTTTTCCAAAAAAGGTCCTTAGCTGCACTGTGTCCGAGCGCCGGGTGCCGGGCACAGTCCAGTGGGTGTAGCGCCACGTCTGTGCAATCACGGGATTGCAGACGAGGCGCTACATTGGCACAAAAAAAACGCCTTTGTGGCGTTCTCCATCGCGCCACTTGCTTCCGGCGCGATGGACTGTACTGTTATTATGGCTGGGCGGGTTCACACTTTCTGTGTGCACCCGCCCGTCTCTGCTGCTAGTCCCGACGTCACAGGAAGAACAGGAAGTGACGTCGGGACTCTCGAGCTCAGTGCGCCTGGTGGAACAGGTAAGCTGAGCTGTGCCATCCATGCATGCAGCAGTATTATTAATACGGCAGCATCAGCGGCTAATTTCCCCACCCGTAAACGGATCCCCCCCCCCGCTTATTCATAGTTTAATATGTATCATCGGGCAAAAATAGCGGCCGTAACGGCACTCCACCCCCCCCCCCCCCCGTTATTCAAATGTTTTTTTTTTATTTATTTATTTAATTGCTGGAAATAGCGGTAATGTAAAATTTGGCACTGTGCTATGAAGAGATACTGCTTTATCAAGGGGGGTACTGTAATGTAAAGGATGGCTGTCATGTAAAGGGGCAACTTGATATGTAAAGGGTGTGGGGGATGCATTGAAAAGAGTGGCACTGTGTAAAGGGGTGGACTGTGGGTACTGTGATGTATATGGAGGGAGTGTGATGCAAATTAGGACTGTAATGTAAAGGAAGGTGCTATAATGTAATTTAAAGGGGTGGGTGTGATGTAAAAGGGGGTGCTGTGATGTAAAGAAAGCTGTAATTTAGAATGAGGGCTGTAATGTAAACAGGGGGACTGCAATATAAAGGGGCTGCCATGTAAAAGGGGGCAGTGTTGTATATTATGGTTGTATTGTAAAGGTGTACCACAATGTAAAGAGGAGCCCTGTGATGTATATGGAGTAACTGTGATGCGAATAGGGGACTGTTGCGTAAAGGGAGGGCTCTGTGGTGTAAAGGGAGCTATCGCAGTGGCGGCCTGTCCATAAGCGGGTGTGACTTATGAGAAGTGGGAGGGACCAAATGTGGAGGGGCGGGGTCTTGCGCCCCCCCATCCTAAAACTTCACCAGCCGCCACTGATTGAGAGTGATTTACTATAGGGGTTATTTTACAGTGGATGTAATAGAAATTGCCATTGCTGTCCTCTGTCTTCCAGTACCAGTTGCCTGGCTATCTCTGGTTTCAATTAGCTAGATTCAGGATGGCGAGCGCATACGTACGGCGGCGTAGCTTATGGCATTTAGGCTACGCCGCGGTAAGTTAGCGAGGCAAGTACATGATTCACAATGTACTTGCCTGCTAAGTTACGGCGGCGTAGCCTAAAGCGGGCGGGCGTAAGGGCGCCTAATTCAAATTAGGCTGAGGGGGCGTGTTTTATGATAATTTGGCTTGACCAGACGTGATTGACGTTTTTTTGGAACTGCGCATGTGCCGTGCGCCTACATTTCCCAGTGTGCATTGCGGCTAAGTCCGCCACACGGGCCTATTGATTTCGACGTGGACGTAAACAACATAAATCCCTATTCACGGACGACTTACGCAAACAACGTAAAATTTTCGAATTTCGACGCGGGAACGGCGGCCATACTTAACATTACTATTCCATCTATTTGATGCAATAACTTTAGGCCTGCTAATGTGTTACGTAAACGGCGTATCTGTACTGCGTCGGCCGGGCGTACGTTTGTGAATAGGCGTATCTACTGATTTACATATTCTACGCCGACCACAATGGAAGTGCCACCTGAGTCACAGTGACAGTCTCTCTCCAAGCCTAGTGGTTCCTCCAGTCCACTCCAGTCTAAACAGCACTGATGGTCCCGGTCCCATACTGCAGACCCGCAGACGAGGCTCTGCCTGCTTTGCTCCATTGCACCATGACATTACACGACATGCTCAGGCACCGCCTCCGCCAGAGCTGTCCGGTCACACTTTAGCAGGCACTCGGATGGTCTCAGCCAGCTCTGGACCAAGCCGAGCGTCACAGACATATTTTTTACTGGCAACCTTTTACTTTTACTGTCATTTACTGGCATGAGAAAATTGCCTGTTTTTTACTGACGGTTGGCAACACTGATGACAGATATCATTTTATGAAGGGGAAATCAGTTATGCCCTGTACACATGATTGGTTCATCCGATGAAAACGGTCTGTTGAATTTTTTAATCAGATATCCGATGAAGCTGACTTTTATCAGTCTTGCCTACACACCATCAGTTAAAAAAACGATCGTGTCAGAATGTGGTGACGTAAAAGACAACGACGTGCTGAGAAAAATTAAGTTCAATGCTTCCAAGCATGCGTCGACTTGATTCTGAGAATGCGTGGATTTTTAACCGATGGGTGTGCCCACAGACGTTCGTTTTTTTCTATCGGTTTTTTAACCATCAGACAATTTTAAAACAAGTTCCTAGTTTTTTCACCGATGGATAAAAAATCGATGGGGCCCACACACGATCGGTTCGTCTGATGAAAACGGTCCCGTTTTCATCAGACGAACCGATCGTGTGTACGTGGCATAAGGGAAATCCCTTTGAAGCACAGTGGCTATTTGGTTAGCACTTTCATCTGGCAGCAATAGGCTCATCAGTTTGAATCCCAACCGCAGCTCTGCTTGAAAGGAGTTTATGGGGGTTATTTACGAAAGACAACTCCACTTTGCACTACATGTGCACTGCAAGTGCAGTCGCTGTAGATCTGAGGGGGGCATGCAAGGAAAATAAAAAACAGCATTTTAGAATGAATGGATGATAAAATCAGCAGAGCTTCCCCTCATTTCAGATATTCCCCTCAGATCTACAGCAACTGCACTTCCAAGTGCACTTGTAGTGCAAAGTGGATTTGCCTTTCATAAATAACACCTGAAGCCTTGTACACACGACCGAGGAACTCGACGGGCGAAACACATCGTTTTCCTCGTCGAGTTCCTTGTCAGGCTGTCGAGGAACTCGACAAGGAAAGTTTCTCCGTTCCCGTCGAGGAAATAGAGAACTTGCTCTCTTTTTGGCTCGTCGAGTTTCTCGACAGTTTCCTCAACGAAAATGTACACACAACCGGTTTCCTCGACAAAAAAATATCTCCCAGCAAGTTTCTTGCTGGTTTTTGCCGAGAAACTCGGTCGTGTGTACGAGGCTTTATATGTTGTTCCTGTGCCTGTGTGCTCTGATTTCTTCCCACACTCCAAAGACATGCTGGTAAGCTAATTAACCCTAGGATGTGTATGTATAAATGTGAGTTAAAGTGGTTATAAAGGCTCATCTTTTTTCCTATAGTTACACATAAAGCCTAAATCCTTCTTTCCTTTTGCAAAAAATTAATAAATGTTTATCTAAGTCATTTACTGACCATTTGTCTGCCCTGCTTGTTGCTTTGTTGCACAGTGACTTCAGCTACTCAGAGCGCGCTCCTGGCATCTCCCTCATAGAGCTTTCGGGGGTACATATCCTGAAATGCCTAGTGCTGTTGAGCCTGCCAGTGTTATGTTGATATGGGACACTCTGTAGATATGGGACGCTCGCAAACTGCGCATGAGCATGAGACATATAATCTTCTGGTATGCGTTCTACTTTCGTTCTGCGCTCCACTCACTTTGTGACAGGTGTTATGTCGATATGAAATGGCGAATGCACATTTAAAGAAAACCTGCTTGCTGTGGAAAAGTGCATTTAAAGCAATCGGCCTATATCGACAAAGCAGTGGCTTTTCTTTAAATGCCGCTCGTAGCTGCGCATGTGTGCGGAGCCGCTTCTGAGAACTCAACTCGTCCTCGAGCAAGAGACTCCGGTGTTATGTTAATAAGTGATGCTCTGTAGGTATTGGACGCTCGCAAAGTGTGCATGTGTGTGAGAGATGCAATCTTCCAGTATGCGTCCCATACCCTTGCTATTGAACGCTCTCAATAGCACAAATAGAACAGGTAAAAAACCTTCTGTGTTCAGCAGTCCCCCCAGCCCCCCCTATACATAGTTGAGCCCCATTCTGATCCAGCGATGTGCACAAGAGCGTTGGCTATTGGCTCCCACTGCTGTCAACCACAACCAGTGAGTCAATGAAGAAAGAGTGGGGGGGCTGAGCCACAGCTATGTGTGTGAATGGACACAGTAGTAACTCAGGAGTGAGCCTGCTTGGAGAGGAATGTGGAGAGGAATTTCCTTTCTTTAAATCGTTTTTCATTGTATTGGATTTGTATAGTCAATTAAAGAAAAAAAAAAAAAGAGAAGCAGACTGGACTGGATTATTAATGACATGTGCTGTCTGAGGGTTACACTTACCTGCTCTTTGCTATGGTTTTGCACACAGCAGCCCGATCCTCCTCTTCTCGGGGTCCCATGCTGGTCCCATGCTGGTACTTCTCCTGGTCCCTCTCTCCTGCTCAGTGCAAGCAGTTCGCAAAGAGCAGGTAAGTGTAACTCTTTGCTCTGTGCAAAACCACAGCAACGAGCAGGTAAGTGTAACCCTCAGGCAATGGGCAGCCCTGACTCCTTGCAGCTTCATAGCCGTCTGCCCACAGTAAACATGCTGACACCAGGAACCTGAAGATTGGTGAAGAAGCGGCAAGGGTGAGGATGATGCTGGAACCTTGGACAGGTTAGGCCCCATGCACACGAAACGCTGGTAAACTCGAGTTCAGAGGCATTTGGGCATTTTTTTCAACTGCCCCTGAACACATTTAATGTTATCCTATGTGTCCATGCACACATTCACGTTTTTTTGCGTTTTAACTACTTGCCGTCGCCGCACCGTCATAATACGTCCACAAGGTGGCTCTCCTAGGCGAGATCACGTATTATGACGTCCTACCCTTTAGCCGCCACTAGGGGCGCACGCGCGCCGCCGGAGGCGCGCGCACGCGCCCCCCGCTCGCCCCCGACTCCCGTGCGTGTGCCCGGCGGGCGCGATCGCCGCCGGGCACACGCGATCGCTCGGTACAGAGCGGGGAACGGGAGCTGTGTGTGTAAACACACAGCTCTCGTTCCTGTCAGCAGGGGAAATGCTTTTCTTCGGTTCATACACTGTATGAACCGAGGATCAGTGTTTCCCCTAGTGAGGCCCCCCCCCCCCCCCCCCACAGTAAGAACACACCCAGGCATACTTAACCCCTTCCCCGCCCCCTAGTGTTAACCCCTTCACTGCCAGTGGCATTTTTATAGTAATCTAATGCATTTTTATAGCACTGATCGCTATAAAAATGCCAATGGTCCCAAAAATGTGTCAAAAATGTCCGAAGTGTCCGCCATAATGTCGCAATACCAAAAAAAAAAATCGCTGATCGCCGCCATTACTAGTAAAAAAAATATTAATAAAAATGCCATAAAAATACCCCCTATTTTGTAAACGCTATAACTTTTGCGCAAACCAATCAATAAACGCTTATTGCGATTTTTTTTTACGAAAAATATGTAGAAGAATACGTATCGGCCTAAACTGAGGAAAAAAAATGTTTTTTTATATATTTTTGGGGGATATTTATTACAGCAAAAAGTAAAAAATATTCATTTTTTTCAAAATTGTCGTTCTATTTTTGTTTATAGCGCAAAAAATAAAAACCGCAGAGGTGATCAAATACCACCAAAAGAAAGCTCTATTTGTGGGAAAAAAAGGACGCCAATTTTGTTTGGGAGCCACGTCGCACGACCGCGCAATTGTCTGTTAAAGCGACGCAGTCCCGAATCGCAAAAAGTACTCTGGTCTTTGGGCAGCAATATGGTCCGGGGGGTAAGTGGTTAAAGCAGTTGGGTTTAGGCTCGTTTTTTCAGACGCAACATTTTGGGTTCAGACGCAAAAGTTTTTGCGTTTCAAAGCTTTGGGAGGGTCTACAATGTCTTTGTTATGAATGCTGATAGCCTCAAACGCGGTAAAACGCCGCTAAACGCGGCAAAACGCTGCAAAATTCGCGGCAAAAACTGGTGTTTTAAACGCCGTTTTTTGCCTTTGAAAACTTGAGTTTACATGTGTTTGCATTTGCTTCTCGTGTGCATGGGGCCTTAGTGTATGTTTATTAAAAGTCAGCAGCTTCAGTTTTTGCAGTTGCTCACTTTTAATTTGTGCAGAACTGACTGAAGAACCTCTTTAATACATTGAGCACAATACAACAACATTCCTCAGTAAACTATTCATTAAAATTTCTACCAAAGCACAACTTTCAATGCTGCTGGCTCTTGCTTTCTCAGTGATGCTTCCTTGAACTTCTGGTCCCAAAAAGTGTTAACAGTGGACAGTGCAGTCTCAAGAAGGTAGGAGGGAGGAGCAAGAGTAAGCATTGCCATCCTAAGTTATGTGACTGTGTGTTTCTATTGATACACACAATTATAAGGAGACACAACTGTAGTCCTTGTTTGCATTGATGGCTCCATAGGATGCTGCAAGAGAAAGGAGCCACCCTGAAACAGGAAACCTGTCCAGGGGAGTTGTTTTGAACTGCAGAGAAGGTGAGCACGATGGGCACATGGGGACATGACACAACTAGAGCTGCTGCTATCCCCTGGAAGGTGGTGCTGGGGCTGACAGCGACCATCACAGGGCTGTGATTGCTGCTCATTCTGTATGACTATTTGCAGCTCTGGCTGCTGCTGTGCTACAGGCAGAAGAGGCTCATCTACCAGAGTGTCCTGCTCTTCCTGTGCCTACTCTGGGCTGGCTACAGGACCATCCTCTTCTCCTTCTACCTGACCAACTGTGCCCAGGACAATGAACTGCACCCATTTCTGCACTGGCTGCTCTACTACAGTATGTCCCCATCTGCCTGCATTTCTTCACCCTCTGCCTGCTTTGCCCTTTACTTCTCCCAGGTTATCCTTAAAGGTTGCTGCACTCCAGAGTTCAACAGATATAAGATTTGTGATTTGCTTTTTTTTTTCTATCAGCCTCACCTTCCTGATAGTGAACTTGTTACGCATCTTGACCGGCAATAGCACAGATGACCAGCGTAAATGGATCATCATGACCTGGATCACAGTCATCAACTGTCTCTTCCCTTCTTCGCTGCTTGTTCTATCGAGCTGGCCAGCAACACCTACAAGATCTCTAATATGACCCCTGTTCACGTCTACCTAGAGTCTAAGGGGACCTCAGGAAATCAAGCAGTCATGACTGTCTTATTGATCATCAGCATACTGTATATAATGAGGGCCATGTACAACCTAGTGGTGATTTTCAGCCAATCCACCAGCAAGCCAACCCCCTTCATTTATGGCTGGAATGGAGTATCTGATCATACTTTTACAGAAAAGAACAATGATATGGAATATATGATCTTTACATTGATTCTACTTTGCTGCAAGTTCCTGCCAATGTGTCTCATGACTTACTTCTTTCCTGCTAAAAAACCTAGTCAGGACCTGGAAGCAGCGGGAATGGTAAATAGTCACAGCTTTGGGTCCAAAGCATACTTTTTTGACAATCCTTGAAGATGGAACAGTGACGATGACTTGCCCAGACTGGCAGGTGCCAGAGGAGGGTAAGGAAGCTTGTCATATACCCCAAGAATCTCTGGATGGTATGGTACCATATGTCCAGCCAGTGGCTGTTCCCCTGGCCCCGCCTTTACTGAGCGAGCCTTTATCGGGGGCTCCTGTTCTCTTCACATGTGGAGCAAACACACTAGCGTGACTCTACTGACTGAACAACGCACCAGCACCTTTGCAGCTGTTCCTTGGTGTAACACAGTAAGCTGTATCCAATTTTGTTTACGTTTAGAGATAACGCTGCATTTGCATATACATTCCTGTTTTTTTTTTTTTTTTTTTTTTAGTACTTACCAACCAAGGTACTAAAGAGGTTTCAGGATTGGCATGGCAACTGGCAAACCTCGCTTACTGAAGTTATGTTTTGGTGCATTTTTTGCACATAACGCCTTTCACGTGAAAATACAAATTTCTATCAAATCCTGACTCGTAAAGGAAAAGTTTACATTAAACTGCCCTTGAAGATGAAACCTTAGCGTACTAGTGTCCATCTGCATCTTAAAATGGAGCTGACTCTAAGTGCACAATGACTCGCTTATTTGTGTTTTTAAGTGGCCAAAACGAATGCAAAGAAGGATGGTAGGCTTGGTAGACCTTTTCTGGGAGGCTCCTGTGTCTTTGTGCTTTGAAAGTTTACTTTTTTTTTCTTTCCCACATGCCAAATCAGATCCTCCACTAACCCTTGGCACTATCCAGTTACCATAAAACCAATAAAGGTGTCTCAATTGTCTGAGCAAAAAAAAAAACACAAGAAACCTAAGGCAGAAGTCATGGCTTAAACTTAAAAACAGGCAAGGATTTCAAGAGAGGAAAGGGACATACAGTAGTAAGTTATTAAAGTCATTAGTTTTTTTTAAACCCAACATGTCATGCTAACCTGCTCTGTGAAATGGTTTTGCATAATGCAGCCCTGATTCTCCTCCTCTGGGGTCCTTACCATCACTTCTGGCTCCACTAAGCCCTGCTGCCTGTATCTATAGACACAGCTTGCCTGTGCTGTGGGCTCATTCTGTTGTGCTGGGGTGTTCTTCCCACCTCAGTGCAGTAGATGGCAGCAGTGGAGTCAAGGTTTGGGTGCTCTTCCCTAGCAGCCAATCAGGAGGGTTGAGCCTCGCTGTGCATGCTGGGGGATGGTATTTATGGGGCAGACGCCATTAGTTTTGGGTCTTTTTCGTCGAGTGTGGCACCCACCTTTAGGATGACAACATCACAGCGCCCTGGAGTTATGGCCCCTGGCGTTCCTGGTTCCTGGACCACGTTGGTCCGGATTTCGGAGCATTTGAGCAGCGAGGGGGACCCAGTGATTGACTGGGTTCCCACTTTTGAGGATCCCAAGCGGTATAGCTGTTTGGTGGGGAGTCCGTCTGAGGAGCACCAATGAGAGGCTTGCGATCCAAAAGGATTTAGACAAACCACCAGGGATCAAGTTAGCTGGACACTGAAGGATTGATCACCTGTCAGTCGGTACCTGGGCAACGTTAAGAAGGAGATCCAGGCGTAATTCTTCCGAGGAGGATTGCCTCTGTATTTGCAATCAGAGAGGGCCTGTGGCAGAGGTGTCTCCCTGAAGTTCATTCCAAGGAGGGTCTGTAGCAAAGACTTTTCCTCAAATTCAAGTTCATTTCAAGGAGGGTCTGTGGCAGAGACTTTTCCTCAAAGGTTCGAGCGATACTCTGGCTGCCAGGTCAGTGAGAGAGGCCTGTCCAGGTACGCTATTCCCACTTAAGGAGGAGTGGCGCAGAGAAGTGTTACATTTGGGAGCAGGACTGTTTCCCTATTGCTACGCCTGAATTTGCTATTCTCCTTTCTTCCTTCAACTCTACTTTCCTCACCATTAGTTTATTTGTTTTTACTTGGCTGGGTAATAAAGAGCACAGAAAAAAACACTTGTTGCGGACATTCCTTTACTACTGCTATATGCACCATTCACCCCTAGGAATTCGGAAGAGGTAAATGTGCCACCCAAAACAAACCAGCAGCTCCTCCGGGGGTAGTGCTACACATACACTATATATATATATATATACATATATATATATATATATATATATATATATATATATATATATATATATATATATATATTAGGGTTGTCCCGATACCACTTTTTTAGGACTGAGTACAAGTACCGATACTTTTTTTCATGTACTCACCGATACCGAATACCGATACTTTTTTTTTAAAATGCAGCCACGTGTCCCCAAATGCAGCCATGTCCCTAAATTCAGCCATGTCCCTAAATTCAGCCATGTCCCTAAAGTCCCCATCAGCAGTGTCCACCGCAACATCCCCATCAGCACAGCAATGTCCCTGTCAGCGGTGTCCCCATCAGCACAGCAATGTCCCCATCAGCAGTGTCCCCAGCAGCATGTGTCCCCATCACCGCTGATGGGGACACCTCTGATGGGGACATTGCTGTGCTGATGGGGACATCGATTATGGGGTCACCGCTGATGGGGACATTGCTATCCTGAAGGGGACACCATTGATGTGGACACCCATGTCCCCATCAGCAGTGTGCCAAACAGCGGTGTCCCCAGCAATGTCCCTATCAGAACAGAAATGTGTCCCCATCATCGCTGATGGGGACACCTCTGATGGGGACATTGCTGTGCTGATGGGGACACCATTGATGGGGACACCCGTGTCCTCATCAGCGGTGTCCCCATCAGAACAGCAATGTCCCCATCAGCAGTGTCCCCAGCTGCACAGCAATGTCCCCATCAGCATGTGTCCCCATCAGCATGTGTCCCCATCAGCTTGTGTCCCCATCAGCTTGTGTCCCCATCATCTTGTGTCCCCAGCAGAAGTGTCCCCATCAGCATGTGTCCCCATAAGCATGTGTCCCCAGCAGATGTGTCCCCATCAGCGCAGCACAGCAATGTCCCCATCAGCGTTGTGCAACACTCACTTGCCTCCGCTGTAGCCGGCTTCTGCTCCTCTTCTTTTTTTCTTCTTAGATTCCAGAGTCCCGACTCCCGCCCGCTGCTACACACGTGGAAGATTTGTAATTTCAAACAGCGGGCGGGAAGAGGGGAGGTGCCGCGCCTGTGACGTCACTGGTTGTCGGGACATCGGCGGTCCCAGCAGCCAATCAAAAAGCACAGCGGGCGGGCCGGATCAAACACACAAGCGGGCCGGGGTTTGGAGACCCCTGCCCTAGGGGAACACAACAGCTGTCATTTGCATTTGAATAGCTGGGTGTTCCCCCGCCGCACTGTCATGTATAGCCCCTCCCCCTTGCCCAGAAACTTTGATAGACAGTCGTATCAAAGTGCCCGGGCAAGGGGGGGGGCTATACATGACGGCGCAGCGGGGGAACACCCAGCTATTCAAATGCAAATGACAGCTGTTGTGTTCCCCTAGCGCATAGTAACTATATGTCGGCAGCGGCGGGGGGAGGGGAGGGGGATTGACTTGGCTTTGTCCAAGGCGGCAGCAGCTCTCCTCTCCACCATACAAGGACTGCTCTGCTCCGCTCTCCGCCCCCTCTCCACCCCCTCTCCACCCGCACTCGAAAAAAAAAAAGTGTTCTATTCAGGCATCGGGAGTATTTGCGCGAGTACAAGTACTAGCGCAAATACTCGGTATCGGTCCCGATACCGATACTAGTATCGGTATCGGGACAACCCTAATATATATAGTACATTAACATAAGTCCCTACCCTTAAGGAGCTTACAATCTAAGGCCCCTGCCAGGATTTTCAATAGAACTAAGTGCTGGTACTTGTTCTGGCACTTGGCTCCCTCCGGGACATTGCCAATGCTAGACCTTATAAAAACCAGAGTATGTTGCTCTAAAGAGAGGTGATGTGTGGTAGCAGCTTTTGCAAGTTAAAACTGTTTGTTTTGGATTATGGACACAAGATTGCACATCGAAAAGGAAATTTGATTATTAGTTATTAGAGCTGGAAAAGTGTAAGATTCATGTTTTATGTTGTCTCATTTACACAGGCATACTTATGCATACATACATCAATGCAACGGACTGTCTTTGCCCACATGGAATGCACTGGTGTTCTTTGCATCGGCATGCAGGTAGCCTCCTTCATGTCTATTGGGGTGCAGCAGCTGCATGGACACTGCTGCTGGTCCCAATTTGACAGGCGTGCAGTTGCAGGTACATGTATCTGAATGCTCACTGTCTGCGTTCAGGGATATGTCTAGACAAAGGCAGCCCTTTATATGGATATACGCATAACTATGTGAATAGGGCCTTACTGCAGTGGAAAAAAATCCTAAATTACTACGTTTTTTTTTTTTCAGATGCTGTAAGTACAGTAAAGTAGATTGCAGAAATTTAGAAAGCTCTTCATTGTGTGGACTCTCATTACCTGTGCATACAATTGCACGAGGCTGTCTATCTTGAGAGACAACATAGGCAAGGTTACTTTCCTGACAGTGACCAAGTTCTATCTCTTAACTGATCCAGAGAACGATGAGGTCACTGACCTGGTTATGGTATTTGGTAGGGGCATCACAATACTGGCTGAACCCCTACAAATCGTTTGACAGATCAAACAGTTCATGTTTATGTACTTTATCTGTATATGTGTTGTAAGTAAAATGTTGTCCCACGTACCATGATAAATCTGTCACATATGTTTACAAAACCATCACAGTTAAGGGTAGCAGGCACAGGGGTTGCAAACTATAACTGTTGCAAAGCCAGGCCCCTGATCTGTTCTAGATAGGAGCCTGTTTATGTTGGTAACTTGATTGATAAATCCCTCTCATGGTTCAAAAATGAGAAGACGAACAGACTGTTGTTTGAATGTAAACAACCCTTTAGACTGTCCTGCTGTTTACAGGTCTCCATCATGCCACATAATAGATGCTTCACTGACACCCTGCAGAGCTTTTTAAACCTCCTGTTATTAGCATCACTTTCTCTTCCTGTACCATGTGGACAAACATAAAAGAGCACCATCATTTCAGTTGGTTTATTTCTTGTCTCTTTTCCCTTTTCAGTTTAAGACATTGAGCTAGTTGACAAAGCTGGATGAGTTTTTTTTTACATTTTGTTACCTTTTATGAATTACTTTTTACATACAAAATAGCGCAAAATCAGCAACGTAACATCCAGATAGTAATATGTAATGATCTTTGAGATAAAACTTTTTGTAAACTGAAAATGCCAATCCTAATAATGCCTGGTAATGCAAATACGGCATGTGTTATCCGTGGGCTTGATACCATGACAAGCTTAATACCTTCCATGTATACAGTAGCTGTGGAAGACTGGATTTAATAAGCATCTTTGTCCTGTTTTCTTTTGCAATGTTTTTTGTTCCTGCTGTGTAATGTGGGATTGCACATTTGTTGACCTCATGCTGATCCTATTTATGATATATTAGTATACATCTAGTATGGTTTAAGTCATTGTCTAAGGTTTTGTTACACAGCATCTTGTATAAGCATAGGACAAGTGTACTGATATGGGAGCTCGAAGGGCACAGTTCAAAGATCAGTATAGGGTGACTCTCTGAAGATCTGACACAGCTTGGCACATGCCTTAGCAGCAGAGACAGGAGCTCAGAGATCTGCTTGTTGTAACTGTCAGACCCTCTGCAACATTTTCACTCATCTCTGGCGACTCTGAAATCCACTGGTGCAGTGGAAGGATCATTCCATTTGCTATGGGGGAAAAAGAGAACATTCCTTGCAGATTTTACCAGATGTTGGAAAAAATGCCAAAAGAGTGCTATAGATATATGTAGGAAAATAGCATTTTCAGCATTTCGCTGACATCTTTGGGTGGCTGGCTTCCGGGCCTCAATCGCTGTCATTAGCCAGGCCAAGATGATGTCCCTCCCGTGCATGTGTGGCAATTGCGTCAGCTTCGGCATTGTCAAATTTGTGCAGTGAGCTGTCTGCCCATTTTTTTTTTCAAACCTAAAGTTCCACTTTAACAATCCTTATGAACTTTATGTTGTATAGAACTTTAATTTCATTTAATAAAAGTGGGCTCCCAAGCCCTTAAACCCAGTTCAAATTGAGGCGAAGCTTGCTAAAAATGCATCTACCTCTCTGAGCCTAAACACCCCATTTCACACAGACCTAAAAGTTCAAGAGTTGCTCCATGCACAAGTAATATTTCAGTTACAGAATAAATGTTGTGAGTTTAGTCCGCAGCACTCTTTCTGGGATCTCGCCATTATCCAAAGAGATGTATGAAGATAGCAGCATGTCTGCATGTATCTCTTGGGATAATGGTGGAATCCCCCAGGCCAAAGTTTTGATCTCTGCTTAGAAGTCTCTATCCTCTGGTCAGGTTATTCCCACTCTGTCTTTTACCTTCTCCATATTATAAAATTATAAAAAAATCCAGCCGTAGCCATAGTTAGAATTCATGTCATTATCTAATTTAATGCAGAGACTTAATGCAGGTATACAATGTTGGCATGGACGAGGATCAAATGCTTACCAACTTGTAGTACAGTTAACAACATGGTAATTTGGTAAATTAGCTAATTTCAAGCAGTATTAGACCCAAAGCCAAAAATGTAATATATTGCAGCTTAACAATCATTAGATGTGGTGGCTGCATTGGTTTTCTTTTTTAGCCTTTTCCCCTCTGTTTTACCTAGTAATCTCCTGTAGGATTGTCACCATTGTGGATGAAAGAGAACATGAAGCACAGCAGACAGCAGTTGGAAATACATACTATGTAATGAAGCTCAATTCAATTACTGAAAAACTGTCAATTTTTCCAGGTTAGTAAACAACAATGCCTGCTCATGGTTGGTAGATCTGCAAATCTAGCTCTTAGCAAGCATCCCTGGCCTTAATGTATCTAGTATAATAGCCATCAGCAGGAAATTCTAGTCCAACCAGTTGCAAGATTGATTGGACATATTTGCCCTGGTGTGACAGAAATCAACAGGAGCTGGAAAACAGTCATTTAATATCTACAGGGGACTGTAAAATGGGATCTATACCCAAATTTCAGCACAGCCTATTCTTTGAAGTACAGTAGTGTTGGGTGAATGATTCGGCCAGAGCATGAATTCAGGCCGAACATTGGCTGATGTGGTTCCTTCGTCCAACACCCGAATTTGCAGGGTGTTCGCCAGGTGTTCACCCCGCCGAACATCCTGCAATGCACTGCACGCTGCACAGTGCATTTTAGGCCCTGATTAGGCAAAGCTTTGCCCAATCAGGGTGCAGTATAAGCTGGTTGTTAAGAAGCTGGGCCGGGAAGCTAGCCACGGCGTCCCTAACAACTGATAAGTCATCAGCTGGTGACTGGTTAAAAAAGAAATGGCGTGGAGTCCCCCCCAAGTCCATGCCAGGCCCTTATCCAGACATGCAGTCTGGCAGGCCAGGAAAAGGGGGGGGGCGAGCGAGGGGCCCCCCTCCTGAACCATACTATGCACCCCATACTCATTCACATAGGGGGTGGGATCTGAGGGGCCCCTTGTTAAAGGGGGCTTCCAGATTCCGATAAGCCCCCTAACTGCAGACCCCCACAACCACCGGCCAGAGTCCCCCCTGCCCCAAAGCACTGCCCCTATGTTGAGGGCATGTGGCCTAGTATGGTTCAGAAGGGGGGCTCACTCGTCCCCCCCTTTGGATTTTGGGGGGACCCCCCCCCCGCTATTTTTAAAAAGCATGTTCTATACAGTATATGCTACAGATGCATCACTATACAGGAAGACTAAGGGCACTCCCCCAGGCACTATAGTTAAAGGATTTTTTATTTTTATTGTTGCACTTTAAGCTTTATTAAAAACACTGGCCTGGATTCAAGAAGCAATTGCGCCTGTGTAACCATAAGTTACACAGCGCAATTGCTTACTTGCCCCGGCGTAACAAATGCTCCTGATTCAGGAACCTTGTTACACCGACTGCAGCCTAAGATATGCGCGACATAAGGCTCTTATGCCCGCATATCTTAGGCTGCATTCTTGCGATGGCCGCTAGGTGGCGTTCCCGTTGTGCTCAGCGTATAGTATGCAAATTGCATACTAACGCCGATTCACAACGTTGCGCGAGCCCTGCGTACGCAATTTACGTTGTTTCCGTACGGCGGTTTTCGCGTAAGGCTGCCCCTGCTATTAGCAGGGGCAGCCAATGTTACGTATACCCGTCGTTCCCGCGTCGCGAAATTTGAAAGTTACGTAGTTTGCGTAAGTGAATCGTGAATGGCGCTGGACGCCATTCACATTCACTTTGAAGCAAATGACGTCCTTGCGATGTCATTTGCCGCAATGCACGTCGGGAAAATTTCCCGATGGAGCATGCGCTCTACACTCGGCGCGGGAACGCGCCTAATTTAAATGATTCCCGCCCCCTACGGGATCATTTAAATTGCGCACGCTTACGCCGGGCATTTTGCCGGCGCGCCCACGCAATTTACGGAGCTACTGCTCCGTGAATCAAGGGCAGCGCAGTAAATTTGCGGGGGCGCAGGGCAAAAACGTTGCCCTGCGCCTCCGTAAAAAATGTGCAAATCTACTTGAATCCGGGCCACTGTTCCTAAAAAAAACTATAATTTCTTTACAAAAAATGTTTGCATTGATAAATGTTCCCCAGGGCAGTACCCGGACCCACATACCCTTTTTATGGTCAAATACTTGTATATAGGCATGAAAAATGCAACAAATGCAAGAAAACCATAACCATGAAAAAAACACTGAAAAAGCATGAAAATGCTGACGCACAAGTGTAAGGCCAGGTTCACATCTATCTGTGTCTGCTTTTGTCCATTCTTAGTGCATTTTTGTACCCTTTTTAGCACATTTACATGCATTGTCTTTATTCTATTGGCCATTACAGCACACGAAAATGCATGTTATGGTGTGCTAGCAACCCATTCCTTTTGATTTATTTGACACATTAATGTGTGACATAACACGTGTAAATTCAGCACAAAGATTTAAATGAGGCACAATTATGTGCTGTGTCTAAGGTTACTGCCTAGAAACAGATTTTTTTGTTCTTTTAACTGGAATACTGATGAAAGCGAATGGTAAAAAAAAAAATTTGGTTCTGCGGTGTTGTATTCTCTGCTTCTTACACTTTGTTTAATGTTCCACCTTCTTGCTTGCATTTTTTATAAAGGTTCATTGCTGCATTTCCCTGCTTTTGAAGGCTGCTTTCAGCTTTTGACTTGCATAAACATTCATAATAGCTCTTAAACTCATGTAAATGCAATCAAAATGCATTAGGCAAAACATGGTACAGACATCTAGCAAAAAAAAATAAGAAAAAGTTATCCAACAAATGCCCCTGTCTGCTTTGTGGTATTATTACATTATATTAACTATTTGCAACATTACCTGAAATAGATTTGAAAGCCCATACTTTTGTTTTTGTTTTGGATAGAGTGCACAAAGGTTAGAATGCCTGGCAGGTTTTTATTGCTGTCATTATTCCCGCTAAGAGATTCACCCTCTTTATTTGTCCAGCTGACCATTATCACCGGAACCTGTTTCCAGGACAAAAATAGAGGAGAAATATTCCAATAGTTCTGGTGACAACTGTCTTAGAAAAGACTTCCTGTACGTTTCTCTCACTTCCTGTTGCATCTACATTGTAGGAAGTAAAGGGAACATTTTCTAACAGGATACAGGTTCCAAAAAAAATAAACGATTTAACTATTCCCTATTTTATCCAAAATGCAAAAAAATATTTGGACTTTAGATATTCTTTAAGCATTGTTTCACAGCTTTTTGAAGACTGCCTTTCCATAATTAAATTTTGTATGGTTTTATTCTTTTAAAGTGTTATGATTTATCTAAGCTTTCTGTAAAACTGTATTTTCTTTTGTGCTATATTTGTGCTATATTCTAAATTACAAACTAAGTGCGAAATACACGTTTTGTTCTTTCTACCTTGTTGAGAAAGCATTATAAGAGTTCCCACTCATGGCAATAAAAGCAATATGAAGAGATGACATGTTTTTTGCTATGCCAAAATGTTTTGCTACACAGCTGTATAAAATGAAATATCATACATGTTTAATATAACTTTTTTCTCCCTTAATGGTAACAAATGGCCCAGCTCAATATTATGCATGGATAAATAAATGAAATTCCTATCTCTAGCATAAGCTAGGGCTGGATTACAAAATAAACTGGTGCTTAATTGGGACAGTTGCCCACTTAAATCAATCAGACATCCATCTTTCAGATGCTGAATCTTTCATTTCATCTTTCAGTTTATTGGTTGCTATGAGTGAGAAATAGTCCCATAGGGCTAGGTTAACAAGAAGCCGCCAACTTTAAGCTAGACGACAGCATAGATTTTCATGGTCTGGTGTAACAATCATAAGTTTTAGTTTCATGCCCTTAATATCAACATGTGAGGATAGAAATATGGGACCCGCCATCACTGATTTGTTTTTATTGTTGAAGTCCCTGGGGCTATCAATTTAAGTCCATTTCACCATATAATCAGTCCACTGACCCGAAACAAGGAAGCAAGACAGGAATTCGGAATTGTTTTGACATTGCTGGTTGCAAGCTAGTAGTTCCAGGTCTGTAACTCACAAGAGATAACATAGAAGCTGCCCCTCTTTAAGGTATGGCACATGCTCTACCTAAAGCCTGAGGAAGGAGCACGCATGCTCCGAACACATGCACTGCCTGCTGACCTTGTACCCGGATGTGACGTTGTCATTGTGTACCGCTGACCTCCGATACAGCTATCCGGAAACACTGGGAGCCAACAGTGCAGCCGGATTGCGGCCTGATCACGAACGCATATCTACTAGCCAGTGACACCAGGAATCATAACGGGACAGCGCCGAAGATATAATACACATAATGCTGGAAAATACTGCTAGTTTGTGAGTATTCCTATGTTCATTTTTATCAATTAAATAGTAATCTAGCTACACTTAGAAGGCATTTCCTTTTGTCCCTTTACATGCTCTACCTCTGATTCCCCAAACTGAGTTTCACACGATAGCTGGTTTGGTTTTATTTTCCCAAGAAAGTAGCCTGATCTACAGTTATTTCTAACTAGTTTACAGTTTTAAATGCTGCCTCAACAGACCCATTTCTTCTCACTAGGTAATACAGAAAAGATCAGTAAACAGTCCAGAAACTTTGCAATGGCAACGCATATATTTCAATTCAGATTTTTAGTAGTCAGGGCACACTGCACCTGTACATAGATCACAGAAGCAGTTATAGAGATAGGCTGAAATTAGACAATACAGTGAATGGCATTGGGTAATATTTAGCCTTTTGAAAATGAAATCCCCATGTATCTATTTCCAATAGTTGAGTGAGACCTGGTAAGTGATGACTGAATATGGCATGGATATTCAGTTACTGAGACAGAAAATAAATGATGACCATAAACAGTCATCGAATAACCACGTCTATTGTGTTCATTCTCTAGAACCGTTTAAGTCTGACAAGAATCCAATGGGGTTGATTTACTAAAACTGGAGAGTGCAAAATCTGGTGCAGCTGTGCATGGTAACCAATCACCTTTTAACTTAGGCTTGTTCAATTAAGCTTTTACAAAACAAAACAAAAAAAAAACAGAAGTTAATTTTTTTCTATGTAGAGCTGCACCAGATTTTGCACTCTCCAGTTTTAGTAAATAAAGTCCAGTGATTTTAAAGTGTATCTAAAGTGAAGAACAAAAATATAATATATTGCAGCTTAGAAGTCCAGATGTTGAGGCTGTTTTAGATTTCTTTTTTTCTTCTTTTCATCCTGTGATCTTGACAGTAACACATTTCCTATTTAAGGGTGACAACAATGACTCATTAATGGCAACAAAACTAACCTCAGCAGAGGCAGAAAGCATACAAAGTTATTAAATCACTACATTACTGGTAGGATCAACAGGAACTTTAGTTGTATTGATCAAATAAATACAACACAATTAGAGTTGAGCGGACACCTGGATGTTCGGGTTCGATGGGTTCGGCCGAACTTCAGAAAAAAGTCCGGGTTCGGGACCCGAACTTGACCCGAACTTGCCCCCGAACCCCATTGAAGTCAATGGGGACTCGGACTTTTGACTACTACTTAGTCTACTTGACTACTTGACTACTACTTAGTCTCTAAAAAACTAAAGGGAAGGGCTAGAGGGCTGCAAATGGCAGCACCATGTTGGTAAGAGCATGGCAAGTACTCTGAAAATAAATGTGGATAGGGAAATAACTTAAAATAACATGCAAAAAAATAAATAAAACAAATAATAATCTTGACCTAGAAGGACGAGGTCCATATGGAGTAGGAGGTTGAGGTGGCGGTGGATGTGGCGGTGTAGGTGGAAGCGGCGGTGGAGGAGGACGAGGTAGCCAACACAGCAGGTTTTGGTTTTTAATTGATTTATTTTTTAAATTAGTGTACACCCCAAAAGAGTGAGAAAGATCTAGGGTTGCCATCCCATCCCTTTAAACCCGAACACATAGTAATTACACAGGTTCTGGGGCTAATTTAATGTCGATAAGGCACCAAGTGAGTTTAATTAGCACCTTAATCAGCCAGAGAACCTGTGTAAATAATATGTTTTCGCTTTTAAAGGGATGAGGTGGCAACCCTAGAAAGATCAGAAATACAAGAATGGCTGGGTAAGGCCGGAATACATGTCTATTCTGCACAGGGTACGGACAAGGCTCTGGACAGGCAGCTGCGCTTGTCTGTGATAACGCCCCCTGCTGTGCTAATTACACGTTCAGATAATACACTGGCTGCAGGGCAGGCCAGCACCTCCAAGGTGTAAAGGGCAAGCTCAGGCCATGTGCCCAATTTGGAGACCCAGAAGTTTAAGGGGGCAGACCCGTCATTCAGTACATGTAGGCGTGTGCACAGATACTGCTCCACCATGTTGGTGAAATGCTGCCTCCTGCTAAAACGTTCCATCGCACACCACCAGGCTGAACTTGAGGCTCACTGACGCCAACCACTCATCGGTCTGTTGTTCCATGTCCCTCCACAACTCCTGCGCGGTGTGGGGTTTTCCCCCCAAACAGGAAAGTTTTAAAACTGCCTGCTGGCGTTTACCCATGGCTGTGCTGAAGTTGGTGGTGAATGTGTTACGCTGACCGGATGAGGAGGCGGTAGAGGATGAGGAAGCGGAGTAGGAGGAGTTAGCAACAGGAGGTAAACTGAAGCGCCCTGCAATCCTCGGTGGTGAAAGGACATGCGCTAAACTGCTATCCGCCTCAGGCCCAGCCACCACTGCATTTTCCCAGTGCGCTGTTAGGGAGATATAACGTCCCTGACCGTGCTTACTGGTCCACGTTCCTGTAGTTAGGTGGACCTTGCCACAGATGGTGTTGCACAGTGCACACCTGATTTTGTCCCCCACTTGGTTGTGCAGGGAAGGGATGGCTCGCCTGGAAAAGTAGTGGCGGCTGGGCACGACGTACTGTGGGACAGCCAATGCCATCAGGCTTTTAAAACTCTGCGTCTCCACCAGGCGGAATGACAGCATTTCAAAGGCCAGGAATTTTGAAATACTGGCATTCAGGGCCAGGGATCGCGGGTGGGTAGGGGGGTACTTCCTCTTTCGCTCCAGTGTTTGGGAGATACAGAGCTGAATGCTTCCATGGGACATTGTGGAGATGTTTGGTGACCCAGGTGGTAGTGTTGCTTTCCGGTCCTCTAATTGCGGGGTGGCAGGTGGCACTGTCACTACAGAGGTGGATGAAGAGGCTGAGAGGCCCGAGACTGAAGCAGAAGAGGAAGCAGGAGGAGCCAGAGACCTTTCTTGGTTTTTGAGATGTCTACTCCACTGCAGCTCGTGCTTTGCGCTTAGACGCCTGGTCATGCAGGTTGTGCTCAGGTTGAGAATGTTTATGCCTCGCTTCAAGCTCTGATTGGACAGTGTGCAAACCACTCGTGTCTTGTCATTAGCACATTGTGTGAAGAACTGCCACGCTAGGGAACTCCTTGCTGCGTTGGGCAGTAGCAGGCGTACTGTCTAGGGGACGGACGCTCCACTTTGGCACCCTGCTCCCTCTTCTGCTGTGCTGGTGGCTCTGTGCGACCACCTCCTCCGAACTACATGGGTCACCTGCATGAGGTTGATTCCATGTGGGGTCGAGGACCTCATCGTCCACCACATCATCTTCCACCCAGTCTTCACCACTGCCCTCCTTGTCGGTCTGCACAATTGCAAAAGCATCAGCAGTTGGCAACTGTGTTTCATCATCATCCGAGATGTGCTGTGATGGTCCCCCCATGTACTCATCTTGAAACATACTGTAAGTGGTTGGGCATCGGTGCACTCAATCTCTTCCACTTCTGGGGCAGGGCTAGGTGGATGGCCCTGGGAAACCATGCTAACAGACTCATCAAAAAGCAGAAGAGACTGCTGCATGATTTGGGTCTCAGACTGCTTGGCTGATTTGCAAGGGGGTGAGGTGAAAGACTGATGGACATTGGCTGCAGGTGCCAACTCTGATCTTTCAGCACAAGACTGTTTGGGAGACAATGTGAAGGAACTGGAGGCACTGTCAGCAACCCAATCTACTATCACCTGTTCTGCTCCTGGCCTCAACATTCGTAGAGCCGGATTAGGCCCCACCAAATACCGCTGCAGGCTCTGTCGCCTACTCGCACCTTAGAAAGGTGTTTCACTTGTGCGTGTAGCGTGTGCGTGTAGCTGGCACAGATCGACCATGTCCTCTCCCTGTATCAGGAGCTCCACCAGCAGCACCGCGACCGCGGCCACATCCCTTATTTGACGTTCTCCTCATATTTCTCAAATGTAGGATCTTGCCCTAAATGGGTGTTTTTTGAATAGAACAATAGAAGAACACTAGCTAAAGTGTTTATCTCACACCTACAGATATGCAGGAAAGCACCAAAAAAAAATTATTTGCCCAAAATAATTTTTTTTTTCAATAGCACATAGAAACAGTATGTAAAGTGTGTATCTCACACGTACAGATATGCAGGCAAGACTGCAAACACTGGAGGAAAAACTGTAAAAAATATTTTTTTGCCCTAAATGGGTGTTTTTTGAATAGAACAATAGAAGAACACTAGCTAAAGTGTTTATCTCTCTTGTCCAAATGGGAACATAAAAGAGACATCTGGTGTAGACTACCATTATCCATAGCGGGGCGATGTAATTTAATAAAGATGCTATGGCTGCCCCAGCTACTCTATATCCTCCATAACTCCCCAGTCTGGATAGATCAAAAATGGTTCAAAAGGATAGAATCCATCTTTAGAGAGTTAATTTGGAAGAAGGGACAAGCCAGGATTTGTCTCCAGACCATGCAGTTACCAGCTAAAGAGGGGGGAATGGCAGTACCTCACCCGAAAACATACTTCTTAGCTTCGCAGCTACACCATCTTGCGAATTGCGGATTGGAGGGAGACGGGAATCCCGGTACATTGATGCTAATAGGGGCACCACATAGGACAATATTGGAGGCACTCGAGGCTGGTTCGTTTATTCATAAATGTCCAACTATGAAACTTATCCTTAAAGTATGGCAAACAACAAAAGCACTGATGGGCTATAAGGGAATAACAACGTTTGCCCCTCTCTGGTGCAATCAAAACTTAAGGGAATTAAAAGATATTGAGAGATGTAAGGAATGGGAGAGACAAGGGATAAACCGTTTAAATCAATTGTATGATGGAGAACATATGAAATCCTTTGCAGACTTGCGACAGGAATTCAATATAGCAAATAAAACATTTTACAGATACCTCCAGATCCGGCACGGCATCCAAGCCCAGTTTGGGTCACAACCCATTGTATGGTCCTCGGCCCCTACCCTCCTGAAAATAACCTCTTCAAAAACAACCAAAGGCCTGATCTCCGAATTGTATTCCAGAATAGGAGCTAAAACAATAAGTAGGGCAGGCCCCATTAAGAGCAGGATAGGGTGGGAGAGAGACTTAGGGCAAATGACCACGGAACAGTGGAGTGCGATCTTGAGGAGGGGGGTATTGGTTTCGATCTCTCCATCTCAGAAAGTATCACACTTGTTCCTCTTGCATAGAGTATACTATACCCCCAGGAGAATTTTCAATCTTGGGTGGAGAAGTACTGACGAATGTCCAAGGTGCAGAGCGACAGGCAATCTTATCCACATGATGTGGAAATGCCCTAAGCTATTCAGATACTGGGAGGAGGTGATAGAAATAATAAATAAAACTTTTAAAACGAATTTGGAAGTTGAGTCTAAGACATGCCTATTAGGCAGTATCGAGGAGGATAGAGTGCCTGCTGGTGCCCTTGAGGTGGTGCTGAGATGCCTCTTCCAGGCAAGGAAGTTAATTGCGTGGAGGTGGCAGGCCCAGACTCCACCCACTGTCAAATCTTGGGTTGAAACCATTAACACAATGATCTGGAGCGAGAGAGTGACACTCACTAGACAGGGCAATTATAGAAAGTTTGTGAGGATGTGGAAACCTTGGCTAGACATAACAGGATGTTCTATATAAGAAGATGAAGTGTGGTGGGACATTGCCTCATTGGAGATGTATATTAAAGAAAAAATCACCCCGAGACGATTAAGGTGGGACATACACCCAAACGATAACATCGAGGATGCAGGGCTTATGGAAGAATGGTATTCGTTCTTCAATAAATGTGAGAATGAGTTACTACATAAGATCATTAGTAGAAGACGGTTTAAACTTAAAATCATCGAGTCTAGTATTGTTGAAATTAAGAGCTTATTGACACCTTATGCAACCCAACAAGATTATAAAGACAAGATGGTAGAACTCCAAGATATTATTAAGAAATATGATGGAGACATACAGGCAAAGAAACAGAAGAAATTTAAAAAGGACGTGATCGACTACAAGGAACTTAGAGTATACAAATGGCAGGCATCTATGGAAGATCCAAATGAGGATCTGGATGAAACCTTGATGGAAGCCAGTGATATGGATCCAACATCCCTTAACCTAGAAGACTCCCCCACCCCTGGCGCCAACCTTTCACTACCGATGAATACACCGGGAGACAGAAACCAGGTGGCGGCAAACCAGGGATGGCACCAACAAAGACCACGCAGAAAAGTGAGATACCAGGACAATAGGAGCCCGGGTAACAGAAGACGGACACCAAGCACGCATAACAGATACTCATCACTTTCTGATGAGTATTCTGATGAGTATGAAGACACATCAAGATACCCCCCAACAGGGAATCGTCATAGTGGGCAACAACAGAGAGGTAGGGGAGCTTCTCCCTACACGAGAGGTAGAGATAGTAGGGATTTTCGCAGGGGAGGGCCCCGAAACAGACCCCCGGGCCGTGGACAAGGAAGACCAATGAACAACAATCCAGGCTGGAGGGGGAATGGCAACCGAGGGGCTACCCGTGGAAATACCCGAAGAGAGGACGACCATCGAGAACCACGGACAGGACAACAACGAATGGACCAACGGGACCCAACATGGGACAACAGACAGATGGTACAACCAGGAGGATTACCACAGAGACATCCACAAAGAGAAAGCGGCCCAGAGGGTGTAGGGGAGGGAAGAAGCAAAAGGCCAAGACACCATTAGGTAGGGGCATCTTTAATCTGAGCGGGGTAGCCCTTACTACAGAGGAAATTAAAATCTTGGACCTTGGGCTGAAATACGCCCCTGATAAGCCCCTGGACCAATTCGAGGTCTATATTGACTTTCAGAAATTTTTAAGGAAAATCAATTTAAAGAAATATTTTGCTAACAATAAAGAGGAGAACGTGATAAATGACTCACGGTATAAACAAACAGGTTTAAAAAATAACTCTATTTTTAACCCTACCAACCCAGGGAACCAATGTGTGATTGCATTCAAAAAAATGGTGGAAAATGATCTCAGAAAACTGGAGAGAAAGATCAATAGGAAGAGCAAAAGTACATGGAAAATTATTAAAGATATCGGGAACAAGCACAAAGTGGTCATCCGCCCGGCGGATAAGGGGGGGGGGTTTAGTCATTCTAAGCCTTAGTGACTATGAGGAAGAAATGAAGAACCTTCTCTCAGTACCCAACACCTACCTAAAACTGAATGGCAACCCCAAACATAAATACCAAAGGAAGCTTGAAAAATATGTTAGAAAAGGAAAAGATATAGGAATACTTAGCGGAAAGGAGGCAGAATACCTCATCTCCAACTCCACAAAGACGCCGGTCATATATTACACCCCATAGGTCCACAAAAATATGACAAAACCACCTGGAAGGCCAATTATTAGCGGCATTAATTCCATCTTTTCACGACTTGGAGAGTACCTAGATACCTTCTTGCAACCGCTGGTCAAACAAGGAAAATCGTACCTTAGAGATAGCCTCCAACTGATACAAGAACTTAGAGAGGTAGAGGGAGTGGACAACCTGGTGCTAGTCACCATAGACGTCAGCTCCCTGTACACCAGTATTGAGCAGGAGGATGGTATCTTGGGGGTGGCCACAGCCCTGTATGAAAAGACCACATACAGACAAGAACAGATACAGTATATACTGGAAGGACTGAAACTAGCGATGGAGTGTAACCATTTTTGGTACGCTAATGAGTACTATGTACAAACCAAGGGGGTGGCAATGGGGGCACGGTATGCCCCCAGTGTTGCCAACCTCATGATGAATGTATGGGAGGACGAGTACATCTATAATGGGAACCATCAGGAGATCATGATGTACCGTCGTTACATTGATGACCTCCTCATCCTCTGGGACGGAACAGTAGAGGCCTTACAAGAATTTCTAGGCAATCTTAACAACAATAGGTTCCACCTTAAGTTCACTGGGAAGTTTAGTACCAAGAAGATTGAATACCTAGACCTAGAAATCTATAAGAGTGGTACAGCATTACACACCAGAACATTTTTCAAAGAGACCGATAGGAATGGATACATTCCTATCAACAGCTGCCACCATCCGAAATGGAAGGCCAATATTCCTAAAGGACAACTGCTTAGGCTTAGAAGGAACTGTGACTCAGACGAGGATTATGCAAGGCAAGCCCAAAACGTTGTGGGTAGATTTAAAGAGAAGGGGTATAACTCTGAAAGCCTGGAAAAATTGCAAACTGAAGTCTCACAGAAAGATCGCATAGATCTCCTTAAGCAGAAAACATCAACAGGCCAAAGCAGGAACAATTGCCCTTTCATTACAGGCTTTAATTCCCAGTACAAGGAATTTGAAAATATCCTTAAAAAATACTGGCCTATCTTGAAGGAAGACTGTATACTAACCAAAATCCTTCCCAATAAGCCCTCATTCATCTACAGGAAGGCCCCCACCCTCAGGCACCATTTGGTACACAATGTCATCAACCCCCCAAAACAAGTTGAGATATGCCCAGATCTAAAGGGGTTTTTCAAATGTCAAAGGTGCTTAGCGTGCAGAGTTAGCAAACCTCAACCCCGGAGAAAAATTGAATTTAGATCGAGGAATGACCAGAAAGTGTACAAGATCCGAAATCTTATTACATGTAACACCACCCATGTTACGTATGCCATTGAGTGCCCTTGCCATATGCAGTACATAGGTAGAACCACCAGGGAACTGCGAATTAGGATAAGAGAGCACATTAATCTCATTAGGAAAGGGTCCTCTAAACATCACCTGTATCGGCACTTTGAGGAGTTCCATCAGAAGGACCCTTCAGGCCTCATATTCTATGGCATAGACAGCATTAAAGATAACTGGAGGGGAGGGAAGAAAGAAATAGCCGTTTCGCAAAACGAAACAAGCTGGATTTATCGACTGGGGACATTGGTGCCACATGGCCTCAATGTGGATATAGATCTTAACTGTTTCTTAGCCAACCCCTAAACCCCCCCTGCTGTCTCTTGGGGGCACTCACATATGCTACCTTCCTACTAATTCTGTTTATTGCTTATTCTGTTTATTGATTATCCACTCACTACTCCTACCTATACTTTTTGAAGATCTTTTACAGATATTACTGTTGGTAAATCTAGTTTAATATTTATCTCCACGCCCTAAGAGGCTTCACCTTTATTTACACACAATAGTGTTTATCTATTAGCACCAGCTCTTATATAGAGTCATTCACTTATTACCTCTGTTATCAAGGTGTGATACCAACACTTTGAACACCATGTGCTTCATGTCCTTATGTGTCATATGTTAGTTTTATTAACACAGTATAACTCTTCTTCCAGCTGAGGACATAGAGGCAGTACATTACCTCATTCAGCACTTTCTTTATGATTTATAATCACGTGTATAATTATCACTAGGATAAATAATGTATTGAGTTCACGATATATTTCTGATCACTATTTAGGACACACTCCAAATGTGGACTTATTCACTCATCTATCATAGATTCACACCATGAGTACATAGATATGCACTCTTAGTGCACTGTTATCACTTATGTACCAACTATCCTCTGTTCTTGTCAGCTTATGGGACATCTGTCATATAACCATGGACAATACTTACCTCATGATCATCCAGAGGGGTGTACATAATTTTGTACACAGGTATTTCTTTAATTGACTCCCTTATAACACTCTTTGTATATGCCGTATGCATATAATAATACTTCCATAGGTTGGACTTGTCCCCACCCCTAATAGTTTAACAAACACTCTGACAGAAACTTTTCCCCATATACTAGATGTCACCAGTTGCGTCTTGCTAGACAATACTGCATAGATTTACTACACCCTTTTATAGTTCCCTTTATGAGTATGTATATGGGATACGCCGTGCCGCGGATATATAACTCCCAGGGTTTACCTAGCCCCCATTAATCCTATTCGACCATTGGCTGTTGCGCGTCAACAGGGTAATATCATTGGATGAGCCCCCAGTGGGTGGGTGGTACGTTGCGGCCCGGCGACTCCCATAAATACTAAGAACTGACGTTACATTGACAAGCCTCAGAAGACGAACTAGATTTCGAAACGTACGTCAGGCTACGTCACGTGCTACGTCACTTCCGGGTTACGGCAGGTGGTTTGGTTGGAGCGCACGCCAAACACCTAGGCAGCACACGTTGGTCTCACAGACAAGCCAGTGCTGACACACGCTGGCTACTTGCAGCCTTTAGCGCTGCTTGCTGTAGTCCACGGATCTCCCCCTTTTTTGGTTTTGTTTTTTGCTTTTTGCTTTTTGCATCTGTTATTTTATTATAAACATTTTAACATGATTTTTTATCCTCACCTGTACACTCCATTATTGGAGTAGTGTGGTCATTGGCATTGTTTGTATTGCTGCAGCAGCCAGCCCCACGGCAGGTTATATATATATATTATATTTTTTATCAACCAATAAATACCACATCTTTTTGCTATACCACGTGGTCTCATACTTTATCATACCATTGGAGCTTTTGGATTTTTCTTTTGAGGAAATAAGGAAGTAGAGTCCTGGGAACATCGGGAGCCTGATATCTCTCTGGAGGAAGGATTGGAGTGGAGCAACGGACATAGGATCCCACAATACATGTACGCCACCCCAAGAGGGGACCTCTATCTGGTGAGTGGGGAACCCTGAGGGGAGCACCGGGACCACGCCGCAGTGTGTTGTAGGAGCACCTCTATACCACATCTATACTCTTCTATCGGACTCCAATTGTATTACCAGGATTCCTTTATTTCCTATGCTTTAATGGTTTAATGGACATGTATGGACTATATATGTGATAGCTACAGGTTGCTATATACCATCAGTTTTTCCTCCACATTCTAGGGTCACGGACAATACTGAGTATATTTGCCTGGCTTGATCACAGGCTGGACTGTTGATACTGGGATTTGTGCATCTGCTACACACCTTGCTGTTATTTACTGTGATATCCATATTATTGACGGTTTTTGGTATATACCCATTTACAACCTGACATATCTTTCATTTGCATACATTGGTACAAGACACCTGTCTTACATCATTGTTCCCCCTACAGGCATCCGCTTATACTTTGGAATTTTATATCTGGTATTTTTGCTACATAGAGGCAGCACCTCTCGTTTTAAACTCAGGGGCACTCTGGCACCTTCAGGCATCTCATTGTCTAGTAGCACACCCTCTGTATATCTCTGCCGGCGTCTAGCATTAGGGATTATCCACAGAGCACTTTAAGTCTAGCTGACAGCCTCAGAGCCGTTGCTCTCAATTCCTTGTGGAACTTTGGGACTCTCACCAGCGCAGTTCCCATTTAGCCCAACTGGGACCACTGGGCTACTCCACAGTTGACCCTGGTCTGGGTAGACCACCTTTAGGTCTACACAGACGCAGGCATA
The DNA here is from genome assembly GCF_905171775.1 of Rana temporaria. Taxonomy (NCBI): domain Eukaryota; kingdom Metazoa; phylum Chordata; class Amphibia; order Anura; family Ranidae; genus Rana; species Rana temporaria. The sequence goes on from NC_053490.1 coordinate 194,900,838, forward strand.
CACTTAGGCAGCGCCACCATTCCTATTCACCCATACCTATATAAGAAGACGTCGTCTTTCAAATTTAATATATACTTTAACCCGCTATCGGACATCCCTTTATGGGGAGGATTAATCTAATGAAGCAAATTAACTTAAAAAACCGGTCCATGGTGTGATGGGAGGGTGGATGGGTGGGCGAGGGTTGGAGGGGTGGTGGGGGGGACGGTGGACATAAGGGAAGACAATTTGGAATTTAAGAGACTTTTTCACTTAATCATAATGATACAGAGGTAGGGGGAGGGGAAAAATGTATGCTTGTGTATGTATTATGTTAAGTCTATGCACGTTGGTGTACTACTTTTTGTACTTTATATATGCAAACAACAATAAAAAATGTTATAATTAAAAAAAAAAGTGTTTATCTCACACATACAGATATGGAGGAAACACTGCAAACACTGCAACATTTATATTTTTCCCCCTAAATGGATGTTTTTTGAATAGCACAATAGAAGAAAAGTATATAAAGGGTGTATCTCACAGTAACATATGCAGTGCTGGTGTAATATGCAAAGTATCTCACAGGAACATATGCAGTGCTGCTGCAATATGCAGAGTATCTCACCGGAAAATATGCCGTGCTGGTGCAATATGCAGAGTATCTCACAGGAACATATGAAGTGCTGCTGCAATTTGATTTGTGAAGCAGGACTGACTCCTATAAATTTCTCTTCCTATAAGAAAAATCTGGAACCTTTCCCTATAGTATCTAATGCAGAGTATCTCACAGGAACATATGCAGTGCTGGTGCAATATGCAGAGTATCTCACAGGAACATATGCAGTGCTGCTGCAATTTGATTTGTGAAGCAGGACTGACTTCTATATATTTCTCTCCCTATAAGAACAATCTGGAACCTTTCCCTAAAGTATCTAATGCAGAGTATCTCACAGGAACATATGCAGTGCTGCTGCAATATGCAGAGTATCTCACAGGAACATATGCAGTGCTGCTGCAATATGCAGAGTATCGAACAGGAACATATGCAGTGCTGGTGCAATATTCAGAGTATCTCACAGGAACATATGCAGTGCTGGTGTAATATGCAGAGTATCTCACAGGAACATAAGCAGCGCTGGTGTAATATGATTTCTGAAGCAGGGCTGACTCCTATATATTTCTCTCCCTATAAGAACAATCAGGAACCTTTCCCTAAAGTATCTAATGCAGAGTATCTCACGGGAACATATGCAGCGCTGGTGTAATATGATTTCTGTAGCAGGACAGTCTGACTCCTATCTAATTCTCTCCCTCAGATCAGATCAGCATCAGCCTTTCCCTACCCTATCTAAAGCAGAGTGACGAGCTGTGCTATGTGCCTCTAGCTTATATAGAGTCTGGGTCACATGCTGGGTCACATGCTGCACTGGCCAATCACAGCAATGCCATTAGTAGGCATGGCTGTAATGGCTTCTTAGTCACAGGAGTAAAACAATTGTCCGGGTTCGGGTCCGGGTACAAAAACCCAAAAGTCTGAACCGAACCCAAACTTTACAGTTTGGGTTCGCTCAACCCTAAACACAATGCTTTCAATTACTGTATATTTAATAGAAGGTATCAAATAAGAGAAGTTAATTTGTAGTTTTTATATACTCAAGTGTAATGTAAGTTATAGTGACCTAATTATCTAGATAGATGAATAAGATGCCAAGAAGAATAGCTAATTACACATGACCATGATTACAGTGTAAACAAAGTCTTCCTGGATATTATCTGTGCATATCATCAAAATGCACAGTCATGTCTGATAAACATTTACCTCTTCAAATGTGATAATGGATTATGCTTATATCAGGACATAACAATGTCGTACCTCCCAACTTTCTGAGATGGGAACGAGAGACACCTAAAGAAAAAGTATGTAGGCATAGGATATACCCCCTGCCACGTCCCTTTAAAGTGATTGTTTTTAGGTAAAAAATAACAACCATGTTATACTTACCTGGTCAGTGCAGAGGATTTGCACAGAGCAGCCCCGATCCTTCTCTTCTTAGGTCCCTCTTTGGCTCTTCTGGCCCCTCCTTCCTTTTGAGTCCCCACACAGCAAGTGGCTTGCTATGGGGCACAGAGTCGCGGCCTGGCCCCACCCCCTTTCTCTTCTCATTGACTGTCTGACTTTGATTTACAGCAGCGGGAGCCAATAGCATCACGCTGCTGTCTCAGTCAATGAGGAGGGGAGTCCTGGCAGCCGGGGCATTCCTACAACATCGCTGGATAGAGATGGGGATCATGTAAGCATTAGAGGGGGCTAAGGGGGCTGCTGCACACAGAAGGTTTTTTTATCTTAATGCATAGAATGTATTGAGATAAAAAACCTTCTGGTTTTATAATCATATTAAAGTAGAATAAAACAACAACAAAAAATATTTAATTAGTTAAACCTGCAAGTGATTTTTTTACCACTACTATTTAGTTTTACTGGCTTTTGAAATGTACAAATTGGGCAATATAGAATTTGGCTGAAAGGTTTAGTATTATGAAACAGTTTTTTGAAAGATAAATAGTGCATTTTATATACAACTATATAGATCAGACCAAAATGAGGGGCAAATAAGGAGCAAAGATGGACAGAGGGACTTTGTCCAAATCAGGGACAGTCCTTGAATTCAGGGACAGTTGTGAGTTATGCAGTGTGCCTATGGATACTAAAACTTCTGTAAGGATCTCCTTTCTACTTCCCAGGCTAGAAGAATCATTTGTCCAGGATAGACTCTCCCAGCCATATTACCCATTTCATTCAGGTTAGAAACAAAATCAAACAAAAATGATTTACAAATGAGTGTGTGCATGTACCGTGTATACTAATGTTGTTCAGTGGTTGGATCTTTTGTTCTCATATCTGTGGGTACTGCAAAGGTTGAACAGATGGGCCTTATGTATGGTCAAGTTTACTTTTTCAGCTGTACTGACTGGTGCCTTATTAAACCTTTAAAGTTTGTTCTCATTTGTTAAATGTAACACCCTTTAGAAAATGGTACCATTCTTAGTGCTGGTTCACACTACAGCGACATGGGATCCGACTTGTGTCGCCCCAATTTGTGCGACATGAGAAATTCCATTGAAGTGAATGAGAGCTGTCTTAATGTACACTACTTCAGAAAAGGTTCCTGTACTACTTCAAGGAGACTTCTAGGCAACTTGTAGGCAACTTGTACCCATTAATTTCAATGGAAGTTGCCTCCATAATCGGATCTCTTACAGGCAAGCAACTTTACAGGAAGAGAAAATAGTAAAATAGTTTACTCAGGCAAACCTCTCCCTCCCACAGAGCTGATTATTCTGTGATTGGCCACAGCCAACGTCGCCTGTCCTGGAGGCAACTTTAAGTCACATTGTAAGTTGCTCCAAGTCGCGCTGAAGTCGTGCTGAAATGGCCTTGCAAAGTCGAGCTGTAAATCGGGTTGCCCCTGTGTGAACCGGCACTAAGGATATTTTTTGTACAAATTGTTTATAGAAAAAAAAAATGGAATAATAATTGCCATAAATATAATTTAAGATGATAAAATCAGTGTTCTACACACTACACACCTATACTGTATACTCTTTTACATGTTATTACTTGCTTTTAGATTTAATTTTTTATTTTTTTTTTATTAATGTTAATTCAAACTTCTAAGTCTAATAGACATATCACCCTGAAGCATGTTTTAATGTGATTAATTTAAAAAGGGCTCTATTTTCCCATTTATGTAACTGATCTCAGCTAGCTTGTATTGTTGGAATGAATAGATACTTATATTAAAATTCTTTCAGCTGATAGTCTTGCTTTTCTTGTGGTGATATGCCAATTAGCTCAAAGGTCAACTTATGAGATCATTTTCAGCTACTGAGAAAATGCCTTTTCTTGTGTCTTTGCGTTTTTTGTTTTTTTTTTGTGTGTGGGAAAAGTGTGCTGGTTGCTTTCTTACAGAGGCTAATAGCAGGTGGCTCAAGCACTTTTACGTTTGTTACTGCAACAGCAGGTCACCACAGGACCTAAATGCCAAAACTTGGTTTTAGGTTTTCTTGAAAGGAGCAACAGCTGAACACTATGACCATATAACACATGTGGGCATCACGGGGAGCATGAATGTCCTTCAGTGCCTTGGTTTATGAAATGTCAAACTGAAACAATTATTGACCAAAATATTTCAAGACACACTTCCTGCCTTGTACTTGCTTCATCATTTACCTTTGATTATATACTTCAGCTAGGAATTCATGTTCACTCCTCCTCAGCTCGTGTGCAGTCTGGAAAAACATAGTTTGTTATGATTTCGTTTCAGCAGATAGAGTCATCGGCAATGCCTGCTAAAATGTTTTACACATTGGGATCCTGAAAAATACTGCAACAAATTAAAATAAAGAAATTCCTCATCAGCACTGAAGCGACTACAACAGTAAAGTGTTCACAGAGATGTAATAAAAGCACATTACTAGCTTCTGTCTGAAATTATATACAAAGGTGTTACATATCAAAAAGAATCTCTTATGTGTAAAATTAATGATGATAGCTTTTTAAAGATAAGAAATGTTAAGTACTTATTATTTGTTAAAAAGTATTAAATATGGATTTGTTGATATACAAAACTATTGGCCATCATTTATTGGTGCAAATTTTAGGTTATTGTTGCAGTATTTCCTTTAAGTAATTTTTATACGAGTGTGTAGATTTTTTGTAGACTAGCCACAAGAGCAGTGGTCTCCAAACTGGGGCGAAGTGCTCCCTATCTAAAAATGCCTGTCTGGTACTGCGCATGAGCCGCGCATGCGCATAACGGACCCTCAGAACAGCTATGTTTACATCAGCTGTTGTCTCGCATTGCCGAGGCATGTTCATGTAGGAGAGGGGCAGATATTTACATGAAGGGGCGGATATTTACATGATGAGCAGTGCTGGGGGTGGAATTTTTATCGATGGCCAAACAAATCTACTAAAGAAACCTTTATCTAATATAGAAAAATACACCCTTCAATTGACTAAACACGCCCTGCAAGCCTTCAAAATCAACAGCAGATAAAGATTTGTTTTGCAGCTTCGTTTGGCCATCGATAAAAAATCTGCCCCCAAGCACTGCCCATCATTGAAAAATCTGACCCTTCAAGTAAATATCCACCCCTCTCCTACATGAACGTGCCTCGGCCACGTGAGACAACAGCTGATCATAATGTCAGCTCTTCTGCGGCCCTGTGCGGCGCATGCACAGTTCCCCCGGCACTATTCGATAGATGGGCACTTCTCAACAGAACACTGGCCCGTTTTTATCTAGCCCTTGGGCACTATTTCATCCACTGACACCAACAATGGGCCATAATTCCTCCCAATGACACCAATAATAGGGCAAAACTTCTACTAATGACACCAACAATGGGGCACAGTTACTCCCAATGACACCAAAGATGGGGCACAATTCCTCCCAATGACACCAACAATGGGACACAATTCCTCTCACTGACAACGAAGATGGGGCATTGTTTTTCCCATTGATGCCGGAACATTTTCCAATCCTGATGGCCATGGTCTGGCCCCCTTAAGGACTGAAGGACAGTAAACTGGCCCCTTGCTTAGAAAGTTTGAATGTCCCTGCACTGGAGGATATTTCCATGGTTCAAAGCAATTACTATGTCTATCTCTTAACAACTGTAGAAATATCAGCTATGTAAAGAGAGTGCAATGTATGGAAAAGTCAACTGTCCAAAAGACTTGCATAGTTAGGAGAAGCATTAAAGAACAAGCATTATGCAGCACTGAAAAAAGGAGGAAGCAAAGGCAAAATAAGTAATGAGCAATATATGTATATAATAAGCTAATACAATGCATATCCTATATTTAACTTCCCTGTTACTATCTATGACTGACACAGCAAAATATTCTAAAATAGAGTTGAGGGAACAGTTTGAGCTGAGCAAAATTTTGGCTTGAAACATTGTCTATTCGCCCGTTCGGCAAACATCAGAATTTGCGGAGGAATTGGGCTGGATGTTTGCCCCCTGCTGAGTGCTCCACAATGCACTGCGTGCTGCATAGTGCATAGCTGGTTGTTGAGGAGTGGGCCGGGAATGGATTAGTCATCGGCTGTCAAAGGGCTTCCCTGCTGATTGCTGAATGAAAAAAAAAACATTGCCGGCAATAGAAAAAATGTGAAAAAAATGGTGTGGGGGTCCCCCCAATCCATACCAAGCCCTCTGTGTCTGGTATGGATTTTAAGGAGAACCCCATGCCAAAATGTTTTAAATTGATGGGGACAAGGGCCTCTTCCAGACAACCCTGAGCTGTGGTTGTGGGGTCTGCAGGCAGGGGGCTTATCGGAATTTGGAAGCCCCCTTCAACAAGAGGACCCCCAGATCCCAGCCACCTCCCTATGTGAATGAATATGGGGTACATTGCACCCCTTCTCATTCACCAAAAAAGTGTTAAAAATAAAACAAGACAGGAGGCAGTTTTTGACAATTCCTTTATTAAAAAATAAAATGTCCCCCGATGTAGATTCATCATTAATCAAAAACACCTGCTGCTCTGCCTTAACCCAGAAAAAAAACGATCTGCCCGCAACGAAGGCTAACCGACGAATGCCTATTCTACTGTTTAATAGGTAAGGGGTGGGGCCACCTGGTGACATCGCCTGGTAGCACCGCCTCCTTGTGACATACATGGATCGAACGCTGGCTGGTTCAGGCTGAGTTTCAAGCACCCTGGTTGTACAGAAGTCAGCCACAATGATCATTGTATTCTGAGAGCAGGGACGAGTCCCCGACTTCAGAACACAATAGCACAGAGGAAGGGGTCCCTCATCCACATTGAATGTGTGGATGTGGGGATTGGATATTTTTTTTCCTTCAACCAACTGGTTCAAATGATAAATGTATGCGCTGCATAAGCCTTCAGTTTCCACGTCATTTATTGTTTTCCTGAAATACAGTCATTTAAATACAAAGAGTGCTTAGCAGATTTCTTTTAAATTTAAAGTGTCACTAAATCCACATTATAAAAACTATCAATAAATGCTGTTCATACTTACTCAGTCACTATGAGATTCCTTTTCTGTATTCTGAAAAAAAAAAAAAAAACTGGTTGATCCTACTGCTCTCTATCTACAACTTCTGTTCATGTCCCCTGTTCAGCTAGGGACTTTGCAGCTGTGGTGGCATCTCTGCAGTTTTCAGTTTCTGTGCTGAGCATTTTCCTCCCTATCACATCTGAGCAGCTCATGTGATTAAAGAGTCTCACATTTGGTCTCCCCCCTCCATGTCCACTAACCAGCTAAAGACAATGGGGGCGGGATATTACATGTAGATTGATGGAAGCTTCACCTCCTTCTTATTCTAAGACACAGGCTGGAGGGGCGTGACATAGCCTGTGACTGGCAGAAATCTGCCCACAGCATGTTATTTCAACAAAATAATACATATTTAATTGCAAATATATAATTGAAAGCCAAATTAAAACAGTTTATTTATATTATTTATTTATTGTAACTCTGTATCCCAATGGCTGTTTATTTTTATTTTGAACATGTGACCAGGAGCAGAGGACTAGAAGCTCCTCCTGCTTATTTTTCCCTGCAGACAGGCTGGGAAAGATCTGAGCCATGTGACAGCTGTATATTGATTATGAAAAAGGTACTTAGATTCTTTTCTTAATTAAAATAGTTACAGTGCCATCATCCACATACAGAAATAGAAGAGACAATGTAAATTAAACACTGTTAGCTAGATTCAGGTAGGGCGGCTTAACTTTGTGCGGGCGTAGCGTATGTTATTTACGTTACGCCGTCGCAATTTAGAGAGGCAAGTGCAGTATTCACAAAGCACTTGCTCCGTAAGTTGCGGCGGCGTAGCGTAAATTGGCCGGCGTAAGCCCGCCTAATTCAAATGTGGAAGAGGCGTGTTTTATGGAAATTAATCGTGACCCCACGTAAATGACGCTTCAAACGAACGGCGCATGCACCGTCCGTGGACGTATCCCAGTGCGCATGCTCCAAATCACGTCACAAATAGTCAATGCTTTCGACGTGAACGTAACCTACGCCCAGCCCTATTCTGAATCGACTTACGCAAACGACGTAAGACGTGAAAAATGCGACGCTGTTCCGACGTCCATACTTAACATTGGCTGCGCCATCTTTTTGGTGGTTTATCTTTAAGCCTGAAAACGCCTTACGTAAACGGCATATCTTTACTGCGACGGGCGTGCGTGTGTTCGTGAATAGGCATATCTAGCTGATTTACATATTCTAGGCGTAAATCAGCATACACGCCCCTAGCGGCCAGCATAAATATGCAGCTAAGATACGACGGCGTATGAGACTTACGCCGGTCGTATCTTAGCAACATTTAAGCGTATCTCAGTTTGAGCATACGCTTAAATAAACGTCGGAGCGGATTCGGACTTACGACAGCGTATCTACTGATACACCGTTGTAATTGTACCTGAATCTAGCTATGTGTGTTTAGTATCACTTATAAAATAATGGCACAGTGTGAATTAAAAATTGAAGGCACTACTGTTTAAAAAAAAAGAAAGCAATACTTAATACCTATGATCACTTTGAGTCACCTAATTACTAAAGAAAGAACAAACTGATTTTCCCATCACTTGGTTGTCATATGAAAGACTTTTTAGACATTGCTGCCTTTCCAATCACCAGCAATTTGAGTGACAAAACCTTTCTAAGAAGAGAAAGTACATTTCAAAGTCAGACTACTGACACATTTCCATTCTGCTGGCTGGACTTTTGTTGCTTCAGGTGTTGCAAAAAAACCCACAAATCTTTCATCTGCTCTGATTCCTAATAGCAGCAATATTTGGACCCATAAGCACAGCTGATACTGGCTTTATACACACCAAGGAAAAAAAAAATTCCATCCATTTATTGATGCACTCTCTGCAAAAGGATTATGTTTCACTGTGTTTGAAGGACCTGAGAGCCCTTATTATTTTTGTTTGTAGAAACACTGTGGTGCAGATGAAAGCAGTCCTAGCTCTGGTCTGTAGGAACTGATCACTGATTGCCTTTTTGTTAAGTTGAAAAAGCTTCCTGCTTGATTGATTTGTGATCTGAATCTCTATTTTCCCCTTTCTAGTCTGTGTTTACTGAATATCTCTTACCATAATGTCCAAGTGCCATTCATGGTATAGATAAACTTAGCGTTGAGATGAAGGAAGGGAAAGTATCAGTTTAGCAGGAGTTTTGATAACAGAAGAGCTATGCTACAAATGAAGTATTCTTTGCAAAGTACCTAAAATAGCTGCAACAAACATAGTTTTTCCAGAGATGTTTATTCATAATTAACAAAAGTGAGAGGCCCACACATGAGTTCAATTTGTTCAGGTTTAGTTTACCTATGGGGGAAGAAAAATGTGGTTATAGAGTTGTTTATAAAACCCAACAATAGACTTTTCTTATTTGCTCCCATTTGGTTTGTTGAATATACAATTGAAAATGTTTTGTTATAACTGTGTGATAAATGGAAAAAATCATTTTTTTTCTTTACTAGTAATGGCAACAATGAGCGACTCTCTGTCCGTCGCCGCCCGCCTCACAGCCTCTCAAGTCTTACTCTTCAGGCCCCGGCTACTACAAACCTGTTGATCCTGCCAGAAAACTTGTGAGCTTATAATTTCCTTTGCTCTGTGCATGTTCTGCCTGTTATGAGTTAGAATTGCTCCTAGCTGCAAACCTCTTAGGCCCCGTACACACGACCAAGTTTCTCTGCAGAATTCAGCCAGAAACTCGATCGGAGCTGAATTCTGCCGAGAAACCCGGTCGTGTGTACACTTTCGGCCGAGGAAGCCGACGAGTTCCTCGTCGAGCCAAATAGAGAACATGTTCTCTATTTCCTCGTTGTTCAATGAGGAAAGTTGGCTCGCCGAGAACCTCGGCGGCTTCACACCGAACTCGACGAGCAAAACGATGAGTTTTGCCCGTCGAGTTCCTCGGACGTGTGTACGGGGCCTTACTCCTACATTATTATATTATTATTATACACGATTTTTATATCGTCAACAGTTTACGCAGCTCTATATAATGTATAGGGGGAACAACACAATTACAGTACAGTTCAATACAAAAGGTACAGGAGGGCCCTGCTCGTAGAGCTTACATTCTAAAGGATTATGGGTAGTGTAATGCCCCGTACACACGATCGGAATTTCCGATGGACTTTTTCCATCGGATTTTCCGATCGTGTGTAGCCCCATCTGAGTTTTTTCATCCGAAATTCCGATGAATTCCATCGGACTTTAGATATAGAAAACGTTCTATATTTTCCGATGGAATTCCTTCAGAATTCCGATGTGATTTGGCTGGACAAAATTCTGATCGTGTGTACGCAGCATAAGTGTTTTGTAGTCCTGATACAGTACAGTAAGTGAAAGTTATCACCCTAGGTCAGGAAGCGTGTTACTGGCATAATCACCAGTCTTAAATTAAGGAAAGAAGCCTAGAAAAAGAAAAACTAACACTGCCATCACATCTAAGAATTGGTAATTGTCAAATTAAATGAATATTACACTGTTGTCCTTGGGTTAAATCTTGTCCTTGAGTCCAATCTTGGGCTTTAGGCTGGGTTCACATCTAAGCCGCAAGCAGCTCACAGCAGGGGTCCTGTGCATCCCCGTTCACTGTTTCAGGTCCGATTTCAGCCCGAATTTTGGGCTAAATTTGGACCTGAAATGGACCAAACGATGGAAACAGGACCCAGTGCAAATTCGCACCATATCTGCAGAGAAGATATGTGAGCCGACTCAATAGAGAGCCGGTCGCAATCTCCTGCTACTGCAAATTGGATGTGGAGAAACCGCATCCAATTCACACTTGTGTGAACCCAGCCTTAATCTTGAACAACTGGATTACCTGAAAAAAGTACCAGCCTTACACTGGACCTGATTTTTCAATACCAAGCAATTAAAGTGAAGCTCTTCACTCCCTAAGCATGTACATTGTTACCTTTACAATCTACTCCAACATCTGTTTCAAATGCACATCTTCATTTGCCATTAAAAAAGTGGTAAACAATGCTGTTGCTAATTTGCCCCTGCCTCTATCACTAACCCCTTGATACTAATGTCTGCTTACTGCTCAGCAGAAATCAGTGACACGTTAATGTCACAGAAAAAGCATAAGTGCCTTTGATGGGCTTGCTGTAAATGACAACTTGGCTCTACATTCTTTGTACTGTACAAAAGGAAAAATGGCAATGCCCAGTGGGGAATAAGGTTGAGCTCAACTTCTTTAGGTTTGAGCAGTGTTTGAGGATCTTTGAAGAAGTTCAGATGCTGAACCTGAAACCCCCATTGAAATCAATGGGAGCTGAATCTGTCAAAATTAAAAAATTTGCCTTTCTGGACTAATAGGCAAGGGGTGGCAACAATAGAATAGGGGTGGAGTGTACAATGCATTGGGGAACATGTACCAATGCAAAGATTTATTATTTTTAATAAAAAAATATAATTTTAATTCCATTCAGTGATTTTTGAAAATGCCCAATTTAAGTGCCCAAGTGACATTTAAGTTCATGTGCATGTAAAGGCAGGCGTCCAATAATTTTGGTAATATAGTATTATATATATATATAAATCACTTGGTCCTGCTGTCATAATACAATGCCCTGGCCAGGGAGGGTATGAGGTAAATATTGCATTCACCTCATTTGTATGGATGGAGGAATTTTTTGTTTTTGTCCTTCAGCCTGCTGACTGAACCAAAAAAATAAATAAATGTCTATGACCAAATTAAGACAGAAAGGGTGTTACTGGCCAAGTCATCAAGTGAAAAAAAAAACTAAAAACGGAAAACCAATGTGGCCACAACATCTAAGGTTTAGCAAGTTGCAATCAAAAAATAGTAGAAATTCTGCATAGCTCAAAGCTTTATAATATGCTTTGTGCCGTATGTTCTTTTGAAAGTCCTCATGTCATGTGACCACACAGCTTTCAGGTTTAAAAGATCAGTACGGCTGTTGGGCGTGTCCTCTGTCTTCTAGGCTCATCACTCCCAGAAGTGACGTACCTAGTCGATGGTGCCGACGGTTGGGTGGGATGGGGGCAAGGCCGTTTGGGACAGGGGCAGGGCTACTTACAGCTCTGTTGAATTTCCTGAAGGGTTTAAGGAAGCTGCCACATTCAGCTCAACAGGCAGACTGTTGTTGGTACAGAACAGGGGATTGTTGATTGTCTACCTTAGACTACTGTTTCTAATCTAGACAATCAGCAATCCAGAAAATGCATAATATAAAAGTAAGTATAAAGGGTGGGCAAGTAAACAGATGCCAATAGACAGCATTATACTTCATTGTGGAAACACAAAAAAAAATTGTTGATAATAATAATAATATTTGTACACTGAATAGATTATCCCAAATCCATGAAACCTTAAATCAAGGTATACTTAAACCTAGGGTGGCCATAGATAAGTTAAAAACCTAATTAGGTTGTGACACCCCAATTTGCCACAACTGTTCCCAAAATAGGTTCCCCTACTTTCTTTCATGCCCATGTGTGACCAACCTTATAATTCCTTTGACATAACATGTGGAAAAAATCTTCAACACTGACCATGTTCCTGCAACAACAAAATTGTCTCAATTTGAAATTCCTTCTGCAGAATGAAACATGGAACATGGGGTGACATCATGGCAGATCAGCGCATGGACATGTTTACATGGCTGCTGTCCAAACTGCCTAAATGGCCCTCTTTGAAATTTCATTTTAAAAAACAATTGCGTCACATACAAATTAACAGTGACACTTCCCTGCTCTCAGATTTAATAAGAAATTATCTTGGTTTCAAATAAAAACATTCATTTAAAAAGCTCCAAGAATTTCCACATATATTTAGTTTATACTCAATTAAAATATATAATTTCCTGAAATTCCTTCTCAGGGTGGATGCGAATACAAAATTGTGAAAGAGCATAATTCAAAATAAATAATGTGATGCTAAATATAGAAGGTGTATTTATGAGTGAGGAAGTAGACTGTATAAATGGCACATATTACCTTTTTTATTGCCATCTTAAACTTGTAGTTCTTTGTTCTACAACATGCATTAATATTTAATGTGCATAAATATTTGTAGACATTACATTTGTATAAATTTAACACATGTAAAAAGTAATATAAGTTTTATTGATGGTACAGGATATTATAGACCCGGTAAACACTTTCCTTTCTTTTGTAGCTCCAATTTTAGTGTTTTCGTTTTTGATCAAATTAAATGGAACTCAAGGCAAATCTTTAATTTTATAAATTTAAGAATAAAGACTTGCATCTTGTTTTTATTACTGGGATTTCCCTTAACTTTCTGTGTTGGTAACATAAAAGTGAGAAATTAATATTGTTACCGTGACTTACTGAATTTTTTACCTTTTCCACTGTTAAACTTTAAAAAGCTCCACTCTGCTTATTTGAGGAAAAGCACAATGGCATCAAAGTTCTGGTCTCACTGATCTGACTCAAATGTATTTATATGTGCCCATAGACCAGATCATCATCTCCATGAGTGCTGGCACTAGCATAAGGCATCAGATACCTCCATCAAACCAAGAGAAATTGTTATCATCATGGTAATTACTTTTAGCCAACAACTATTGTGTTCCTAGGAGAAAAATCAGAGCTGGGGATGTCTTGTAGTGTTCACTAATCAAGAAACAATTTTTGTTCTAATATTACACCAAAGACTTTGGTGATCACTAGAGTCCACATTTTCTCCTATCTCAACATCAGACAATCAATCCTCATGTGTCAGTACCCGGTCTACAAGATGATCTCCTTTGGTTGGGCTTTTTACTAACTGTTTTAGACAGGGCTTTTTTCAGGGGGAACTTGGGGGAACTCAGTTCCACCACCTTTGGCTCAGACCCTTTGGTGCCTGCTCACCACAATCACTTGTAAACACAGAAGTCTGGTTTCTGTGTTTACAAGTGACAGCTCTGCACTCTGTGTGTAACCCCCCTGAACTCTGCATTCTGTATGTAATGCAATCCTGGTATTTTTTTTTAATCCAACAAGCAATCCTGGTATTTAATGCCCCTTTAAGACCCTCCTACTGTTTGTGAAATCTGAACGGGGCCGTGGTTGAGTTCCTGCACCTATTTTCTGAGAAAAAAAGCTCTGGTTTTAGAGAAATCTTTTTCAAGGCCTCCAACATACAGTATCTCTGCTCCTGCACACATTCATAGCTAGATTATTTTTTTCCCATTTTTCCATCCTGCACCTTCAAAAATGTTCATTGATTTGACCCCACTAACTGGCCAGCATAAAGGAAGGTTCTTCTTTTGTAGGCAGATCCATACGATTTCAAGCAGTTAATTTGATTTGTGTTTTTTAAATTAATGGATCACATGGATACTGTATTTTATACAAAAAGTTGTTGTGTTCTGGCATCTTAAAAATCCCATCCTTTTTTTTTTGTTTTTCTCCTACCAATATTTTGTTGATGTGGTGCTGATGATTCTCTGACACCCAGCAATTTATTGATATATCTTTATGCAGTATTTATGAAATAATGGTGTCATTAAAAGTGTGTTTACAAACAGTGGATCTATTATTTAGCAGTGGTAGCAGCATAGCTGCTAAATAATAGATCCTTGCTGGATTTTTTTTTTCAACAAATCAGGTGAGCTGTCATTTAGTTGTGGTATCACTACTGCCTATACATGAAAGCTCCCTGTGCCTTTTGCTTGTGAACAAAGGTCCCTTGTATCCTGGCTGACACATATTACATATGTATCCTGGATGACCATATTAGGTCAGAGATGTCACCAGGAATCTCCTCTGCTGAGTTTACAATCTAGTAGCATTGGAGAACTGTCATTGGCATTAAAAGAGTCAGCAGAGCAGCATCATCCTTGTAGTGGGTTGCCATGCTGGCAGGTTAACATCGTTGGGCACCACACATCAAGACTTCCATTAGATTTACACTAGGGGAATTCTTTTTTTCAATGGTGTGGGTGTTTTTATTTGTTATTTCTTTAGTTTCTGAAAGAGTAACAAGTACTTTACACCCTATACTCATTTATGTGGGGGGTTTCATATCTTTATTTAAAAAGTCCCCCCTGCAGCCTCCCCCCCCCACACACACACATTCCACTAGGGGACATGAGGTGGAGATAACATTGGAGCAAGGTGCTTTGCAATGGGGAAGCTAAATAGGCGAATACGTATGCAAATTAGGAAAGAAATTCAGAAATACTTTACACTCACTGTATCCAACTAATGATGTTCAAATTATGTCCTCAGTACTTATGTCCTGACTCACTCACAATGAACACACTTTTTACTTTTTTTAACACTTTTTTATACAATTTTTTTTTAATAAGTTTACACATGGGAGAGGAGTGATTAACTACTCTAAAACATTTAAGTGTGCATACAAAATTTGAGCTTGAGCTAGTGAGCCTTGTAAACAGCTGGCATTTCTTTTATTAAAGCTGCTAATGTATAATTACATAGAGCGAGGGTTAGAATAGTGTTGAATCAAGGTTTTATAACATACAAAAATGCATTATTAGAAACCTAATGCATCCCTTAAAGCGGGGGTTCACCCGAAAAACACATTTTTTAACATTAGAATGAGGCTAATTGTGGGAAGCACAATCTGTGTTTTTTTTTAAATCAATGCAGTACATACCTTTTTAGAGATAGATGTTCTCCGCGGCTTCCGGGTATGGGCTGCGGGACTGGGCGTTCCTATTTGATTCACAGCCTTCCGACCGTCGCATACAGCGCGTCACGAGTTGCCGAAAGTAGCCGAACGTCGGTGCGCAGGCGCCGTATAGAGCCGCACCGACGTTCGGCTTCTTTCGGCAACTCGTGACGCGCTGTATGCGATGGTTGGAAGGCTGTCAATCAAATAGGAACGACCAGTCCCGAAGATCATACCCGGAAGCCGCGGAGAACATCTATCTGTAAAAAGGTATGTACTGCATTGATTTAAAAAAAAAACACCCGATTGTGCTTCCCACAATTAGCCTCAATCTAATGTTAAAACATTTTTTTCGGGTGAACTCCCACTTTAATTGTGCTTTGTAGATCAGCTGTGAAAAGCTCTTCAAAGCTTTTTCTGGATTTCTAGTATAAAAGTATTGATTATTTTGTAGCCTTATGGCTTTTGTGAACATGTTATAAAGGAAGGTTTAGAGACTCTAGTATACTTTTCTTCCTCTTTTGTATTTTACCTTAATCATCTTAAGAGATAGGATCTGGTTGGCTTTAACCCTAATATTGGTTGACCTCTTTATTTGTGTTGCTATATTTCAGATACTTGAGTCTAATCAGGTTAAGCTCCATAGGATTTTATGCAGCACTCCCCACCATATGGGCTGTTTATGCACACATGGTGACAATACTTTTATAGAGTTGAACTTATTAAAATTCATGTACAATGTAAGTTACTGTATATTGATGAAATTGTTCTGTATGTAAATATTATCTGTATGTATATAATAATAAAATGTATTTATATATTTTAGAGTACTAACCTCCTGCTGTCTCCTGAGGAAGCAAATCAATGGTCTAAGAAACATGTAGAACTATTTGGTACATCTTCCCAACATATGTTCCTATTTAATAGCTTGAAAATATTTACCAAGAGTTGATGCAACATCCTGTTTTATTTAACCAGACATTGTAAAGATAATATTGGATAAAAAGGAGAAAGTTCAACATTTAAAATATAGCACTGTGTGTTAAGAAAACCTCCATATCAATCTGATATAATTTAAAGCTATTTTTGATAAAATTATCTTGATAGAGATATTGTGGTTGATTTACTAAAGGGAAATATACTGTGCACTTGCTCCAGAGCTTAGTAAATGTGGTAAAGCTTGACTTTGAAAAGAATACGTAATCACATGTAAGTAAAATAAAAAAAAACAGCATTTTTGCTTGTATGTGATTGGATGATAGAAGTCAGCATAGTCCCCCCTCATTTCAGAGCTTTACTTCAGATCTAGAGCAAATGCACTTGAAGTGCACTTGCAGTGAACTTCAAAGTGCACTTACAGTGCACAGTATATTTGCCTTTAGTAAATCAACCTCATTGTGTTGTATGTATACTGACTACTAGGGTTGTCCCGATACCGATACTAGTATCGGTATCGGGAACCAATTCCGAGTATTTGCGGGAGTACTCGTACTCCCGCAAATACCCCCGATACCAAAATAGAATACAGAGCACCCCCCCCCCCGCCGCACGAATCCCGGCGCTACGCCGCATCCTGCCGCATCACCGCTTGGTTAATACGGGCGGGGAACATTACAGCATTCATTTGAATAGCTGTAGTCTTTCGCACCGCGTATAGACACTCCCCCTTGCTCGGTTGAACTGTCCAATCCCGAGCAAGAGGGAGTGTCTATACGCAGCGCGAGAGACTACAGCTATTCAAAGCTGTAATGTTCCCCGCGCGTATTAACCAAGCGGGGATGGGGATGCTGCAGCATGTACGGTAAGGGGGACATGGCTGCTTTTTTGGGGGGGGGACATGGCTGGATATGGGGAGGACATGGCTGCATATGGGGGGGGGGGACATGGCTGGATATGGGGGGGGGTCATGGCTGGATATGGGGGGGTCATGGCTGGATATGGGGAGGATGTGGCTGCATATATGGGGGGGACATGGCTGCATATATGGGGGGGGGGACATGGCTGCATATGGGGGGACATGGCTGGATATGGGGGGGGACATGGCTGCATATGGGGGGGACATGGCTGCATATAGGGGGGACATGGCTGCATATGGGGGGACATGGCTGCATATGGGGGGACATGGCTGCATATGGGGGACATGGCTGGGTATGGGGAGGACATGGCTGCATATGGGGGGGGGACATGGCTGCATATGGGGGGGACATGGCTGCATATGGGGGGGACATGGCTGCATATGGGGGGGGACATGGCTGCATATGGGGGGGACATGGCTGCATATGGGGGGGACATGGCTGCATATGGGGGGGACATGGCTGGATATGGGGGGGATATGGCTGAATATATGGGGGGGACATGGCTGCATATATGGGGGGGGACATGGCTGCATTTGTGGGGGGACATGGCTGCATTTGGGGACACATTTAAAAAAAAGTATCGGTATTCGGTATCGGCTAGTACTTGAAAAAAAGTATCAGTACTCGTACTCAGTCCTAAAAAAGTGGTATCGGGACAACCCTACTGACTACCCATAAAGTCCCAGATTCCCATAAAATGTAGTAAAGCTGCTAATGGCAGTCTGATAAAAATGTAAAAAGAAGTCTAGGGCAGAGGCGTAGCTTAAATTTGTTGCCCCAAATGCAAAAGTTGACCTGGGACCCCCCACTACCACACGTCACTTCTACTATGTGTTAAGATACTCCCAATAGGCTTGTATGTAGAAGAGGAAACTCTGACTCTTTAGGAAACCGACTTCCAGATTCACTTATAAGCTCACTGCTTTCACCCAGCAGTTCAGAGTGTGGCTTGCCTGCCCCCAACTTTTGTACGTTTGCATAGTCGCGGAGGGTTGAGAAGGACTGAGCAGGGTGGGGAGGGATGGACTGTATGGGGCGGGGCGTGGAGGCTTAGGAGAGAATGTGCTGCTGGGGAAAAGATCTTGCCCATCAGCCTGTGTAGGTGAAACCAAAAACTCAGAGGGCCCAGGAAAGGCCTGAGCAAGCCCCTGCAGGCCCAGGCCCTCTGAGTTTACTGAATTACCTCCACAGGGTGATACGAAAAATGCTTCTCCATATGGGCACAGTGTAAAACAGGGGTGGATAGCTACCTGAACAACATGAAATATATCAACGATCACCAGGGTTTGGCATCCTTTGTTTAAGAAATTAACTAGTAAGGCCTAACTAAATATCAACTAAAATCTAGAAAAATGTAAAAAAAATATGTCACTGTTAAAATATATACCTGTAACCTGCCTTAAAATTGGGCAGGATTGCCCAGTCCCTTTCTCTGCAGCCTCAGCTGCACTGGACAGTAAATAAATAAGAAGTGCTCTGTGCCTAGTGGCTTCCTGTTCATTCACAGACTCAAACACAGTAAACACATGCTTCAGTTATGAATGAACACAGGAAAAATCAGTACTGATTACTCACTATGTTCATTCAGAAAAACAAATGTTATATTTACTGGGCTCCTTCCCCCGCTCCATAATAAAGATGCCAGCAAATTAGCATTTTAAGGTGTTAATAAGACCCAGGAAAATTATAGAGGTCAGAATATGAAGAAAAAAATATCCCAAAATGAGAAACCATCAGGACTGAATATGGATATTGAGTTAAATTGTTAAATACATACTGGAGTTCATTTTTTTGGATTTTTTTTTTATATATTTAAAAAACATTTTTAAAACATTTTTTATACACAGACTTTTGGTTTGCAGACAAATACAATTTGATATTGGAAACAACCTGGTAATACACCTAATACAATATGGAACGAGGATTGGGTTTTTTGTTGCGAATAGCACATGCACCATTAATAGATGTATTATCGACCCTGTGGGGTTAATGTTGATTGGATTTAAGTGTGGAGGCTATTATATGCATAATGTGCTACTTATGTGCTACTTATGCGCATATTGTAAGATTATTCATGGTTTAG
Organism: Rana temporaria; assembly: GCF_905171775.1. Lineage (NCBI taxonomy): Eukaryota > Metazoa > Chordata > Amphibia > Anura > Ranidae > Rana > Rana temporaria. Next base: position 194,920,445 of record NC_053490.1, read on the forward strand.
GAGTTGTGCATAATCCAACCAGTAAGTAATATAGTTCATTGCCAGGACAGATTTACCTGTTGCTTGTGTATATTTAGTATGCACCCATACATGCCCAACCAATGTCTGATGGCATCTGACAGGAGGGAGGATTAATTAAGGGTTAATAGTGTGATATATAAGAGAGTGGGATGAGGACTTCCTGACATGCCTCTTGAAAACGTCAAGAGGACGAAACAACCATTTGGGGGAAGGCCAGGAAGTGACGACATCCCACACAGCACAACCGGAAGTGACGCATCATAAACCCGAGAAAGAGTAGGAATGGACCGATTGTGACAGCAGCATATGGAGCAGGTAGTACTCTTGGGGGGTTATTTATGAAAGGAGAATACACTTTGCACTACAAGCGCAAACTACAAGTGCAAAGTGCACTTAAAATTGCACTGAAAGTGCACTTGGAAGTGCAGTCGCTGCAAATCTGAGGGGTAGATCTGAAATGAGGGGAAGCTCTGCTGATTTTATTATCGAATCATGTGCAAGCTAAAATGCTGTTTTTCATTTTCCTTTTCATTGTCCCCCTCGGATCTACAGCGACTGCACTTCCAAGTGCACTTTCAGTGCAATTTCAAGTGCATTTTGCACTTGTAGTGCAAAGTGGATTTACCTTTCGTAAATAACCCCCTTGATGTCAGCAAACAAGCAAATGTAATGTTATGAAATTATGCTCTAAAATCAATCCTATATGTTGTACAGTGATAAAAAAGTGAATAGAATGAACCTGAATAGGTATTACATCAACTGTGATAAACCAAACAATTTGATAAAAGCAGCAATATGCAAATCACAGTCCATTCATCTGAACTGGGTAGGAAGTGATGGTAGTCTCCTGTGATACTGAATTCTTTCCACCCTGCTTCACCCGACCACTTGCATATGACACTTCCTTAACCAAAACGACGGCTCATATGGAAGAAATAAACGACAAAACAAGACCTCATTGCGTAATATGAAGCGCCAAATAGAGAAAGAACATAACAGCGATACGATCGCACTCACGAATCCTCTGGACAAAAAAGACGTGCAGCCTCGCTCAGTGTAACGATCTCATGCGGTGTACGACACCTTCGATCGTGGCACTCCGCTCCTCCCCCTACGTGTTATGTCACATGTCACGTGACTTAATCACATGATTAAGTATAACATATAGGGTTGATTTTAGCACATCACATCTTTATTAGTTTAGTACACTATTTTTATGCATGCAGCTTTAATTATTTGGTTATCTTTGTTGTTGTTTTACCTTTATATTCACTATAATAGCGCTGTAGTATCATTTTTCACTAATACAAGCAAATGTACCTTAGTGCATAGCACTTTTAAATGTGAGTAGGCAACGTGGAAGCGGTTTTATTGCAAAATAAAAGGGGTTGTAAAGGTAAAAAAAAAATCCTAAATAGCTTCCTTTACCTTAGTGCAGTCCTCCTTCACTTACCTCATCCTTCGATTTTGCTTTTAAATGTCCTTATTTCTTCTGAGAAATCCTCACTTCCTGTTCTTCTGTCTGTAACTAAACACAGTAATGCGACACTTTCTCCCTGGTGTGGAGAAAGCCTCTTGAGGGGGAGGGGGCGAGCAGGAGGGTCAGCACGCTATCTACTTTGCAGATAGAGAAAGGAGCTGTGTGTTAGTGGGCATCCTGACCCTCCTGCTCGCCCCCTCCCCCATCAAGAGGCTTTCTCCACACCAGGGAGAAAGTGTTGCATTACTGTGCGTAGTTACAGACAGAAGAACAGGAAGTGAGGATTTCTCAGAAGAAATAAGGACATTTAAAAGCAAAATGGAAGGATGGGGTAAGTGAAGGAGGACTGCACTAAGGTAAAGGAAGTTATTTAGGGAAACATTTTTTTACTTTTACAACCCCTTTAAGTCTTTTAAGGTTTCACACTAGGGACGCTTTCCTCTATTTCTTTCTTATGTTGTATAAGTCTATATGATTAGAACACCAGCAAGAGGAGAGAAAATTAGTTGGTCCAGGTGGAAAGTGTATGGTATTTATCCCCTGTGTAACAAGCGTTTTTTGACTTGCCTGTAGTGGGGGATCATATAAATCTGGTGAGTTTTCTGTGTTGTAGAGGATCACTGTCTGCATGTATTCAAAAAGTGAACACAATTGCACTTTATGGGATCTATGCTATGGACACTTTATCAAGGGCATAGAGCCTGAATTTGTTGGAGGCATCTGCACTGCTGCACTTTTTGGAATTTTGATTAATGGACACTTTGGGGTTGATTTACTAATGGCAAATAGGCTGTGCACTTTGCAAAGTGAAACATTTTTTACTAAAAATATGTAGCAGTATACATATTGGCCTAAATTTATGAAAAAAATATATCTTAAAAAAAAAAATATTGGATGTGTTTTATAGCAGAAAGTAAAAAATATTGCTTTTTTTTCTAAATTTGTTTATAGTGCAAGAAAAAAAAAATTCTGAGGTAAAAAATAGTATCAAGTGGTTTAGCAAAGATAGTGATTATTCTATTTGACACGCAGACATCCATTGGACAAAGCTAAATATGATTAAGAAAATATGACATAGCAGGAGTTAAAAAAAATGTAATTACTTTTAGGTTCATCATAGATTAAGAACTACTAAAAACACATGATAATTCTTCCAATATTAATTGTAGTTAGTCACAATAATACTCGGATAATAATTCACGTTTCGAATGTGTTAATAATACAGAAGCAGAAGAAAGCAGGAAGGATGCCTCAATATGACTATAATTTATGCCCAACAAAGTTATGAAAAACAGTAATAGGAAATATGATTCCTCTCATCTAGCTCATCTTATCTGGTGTCGCTAATAATTCCTTCTGAAAAAGGCCATGCAATTAGATATAGTCTCATTCTAGCACTGTGCTAATGAGGTTTGCTCACTTTTATTAGCAGCAGTGTATTGTGTTTTAATAAGAGCTCGTGCTTTGTAATAATAATAAAGATAAGAAGGAGGGTGAAGCCAAAGGAAATCTAAAAGAAGCTGGGACAGCAGGGAGCCTCTTCTGTATCGTACTCCCTGCAGGATGCCCCTGACTAAACTTTGTATCTGAGCTGTCATATGTATTAACTTCTAGCCCATTAAACCCCCAATAGGCTAGCCCAGCTTTAACTAATGAAGCGACATATCACCTCTGCTTGGCCTCTCCGATCTCCCCTTTTCAAATACATGAATAGAACAGAAAGTTCACAGAGAAATCATATGGTGAGGTTTGTTTCCTTTAGTTCTCTTTTAACTTGTTCGACAGACTGATTTTTTTTTTACTTTAAATTAAAGTGTAATTCCAGTCAAAACCCAACTAAGCTAAAATGTATTCCCACTCCCCATTCTAAGCCTATTCTATCTACCCTGTAAAAGTCTATCTTTATCTATTCTGAAGTTTCTCTGGTCCAATCTCATGATCGGGTTCTAGTGCCGGCTTCAGTGTTGAGTAGCGCCAGCTGATAATGGATGCTGTAAAGTAAGCCTATGGGTGACATTAATGCCCAGGCTTTGGAGCCATTGGCACTGCTCCATGATGAACCCGACCCTGGAGAGATCATGTGACTCGACCAGAGCAACTTCAGAATAGGTAAGTGTAGACAACTTTTCATTTTACAGAGTAGATAGAATAGGCTTAGAATGTAGGTGGGAGTAAATTTTAGTATGTTTAGATTTTGCCATCGCTAGATTAAGTTTATTTAAAGACTTATTAGGTTCATTTTTTTTTCGAAATCAGCACAGGTGATGGTAGTTACATTCAATGAAATGTGTCCTTTGTGGTCATGGCTGCCCTTTCAGTTGAATTCTTCTATCATCTCCCCTCCCTTTACCCCTGAGGCAGTATTCTTCCGGTGCTGTGAGGTTGTCACCTGTCATAGGCTTTCGTGAAAAGTTCCAACTTTATCTGCCTTTTCATCCCCCTCCTCCATTCATAGAAACTGTGCTATAGCTTCCAGTAATGAAAAACACTCTATGAATGGTGGATGGATGGGTGCATGAAGGAAAGGTCCACCTCCTGCATTTATACACTTCCTAGATCCCAGACATTCTTGCCAGTAATTTGAAAACTTAGCTGGGCACAAACTATATGTTTTTTTTTTGGTTCAACCCAGCGGGCTGAACGAAAAAAAAAAAGTTACAGATCACGGCACTAACACAACCAATGTTGGTGTGGTTATCTCCTCTGCTGAGCTATCGTGTTCTGACAGGGGGATTGCCCCCCCCCCACACACACACACTAGTTTTCCAGCCTGCTGGTTTAACAGAAGCCAGTTGTGAGACCAGCTTCTGTCTAATGAGGATCTGTATACACAGGCCGAAAGTTGACCGGTTCCTGTCGAACCAACCGTGTTCAGCCAATTTTTGGTCCATGTGTACCCAGCATTAGTCATAGACCTGCAGACACAATCTAACCACTCTTGGTCACCTATACCTACCAGTACATTCCTAAACACAAGAGGTTTCATTAGGTGAGTGCAGTGCTATATAATAGGGGTAGAACAAGACACAGCAGACACCTCTGATGTCAGCTTTTAACCATTTCACTTTGTTTTCTAACCAGGGCACTCACTATTATTTAAAAAAAAAACATCAGTTGGTAGTGTCTCTGTGGGTTGATTTACTAAAACTGAAGAGTGCAAAATCTGGTGCAGCCCTTTACAGGAGCAGTACATCCAACCAGCCTTACAACCGCAGACCACGTGTAACCACACCAGCCCAGGACCTCCACATCCAACATCTTTACCTTCAAGATCGTCTGAGACCAGCCACTCAGACAGCTGCTGCAACAATCAGTTTGCATAACCAAAGAATTTCTGCACAAACTGCCAGAAACCATCTCAAGGAAGCTCATCTTCATGCTGTTCATCCTCATCGGGGTCTCAACCTGACTGCAGTTCGTTGTCGTAACAAACTTGAGTGGGCAAGTTCTCACATTTAATGGTGTCTGGCACTTTGGAGCAGTGTTTTCTTCACGGATGAATCCTGGTTTTCAATGTCCAGGGCAGATGGCAGACAGTTTGTATGGCATCGTGTGGGTGAGCGGTTTGTCAACGTTGTGGATCGAGTGGCCCATGGTGGCAGTGGGGTTATGGTATGGGCAGGAATATGCTATGGACAACAAACACAGGTGCATTTTATTGATAGCATTTTGAATGCACAGAGATACCAAGACGAGATCCTGAGGCCTATTGTTGTGCCATTTATTCACAATCATGCCCTCATGTTGCTGAATGATAATGCATGGCCCCATGTTGCAAGGACCTGTACACAATTCCTGGAAGCTGAAAACATTCCAGTTCTTGCATGACCAGCATACTCACCTGACATGTCACTCATTGAGCATGTTTGGGATGCTCTGGATCGGTGTATATGACAGCGTGTTCCAGTTCCTGCCACAATCCAGCAACTTCGCACAGCCATTGAAGAGGAATGGACCAACATTCCTATTGCCACAATCAACAACCTGATCAAGTCTATGCGAAGTAAATGTGCTGCACTGGTGAGGCAAATGGCGGTCACACCAGATACTGATTGGTTTTCGGACCCCCCAATACAGTAAAACTGCACATTTTAGAGTTGCCTTTTATTGTGGCAAGCCTAAGGGAAACCTATATAATAATCATGCTGTCTGATCAGCATCCTGATATGCCACACTTGTGAGGTTGATGGATTATCTTGGCAAAGGAGAAGTGCTCACTAACACAGATTTAGACAAATTTGTGAACAACATTTGAGAGAAATAGACCCTTTGTGTAGATAGAAAAAGTTGTAGATAGACATGTGCACAGAAATTTTTTTTTTGTTCTGTTTCGTATCGTTCCATAGGTTCGTTTCCGTTCGTTTTTCGCAAGACGCCTGTTTTCCTGTTCGTTCCCGTTCGTTTTTCGTACGACCAGATTTTTTCGTATTCCGATCGTTTCGTATTTTCGTTACCGTTTTATTTTCGTACATGTGGGATGGTTAGTTATTCTGTTTAATTCATGTTTGTTACTTGTTAGACAATAATTTTCGTGAATTTTCGTCAATGATTTGCATTCTGTGTTTTGGATTCCTTTTTCTGTTCGTGTTTTTGGTCGTGTGTTCGTGTGACATCTATGACAATTTGTTGTGGATGTCATGTGGGCATGCGACTGAAGATACGAACAGAAAAGGGATTTTCGTCATTTTGTACTTTCGTAAATATATCGCGGGATTCGCGGCACTTTCAACACGCGGCTCATCCATATTAACGATTGTTAAGCCCCCATACACTTGGTCAGACTTTTTTAACAACAAACATAAAAACGATCGTTTTCCGTTCGTTCTCAGAAAATTTGTTCGTTTTTAAACTCCATCAGAAAACCATTTTTGGGTTCAAAAGTCTGGCCAACTGATCTCCCTTCAGATGAAAATCCACAGAAAAGTTTATTTGGCTTTACTGTACTACTCAGCACAAAAGAGAAGTCGCTTTACTAACTACACTCACTGCCCATTCAAAAAAAACGAAAATTACATCTGTGGCAAAAGATTTGCATTCTGTTGAATCCAAAATACGAACAGAAAAAGGGAATTCAAAATGCAGAGTGCGGGTCTTTTGTTGTGGATGTCGTGTGAGCATACGACTGAGGGTGCGAACAGAGAAGGGATTCAAACAAGATACAGAGTGCAAATCTTTTGTTGTGGATGTCGTGTGAACATACGGCTGAGGATACGAGCAGAGAAGGGATTCAAACAGGATACAGAATGCAAATCTTTTGTTGTGGATGTCGTGTGAACATACGGCTGAGGATACGAACAGAGAGGGGATTCAAACAGGATACAGAATGCAAATCTTTTGTTATAGATGTAATTTTCGTTCTTTTGCCGTTTTCGTTTTGTCCTATTTTCGTCAGATCGTTCGTTCGTATTTGCGGTTGTTCGTTATACGGCTCATTCGTAATCCCGTTGTTTTCGTATTTTGGTGCTTTAATTTTTTCGTATGTACACATTATTCTGCGGGTACGAAAATGAACATTTTCGTACGAAAATAACATTCGTACGAACTGGAATGCACATATCTAGTTGTAGATCTCGAAGTTCAGCTCATGATAAATAGGGGCAAACACAAATGTGTTGTGTTTATAATTTTGTTCAGTGTAGATAGTTTTCTATTATATAGGAGCAATTACTATCATCTGACTGAGACAGACAATTTACATTGGTCCTGTAATGGGCTTCCACTACCTCTCTTCTAAATGGGCTGTGAGAAATCTGCCAATAGTAAGCCCCCGCTCATTAGCCCCTTTAATACTGGGGCGGCATCTGCGGTAAAGCGCCGCTATTTTGCGGTGCTATTTGGTCGCTAGCGAGACGGTTTTACCACCCACTAGCGGCCGACAAAGGGTTGAAAACCACTGCAAAGCGCCTCTGCAGACACACTTTGCCGGCGGTATAGCCACGGTGCCCCATTGATTTCAATGGGCAAGAGCAGTGGAGAAACAGTATACACACTGCTCCTTCACTGCTCCAAAGATGCTGCTAGCAGGACTTTTTTAACCATTCCGCTAGCGCAACACTCCAGTGTGAAAGCCCTCGGGCTTTCACACTGGAGAGACAGCAGCGGCTGTTTCAGGTCGGTTTACAGGCGCTATTTTTAGCGTTATAGTGCCTGCAATCCGACCCGGTGTGAAAGGGGTCTTAGAACTAGAAGGGGCATGGTTAATGTCTGAGTCTGCCCTATCCTTCTGTGAGGAGAATTGTATTTTCTTTACTGTACTTTATTTAAAAATATTGAAATACATAATTTTCATTCTCACATACAAAAACAGGTTCAGATACAAAATAAAAAAAAATGTTATTAAATAAATCAATACATTTCTTTATTATTTCTGCTGGTGAGTGGCATTTCTCCTCACATAATGCTGAGGCTGTTGTTACCAGATAATGGAAAAGTGCTTTTTTAAAGTTGCAAAGGTCATTTAACAATATTCTCACTTCAATGTTCCTCTGAGATGTTGGGTCTTATTAGGATATCATTTGTTGGTTAGCCTGTCCCTAGAGTTATACTGCTGGGAATTTTTCCATGCTTGCTTGCAGTAGCAATGTATCCCACAAAAATTCACATGCTCACCGGGGTTTGAGAATTGACCCTGCAGGCATAAAATAAATAATAAATGTATAATAAATAAGCAATGCATTTCAGCAATTAAATTCTTATCACAGTGGCATGTTTAATTGTGTGTGCTTTATGTTGTACTCGATATGATTATCTTAGTGACCTATTTTCAGAAGTGTACACAGACGGTTTAGCATATGTTGTTAAATCAATGAACCACAGGGTATGATTCCCAAGGTAACTTATTTCATGTCAGCTGTAAAAATACAAATCACTTTTAATACACAAGCATTTTTTACTGTTATTTAACTCTCATGAACTTTGTAATTAAAGCGGGAGTTCACCCTAAAAAAAAATGTTAACATTAGATTGAGGCTCATTTTGGGCAGCAGAATCAGGTGTTTTTTTTTAAATCGAAGCAGTACTTACCGTTTTAGAGAGCGATGTTGTCCGCCGCTTCCGGGTATGGTCTTCGGGATTGGGCGTTCCTATTTAATTGACAGTCTTCCGACAGGCTTCCAACGGTCGCATAAATTTCGTCACGAGTATCCGAAAGAAGCCGAACGTCGGTGCGGCTCTATACGGCGCCTGCGCACTGACGTTCGGCTACTTTCGGAAAATTGCGACGCGCTGGATGCGACCGTCGGAAGCCTGTCGGAAGCCTGTCAATCAAATAGGAACGCCCAGTCCCGCAGCCCATACCCGGAAGCGGCGGACAACATCGCTCTCTAAAACGGTAAGTACTGCTTCGATTTAAAAAAAAAACACCCGATTCTGCTGCCCAAAATAAGCCTCAATCTAATGTTAAAAATTTAGTTTGTGGGTGAACCTCCACTTTAAAATCTTATTTCATTCTAATATTTTTAACAGTTTTCTGCAAGTTTTAATAAATGGTGATATTTCAGAAAACAAAATGGACAAAAATCAAATATATGTGCTGAAAAAAAGAACAATTACATCATTCATTCATATGGCCTATATTTTTGGGGGTGAAAATCCCCTTTTAGGTTCTCTGAGACCACCTATGTATTACCTGTATAAAGCTTTCTAAAAATGCCATAAAAACTATTGCTTTATTATCTGTCATTTACAACTCACCAGTTCATTCTGTGGCACTGCACAAGAAAGGTAAGTTATAGAGAAGGGAAAAAATAATAACTTTATTTCTAGTAACATACCATATGTAAAAAAAAACAAAATAAAAAAGGTTTTTATACTGACGATTGCGTTGTCCATCATCCTTTTTTTTTAATCTACAGAACCTCCCAATACATAACCAATTGTTTCCGATTAGCCACACCTAAAGCCATTGATTGCCGGTTCAGGAGGAAGCAGCCGAAATTTGATCCATCTTTTGACATGCTGTTTGTACTGAAGCCGATCCATCGATTAACTTCAGTACAACCAGCCCGTCAGATTTTTTTTAATGTGATCACTGCCAGCAACTATAGCCGTCAGCAGTGATCATTGTGTTTTGCAGGAGGGAGTCCCCCATCAACACTGCATTGATGGTGTAATCGAGCAATTTTCTTTCCTTTGATAGGTGGTAGAGGGAAAGAAAATTGCATAATCTATGGGCTGAGTAAAGAGAAGTATAGCCAAAGCTGTTTGGCTATACTTCTCCTATGGATCACAGGAGTGCAGCTCGTTCTGCACTCCTGTAACCTATTTTCAGCTGGCAATGGGCTAAAGCGATCAGCAATGTTTGATCGCTGGGCTCTCGGGGTTGAGACGACAGAAGACAGCTGCAGCTGGGATCGGTGCTGCAGCCATCTAGGTGAGTATGATTTTTTTTCTTGCTATCCCTGAACTTCTCTTTTACCTCTCTCGGAGCTTACTCTTGCCTTGCCAGCAAACACTGAACACTGAATGAATTCGAATTTGCATATCACACACTTTGGTGACAGGAAGCTGCAGTCCTTTTCAGAAATACTGAGAAAATGGTCAATAATTATGTTTTGATAGGATTGTATAAAACTTATATTAAATATAAATTGAATGGACTTCCTGAATTTAGCAATCTTTCTGGAATAATAGTAGAAACGTGTTTTTTAATTGACCTAGAAGACGGACAATATCTTCCTTTCTCTCTTTGCTTGATGTACATGACAGTCAGAAGCACACCTTCAGGGCAGGGTTGATTCTGATTGATTGCAATGAAGAAATTCTGACATACTGACACTCTGATACAACAGTCTACTGTGTGAGAAACATCAAGGAGTGTGGGTGTGTTTGGGAATATCTTTACTGTGTTACAAACAAATATTCAAAAGAGATTCCCAGATAAGCAGATTAATAAAAAAAAGGGAGTGGTATAGACCTGTGTACTATAGCTATACCTTCATAAAAGATTAAAGTGGTTGTACACCCTGTACAACCACTTTTACCTACAGGTAAGCCTACATTAAGGCTTACCTGTAGGTGCTGGAAATATATTCTAAAGCTCCACGATTTAGGAGATATTTACAATAGAGCGGTGCGCCAATGTCTACAGCGCATGTGCCGTAGACAATGGCGCAGGCACACTTTACAGGTGGAGATCGTGCTGTTACTAAAGGGGAGTCATGCCATGATTGGTGGCTCCCACGCGCATGTGCAGGAGTGACGTCACGCCAGAGTTTGCGGCCCCGGAAAGAAGAGAGGTGAAGAGGGACGCTCGCTGCTGGTGGGGGCATCGGTGATAACAAAGTCTTCGGTTTCAGGTAAGTGACACATAATGGGCTACTATGCTATGCATAGTAGCCCATTATGCTTTACCTTTGCAGGAAAACAAAGAGGAAGTAAAACCCATCAGGGTTTATTTCCTCTTTAATTTTTTTAAAGTTCTCTGAGAGTATATTTTAAAGTTGTAGTAACGATTAAAGATTAAAGTTTTTGCCAGGTTTACCATTGACATTACCTTTCAGCCTGGTTCCAAGAATGAAGAGGTGATACCGCTCTGAAAAAGCTGCTGATCCCTTGAGTGGTTCCCACCCTACTGAGGCCGACAGGTGTTGGCTCTGCACAAATGCATGGTATTGGAAAGAAATCCTGGACTGCCGCACTCCATTAAACAACGTCTTTATTGGATAAAATCAAATCAAAACATGATCCAAAACAGTGCAGTCAAAAATAGAAAGTGAACACTAGGACAAAAAAAACATGTTTCATATTGTGAGATGCTTACTCATAGCATTTCCTCTTTAATTCCTCCAAGTTTACTGAGAGTATATTTTAAAGTTGTAGTAATGATTAAAGATGAAAGTTTTTGCCAGGTTTACCATTGACATTACCTTTCAGCCTGGTTCCAAGAATGACCGTGCTGATACATTTTCCGGATCATTTCACGTTGCTGACTCTGGCATGTTGCATGAGAACCTATTTTCCCTGCCAATCATATCCTGTCCACCACCCGTCTTTAGTCTTCACATACTGTATCCTGCCTGGAAAATAACTTTGTGGTGCCCATCCTTCGCTCCAAGCTTTTCAAATAGGCACATGGCTCCAAACTCTCAGGACATCATGGTGTACAATGTACCTGTGACTTCCTGCAGCGTTACTACTTGTGGCCCTCCCTTCAGAAGAATGTTGAAGATTATATTCAGGCTTGTCTAATTAAGCCTAAGGCCCCTTTCACACTGAGGAGTTTTTCAGGCGGTAGAGCTATAAAAATAGCGCCTAAATACCGCCTGAAAAACTCTTCCAAGGGCTTTCACACTGAGGCGATACGCTGGCAGGAGAGAAAAAAATCTCCTGCAAGCAGCATCTTTGGAGCGGTGAGAGGAGCGGTGTGTATACCGCTCCTTCACCGCTCCTTCCCATTTAAAACAATGGGAAATCGTGGTAATACCACCCGCAATGCAGAGGCGCATTGCGGGTAGTATTAACCCTTTTCCGGCCATTAGCGGTGGTTAATTCCGCACCACTAGCGGCCGAATCCTGCTGCAATTCCGATGATATAGCGCCGCTATACCGCCACCGCTCCTCCACTGCCCCGTGTGAAAGGGGCCTAAGTCTTCCATGTCTAATCCAGCAGGTCTCCTTTTACCTCTACCTATTCCAGGTGAACTCTGGCATTGCATCTACATGGACCTTATCTCTAAACTACTCTCCTCAGCAGGCTCCACCATTATCTGGCTGGTTGTAGATAGTTTTTTTTTTAAATGTGTCACTGAACTCCACTTTTAGGACTACCTTTAGCTGTCATTTTGGCTTCCATCTTCATAAAGGAAATCTTTTGTCTTCATGGTATGCCCTCACACATCGTCTTTGATAGAATAGATTATTTTATAGCTTGCTTCTGGAGGGCTTTGGCCACATTCTTTGTAATACATTTGGACTTATCCTCAGCCTTTCACCCGCAATCAAATGGACAAACTAAAAGGGTCAATCAAAATGTCTCTCTTTTTCACGTTATATGGCCATCATCCTTCTGTACCATTTCCCATTCCCATCTCTTCTGTGGTGCCTGTGGCTGCAGAGATGCAACAATCCTTCAATTCTATCTAGGCAGATGATTCCAAAAATGTACATCTTGCAGCTTTCAAGTACAAAGTAGCTGCAGATTGTCATTGTTGCGTGAGTCCAGAATTCCTACCTGGCAACAAAGGCTTGGCTCTCTCAAAAGAATATCCATCTCCAAGTGAGGGGCGTCTGAATACTTTATGAATGCACTATATATTTTACTCATAAGTAGGAAATGTATTTTCTATTTATCAATAAAGTATGCAAATACATTTCATTAACTTCTGTCCACACCATTCCTTGGTCTTCGTCCTGCAACCATACTCTATTTTTGTTGCCCCTCTGCAAAATCTTTCATTACTCTGTGAAGGGGAGAATGATGTATCCTACATATTGATCTCTTATGGGAGCTCTCAACATTGTTTTAAGCAATACATGAACATAAACACAAGTTAGCCTATTGATGTCACTGTACAAAGAAGTGTGACTATTCACACAACACTGGTCTTGTACATGGTGCACTTGTGTTGATCAGACCATATTCTTAAAAGGCTGTGAACTCTCTCAGAAATTTTGATCAATGGCAGGGCTGACCAAATGTTGCATGAAGCTTTGAGGTCAAAATGCTGTGAAGCTATACCTAAAAAAAGGTGTATATTGAGCCATTCTACTCTTTTTGGTCTGGTGGTTGGGGGACATCAAAAGGGAATGGAATGGCAAACGAATCACCCCCCTTTAAAGTGGAAATACTAGAAAACATCGGGCCAGATTCACATAGAATTGCGGCGGCGTAACGTATCGCATTTACGTTACACCACCGCAAGTTTTACGGGCAAGTGCTTGATTCACAAAGCACTTGCCTGTAAATGTAAACTTGCGGCGGCGTAGCGTAAATCTGTCTGGCGCAAGCCCGCCTAATTCAAATGGGGCGTGTATCATTTAAATTAGGCGCGTTCCCGCGCCGAACGTACTGCGCATGCTCCGTTTTAAAATTTTCCGCCGTGCTTTGCGCGAAATGACGTCGCACCAACGTAATTTTTTGAACGGCGACGTGTGTTACGTCCTTTCCTATTCACGGACGACTTACACAAAAAATAAAAAATTTAAATTCGACGCGGGAACAACGGTCATACTTTAACATGGCAAGTCTAAATTTAAGCCAAGAAATAGCAGCTGTAACTTTATGCCGGGAAAAGCCGACTAGCGATGACGTAAGAGAATGCGACGACCGCGCGTAACTTCGTGGATCGCCGTAAACAGCTAATTGGCATACCCGACGCGGAAAACTACGTAAACTCCACCCAGCGGGCACAAAGTATTACACCTACGATCCGAAGGCGTACAAAGCCTTACGCCTGTCGGATCGAAGCCAGAAGCCATCGTATCTTGGTTTGAGGATTCAAACTAAAGATACGACGCGGCAAATTTGAAAATACACCGGCGTATCAGTAGATACTCCGGCGTATTTCAGCTGTGAATCTGGCCCATCATGAATAGAGAATAGATTGCACAATAATTCAGGTCACATTTTGCAGTACCATTAGTGGGGTGAGCTGTGTTTGGTGTGTTAGGACAGTGTAAAACTATACATAGAGTACCCTCACAGAAAAGCTGGTGCTATTTGTTAGTTCATAATGCCAATGCCAAGTAGTAAAAATAGTTTACAAATATAAATATAGCCACAATATAGTTAAGGGGAACTCAAGTCAAACGGCTAACTGCCTAGTTAAATAAAAAATTGCTATATCAGACAAAGAATTACCAGTATATCACACACGGTTTGGGACTCAGGTATCTCTATTACGCTAAATATCCATCAGTTACACATACATTCAAAATTACAGATTTATAGCTTCCTGTTCCACCAGCCCTTTTACTGAACTAAGAATGAGCACCATCCTTGTGTTTATGTTGACAAATTCCCTGTGCTCTTGGAATCCTTTGTCATTTGATAATTGTTTATTTCTAAAACAAATATAGGTAAAACAAATAAGAAGCAATCATTTAATCATGTATACGTTTAAAATTATTTAGTTGATCTTTTGAAGTTCTCATTAATAGCTGAACTCCAGACAAACTGCTAAATATACAGATGAACTTCATATATGGAAGTTGTTTTACCTGCCAAAGGATTTGCATCTCTGCCAATTTGTTAAGGGGATTTATACAGCTCTGTCATACAGAAAAAAACTGTCTGGAAGGACAGGAGGGCTGATTTTTTAATGCTATAGTTAAGTAGCACTTATCAGTCTTGATCCCCCGTCAATGTGTGACTGAACAGAAAAAAGAGAAGCAGCGCACTGATAAGTTCACTCATCGTTGCTGCTTCTCTCCTTCCTACTTTTAGCTCTACTGTACAGTGTATTTCAAGAGGCTCATTGTTCTGCACAGTTGTCTGGGAGGCAGAGTTCTTATAAAGTGCTTTAATAATAAATTCAGGTATACATGAGTATAACATAGAAGTAGGAGCTAAAACTAACTTGTACAGAGTTCAAAAGTATTATATATGTAACAACTGTAAATTTGACATCTACGGGCTGGAGGTGTAAACACCATATAATCCCATCAGTACAAAAGAGTATTTTTCCTCAATATTAAAAAATACAGACAGCAATAATGAAAATAATTATATTACAAAACAGTGCTATACAATTTCATTACATCACATAATCCTTGGTCCACACAGGAGTCATTGTGATTCTTTTAATTTGTCCATGTGGTTTGGGTTCCTATTTACCAGTTAGTTATTAGTTTGGTTGTTATCAATATGAATAGGAAAATGTTTTTTTGTCAAATAAAACTTCTGAAAAGTCCTGGTTAACAGGCGGAAGGCGACTGACATTCCATATCAGTCCATCAGACAGGTCTTGGGTACAAAATCATCATTCACTTGTCACTCTAAAGATGGCCATTGATGGGTAGAAAAGAAGGTTCTAAGAAAATGTTATTCATATTTCTAATCAATAGTTAATCAATTTGATGTTCAATTTCAACTGCTGTGATGTGAAAATTTAAAGGAGCATGATGGAAAAAATTTCTTGAACAAACTAATTTCTAACAGTGTGGTTTTCGTTTGGTAGCATCCATTCATTCCAAAATCAAGTATTGAAAGTAAATGAAATCTTTCGAACGACAAGCATATAATCTGAGAATGTTCTGAAAGTTTTCATACAAATTTTCCTAAGATTTTTGCTAAGAATTTACATTTAAAATTCTATCCATCTTTGGTCAGCTTAAAGTGGAGGTTCCACCAAAAAAAAAAAAATTTCACCAAAAACCTAGAAAAAATAAATAAATAAATAAATGATTTTTTTTTTTATTTTACTCACCCTAAATAGCTGTTGCTATGCGGAAGTGCCGGATCTGCCTCTTCATCGTCCGTGGTGGATTCTCTTCTCCTCCTACACTGGGCGTCTTCTTGTGAATGGGGCGCGCTGCATTCTGGGAACTGTGTGTGTCCCAGAAAGCAGCCGGCCCATTCACAAAGCGCCGCGCTGCTCGCGCATGCGCAGTAGGAAGCGGGCAGTGAAGCCGTATGGCTTCACTGCCTGTTTCCCTTACTGTGGATGGCGGCGCTTGGAGCTGCCAGGAAAACTGTAGGGCAATGTAATTACAACAGCTATTGTTATATTTGAGACTAATAAAATGGCATGTAAAAGTCCATAAATGTTATAGCAAATTGGCAATCCACATGGTCCTCTGTGAAAGGACCTACAACATTAATAGCCAGCTTCTCCCAGGAAGAAACAGGTATTGGCACTGGCTGAAGTGCTGGAGCATGTGTGACAGCAGATTTGTCATGATATGCAAGATTAAACAGCAGTTAGTACTCAGACAATAGTTAATGTAGTCATTTCTTTGTTCTTACAAACCTTTGGTGACATTCATGTGCAAGTTGTATAAGTTGCTTTCTCAAGGTATCTGTTACTAGTCTGTGATAAGATCAATAGACAATATAACCATCAACTTAAGACAGTTAATTTCTAATACTGTAGAAAGTTCAGAGAATATGGCTAAATGTGTTTTCTAAATTTGACTATTTGATTTGTAGAATATCCAATAACTATACTTGTACTGGGTTGTATCTATATCGGTAAATGCAACAACTATCTGTGACAAGCAATCAGCAGTAAAAAATGTCAGACCCATTTTGTATTATATTGTGTAGTTAAAATTGAGTAGCTTTAGGCCCCTTTCATACTGTCAGAATCTGCCAGTGGATTTACCTGCTCAGCAGGGGATCTCTCCACTGATCCCTGCTGAGCAAGCGGATGACAGGTCTGTGTCCACTCCACTGATGCAGAGCAGACATGGACACAGCTTGCTGTTCTCAATGGGTTTTTGGATGGAAACGGACCACCCGTCCATTTCCATCCAACTGTCATTTGATCCGCCATCCAGACAGGATCGGATATTGGCAGGTGTCATCAGCCACTCCATAGAGAGCAATGGATGGTTCGATCGGGTCCACCTGAAAAACTGATAGGTAGACCCAATGGATCCATACATATGAAAGAGGCCTTAGGCCCCGTACACACGACCGAACATGTCCAATGAAACTGGTCCGCGGACCAGTTTCATCGGACATGTTCGGTCGTGTGTACGGCCTATCGGACAAAAGTTTCTTAGCATGCTTAGAAACTTGTCCACTGGAAACCTGTCTGTCGGACATGTCCGCTGGTTAGTACGTCTAACCAGCGGACCAAAATCCCGCGCATGCGTCAAATTGATTTGACGCATGCGTGGAAGCATTGAACTTCCTGGTTTGCGCACGTCGCCGCATCACCGTCACCGCCACGTCAACGCGTTCTCTGTTCGCGGGGATTTTGGTCTGATGGTGTGTACACACATCAGACCAAAATATCCCAGGAGACATGTCCGATGAAAACGGTCCGCGGACCGTTTTCATCCGACATGTCTCCTCGTGTGTACAGGGTCTTAGTGAACACCTGGCTATTGAATTCCTGCTTGTCCTAGTCCATTTGTGGTAAATAGTGTAGTTAAAGGACTATGGTTGGTCCACAGGTATAATCTTTATTTTACTGTTTCCCAAACACAAGCTAGAGCTTCTTTTTCGACAGTAGAATACTTCTGATCTGTTTCTGTAAAAGATCTGGATGCAAAAGCAGGAGTTTCCTCTACTTGGTCTACAATACATGGCACTGTGTAAGGACCACACAAAGATCAAGTATCTGCAGTAACAACAGCAGGTAGAGAAGAATCAAACTGCTAGTGTTGAACATCTCAAGTGAGCTGTTTAAAGTGGTTGTACACCTCTGTTGCATGCACCCAAAAAGACATGTACCACAGCCAGTATTGTATTTAGGTTTTGTGCTGCCCTGGGCCTGACTAAACTCATGCACCCCCTAATTTAAATATGACCCATCCCTTCCTGTTAAGACCACACCCCTTGCTGTTTAAGACCCACCCTGACATTTTCGAGTGGGGACATTAGTTCTGAGGGCCTGGGGCGGGGAGGGGGGGCAATGGATTCCCTTAATTTGCATAGATTTCCTCTTGCTTCCTGTTTGGCTATGGGGCAGGAAATGAAGGGAAATATCTGCAATGGGACAGGGATGGTAAAAAATAAACTGACAGGGGCTATAAACCTCCCTTATTCTATCCAAAATGAAAAAAAAAAGTGTTGCCTATACAGTAGTTATACTTTAAGCACAAATTTCTGATAATTTTATGGAGAGGACTAAGAAGATATAACCATGCCAATGGTGCAGCAGAAAACATAGCACAGTGAGGAAGATTTGTGGTCCAGGATGATGGGACAGTCAAAATTAGAAGCAGTCCACCCCACAAGACTGGTGCTACAGTAACAATGTAGCGCAAGCTGACGGGGACTCTTTCCGTGCTGCCTCCCTGCAAAGTGCTGCCCTAGGCCTGGGTCTTGTTGGCCTAGGCCAGGTACAGCATTGACCACAGCAATGTGTCCACAGGTCTAAAGCATATTGCTGTACTTTTACCTGTCATCTCTGTTCCTCAGTGCCTGGGTAAACATGCAAACTAATGCCACTCGGTGGGCGTGTCATCATGGCGGAGGTCAGGGGGCAGAGTCATGATGTCAGAAGACTCGCCTCCCTTCTCTACACTTCCCCCAGCAAGCACAGTATCCCCATCAACTGACCACTCCCCATCACAAGTACTGAGTAATAGGAATGCTTGAAGGGCACCACTTGACTTACATTGGGCCAATGAGGATATGGCAAGGAGCAGCCAATCAAGGGAGAGCAGGAGGAGGTAGAGGAAGGTAACTGTTCCAGAAAGCTGTACACACACAAGTCTGTCAGTCAAAGGAGTGGGGGCGTGGCGACACAATTTTTTTAATGTGTTGCTCTGAAAGCATGAAAGAAAGCGGGGAGGATTAAACAATGCTGGGGTTCATCTTTTTTTACTAGACTGGGGGCAGATGCTTAGCTGTACAAGGTACTCTACTTAGTTAAAAGAAAAAAAGTTTCACAACCACTTTAGGATCAGACAACAGTCCCCCATGTAATATAACGTTACCCAGAAATGACAGCTGAGTTTGACTAAAAGCAGCCTTTAAAAAGAGTCATAGGTAGATTCACAAAGAGTTAGACCGGCTTATCTACAGATAAGCCGACCTAACTCTGAATCTAAGCCGACTTATGTTTAAGTGTATTCTCTAACAGAGATACACTTAAACATATCTAAGATAGGACGGCTTGCGCCGTCCTATCTTAGATTGCAATGTTCCGGCTTACCGCTAGATGGCGCTTACATTGCGGCCGGCCTAGATGATGTAAATGAGGGGATACGACGATTCACGAGCGTACGCCGGGCCTACACCGTCGCATTACGTAGTTTCCGTATGCGATAGGCCGCCTAAAGTTATTCCACCTATGAGGTGGAATAACAATGTTAAGTATGGCCGCCGTTCCCGCCGCGAGGTTCGAATTTTTTACGTTGTTTGTGCAAGTCGTCCGCGTATCGGGATTTACGTTGTTTACGTACGCGTCGAAATCAATAGGCCCGTACAGCCTACTTAGCCGCAATGCGGACTGGGAAATGTAGTCGCCCGGCGCATGCGCAGTGTAAAAAACGTCAAAAAACGTGAGGTCAAGCCTCATTTCAATACTACACGGCCCCCATCCCAGTCATTTGAATTAGGCGCGCTTACGCCCGCTCGTTTTAGGCTACGCCGCCGAAAATTTGAAGGTTAGTGGTTTGAGAATCACTACTAACCTAAATAATTTACGGCGGTGTAGCCTAAAAAGAGTAGGCTAGGCCGTCCTAATTTTAGGCGCCCCTACGTGAATCTACCCATCAGTTTCAGTCCTACAGGTTCAATATGCTTTAGAACTATTTTAAAATACTTATTGTGAAGATCCAAATCTGGTCTGTATACAGTTACAGCATCGAGATAGCACTGCACACAATGTATGCCAACGAGGATTGCAAGCATCTGGGTTCTGGAGTTAATCCATAAGTTACACACATGAAACTGAACAGGCCCTCATAGACAAATGCAGTGATATCTCTACTTTCCTTATCCAGCAAAACCTGATGAGAAACGCTCTGATGATCCAGGGTAGAAAAGATTTTAGCCCTTCTGAAAATATTTCCTCTATATGTGGCGAGAGGAACCATCAATAACAGTTTCATTTGGTTCATGAAGGTCAATACACAGTCTAATTTTCAATGCCACCACAATATGAGGTACCTATTTATATACATTTTTACATTCATTTTTTTATTAATTTCTTAATTTTTGGGAAACAGATTTCTTACAGAAAAGAATAAGCATTTCTAATATAGTTTCACATTTGATCGCACTTTAGTTTTTTTTTTTGTATAAAATACTTTGCACAGCCTATTGAGGTATCAGTGATTGGTGAAACTTTGGACGTCTGCAACGTAGTAGCAACTGGGGTTGCTATGAAAAGATCATCCACTAATTGTGCAGCAGTAAGATCCCTGATAGGTATAGAGGTGCCTTCTTTACAATGGATAAAACAGCTTGCACGCTAGTTGTTTGCTACTGGCAGTTGCTTGAACTGGCAGGCAACCAAGCACCGTAATAGGATCTATTAGATAACTAACCAGTTTAGAGCAGGCGCAGCAAGTCATTAATTTGCAAAATACTGCTGGTGCGTTTTCTCAAGCAGTATAGAGACAGCAAACCCTGTATAAAGCATCACAATGCTGGAGTAGCCATTGTTAGCAGAAGCAATAGCAATAAGTACAGTGCGCTAAGATTTACCTGAAATGGCAGCGTCATAGTTATATACAGTTAAAACCTATGGGCCAGATTCACATAGAATCGCGGCAGCGTAACATATCGTATATACGTTACACCGCCGCAAGTTTTCATCGCAAGTGCCTGATTCACAAATTTTACATTTCGATGCGGGAACGACGGCCATACTTTAGACAGCAATACGATTGCTGACTAAAGTTAGGGCACCTAAAACGACGACTAACTTTGCGACGGGAAACTAGACTAGCGGCGACGTAGCGAACGCGGAAATCCGTCGGGGATCCGCCGTAACTCCTAATTTGCATAACCGACGCTGGTTTACGACGCAAACTCCCCCCAGCGGCGGCCGCGGTACTGCATCCTAAGATCCGACAGTGTAAAACTATTACACCTGTCGGATCTTAGGGATATCTATGCGTAACTGATTCTATGAATCAGTCGCATAGATAGAAACAGGGATACGACGGCGTATCAGGAGAAACCCCGTCGTATCCCTTTTGTGAATCTGGCCCTAAGTTTTTTTTGTCACTTTAACCACTTAAGGACCTTATTGACAGACCATTTTTTACGATTTGGCACTGCGTCTCTTTAACTGACAATTGCACGGTCGTGCAACGCTGTACCCAAACAAAGTTAACATCCTTTTTTCCCCACAAATAAAGATTTCTTTTGGTGGTAGTTGATCGCCTCTACGGGTTTTATTTTTTGTGCTATAAACAAACAAAGAGCAACAGTTTAGAACAAAAAGAGTTTGTTTACCTTTTGCTATAATACATATCCCCCCAAAAAAATATAAAAAACAAATGTATTCATCAGATTAGGTCGCTATATATTCTTCTACCTATTTTTGGTAAAACAAATTGCAATAGGCGTATATTGATTGGTTTGTGCAAAATGTATTGCGTCTACAAACTATGGGATAGATTTAGGGACTTTTATTTTTTCTATTGTTTTTACTGGTAATGGCGGCGTTCTGGGATTTTTAGTGGGACTGCGACATTGCGGCGGACAAATCTGACCCCAAATGACACTTTTTGGGGACCAGTGAGAATATTACATTGATCAGTGCTATAAAATTGTACTGATCAATGTAAAAATTAAACTGTCAGGGAAGGGGTTAACAGTAGGGGTGACCAAGGGGTTAACTGTGTTACCTAGGTGTGTTCTAACTGTAGGGGGTGGGCTCACTGGGACATGACACTGATCACTGTTCCTGATCACTGGGAACAGTAGATCTCTGTCATGTTATCTGTCAGAATGGGGATCCGCCTTGTTTACAAAGGCAGATCCTCATTCTGCCTCTGTACTAGGCGATCGCGGGTCGGCGACAGATATTGAGTCTGGATGACTCACAGGGCACACTCCCACAGCGTGCAGCGGGTACGAGAGCGTGCCACTTGCGGCGCCTGCTCGCCCGCAACTGCGCCTATGTGAGCCGCTTTATATGTATGGCGATTCGCACAGGAGAGCCATCCTGCTGCAATACAACTGCGGCGGCTGATCTATGGGTGGTTAAATCGTTCATTTGGGCCAAGCTGGCGTAAACACATGGTTTCCTTTAGTAAGTGATACAGCTGCTGTGAGCCTGTATCATACTTCAGAAAGCATCAGCTACATACAGTATGAAGCATTTCAAAAGAGTTCTTATCTTGAGTCAGGCTTAGTGCTCCTCAACCATTTAGAGAAAGACTTGTATTTTTATCAGTGAATGTCAGGCTTCCTCTGATTGGGGTATAACATCACAATCCCCATTAAACTGAACATGTATTGCAGTGCACATAGAGGTGTGCTGGATTGGAATTAACATTTAATGGCACTACAGAGCACCAACACATGTATCACATATGTTACCAGAATGGATTGGCATTAATAGGTCCTAACAGAGTCCTGGACAAAAAAAATATTTTGGCTGGAGATACTTTAATGATTACAAATGCAAAGTATAAGTACATGGTATTGTGTAAGAAATATGCTGATAAGTATTTTTTTTTACATCTAAATTGAAATAATGATATGTTTATAAGTTTGCAAACTGTCATTATTTAAGCTAAAATTGTCAAACATTACTATTTTATTTAAGCATTGTAAAAGTGATTTATTTCATAATAACATGTCAGCTTTATTGGCTCTCTGATCAGTTCATTTGTACTTTAGAAATATGCATTTACACTTTAATGTACTTTTTCCCCTCTTAGGGATACTTGTATATGGCTTGTACAGATGTGTGTGCATTACACTACCCTTGACTACATATGTACAGATCACCCTGGAGCAACCTGAGATGGACAGCCCAACTAGGGAACCTATAACTTTAGTAAATGAAGCCCTATGTGATGCCTGCAGCAGTGACAGCTTTGTCAGATAAGTTACTGAACCCAATCATTAAGTTCAGTATGCAGGAAATAATTTTTGTGCTTGCCCAATACAAAAAGCACATGACTAATGTCTGTAGCACATTTTAAGCTAATAATAGACTAAATCGGTGTAGTGTTGTGTGAAAACGGTATGATTTTATTCCATGCTTTTCCTTTATTGCTAGTCACCATGCAATGATCTTTGTGATACTGGAAGACAAACTATTAAGGACTTTTTATAGTTTTCTTTTTATGTTACTCTAACTTTTGCATTTTTTTTTCAGTTTTACGTAAAATAGGAAAGGCTTATGGTGATTAAAGGTTCACTCTTTGGACATACTAATAGCCAGATTCAGAGAGACTTAGGCTGGCGTATCAGTAGATACGCCAGCCTAAGTCTGAATGTGCGCCCGCGCTAATTTAAGCGTATTCTGGTAACCAGATACGCTTAAATTAGGCTCAGATACGAGCGGCGTAAGTGTCTTACACCCTCGTATCCTAAAGTGTAATTTTTCGGCTGACCGCTAGGTGGCGCTTCCATTGCGGTCGGCGTAGAATATGTAAATCCGTCGATACGCCTATTCACGAACGTACGCCCGGCCGACGCAGTACAGATACGCCGTTTACGTAACGCATTAGCGGCCTAAAGTTATTCCATCAAATAGATGGAATAGTAATGTTAAGTATGGCCGCCGTTTCCACATCGAAATTCAAAAATTTTACGTCGTTTGCGTAAGTCGTCCGTGAATAGGGATTTACGTCGTTTACGTCCACGTCAAAATCAATAGGCCCGTGCGGCGGACTTAGCCGCAATGCACACTGGGAAATGTAGGCGCACAGCGCATGCGCAGTTCCAAAAAAACGTCAATCACGTCGGGTCAAGCCTAATTAACATAAAACATGCCCCTCAGCCTATTTTGAATTTGGCGCCTTACGCCCGCCCGCTTTAGGCTACGCCGCCGTAACTTAGCAGGCAAGTACATTGTGAATCATGTACTTGCCTCGCGAACTTACGGCGGCGTAGCCTAAATGCCATAAGCTACGCCGCCGCAAGTATGCGCTCGCCATCCTGAATCTAGCTATAAGTATGCCCAAAGAGCTGAATTGGTTAAAGTAGAACTATAGGCAAAACTTTTTTGTTTTGTTTTTTAGGGAAAGTTCGCCATCTATGTCCCATTGCGGCAAATTCCCTTCAATTTCTGTCCCACAGCCAAACAGGAAGTGAGACAAAATCCCTGCAATTTAGGGGAATTCCTTGGAGACCCCCAGGTCATCAGAATTAGTGTCCCCATTGAAAGATTTCCCCTCTATTGGAGAACACAACATTTGGAATTTTCTTTTACTTTTACTTTAACCATTTAAGCCCCAGACCATTTGGCTGGCTAAACCAGAGCACTTTTTGCGATTCGGCACTGCATCGCTTTAACTGACAATTGCGCGGCCGTGCTATAAACAAAAATAGAGCGTCAATTTTGAAAAAAAAAAACAATATTTTTTTACTTTTTGCTATTATAAATATGCCCAAAAAATATATATAATTTTTTTTTCTTTAGTTTAGGCCGATACGTATTGTTCTACATATTTTTGATAAAAAAAAAATCTCAATAAGCGTCTATTGATTGGTTTGTGCAAAAGTTATAGGGGTAGATCCACGTACCTGGGCGCATCTTCCCACCGGGCGTAGCGTATCTAAGATACACTACGGCGCCGCAACTTATTTTTTTTTTCGAATCCACAAAGAATTTGCGACGTAAGTTACGGCGGCGCAATGTATCTCTGGTGGCGTAAGGGCGCGGAATTCAAATGGATGTAATGGGGGCGTGTTTTATGTTAATACGTTGTGACCCAACGTAAACAACGTTTTTTTTTAACTGCGCATGCGCCGTCCGTGGGGGTATCCCAGTGCGCATGCTCAAAAATGAACCCGGAACAAGCCAATGCTAACGACGGTGATGTCATTCTATGCAAATCCCTATTCGCGAACGACTTACGCAAACAATGTAAAAATTTCAAAATTGTACGCGGGAACGACGGCCATACTTAACATTGAGTACGCCTCATAACAGCACCTTTAACTATACGCCGGAAAAAGCCGAACGAAAACGACGTAAAAAAATGCGCCGGCCGGACGTACGTTCGTGGAACGCCGTAAATATCTGATTTGCATACTCGACGTGGATTTCGATGGAAACGCCTGTCGGATCGATCCCAGATGCCGTCGTATCTTGTTTTGTGGATACAAAACAAAGATACGAAGCAGGAAATTTAAAATTACGCCGGCGTATCAATAGATACGCCGGCGTAATCCTTTTGTGGATCTGCCCCATAGTTTCTACAAAATAGGGGACAGTTTTATGGCATTTTAATTAATGTAAAGTAATGGCAACGATCAGCAATTTTTATCGACACTGTAACACTAAGGCGGACACATCGGATACTTTTGATGGCATTTTGGGATCATTGTCATTGATACAGTGATCAGTACTATACAAATGAACGAATTACTGTAAAAATTACACTGGCAGTGAATTGGTTAACCACCAGGTGGCAATGAGGGAGTTAAGTGTGTCCTAGGGAGTGCTTCTAACTGTGGGGGAGGTGGGCTGTGTGTGACACAACACTGATCACCACTCCCGATTACAGGGAGCTGTGATCAGTGTCCTGTCACTAGGAAGAATGGGAAAATGCTTGCTTACATCAGCATTTCCCCATTCTTCCTCTCCGTGAGACAATCGCGGTTATCCTGGTCGGAGTCATGGAGCTCGCTGTGCAAAGGTGCCCACAATGCTGCATCTTAAAGGTGGCGTATATATACGCTGATCTGCCCAGCTGTGTCATTCTGCCGACATATATCGGCATGAGCCGGTCATCAAGCGGTTACATTTTAATAGTAAGCAGGACAAATAGAGAGGATAAATCTCCTTAACAGGATCACAGGCAGCAATAAAAACTGACATGTGTTTTTATCCCTCTTCCCTCTATCGAATACTAAAAAAAGTTTTGCCTTTAGTTATACTTTAAGGCTACATTTACATGGGTGCACATGAGCAGCCAGGATGGCTGTCAGCGAGAATCAGTAGCCTTGCTGTCAGTTATAAACACAGTGGCCCAGATTCAAGAAGCAATTGCGTCTGCATAACCATAGTTACGCAGCGCAATTGCTTACTTACGCAGGCGTAACGACTTCTCCTGATTCAGAGAGCTCGTTACGCCGACTGCAGCCTAAGATATGCGTGGCATAAGGCTCTTATGCCCTCATATCTTAGGCTGCATTCTTACGCAGGCCGCTAGGTGGCGTTCCGGTAGTGGTCAGCGTATAGTATGCAAATTGCATACTAACGCCGATTCACTACCCTACGCGAGCCCTGCGTACGCAGTTTACGTTGTTTGCGTACGTCATTTTTTTGCATAAGGCTGCCCCTTCTATAGCAGGGGCAGCCAATGCTAAAGTATACCCGTCATTCCCGCGTTGTGAAATTTGAAATTTACATCGTTTGCGTAAGTGAATCGTGAATGGCGCTGGACGCCATTCACGTTCACTTTGAAGCAAATGACGTCCTTGCGACGTCATTTACCGCAATGCACGTCAGGAAAGTTTCCCGACGGAGCATGCGCACTACGCTCGGCGCGGGAACGCGCCTAATTTAAATGATCCACGCCCCCTACGGGATCATTTAAATTCCGCGCGCTTACGCCGGGCATTTTCCTGGAGCGCCCACACAATTTACGGAGCTACTGCTCCGTGAATCGCGCGTAGCACAGGAAGTTTACGGAGGCGCAGCGGCAAAACGATGCGCTGCGCCTCCGTAAAAAAAGCGCAAGGCTACCTGAATCTGGGCCAGTGTGCACATAATGTGTGTGAATAATGGTAGCTGTCAGGCTCTTACTAACTGTTAAGAGGCTGCTAGGCCCAAATACCAGTTCCAAGCACACCAACACACACAGGTTCGGTCCAGGATGTCTTTTTTGTAGATTTATTGAAGTGTTTCAAACAGGAGAGAGGCATGAGGGTGAAAGATACCCCAAAATGCAAGGCATACACAAACATTCTTTACCAGCAGCTTTTGTTGATTTTTTTGTTATATTAGGGGTTCCAGCATCCTATGGTATTTACTCCCACCAAAGCACATATGGGATCCTAGATCAGGTCCTACTCACAATGTCCAAGGACAGCCTCAATGTAACACTCTCCAGTGAGGAAGAAAAGGATCATTCTCCATGCCAGTCTCCACAGGTGATACCCTCTAGCAGTATCCTTTAGGCAAACCTATTTTGGAACAAGCACAGGCTGAGGGCCAACAGCAACTCTCCTCAGTAATTCACACTGGCTGCCTCCCAGGGGCAGCAGCCCCAGGAGATTAACTTCACTAAACAGGTCTCCCAAAAATGTATCCTCTCCCCAGCCACCTTATGGTTGTCTTCTCCCAGGGACTGGCTGAGGTCAGGTAAATGCTCATAACATCAATTGCTGGCACTCCTGCTCTATCTCTGGAAGCTTCTGCTGGAGTCAGACAGGGGCAATAAACCCCCAAGCTTAGAGAAACCTGGCCAGACCCAGAAAATTGATTTCCACTCCCCTGAGCACAGCGGAGCAAAAACGAAATTTAGCCTGACCAGGGCAGGGCCCTACAAATGCAACTGACCCTGGTCACAGAAAGTGTGTGTCCAGGGATGGCATTTCTGTGGCGATCTGACTGCAGCTAATAGACTGGTTAGTATGTGGTCATAGAACAGAATGCATCTGCATCCAAATGTGGATTTTAGCTCCTGAATGCATAAGACTGAACCCCCTGCCCCACATCACCCTTGTGGACAAAGCCTTGCTTTACTACCCTGATGTTCCCACTAAATGTCTGTAGCAATAGAAGCCATCTCAAAAAAACTACAAGTTGTAGCTTACCAATGGCTATAGACTCCCATCATTTGAAATGGTGTTTCTTGCTGATTGGCGTAGTGCTCTCACATGCAGTAAGTCCCTTGCGCTTTCATTCCCAGAAGCAACAGGTATTTATCATCTACCAAGGAATGGGCATGGGCAAAGAACAGGTTTGATCCAAATGGATACTGTTAAGGAACAGTATTCATTTATTTTCAAGTTAGAGTATTGCTAACATTTCTTTTGATGTATAAAAAAATAATATATATAATGAGATTTTCATGTGTTTTATTAGAAAAACAGGAAGATATGAACACAGGCATTAAAGCTAATAGTCCAGGAAAAGGGAATTTTGTTTTTGTCTGATAAATGATCATAAGCTGTCAAACTATACAGTTAGGGAAATACCAAGAAAGGGAAATTAGTGTTTAATGGTTCTTGTTATTTTGTAAAGAGAATAACCAATCATTTAAAGGTGACAACTTCACAGTTAAATATGTAGGATCATATTGAATTATTTTTTATTTATTTATGTAAATTAGGCAGTAACACAGGTTGCCACAACTAATGTGATGCACCTAATAAAAAAATAGCCTTTTTTTTAACAAATTAGATGTATTCGGTAATTCATAACTCCCAACTTTAGAACTTGAGAATGAAGCCTCGTACATACGACCACACTGGCCGTGTGTATGCTCCATGGCAGTTTTCCCGTCAGGAAAACCGTTGTGAATCGCAGTGGGAAAAATTAGAACATGTTTCCTTTTTTCCTGCCGGGATTTCCGGCGGTTTTTAACCCAGCAGTTTTCCTATGGGGAAAGCCTGCGGGGGAGCATACACACGCTGGGATTCCCGGCCAAAGCTCTCATGGCAGTTTTCCTGTTGGGAAACCCGGCTGTGTGTAGGGGGAAAGACTGACTGAGCAGGTTCTCTGCTTTCCCCTCAGGTTTCCCGGCAGTAAAAAGTCAGCCGGAAAACCCGTACGTGTGTACGAGGCTTGAGGGACACTTCATAGAGACAGCAATCAGTGGCGTGTGTAATGTTCTGCAGCAAACTGTGAGTTTGGTTAAATGATAGCAGCCTGGAGGAGACAATATTACTTAGTGCCAAGGACATTGCATGGATTGTACAAAAAGTGAGAATACCTTTGGGCACCCTAGGAAGAGTGTGACAAACCTGTTATCAGTGAGAGGGGGTTAAGGGGCAGGGTTATACAAAATATAGGCCTTTTGTACCTATAGAATATGTTTTGATTGCTGTGCCACAGTCACATCATTTTTTATTCCATAAAAATGTCAAAAACCATTGAAGATATAATGGAACAATCGAGCTGTTAAACACAGACGCATAAACCTCAATGACCAATAGTGCCTTGGATCCATGGGACATCAGGATCTTACTGAAATCCCAGGGCAGTACCATGGAATTCAGGAAGGTTGGGATGTATGGTAAGTAATGGGCCATTGCCTAAAAACAGGTGCAGGGGTTATTCACATAAGTCTTAAAGTGACATTAAAGATTCATATTTTTTTTAAATAAAATAACAAACATGTCATACTTACCTGCTCTGTGCAATAGTTTTGCATAGAGCAGCACCTATCCTCTTCTTGTGGGGTCCCCTTCCAGCTTCCCAGGCTCCTCCTCTTCAGCAAGCACCTTCCATGGGGACACCCATGCAGGCTAGCTCCTGAGCCGCCCTATCTGCGTCTATTGACACAGATCGGGCAGCTTGGCCCTGCCCCCCCATCACTCTGCACAACATTTGATTGACAGAAGCATGAGCCATTGCTATCAAAAAATGCCTAATGTAAGTATGCATATCTGATATATTTTATATATGAGTGATCCCTGTGAAAGCTGTAAATCCTTGTAGTAATCACCACTCAGTTCCAGTGAGTGAGTGCCCTTTTACATTATAACTGGAGTCACTCATGAAACACTGCCGCCACTTACAGAATGCCTTGTTTTTTTTTTTTTATGCATACAAGGCTTTCACTGATTGGAAGAGGTGGAGATTGTGATGTTATCCCACTTTTACATCTCACCCAAACAGAGAATGCTGAAATAATTGCATGGTTTTCCATGAATGGTGGCAGTGCTGAGTGAGTGACCCCCTGTGATTACTATGTAAGTGGGAAGCCACTTGGCACTGACCCCCGAAGTATGCTGCTATTATTGTAGTAGCAGGCATTGCTTAGGTATGAGATAGTTACATAGTTAGTCTGGCTAAAAAAAGACACAAGTCCATCCAGTTCAAAAATAAAAGGGAAAACAAATGTACAATCCCATATATACAATCTATACCCAAAGTTGATCCAGAGGAGGGCAAAAAAAAAAACAGCAAAGCATGATCCAATTTGCTCCAGCAGGAAATTCCTTCCTGATCCCCCAAGGGGTAATCAGATATTCCCTGGCAGGGATGAGCTTTATGTTCGGGTTGAACATGAGTTTGACTCGAACATTGGCTGTTCGACGAACAGCGAAAAAGTTGGGGTGTTTGCTGCAAATTCAAAAAGCCGTGGAACACCCTTTAAAAGTCTATGGGAGAAATCAAAAGTGCTAATTTTAAAGGTTAACCTCCCTGGCGGTATGATTCTGTCAGAAAAAACATGCTGAAAGCGGTACCATTATTTGCAAGGAAATTTGGCGTTTTATATTGTAGGTCTGTCATTTTTAGAAATAACTCACTTAAATCTGACCAAACAAGATTCTAATAGGCATCCCGGGTATGACATTTTTTTAAAAACAAAATTATAAATTATAATATAATAAATAATTATAAATAATTATAACAAATAATAATATAATTATAATAAAAATTATTCAATAATGTAATCAAATCAAAATCACTGAAATTTGCTCAGTTGCAGAATTGTTGCTGTCATTATTTTTTTTTTTTTATGACGAATTTCCCCACAAATCGCTATCGCACAATTCTGCAAGTGATTATAATTTATTATCGCTGTTTTTTAGCTGATCTAAAACTATTTTTGACATAAAGGGACACTTTTGGTTGCTATGGACAATCTACAGTTTGCAAGGAGAAAGAAACGTTTTTATTATATAAAATGACATGCATGACACAGGACAGACCACTAGGGACAAGGGGGGTGTGTTTTTTTTACATACAGTACTGTAATCTATAAGATTACAGTATACTGTATGTATAGTGTTTGTTTACTTTTTTGAATTTGGCGCCGTTCTCCGTCCCCGTGCGTCGTAACGTCGCAGGGAACGGAGATCGGCGTCACACGGAGGCACTGTGTGAATCGAGCGAGGTCCTGCTCGCTCACACAGCGCGGTGGCATCGCTGGATCCAGGGACAAGGTAAGTAAAACTCCCTGTACATCCAGCGAGGCGAGCCCGAGTCTGACTCGGGGTTACCGATCCTAGCCCAAAAATCTCACCCCGAGTCAGACTCGGGAACACCGCCCAGGAGGTTAATAAGTAAGTTATTGTTATTATGTAATCTTTATTGTTATTATTTGTTTTGTTTTAAACGTTTTAAAAACTGACGTTTTTTCAGGAGCAGTGATTTTAATATTGCTTAAAGTGAAACAATAAAAGTAAAATATTCCTTTAAATTTCGTACCTGAGGAGTGTCTATAGTATGCCAGGACCCAACAATTCATTATAGCCGCGAGTAGTTTTAAATGACTTTTTTTCCTTTAGAAATTTCATTTTGTGCAGAGACTGTTATAAACACGGGAAACATGTGCTACTTTACAGGCATAATATAGACACCCCTCATGTACAAAATTTAAAGGAATATTTCACTTTTATTGTTTCACTTTAAGCATTATTAAAATCACTGCTCCTGAAAAACTGCAGTTTTTAAAACTTTCTTTGCATTGATACATGTCCCCAGGGGCAGGACCCAGGTCCCCAAACATTTTTTATGACAATAACTTGCATATTATCCTTTAAAATGAGCACCTTTGGTTTTTCATGTGCGTGTCCCATAGACTTTAACGTTGTTCGCGTGTTCAAACTAATTTGCCTGTTCGCATGTTCTGCTGCGAACCGAACCAGGGGGGTGTTCGGCTCATCCATAATCCCTAGATCAACTTTACCTATAAATGTTATTATCCAGTTAAATTATGTACATTTAGAAAATAATTCAGGTCTATAACCTGATATGCATATGCAATAAAAATCTTATCAAACCTTTTGCTTTAATATAGCTAAACAGCAATACTTACTATACCAATTTGTTAGTGTACCCATATCTGCAATTACTTTCATAGCAGCTTTGGCCTATTATGTCTAAGACCACCCGTTAACCTTACATTTTTAAAACTGGGCTGCATAGGGTTAATGCCTGAGCAGTAACAATTATTTGTGAGAAGTGTAACAATTATTTGTGAGAAGTGTTTGCTATCGCGGTGAGATGTTCTAACATGCTGGAAAATATCTGTGGTCACCCACTCAGCTGTCTCCTCACCACACATGCCCCACATCTGTATGCCAGCTGAGTCAGGCTGAAAAGTCACAGCAGGTCTCAGCTCTGTGGGAATTCTAATGAGGATGAGCAGATCTCTCAACATCCTTGATTCTCAGGAGAGATCTAGTACCTAAAGAAAATGTAGTGTCCATTCACAAATGCAATGAGTTGAGCATGTTTTGAAACTGGAATATTATGATACTTTTAATCGCATTTGATTTCTTGGAAAATCACCTTACGATTAACAATTAGCTAAGATAACATGCATTTTTGATTAGATACAAATTTAATTTTTTCATCCCTTTTTTGGTCACATTATCACATAAAAAGTCTCATAGAAATATATGCTCTGTATATAGCTGTGGGTAGAAACTCTTTATAATCATGGCTGATCGCACAAATACAATCGCAGGTGTGAATGTGACCTTAAACCCATTCACAGACAAAACAACAGGGACTTTAACTATATCTCTGGAGGTAGTTCACAGATACCCTATTATAAAATAATATTTTTTATTAAAAAAATCCTTTATAAAAGTTAGACCAAAGTCAGTATAAAAACATCAGAGGAAAAAAGGGAGGGAATGGAAGGGGGAGAAACGAACAGGTTTGGATAAGGAATGTAAGAAATGTTAGAGCCAAAGTTTTAATGTACCTACAACGTAAACAGACACGTTGTCTAATATACTAGGGATGGTCCCGATGTTCAAATCACATGTAAGTTCGACTCGAACATGGGGTGTTCGTTTGTCCGCAGATGAACCGGTCATACGGGGCTTTTTCTGCAAATTTAAGCGCCGTGGGGCACCCCATAATTCACTGCGAGATTGCAGTGCATTGACGGCTTCTGATTGGCCAAAGCATGCACCTGACCTGCGTGCTTTGACCAATCACAGTGCGATCTGCTGGGAGAGCCATGATTGGAAAAAGGCAGGGTGCCTTTCCGTATTTGGAGATGAAACCTTTTTCCCTTTTTCCTCTGCGATGACCTTAAAGTGAATAACTCAACACTAAGTTCACTATATGGACCCCTTATGTACTTGTAATAGACTTTTTTCGGTATTTTCTCATAGGTTCGTTTTTTTTTTTAAGAACCCCTGGACCGATCTGAGTGAAATTTGGATATGTTGGTCCCCCAGATCGGGGCTATCAGGGGATATGTAATTGTAGGGATTCCTTGTGTGGAAAAGGGGTTTTCCAACTTTTGGGAAAATTGTGTGCTCTCTGCCTGGAGATAATTGGTTTATTCCTTAACTGATCTCAATATCTCCCAGGCGGGTGTGGGGTACTCCTGTTTCAGCTTCACCGACGACTCTTGTGTATAAAGTCATCCTATGTCCACTAGGGGCATAGGATGACTGAGAAATTATATCTTGGATTACAGGAGATGGGACAATAATGATAATTCACAATGTATTCCAGGATATCTTGAACTATTACAGGCTGTTGATTCTAAACCCAACCGGTCAATAGAAAGAGTGATTCATTCAATGTGGGAACACAGACTGTTAAGGTGTTTAATGTCGTCTGCTACTGTCATGTAAATGAACCTTAGTCTGGCTCTCAAGAACCTTTCATTGTATGATGCTAAATGATACTGTATTGTGTGAATTTCTATTGATGATAAATGTGTATTGTATAGCAGGTAAGAAGAGCTTATCTCGGAGTCACCTTGTCTGGGTAAATGATTAGTAATTAGCTCATGTAGATTATCTCAGAGACAGAATGTCTGTCTCCTAAAGGATGTGTATTGGAGGCTCGTTAGTACCCATTGTATGCTGTTGTGGGTGGAGTGTGTCATTGTCCATTTGATTACTGCAAGTATTCTTTTTGGTGTATATAAGAGCCTGCCTTCTCAATAAAGATGTTCTATGCCTGGTACACCGTTCATGAAGTCTTGGCTCATGTTTGGGGGAATATTCT
The DNA here is from genome assembly GCF_905171775.1 of Rana temporaria. NCBI lineage: Eukaryota > Metazoa > Chordata > Amphibia > Anura > Ranidae > Rana > Rana temporaria. The sequence goes on from NC_053490.1 coordinate 194,954,810, forward strand.
AACCATTGGGAAAAATCATCCTGGAAACTGCATTCATCTCCACTATCCCTTTACCTCCTATGGTAGCGACAATCACTTATGCTCGGCGATTGAGGGATAGAAAGAAGGCCGCAGTACCATAACCACTGCAGGTCTTAACAATCATATCCCCCCCCCCCCTTTATCTCCTTTACTCAAGAGTGAATCAATTCAGTTTCTATAATCTTTCCTCATAGCTGAGTTCCTTCATGCCTCTTATCAGTTTAGTTGCCCTTCTCTAAAATTTCTCCAGTTCCCTGATATCCTTTTTGAGAACTGGAGCCCAAAACTGAACTGCATATTCCAGATGGGGTCTTAATAATGATTTGAACAGGGGGTAAAATGATATCTCTCCCTCTGGAGTCCACACTTCTCCTAATACAGGAAACTACTTTTCTCGCTTTGGAAACCGCAGCTTAGGCTTGCATGCTATTATTAGCCACTTGCCAACCACCTTCAGCATATATACTGCGGCATGGTGGCTTGGCTGTGCAAACCAACGTACCTGTACGCTGGTCGTGCATGTGATACAGTAGGCACGTGTCCCCATGGGTCCGGCAGTCTCAATGTCTGCTGGCCACCCACGATCCCAGTACAGAGAGGCATAACGGGGATCTGCCTATGTAAACAAGGCGGTTCCCTGTTCTGTCAGGGGACACTACTGAGACATGCTGTTCCTAGTGATCAGGAACAGCGATCTCTGTGTTGTCCCAGTAAGCCCATCCCCACGCAGTTAGAACACACCCAGGGAACAGAGTGAACCCCTTGATTGCCCCCTTGTGTTAACCCCATTCACTGCCAGTGTCATTTATACATTGATCAGTACATTGTTTAAGCACTGATCACTGTAATAATGTCACTGGTCCCTAAAAAGTGTCACTTGGGGTCAGAATTGTCCGCCGAAATTTTTCAGTCCCACTAAAAATCACAAATCGCCACAATTACCAGTAAAAACAATAAAAAAAAATAAAAGTCCATAAATCTATCCAATAGTTTGTAGACGCTATGGGCCAGATCCACGAAGCGCGGCGCTTCTATCCGTCCGGCATAGTGTATCTCTGATACATTACGCCGCCGTAACTTACAGCTTTTTTTGTATCCTGAAAGAATTTCCGCCGTAAGTTACGGCGGCGTAGTGTAACTTAGGCGGCGTAAGGGCGCGCAATTCAAATGTATGTGATGGGGGCGTGTTTTATGTTAATACGTCTTGACCCGATGTAAATTACATTTTTTTTTAACGGCGAATGCGCCGTCCTTGGGGGTATCCCAGTGCGCATGCTCGAAATTAACCCGCAACAAGCCAATGCTTACAACGTTGACGTCATTCTACGCAAAGCCCTATTCGCGATCAACTTACGCAAACGACGTAACATTTTCAAAATTTCGACGCGGGAACGACGGCCATACTTAACATAGGATACGCCTCATATAGCAGGGGTAACTATACGCCGAAAAAAGCCTTACGGAAACAACGTAAAAAAATGCGCCGGCCGGACGTACGTTCGTGGATCGCCGTATCTAGCTAATTTGCATACTCAACGCGGAATTCGAACGGAAATGCCACCTAGCGGCCAGCGTAAATACGCACCTACGATTCGATACTACGATACTAAGACGTACGCCAGTCGGATCGAGCCCAGATTCAGTCGTATCTTGTTTTGTGGATACAAAACAAAGATACGACGGGGCATTTTAAAAATTACGCGGCATATCCATAGATACGCCGGCGTAATTCGTTTGTGGATTTGGCCCTATATCTTTTGTGCAAACCAATCAAAATAAGCCTATTGTGATTTTTTTCATCAAAAATATGTAGCATAATACATATTGGCCTAAACTGATGAATACATTTTTTTTTTATATATTTTTTGGGGATATGTATTATAGCAGAAAGTAAAAAAAATATGTATACCGTATAGATATTTTCAAAATTGTCTTTTTTTGTTTATAGTGCAAAAAAAAACGTAGAGGTGATCAAATACCTCCAAAAGAAAGCTCTATTTGTGGGGGAAAAAATAACAGATTTTGTTGAGTACAACATTGCAGAACCATGCAATTGTCAGTTAAAATAACGCAGTGTGGTATCGCAAAAAATTACCTGTCATTAAGGAGGTAAATCCTTTCAGTGCTGAAGTGGTTAAAGGGTCACTAAAGGAATTATTTTTTTCAGCTAAATAGCTTCCTTTACCTTGCTGCAGTCCTGGTTTCATGTCCTCATTGTTCGTTTTTGCTTTGATGTTGCTGTAAATCCTCTCTGTTTTGGACACTTCCTGGTTGCCTGTTTCCTGATAACCACAGTACTGGGAGATTTCTCACGGTGGTCACTAATCAAGGAGGTGTGTGTAAAACGAAACTGGATTGGTGCTGAGGAGTTTTAGACAAAGTATCACTGCTCTCTATTGGCTGACTGCCCTCTAGTGGCTCTCTGTACATCAGAGAACCAGCAAACAACAGCAAAAACGAAACTACACTGCAGGCACATTATATGATTGTTTTTTTATCTATTTTTAATCATTTTTAAAAGGAATCAGTTAACTATTATGTCTCTATGCCCTGTAAACAGTCATTTCAGCTAAAAAATTTTTTTCCTTTAGTGACCCTTTAAGCTTATGATCTACCAAAATTCCCAGATCCTTTTCCACCATTGATTACCCCAGTTGTATTCCTCCTAGTATGTATGATGCATGCATATTCTTAGCTCCCAAGTGCAAAACTTTACATTTATCAACATTAAACCTCATTTGTCACTTAGTTGCCCAATTAGACAGAGCATTGAGGTCGGCTTGTAAATTGGAGACATCCTGTAAGGACGTTATTCCACTGCATAGCTTGGTGTCATCTGCAAAGACTGAAGTGGTACTTTTAATCCCAGACCTTATATCCTTTATAAAGATATTAAAAAGTAAGGCTCCCAGCACTGAACCTTGTGGTACACCACTGATAACCTTAGATCAGGGGTCTCAAACTGGTGGCCCTCCAGCTGTTGCAGAACATACAAAAAAAATAGCAGGTCGGCTCAAAATCAGTTTACTGCAGCAGCAATTGAAATTGGTTGCCAGAGATTACTAGCCTTACCGCTCACTGATTGGTTGCGAGAGATTACAGCAGATCACTACTGTTCACTGATTGGTTGCCACAGGTTACTGCATACCATTACTGCTCACTGATTGGGTTGCTAGAGGTTACTGCACAGTGCACACTCTTGCCACTCACTGATTGAGTTGCTAGAGGTTACTGTACACCATTACTGCTCACTGACTGGGTTGCTATAGATTACTGCACACCATCACCACTCACTGATTGGGTTGCAGAAGTTACTGCACACCATTACTGCTCACTGATTGTGTTGCTATAGGTTACAGCACACCACCACTACTCACCGATTGGTTGCTAGAAGTTACTGCACACTGATTTCTGTAACTGTCAGCGACCGGCCCCTCTTCCTTGTCCAATCAGGGAATGATTTGTATTAATTTAAAAAAATGCAAGGTGTCTTGTAAATGGCACTTGTGCCAAGCAACCAATCTGAGACCCATAAGATAATTAAGATCCACCCACAGGGATCAGCCAAGCTGGACCAATGTAAGTACCAATGTAAGTGCAATACACATTATACCATGAGTTCAGCTTTAACTGTATTTTGTGTAAGGAGCATGGGGGAGATCATGTCCATAATGGGGGTGGTATTGACACTGCCCAAATGATCCACAATGGCTCAAAAGTGATATTGTCCAGAAATATTTAGACAGAATAAAGGTGGATAAAGCACCTGGACCAGATTCCATTCACCCACGCTGACAGTTACAAGCATGACTCCCATAGGCAGAGGCATGATGGGACTTGTAGTTCCGCAACAGCTGGAGGGCCGCCAGTTTAAGACCCCTGCCTTAGACCATTCAATGTAAAAATCATTAACCACGACTCTCTGAATTCCATCTTTTAACCAGTTTTCTATCCATTTACAAATTGATCTTTCCAATCCTGTAGACTTTACCTTACACATGAGCCATGTGTGGGGAACTGTGTCAAATGCTTTTGCAAAATCCAAGTATACCCCCTCCACAGCCACCCCTCTGTTTTATTAAGATTTTACTTCCTGCCTCATAAAAAAAAAAAAATCAGGTTTATTTGACAACTTCTGTCTTTCATGAATCCATGCTGTCTGTTGCTTAAAGTGTTTTTTTTTCCAGCAAGGACTTGTCTATGTGGTCTTTTTTTAAACTCTCCAATATCTTCCCAACGATAGAAGTTAAACTAACAGGTCTATAGTTACTTACTTGGTAAAGACTTTGATCTCTTTTTAAATATAGACACCGCATTGGCCCTGTGCCAATCCAGTGGTACCATTCCAGTAATTAACAAGTCTCTAAAAATTTGAAACAATACCTTTGAAATTACAGCGCTCAATTCTTTTAGGATCCGTGGGTGGATGGAATCTGGCCCAGGTGCTTTATCCACCTTTATTCGGTGTAAATATTTCTGGACAATATCACCTTTGAGCCATTGTGGATCATTTGGTGCTGTGTCACTCCCACCCCCATTATGGACATGAGCTCCCCCATGCTCCTTTGTATACACAGAGCTGAAGAAAGTATTTAACCACTTCCATACAGGGCACTTACGCACCTTCCCGCCCAAGCCAATTTTCAGCTTTCAGCACTGTCGCACTTTGAATGGCAATTGCGCGGTCATGCTACACTGTACCCAAACAAAATTGGCGTCCTTTTTCCCCCACAAATAGAGCTTTCTTTTGGTGGTATTTGATCACCTCTGCAATTTTTTTTTGCGCAACAACTAAAAAAAGACTGAAAATTTTAAAAAAAAATTACGTTTTTATTTTTTTCTGTAATTTTTTTTGTAAATAAGTAAGTTTTCTCTTTCAATTACGGGCACTAATATGGTGGCACTGATGGGCACAGATGAGATGGCACTGATGGACATCGATGAGGTAGTACTGACGGGCACAGATGAGGTGGCACTGATTGGCGGCGCTGGTATGCGGCACTGATGGGCACTCATATGCGGCACTGATGGGCACACATAGGAGGCACTGATGGGCACACATAGGCAGCACTGATGGGCACTGATGGGCGGCACTGATGGGCACTCATAGGCGGCACTGATGGGCACTCATGGGCGGCACTGGGCACTCATAGGCGGCACAGATGGGCACTCATGGGCGGAACTTATGGGTGGCACAGATGGGCACTGTGGGGTGGCACTTATGGGTGGCACAGATGGGCACTGTGGGGTGGCACTGATGGGCACTGTGGGGTGGCACTGATGGACACTGTGGGGTGGCACCAATGGACACTGTGGGGCGGCACTGATTTACTTATGTTGCCAGTCAGTGCCCATTTGTGGGCACTGACTGGCATCTTTTTTTTTGGCATCTTTTATTTATTTTTTCCAGACTTTTTTCTTTTCAGACTTGGTTGGACACGGCTGATCACGTGGTAAAGAGTCTCCGTGAGAGACTCTTTACCGAGATCGGTGTTGCGGGGTATCAGACTGACACCCTGCAACAACGATCGCCGCAATGCGCGCCCCCGGCGTCCAGTCAGGATTCTACAACCACTTTGCCGACGTCAATCTGTCATTGGCGGGCGGCAAGTGGTTAATAAATTAGCCTTCTCTTTGTCCCCAGTCACCCACTCTAGATTATTTTGTAAAGGGCCAACATGCTCAGACCTGACCTTCTTACTATTAATTTATCTGAAGAATTATTTGGGGTTTGTCCTACTATCATTTGCAATCTGTCATTGACGAGAGGGTGAGGTGTCTATAGCTCACATGAGGGTGACAGCAGTGCTCCTCTAAGGGCTCTTTCACACGTTCAGTTTTTCAGATCAGTTTTTTTTTCATCAGTTGATCCGTTTTTCCATCAGTTTTTCGTCAGTTTTTCGTCAGTTTTTCATCAGTTTTTGCATCAGTTTTTGCATCAGTTTTTCCATCCGTTTTTTCATCCGTTTTTTTTTTTTTTTTTGGGGGGCTTTTTACATAGAAAAACGGATGTTAGCGGAACGGATGATAAACGGATCATCCGTTAACGTCCGTTTTTCGTCCGTTCCGTTTTTTAGACGGAAGAAAAATAGGGTTTTCTTCCGTCCAAAAAAACGGAACTGAACGCAGACGGATGCTAACGGACGTTAGCGGATGCTCATCCACGGACGCTAGCCCATAGGGAAGCATTGTGGTCCGTTAACGGACGTCCAAAAAACGGACGAACGGAACGGACGTGTGAAAGAGCCCTTAAGGAGAAGTGCAGCAAGTGGTTGCTGTCACCCAAAGGCCTCTTTTTTAAACTGCCACTGTCAAACGTGTGTTGTTGATATGCATTTAGGGGGTATTTCTAAAAGCATCAAAAATCGCAAGCAATGATTTTTCAATGGAAACATTCAAGCTGAACTTTTACCTTTGTTCAGGTGTGGTCATATAGCTGTGTTTAGTAAAACTGAATACTTCTGCATACATTAGATGATTATAAACTTCAAACACGACTAAACACATGTGACTGTATGATGTAAACATGACCAGCTTGAAAGCAGGAACATCTAAATAAAGCAAATTAAGATCTGGGAAGCATAAGGCAACATTCACATGGGAGTTCATGTGCGGCCACTTGTAATTATCAGTAGATTCTTGCTGGTGGATGTAAACGCTGTTGCACTTACTGTGTGTTAACAGCAGCAGGTGTAAGCGGTAGCTGTCAAATTTGTACTATACAAATCAATGGCAGGTGCTGCTGCTATTCACATGTAACTGATTACCTGAGCAGTCACAGCAGAATATCAACCCTGGATGCAGCCAGTGTGGGCCCAGAATATAAAAGTTTCTGCAAAGTTCTGGCCACACACAAACTGGCCACAGGTAAATAGGCAGTTTCTTTACGATCAAAGCAGAGACCGTTGCTGCTTCCAGAGATAAGAAAGCAGAAGAATGTTTGTAATCATTTATAAAATGAAAACATATTTTAGTAAATTATCTTTTCATGGTGTCCAAATAAATATTTACTTTTGAGTTTATATTAATACTTATTTCCCTGGGAGGGTGGATATATCTGATTGCCCCCTGATTTTTTTTTTATCCCCCCGCCTCACAAACCTCCACATCCTTTTGGGGACCTGATGTGGGTAAATGGCCCCTGTCTTTTAACATTGATACAAGGTGCCTTGTAAGGGGGTGGGCTTGAGCAATGACATCACCCAAGATCCCCAGCTGTTTATTTACATTCTACCAGATGGGGGTTCTGCCAGTTAGTGGCCATAGATACATTGGGCCAGATCCACAGAGCAAGTACGCCAGCGTATCTACTCATACGCCAGCGTACTTTCAAATTTCCTGCGTCATATCTTTAGTTTGAATCCTCAAACCAAGATACGACGGCATTTGGGTAAGATCCGACAGGCGTACGGCTTCGTACGCCTTCGGATCTTAGATGCAATACTTCTGCGCCCGCTGGGTGGAGTTTGCGTTGTTTTCCGCGTCGGGTATGCAAATTAGCGATTTATGACGATCCACGAACGTACACGTGGCCGTCGCATTTTCTAACGTCGTCTGTAGTCGTTTTTTTCCGGCGTATAGTTAAAGCTGGTATTTTGCGGCGTATAGATAGACTTGCCATGTTAAGTATGGCCGTCGTTCCCGTGTCGAAATTTGAAAAAAATTTTTGCGTTAGTCGTCCGTGAATAGGGATGGACGTAACTCATGTCTAAGTTCAAAAAATGACGTTGTTGCGACGTCATTTCGCGCAAAGCACGGCGGGAAATTTCAAAACGGAGCATGCACAGTTCAATCGGCGCGGGGACGCGCTTCATTTAAATGAATCACGCCCCCTACCCGCCGATTTGAATTCCGCCTCCAGAAAAACACTACGCCGCCGTAACTTAAGGCGCAAATTCTTTGAGGATTCGAAGATCCGCCAGGTAAGGTACGGCGGCGTAGCGTATCTCTGATACGCTGCGCGGATCTAATTCTATGTGGATCTGCCCCATTATATTTAGTTACATTGTTGAACAGTGGGTCGTTATGGTGGCTGTAAACATTGTTTAGGTACTTTGATTGACGATACAATCGTTGGGTGACATGATTGGCAATAAGGGACTATGGCCCGGATTCTCGTAGCACTTATGCTGGCGTATCTCGAGATATGGCGCGTAAGTGTCAATGTGCGCCGTCATATCTGTGCGTCGTGCCCATAGAACTAGATACGCCTGAAAATAGGCTTCCTACGACCGACGTAAGTTTCCTATGCCGTCGTATCCTGGCCGCATATTTACGCTGGCCGCAAGGGGCGCTCCCATTGATTTCCGATTTGAATATGCAAATGAGTGAGATGCGCCTATTCACGAATGTACTTGCGCCTGGCGCATTAATATACGCAGATTACGTAAGTCGTACGTCCGGCGTAAAGTTAAGCCTCATAAAGCAGGTGTAAGTCATGTTAAGGTATGGACCAGGGAACAGCCATCGTATGTTACGTCGTTTACGTAGTAGTATGTGAATAGGGCTGGGATGTAGGTTACGTTCACGTCGTAGGCAGTGATTCGACGTATCTTAGGGAGTATTTCCGAAGTGATTCTGAGCATGCGCACTGGGATGCGTCCGCGGGACGGCGGATGCGCCGTTCGTTCGGCCCATCATTTGCATGGGGTCATGGTTAATTTAAATGGATCACGCCCACTTCCACCTACTTTGAATTAGGCCGGCTTACGCCGAAGACTTTACGTTACGCTGGCGCAACATTGGGAGCAAGTGCTTTGTGAATACTGTGCTCGCCGCTCTGCGCGACGTCGGCGTAGCGTATATTCGATACACTACGCCGGCATAACTATGCGCCGAGCTACGAGAATCCGGGCCATTGTTTTTATTTTCTTAGCGCATGTGGCCTGGTTTGGTTCAGGAAACAGGGGTGCATGCTCACTGCCCTAAATTTCTCATCCAGCTACCCTGCATGTCTGGATTTGGGATTTTAAAAGGAACCCCAGACCATGTTCTCTTTTTTGCTTTTGTCACTTTTAAAGGACTACATTGTATTGCTTAGTATAAACACAGTATATTGTTTAAAGACTTTGTATATTTTCATTGTTGTCCTTCAAGCTACATGAAAATACTCTTTACCCTGCTGAATGGCACTTTTGATTTTTTTTTTTTTGGCATTGGTACATGTACCCCTGGCACAGCCCAGCTACCCAAGATTCACCTCCTATAGACTTCAATGGGGTTTGGATCTAAGATCTGGGATCACAGACTTCCCACTGAGTTTGCCAAACCTTCTACAAGCTGAACCCAGTCTGGTCTATTCATCCCTAAATACTTTATAAACATCCCCTTTAAAGTGTATCTAGTTTTGAACAGAGTACGGAGTCCGTAGTACCATAATGAGTCCTCTCAATTTTTGTTCTGTAACCATTGCCACTGGGACTATAAGCAAAGGGAAAGCTTAAATTTTGAGCTGTCACTAGAAATTGAGTAAGAAAAGAAAAAATGTTCTAATTGGGACACTTGTTCCAGGAAAACTGTCTAGGAAGGGATTTCTCTCACTTTAGAGATTTCCTATGGTGTCTACAGCACAAGAAAGTAGGAGAAATTTATCCTATGGGACATTTCCGAAAACTGAAGAGTGCAAAATCTGGTGCAGCTGTGCATGGTATCCAATCAGCTTGTTAAATTAAGCTTTGACAAAAAAACTGGAAGCTGATTAGTTTCTATGCAGAGCTGCACCAGCTGCAGTCTCCAGTTTTAGTAAATCTCCCCCACAGTCTTCAAAAACATAAATAAAAAAAAAAGATGTTTCTGTATGGGTAGACTACTAGGAAAGAAAGAAGCAGTAAGAGACAGCTTTACAAGTCTTTAGAAAGAGAGCCACTTAAGGTGGTTCATGTAGTCTGATCTTTTTTTTTATGTCGAGCCAGCGTAGCTCAATATTAAAGTGATTGTAAATGATCACCTTGTAAAACAGTCCATTCAGTTTAAAATAGAAATGAAAGGCAAAACATTTTTGTATGGATTATACATTATAAATACCTTTTTTCTCTTTTTTATATGTGATTACATTCCCTCTGTTCTCAGTGGTGGGGGGGGGAGGGACAAGCCTGATCATTGGAGGAGCCTAGCTAGAGAACTGACAGTGCTGTGCTATCATGCCTGTCAGTTTTTAACCACTTAAGGACCGGACCAATATGCTGCTAAATGACCCAAGGGGTTTTTACAATTCGGCACTGCGTCGCTTTAACAGACAATTGCGCGGTTGTGCGATGTGGCTCCCAAACAAAATTGGCGTCCTTTTTCCCCCACAAATAGAGCTTTCTTTTGGTGGTATTTGATCACCTCTGCGGTTTTTATTTTTTGCGCTATAAACAAAAATAAAGCGACAATTTTGAAAAAAATGCAATATTCTTTACTTTTTGCTATAATAAATATCCCCCAAAAACATATAAAACATTTTTTTCCCCTCAGTTTAGGCCGATACGTATTCTTCTACCTATTTTTGGTAAAAAAAATTGCAATAAGCGTTTATCGATTGGTTTGCGCAAAATTTATAGCGTTTACAAAATAGGGGATAGTTTTATTATTTATTTTTTTACTACTAATGGAGGCGATCAGCGTTTTTTTTTGTGACTGCGACATTATGGCGGACACTTCGGACAGTTTTGACACATTTTTGGGACCATTGTCATTTTCACAGCAAAAAATTCATTTCAATTGCATTGTTTATTGTGAAAATGACAGTTGCAGTTTGGGAGTTAACCACAGGGGGCGCTGTAGGAGTTAGGGTTCACCTAGTGTGTGTTTACAACTGTAGGGGGGTGTGGCTGTAGGTCTGACGTCATCGATCGAGTCTCCCTATAAAAGGGATCACTCGATCGATGCAGCCGCCACAGTGAAGCACGGGGAAGCCGTGTTTACATACGGCTCTCCCCGTTCTTCAGCTCCGGGGAGCGATCGCGACGGGGCGGCTAGAAACAAATAGCCGCGCCCTCGTCCCGGATCGCTCCTGAAGCCACGGGAACCGCCACATGTACGGGGGGGACCCCCGACCCACTTCTAGGCAGGCACGTACAGGTACGTTGATGTTCCTGTCCGTGCCATTCTGCCGACGTAAATGTACATGCGGCGGTCCGGAAGTGGTTAATAGGAAAGCAGAGGGACTGGCAGGAACACCAGGGATCTCACACAAAGGAAGCAATACAAAGAAAACAGGATATTGTCTCATACAAGTACATGGTACAGCAGGCACATATCAGGAAAATGAAATGTTGGCGTAACAAATGTTTTAACTGCATATTTGCAGATTTATCTCTGGAAGCACATGTGAATTCATCACTAAATCAGCTTTAGCATCAGCAAGGTGTCACAGTTCTTTTGCCAATTTGCAACCCTATAGATCCATCAGGAATGGGACAGAGTCTTTGAATTTGGCGCCGATCTCCGCTCCCGTGCATCATAACGTCACAGGGAACAGAGATCGATGGCACAGGAGGACGCTGTGTGAATCGCTGTTTTGAATTGGGTCCCATTCCTGATGGACCCTATAGATCCATCAGGAATGGGACAGAGTCACAATTTTTGTCATGTTTGGAAAAGCCAACAGCATCCCCCTAATCCGTATGTGCAGATCTTCTTACTTCCTAAATTATTCCAAGAAAAGCCAAGAGGCATATGGCATGTGACCTTGTTTTTTTCAATTACAGCTTCCCATAGGTTTTGGTGAACTGGGTTTAAACCGAGTTCAGACTCAAACCACCTCTTACCTACTAATAATATTTGCCTCCTATAAGCTTTCTATAGGCTTCAGTGGTGTACGATGCCAAATTTGTGTTTCAAGCAGGATTCGCCAAAACTCTATTATCAGGAAACCCTTCCTCACTTACATTTAACTTCAGCCTTGTCTTGGATCAGTGTTTCCCATTCACATGTAAATGCATGATCATTGGGATTATAAATAGGTCTTTGATTCCTGTTTACATCTACTCACTTAATCAGAGCTTTTAGTACTGAAGGTAGCTTGAAGAATAACTTATTTAAGCATTTTCCATGAAAAACTTTGACAAATATTGTACTTGCTGACCTTAAGGGCACATTGGATAAAGACATATTATTGAACATTGAATAAATTGCCTTGAAGGCAAACTTGTAGGACAACCATGTGGCATAATTGGGAGATGAGAAAAAATTTGCTTTTCAAGTTATAAATGTACTTTGTAAATATTATTTGAATTCAGAAATACTAAGTTTTAGGCTGCATTCACACTGTAACGCCGCGTATGCGGCGTATTTTGCCGCGATTTGTGTAACTTTTTTTATTTTTTTCACAAATCATTTCGATTGCTGTCTATGGCCGAACGCCAATGCCGCCTGAAAAAAAGGGTCCAGGACTTGTTTTCAGGCGGCAGGCGTACGGCGTTTCGGCGTGAGATGTGAACCATCTCATAGACAGCAATGGAAATTCGCCCCTCCAGCGTATCGAGCGTCGGGCGTTTTGTCGCCTAGGTGTGAATAGAGTCCTAGGCTTTGCTTGAAATATTCTCGTGGTGTTCTGGCTGGAAACAATGTTTGCCGTGTTGGGCAAGAATAAAAGCACAGAAAAAAGACACCTTGCTGTTTGGACATTCCGTCATTGCTCATCATCATCATACCCCTAGACGCATTACAGAAGGTAACACGCCATCCCAAATCTATCCAGCGGCTCCTGCGGGGGTAGCGCTACAGTTATAATACAGAGTTGTTCCCCTTTGTGTCTATAACAGCTTCAACTCTTTTAAGAAGAACATTTTGGAATGTGTCTATGAAATTTTGTAACCATTCAGCAAAAAGACCATTTTTGAGGTCAGATACTGATGTTTGATGAAATAGGGACCATTCTAATTCATCCCAAAAGTGTTTAATAAGGTTCCATCAGGGTTCTGTCTTCCATAGAAAACTTGTCAAACTGTGCCTTTATAGACCTGGTTTTGTGCACAATAAAAAGGCCTCCCCCAAACAGTTGCCACAGGATTGGAAGCACACCGCTATTAAAAAGGTATTTGCTATAGCATCTACAGTACCCATTTAAAACTAACTTTACACAAGGATTGTAAAACCGGATGTTAGTATTTAACTCCAAATGGTAAAATGCTTGAAGTATCTTCTCCTGAGCATACAGTCATTGTTAAGTGTATGCTGGTCGAGTTGACCCCAACACTACTAAGGAGTGCACCAGGGATTCACATATCTTACCAGTGTAACAACTGTGTCCTAACATTGTCTATGTAAATAAATGTGCTCCATGTAGAGTCATATTGTTGCAATTGCAACAAAATCAGTGTCTGATCCTACAACTATTTACTCCATATAGGGCTAGCTCAAAGTTAATCATGCACTGGTAGACAGAGCTGCTCAACAGGTTGGTTTACTGAAGGAGCCATCATGACCCTAGCCTACTGTATGTTCTCATAAATTCCTGGTAAAAATACTTATTTTTGTATGTATTTATTACAGATATTTAAGTAACGGTGGCAATTTGTGCAGCACAATACATAATTTACATTTGTATTAGTGTCTAGGAGTTTACAGCAGGCCTGCCAACTATGGGCTAGATTCAGCACTGAATTACGCTGGCGTATCTATAGATACGCCGCGTAAATTCAAAGCTGCTCCGGCGTATCTTCTTTCTGTATTCAGAAAGCAAGATACACCAAAATTAGCCTAAGATCCGACTGGCGTAAGTCTCTTACATCGTCGTATCTTAGGGTGCATATTTACGCTGGCCGCTAGGTGGCGCTTCCGTCGTATTCGGCGTAGAATATGCAAATGACCTAGATACGCCGATTCACAAATTTTCGTACGCCGGCACTATTTTTTTACGTCGTTTACGTTAGGCTTTTTCGGCGTAAGGTTGCTCCTGCTATTATGAGGCGTAATTTTTTACATTGTTTGCGTAAGTCGTTCACGAATAGGGCTGGACATAATTTACGTTCACGTCTAAACCAATGATGTCCTTGCGGCGTACTTTGGAGCAATGCACACTGGGAAATTCCAAGGACGGCGCATGCGCCGTTCAGGAAAAACGTCAATCACGTCGGGTCACCAAGAATTAACATAAAACACGCCCCCTCATCCTCATTTGAATTACGCGCGCTTACACAGGCCCCATTTACGATACACCGCCGTAACTTAGGAGGCAAGTGCTTTGTGAATACAGCACTTGCCTCTCTAACTTACGGCGACGTAGCGTAAATACGATACGCTGCGCCGCCGTAACAATGCGCTCCCCTACCTGAATCTAGCCCTATCTGTATTTTCATGGATAGTTTGAAAAAGCTCCCTGATTTCTCCTGGACATAGACAGCAGAAGCTGTTCTGTGAAAATATGGTGGCTGACGGAGGCTCAAAAAACACACACACACCATGGAAAAAAGTCCTTTATTAAAAAAAATATATAAAATCCAGCGGTGGTAATCCACTCTCGATCCCGGCTTCCCGCTCCAACGTTGTCGGTATCCAGCGACGGGTGATCTCCTCTCCGGTCCAGCGATGAGAAGATCGTCTGGGATCCAGAGCGCAGCATCGCCGGCCGCCTGTCTCCTCCGGAGACAGCCCGGCGAATGAAGCTGCTGAAGTTAGTGACATTTCTTATATTGGTGAGGCGGGGCCACCCGTCACGTGACCCCGCCCCCTCTGATGCAAGGGGTGTGTCAGAGGGGGACGCCTCACCTATATAAGAAATGTCACTAGCTTCAGCAGCGTCATTCGCCAGGCTTTCTCCAGTGCAGACAGGCGGCTGGCGATGCTGCGCCCTGGATCCCGGACGATCTTCTCATCGCTGGACCGGAGAGGAGATCACCCTTCGCTGAATACCGACAACGTTGGAGCGGGGAGCCGGGATCGAGAGTGGATTACCACCGCTGGATTTTTTTTTTTTAAATAAAGGACTTTTTTCCACGGTGTGTGTGTGTTTTTTTACAACTATTTACATTTCCTTCGTGAAATGGTAGGGGTACAATGTACCCTATTACCAATTCACATAGGGGAGGCAAGGATCTGGGGGTCCCATTTGTTAAAGGGGTCTTCGAGTTTCTGATAAGCCCCCCGCCCGCAGACCCCCACAACCACTGGGCAAGGGTTGTGGGGATGAGGCCCTTGTCCCCATCAACATGGGGACATCCTCCCTATGTTGAGGGCATGTGGCCTGGTACGGTTCAGGATGGGGGGGTACTCTCTGTCCCCCCTTCTTTTCTGCGGCGGGCAAGGTTACGTGCTCGGATAAGTGGTCGGGTGAAGGGTCTGGAATGGATATTTGGGGGGAACCCCAAGTAATTTTTTTTAAATTGACGGCGGGGTTCCCCTTAATATCCATACCAGACCTAAAGGGCCTGGTAATTGAATTTGGGGGGACCCCACGCTTTTTTTAATGAATTAATTCTCTCTGAATTGCCGGGAGCCGACAATTCATTATAGCCGCAAGTCAGTTTTAAATGACTTTTTTTCTTTCAGAAATTACACTTTGTGCAGGGACAGTTTTAAGTATGGGAAACGTGCTATTTCACGTGCTTACTTTACACCCCCCCCCTAGGTACGAAATTTAAAGGAATATTTCACTTTTATTGTTTCACTTTAAGCATTAATAAATTCACTGCTCCCGAAAAAACGGCTGTTTTTAAAACTTTTGTTTGGTGCAGGACCCAGGTCCCCAAACACTTTTTAGGACAATAACTTGCATATTAGCCTTTAAAATTAGCACTTTAGATTTCTCCCATATACTTTAACAGGGTGTTCTACGGCTTTTTGAATTTGCCGCGAACACCCCAAATTGTTCGTTGTTCGCCGAAGAGGCGAACAGGCAATGTTCGAGTCGAACATGAGTTCGACTCGAACTCGAAGCTCATCCCTACTCAGCAGCCTTCTGGATAGGGATGAGCCGAACACCCCCCCGTTCGGTTCGCAACAGGACCTTCGAACGGACCGAGCGTTAGCGCAAACATTTAGAACCCCATTGACGTCTATGGGACTCGAACGTTCGAATTCAAAAGTGCTAATTTTAAAGCCTAATATGCAAGTTATTGTCGTAAAATGTCTTTGAGAACCCGGGTCTTTCCCCAGGGAACATGTATCAATGGAAAAACAGTTTTAAAAAGGGTTGTTTTTTCTGGAGCAGTGATTTTAATGATGCTTAAAGTGAAAAAAAAAAAATGAAAAATTACTTTAAATATCGTACCTGCTGGGTGTCTAAAGAATGCCTGTGAAGTGGACCGTGTACAAAATTAGATTACTATAAGAAAAAGGTAATTTAAAACTGCTTGCGGCTTTAATATAATGTCTGGTCCCTGCAATATGGATGAAAATCATTGAGAAAAATAGCACAGACACAGACAGTACACACACCACATAGCTTTAGGTGCACACTGCAGAGGACATGGGCAGTACACACACCACGTAGCTTTAGGTGCACACTGCAGAGGACACAGGCAGTACACATCACGTAGCTTTAGGTGCACACTGCAGAGAACACAGGCAGTTCACACCACGTAGCTTTAGGTGCACACTTCAGAGGACATGGGCAGTACACACACCACGTAGCTTTAGGTGCACACTGCAGAGGACACAGGCAGTACACACCACGTAGCTTTAGGTGCACACTGCAGAGGACACTGATACTGCAGCTAGCACAATCACCTGCCTGCCAGTAAATTAGGAAGTGCGGATCTAGCTAAACTATACAGTGTATAAATATATATACAACACCTGGGATGCATATATATCCTCTACACACAGTAACTTTAACTGACTAGCTTGCTTGCCTACCTGCTCTACCTACTAAAAATGACACTCTCTCTCTGTCTCTAACCACCGCCGCAACACACTACACAAGGCCGACCTGCAGGCGGCCTTTTATAGTGTGGGGCGTGTACTAAACCCCCTGAGCCATAATTGGCTAAAGCCACCCTGGCTTTGGCCAATTATGGCTCTCCATTTTTTTGCAAGCTGTGATTGGCCAAGCATGCGGGTCATAGTGCATGCTTGGCCAATCATCAGCCAGCAATGCACTGCGATGCCAGATTGAATTATGGGCCATGAAACGCCACTTGAATTTGGCGCGAATGGCCCAAAACGTTCGTAATTCGTCGAACGATCGAACATACGATGTTCGAGTTGAACATGAGTTTGACTCGAATACGAAGCTCATCAATACTTCTGGATTCTAAGGCCCCGTACTCACGACCAAACATGTCTGCTGAAACTGGTCCGCAGACCAGTTTCAGCAGACATGTTTGGCCGTGTGTTGGCCCGAGCGGACCATTTTGGGACGGATCGGACAGGTTTCCAGCGGACAACTGTTTCCCGGACTTGTTTTAAAACAGTCCGCTGGAAACCTGTGCGCCCGGACATGTACGGTCGTCTGTACAGACCTACCGTACATGTCCTGCCGCCCGCATCCATCGCATGCGTCGAATGACTTCGACGCATGCGTGGAAGCATTTTTAAGGCGGCCCGCCCACATCGCCGCGTCATTGTCGCGGCGACACCGCGTCATCGACGCGGCGACACCGCGGACACGCCCCGCGTAATGTTTACGCGCGGGCTTCTGTTCGATGGTGTGTATAGCCATCGAACAGAAGTCCCCGGGCAGTCCCCGGCCAGACATGTCCGATGGAAACGGTCTGCAGACCGTTTTCATCGGACATGTCCTGCCGTGAGTACTCGGCCTAAGAGTCACCTAAAGGAACTGAGTGAGTACAAAACAGCACTTACACCCAAAGAAAGGACAGTGAAGTGCAATACCACACATGTCTGGGACCAGGAGTAGCTTAAGTGCAGTGTAATACAGCCAGGAGTACCCTAGCATTTACAATTTTAGTCCTAGATCAGCCAGGTGCTGTGCAATACAGCCAGTCGCAGTGTTATCAACATCACTTTTGGGGAATTGTATTCCCTATTTCAGCACCATTACTGCCATTGTTATGCAGCACACGTTCAGTTTGGATTATAGCAGCCAGAGACTTTAGAAGGTCCTCAACCATTTGTTTGGAGTTTGTAACTTCTTCAGTTCGGGACATCCCATGTACCCCCAATTTCCATCCAAGTTCTACGTTTTCAAAATAAACCCTAAAAAACAAAACTCCTGGACTGTTTCTTGAGCCATTGGAGACAGTGTGGAAAATTCCTTTTGCCTGGCTGTGGGTGTGTCAGAAACCATGAATCAGACCGAGACAGAAGTACAGTTAAATCACACTTGTTTATTAATAAAAATCAAAAGGTAAACAGAGAAAGCGTAGTCAAAACATAGCCAGAGTTCAGTACCCGTATCGGGTATTCATCCAAGCCAATGTCCAAGAGCCAGCAATAAAGGTAGTAGTACAGCAAGCAGGATCTGTAGCCAGAGGGAGCATCAGTCAAGCAGGTCTTCAACAGGAATGCAGGAGAAAGTCTCTTGTGATGTTAACACAGGCGAAGGCAAAGAGCAAATGAACTGGAAGGCTTTAAGTAGGCAGAGCTGATGAGCAGGATCATCAACAGGTGAGTCACTGTGGAGAGAAAGGAGCTGGCAATTAGCTGACAGCTGAGCTGCCAGCACAGAGAAGGAAGGGCTGAGCCCAGCCCTTACAGGATGCTGTGAAGGGGAAATAGGCCCAAAGTCCAGAGGCTCCTTTGGAGGTAGCACTACATAAGATTTAACCCAATAAATGCTAAACAGCATGGATGGAGGTATTTCTCCTGCTGGCTGTGTTATTTTGACAGCTGACACCCAACAGTGACCTCTTCTGATTGGATGCAGCCACTATTAAGCTGGCAATTTTCCACCCGCCTCCTTAAATTTTGAGATCAAAGTATGTCAGGTGGGAGGGTGCCAACAGGGCCACCTATGGCTCGAATGTCAGCCTATTCATCAGGAACCAGCTAAAATTCACTCCATGTATATCCAGCTTAAGACATGAGATCATCTGCTGACCCAGCCAAAAACTTTCATCTATTTTCTATGGGTTTTTAATTTGTGCTAGCATCTTTAGTCATGCTCAGGATTTCACAGATAAGTTCACTAACTAGTTCCCTAATTGTTATTTTGCCCCACCACGTTTTTGCTAATCCTTGCTGTCAGATGACTACAAAAAAGGGACTTTAGTGGAACGACTAATATTGTCTCCTTGATTCTAAGCTGGACACAAGGGATAAGTAAGCTGGTTTTTGTTGTGTCTTATCTTCTTTAAGAGGCAGCGTGGATGACATTTATCCAAACAAAACAAGACTCCATGAGAGACAAACAAGGATTTTAACATGTCTCCTTCTTCTGCCCCATCAGTTCCTAATTCTAAAATCTTCTTCTCAAATAGTGCCCTTTATTTGGCATACTTCAAGTAGTAAATGTTCTCTTTAAATATAGTTTAAAGCTTCTTTTGGTAGATTAACCCTGTTGTGTGGAGTGATGAAGCTGGATTAACCCCTGAGAAACTCACCATTGTTCCTCATCATTACATTTATCCTTGTGTCCTCCATTATCTGTTCATTTCAGAGGACAAAATGGAACAAAGTCTAATCCTTGATTATCATTTGCACTAGTGGTAGGGAACCTATTTTGCCCTCATTGAGAGTTGATTCAAAAGTTAAAACAAACAAGCTGTCTGGATAAATAATTTTCTAGACGTATGAGCGAAAGCGCAAATAGCAAAGTGTCGGCATTCATCTAAGTGAAAGCTGTATGACATCACTGAAATGAGTCAACAGCCTGTCAGTGCTCTGTTTCCTATGGACTTCATCATCTTGCCCATGCATTTCACCTCTGCAACAATTTTATGAAAACAGACGCATTCTGAATTATTGCTCATTTTTCCAATAATTATACAACCACACATTTTTTCCCCAAGATTTAAACTAGTGGGGAACATTTGAAAAAAAAAAAAAAAAGTGACAAGTTGAATTTAGTAGATTAGCAGGGAAAAAGTTATGTATTTTAGATTAACAGGCCTTCACAACCTTCTTATCTTGCATTGTATTTTTATTTAATTTGTATTAAAAAATTTTATTATGTTGCTCTTTATTTTGCAAAGCGCTACACAAACTGTTGCCAATATATAGTATGAAACCTTGCATCATAATAATATCAGAAATAATAATACATTTAGCTGTGGAGCAACTCATTTTCTACTGCTTATTTCTCATTTTAAACTTTCTAAAAAGAAATAAAATCAAATGTAGTCAAACAGGAAATGGATTTACTGTATAAATACAGTTCTGTGTCTTTCCTTCAGCATATTCTTAAACACAATATATTTTCTCAGGTCAGACCTATTGTTTTAGTGCAGTCTCAGTTGCATCCAAGTTGGAGACCCTCCCTGAAGATAGATTGCCGATTGCAAACATTGAATCTGTTCTTATCAAAGGGAAAGGGCTTCCAGAGATATGAATACAACGTGAAAAGCCTATTACACAATTGTAGGATAAAATTGAAAATGAATATGAAAAGAATAAGGAAAGGGAGGGACGAACCAACATAGGAAAATAGGAACCATTCATGACTAATCTAAACTACATACAAAATGAAATCTGTAAACAATGGATATGAAATGAGAACCAAATCAGTATACACCAAGTTAACCTTTTCATAGATTTAACAATGAATTCAACTCTGAATATGCTTATTTCAACTTTAAATAAATAGGTTGGCCGGGCTATTTTGTGTGTATACTGTACAAATAGACAATAACAACTAACTATCATTCTCACTGGAAACACTTACATCCCTTACCTATTGTGGAATTAGGCTCCTACCCATTTCAACCCTCACAGACAGATGACACCAAATGACTTGAACAATATATCCACACTCTTGAGTAAAAATGGCATAAAATTAGGTCGCTGCAAGACTTTGCCATGTACAGTATAAAGAATAAAAGATAGATGAAGGATGGATGGCCGCACTCCAAAAACCGTACAGGTTGTCTTTTATTAAATGAACAGCAGATACATCACCAGATCAAAACAACAGGAACAGGGGAACAGCCGACGTTTCGCACAAAATCAGTGCTTATTCATGGCATGCCACCCTTGGAATCCTGTAAACAGTGTGTGACCGTATAGTAGACCCACCTGGAGCGGTGACTTTCTTTCTTCTACAGTATAAAGAAGCGCTCCTAAAATATAATGCCCTCCTTCATGCTCCCGACCTATTTTACCCCCCTCTGCCAACCAGCTTATTCGTTGCCCATGACATTGCCTTATTTCAGAAACAAAATAGATGCAATTATTGATGAGATTGCTACTGCTCAGTCATCTCCCTCAATTACCAAACCATCTCTACTGTCACATTCAACAATCTCCACTTTTGACCCCATCACTACAGAGGGGGTTACTAACATTTTCACTGATGTCCACCTTTCTGAGCATGCATGGTTTTTTTCTCCGTCGGAGTTCCACACAGACGATAGGAATTTCCTATCATTTTTTTTCCATCGGAAAAATAAATAAAACATGCTCTATTTCTAAATACAGACAAAAAAAGTCAGATGGGGCCCACACACGATGGACTTTTTTCATCGGAAATTCCAATCGTGTGTACGCGGCACACTTCCTCAGTCTCCTTGTGCATTACTAATCTACTGGCATATCAATAAGGAATTCAATGAGGAATCCAAGAAGGCACTCCATCCAGGAGGCACTGAGATTTTGATGTGATTTCATAAAACGTAGTGAGAGGATAAAAACATTCAGAGAGCTCACTAAGCTGCTCACAACAGACAGGGCTGCCCTCCTGTGGATACCCAGTAGGTTACTAGGTAAAAACAGTCACGGATGTCTGGAGCAAATGACCAAAGGAAAAAACTGTGTAACTTATTTATTAGTTTATGGGTGTCAGAAAACTTCCCCTGCATCAGGGCTTCAGTTAGGCCAGCCATACATGGATTGAATTTATTTTCTGCAACCACTGGTTGCAGGAAATAAATTTGCTAGATTCTCCCAGTGTTGATGGAGGAATCCCTCTTGCCGGGCCATTGTCTTCTCCTGGTGGGGGTGGGCAAGGGAAGGTGTCCCCTCCAGGTAATGACAGTGATTATCACTAGCAGCTATAGCAGCCGCTTGCAATAATCGCAAGAGAATCCAGCAGGCTGGTTGTACCCAATTCGATTGATCAGTCAACTTCGTACATTCAGCCTGCCAGTGACCATTAATGGTTCGAACCATGTATGGCTGTGCTTAAAAGAAACTTCTTATCACAGAGATACCTCATATTATTTCATTCTCCCTGTTTCCCAAGGCTTTTCCATTGAGAATATTAGCAAAGCTCTCCTTCCATTACACCCATAACAGGGTCCTAGGTGTAGACCTGGACTCTGACCTCTCAATTCTTGTCTATCCTGCCTGTAGCTAGCAACTGCTTTTTACTTATTAGATACACTCATACCCACACAGTTACTACCCTTTGTATCACTTCCCCATCCCTTTAGATTGTAAGCTCTCACAAGCTGAGCCTTTCAAGCCTTCTTGTGTTAAATTGTATTGTAACTATATGGTCTCCCTTTATTTTGTAACGTGCTGAGCAAACAGTTTGTGCTATATAAATCCCCTATATTCATATTAATAATTATAGTTATCTGATGTTCAGCTTGTTGCTATAGACATCACATTATTTTTAAGGTTGGCCATACAGATCCAATCTCTGGGCACCCTACACAGAGCAAATTACTAAATGGCTCATTATGGTGAAAAATATTATATGTGGTAATAGTATGTGGATAATACTTGTAATGATAGCATTCAGTATATAATCTTCTTTTAGCTTTCACATGCCTTTATTTATCTATTTCTCTGCAATTATATGCAGATCAAGCTGGGCAGAAAAAGTGACTGTTACAGGGATCAGGGCAAGCCAACACTGTCTGCAGTGCTTTCAATGGTTGACTATTATTTAAATGGTTAAAATCAATTTTTCAGGCTTTTTTTCTAGGAAAGTCCAGACATGTGTATCCTAAATCCAGACTTTTTTTTCGGAAGTCCGACGGACCTTAGATAGAGAACCTGTTCTCTTTCTTTCCGTCGGACTTCCGACGGACTCACGGCAGACTTTTGCACAGTTAAAAGTCCGACCGTGTGTACAAGGCATTAGCTGGAGTTGGTGAATGCAATGTTAACTGAACATGATGAATGCAATTTAACACATATGTCTAAGCATTTGATAAATTTGAGCTGATCATAGGTAGAATTAATTAGAGAAATGTGTAGTTAGATAATTATCTAGAATTGTAAATACAGTAAAAAAATATGGTAAAAAAGAAGCCTGCCCTTGTGTAGCAACTGGTACGAATCATATGATTCATCCCATGATTAAGTCAAATTTTACGACGAAACATGTTGGGAGCTTGGTTATCATCTGATCAGTGACCAATTGCTAACGTGAGAAGACAGGCCAGTCGTATGTTTGCTCGCCAGTGACCGGCGTCTGGTTTCTCTTCACGCCAGCTTCAGTTTATTTCCAATACAGTGTGGAGATCGAGTGGTGTGAGTTGCCTAGTTAATTTTTGGGTCCGCCGAGACCATTGCATTTCAGCCGCACAATACTGAGGAGTCTTTGATGTGTATCTATCACGCTTTTTTAATTTTGGCACTGTGTGAGTGCACTCTTTGAAGATTTTGTTTGTGGTTTGTGATTAAAATTGCTTTTATGGTATCACACTATGTTACACTCTTTTCATTTTTGAGGATTTTATCTGTCCACCTGTCTGGGAATGGAAGCTCGCCTGCTGATTTAAACTAACTATAACAAAGCTTTTGTGCCAAAACACGAGAGTGCTAGGCATATTGTTCTGGTGAGTGGCCATTTCTATTGGTGGAGGATTCACTATTGTTTCACATCGGGTGTGGTGGAAGATTATTTTGAATATCATTTGAAGATTTTACACCTTGAAAGAAGCAAAGAAGCGTTTTTTCCTTTTTGCTCCTCCATGAACTTTATGTTTTCCTATGAACACTTTTATTACAGGTTTTTGATTCATTTGCATTTATATTGAAGATTATTATTACTTATCACCTTATCACAGTGTGATTCACACACACTTGAGCGCTGTTTGTATATAATTTTGTGGTTTATTTGTTTAAAACACGTTATATATTTTTTTCACATTGATATCTTTAGAACAGCAGCTGTGATTACTATTATTGTCTTTGTCTTGAGCGCAGAGGTGTGATTCAATAGGGCGCCATTTTTTGATCACACTTTATCCTTAATTATATATGATTGTTATTGATGATAGCTAGAATAATATCACTAAATTGTTGTGATAACTGAAATGTTACATTAAGGAATACTCCTTACATTTGGTTCTATATACTTCATGAGAGAAGCATAGTTATACCTGCTTTTTTGCATTTTATTCTTTTCATTGTACTGTACTAATATGAATGGTATTATTCTTATGACTTTCATTATGCTTTGTGAAAACATAATAAAACATTCAAACAAAAGGAAATACCCTTTATCTCCCTTCATCGAAACTGTAGACACTGAACAGTAATTGAAAGGAAATCTCTCTCCAGCTAGGCAGTGGTCAGTAGAACAAGCATCCACTTTATAAAATGTCCCATGTTCTATTGACAACAATTTTGCCACACTTTCTGTCTCAGTAACAATGGTCACCTGAACAAATAAAAGGAGTAAAGTTTTGGCTTTAGATATACTAGATATACTATCACCCCTTTTTTCTACTGGTTTCCATCTTTAAATGGCAGATCGGTGACCCTATATTTACCCAGTACCATTCATAATGATGCTGGATAAATAGCCATCACTCTGTTCTGATGATTTATCCTGAAACAAAGCAATCCTGGGAGACAGATCCTCCCTCTTCAGCACGCAGAAAGTGATTGACAGCCTCAGCTATGCATGGTTCATTATAAGACTATGAAGAGTGGTGTATGTCTATTCCATCCCCTCAGGTCTCAGATTACACTCAGCTCTACTCTCTGTGCAATATGTGACATTAAATCCCCCCCCCCTACCTTTTTAAAGCAGAGCTCCACCCAAAACGAAAGCTCTGCTTATTTTCCTCCTTCCCCCTCTGCTGCCACAATTGGCACCTATTGGGGGAAGCGGGTATATGGTTTTGACAGGTACCCGCTCCCACTTCCTGTTGATTTCACTGCGGCAAAGTCATCCGGAAGTTTGACCCCATCCTCCTTCCCCCGATGCTGTGCCATTCACAAAGCACAGCACACTTTGCGCATGCTCAGTAGGTGTCAGGAAAGGTTCCATCCGCTGGTAACATCTATCATTTGGCATGCAGTACTGAGGTCCACCAGCAGGTGTCTCCTGGCAGTTTTGAACTGTCAGGGAACTTCTCCCTGCTGGTGTTGTGTCATCCTTGGGCCACAGTACTGGCGTCCACCAGCGGATGGATCCTGGCAGTGTGGAGCAGACAGCACCTTTTGCGCTCAGGTGTGACTTGAGGCCAATTACAGGCATTTCTATAAATACCCGGCAAGTGCAAACATACCTTGCCCTGGTATCGTCCTTGTGCCCTGATCCGTACCTGCTGCCTGATTATCTGAATCTGTTCCTGTTCCTGAAATCTGCTACCTGAGTTCCTGATCCTATCTCCCTGTGTATGACCTTGGCCTGGCTAACGTTTATGCTTCTGGAATATCCCTTTGTCAATCTGCCGATCTGCTGTGTATGACCCTGGCCTGGCTATTGTTTCTGATTCTGGCATTTCCCATTTATTGTACATATCTGTCTGTTGTTATTTGTGGGTCTCTGTCTGTTGGTTGGTTTGTTGCACTGTGTCATATTGGAGGTGGTTGTATTTATATTATTTACTTACCTAAATAAATCATTACATTTTCACCTATATGTGTTTGGTGTTCCTCTGCTGCTAGCCACACATTTCTGTTCACACCTGGTACATGACAGTAGGGGACTGCCGATTTCCCTTACCTAAAATGGCGGTAGCAGCACCTGAGAGCTGTTTGAAAAATCAGCTTGGATGAAGACAATGCTGGATTTGTGGACAGATAGGGGTACTGATATTAAAAGTTAGCAGCTATAGTATTTTAGTATTTGTAGCTGCTGACTGTAGCCTGGAGCTCCTCTTTAAAGCGGGGGTTCACCCTATCGACGGGAAAAAAAATTTTTTTTTTTCTTTTACCTTTAAATCAGGCATTGTAGCGCGAGCTACAGTATGCCTGTCCCGAATTTTTTCCCCCCATACTCACCTTGTAGTCGTCCATCGAAGATACCGGGGAATGGGCGTGCCTCTGGAGACGGAGGATGATTGACGGCCGGCTCTGGCGCGTCACGCTTCTCCGGAAATAGCCGAAATAGGCTTGGTCTTCACGACGCGTGCGCATAGCCTGTGCGCACGCGCCGTGAAGAGCCGAGACCTACTCCGGCTGTCTTCGGGGAGAGTGACGTGCCAGGGCCGGCCGTCAATCATCCTCCCTCTCCATAGGCACGCCCATTCCCCGCGGGAGCCGAAATCTACGATGGACGACTACGAGGTGAGTACGGGGTTAAAAAAATCGGGACAGGCATACTGTAGCTCGCGCTACAATGCCTGTCTCGATGGTAACATCAAGTACGAGAGGGTGAACTACCGCTTTAAGCTCAGAAATACTGTGTAAACTGTGCACTTTCAATGACTAGAGGAGAGAGGGCTGCAGATAAACAGGGATCATGTATGTAGGTGGATTTTTTTCTCTGTGTGTCACCTGATGCCAGTCACTTCACTGGGTATATGTAAGGATTTACAACCACTTTAACATGGGTTGGACTTGATGGACTTTTTTCAACCTCACCTACTTTGTAACTGTGTAACTGCGTGTAACTCCTTAGAGCCGGTTCACACAGGGGCGGCACGACTTCGGGGGAGACTCGGGCCAGGCGACCTGAAGACGACTTCCAAGGCAACTTGCAAAATGACTTCTGTATAGAAGTCAATGCAAATCGCCCCGAGTCGCCCCCGAAGTTGTACAAGAACCTTTTTCTAAGTCGGAGCGACTTGCGTCGCTCCTATTAGAACGGTTCTATTCACTAGAATGGGACGCGACTTGTCAGGCGGCTGCGTCGCCTGAAGAGTCGCCCCAGTGTGAACCGGGTCTTAGTTTAAAAAAATGTGGCATCTTTTGCTATCTATTTTCCAAAACAAAAGTGTAAATTCTGGTGTTTTCATGCTATTCTCGTATTTTAATTGAAAGTAAGGAAAATGTTTTAAAAATGTTTGAATTTTTGGGCTTTTACCTTACCTTTATCAAAAATCTAAAGCTTAGTGGTTATTCAATACCAGCAAAATAGAGCTTGATCTGCCTAAAAATGATATTACATTCATTTAGGTATCATGTTGCATGATGGACTAATTGTCAGTCAAACTGTCATAGAGCTGAAAACTGAAAAATAGTGGGTAAAGAAGGGGTATTACAGGCTAGTACTCAAGTGGTTAATCAACCGCAGATTTTTTTTTAACATGGGTGAAAAACTCTGAGAGCAATAATTCATTTTAACAAATTTGCACTGATTTGCTTATTGGTTGGGTTTCTCCTGCCATTGTGAACATTAATATGAGATGGGTGCGGAAATCGCTAACCCATAGTACATCAAAGCCTTATGATAGAGCCAGGATCAAAAACAACTCCAGGAATCATTTACACAAACCGACAACAATGATGTACATGAGAATATAGCTTGTTAAGGGATTTAAACCTGAAGTACTTTCCAGGATGTAGTTTTCCTTTAAGATTAAGTAGCTGAATAAACAACATATTGATTGAAGCGGACAGAATTCCTAACTATGCGTTGGAGTACCGGAGAGGAAATGATAGACAACTCCTTGATTTTTTTCCAACCTGTGCATACCATTAAAAGAACACCTGGCTGATATACTCATGTTTGTCCTCATAGCTACGTTGAGAACAGCACAATGTTTGATACCTACATGACAGCCTTAAATGATCCTTTCAGAGCGGAACATTCTTTACAGAAAATGGAACAGAAAAAAAAAAGAAGTAGCAGATGCACAGTAGACATGTCTTTGTACCATTTAGATGAATACATTGTACAAATAAATCATGATGATAAATATTTTAACATTATGCACTCCCAAAAGTGTCAGTAAGATAATTTTTCTTTAGGAAAGACTCCTACTCAATGAATGTTAAAGGCAGACATGTCTTATCATCTGACCTCTGTCAGCTGTATGGTGGAAAAAATGCTTCTGTGAGGTTGGTTTAAACACCATATTCCCAGTGTAACACTTGAGTATTAACGGGAAATATTATAATGCATAACTTTAAAGGATGACTGATAGCATATATTCCCTGTTTTGGAATTTTTAAAAATGAATAGGAAAAACCGTGAATAATTTATTCTTTCTGTATCTTGTTATATTTCCCAAGAGCAATTTAGGGAGCCATTAATACTGGTAATGAAATACCTTAAGTATATTTTTCTTAAGTAGTAATGAGCAAAATGTTTTAGCATAGAATAAAAGTGCACAGCTGTGTTAAGAAACTGTAGGGGCAATGTTTTAGATGCTACGCTGCGAAATAAGTGTTCCAATGTACACCAATGAATAAATAAATAACTAGTAGATAATGTGTTCGCTCAGAGAACTGTGATCTTAAATCGAAAAAGATCATGTGATCGATAACATAAATAAAACATCAGAAATCCACTGCATTAAAGGGGTTGTAAAGGTTTGTTTTTTATTTTCTAAATAGGTTCCTTTAAGCTAGTGCATTGTTGGTTCACTTACCTTTTCCTTCGATTTCCCTTCTAAATGTTTTTTTTCTTTGTTTTCTTTGTCTGAATTTCTCACTTCCTGTTCCTCCTCAGTAAGCTGTTCTGGATGACTAACCCCCAGCCAGATGATGGGGGCAAGCTTGCTGAGGAGAAACAGGAAGTGAGAAATTTATACAAAGAAAAAAAAAACATTTAGAAGGGAAATGGAAGGAAAAGGTAAGTGAACCAACAATGCACTAGCTTAAAGCGGATCTCCACCCTAAAGTGAAGTCGCGCTGATCGGCACCCTCCCCCCCCCCTCCGGTGTCACATTTGTCACATTTGACACCTTTCAGGGGGGAGGGGGGTGCAGATACCTGTCTAAAGACAGGTATCTGCACCCACTTCCGGCCACACGTCACGGGCAAAAGACAGGTTTTTCCTGACATCCCGTCTGTCCCCCGTTGTGTGCTGGGAACACTCGGCTCCCAGCACACAGCGTGTGAGCCAATCGGCGGGCGCAGCGCGACTCGCGCATGCGCCGTAAGGAACCGGGCAGTGAAGCCGGAGCGCTTCACTTCCTGGTTCCCTCACCGTGGATGGAGGGGGGAGCAGCAGGGTGATGAGCGATCGCTCGTCCTCTGCTGCGGATCCCGCTGGACTCCAGGACAGGTAAGTGTCCTAATATTAAAAGTCAGCAGCTGCAGTATTTGTAGCTGCTGGCTTTTAATATTTTTTTTTGAGCACACATCCGCTTTAAAGGTATAGAGCAGGGATCTTCAAACTACGCCCCTCCAGCTGTGGTGGAACTACATGAGGCATTGTAAAAATCTGACATTCACTAGGCATGATGGGAATTGTAGTTCCTGAACAACTGGAGGGTCATAGTTTGAAGACCCCTGGTATAGCGTCTGTGTAGTTCAAACAATAGTAATACAGTTATTGTTATGTAAAAAAAGTTCCATAAATCAACCAACACCCGATATCTCAGAATAGGTGCCTTAACCACTTGCCGACCTCCTCATGTAGATATACGTCAGCAGAATGTCACGGACAGGCACATCAACGTACCTGTACGTGCTCTGCTTGACGTGGGTGGGGGGTCCGATCGGGACCCCCCCGCTACATGCGGCGGTCGGTAAGCCTCGGGGAGCGATCCGGGACGAAGGCGCGGCTATTCGTTTATAGCCGCTCCGTCGCGATCGCTCCCCGGAGCTGAAGAACGGGAGAGCCGTATATAAACACGGCTTCCCCGTGCTTCACTATGGCGGTGCATCGATCAAGTGATCCCTTTTATAAGGGAGACTCGATCGATGATGTCAGTCCTACAGCCACACCCCCCTACAGTTGTAAACACACACAAAGTAATCCCCAAATGTTACAGCGCCCCCTGTGTTTAACTCCCAAACTGCAACTGTCATTTTCACAATAAACAATGCAATTTAAAAGCATTTTTTGCTGTGAAAATGACAATTGTCCCAAAAATTTGTCAAAATTGTCCGAAGTGTCCGCCATAATGTCGCAGTCACGAAAAAAATCGCTGATCGCCACCATTAGTAGTAAAAAAAAATAAAAAAATAAAAATGCAAAAAAACTATCCCCTATTTTGTAAACGCTATAAATTTTGCGCAAACCTACCGATAAACGATTATTGCGTTTTTTTTTACCAAAAATAGGTAGAAGAATACGTATCGGCCTAAACTGAGGGAAATTTTTTTTTATATGTTTTTGGGGTATATTTATTATAGCAAAAAGTAAAAAATATAGATTTTTTTTCAAAATTGTCGCTCTATTTTTGTTTATAGCGCAAAAAATAAAAACCACAGAGGTGATCAAATACCACCAAAATAAAGCTCTATTTGTGGGGAAAAAAGGACGCCAATTTTGTTTGGGAGCAACATTGCACGACCGTGCAATTGTCTGTTAAAGCGACGCAGTCCCGAACTGTAAAAACCCCTTGGGTCTTTAGGCAGCATTTTGGTCCTGGGCTTAAGTGGTTAAAACTTCAGACACTAAGTGCCACTCTTGTTCTCTGTACTCTCGGCACTCTCCCTTCCAGGTTGGTATCATATATCTTGTATATGGTTATCCTCCTAGGTTGAAATGGTTTTCACCTCCTCTTCCTCCTTTCTGCCTTTAGGGGGCTCTCAATTAGGGATGTGTTATGCCTTTAAGATTGCATTGAATTCATGCTGCCCAGATGCCTCACTCATATATAGGAGAGATTCCAAAATGCCTCCTAGAGCCGGTTCACTCTGGGGCGGCACGACTTTGGGGGCGACTCGGCAAGGCGACCTGAAGACAACTTGCAAAATAACTTCTGTATAGAAGTCAATGCAAGTCGCCCCGAGCCGCCCCCGAAGTCGTACAAGAACCTTTTTCTAAGTCGGAGCATCTTGCGTCGCTCCTATTAGAACGGTTCTATTGAATAGAACGGGACGCGACTTGTCAGGCGGCTGAAAAGTCGCCCCAGTGTGAACCGACTCTTATGGTGCAGTATTATGGTAACATAAAATATTTATTAAAACCAAATGCACTTACAATTAAAACCTTTTAAATGCACTTCTTTTCAAATAATCCCTTCCAGTCCGAGTCTGTCTCATCCTACGCGTTACATCATTACACCATTACGCACCTTGCTTTCATGAACCAAACTGCTTGATAACAAAGTACCAGGTACTACTTTTGTGCTATTATCACATGTAGGACAGCCCATTAAATAAATAGGCTGCCCTAAATGTGTCACATGAAATTGTGCTGAAAGGCACGTACTGCCACACTTGCATAGCTATGAACAGAGCCTAAATAGGTACCATTAAAACCATTGCATTGTCTGTCATCCAAACATTTCTCCTTTGGTTAGAAAGTGTAACAAAGCACTTGACAATGCATCCAGTTCGATCAAGACCTGAAATATTTGGCAGGTACCTTCAGAGTTTGATTTCAGTTATGCGCCACCTTGGCAACTTTTATTGTTTTTGTCCTACAGAAGTTCATAGTCACATGATTATACACTTCTGATTCAATATGAAATGTATTGTTTGTGATGGAAAGTAATAGTTCCTGCTGTTTTTACTTAGGGTGGCTATACATGGCAAAATAAGGCAAACAGTCTAACTAATTTAAATATAACTTGCAAAGCAGTGAGAAGATTCCAGGTTGTGCAAACTGAAATTAATTAATGTTATACAAAATTACAAAATCTCTGCTTAACCAAGAAAATAAACCTCTTGCAGGAAGAACAGAATAACAGCTTCAATATAGTTGTTACATTTTAGCTGCACTATAGTGCGGCCTTTTTTATACTGTAGTCCCCCATCCAATGGCCCACCCCTCCTGGTCTTATACACCCTGTCCCTGGTCTAGCAGGATATGAATAAATCACACAGCCCCTTAACAAAATCTGTACTCCTATTCATTTCTGTGAAGAGTTAGTTCACAGTAGGAACTCATAATGGCAATATCTATAGTAATGGTCATGAAAATTTGGAAATTGCCCATGCATTCCCATCAGCGATATTTCATTGTTGGCTTAAAAGCTATTATCTGCTAACATCAAATGATTGTTTTGTTTATCCTTTATTGGCTTGACCAAATTAAGATTACAATCAAATGCATGAGCCAGTAACATTGCTTGTAAAAAGTCCAGCTGAAAATAAAATCATCTGCAAATAATATCCTGCTAAAATGTTTCAGGATTGGACAATTAACCACTTGAGTAACTGTATCAGCCTGTAATACCCCTTCATTACCAGACTATTTTTCATTTTTCAGCCCTGTGACAGTTTGACTGACAATTACTCTATCATGCAACATTTGGAAACCTAGGTACAGTTAGGTACCCTACATTGTATTTATATAATTTTTAGGCAGATAACGCTATATTTTGCTGGTATTTAAAAAAAAAAAAAACATGAAGTTTTAAAATTTGTACTATAAAAAGACCAAAAAACAAAAAAAGTCTTACTTTCCATTAAAGTAAAAATACCAGAATAGTATGAAAACCCCAGAACTTACACTTTATTGGAAAGTAGACAGCCCAAGATGCTGCATATTTTGAGGGGGTAAAGAAACATGCTGGCACTAAGGCGTTTAAAGTGGTTGTAAACGCTTACATATACCCAGTCAAATGACTGGCCTCAGGTGACACACAGAGATTAAATCCTCCTGCATATATTATCCCTGTTTATTTTTCAGCACTCTATCCTCCACAGTTATTGAATGTGCACAGTTTACACGGCATTTCTGAGCCCAAGAAGGCAGGGGGTGGGGATCTGATGTCACACATTGCACAGAGAGGAGAGCTGTGTGTAATCTGAGACCTGATGGGATGGAATTGACATACACCCCTCTTTACAGTCTCATAATGAACCATGCATAGCTGAGGCTGTCAATCACTTGCTGTGTGTTGGAGAGGGATGAGTCTGTCTCCCAGCATTGGTGTGTTTCAGGATAAATGATCAGAACAGAACGATGGCTATTTATCCAGGATCATTTATGAATGGCACTGGGTAAATATAGGGCTACCGATCTGCCATTTAAAGAGGCATTTCAGTAGGAAAAGAGGTTATAGTATATCTAAAGCCAAAACCTTGTTTTTAGCTTCAGATAGAATGGTTAAGAGTTGAACCCCTCATCAGGTTCTTATTGCTGTCTGTTGGAAATGTACTTATTTTAGGAGGACACGGGACACTTGTTTCACTGACAACTGTCTAACAGGAGAGAGATTTGTTTTCAATCTCTGTTCGGTGTCTACAGATTAGATGAAGGGAAATTATAATGGGAATCTTAACTATAGGACTGTAGGAAATAAAATGGGGAATATTTAAAGGAATGGCCAGGAAAATGTTGAAAATGCACTTGCATTCTTATTAGCAATGTTTCATGTTGGCTTAAAAGCTATTATCTACAGACATCAAATGATTGTTTAATTTATCCTTTATTGGCTTGGCCAAATCAAGATTAGAATCAAATACATGATCCTCAAACATTGTTAGTAAAAAGTCCAGCTGAAAATAAAATCATCTGCAAATAATATCCTCCTAAAATGTTTCAGGATTAGGTGGGTGATGATTATGGGTGGGCTCTCTATAATATGGAATTCGCATATGAGTGAAACACAGTGCTTGTGGTTTGGTTCTCATGTTATGAGTCATACAATATGTATACCACCACTTGACAAACCACTCAAACTCTACGTGCATAATATCATTTAATTTCTTTGTTATTGAGTCATCTGTATTCCTAAGTAACGCTCATTCCTTCTACTCTTCTCTATAACCATTGTCTGTGTTTCCGATAAAACCTTAACAATTTAACAGTTAATATTCAGGATTACAAAGACTAGAGGGCAGTGACCTCCCCGTTCTACATTGTGACAACGTAAGAACGTCTCTGACACATTACTGCTCATCCAGATTTCAGAGTAGGTTGTGTGCATTGTGTAAGTAACAGAGCTGTACATGACTCAAACAGCAGTAAAATAAATGATAGTCACTTTTATGTGTATAAAAAGGGATTTATATAACATCTTGTATTAGTCAAATCATACATCATCCATGTAACTATTATAAATCAGTCCCATTCATTCATCGATTTTTAGATTCGCTTTCCTCTCTGTTGCTCTGTGTTCCTGAATTCTTCTCTGCTCTTTGTTCAATGGATACAATGGGACACTGAAAGGAAGGTTAAAGCAGGGTCTTATAAATAATGGAATGCTAAACAAAGGCACAAAGGATCTTGACTTTTCAAACCATACTCCAATCCGAGTATGTTAACATTATTGATTAGGCTTTGGTTAACTGCATTAGAATGTAACAGGCATCTATATTTATTTTTTCTTGTCCGGGCAACAATGCACGATAATACATTTTGGTTCCCAACATAGGTAAGTAATTTTAGATAATGTTAAGATAATAGGTAACAATATGACTATTAAATTAAGTTTCTTTGCAGTTACCAAAATATGAATTATTTCCCATACAAAAGAAAAAATATCAGCAATCTTGTTTTCCCATATGCTGTAATCTTTTAATAAAAAAAGGTTTCTTCTTCTCAAAAAGTCTGATGTTAATTATTCACCAACTGGTAATTGTTAAAAAAAAAAATCCAATATGGGCTATTCTTCCAGGTTAAGGGAGTTACTGAGTGGAGTAGGGCCTACAACATGGCTGAAATCTAACACTACACATATATGAACTTTAATATACCGTATTTATCGGTGTATAACACGCACAGGTGTATAACACGCACCCTAACTTTAAGGGAAGTTTCAGGAAAAAAAATTTCCACAGCCCCTGCGTATGCAGGCACGCAGGCACAGTTTACCCTCTATTTTCAGGGTAAAAAAGTGAGTGTTATACGCCAATAAATACAGTACTTTGTAAGATGCTGCATTAGTTAAAAAAATGTAAACCATAAACATAAATGTGCAACTAATAATTATCATAAATGACAACAAGTAAAATAATTCAATAATCGAGAAACACTACACTGCCTTCTGGAATTAAAACCCACTTTAGGGCCTCCAGGAGCCAGTGTGAGAATATTAATAAAGTTAAATGATAAAGTACACTTCCCCTGTCCTGGGAAGAGGATCTCCTAAATTTGAAAACATCTGATTTGATCAAAATGCAAGTTAGTCTCCTGATTTTCCTATTCATGGCTACTAAACAAGCCCTGGCAAATGTGTGGTGGTCAACCATACTCAGGCCCCATACACACGAGAGGATTTATCCGCAGATACGGTCCAGCGGACCGTATCCGCGGATAAATCCTCTCGAGGATTTCAGAAGATTTCTATGCGATGGCGTGTACACACCATCGCATTGAAATCCCCGCTGAAATCCTCTGCCGATGACGTGTCGCGCCGTCGCCGCTATTATGACGCGGCGACGGGCGCGACGCTGTCATATAAGGAATTCCACGCATGCGTCAAATCATTACAACGCGTGCGGGGAATCCCTTTGGATGGATGGATCCGGTAAGTCTGTACAGACGAGCGGATCCATCCGTTGGAATGGATTCCAGCAGATGGATTTGTTGAGCATGTCAGCAAATATCCATCTGCTGGAAATCCATCCCAGGGGAGATTTATCTGCGGATAAATATCCGACGGAGTGTACACACCATAGGATCTATCCGCAGAAACCCATTTGATGGGATTTATCTGCGGATAGATTCTATGGTGTGTATGGGGCCTCACTGTCATGCAGATCAGATCACTTCCTCCTTAAAACTTTGGGGGAAGGGGTTTCAAATCACCTTCCTGAAACTTTGTTTGCTCTCTACTTACTGTCTGATTCCTGATCTATTTTTCCTTCTCTTCTTACTATAAACTTCTACCTATTTCTTCTCTTCTTTTTTGTTTTTCTGGAACTGATTCAGGATCTGACACCCCCTTAATATCCCCAAATAACCAATCCAGGCTCCCACCTGGCCTTCAGATAATAGACCTTACCTCAACTGTATATGTGTATGTGTTGTTAGGTACGAATGACTAAGGTACCTATTGTAAAGCCATCTTTAGACATATATGCTATATGCTTTAATGCTATATTTGAATAAAAGTGGTTGTAAACCCTTTACAACCACTTTAACCTACAGGTAAGCCTGAATTAAGGCTTACCTGTAGGTGCTTGAAATATCTCTTAAACCTACACGGTTTAAGAGATATTTGCAATGTCCCCGAACAATGCCTTCTACTGCACATGCGCTGTCTTGAAAGGGCACGCTGTGCCGTTTCAAGCTGGGATCATGCCGTGACTGGTGGCTCCCACGTGCATGCATGGGAGTGATGTCACGTGACTCCGGCCAGTCACAGAGCCAGAGTTCGTGGCCACAGGAGGAGGAGCGCTATACAAGTTACTCATTCATTCATTTAAGAGGGGTGAAGAATGGTTGCTCGATGCCAGCGAGGAAGACGGGGACATCGTGGGCTTCTCCTGCATGTAAGTGTCACATAATAGGCTACTATGCGATGCATAGTAGCCCATTATCCTTTACTTTTGCAGGGAAACAAAAAGGAAGTAAAACTCATCAGGGTTTACTTCTCTTTAATTAAGATGTTAAACAAAAATTCAGTTAATGATTTTACAGTTGA
Organism: Rana temporaria; assembly: GCF_905171775.1. Classification (NCBI taxonomy): domain Eukaryota; kingdom Metazoa; phylum Chordata; class Amphibia; order Anura; family Ranidae; genus Rana; species Rana temporaria. The sequence continues at coordinate 194,991,604 of NC_053490.1, forward strand.
GAAATTGAAAACAGAAGTCAATCTTTTGTCTATGAATAGTTTGTTTAACTCAAATATTTATCCATGAATTATCGTTTGTGTTCACTCTGTGAATTTTACCAACTTCCTTCTTCTGTAGTCAGTAAAAGCAGATTGATAGTTACAGTTCCCGTCTCTACTTGGCACATCTTATACATTTGTAGCTCTGTCTCTAGTGGACTTGTCAAGAATTCCTAAATAATTTTGAAGTGTGAAATATGCTCATCTGGTTCAGATTTGTAACTGGTGCGATATATTTCATACAGACTAAAAAATAATTATGTCTTTCGGGTAGCAATTAAATGTGCATTTTTTTGGTTCAATAAATATATTTTTTTCTGACAGTTTTAATATACAAGAATTGTGAGAATGAATAAGTGATTTTTTTTCAATTTTGAAGAATCCCATAGCATATATTTGTATTACATACACCTGTATTTTCCTGTTGAAGAGACCAATTCAAACATCTCCAGAGATAATCAAACGGTGTATGGGTAATTGGGATTGCAGACAAGGAACTTGGCATGCTTCAAAATATCTGTGTTTTTAATAAAGGGCAAAGGCATTGAGAAAAAAAGAGTACCTGCAAGCTTCAGAATGGATGCTAATTTGAATGAGGGTGAGCACATCTTTGCTCAGAATGTATAGAAACTATGGGCCAAAGGTGACCAATGAAGATGTCTGCTGATAGCAAAATATTTGGGTGCATAGCAGACATCCCCAGTGTAATTTATTAAGCCTTTGTCGCTTTAAGAATACAAAAAAAAAAAACGTATGAAGTGCAGACACCCAGAAGTGAACAGGCCCGCAGAAGCTTTTTGTATCCTCTGCTTTCTCTGCTTTCAATGGGTAAGGCTTTGACACTTCCGCAAGGTTCTGAAGACTTCCCAGTGATGGGTCATTATGTGTGGAGATGGATCTGTGACACTTCTCAGAGGTGTCACAGTTCTGACTGATCAGAGCAGCCCAACAAATGGAGCTGCCAGAATGTGCAAATATATTTCTTTTTGTATTTTTAAATTAAAGGCTCTGTGAAGACTTTGAAATTCTTCATAGAAAAAGGAAAACCAAACCCTTCTATTGATATTTAACATGTGTCTTGATTACGCAGTAATCACGAGCAGCTCAGATTTCTCTCAATGGAACCTTTAGGTACACAACATTTGATGCCTATAACCACACCCCTGCGCTATGATTACCCTCTTTTAGGAATGAGCTTTATTTTCAAGTTGAAAATGAGTTTGACTCAAACATTGGCTGTTCACCCGTTCGCCAAATAGCGAACAATTTGGGGTGTTTGCGGCAAATTCGAAAGCCACGGAACACCCTTTAAAGTCTATAGGAGAAATCAAAAGTGCTAATTTTAAAAGGTTAATATGTAAGTTATTGTCATAAAATGTGTTTGGGGACCTGGGTCCTGCACCCGAGGCATGTATCAATGCAAAAAAAGTTTTAAAAACTGCATTTTTCCAGGAGCAGTGATTTTAATAATGTTTAAAGTGAGACAATAAAAGTGAAATATTCCTTTAAATTTTGTACCTGGGGGGGTGTATAGTATGCCTGTCTCTGTACAAAATGACACTTCTAAAGGAAAAAAAGTAATTTAAAACTGCTCGCGACTATAATGAATTGTTGGGTTTCGGCAATACAGATACAAGTCATTGAAAAAAAATATGGCATGGGTTCCCCCCTTAGTCCATTACCAGGCCCTTTGGGTCTGGTATAAATATTAATGGGAACCCGAAACAAAAAAAAATGCGTGGGGGTCCCCCCAAATTCCATCAGGTCTAGTATGGATATTAAGGGGAACCCTGCGCAATTTTTTTTTGTTAAATGGTGTAGGGGTCCCCCTCAAAATCCATACCAGACCGATTTTAAGGGAAAACTCGTGCCAAAATTAAAAAAAATGGCATGGGGTTCCCCCAAAAAATCCACACCAGACCCATATCCGAGCATGCAACCTGGCAGGCTGCAAGAAAAGAGGGGGGACGAGAGAGTGCCCCCCTCCTGAACCATACCAGGCCACATGCCATATTCTCAAGAGAGAATAAATCCAGTTCAACTAATCTCTCCTCATAGCTGAGCTCCTTCATGCCTCTTATCAGTTTGGTTGCCCTTCTCTGCACTTTCTCCAGTTCCCCGATATCCTTGTTGAGAACTGGTGCCCAAAACTGAACTGCATATTCCATATGAGGTCTTACTAATGATTTGTACTGGGGCAAAATTATATCTCTCTCTCTCTCTCTCTCTCTCTGGAGTCCATACCTCTCTTAATACAAGAAAGGACTTTGCTCGCTTTGGAAGCTGCAGCTTGGCATTGCATTCTATTATTGAGCTTATGATCTACTAAAACCCCCAGATCTTTCTCCACCATTGATTCCCTTAGTTGTACTCCCCCTAGTATGTATGATGCATGCATATTCTTAACCCTCAAGTGCATAACTTTACATTTATCAACATTAAACCTCATTTGCCACTTAGTTGCCCAATTAGACAGATCATTGAGGTCGGCTAGTAAATTGGAGACATCCTGTAAGGACGTTATTCCACTACATAGCTCAGTGTCATCTGCAAAGACAGAAATGTTACTTTTAATCCCAGACCCTATCATTTATAAATATATTAAAAAGTAAGGGTCCCAGCACTGAACCTTGGGGTACACCACTGATAACCTTAGACCAGAGTAAGAATCATTAACCGCTACTCTCTGAATTCTGTCTTTTAGACGGTTTTCTATCCATTTACAAATTGATCTTTCCAAGCCTGTAAACTTTACCTTACACGTTAGATGTGTGTGGGAAACTGTGTCAAACGCTTTTGCAAAATCCAAGTATACCACGTCCACCGCCACCCCTCTGTCCAAGGTTTTACTTACCTCCTCGTAAAAAAAAATCTGGTTTGTTTGACAACTTCTGTCTTTCATGAATCCATGCTGTCTGTTGCTTAAAATATTTTTTTTCCAGCAAGAACTCTATCTATGTGTTATTTTATTAAACTCTCCAATATCTTCCCAACTATAGAAGTTAAACTAACAGGTCTAAAGTTACTTGGCAAAGACTTTGAACCCTTTTTAAATATGCGCACCACATTGGCCCTGTGCCAGTCCAGTGGTACCATTTCAGTCATTAACGAGTCTCTAAATATTAGAAACAATGGACCTGAAATGACAGAGCTCAATTCTTTTAGGATAAAAAAATGATACTAAACACACACTGTTTAATTTACAGTATCCCTTATATTTCTGTATGTGGATGATGGTACTCTAATTATTTTAAGGAAGCTTCCTGATGACGTAATTTACGTAACGTACGTCGAGGCGCAACCTGGTCACGCACAGTCACGTTACTTCCGGTCCAGCTGGTTCCTGGTGGTGGAACGCACACCAGACTACTCAGTGACAGGGGCCATCTCTCCTTACGGATACACGCTCAGAAGCCTCAGTGCCAGGATTCAGGCACCGCACATAGTAAGGAGCCATTTGGCATCTTTTGTTTTTAATCAAATTTTAAATAAATAGTATTACACTATTGCGGTCCTTTCTTTCATCCTATATCTCATGGTCATACTATTGGAATATGGTCGCTTGATTGAGAATCCCTGGTTCTGCAAGGAGCATTACACTTTGTGTAAACAGGCTTAATTGACCTCTTTTTAACCAAAGGGTCAACTACTGTTAGTAAGGTGCCATCCTTTACTTGATCACGTCGGGTGAATTGCTATCTATAGTGGGTGAAGGTGAACTCTTTACTCTGATGACCTATTTTCATCACGCAACATTTTATTTTATTTTATCCAAATTTATCACCGAGGATTTTTTTGAATACAGAGTGGTTGAATCACTGGAACTTTGCACATTTATTTGCATTATCACATCTTTATTGAGTTTATGCATGGACTTTTTTCGCTTAATGAATACTATATGTTATTGATAGATTCTCATATTTTTGGTATTAATTGTATGTATGATCTAACTAATAACTATGCATGGGAAAGCTGATCCTTTGCCCTCACTGTCTACAAATACAGGCCTACTGGGCCAAATCCTCAAAAGGCATACGCAGGCGGAACTGCTGTTCAGCCTGCGTATCCCTGTGCCTATCTTTGGAACTGATCCTCAGAAGCAGTTTTCCAAAGATAGGCAGAAGATCTGACATCTGTAAGACACTTACACTGTCAGATCTTAGGATGCAGTACCGCATCCGCCGCTGGGGGCATTTCGCATTGACATGCCGCTTTGCGTATGCAAATGAGGACTTACGGAGATCCACAAAGCTTTTCAGCTTTGTTTTTTCTGCGTAAGTTTACATTTGCATACGTAAAATTAGGGCTGCTTTTACAAGGTGTAAACTGTTTACACCTTGTAAAAACAGACCTTTTTTTCGATCGCCGCGATTTTTTTTAAATTTTGAATTCTATTTTTCGGCGCGTAACTTTTATTTTACCCGACGCAACTTTATTGCGTAACGTAATTTTGCGCGCTGCCCGTCGGGAAAATGACGTCACGAGCATGCGCAGTACGGCCGGCGCGGGAGCGCGCCTCATTTAAATTGTCATCGCCCCCTGGATAACAGGACCGCCTTGCGCCGGGAGAATTTAGGTTACACTGCGTGAAATTTCTAGGTAAGTGCTTTGTGGATCGGGCACTTAGGTAGAAATTTCCCGCCAGTGTGACTTAAATGGGAAAAATTAAGTTAGGCTAGGATTTTGAGGATTTGGCCCACTGTGACTATTGGTAAGTTCGGTCCTGTACATGGGTATGTTTACTAATACATTTTAAAGTGTTTGTCACCCCAACATTTCATATTCCTGATATATGTCTGTTGTACCATGTACTTGTAGGAGAAATTATTATTTTCTCTTTGTATTGCTTCCTTTGTGTGAAATCACTGGTGTTCATGCTAGTCCCTCTGCATGCCTATTAAAAACTGACCACACTAAGCATGAAGGCACACTGTGGTCAGTTCTCTAGCTATGCTGGGAACTCAATGTACTCTCCTCCAATGATCAGCCAGATCCTGACACTGCACACTCCACAGCCCACTGCACAGCCATTCATGTATTCATTCATTGGGAAGCTCAGCTCAGTGTGCTGTTGCTTCTCCTCCCCCCAGATCGTATGCAGCTGAGACCAGAGAGAATGTGATCACTTATAAAAAGGGAAAAAGGTATTTATAATGTTTTTTTTTTGTTTGTTTAGCCTTTCATTTTTATTTTAATCTGAATGGGTTGTTTTATAAGGTGATTGTTAACAATAATTTTAAGTCCATTAGGTCTATTGCAATCCAATAGGCCTTTCAGTGTTTGCAGGGTATGAATCTGTTACTATAAAAACATATTATTGGTAAGCAATGGAACACATTGACATGTTAAACAGTTTCCAAGCAAGCCAATTAAATCGCCATACAGACCTGCATGTGTGCAATTTTTCCCAGTTAAAAGAAGATGGCATGAATCTGATGACAAGCTTGAGAACCTGACCTCAGACTGCCATTCTTTTTTTCCCCTTTTTTTTAAGTCTACTTTATTTGCTCAGACAAGTAAAACAAAAGATAAATTCCATACTCACTAACATTCAGAGTTTATAGCATTTGTTGTTTGTTGTTTTTTCATCTGCACTCTACTGGAAGACTGAGTTCAAAATTCTTTCACAGTGACTTATGTTGAAGTAAATTTAGAAATAAGTGATAAGTGAAGCCTGTCAGAAAAGACGTGGTCATTTTTCTCAATAACTTCAGCTACTGACAGACAGTCTTGTTTTTCTCATCATCAACACTATGCTGACTACAGCTGAATGCGTCTTTCTATTTCATTATGCTCTGTATGCTATTAGACCTGCCTAAACAAATTAAGAATAATGTCAATATTGGCAAACACACATACACTATAAGAAGCTTTACAATGTATTAATTTGTGTGGCTACACTGTTTTCCTACTTAGCAAATGAAATTTCTGAAGAACACCTGTGTACAGAAGTATAGCTTCTCATCCTCCAGTGCAATGATTTCATCATGATGTCAGTGTGCTAAGGCATAACTGTAACTAAAGGAGGCCATGTGACTACTATGTGTGTCTGCAACATGGGGGGGGGCAGTTCCTTCTAAATTAATAGCTAGTCATACATACATAGATTTCTTGTTCAACCCACGACACTACAAATGTCATACAAATATATATTTGAAATCAAATCTTTACTCATTCTATTATTTTTTGGCAATAACATGGGCTGTTTACTAGGCATGTGCATTCGTTTTCTCCAAATGCATTTTCATCCAAATTTCTGGTATTTTCGTTATCATTTTAACAAACAAAAACGAACGCGCAGAATCCGAAATCCGAAAGATCCGACATAAAAATGCTTTATTTTTGTTTTCGTTGCTACAACAGTTCGATATAGATAGGAGATTCAACATGTCGCTGACAATAACAATCTGTGTCTATTGAATCTGAGGTCGAATGTGCCTAACCTAACTCTATTAGTCCAAGATTATTGTACATAGAGAGGAAAGATTCGACATAGAGAGAAAAGTTTCGACATTATAGAGACAGTGTTGGGGTAGACCATTCGACATGAACAACGAAGATTAGACGAAGCGAAAAACATACAAACGTTGAATCTGCCATTGAAGGCTTATGGTGTCTGTCGAAAGATCTAAGAAGATTTGACAAGCAGCTAAACTGTACAACGCCGCAATCGTACATTTCCGGTCAAATGCTTGGCCCATAGGCTATAGAAGAATTTGAATGTTGGTTGACTAGTAATAATAATTTATAAATATAATTATTACTAGTGTCATACAACATTAGAATTCTTCTATAGCTTGTAGGCGGAACATTCGACCAGAAATGTACAATTGCGGCGTCGTACAGTTCTGCTGCTCCGTCGAATCTTCTTAGAACATTCGACAGACACCATAGGCCTTCAATGACAGATTCGACCTTAATTAATTTGGATTTTCGGACGAATGCATTTTTAACAAAACAAAATAAATAAAAACAAATTTCAAGTGTAACTAAATAAAAAAGAAAATTCGGACGAAAACGAAATTCCGAAACAAAATATTTCAGTGTGCACATGTCTATTGTTTATCCACCGCAATGCAGAACATGTCATCCTTGTCTTTGCTTCACTACTTCTTTTGTAACTGAGCTTAAAGTGTTACGAAAGCCACAACAGTAAAATCAATCTATATATGCAGCAAAGCATGCCTGTTATACTCACTGTGGAACCTAAGGGGTTTATCCACTGCATTAAGTGAAATGGCGGTTTGATCCTTTCTCCTCCCCTCCTTCCACTTTCCCCATATAATTTTATGATAACAAAAAGTCTATGGAGTCAGGCTGCACATGCTCAGTTTGGTGTGTATTTCTAGAGAGTTTTTTTTTTTTTTTCTTGGTAGAATACTTGTGATCAGCACAAGGCCAATCAGCACTGTCCAGAAAGAGGGTAAGGAGTTTTGTAGTCATAAAACTCCTCCTAGAAGCTTTAACCAGTGCTTGGCTGGACACTGATAGAAGTCACAAGGCTCTAACTGCTAATGAGAAAAGGTATTTAGCAGTTTATATTTGCTAAAATAATTGCATTTCCATATTCTGTGTTCTGTGTGAGACCAGATATAGTGAATGCAGGCTCCTGGGATTAGTAACATGTTAAAAAAACATGCAGGGCTTTCATTTTCCCTAGGTGCATGCTATGTTTCAAATCAGTGCCTCACTAGTTACATAGATGGATATATAGATAGTAGGGATGAGCTGAACACCCCCCCCCCGTTCGGTTCGCACCAGAACCTTCAAACGGACCGAACGTTCGTGTGAACATTTAGAACCACATTGATGTCTATGGGACTCGAACGTTCAAATTCAAAAGTGCTAATTTTAAAGCCTAATATGCAAGTTATTGTTGTAAAACATCCTTGAGAACCCGGGTCTTGCCCCAGGGAACATGTATCAATGGAAAAAAAGTTTTAAAAACGGTCGTTTTTTCAAAAGCAATGATTTTAATGATACTTAAATAAAAAATTTACAAAAAATGAAAAATTCATTTAAATATTGTACCTGCTGGGTGTCTATAGTATGCCTGTGAAAACGTCTTTGAGAACCCGGGTCTTGCCCGAGGGAACATGTATCAATGGAAAAAAAGTTTTAAAAACAGTCGTTTTTTTCAGGACTCCTGAAAAAACGTGTACTAAACCCCCTGAGCCATAATTGGCCAAAGCCACCTTGGCTTTGGCCAATTATGGCTTTCCGTTTTTTGCAAGCTGTGATTGGCCAAGAATGCGGGTCATAGTGCATGTTTGGCCAATCATCAGCCTGCGATGCCGCAGTGAATTATGGTCTGTGAAACGTAACTCGAATTCGGCGCGAACGACCCGTTTTGTTCGTATTTCGAAGAACGATCGAACATACGATGTTCGAGTCGAACTCATGTACGAAGCTCATCCCTAATAGATCAATAGATTTATAATTTTAAAATGTATTTCTCTCCTGATTGGGTCACTTCAGAAAAGGGTATTATTTTTGGAGTCTGGGGTCCCCAAGGAGCTAATATATGATATGAGCTACTGTAGAATATTAGGTGTCAGGTTCCATTTTTTCCAAGATTCAAATGAGGTAATGTCACTTACATTCATATTGTACATTATTAATGCGTAACCCTAAAATGGTTAAAAAATATACACAGGTATTCTTGAGTACAATATAACAACACTATCACTACTTCATTACTCATTTAAATATTCTAATATAACATATTAACTCTGTTATTTCCACAAATAATAAATTCCCATTTATCTTTTCACAAACGAGAGTTACGCAAAAAACAATGCAGGAAAGAAGTAGTAGTTGAATTCACACAACATGCATAGTTAATTTAAAATAGAACAGTAGGCAAAATGTTAATTTAATTTTCAACAGAGCACTATCTGTGTCCTATTGCAGAGATTCTCCATCACTTCCTGTCCCATAGCCAAACAGGAAGTGAGAAGAAATCCCTGCAAATTAAGGGAAGCCTTTGGGGACCCCCAGGTCACCAGAACTAGTGTCCCCATTGGAAGATTTCTCTTCAATTACTTTTCTGGGGACAACCCAAAATTTGAGATTTTATTTTACTTTAACTTTCAATGATAATGGTAAACAGGACAAATAGAAAGGAGGAATCTCCTTAAAGCGGAGCTCCACCGTAAAAAAAAATATTAAAAGCCAGCAGCTACAAATACTGCAGCTGCTGACTTTTAATAAATGGACACTTACCTGTCTGGAGTCCAGCGACATCGGCAGCAGAAGACGAGCAATCGCTCGTCTCTCGGCTGCCCCCACCGCCTTCATCTGTGAAGGAACCAGGAAGTGAAGCGTTGCTGCTTCACTGCCTGATTCCCTACTGCCCATGCGCGAGTTGCGCTGTGCCATCCTCACTGTTCCCTGTTGTGTTCTGGAAGCCGTGTGTTTCCCAGAACACAATGGGGGGGGGGGGTTGGATACTGGAACTGACACACTACCTGCAGAGTCTATGCCGGAAGTGGGTGCAAATATCTGCACCCCCTTCCCCCTGAAAGGTGACAATTGTGGCATCTGAGGGGGGAGGAATTCGATGAGCAGAAGTTCCACTTTAGGGTGGAGCTCCGCTTTAATTGGGGCATAGACAGCAATACAAATTGACAAGCATTCAAATCCCTATCCACTATATCCAAAACAAAAAAGAAAGCTTTGCCCCCAGTGCCACTTACAATTATAACAAAAATACTTTCTTAAAAAGACCTACCGTATTTTCCGGCGTATAAGACGACTTTCTACACCCAAATCATGCTGCCAAAATAGGGGGGTCGTCTTATACGCCGGGTGCAGAGGCCGGCCGGGTGATCGGTACCTGTTAAGGAGGCCGCCGGATCGAGGAGAAGCCTGCCGGGTGCTCGTTGCCGTGTGAAGACCCCGCCAAACCCATGCCTGGTGCCTCGGTACTGCTATTGCGGCCGTCGGGTGCTCGGCAATGCTGTGTATACAGTGCACGCCGCTCAGCCAATCCTGGCAACGTTGCACTCTGTTGCTGGATGAAGCCTGCTCGGATTGGTGTGGCGCAGGCTGATGATGTCACATCCTCTGCCAATCCGAGCAGGCTTTGCATCCATCAACCATCTAGTCAAATGCATTGCCTGCCGTGATTGGCTCAGCGGTGCACACTGTATGCACACAGTAGTCACCTATAATGTATTTTTAACTTCTCACATCTTATACACCTAAAAAAAGAACGAATGTTGGCAAACCTCTAAAAAAGGTACAAGATACTATATCTAATTACAAATGAGCAACGTTTAACCTGAAATAATGTCTGTATATTTTAGGGTATTACCATATTATACTATTATACTGCATATATTATACTGCATTATTATCATATACTGCAGTCTCCTACTACAAGTATAAAGTCCTACATCAAAAGTTTTATGGTACCTTTAAATCAAATCTGATGTTTTTTTTTATGTTTCTGATTTTTTTTTTTTTTTTTGGTGGTGTTGTCTCGGAAGGGGGTAGTCTTATACGGCGAGTATAGCCCAAAACCCAAGTTTTCACTGGAAAAATAGGGGGTCGTCTTATACGCCCAGAAAATACGGTAGTGGTTCCCATGCATTCACCCCCATAATGCTACCTCTCTTTAGACACAGATATTATAACAATATTGCAGGGATAGCATACACCAGAACTGTTGTATGTCTTTATTTGCATCCGATACTTATTTTCTGATTTCTTGTAAGCATGCATTATTTGGGTCATTTAATTTCCTATTGGGGCTTTATCATCAGTCAGCTTAGGGTGCTGGGTCCAGTTCATCAAACTGGTCAATTTTTGAGGTCAAATAATGATTTTACCCATCCATTATACAATGCTAAATCTGGTTTCTCAATAACTGCACATGTATGAGGTTGTCATGCAATCATTTGCATTGCTTATACACAAATTAATTTCTAAAGTTAAATGTGAACATTTGATTCTTTTATATTTGGCAATACAAAAGCATGGTCAATTATTTTATAGACTGTTATTTACAGCAGAGTGGAGGTTGGGAGAAGTAGCACAATTACCATATGTATCTTAATTATTGAAAGAACATATCATGGCCTGTGAATGCTATGTCCCAATTATGCAAAAGAGAGAGATAACCAAGAAAATGAATCTTTGGTGTCCTCGTCTCAGTGATTACAAAGTATCACAGTGACTCTAAATAACAATGTGTGTTCTTATGGCTGGAGTAAAGTGGACCTATAATCACCAATTACACCATCAATTACACTTCAGCTGATGGCACTGCTGGGAAGCAAAGAGTAAAGTTGGGTACACACTGCCTGGAAATCAGCCAGTTCTACAGAAACTGGCCAACTTTCAGTAAGTGTGTACAACAGTCTGTCTGACAGAAGCTGATCTAATGACTACATACTGGAAAACCAGCATCTGATCAGCTCTTGCGTCAGGAATTATGGGGCCCCTTACACAGCTTCAGGCATGGGCCCCCTGGAGCAGAGAACCCGGGCGGGGGGGGGGGGGGTGCTGTCACCTGAAATTGAGAAGCATCCTGGGCCCTTTAATAAGAAGAAAAAAAAGAAATAAAAAATATATATATTTTTTTTTTAAAGGGGGGGGGGGTTGCCATGTGGAGCCCTGGGGACCTCTGGGCCCTTTAATAATTTTGTTTTTTTATAAAAAGAAATTACAAAAAAAAGGGGGGTTGCCATCCGGGACCTCTGGGCCCTTTAATAAAAGTAAAAAAAAGAAACCTATGGGCCCTTTAATAAAAAAAAATAAAAAAATATATATAAAAAAATAAATAAACATTTATAAAAAAAAATAAAAAGGGGGGTTGCCATCTGGGACCCTGGGGACCTCTGGGGCCTTTAATATTTTTTTTTTATAAAAAGAAATTACAAAAAATTACAAAAAAAGGGGGGTTGCTATCCGGGACCTCTGGGCCCTTTAATAAAAGTAAAAAATAAATAAACCCCTGGGCCCTTTAATAAAAAATAAATATATATATAAAAAAAAAACATTTATAAAAAAAAAGGGGGGGGGGGTTGCCATCCAGGGCCCTGGGGACCTCTGGGCCTTTTAATAAAAAAAAAATAATAATAACGGGGGGGAGGGGTTGGAGACTGGAACTGACGTACTACCCGCAGAGTCTATGCCAAAAGGGGGGTTGACATCTGGGGCCCTGAGGGCCTCCGGGCCCCTTATAGGTGTACTGCCTGTACCCCCCTGATGGCGGTCCTGCTTGCAGCTAATGGCTGCAAGTGCTGATCTGTGTATTCAAGCGCAGAGAAAACAATAGCACAGTGAGGGAGATTGCTGCACCAACTTCGCTTGTGTTGGTACCTATTTTTTTTAAAACTTGCTGGATTGAACAAAAAAAAAAACTTTCAGTGCATGTATCCAGCTTAATAGAAGCTAAAATACATTATTGGAGAATATTCTGCTAAAGGCTTCATCTAGTGCTAGTCATTTGGACTTTAAAATCTGCAAACTGTGCAGAAGGGGAAGCTCAGAGTTTTCAATGGTTAATCCTTCTCTTCTGCAGAAATCATTAGTCTAAATGCCAAAAATTTTGGTTATGCAAGCATCATCTAAGCAAGCTAAGAGGAATGCCTTCTGCAGGAAAAGTAGGTATGTTAGCCCTTTTATTATTATTTATTCATCCATAAAAATAATACTATAACCACTATAGAAATAACTTGCAGGTGGACTTCAGTAAACAGTTTATTTAATAGAATAGAGGGTGAAAAGTACAGAATTTTAAATGCTGAGCATATTCTAATGCTGTCCATGTGCTACTTGCAAATCCAAATAGATACTATTACAGTCGTTGTGCATTTTTTTCTACATGTTTTCTTCTCATGGATTATAGTTGCACATTTTTATCGTATTCCACACTAATTCAATGCCTAATGGGCCTAAATAGTGTCACAAACACATAGATGATGATAACTAAACACCCTGCTGGCTTGGCATTAGCCAAAGAAACAAATGACAAAAGAAGCAAACTACTTGGTCAGCAAGTAAGCATGAGATTCCTGGGATGGTTTTAGCTTAACTGGAAGATCTGCAGAGTCTGGCACTCACCGGATCAGAATGTCACTATGATTGATCACAAAGTGCATGAAATTTTAATACTTTGGAGAATGCAGGCATGAATGAGACGTGAATACCCATATGTATTAGTCTGCTTGAATAGAAAAGTTGCTTGCTCAAACTGTACAAAAATAAATTTAGTTAACAACAAAGTAAAAACATTTTTTATTCATTTTCTTATAATTCCCAGCTTCCAGGAAATGTGTGCCAGAGTTATTCAAGTCAAATGTGCCGTACTGCATAAAATAATCATAAGTATTTTGTGTGTGTGTGGGGGGGGGAGGTAAGATTCTTAACTTGTATTGGCAGCAGTAAACCATGCACAAAATGGGGCACCCATGAACAGTCCAAGCAGGTCCATTCCTCACCTTTATTCTGCAAGGCTGCAAATAAACACTGGGGCAGATTCAGGTACCTGCGCGCCTAGTTACGGTGGCGCAGCGTATTGTATTTACGCTACGCCGACGCAACTTACAGGAGCAAGTGCAGTATTCACAAAGCACTTGCTCCGTAAGTTGCGGCGGCGTAGCGTACATGGGGCCGGCGTAAGCCCGCGTAATTCAAATGTGGAAGGGGGGACGTGTTTTATGCTAATGTGTGATGACCTGACGTGATTGACGTGTACATATCCCAGTGTGCATTGCTCTCAAGTACGCCGCAACGACGTATTGGTTTTGACGTGAACGTAAATTACGTCCAGCCCTATTCGCGAACGACTTATGCAAACGACATAAAAAATTCAAATTTCGAAGCGGGAACGACGTCCATACTTAACATTGGCTGTGCCTCCTAATAGCAGGAGCAACGTTACGCGGAAAAAGCCTTACGCAAACGACGTAAAAAACTACCGCCGGGCGCACGTACGTTCGTGAATCGACGTAACTAGGTCATTTTCATATTCTACGCCAAAAACAACGGAAGCGCCCCTAGCGGTCAACGTAATATTGCACACAATTATACGCCGCCGCATTCAAGTTACGTCGGCGGAGGAAGCCTATTTTTTAAGCGTATCTGCCTTTGAGAATCAGCGTAACGATACACCGGCGCAGATTTCAAATTACGGCGGCGTAAAAGCTACGGCGTGGAGATACGCCGCCGTAAAAGCTACCTGAATCTGCCCCACTGTCTCAAGGCAGGAGGACCTTGTATACTAACAAGCCATTAATTAAACTCATGTCAGTTCCTGACTAACAGAGTGTCCCTTATTGGATTTCCAAAAACTAACAGGCAGTCCTTGTACATTTTTTCATGTTTTGCCAGCACTCTGCTTTTTCACCCAGCAGCAGCCCTCCCAGCAGAAAGAGCAATAGCGAAAAAGAGAGAGCCCAGAGTATTAGTTGGCTTACATATAAAGGCTTGTGAGACTAACAATGAGGCCAAGCCAACAGGCAAGATGTGGACTTATGAACAGAGACTTTATCACACCTAAAGCTCTATAAGTGTCTCTAGGCTCAAGGACCCAGTACGGAGCCCCTCACCACGAGAAATCTAGGTAACACATACACACTATTTACAATCCCGCCAACCAATGCATTACCACATTAGTTTGTTTTAAATTTAACAATCTGTGTCATTAAAATATCTTTATTATTTTTTTATTGTCTTATTACCAATACTGCAAAAATATATATATATAAATATTATTCATTTCTCTTTTTTTCAATCCACAGTGACGCTAGTAAGCTCACTTTTACACCTGCTGCTGGTGATTATTTGTATTATTTCATTTCTTTGGCGCAATTGTTTTATCTTTTATATTATTACCAATACTGTTCTGCATATTGCTGTGGGGAATTTGTTTACAAATATGATTCAACTTTGATTAAAAAGGGTTTGTGACAGGCTGAACACAATTAGAGCGAAATGCTAAGAATTGAATTGGGAGTATATGACATTTTGTTGTCTTTTTTTTCTATGTACCAAAGAAAGTCTAAGTATATGAGTTTTGTTGAATATATTGGTGCTAAATATCAATTCATTAAATTGAACCTGAACAACAAAATCTATAGTGTACAAAGCTCTAATTTATAATGAGGTACAACTAAACACATTTTCCAACTGCCTTAAAGATACATCCCTGTCTAAATTTGAAAATAAGATTGTGTGTACATTTTACATACATACATAGGTGTTGTGAGCGCTACCTGATTACATAAAAATGCCTAATCCATGTCTTTGTATCTTCATACATGCAGAATGCGATGATCAATCATGCACATTTTAAAGTGCCAACTGCTGTCTCTTTAAATAAAGTGCAAATCATATAGTATAGAAATATGCACATCACGTCACTCAGCATAGCCTTTGATAATGCTCTGTGGGAGAGGCAAAATGCGTCAGTTGACTGCGGGTGGTGACGTAATTTCTGGCAGGTGAGACGCACATTGAGGCAAACTTCAGGTTCGTCATTTTGGTTGAATTTCTTCATGCACTACTTTTAACTTTGTCAATAATTTTAATA
Organism: Rana temporaria; assembly: GCF_905171775.1. Taxonomy (NCBI): domain Eukaryota; kingdom Metazoa; phylum Chordata; class Amphibia; order Anura; family Ranidae; genus Rana; species Rana temporaria. The sequence continues at coordinate 195,007,187 of NC_053490.1, forward strand.
AACTGAATTTCGCTATTTAGGTCTTATTTTTCATCCTCTTTATATCCACCTATGAGCAAAAATACTGCGTTATGGCACACAACTGAGGAACATAACCAGCATGGAGGACTATACGTTCCAGAATATCGAGGACAATATAAAGTGCTTGTGACATTAACCGCTTGCCAACCAGCCTCTGTCGTTATATGACGGCAGTTTGGCTCTCCTGCGCAAATCGCCATAGCTGGAGCTTGCGCGCGGGTCGGGGGGGACTCAGTGTCCGCTGGTGACCCGCGATAGCCTATTACAGAGGCAGAACGCAGAACTGCCTTTGTAAACAAGGCAATTGCCCATTCTGACAGGTCAAATGACAGGAGTCTACTGTTCAAAGTGATCGGGAACAGTGATCTCTGTCATGTCCCTGGCAGTCCATCCCCCTACAGTTAGAACACACCTAAGGAACACATTTAACCCCTTTGATTGCCCCCTAGTGTTAACCCCTTCCCTACCAGTGAACTTTACACAGCAATCAGTGGCTATTTATAGCTCTGATCGCTGTATAAATATCAGTGGTCCCAAAAAAGTGTCAAAAGTGTCCGATCTGTCTGCCGCAATGTTGCAGTCCCGCTAAAAATCTACTAGTAAAAAAAAAAAATGCCATAAATCTATCCCCTATTTTGTAGACGCTATAACTTTTGCGCAAACCAATCAATATACGCCTATTGTGATTTTTTTTAACCAAAAACATGTAGAAGAATATATATCGGCCTAAACTGAAGAATAAATATTTTTTTATAGATTTTTTTGAGTTATGTGTTATAGTAAAAAGTAAAAAAATATATATTATTGTTTCAAAAATGTTGTTCTTTGTTTATATTGCAAAAAAAAAAAATGCAGAGGTGATCAATTACCACCAAAAGAATGCTCTATTTATGGGGGGGAAAAAGACGTAAATTTTGTTTGGGTAAAATGTCGCACAACCGCACAATTGTCAGTTAAAGTGACGCAGTGCCGTATCGCAAAAAATGGCCTAGTCTTTAACTACTTGCCGACCAGCCACCCCAGTTCTTCGGCAGATTGCAACAAAGGGAATTTGGGACTTTAAATGAAACAGTGGGCTGAATGGGGACAAAGTAATGAAACAAGCCATAGATGAAATGTTCATGTATTGAGAAAGTAGAATATTTGGTAGAAACAAATAACTTGCACAAAAGTACAGAACATACATTTCATACATAATACAATAATTGATATAAAAATACATTAAATAAATAACAGTCCATGACAACATATATAGCCACATAGAGGTTGGGCATAACCACGCAATAGGTGAAGTATAAAATGTAAATAGATCATAGAAGTACTGGTTGATCAGAATGGGTCCCATAAACGCGTATAGCTACATCTTTGTAAGCCCGACGCGGCGTTTCGTGTATATGAAAAACACTCATCAGGGGCGGATGTAGTGGGATATCTGGAACACAGATTTGATTAGTGATCAAGGTATTAAAATTGGATCCACCAAAAAAGAGGTAGTAAGTCAATTATGGTTACTTACATAGTATTTCAAAGTGGTAATGTAAATACAGTTAAGACCAAACATATGCCTGTCCCGGGACAGAGGTGGCAGACCAGCAGGCAAACAGCAGAGCGCATAAAGCATCCCTCCCAGACAGCACAGCGACCATGGGTAAAGTAAAATTGTAGTGTATCCTTATAGTACAGGTAGGTATCTGGAATGAATGAATGAATAGGTCCATCAAACAGTGACCCACATAGTAGGGGGATAAGGGCATAACAAATACATTAAAATTAACAAAGGATACCTGGAATGCGAGTAGGATGGCCACAGCTAGTGACAGCTGTAAGGCCTGCATAGAAAATGGCCACTGGCTGAAGAGCTGGGAAGGTGCTTAAATACGTCCAGCAAATGCACCAGACTGCCCCCAACGTCACGTCAGCTGACCAGTGTGGGGGCGGGGCCCTCAATCAGACAGCACAATTGCCTGTACTGAAGAGATGCTGCACACACCCACTTGATCAGCTGTGATGGATACTAGCCATACAACAGGGTGACGCCCAATAAGGACATCACTCGGATGGCACGTAACGCCGATGCACTGACGGTAACCGCCCATACCCCCAAAGGGGGGGAAAGGGAAGCACAGTAAGTGCATCGCAATCCCGGGATGCAGACAAAAAAAAAAAAGGAAAAAAAAAAAAAAGGTCTAAACAGTGCGTGATGTTTGCAAGCAGCTAAGTGGTGTGTTCAGCAACTGAATGGCAAATTAAAGTATGCCGTTTGTGTGGACAGAATATGCACACTTTGCACGGACAGCCCCATATAGGGCTGGCAGGGGAACACTGCCAGCTGCCGATCACTGTTTCCATCCCTGGTACTATAAGAAAAAAGGGGGGGGACCACCCGAAGGTGTTTGGGACTTTAAATGAGAATACGTCTGTGATGTATCTCCATCCTTGTGTCTTGGACTTTATATGAGATTACATCCATACTATATCTCCATCCCGTATGCGGAAAATTGCAACAAAGGGAATTTGGGACTTTAAATGAAACAGTGGGCTGAATGGGGACAAAGTAATGAAACAAGCCATAGATGAAATGTTCATGTATTGAGAAAGTAGAATATTTGGTAGAAACAAATAACTTGTACAAAAGTACAGAACATACATTTCATACATAATACAATAATTGATGTAAAAATACATTAAATAAATAACAGTCCATGACAACATATATAGCCACATAGAGGTTGGGCATAACCACGCAATAGGTGAAGTATAAAATGTAAATAGATCATAGAAGTACTGGTTGATCAGAATGGGTCCCATAAACGCGTATAGCTACATCTTTGTAAGCCCGACGCGGCGTTTCGTGTATATGAAAAACACTCATCAGGGGCGGATGTAGTGGGATATCTGGAACACAGATTTGATTAGTGATCAAGGTATTAAAATTGGATCCACCAAAAAAGAGGTAGTAAGTCAATTATGGTTACTTACATAGTATTTCAAAGTGGTAATGTAAATACAGTTAAGACCAAACATATGCCTGTCCCGGGACAGAGGTGGCAGACCAGCAGGCAAACAGCAGAGCGCATAAAGCATCCCTCCCAGACAGCACAGCGACCATGGGTAAAGTAAAATTGTAGTGTATCCTTATAGTACAGGTAGGTATCTGTAATGAATGAATGAATAGGTCCATCAAACAGTGACCCACATAGTAGGGGGATAAGGGCATAACAAATACATTAAAATTAACAAAGGATACCTGGAATGCGAGTAGGATGGCCACAGCTAGTGAGGGCTGTAAGGCCTGCATAGAAAATGGCAGCTGGGAAGGTGCTTAAATACGTCCAGCAAATGCACCAGACTGCCCCCAACGTCACGTCAGCTGACCAGTGTGGGGGCGGGGCCCTCAATCAGACAGCACAATTGCCTGTACTGAAGAGATGCTGCACACACCCACTTGATCAGCTGTGATGGATACTAGCCATACAACAGGGCGACGCCCAATAAGGACATCACTCGGATGGCACGTAACGCCGATGCACTGACGGTAACCGCCCATACCCCCTAAAGTGACGCAGTGCCGTATCGCAAAAAATGGGCTAGTCTTAAACTACTTGCCGACCAGCCACCCCAGTTCTACGGCAGTGGGCACGATCGCCGCCGGGCACCCGCGATTGCTCGTTACAGAGCGAGGACCGGGAGCTGTGTGTGTAAACACACAGCTCCTGGTCCTGTCAGGGGAGAAATGCCTGACCGTCCATATGACTCTACAATGTATGAACAGCGATCAGTCATTTCCCCTGGTGAGGCCACCCCCCCTACAGTTAGAACAAACCCAGGGAACATACTTAACCCCTTCCCCGCCCTAGTGTTAACCCCTTCCCTGCCAGTGGCATTTTTATAGTAATCCAATGCATTTTTATAGCACTGATCGCTATAAAAATGCCAATGTGTCCGAAGTGTCCGCCATAATATCGCAGTACCGAAAAAAAATCGCTGATCGACCGTCATTACTAGTAACAAAAAAATATTAATAAAAATGCCAAAAACTACCCCATATTTTGTAGACGCTATAACTTTTGCGCAAACCCATCAATAAACGTTTATTGCGATTTTTTTCACGAAAAATATGTAGAAGAATACGTATCACCTAAACTGAGGAAAAAAACGTTTAAAATATATTTTTGAGGGATATTTATTATCACAGAAAGTAAAAAATATTCATTTTTTTCAAAATTGTTGCTCTATTTTTGTTTATAGCGCAAAAACTAAAAACCGCAGAGGTGATCAAATACCACCAAAAGAAAGCTCTATTTGTGGGGAAAAAAGAACGCCAATTTTGTTTGGGAGCCATGTCGCACGACCGCGCAATTGTCAGTTAAAGCAACGCAGTGCCGAATCGCAAAAAGTGCTCTGGTCTTTGACCAGCAATATGGTCCGGGGGTTAAGGGGGCAAATCCTTCCAGGGCTGAAGTGGTTAATAGTATAGGAGTCCACACCGGTCGGTGAGTGAGTGGGGACACTGAAGGGGAGCACGATTTGCACTTTATTTAAAGAGACACCCTAAAAAATGGCACGTATGAAATACAAGGATATGGACTGCTTTATAAATGACACAACGGGCCATATTCTCAGTAGAGTTACGACGGAGTATCTCAGGAAACTTCGTCGTATCTCTCTTTTTTGACCCGCGTATCTATGCGACTGATTCCTAGAATAATTTTCGCATAGATACGCTGAAGATCCGACATGTGTAAGTCACTTACACTGTCGATCTTAAATGTAATTCGCTGACGGCCGCTAGGTGGCGTTTACGTTCAGGTCTCATTTGTTTATGCAAATGAGCCTGATACGCCGATTCCCGAACGAATTTGCGTCACGTAACCGTCGCTTACGTCGTTTGCGTAAGGTTACCCCTGCTATATGAGGGGTAACCTTACACCAGTCCCACGTATGCCATGTTAAGTATGGTGTCGGGTCCACGACGTCTTTTCCCGTCGGGTACGTCGTTTTCCTAAGTCGTTCTTGAATACGACTTTACGTCAATGACGCACACGTCGGCGTCATTGACGTTTTCCACCGAGAACTGGAGCATGCGCACTGGGCTATTTTTAGCCTGGCGCATGCGCAATTCGATCGAAACGGGGGCGCGCTTAATTTAAATATAAGCCGCCCCCTTTGAAATACGCGGGGATACGCTGGGCCATTTACACTACGCCTCCGCAAACTACGGAGAAAGTGCTTGAGGAATACGGCACTTGCTCCAGTAAGTTGCGGCGGCGTAGTGTAAATAGCTTACGCGAGGCCGCCGCAGATTATTGGAGAATCTGGCCCAACATGTTTATTTATGTATTTATCCATTCTTTATTTCACATAATTCATTTTTTCAATTGTTTATTGCAAAATTGGTTTAATTGCTTTGAAATATATTTATCACAAGTACACAAGTGGGGATTTGTTTTTATGTAACCAGTTAGCACTCAAAACACCTATGTATGTAATTTAAAGGTACAATACCTTAATAGAGCAGCAGCCAGTAATTTTGGTTAATTTACATTGGTTAGCATCCTAAGTGTGGGAATATATAATTAGTTCTTGTACGTATATTTTGTTGGTAATCTGGTGGTCAAGAAACATGCCTGCTTGTGATAATCACTAGGCGCTCCTTGAAGTCCTTGACATCCTGACACCAAGAAAATCAATGCAAGGAAGATTCTCACTGTCACCAATCAAATTCTAATCTGATTTGTAGGCTTTAATGCTAGTGGTAACACAGGAATGACAACACCTTCCGTCCGCCCACAAACTGGTTAGATGGTCTTTGAAAATTTGGCTGCAGCTTAAATAAAATCTATAGAGTGGAGTTTTTGTTTTTTAGCACAATTGAAAATTGTACCCAATAGCATTAGTAACTAACAGATTTTTTTTTTTTTTTTTTAGCTGCCTGACATTTCTTTTTAAATTACATTTGATTACAGTTCACTTTTCCTTTTAGAGCTGACCTTGAAGAAAATTGAAGAACGCAGTTAATACAGTTAATAAGCAAGCCTCAGTTAATGGCTGGATATCAATATGTTGATTATGCATCAAACACAGTGCTCCAGGAAATAATTAGCTAGAAATGTTTATATGAGTAATACAACCAATACATGAAAATATTTGTTTTAGAAATATATGTCATTTTTGTCTGTGGATGACAATCATTTACATTTCACTCGCTAAACATTCCATTGCTTTTAATTCACTTATGGCTGTCAGTTGTAATTCCCAGTTGTAGGACTTTGATTCAACACTGCGCTCCTATAAGGAACATGGCTGAAGCAACAACTTATAATGAAAACACATAGCAAGTAACATATGACTCTACAATACCAACTGAAATCTGCAGTTCAGGCTTATTAGTAATAATAGTGTAGAAAATTAATTCAGTTTAGAAGTGATTTATGATTTGTTAATGAGATTCAGGTATATAATAGATTGCAAAACTATATGTTTCATCAAAGCTATGTAAGATTTGAAGTCAAGTTTGTATATTTGTCATTAATATATATGTTGCAAATTTCCAACTGGAAAAACTATGATATTCTCAACTCACATAATAATCATCTATCCATACCCACTATATATTTTATTATATCATGTAGGCTTTTGGAAATGATTTCAAATTTTATGAGTGTTTTTTTACCCATCCCGTGTTATTCCAGCCTGAAATAAAGTTGCTTTTTCTAAAATAAATATTATTAAATCAGATCATTATCTCAGTTCCTTGCATGGAAAGATTGAGAAAAGACCTTGAATAATTCCCGATTGTAATGCTGTTACTAAAAAAAAAGGTCTCAGTCTAATTATATCCCTGTGCCCCACACCTGCACACACACTCACTGCAAGGTTTTACAATAAACAGTTTTTAATGTCACTATACTTATGGTGAGAACCAAGGAAAATGGCTATTTGTCTCACAATATTGCTGACTACTGTAAGTTTATTCAACCCATGTAGATAATAATATTTAGGGCGGTCTTAATAGCATCATGGGCCCCTGGGCAAAGTAATGCACTGGGGTCCCTACCATCCGGCCCCAATTTACGCACCTAGTCTCAAGAATTAAAGTATAAATAGTTGATAGAATTAAACATATATTTATTAGTATTTTCAATAAAATTGTTTTTTTAAACAGTAAGAACACATTCCATAAATTAAAGACTAATCAACACAAAGGGCAAAGTACAGGGGTAGAGACAGTAGGGCAACGTACAGGGGTGTCAGGAGGGCACAAAACCGGGATCAGGAGGGCACACTACGGGTTCCAGGACGCTGTTTGGGACACGGGCATCGTGGGACAGCATAGTAAAAAGCGTGACTGACAAATCAAGGACAGTTGGCAAACATGATGTAATGCAATACTATCATGGGGCCTTCATTCACCCGGGGGCCCCTGGGCAGTGCCCAGGAGTGCCCATGTATTAAGACAGCCCTGATCACATTAACAACTGTTTATTAAAAATTCTGCCAACACAAGGCTGGTGTGGATTGTAGTGGCAGTTCCTGCTAGGACTCTGTGTTGCCCTAGTTCACTATAATGACAGGTCGCCAGTGGCTGCAGCCATTCGCAGCTCTCTTCACAGCCAGCAATTACCTGCGGTAAGTGCTGCTGGATGCAAACAGAATATGCACAGGCTGTGCAGAGACCCGCAAACAGCTGCAGCTGCTGGCGACCTGTCATTATAGTGGCTTCCAGGAGCAATGTGGTTATTTGATGTTATTAGAGATTGCAGATAATCTCGTTTTCATTCAGACAGATCCTGTATGATAGTTTTGCAGGGATTCAGATAAAAAGCATCTGCTATGCACATATACTGTAAGCAGGTTATTTAAAACAGTCTCTTCACATCTGCTAAACAATTGGTAAAACATAATTGCTACACAATGTTTTTGAACACCACCTTTCCATGTAAATCAGCAGCTAGCTTTGATTCCCTAAAACTGACAAAAACTGACGAAAAAAATTACAACTGGCTTCTGGGTAACAATGACAATCACAAGAGAAAATTACTTCTTTGGTAAATACTTGGTAGATACTTCTACCTTGGCTTCCTTTTGCAGTTGGAAGAGAAGGTATCTATCACAGATCTTTTGTATGAAATTAACAAGATTTTACTCTAAGCCACATTTTACTGATTTGAAAAATTGTAGATTTTGTATGTAGAGATGATCTGGTTGAGATTAGCATAACTCACTCCCTACCGTCTGCGTTCCCTTTCCAATGGTTGACCTCATTACCTTTTTTGGGGATTAAGCTTACCCCGAAGTACTCAGATTTGTATCAAGCCAACTTTCCCCCTTTGTTTGGGAAATTGGCAGCTATGCTCACCTCTTGGTCCACTCTTCTGCTTTCTTGGTTCGGGAGAGTGGCGACGGTACGTATGACCTATCTTTCGAAGCTGCTTTATTATTTTCGAGTTTTACCTGTCCAGGTACCCTCTCACATCTCACATCCAAAGGTAGCCCACATGCCACTGTGGGCTACCTTTGATTTAGTGGACTCCCACCCGACACCTCTAGCCTCTCTCCCATGGCTCCCCCGAGCACATCGCCCGCCTTCCATAGGTCCTTGTCTGGCCCATTCCCTTAGGTTGTGGGATGCGGTCAAATATTCTGACCTATCTCCCGAAGCTGCTTTATTATTTTCGAGTTTTACCTGTCCAGGTACCCTCTCACATCCTCAGAATACACCAACGTAAAATTATGCAGTTTATCTGGGGCCCCAAGAGACCCAGGATTAAGAGGCAGGTGCTTTTTGCACGTAGAATCAATGGTGGCCTATCGGTTCCTAATTTGCATGCTTATTATACTGCGGCAGGTATCGCTCCATTGTCTCGCCTTCACAAGAAACAACAAATGCCACTGTGGGCTACCTTTGATTTAGTGGACTCCCACCCGACACCTCTAGCCTCTCTCCCATGGCTCCCCCGAGCACATCGCCCGCCTTCCATAGGTCCTTGTCTGGCCCATTCCCTTAGGTTGTGGGATGCGGTCAAATATTCTGCGGGTCTGATTTCCCCTCATCTTCCGCTACTTCACCTCCTTCATTGCCCGTTATTCCCACCAGGTAGAGACAATCCCTTACAGTTTGCATGGTGGACTGAACATGGCTTTGTAGACGTTCATTCTATGCTCTCCCCAACCAAGATTATTCCTTTTACACTTTTATGTTCCTCCCATGATATTCCCCTTAGGGAACATTATAGTTACTTACAACTCCGACATTTATTTCAGCACCTTATCAGATCTCAACCCACCCCCTTTACTATGACCCCCTTCGAAAGCTTATGTAGATTGCGCCCCCATTCCCCGGGTCTCATATCTTTGATTTATACAGCGATCATCAATTCTAAGAAGCCGCCATTGAGACCTTATCACCTTCAGTTGGAGGCTGAGCTTGGGAAGCAACTCGATCCAGAAGATTGGCAGGCTATGACCATAGCATTGTCCAAATGCTCTACAAATGTTCTCTTCCTGGAAAACGCTTACAAAGTGTTCTATAGGTGGTACTATACCCCGGCCAGGCTGGCGAGTTTTATACCATCCTACTCCCCTTTGTGCTTCCGTGGATGCTCTCAGGAGGGTACAATGGCACATGTCTGGTGGACCTGCCCCAGGGTATGCAGATTGTGGGTTAGAGTTTATGCGTTGCTCCGCAACCTCTTCAATACCAACTTAAAGAGGGACCCTTTTCAGGCCCTTTTGTGGAAACCAATCACGGAGCTTCTCCGCCCTGAACGCCAGCTGACGGCGCATTTTTTTACTGCAACTAAATTGACCATAGCAAGGGCCTGGAAGACCCCGGTCCTCTGCTTCGAAGCAGTTAAAAACTGCATTAATGATATTATGGTTAATGAGAAACTTACTGCTGTGTTAGCGGATACCCACAATAAATTCCTCCGGGTATGGCAACCCTGGGTGGCCTACAACCACCCTTCACGATTTGACCCAACGCCTCTGTTCCCCCACCCCGTGGACCCTTTTCTTTCTTTCTTCTATTTAATTTTCTTCTTATTTTTATTTTTTCTCTCTTTCCCTCTTACTTTTTAATGCTATTTGTTCATGCTACTTTTCTAGCTGATTCTCATCCTCCCTTTCTTCGTTCTTTGTGGCTTGGGCCCACAGGCTTGGTCCTGTTGGTCTTGGACACATGATGCATTGCTTATTTTACATTTTGGATAATGCTATCCTCTGCTATGTGCCTTTTTGAATTTATTTTTTCTTTTTGTAATGTTGTGTATCGAATAGCCATTTCGCTTTTAAGTTATACATTTACTCCGGTGTGTTAACCGGTATGTTACCTAAACCGGCATTAGGTCGATTTAGCAGGCTACTTGAGATTGGGACATTCTATTGCTGGTCTTCTGGGTTCGCCTTTGGATTCCTCGGAGCTGGATCAATCTCAGGTCTACGGATTAACTTTTCTGACGCCTCCAGTTCTTTATATGATAGCTCATGGTGTGTCCACCACTGCTTTTTCTTTTTTTTTTTTCTTTTTTCTGTTGATGTGTTTTCAAAAAATCTCTTTGTACAAGAGATTAGCATAACTCTACGAAACATAAGCTTTAATAATTCAGAAAGAATGTCATTCTTAACCCCTTCCAGCCACCACCTCCCAGCCCTTTAACCTCTAGACGCTGACCGTACGCAATATAAGGCCTCTTGGTGGCTGGGACCTGGTGCCAAGGGGTCGCATATTTGCGTGTATTAGCACTGATAGAGCTGTGATGAGAGCGCGTGCCCAGCACAGTGACCTGCGGCTCACATGAAGCTCCCCGATTGCTTCTTACAATCAGGAGTTTTCTGACATGTGACCACTGTGACAGCCAATTAAGTTGGCCATATGGTCACAAGCCTCGCTCCGCCTCCTGGAATGCCAAACCCCTTAAAGGGCCAGTTAAGAGGTTCTAAATTACTAGGAGGTGGAAGCGGGCACGCCGATCAAGTGGCCACTGTGATTGGCAGTGACAGCAGTCACATGATCGGAAAGCTCCTGATTGCAAGTATGCATTCAAGAGTTTTCTGGTACCCTCTGGATACTGTGATGGGTGCACGCAGAGAGCGCACACTCAGTGCAGTAAATGGTTTACATTGAGCAACATATATGCAGCCTCTCAGAGTTAAAGTCCACCCTCTGAGAGGTCACATATATGCATACATCCATCGGGAAGTGGTTAAATAATTTAAGTTATTTTTTTTATTGAGTTTGGAAAAGTGTATAGACACATAGAAAATAAAAAGCATACAAAAGTACAAAAGCCCCCAATAGGTCGGTAGTAAAAGGGGCCATGCAAGACCTTACCGCCCAGGAACCAATACTTCCTTACCCTCCTCCCCCATATTTCCTACCCCCACCCATCTCTCTCAGTGCAACCCCATCCCGATCCAGTCACCTGAATAGCACATATCAAGAAAAGGCAAGACACTCATAAACATGTATTATTATCAGCATTGCCCTCAATATAACCAAGAGCAGCTATCCCAGCACAAGGGAAACCAAGAGTCTAAAAAGGATAAATAACACAAAATTGTAAGCACAAAAATGATACAATTTGAGCAATTCATTTGCACATTCCTAGGTCTCCCCACCCCCTTTTAAGAAGAAACTAAGAAATTATAGCCAAACATAATTTTGTCATCTAAAAATCTTCTGCCAATACAACTGAGGTTAATAGAAAGATTACTAAGCAATTGTATCTTATGAATATGTCCAACAATTCCAAACTATTTTCATATATGTGGCTTTATAAAACGCAGAGTTTATGAATTCCTTTCAGAACCATAGCATAGGAGCAGCAGGCTTCTTCTACACGTTGCACATTCGCTGGGCATAAAACACTGGAATAGTCAGTAGAGTTCGGTGAGCCACTGTTGTAGCCAACCCTTTTACTAGACCTAGCAAACAATCCTGACAGAATTGTTCGGGTAACCCATTTCCCAAATTGCTTGATCATCTTACATCATTAAAGTTGATCTTTCTGTTACCCAACACATATGAAGACATGCACAATCAAGTAATGGAAGATTAACCAAATTCCCAGGCATGCAGATAGCTTTTTTTTCTTCATCTTTTGAGGTCTGTTTCTTGTTAAATCTTATCAAGATCACAGACAGTAAAAAAATGGCTTGTAATGTCTTTGGACTACTTGTATTACCAGGAAAAAAGCCTTGCTTTGGTTAAAATATGCTTTGTATGTTGCTGAGCCACACCACTTACGATTCAAGATAATTAAAGATGTATTTTAGGGCTAGTATAAACCGTTGCATTTTCACTTCCAAGCACCTGCTGGATTATCCAGTGGGGAAGTAAAACAGGAAAGTACAGACTGTACTGTACACTGTCTGAAGGGAGAAACTAATTTTAAGAGCTAATAAGTGCTCACCTTACAAGCTTATTGCCAGAACTATTTCCATATGCACTCTCACACCCAATATTTTCTGCTGTAAAAGTGTAGCACATGGAAAAATAATGGCCTTTGCTTATAGCATGTTTTGCTATTACAGCAGATGAATGTTTTTACTGATGAAAGGTAATATTCTCAAATGAAAAGTTATGTAAATGGATTCTTGAAAAAACTTGCCACATAAACTGCATCACACTGTGTAAAGCATCATTTAGAGGAAGAAATTAGCAATTACCATTAGATGGTGCATTCTGACACTGTACCACTTTATATAACTGTACACAACAAATGACATCCCCAGATAAAAATTATGCTAAAAATTGAATTACATTTCACATTCCAAAATGTTAAGTAGTCTCTTGCACCAGAAGGGATTTGCGTAATGGTAGAATGGATCTAATTAAAGTGGTAATATCAGATAATTAAAATAAGACTAATAAATATTTTGATGGGAGAATGGTGGTTATGTGGTGATCAGACCTCTCTACAACCTTTAAGCAAAGTAGACTAAATCGCTTTGTAGTTAATCAAAAATATGCAGTAATTAAGGAAATCAGTTGTTCTCTGTGCCAAGCTCTAGGTGCACTACATCTTGGGACAGAAATGAGGGATTTTCTTAGCACCAATATGGGTGCTTTTGGCACACACTAAGTTTATTATGAATCTGCAGGGATTCAATTATTGTTAGTAATTAGGTTAGCGCTTAAAGGATAAGTTTACTTATTCCAGAAAATAGTCTAAACACTGATCAGTGTTACAAACCTGCGCAGCGTTGTAAAATATTTAATAATGCTATTATTATATTGTACCTGTAGACCAGTTGGATCCCAATGGAGGCCTGACTTAACACCTACCAGTTCATAATTTTTATGCCCTGCCATATTGCTAGGACATGAAAACCACTGGATTCTTATGTTTTTTATGTCCTAGCAACAAAGAAGGGCATGGGAAATGACACTGGCGGTTTCTCCACCAGGCTTTCAGCAGGGTCCCAAATGGCCTTCTGGTATAACAATAAAATCAATGAACATTTTACATAGCTGGAGCACCTTGACATCATAAACTATTTTCTGAAAAAGGTATTCTTAGCTTTTAATATATATCTAAACCTAAGAACACAAATGTAGTTGCTACATACATTCTTATTTTTCAGATTATGAACATTTTAAGTAAGTACAGGTATACCTGTTGGTCTAGCCAGAAATTAACTAAAAGCACACATAATAATATCTTCCTTCTGTAAACTACTAATCCATCACAGGTAATGAAGAAAGGAAGACATGTTTAAAGTCAAGCCTATGGTGACAACCATGGCTCCCTCCATATATACAATAGAAAAAGTTAAAATAACCACCACAGGACAGGATGACACCATAGGACATACTGACTAAGCGCTAACATTTATGCGAAACGCGTCTACCTCTTTGTCCCCTGGCTAGCTAAAGGGGAACATATTATAGCACAATGTTTCATAGTTACATAGTTACATAGTTACATAGTTAGTCAGGTTGAAAAAATGCAGAAGTCCATCTAGTTCAACCAATTAAAAAAACAGCAACCATACAATCCCATGTACACAATCCTATACCCACAGTTGATCCAGAGGAAGGCAAAAAAAAAAAAACAGCAAAGCATGATCCAATTTGTTCCAGCAGGGGAAAAAATGTCTTCCTGATCCCCTGAGAGGCAATCGGATATTCCCTGGATCAACTTTACCTATAAAGGTTAGTACCCAGTTATATTATGTACAAAGTATTTATGCAAAGGACACACACCAAACAGCAGAAGAATACATAATTAGATTTTTGTTTTCAACCACAATCGTGAGTGTATGTGGTTTTCATTCAAGAAATACATAAAAGATGTAACAGTGCTAACTACAAGAAAACTGGATTTTTATTTGTGCCTGTAATATTCATTTCTTGGAGTATATCACAGGACACAGAGCAGACTATACATCCTTAGCACCTGGGTTATGCACCACCTACAGGTGAATGGACACTGGCAGAAAAAAATAGACAGGAAGTCTCCCTATATAACCCCTCCCACTCCAGAAGCTCCTCCGTTTAGTAGCAATAAATTAACCCCCAAAAAGAAAAGAAGGGATCTCTGTGTCCCATAATGTGCTCCAAGAAATTGATTTTACAGGTAAGATTTTTTGTACAGCATGTGACACAGAGTAGGCTATAAATCATAACTACCTGAGATGTCCCAAAGCAATGCACATAAGGGGAGGGAGACACAGCAACCATCATTAGGCCCAAAAACTACTGTGCAGCCTGCAAAACACTGTGGACAAAAGCAGTATCTTCAGCAGTCTTCACGTTCACCTGATAAAACCTAGTAAAGGTGTGTACTGAGGACCAAATTGCAGCCTTGCAAACCTGAGCTACTAACGACTGATAAGGGATAGCCAAGGAAGCTTCCACACTTCTGGTACAGAGGGCCAAATCTTCAAAAGAGATACGCAGGCGGAACTGCTGTTCAGCCTGCGTATCTCTGTGCCTAACTTTGGAAACGATCCTCAAAAGGATTTTTCCAAAGTTAGGCAGAAGATCTGACATCTGTAAGACACTTACACTGTCAGATCTTAGGATGCAGTACCGCATCCGCCGCTGGGGGCATTTCTCATTGAAATGCCGCTTTGCGTATGCAAATGAGGACTTAAGCAGATCCACAAAGCTTTTAAGCATTGTGGTTTCTGCATAAGTTCCGATTTGCTTGCGCAAAATTAGGGCTGGTTTTACAATGTGGAAAGTTAGTCTACCAGACCTTTTTTTCGATCGCCGCGTTTTTTTTTTAATTTGATTTTTTTTTCCCGGCGCGTATTTTTTTTTTTTCCCGACGCAACTTTATTGTCCCGTCGCGATCCACAAAGCCCGGCGTAAATTACGTTCGCGCGCTGCCCGTCGGGAAAAATGACGTCACACGCATGCGCAGTACGTCCGGCGCGGGAGCGCGCCTAATTTAAATGGGAATCGCCCATTTAAACTAGGAACGCCTTGCGACGGACGAAGTTAAGTTGCGCTGCCGCAATTTTCCGGGTAAGTGCTTTGAGAATCGGTACTTAATTTCGGAAAATTGCGGCAGTGTAACTTAACTCCCTAAAGTTACGTTAAGCAAGATTTTTGAGAATTTGGCCCAGTGTGCCTATACTTGAAAAGGTTGAGCCTTCACCTTCAACCACATGCTTGGGCAATAAGCTTGGACAAACCATAAATTTGACTGTCTGATTGCTGAAGACATTTTCAAATACATTCTGACAGTCCGAACCACATCTAATGTGTGCAAGGCTTTATTTCCCCGCAACTGAGGACTGGAAAAAAAGAAAGAAAAACAGAATCCTAATTAGGGTGAAAATTTTAAACAACCTTCTGCAAGAATGTGGATGGGGACACAGCACTACCTTGTCATGCTGCAGTACCAAAGGTGTCTCCCAAAAAGAGAGAACCAACAATTCAGCACTCTTGCTGCCAACATGATAGAAATAAAAAAGAAACCTTCTGAGTAAAAGGACCATCGGAATCTCATGAATTAACCGAAAGGGTGCTTTCTGTAAAATGGATAAGTCAAAATTAAAATCCCCTGGACACAAGGGCTGATCTAACAGGTAGAACCATATAAGTTACTCCCTGAATAAATGTGCATGCCAATCAATGTGAAGAAATTGGTCGATATCTGTCCTTTAATGGATCATAAGAGCAAATTCAGCTCCACTCTCAGTTGGAGAAAAGCCAAAATACGACCAATCAAATATTTCCAGGGATGACATTTTCTAGCCTCACACCAGGGTGCAAAAGACTTCCAGGTCCTATGGTAAATTTCCTTGAAGAGGTCTTTCTAGCTTTCAGTAATGTAGGAATAACACCATCAGAAACACCTTGATCCTTGTGCACCTGGGCCTCATTAGCCAAGCTGTAAAGAAGGATGCAATACTACATCCTGGGACCAGATGTCTGGTCAAGCCAGAATCAGTCAAGGATTGTCCACTGCCAAGTTCATGATATTGGCATACCATATTTCCTTGCAGAGGCTGGTTCAACCAGGTTTACAGGAGTTCTTTAGTCTCTAATCCTTCTCAACAGATGTGGAAGGAGCTGAACTGGAGGAAAGGTAAAAATTATGGAGAAATGGCCTGTGGATCTATGGTCTTAAGAGACTTTAAAAAGTCTGCCCGCCAATTCTCCACACCTGGGATGTGTACTGTAGACAGGGCAGGAACATGATGTTTTGTCCATGACAGAATGCGACCTGCCTCCATCTAGGTAGCCTGACTCCTGGTTCCCCATTAATGGTTTATATATGCCACTGCCATAGCATTGTCCGAGTAGACTCTGACTGGAAGCCCCTGCAGCTGCCTCATCCAGTGAAGCAGGTGGACTGCTCATAGCTCCGAATTGTTGATGGGTAAAAGTCTTTCCTGAGGAGACCACGTTCCCTGAACTGAAAGGAACCCCACCGCAGCTCCTCATTTCGTCAAACTGACATCCATAGGAGCCTCCTTCCAGGCAACTGGCAGAAATGACTTTCCTGCTTTCAACTTTCATGGATAAATCCACCAGTTCAATGCACAAAGCTTACTGGGACCTGAGGACATTCAAAAGTCCATCATATTCCATTCAAACAGGATATTTTTCTGCAACAGCCTGGAATGGAACTGTACAAATGGGACTGCCTCGAACGTGGCAACCATCTTCCCCAGCAATCTCATGCAAAGACAATTTGAAGGAGACTTGAGAATCTGGTATTACCAGTGATTTTTTTTTCTCAGACAATAGGTGCAGGAACTCCCCCTTTCTGAGTCACCCCTTTTCTCCGCCCCTACCCACCTCCCAGTAGCACCCCTTTTAGACAATATAGAATCAAGTATAATTTTGTGGTGCTAAGTAATTTGTATGGAATTTGGTAATGATATCAGTATGAAAGCAATAAAATGGATCCCTTGCAGCCAGCAACAATAGATCCACCTAACAACAATGAACCACCCACAACAAAATCCCCCCCAGCAACAATAGACTCCCGGAAGCATCAACAGATCTCCGCACAGCCAGCATTAATAGACTCTCTGGCAGCCATCAACAATAGACCCCTCCCCAACAGTAGATCTCTTTCAGCAACAACTGAAAAAAAGCCTTGGATATTACCATACAGAGAGTTGTACTTCAGTGACCATCACCTTTCAGACACTGATGAAAAAACTGAGATGGGAAAGGTTATGCCCTGTACACACGATCGGTTCATCCGATGAAAACTGTCTGATGGATTTTTTGATCAGATATCCGATGAAGCTGACTTTCATCAGTCTTGCCTACACACCATCACTTAAAAAAACGATTGTGTCAGAACGCGGTGACGTAAAACACAACGACGTGCTGAGAAAAATTAAGTTCTCTGCTTCCGAGCATATGTCGACTTGATTCTGAGCATGTGTTGATTTTGACCGATGGATTTCCCCACAGATCGTTTTTTTCTATCGGTTTTTTAACCATCAGATAATTTTAAATCAGGTTCTAAGTTTTTTCACACACAATCGGTTCGTCTGATGAAAACGGTCCATCAGACCGTTTTCATCAGACGAACCGATCGTGTGTACGCGGCATTACAGTATATAGGGGGACTTCCTGTCTGTATTTTTCTGTCAGTGTCCACTCACCTATGGGTGGCGAATAAAGTAGTCATGATTTATAGCCTGTTCTCTGTTCCATTATGTACGAAAAATAAAATATAACAATATAACAATAAAATAAATCAATAAATCATAAATTCGAAGATAAATAAATAGCATGCAATAAAATATATCTTAATAATTATAAAATGAATTCATCCAAATGTTGTGCAGAAATCATTCCAGCAAAGTATCCGAGTAACATTTTAGAATAAATTTTATTCCAAAGTGAAAACTTCCATCACTCAGGCCTTGTACACACGACTGAGGAACTCGTCGTAAATGAAACATCGTTTTCCTCGACGAGTTCCTTGTTAGGCTTGTCGAGAAACTTGACAAGCTTTCTTTGCGTACACACTGTCAAGGCAAAATCTCGTCGTTCTTAAATGCGGTGACGTAAAACACGTACGACGGCACTATAAAGGTGAAGTTTGATTCCACTGGCGCCACCCTTCTAAACATGTGCGGGTTTCTAAGCATACACACAAACGTGTTTCTCGTCGAAAACCAGCCCGACGAGGAAAACAACGAGGAAATTGAGACTCCCGACGAGGAAAAGGGGAACTTGTTCTCTTTTTTCTCATCGAGTTCCTCGACAGTTTGCTCGATGAAAAACATACACACGACCATTTTCTTCAGCAAAAAATCTCTGCCACCAAGTTTCTTGATGGATTCTGTTGAGGAAAACAGTCGTGTGTACGAGGCCTCACACTTAACAACCTTATAATCACTGAGGATTCATTCAGGAATTACTCCAACATCTAAAGTTAAAAAAATGATATATTTTTGGAAGTATTTACAAATAACCTTCATCAAGTCATTCAATGTACACATAATAATTTGTGTGTGAATTATGGTATGATTGTTCATTTAAAAATCTACTAGTGTATGGCCACTGGCCAGCTTCAGTAACCATTGCATTGTGCTCTCACTGACTGGGGGCAGGGAATAATAGAAGGAAAGCTGAACATTTTCACTGAAAAGAGGCAGAGACCCAGTATATCAGCATAATAATATGTGACTTTGCTATTTTGTGTCTCCTCTCAGGGAGAAAAAAACAAAAAAAAAACAAAGCTTAAAGACTTCCTAGTCTAATCTCTTTTTGGGTCACATGATTCTTTTGAGATTCCATCTGAAGAGGTCCCAAACAACAATAGGTTCTGCTGGCTGTGAACTGGGGTAATCCTGTGCTTTAGTCTGAACAATGAGTGGAATTTCAGTGCGGCATGGCTGTTTGCTTAACACAGATGTAGTTGGTGCAGACTGGACTTGCAAGTGTCAAAGAGTCATTGTGGGAAAGTGTATATTACTGCAACTGAATCAACAAACATTGTTTTATGCAAGAATGCTGAACTTGTAACATTACAGAGCACTCCATACATACATACATACATTGTTCATTTCAAAATATATAGTCCTAACTAAGCCTGCACTTATAAACCAACCCATGATTTTACATGGCTGTTTATTATAACAAGGTCCTTACACTGATAATTTCTGTACTTTTGTATCCGACACTGACATTAAGTTTAAGCCTAAAATGAAGGTCCCACTCGGATAAAGCTTGTGTAACTGCTCCACAAATGAGGTATGAAAGTCCAACAGATGATGCATTTCATAGTGGAAGAGATCCCATCCTTCTATTCACTACAAAGCAGCTCAAAAGATACATGAAATTTCAGGGAATTATTGTCACTTCATTAGATGTAACAGTGTGATCAAAGACTGAATAGAGCAGTTAACAAATCAGTCAGCAATGCAATTGAAAACAGATGTGAAATAAACAGACTGAGCATGCTTATTAACTTCCTATGTATTTCAAAATAATGCATTCTGCTATTTCACTGCATCAAAGGGAATCTATAATGTTTTTTTCAGTGAGCATAGATTTTGAGGCAGAATTCACAGATAATAATTCCTCTCTAGTCCTTGTTAAACTCAAATATTAAGCCTCGTACACACGACCGAGGATCTCGACGGGCGAAACACATTGTTTTCCTTGTCGAGTTCCTTGTCAGGCTGTCGAGGATCTCGACAAGGCAAGTTTCTCCATTCCCGTCGAGGAAATAGAGAACTTGCTCTCTTTTTGGCTCGTCGAGTTTCTCGACAGTTTCCTTGACGAAAATGTACACACGACCGGTTTCCTCGGCAAAAACATATCTCCCAGCAAGTTTCTTGCTGGTTTTTGCCAAGAAACTCGGTCGTGTGTACGAGGCTTTAGGGTCCATTTATATCTTTGTGCATGCATCTGCTGCTACCATTCATTTTGAATGGCATCCCGATGCACTAAAGCAAAGCACATGCACCATAGTAAGTTGATGTGCATTGCATAACACACTCTGTGAAAGGTCTTTATTGGAAGACATTTTGGTACGCTGGTTACTTATAATTTTTATTGGGCTGACTTAAACCAGTACATGTTAACATGCAACCTAACTTTAACGTATGTACATTGACATATCAGAAAAAAAATAAAAATGAGCCCTAGGTATTTGAGGTGATACTAACATAAGAAAAAAGTACTCCTTTAGGGTCCATTTCCATTTTTGGATTGCGTTAACACATGCATATTGAGAAGAAAGTGTCACCAGCACACCAGGATCTCCAAAATTGGGTCACATACCTGATGAAGGGGTCCTGCATGGCTCTGAAATGTTGCTTTTATTTTTTGATACTATGTGATTACATTTTTGGACCAGATTTTGTAGATCCTGGTGTGCTGGTGACACTTCCTTCTTATGATTGCAGTCGGTTCAAGCCATGGGTCATTTTAGCACCCAATCTAAGATGCAGCCATTTGTGCAGGAATGTGTGCATTGGGAGTATTGCATTGGAAAGACATGCATGTTGACACATGTTATGTAGCATGTTAACACACTGGGGTTGATTTACTAAAACTAAAGAGTGCAAAATCTGGTGCAGCTCTGCAGAGAAACCAATCAGCTTCCAGGTTTGTTGTCAAAGCCTAATTGAGCAAGCTGAAGTTAGAAGCTGATTGGCTACCATGCTGAGCTGCACCAGTTTTGCACTCTCCAATTTTAGTAAATAAATGCCCATGTGTACCATCTCTGGCAGAACACTGAATCGTGACTCATGTCTGACAGCCAGGTGTGTTGAGGTGATATTCAAAATCAGCCATACTGAGTTATTGCAATGTTTACTAAAAATAACCTTTGGTGTGAATAACAAAATAACATTTGAGTAAAATATTACAAATTCCTTATATTAACCACTTGCTTACTGGGCACATAAACCCCCTTCGTTCCCAGGCGAAATTTCAGCTTCCGGCACTGCGTCGCTTTAACTGACATTTGCGCGGTCGTGCGACGTGGCTTCCAAACAAAATTGACGTCCTTTTTTCCCCACAAATAGAGCTTTATTTTGGTGGTATTTGATCACTTCTGCGATTTTTATTTTTTGCGCTATAAACAAAAAAAGAGCGACAATTTAAAAAAAATCGCAATAAGCGACTGGTTTGCGCAAAAGTTATAGCGCCTACAAAATGGGGGATAGATTTATGATTTTTTTTTTTTTTTTACTTGTAATGGCGGCGATTTGCGATTTTTTTGTCAGGGCTGCGATATTGCGGCGGACGTATCGGACACTTTTGACACAATTTTGGGACCATTCACATTTATACAGCGATCAGTGCTATAAAAATGCACTAATTACTGTATAAATGTGACTGGCAGTGAAGGGGTTAACACTAGGGGGTGAGAAAGAGGTTAAATGTATTCCCTCATTGTGTTCTTACTGTGTGGGGGAGGGGGGTGACTGGGGGAGGTGACCGATGCTGTGTCCCTATGTAAAGGGACACAGATCGGTCTCCTCTCTCCCTGACAGCACGTGGAGCTCTGTGTTTACACACAGAGCTCCACGTCCTGCTGTGTAACCGACGATCGCGGGTGTCTGGCGGACATCGCGGCCGCCAGGCACTCGCATCGGCTCCCGGACGATGCGCCGGGCACGTTGTTTCCCCGCTGCGCGCCCCCAGTGGCGCGCACAGGGAACAACAATGACAGGACGTCCAGGGACGTCCACCCGGCACTTGAGAGCCGCGCTGTGGACGTCTTTCGACCATAGCGCGGATCTCAAGTGGTTAAAGGAACACTAAAGGTTTTTTATTAGATCAATTGATTGCTGTAAGCTAGAGCATTTAAATATCACTTACCTCGTTTTTCCTTTTGACCTCCAAAATACAGTAATCCAGGTTTGAAAATGCCATTTCCTGTCTCTCCTCTTCTTGCTTTCCACCAGCATCTGAGCTGTTTTGCATGGTGAAAAGCAGAATGTGCTCACCCCCTCCCTATGACTACAGCCCTGCGCAGGGGCGGACTGACAACTCATGGGGCCCCCGGGCAATAGAAGATTATGGGGCCCCTCTGGCTTACAGATGGCCACCACGCCAGGAGGCAGTGCAGAGGCAGGGCAGCTAAAATCTTGGGATCTTCACATTAAAAGCATGTCAGTGTCAGTTTCGGACATATCAGGGACAGATCTAAAAAAAACAGATTTTTACATACTGTCCCTGGTTTTACTGAGCCTGGCAACCCTGATGGGGCCCCCTAGTGGCATGGGGCCCTCGGGCAGTGCCCGAGTGACTCAATGGTCAGTCCGCCCCTGGCCCTGCGTGAAGATGCTCTCTTATCCCTCACAGGCATGGAGGCTAAGCCTAATGGGAACTGTAGTTCCCTTTAGGCCGTGATGTAGCAAGAATGAATGCGCACCGCAAACCAGGAAGTCAGTGAGAATAATGATTCAGGAGTGACGGAGGTGAATAAAACAGCTCGATTTCAACAGGTATCAAACTAGTTATAATGCAAAACATTACTTTTTACTTTATCAGCTACTGTCAGACTTTAATTTAAGAGGAAAATATTTTTGTCTTTACAACCCCTTTAAATTGCTTAAGAGCTTGTTCACACCAGCCCAGTTGGGCTATGCTGCCCAATGTAGTCCCAATGAATGGACAGGGCAATTTGTCATACTATGTTAGTTTCCACCAACTGTGTGTGCTGAAAAAAAAAATAGGACATGTTCATTTTTGCACAGTGTAGCATATCATGACAGACTGGGGGGGATTTACTAAAACTGGAACACTTAAAATATGATGAAGCTGTGCATGGTAGTCAACCAGATTTTAACCTCTGCTTGTTCAATTAAGCTTTTATAATAAAAGCTGGAAGCAAATTTGTTTCTTTGCAGAGCTGCACCAGATTTTGCATGTTCCAGTTTTAATAAATCTCTCCCACTGTTATGCATTACAACACACTGCTGTGCAAATAGAATAAAAAAAAATCAAAGTCTGCAATGCATTTTAGCAATGCACTGTGCAATGTAAAAGTACTCCCAGTGGTTTAAAGCAGCCATTTTCATCCAGGGTACCCAGGCACCCAGGGTGCTTTCAGGTTTCTTCAGGGGCACCTTGGAAAATTGCCTAAAAATTGCCCATAAATTGTATAGAACCCAGCTTGTGGATAAGGCCTGCCTTTTAGCTACACAAAGTCACAGGTTTTTATTGTACACCATTATGACCTTCTAGCCGCCAGCATCCTAATGATGTCATCAGTTGATCCTCTTCAGAGAAGCCTATCCTTCCCACACCTAGCAACTGTATTTTCATTTGAGTCCATCTGATCATCCCCCACAGCTACTACCCTTTGTTCCACTTGACCCTCCCTTCTAGACTGTAAGCTCTAACGAGCAGGGCCCTCTGATCCCTCCTGTATTGAATTGTATTGTGACTGTACTGTCTTACCTAATGTAAAGCGCTGCACAAACTTTTGGCGCTATATAAATCCTGTATAATAATAATAATAATAATAAGGAGGAGGATGTCGGTCACCTGCAAAGCACCCTTGTTTGCCCCTCTCTGATCTACTTCATCAGCATTGGGGTCACATTAGTTGAGTGATGCACTATATGTGATGATGTTGGTGAGAGGGGTGACAACAAGACCAGTCATAGACTGGCAAAAAAGGAGATTTTTGGGGATGAATTTCAGTACTGTATACTTTATCAACATGGGTGGGGGTTGGGTCATTTTATTTATTTTTTAATTTCCTCAGAATTGTCCATTGCTTTCTTTTTCGAACTTCGATTCCTAATCCATACTGGAATGGAATGTAATTTACAGCTAACATGCATTTGTTGACCCTCTTTACACTTCAATGCATGCAGAATAGCATGCAATACAGTGTGCTTTACAGGCAGGTTTGCGATTTTGCCTGACCACCTCATTAGCGGGAGAAGTATAACCCTTGTATCCCTTGTATTCCTAATTGCAAAGCATGAACTAAGCTATACAGCTCAACAAACACCATTTGCAGGGCCCTTAGCAGTGGTTAAACTCACCTATAAAGTGCCCTAGAATGGTCAGCAAAACCGCAATGGGAACAAACCCTATGGGATTTCACGACAAGCACCTTTTCCTCCTTTTTTCAATGTGAACCTTGGTGGATTTATGTAGTATATTGTTGAAACTAGCGATTCCCAACTAGAAATAAAAATAAAAATAATGAATGTAAAATGCAGTTTTGTATGATCTCACAGATTATCCATATTACCTTATAATTTTCTTGATTAGTAATAAGGAGCCATAAATGGCAATAAAATAATTTTAACGTTTCAATAAGAAGAAACAAGCTTTGCTTCATGAATATATTGTTAGTTTTATGTATCTTATATAAAATCATGATGTTCATAGCATTTAAAAGAAACAAAAAAAAACATTGTCAGGCTTGGATAGATTGATAGTAAATTCTATATTGCTGCAAAGTCTTATTAATGTCTACCTGGTATGAATGCCCTTTTATTGAATGAATGTTTAAGGGCTGCTGTCTCCCATTTTACTCTTCCTATCTGAATAGCTTTAGTTTCTGACCAACCACAGAGATATTGTGCCTAGCAGCTCACAAATATTTTGTTAAAAACACAGTTTCAAGCAAGTATCTTAGTTTTATTCTTCCTGACACAGGTCATGAGAAATGCTTCAGTACACAAAGCACTGAAACTAAATGCATCTTGCTATTTCAGTGTTTGTACCTGTCTTTAAACCCCGTATCAGATGTTATCAGTAAGGGAGATAGCGGAAAGTCTTTTATGCACACTCATCTATGAAAAGTGAAGTCGTTTCAAGTGATATGAGATTACAGGCAAAAATGCTCATTTCCTTTTTTTTTTTTTTGCTGCACATTTTTGTAAGGGCCAGGGGTTTATTTTATGGAATAAGAGGCTTAATATTTATTATTAACTGTGGTTGTGAACAATGCCTCTGTGCTTCAATAATTAATTATCTTGCAGAGCTCATTTAATATAGAGAAGCTAATTTGAAGAAACGTATAGCTTTCTATGGAGGTTCAGATTGGTCTACCCAATATGTCTCCATTATGGCACTGGCCAGGCAAGTCTGCAAAACATTTAACTATCCATTGTGGTGGCTAATGATGGTTCATATTTTTTATACTTCCTCATATAGGAGGAGAAGATTTGCTGTCCTGAGCCCTCGACTTTGGAACACTTTACCAACCTCCATTCGGTTGGAGGAGAACCACTTGGCCTTTAGGAGAAAGATCAAAACCTATCTCTTTTGAGATCAAAGGAGAACTGGTTAAACAAGCGCCCAGAGGCGATTCAGTTCGCATGTGCAGCGCTTCATACGTTTTTCACTCACTCACTCACTCACTCACTCACTCATATAATTGCTTTAATCCTGGCCCATTTTTGCTCATGAAGAGATTTTGTACCTAACAGCGGAATCTGATAAAGTTTTCTGCAATCAATGTGATAGCCAAATCTCACGGGGTGACCCTATCACTCTGAGGCTGTTGGTCTAGGTCAGTGATGGCAAACCTTGGCACCCCAGATGTTTTGGAACTACATTTCCCATGACGTTCAACTACACTAAAGAGTGCATGAGCATCATGCAAGGTTCGCCATCACTGGTCTAGGTGCATCCTGATGCATCTTGATGCCTCATACAGTTTATGGCCACCAAAGAATGGCATCCTCAATCCAGACCCTTTACTTTTTAGATGTATATGTCCCAAAAATCAGTTACAATACATATAGTAGATTATCATCAGAGAAGGAGGTTTATTTGCTATAGCTTTTGGGAAAGTTCATGTAATAAATTGTGTGATTATTCACTTAAATTATCTACACATGGTTGGATAACTGAAGTGAATCTTCACACAATTTATTGTGTGAACATTCTTGAAACATTAAGTCAATTCTCTAATGATTTTTCTTTACACATCATCTACACGCATATTCCTATAAGCTAAATGCATGTTCTCTCCAACCTTGTGTTAATTACTGCACACCATATTGATGCAACTTTTAAACCAAATGTCAAGCAATAGCAAACATTAATTATCAGTTACTTGTTATCACTACATTTTCCAGCTTTTGGCGTTCATTCGTTGAGGGTACATCTATCATAAAGGGGGTTGATAAATAGTGCTACATGGCAGGAAGTCAAACCAACAGCATAGGCACATAAAGATGTGGCTAAACTTATAGGCATTGAATGAGGGTACAAGTGGTTTTATGTCATTGTGACTCAATAAGGTCAATGTCCACCATTTTGTGTAATCTTGTGTTCTGCTAAGCTAGTTAACTATACTAGCTATGCTCAATACAATTAGCATAAAAATATATATTAATGAGACGCTACCAACGTTTTCTATGATCCCTAGCTAGTAAACAAACGTGTGTCTTGTACACTTATCCGAAAACTAGCTAAGAATCATGAGAGCCCTTCAGTGAAATACACCCACCATAAGTGGGGTTCATACTGTGTTCTTTGTTATCTACTTCTCGGAAGATAGCACAGTGGGGTCCATAACATGCAAATAACTGAAAGAATGACATAGAGAGGACTCTCATTTCTTTTGCAGGGCACTTCCATATACTACTGTAGGACTGGCTATGACCAGGGTCATATGCAGACATTATGCTGCTTTAGGCATACTGGTATGCTGATGTCCTGTTGCACAAACCCTAACCCTTGTCATGTTAATTTATTGAGTAAAATCAATGCTAGAATGTGCTTGTGAAGGCAGCAATACGTTTTCTGCTTACATGTTAGATGTATGTTTAAACAGCACAAAACACTATAGATAGTATAGATAGTAGAGCCTGTATACTCCTTAACACCTCAATCTTCTCCTTATCCCTACATTGTTGTTGTTACATTCAGAAACAAATGTTCAACGATGAACATAAACATAAGAGAGAAACAAAATAAGTAAAAGTTATCACAGTTTGCTAATTTTGGTTTTGGTTCCTTTAACCCTGCTCATCCTAGGCATGGGTAAAATAAACTTACTAAACCCAAGATAATGGCCCAGATTCTCAAAGGTCTTACGACGGTGTAGCACCATGTACGCCGTCGTAAGTCCGAATGAGAGCCGTCGTATCTATGCGGCTGATTCTTAGAATCAGTTGCTCATAAATTCGGCTAAGATACGAGCGGCGTAAGTCTCTTACACCGTCGTATCTTAGGGTGCATATTTACGCTGGCCGCTAGGTGGCGCTTCCGTAGATTTCTGCGTTGAATATGCTAATGAGCTAGATACGCCGATTCACGAACGTACGTGCGCCCGGCGTATCAAGATACGTCGTTTACGTAAGACATACGCCGGCGTAAAGTTACCCCACATAAAGCAGGGGTAAGTCATGTTAGGTATGGATGTCGGAAACGTCGGAACAGAGTCGTGTTTTACGTCGTTTGCGTAAGTCGTCAGTGAATGGGGCTGGACCTAAGTTACGTTCACGTCGACTAGGCATTGAGCGGGCGTAATTTAATTTGAAAATTTGACGTGATACTGAGCATGCACGCGCATGCGCCGTTCGATAAAAGCATCATTTACGTGGGGTCACAAAACATTTACATACAACACGCCCCTTACCCCCTTAGTTTGAATTAGGCGGGCTTACACCGTATCTGATACACTACGCCACCGTAACTTAGAGCAGAAGATGTTTCTGAATACGGGACCTGCCGCTCTAAGTTACGGCGGCGTAGTGTATCTGAGATACGCTACGCCCACCTAAAGATAGGTGCTTTTTTGAGAATCTGGGCCAATATCTGTGGGCTTGCAAAAAGACTGTAATGCCCTGTACACACGATCGGTCAATCCGATGAGAACGGTCTGATGGATTTTTCCATCAGTTAACCGATGAAGCTGACTGATGGTCAGTCGTGCCTACACACCATAAGTTAAAAAAACGATTGTGTCAGAATGCGGTGACGTAAAACACAACGACGTGCTGAAAAAAACAAAGTTCAATGCTTCCAAGCATGCGTCGACTTGATTCTGAGCATGCGTGGATTTTTAACCGATGGACGTGCCTACAAACAATTGTTTTTTTTATTATCGGTTAGGTATCCATCGGTTAATTTTAAAACAAGTTTCAAATTTTTGAACTGATGGATAAATAGCCGATGGGGCCCACACACAATCGGTTTGGTTCTGATGAAAACGGTCCATCAGACCGTTCTCATCAGATTGACCAATCATGTGTACGCGGCATAACCCTTAGTGACAAAAAAAACACAAAGTAAAACAAATGCAATAAAAACTAAATAAGATTGAACAGACAGCAGCTTCTAAATCACCAATCCAAGTAGGATGTGTAACAAGCTCCAACCAAGCAATAAAAAGTGTACTGTCCTGCTAGGTATAAGTTTAAAAATTACAGAAGAGACACTAAATTAGCCTAAACTGACATATCTGTGCAAATAAAGTCCATGTAAAATGTGCAAACACTGTACAAAAAAATATATTATAAAAAAATAATAATATATATACATATATATATATATATATATATATATATATATATATATATATATATATATATATACACTTCATGCCTAAGCTTATTTCTGACATTTGTGAACCCCCAAACATTATATATATATATATATATATATATATATATATATATATATATATATATGAACAGAGACCCTAATGAATTAAATGGCGATCGCTGCAATTTTTTTATGTCACACGGTATTTACGACGCTGTCTTTCAAACGCTATTTTTTTGGGGAAAAAATACACTTTCACGAATAATAAAAAAAAAAGGTAAAGTTAGTATAACGTGAAAGATGATGTTACGCTGAGTAAAAAGATACATAACGTGTTATACTTTGAAATTGCGCACACTCGTGGAATGTTAACAAACTTCGGTACTTAAAAATCTCCATAGGCGACGATTTAAAATAAATTAACGGTTACCAGGTTAGAGTTATTTTACTAGAATTATTGCTTTCACTCTGACAAACGTGGTGATACCTCACATGTGTGATTTGAACACCATTAACATTTGCAGGCGCGACTTACGTATGTGTTTTCTTTGCTGCAAAGAAAACAACAAAATAAAAATCTGATCACTTTTATTGCTGTCACAAGTAATGTAAACATCCCTTGTGACAATAATAGGCAGTGACAGGCACTCTTTATGGAGGGATCGGGGGTCCAAAAGACCCCAAATCCCTCCTTTGCACTTGAAAGTATTCAAATCCCCAAAATCTGCTTTTCCGTATACTGTAATTTTTTTAAATCGGCGCCATAGATATCGAAGACCTGATCGGAGCCAAATCTGAATTAGTTTGTGTCTCAGCCTAGGTGGCAGATGCGCCGAATAGTGGCTCGGGTCTCCTGGTGGGACAAGAGGCCCGGGAAGAGCAACGAAAGGCCGGCAGAATGGGGGGATGTCCCCTCCTCTCCTTTAGGATAACAGCCAAGCAGCTTTTAGCCGCATTGGTTGTTATCACTAAAAAGCTGGCTCTAAAAAACGGTACCGGGGTGAGCTTCAGGCATCACCCCGGTATAACCCCTTCAAGCCATGAACGCATATTTGCATTTGGTGTAGTGGAGTGTAGTGCAAACAGATGCTCAGATTTTCTAAACTTCAATAGTCCCTCTTTCTTTGTCATGAAGGAATGATGATAACGTGCACCACTGATGAAAAAATACTTCCGAAAGGAATCACCACAAGCGAAAAAATTAGCTCCTTACCAACTGCTCTGATCCCACAAGGAACATCAGATGTCTTGTTGCATAGCAGCCGTATATATCACAATGTTGCATGCAAAGGATCCACAATCTCCCAGTCCAAGATATAACATTTTAAGGAATTACACAGCATGTGTTACAAACAACCAGCAGGTCCAAGTGGTCAGTCCGACTTGTGGAATAAAGTCACGTGTGAGCCCCCCCCCCCCCCCACGCAAGTGCTTCTCTGTGACCAGTGTCGTCTGGGGATATGAGATGGGTAAAATAGAACCCATATGGTAAATACAGCCCTGGGCTTGCCCAATTTGCTCAGCATGCTGGGGTTGATTTACTAAAACTAGAGTACAGAATCTGGTGCAGCTGTGCATGGTAGCCAATCAGCTTCTAACTTCAGCGTGTTCAATTAAGCTTTGACCGAAAAAACTGGAAGCTGTTAGGTTTCTGTGCAGAGCTGCACCAGATTTTACACTCCCTAGTTTTAGTAAATCAACCCATATGTCTCAGTTTTCATTATAATAGAATATGTAGAGGTTGAGTTAATAATAAGGAGCAAAGCATGTTTGCATTACACAATGAATTTTTGCTTAGCTTAGTGAATAAGGTGAAACTGTGCTGACACCCAATCAGGTGTAAACAAAATCAATTTCTTACATTTTTTCTCTGCATATGATTGGGTATTATTTTGCCATTTTCACTTAAAAGTGGATGTAAACCAGATTCATGAATTTTGAGTTGGGCACATATATCTGCAGTATTTTGTTATCTCTCTTCCAAGTCCCATAGCTCTCTCCTGAACCGTTCCTCTGTTATCAGCCTGTCAAATTCTCGGACACATCAGGTAAAAGAAGCCTGACATTTCTGTCAGTGGAGGATGCTAAAATAGATTAACAGAGAGCTGGTCCTGTTACAAAACAGCTGAGAGTCTCTGCCTATGAGGAGAGGGGGTGTGTGCCTTTTCTCCAATCAGCAATGTTAGCTACCTTGGCTGTATGCCCAGACATTACACTCTGTGTTAAACAGGAAGAGAACACTTTCTAACACAATCTGAACATTCTAAACAGTATATAAATGTGAAGACAGCAGATATACAGTTGTATTCAAAATTATTCAACCCCCACTGAAATTGATTGTTTTGCCCAGTTTGACATTGATTTTGATCATCCTGTCATCCTGCTTACAATTAAATCAAAGAGGCACGTGTAGGTCAGACAAATATAACATAACATTTAAAATGAAATAACCACAAATGTCTTTTCTGTGCTCACATCATTATCAGTTTTATTCAACCCCCAATTGACATTCAATCTTAGTACTTAGTACAACATCCTTTTACAGTTATAACAGCTTTTAAACTTGAAGCATAGCTTGACAAAAGTGTCTTGCAGCGATCTACGGGTATCTTCGCCCATTCGTCATGGGCAAAAGCCTCCAGTTCAGTCACATTCTTAGGCTTGCGCACTGCAACTGCTTTCTTTAAGTCCCACCAGAGGTTCTCAATCGGATTTAAGTCTGGTGACTGCGATGGCCACTCCAAAATGTTCCAGCCTTTAATCTGCAACCATGCTCTAGTGGACTTGGAGGTATGCTTGGGATCATTGTCCTGTTGAAAGGTCCAACGTCTCCCAAGCCTCAGGTTTGTGATGGACAGCATCACATTGTTATCCACTATCTCCTGGTACTGAAGAGAATTCATGGTACCTTGCACACGCTGAAGCTTCCCTGTACCTGCAGAAGCAAAACAGCCCCAAAGCATGATTGACACCCCGCCATGCTTCACAGTAGGCAAGGTGTTCTTTTCATCATAGGCCTTGTTCTTCCTCCTCCAAACATAGCGTTGATCCATGGGCCCAAACACTTCTAATTTTGTTTCATCAGTCCACAGAACACAATCCCAAAACTTCTGTGGTTTGTCCACATGATTTTTGCATACTGCAGTCGACTCTTCTTATTCTTTGGAGACAGTAAGGGGGTGCGCCTGGGAGTTCTGGCATGGAGGCCTTCATTACGCAGTGTGCGCCATATTGTCTGAGCAGAAACTTCAGTACCCACATCTGACAAATCTTTTGTCAGTTCCTCAGCTGTCACAAGGGGACTTTTCTCCACTCTACGCTTCAGGTAGCGCACAGCAGTCGAAGTCAGCATCTTCTTTCTGCCACGACCAGGTAGCGTTTCAACAGTGCCCTTTGGCTTGAATTTGAGAATGATGCTTCCTATGGTGTCTCTTGGTATGTTTAACATCTTTGCAATCTTCTTATAGCCATTGCCCTTCCTGTGAAGAGTAATCACCTCTTCTCTTGTCTTCCCGGACCATTCTCTTGACTTCACCATGTTTGTAACCACACCAGTAAATGTCTAGATGGAGCTGAGTATCACAGTCATTTTAAAGCTGCCTGATTGGTGCTTATTAGGCTTTATTGCTGCTCCCTGACATCCACAGGTGTTTTCAATACCTGATTGAAAACACTTCAATGAACCTCTGTTCTTCAGAGTGGTAGTCTTTAAGGGGTTGAATAATTGTGTAAATGAAGAATTCACAAAATAAACATTTACTACTGTATTACAAAACCAATTGATTTTAGTTGCATATGGTTCTTTAAGAAGTCCTTGTAGGATTTCATTCTGAATACAATTACAAATGTACACTAAATTCCCTAAAACCCTTTACAGCATTGGGGGGTTGAATAATTTTGAGCACAACTGTACATGTAAAACCTATATAGGGAGATTTGGTTTATCTATGTGTATCATCTGATGCTGTTCACTGGTGTATGGAGAGTTTACATCAACTTTAATTTCACCTCGTTCACTAAGTAAAAATTCACTTTACAGAGCACAATCTGCTCCTTTAGTAAATCAACCCCATTGTGTCATTGCATAGCACTGCATGTACAGTAGTTTCAAAGTAAATTTCAAAAACAAGCAAAAGTTGTTTACTCTGCCAATAGAGGTTATATGTGACATTAATTATTTTATGTAAAAAAAATATAAATATTAAGCATGGAATAACGTTATCATTATAATTACACAAAATGGTTCGAGTAAAATATATAAATGTTATCCTGGGTGTAAGTTATCTTGAAATATTTGGTGTGAAAATGTGTAGATTTGGAACAAATTGCTAAAAATGAAAGGTGTTAACAACAGTTTATACTGGAAAAAAGTTTTCTGGAACTTTAATTTTACTGTGAGCTGTCAAGCACAAAGCATGGTAACAATTAAAAGGAAAAGTGCACAGAGCAATGCCAAAGGCCATTTTAATCTGTTGACGACCTCTACATGTAAAACTCATATACAGTCACATAAACAGTTCTGTGGTCTTGTATTCCTAGAAAGTCCTGCTTTCATTACTGTATGACTTGAATATGCAGTGGCTATTTTCCAAGAAAAAATCTTTATTAACACATACAACCAGGCTTGGATTTGCGGATAAGCCATATGGGCTCATCTATGGGTTTACAAGAGCTTTGGAAGAATGCAATTATTTCTAATGTCAATATGTTCTGCAGTGAACATTTAACCACTGACATCAATCTCTGTCCCCAAAGAAACTTACTATCTAATATCTTTACTACAGCCATATAATTATCCATATTATGTTAAAGTGTCTGCTTTGAATCATGTTTTTTCCTGAAGTACTTGTGAACATTTAAATATATATCGCTGAGACTTCGGAGAATTTGATGGAGAAAAGAAAGTAAGACCATACACGAGTAATTCTTTTTTTGTTCAACCAACAGGTTAAACAAAAGAAAATTACTTGATTCTCTCACATTCAGGGTGCAGGGCTCAAGTCCTGCGGGAACGCGTGGGAACGGAGTTCCTGCACTTTTTTCACAGCAGGAACGCAGTTCCCTTTGCAGGACTAGAGCAGCCGAGCCGCCCGTGCCAATCCTTCACTAAGCGGCGATGCCCAGCTCGAGTCACTGTCAGGGGCAGGGGAACCTTAGTAATCCTTTATGTTACTGGCTGCTTCCTGTATATGGATTCATCGGGTAGTGTGCGGGTATTCCGTCACTTCCTCGATGCCGCAATGTCTCCTGGGAGCTTTTGTCATTGTTCCCAGGAGACATTGCAGAGGTCTGCCGCGAGTTATCGTGGGATTTAGAAAGAACTTGCTGCCCGATGAATCCATATACAGGAAGCGGCCAGTAACATAAAGGATTACTAAGGTACAGTGGATCGAAAAAAAAAAAAAAACATGCGTTTTAGTAATTATGCATATGAGCGTATCATTTTTTTTTTTTTGGTGGGGGAGTGGATCTTGGGTGGGAGTTCCCACACTTTTTCCCCCAGGACTTGACCCCTGTCAGGGTGAATGTGGGCAGTGGCAGTTGGTGGGTTTTCGTTTGAGGGGGGCAGAAAAACACCCCCTGTCCATCGACACTTACCCCATCGGTGGCTGGGATCAGCAGGCGCATTGGGGATCAGCCGGCACACTGGGGATCGGTGAGCACATCAGGGATCTGTGGCAAATCGGGCAGGGGGACAGGCTGCGTTGGGCATCTGGCAACATCTTCTGTGTCCTCTCACGGTGGCTTCCACTGTGCGTCTCCTCTCCTCCTCCTAGGCATCCAATAGGATCGCCTGACCTTTCAACCAATCAGGAAAGGGTAACAGATCCACGCTTCCTGATTGGCAGAGAGAAGATTCAGTGTTAGAAAAGTGAATATTCATTTGCTTTTCTAACACATCTGGGTGGGCTCTGAGTGCAATGCTCTGCGCTCCGAGTGCACCCTATTTTGAAGCCTATTAGAGCCTATAGCTCTAATCAGGTACTTCAAAGAAACACCCCCCCCCCCCCCCCGCCGCTGTAATTCACATGTCCAGCGTCCTGAAAGGGGCCGGTTGCATGAATATGGGGTGGCTGCAGCGGACATATATAGAATAATGCTATGTATAAATCTATACATTAACCATATAGGGGGCGGCGTGACAGAAGGGGCTGCTCTCATGCGCCCTTAATGCACAGGCTGCTACTGGATGGGGGAATCTCTCCACCTGAGCTATTGTATTCTGACAATGGGGAGACTTTTCTGGCTCAGAATACACTGATCAGCTTCACCAACTATAGCTGACTGCACTGATCAAGAGAAAGTTTTCCAACAGGCTGGTTGTAAACAAGTTAATGGACAGTAATTAGGCACTCCTAGAAGAGGAGAGGGATGTGATGTGCAAGGAGAGAGAAGTCTGTGCTAGTAAATTGATGCTCCTGGTGTAGCAAAATTTTAAAGGCACATTGCATGAGCATACATGATAATTTATGGATAGGAAACACACTGCAAGTAGCCAACTGAAAAACTTGATTTTTCTGTCCCTTTTCCTACACTTTTTACGTTGGTGATAGGTTCTCTTTAGGAAATGTATGAAAACATTTTTTTCTCAGTCATCTGTCTTGTCTTCTTAGTTTGTAATGCACAAAAGCACACAAACTGTGACACACTGAATACAGTTCTTTGTGCACCAGTCACATTACTAGATCTGTCATCTGCTGCTAAGGCTCCCACCAAGAAGCAATACCCAGGTTCTGTGCCATTGTCACTCACTGAGGGGTGTGAGGGACAAATTCTCAATCTGTGATAGATCATGTCTTTCTGGTCTGAAATTTAAACACATTCATCAAGCTGTCAACCAGGAGCTAACAAGTCTACAATTACTACAGTACCATTTACTGTAATTGTAACTCCCTAAGAAGAGACACCCCTGTGTCTTTTGTTGTCTTAGTTATGTGTTTTGTGGATGGTGAATTTCTTGTACATTTTCTAAAAAGTCCATTCTAATTATTCTGTAAAAAATGCTCATGTTAGGGATATGATTTCATAACAGCTTACTTTATCAATTTGATTAATCATTTGGCTAACCTCTGTGTTTAGTACAATGCATAATGTTTCATAATTAACTGTGTTCTATACTTTTATTGTCAATGACTATGTTTTTCATGGAATATAATACCTATTATTTATGAGATTATACTTTCAAAAGAGTCATGAATGTGTGGTTAGCACTCAGATGGGCTCTTGTTCGAAGCAATAGTGAATGTGAAGTAGCTTATGCTCAGAAGTCCATTAATTACAGTGGTTAACCGCAATTTTTACTGCTCTCAAGACACTACTAATTATTTCCCAATTTCCAGTCCTCTTCACAGAAACCTCTATCTCTAATATGACAGTTATGTTTATCCCTCAAATTAAGGTGTGATCATGTCTTGAAATAAATATATGTACACACACACACATATATATATATATATATATATATATATATATATATATATATATATACAGTATATATATTGCTGTCCTTTACTTTATGTATGCTTTGTGCCCCAATATGCTAAATTGGCAGTTATAATCAATATGTTTTATTTTTTTTATCTTGTGCACATTAAGGTATTTAACCCCTTATCACTGAATGTACACATCTACCTGGCATCTATCTAGCAGTATGGGGGTGAGCCTTATTTTATAATGCCACATACACTATATTGTCAAAAGTATTGGGATGCCTTCCTTTACACGCACATGAACTTTAATGGCATCCCAGTCTTAGTGCGTAGGGTTCAATATTGAGTTGGCCCACCCTTTGCAGCTATAACGGCTTCAACTCTTCTGGGAAGGCTGTCCACCAGGTTTAAGAGTGTGTCTATGGGAACGTTTGACTCTTCTTCCAGAAGCACATTTCTAAACTCAGGCACTGGTGTTGGACGAGAAGCCCTGACTCGCAGTCTCCACTCTAATTCATCCCAAAGGTGTTTTATCGGGTTGAGGTCAGAACTTTGTGTAGGCCAGTCAAGTTCCTCCACCCCAAACACGCTCATCCGTGTGTTTATGGACCTTGTTTGTGCAACTCAATATTTAACCCTACAGACTAAGACTGGGTTGCCATTAAAATCCATGTGCGTGTATATATATACTTTATATAACGCTTTTAGTCTTGCTGTCAGAATACAATGCTTTGGCCAGGGAGGGTGTGAGGAGAATATTAAATTCACCTCATTTGTGTGGATGGAGGAATTTGTGCATTTTTTTTCCTATAGTCCGCTGACTGAACAACATTTTTTAATATCTATGACCAAGTGAAAGAACGAAAGAAAAAAAAATCTAAAAGCAGAAAAGCAAAAAGCATCAAACTAATGTGACTACACCATCTAAGGATTAGCAAGTTGCAATCAACATTATTAATTATCCATGTCTTTATGGACCTTGCCTTGTGCACTGGTCCAAATCATTTAGTGGAGGGGGGATTATGCAGGGGTTGGGCTTGGCCCCTTATTTCCAGTGAAGGGAACTCTTAAGGCGTCAGCATACCAAGACATTTTGGACAATTTCATACTCCCAACTTTGTGGGAACAGTTTGTGGATGGCTCCTTCCTGTTCCAACATGACTGCACAACAGTGCACAAAGCAAGGTCCATAAATACATGAATGAGCAAGTTTGTGGTGGAGGAACATGACTGGCCTGCACTGAGTCCTGATCTCAACCTGATAGAACACCTTTGGCCAGGCCATCTTATCCACATCAGTGTCTAACCTCACAAATGGTTTAAACATTTCAAAAGACACATTCGCAAACCTTGTGGACAGCCCAGAAGAGTTGAAGCTGTTAAAGCTGCAAAGGGTGGCCCATCTCAATATTGAACCCTACAGACTAGGACTGGGATGCCATTAAAGTTCATGTGCATGTAAAGGCAGACACCCCCATACTTTTGACAATATAGTGTATCTGGCAGCATGGAGGTGGGCCTTATTTCATGATGCCACATATATGCATCACTGTTTTCTGTTATTCCTGATTACAAAATAACAATCAGGAGTGGTTAGCATGGGCTTTCATTCATGGGATCTCTGTGACAGCCATCACAGTAATCACATGATTGGGAATCCCATGAAATTAACAGATATTAAGATCTGTTGTTACCTTTAGCATGAAATATCTTTTTTTGGCTTAACTCACTTATTCGGCTGTACTTTGTCACTGTTCCCCAAGCCCTACAAAATACAAGGCATGGTTTTTATATCTTGAGCTAGTAAATGTTAATGGTCATTTGTGAATAAATTAAATGTTTTATAGGTAAGCCAAGTAGCAGTTTTGGATGGACAGCTCACAACAGGGACATAGTGGAAAGCTTTTCATGGTCCTCCTGATATCATAAATTAAAGTGGTTCTAAAGACTGAAGTTTTTTTTATCTTCATGTCATAAATGTCACTTTATTTGTCACATTGTGAAGGTTATTTTTTTTTAAGGGACAGGGCATCTATTTAAATATATTTTAATCGTGTGTGGTATCCTCACACTGTATAGTGTACAGTGTCCTTCCTTGTGTTATTTACTTGTATTCGTTTAAACTATACTCACTTTTTACAGTAAGTGCAAAGTATTTTTTTTCCATAAATGGTCATCTCATGCCAACAGAGGCAGAGATTTTATTAGATTAGTTAGATGAAGCGCAAGTCATAAAAAGTGACCAGTTTGTTCACACCTGTATGTTTCCATATAAAGTTGCTTCTTCTATGTTGAACACTCTACATTAAGTAGCATCTACAGTCACCAAATGTTTTCCAACAATCTGTAAAAAGTTTTACTGTAACAGATTCTAAACATATTTTCATTTTTTCCATCTCTAACTTTTGAAAAGCACTCACACTTTTGAAGACATTTAAAATAGATTCTATTTTTTTTAGACATTATGGCAACACAGATTTTCTGACAACTGTAATACAACAGTGTATACATATGTTAGACAAAAGGAAGGCAAGGCACTAATTGTAGCAGCTGCTCCCATGACAAAATGGCATGGACAATAAAGAAATTCATATAGTGGTGCTATTTACTGTAGGAATCTTTTAACTTTGTAAGCTGTCCTACATACACTGGAAATGTATTTAATCTCAGAGGTTTTAGTTTTCATTTTGAACAGTTAGTTAGTAGATGTAGATTGTACCGGTTATTACTTGCCATATAAATTGCAAACAAATCAATATTGTTGTAACCATTCATATTTTTCATTAATATTTCATCACATTTTTCTATCAAGATATACATTTTTGAAAGAGTAGATTTATTCACCACCGGGATCCCACTGTTAACCTCTTTCAGCAAGAGTAAGTGCCTGGTCGTGATGAGCAAACTGAGTAAAGTTTGGTTCGTTGAATGTTCCTTGAACACTTTAAAAAATCTGCAAACCTTGAACAGAGCATTCAGATATCATTAAAATCTTTTATAACTGAATCTTATAATTTGCATGACCATTTTCAAGGTCACTTTGCAGGCTTGTGGTAAAAAAAACATCAGGGATTTGCTTGTTGTGACTAATGATGGATCTTCATCACTTAATGGCATGACTGCCGTTGGACTTACTTTGTGGGTTGTTTTTTTTTTTCTAATAAAATCATTTTTATATGGTGTCTTGTGTAAAATGTTAGGAGGTACTACACACACACAAAAACCTGCACATAGCCTCTTATAAACAAGCCCTTGTCTTAGATAGAGTACCTGTATGGATTTTGAAAGGAAAACCCACACAAAAAAGTGTGAGGTCCCCCTAGGATGGGACTCATTCCACATCCCTAGCCCTGTAAATGTGAGGATCTGCGGATGGGAACCTTTAAAACAAGGGGCCACTCAGATATCTAGGCCCCCCTACGTGAATAAGTCTGGGGTACTTAGCGGACCTTATTACTCATTCATAATTAAAATTGACAAATTAATTAAAAACAGAGAGAAAGGGTATCTTATTAAAAAAAAAGCCCCATAATGTACATCTAGCATCATGCATTTAATTCAGTGATATGGATAAATCATCACTCATCATCATCATTCATGGATGAATAACATCACCTGGGATAGCGACTGACTTATTTAAAATAAGCAGGCAGGCAGGTGGCTGGAAGTTGTCATTTAGAAATATCATCAGTAAATGAATGATTTCTGGCTGCACTAAACTGAGGTTCGGGCATCCAGGTGAACTGGCTATTTAGTTTACCTGTTTGGTGAACTGCAAATAGCTGGGGTTCAGGTTGAACTCAAGGTTGACCCAAACCTGAAGCTCATCCAAGTGTTTAGCAAGAGAGGTGAGTATGTAAAAAAGGGTCTGTGTTAACATTAGAAAAGGTTAGTGTAGGGTTAAAAATAGTTTTGAACTTAAGATGAGATTTGCAGGGAGGCTTAGTTTGAGAAGGACATTAGAGAAGGGGTTCACTTTCTATGTCAGGAGTTCCACAGTGAATACTACCAACACTGATCTTCTGTAACCGATAGTTAGCCTGTCGACCTATGCTGTTATGTGTTCACTAATATGTCACTTTTAACCCTTATAACAACTGGTACACAATGGAGCAGTGACTCCACAAAGGTACTCTAGCTTCCTAATTGTCACGGTCAGGGGTCAGGCTCAGCCACCTGTAGCTATAGCGGTAAAGAAGCTCCCACCGACCGGTGGATGACTCCGGGTTATTCTAGATGCAGGGTCTAAGCACTAACCAGAGCTCCTGATGGTGGAGAAAGGTTTTGCTGTGTGCTAGTACCAGGTCTCAGTCTTCAGGATCACCCCACCAGGAGGTGAGCAAGCCAGGGTCCAGTAGCAGAAATAGCAGGTAGGGATCAAGCAGAAGTGTAGTCGGTAAACAAGCCAAAGATCGGTAACAAGTGGTTGCAGGTTGGGGTCAAGTGGAAGCGTAGTATAGGAACAAGCCAAAGGTCTGTAATGCAGTAACGAGTGGTAGCAAAGATATGGATGGCAGCAAGAGTGGAATTCAATGTATAAGGTAATGTTATTTGGAGCCATTGATGGCCCAGACTGATGTTCTTTAACCCATTAGAAATTATTTTAGGGCTTTACCATGAACAAGAGAAGTACCATAAATGAATATTGCTGCAGTGCTATACATTATAAGATGCATAGTGCATTCTGATTCTTATACTGATCATTTCATACCAAGATTATATTTTGATGTTGATTTTGTAATGTAGACTGATGGCTTGCTGTTATAGATGAGACTGCCCAATATCTCCATTCTAAAATGATGTCCTTCCAAATAGCAAATTATTTGATTCAATTCTTTTAATCTTGTAAGTAGAAGCAAAAGTCCAGAGATTTCCCAAAACAGTACTTTTTTTGCTGCTCAGACTGACGGTCCAGTATATTCAACCCACTTCCTCCAGGGCATCCCTTTGAGGCCAGGTCATCCATGACCCATTCCTATCCAAGGCTCTGCTACGCAAGGACCTCTGCAACAGGCTAATAACTGTTCAAATTCAGGTGCTTGTAATTAAAATACACTTGATTATGTATAATGATTACAGTTATTACACAGCTGCAAACTTGTATTTTGTTATGTCTGTCTAGAATCCATATTTAATAATACACCTTTGTCATGCCACTGTTGGAAGACCATCAAACTTATACTTATTGAATTTTTTCAGGCATGCTCCTTTTGTGTCAGTGGTGATGCCTTCAAAGTCTGTTGAAGCCCAAGCTTATGCACGCTTAATTAATTTAAGGTTTAATGTGCAACACCAGTCAAAGCTTATTTGGTTGATGTAACTGTACTGTGTGCCTGATATCAATTATACATTACTTTTTGATGATCAAATGCATTTCATTTTCTGTCCTGTGAACACAATAGGAAGGTTCTTTAGATTTTCTCTCACTTTCAATCCTGATAACAGTGGTTGCCAAGACCATTGCGAAGGGTAAAGCCTCTTACACGTACTAGAATATTTTTTCGTTCAACCTAGGAAAAAAAAAGAAAAAAAGACTGACGGTTGAGGAGGAGACACTGTACTAACTATCCAATGTCAGTACATCGATCTCCCCCGCTGTTCTATTGTGTTCCGACAGGGGGATAGCCCTCTGCCAGAACTCTGGTCAGCGCTCCCAGCCATTGGCACAGAGCGCTGATCGGAAGCCTATCAACAGACCTTTTTCATCCATGCCCCTCCTACAGAAGCCAGCTAAATTTTCGGCTTCTGTCAGACCGACTCCAGTACGCACAAGCCAAATTCTGCCTGACATTTGGCCTGTGTGTAGGCTTAAATCTTTCCTAACTGGGATAGAG
Source organism: Rana temporaria (assembly GCF_905171775.1). Classification (NCBI taxonomy): domain Eukaryota; kingdom Metazoa; phylum Chordata; class Amphibia; order Anura; family Ranidae; genus Rana; species Rana temporaria. The sequence continues at coordinate 195,049,393 of NC_053490.1, forward strand.
ATAGCAATAAAGACTCAGCAGGTGTTCAACTAACATCTCACTAATCAATCCAGCACTAGAAAAAAATAGCTTTAGCTACTTTCTCAGAAATACAATTATGTAAATCATAATAAAACTACTACAGTACACATTTCTCATTTTTTTATTCCCTATATAAGCATTATACACTATATTTACCTAAATTCGAAGTCACTATAGAAGCACAAGTATGCAATAAATATAAGTGAAATAATTGGTTTAAATGAAGGCTAGTCTCTGTGGAATTAAACTATGTCAATCTTACATAGGTCTCCTTTTGTGTCACACTAATTTCAGCTATTTCTAATTGACAGGTGCCCTAGTTTGTCTATTATAGAGAGTTCTTTGTAGGTCTAATTGTTATTGATTAGACATTCATGTTATCATTAATTCCGGAATATGACATTATACATCCATCTTCACCTTTTGTCTTTTCTTGCCAGGACTGTGTCATGCTAATAATAGCTGAGCTCATAGATCTTGCCATGGCTTTCTCTTTGACATGCCTTAGCTCTAGGGGTAGCCCTAGTGTTCACTTTTAAAGTGGATGGATGATAGATGGTTGGCAGTTGAACGTTCTCCTGACTTCCTTCAATCACTTTCCTGATTGAGCTTCTACAAATAGAAACACAGCGGGGGTTTTAAAATCAAAATGGTACAATTTGGGGTCTAAGGTCACAAATGCCAGATGAAAATGGGAAATTGTATGTGCTAATTTTAACATCCCAATCCTATTATCACTTGTTTTAGGGATATAAAAAAGCATAAGAGTAAACTTGTAACATCACTTTTACCAGTAAACCCAACCATTAGAGCATGATTTATTATTAAGAGTCATTCAAAATAAACAGAATATTTGTTATTTAGCGTTTTTTTAGTAGCCTGTAAAAAACAGTGCAATAGAATTGGTGTTTCTTTTTTTTAATTAAAGAGCTAAGACTCTTTTAAAGAAAACACAGGGATTTGTAATCAATGTATAAGGGCCAATTTATTAAAAGAAAAATGTATTTTAACTTTATGGAAAGAATTCTGATTGGTTATTGTAGGCAACTTCTTTAGAGTTTCTTTCATACTCTGAAAATTTCTACCCCAGTCTGTATGAGTATCTCTGTATGAGTACCCAGATGGCTGACATACAGACCACCAATAGACATATATCAAAAAATATGCAAAACCTGGTAAATCTTACCCTCAAAGGTACTTTTTTAGTAGCCTTTTTCATTGTCTTAGGAAAATATACGCTACTATGACAGAAATTAGACAATATAATGGGGTCCATTCCTTAAAGCGGAGGTTCAACCAAATAACATCTATATAAGACCAAATTCTTTATACTTCTAACATGTACAGTAGGCCATTTTTTTTAGGCTGTACATACCTTATTATCGCTATTTTCAATCCGGCTTCCGGGTACGCACTACCCCGGGAGTAGGCGTTTCTATCCTGAGCCGCAATGTAATCTGGGAGTTCGCCCAGATGAGTGATGTCCTTCAGAAAAAGTTCCCCCCGGCGGATAAGGCCCCCCCCGTATTGCGTAGGCGCGTCACGAGAGTCACGGAGTTTCCGGAAGTAGCCACGCATCGGCTTCCCAGCGATGTGTCGGCACAGTGTTTACCCGCTGCACAAAGAAAGACGTCCAAAGACGTCCACTCGGCCCTTGAGAGCTGCGCTGTGGACGTCTTTTGTCTATAGCGCGGATCTCAAGTGGTTAAAAAATAAAAATAAATTAAAACTTAAATAAATGTATTATATTTTAAACAATTTACCATTTCTGGAGTGGTGCAATTAACATAACATATATAGTATTTTTTTCTTTCATTGAAGCCTATCTTGTGTCCACATAAAATCTGTACTTTGACTTTCTCTAACAGGTGATCCCTCACAGTTATTATATTTTGTACTGTTTGCCGCTATCTTTTCGATTGCAAGCTCCCATAAGCAAAGCCCTCCTAATCCTCTTGTTTCAAATTGTAATGATGTACCATCTCCATTTATTTTCTAAAGTGCTGCTCAAACTGTTGGAGCAGTCCTGTATAAATCATGTATATTAATAATAATAATAATAATAATAATAATAATAATAATATACAGTAAACCCACATGTGCTCTTTTCACTGTCTTTAAGCAGATGTTGTCATGTATTACCATAAAACATTTACTTTTGTGTAGATTAGCTAAACAGCTTGTAATTTATATCTCTAGCAATTAATACCTTAGGTCACCTAAAAAACATTGATACAGATGTTAATAAGTGAAGGATTGTTTATATATTAGGAAAAATACATGGGAAAAGAGTGTCTTACGATAGATCAAAATCACTAATAAAAAATTTGATCTGTTGAAACTTTTTAGAATCTTTCTTTCTAATGCTATATTTGTTTCCATACTGCATCATTTAAATTATTTATTTTAATTTCAATTGTATATGTCACTAACATATGAGAAATCCAATTAGTGTTCATGGAACAGACATAAAAAACTGAAGGATGGATGAATTGGTCTATGTGATGAGCAATGCCTGATGTTCACTGGTAACCTATGATCTGAGTTGAACACTATACAACCTAGGGCTGTGAAACCATTGTCAGTAAAACAGGAAGATGTTTCTTCTTATCTCCTTTTCTCTTCTTCACAGTATTGAAATGGAGGAGGTAGTTATGTTGTGAATCACCCAACCTTAACATTTCCTTTTCGGGATGTGGTGCAGCGCCCTGATGTTTTCATTTGCAGCAGCATTCAGTTGCAAATCTTGTAGCAACTCACTGAAAACATCTGAAAATCTGCATAACAAAACAAAGCCAAAAAGAAATGTAAACTGTGAAAGGATCTTGGTATCAGAGAGGAAGAGTGAGAAATAGAGAGAGATTGGAGACAGCCTCAAGGATACTTTCGGATTGTCAGGATCTCATTTCAGCTCTGTGAACTGGAAAACTGCTAAACTACTGCAGACACACCTTGGTGACTATCCTGAATGGTTATCAGATCATCAGAACTGTTTGAAATGTAGATGAGAGTATGACAAGTTTTGTGTTCAATGTAAGGCTGCAGTGTAAAGAAAGTAATAGTAAGAAAAAAATGATGTGGTCCGTGGCACCATCAGTAAATGGCCTCCATCCCAAATCTGATTAGAAGGAAGGAGCATTTTGGTCATGGGGACTTTGAATGAGGCTAATCACTATACAGAGTAAGCACATAGGATATAGAGCACAATATTACGCATATGAGTTTATTATATACCCAACAAAAATGAAGGTTTTGGACTTTAAATGAGAGATGTATACCAAAAAGCAGTCATTGCAAAGAAGATTTCACTGTACCTGGTGAAATAACATGCAGCATACTCAATGACAAAAACGTACAAACACAAAGTCGCATAAACGCAAGGCGTGCTAAATACCACATATACATGTTGACGCCATGATGCCTTAGCATATCATGGGTTGAAGACAAGTCCTACACAACATAGGCCACTGGAAGGGCTGGATGGTATTTGAAAGTCTTGAGTGGAACAATGTAAAATATATATAAAACCATTTGTATGAACATCATCCATCTACCGCGTTTTTCCAAAAATAAGCCCAGGTCTTATATTAATTTTGGCAACAAAAGACACGATAGGGCTTATTTTCAGGGTATGTCTCACCATGTAATGTGCTGTCTTCTCTCCCCTTCTCTCTCCCTGCCTGATGGGAATCCCCAGTGTGAACTGAGTTAAAATGCTTATAAAATCCTATAATCCACTTATATTACTGTAGTATATAATGTACAATGTGTGTACTTTCATTATAGTGCCGCTCTGCGATTCTGTGACCCACCAGAGCTCTCTTTTCCCGCAATTATATTACAGAAACACACACATTGTACATTATATACTACTGTAATAGAGTGGATTATAGGATATTACAAGCATTTTGTACTATTTTTGGGGCAGGGCTTATATTTGCAGCCTTCCTGGAAAATAAGGTCAGGTCTTATTTTCGGGGGAAACACAGTATATAAGCCCGACGCATTTTGTTGTGGTATACCGACTTTTCAGAGGCGAATGCAATGGTGATCAATAAAGAGACATAACCATATGGTATAATATTGTAGCCAAATTATAGGGGTAAGTAATGAATGTAAGGGACTGAATGGACATCCCTATAAATACTCATATCAACTGCATAGATGTGAACAGAGGATCGGAGCTGCTCGAGATGTCTGGCATGGGAGCTGAGGTAGAGACACGTGCAAAAAAAGTAATAGTGCCCCAGCCACTCCTATTAACCCCCCTGGCGGTATTCCCGAGTCTGGCTCGGGGTGGAATTTCAGAACCAAAAGTGGTAATCCCGAGCCAGACTCTGGATCGCCTCGCAGTGTCCACAGGCAGGGAATTACTTTCCTTTTCCCTGGATCCTGCGATGCCTCTCCGCTGTGTGATCGACGGGTCTCCTTGCTCGATTCTCACAGTACCTGTGTGCCGCCGAGCTCCGTTCCCTGCGACGTTACGACGCATGGGGGCGGAGATCGGTGCCAAATTCAAAAAAGTTAATAAACACAGTACATACAGTATACTGTAATCTTATAGATTACAGTACTGTATGAAAAAAATACACACCCCCTTTGTCCCTAGTGGTCTGCCCAGTGTCCTACATGCACTTTTATATAATAAAAACTGTTATTTCTGCCTGGAAACTGGAGATTGTCCATAGCAACCAAAACGTGTCCCTTTATGTCAAAAGTGGTTTTAGACCAGCTAGAAAACAGCGATAATAAATTAGAATCACTTGCAGAATTGAGCGATAGCGATTTGTGGGGAAATTCGTCATTAACAAATAAAAGTAATGACAACGACAATTCTGCAACTGAGCAAATTTCAGTGTTTTTGATTTGATTACATTATTGAATAATTTTTAATATAATTATATTATTATTTGTTATAATTATTTATAGTTATTTATTATATTATAATTTATAATTTTATTTTTCAAACTTTATCATACCCGGGATGTCTACTAGACTCTTGTTTGGACAGATTTAAGTGAGTTATTCCTAAGAATTACAGGCCTACAATACAAAACGCCAAATTTCCATGCAAAATAATGGTATCGCTTTCAGCACCTAAAATCTGACATAATCATACCGCCAGGGAGGTTAAAAGAATTATGCCTAGGTCATGTCCACATCAAGGCACCTGGCTCAATGTACAGTATTAGTATTGCTGAGCCAGTCCTTTTTGTTTCTTCCCACTTTGCCCCATCCCAGCAAAAAAAACATTGCCATCACTTTGATGACTTAAATGAATATAGTGCAAACACATTGAAAAGGTTGCTGCTGGCTCAAACATTGAGCAGTTCGCTAATAGGAATGAGGAATTTCTGCAAAAGTGATTGTGGCACAAAATTACAGCCAATTTTGTTGTCAGTAAATATTTGCTGAAGCAGAAACTTGCAGTTAGGCTCATTGAGCTGGTTAGGCGGAGACATTTGTTTCTACTCTTTTTTTTTTTTATAAGGTATTTATAGTAGTTACTTTACTTCGTTCAGGGTTATATTTATAAAGAAGTGAATGTGACAATAACCAAACATTAGTGCAGGTATAACTTCCTAGTGCATGTGCAGTGAATGTTCTGTGGATATTACATTCATTGCTACATAAATATTCTCCTAAGGCCTCGTACACACGACCGAACATGTCCGCTGAAACTGGTCCGTCGGACCAGTTTCCGCGGACATGTTCGGTCGTGTGTAGGGCCGACCGGACAGTTTCCCCGGCCTAGCGGACAGGTTTCCAGTGGACAAAAGTTTCTTAGCATGCTAAGAAACTTGTCCGCTGTAAGCCTGTCCGTCGGACATGTCCGATGGTCAGTACGACTCATCGGACATGTCCGCTGGCCCGAGAAGCCGCGCATGGCATCGAAGTGATTCGATGCATGCGTGGAAGCATTGAACTTCTGGGTTTGCGGACTTGGCGGCGTCAACGTCATCGCCACGTCACCGCGCTGTCTGTCCGCGGGGATTGCGGTTTGATGGTGTGTACAACCATCAGACCAAAATCTCTGAGCGGACATGTCCGATGAAAACGGTCCGCGGACCGTTTTCATCGGACATGTTCGCTCGTCTGTACAAGGCCTTAGAGTTCTTTGTATTTGTGTACACCAGTGTTTTTCAACCTGTTTGTAGTCAAGATACCCTTTAGAATTGTGCACAACCCCCGGACCACACCATTCTGAAGACTCATTCACACAAGTAGGTACGTTTAAGCCTGAGCGCCTTTTTGCATGTTTTGCTCTATGCTCCTAAAGCATGCAAAAGAAGTGCTGCCATAAATTTTAAATTGAGCCCAACCAAATGATATGGTACTGTGGTATCATGAGTTTTAGTGAGCGCAAATAAACATGCAATTGGTGGATGCGTTGGGGTTCCATTAAGAGTTAATGACACCCATAAACAACTGCACTAGGCAATGCATTTTTGTGTGTTGCAGGAAAAACACAATTTTCACATGTTTTACTGCACTGGACCTGGTGTGAAAAAGCCCTAAAATGTAGTTTGTAAGGAAGAGTTAGGTGGTCAGTAGGTTGTAAATCCCACACCCCCCCCACCTGCTAGCACAATCATCCCCCCCAAAAATCACTTGTCTAGCACAAAGTCCACCTTCTAGCATTAATCCCTCCTCCTGACACCCCCCAATAGCACAAATCCCACTTCCTAAATCCCCCTTCTAGAACACCCCCCCTACAATACCCAACTATTAGCCCTTGCTACAGCCAAAAGAAACAAAGCCCTGTATACAGTCTGACCATAAAAGGGTTACTGGGATTGATTTACTAAAATTGGAGAGTGAAAAATCTGGTGCAGCTGTGCATGGTAGCCAATCAGCTTCGAACTTGAGTTTGTACAACTAAGCTTTGACAAAAAACCTGGAAGCTGATTGGTTTCTAATCAGAGCTGCACTATATTTTGCACTCTCCAGTTCAAGGTCCCTTTTCGTCTTTTGATCTGATCGCACTCTGCCATCCGATCCTGTACACTAAAAACAGACCAATGGTGGTCCTATTCCCCATCCACCTTGCAGATCAGGTGGCGTCGGATGGAAATGGACAGGAGCTTTTCTGTTTACCCCATAGAGGAAATGGGGGACTGTGTCTGCACAGCAAAGCGGACATGGACCTGTCATCTGCCTGCTTAGCGGGGATCAGTGGACAGATCCCACACTGAGCAAGCAAATTACGTTTAGCAGATACGCCCGCTCACTTAGGGGCCTTAGTAAATCAACCCCACTGTGTTAAGTTCTGTGTACTGAGAGGAGGGAGAGCACATCCTCCTTTGGGCTATTTCCCCCCTCTATGCTATTATCTGTATTTTGCTGGCAAAAGTGAAAGCTGTGCGAGCTGCCTGACCTTGACTTAGCAACCGATGACTTCATTGGTTGGTAGGATGCGGATGGGCGGCTTATGCAGCTTTCAATTTGCTGGCAAAATACAGATAACAGCATAGAGGGAGAAAGATCCTGGAGGAGGAACGGGATGTGCTATTCCTCCTGTCTGTACTCAGAACTTAACACAGCAACCCTTTCGTGGTCAGACTGTACATGTCTTTGTCATTTTACTGCGGCACCCCTGGGGACCCTTTGCAGCACCCCAGTTGAAAAACCCTAGTTTACACCTTGAAATACTTTTGGGGTTGATTTATTAAAGGCAAACAGACTGTGCACTTTGTAGGAGCAATTGCATTTATATTTCCCAGGGATTAGTGTGTGTTAATGTGATGAAGCTTCACTTTGTAAAGAATTCCCACACAAGTGCAAGGAAATTAAAAAAAATGAATTTTTGCATGCACATGATTGGTTAGAAATCAGCAGAGATTTACCACATTCACTAAGATATGTATTAAAGCTTAGTTCTGCCTGGGTAAAAAAAAAATGAAAAGACAGCAGCTACAAATACACTTACCTGTCCAGGTAGCCTGCGATGTCGGCACCCAAAGCCGACCCGTCCCTCGGCTCCGGGTGCAGGCGTCAGCATCCTTACTAAGGGAAACAGGCATTGAAGCCTTGCGGCTTTACTGCCTGTTTCCTACTGTGCATGTGTGAGCTGTGCTGTGCTTTCTGAATGAGCGCTCCCATCTCATAACTTGCTTCTGAGCATGCACAGATTTTTTAAGTCGTTAAAGCCCACATACAACCATTTTTTACAACCCAAAAAACTTTGTTAAAAAATAGAGCGTGTTCAAAAAAATTTTGGCTGTTTTTCAGAACCCGAAAAATGCTCTAAAGCCCACACACGATCGTTTTTAATGACATTAAAAAAAAACTTAATTTTTACAACCCAAAAAATGATCGTGTGTATGCTGCATATCTGGCCACCAGGTCTGTCACTTTTTAACTTTCTTTAACACATCAAGCTGTCCAGCAAAAGTGTCAATTAGAAGACTGAGTTAAACTATTTAACATTGACAGGGATGCGTACAATGATCAGCTTTTAATCATTTATGGAAAACCTTTATCTCAAAAGAAAAAAACAGTTCAGCTATATTTTGTTTGTCAAGTTCATCTAAATCTACTAGTGTATCTAATATTATGGTTTCCCCAGATTAATAACGCCGCTGTTCAAAGCTGTCTCTGCTGCTTCCTCATCCAGAGTGGAGACACTCCAAGACAGGAAGTGTGTAATTGGCCATATAACCAGGTGAAATATAGAGGAAAAAGTCTAAAAAAGAGAAAAAATGCAGCCAGCACATGTAAGGATTGATACGCTGCAATATATTACAATTTTGCTTTCGGGGTTTAATACCGCTTTAAACCAAGACTGATACAGTGGGCCCTTTCTGCAGAAGTGACAGCCCTTAAAACATCTCCCAGCACTGCCACTGGTTATGTCATGCAAGGCTACAGCTGGACTGTCTCCCTCTGGCCTGATGTGCTGTGAAAACTCACACACTGTGAAAATGTGAGTTGCCACCTTGTTCTTTTATCTAATAAATGCTATCTAGTTTTATTGCACAAGATCAGTGTGTTCTTTCTGTTTATTTCTTCTCACGTGTTACTTTTTTCACATTCTGTTGTTTCATTCTGTGAAAAAAAACATAAAATAATGACGATAATAGGAGGCCATTTCGTCATAGGTCTAAGATACTGTAGTTGAAAGGAGCTTCTGTAATCCTAAAGAGCCACTTAAAGCTTGTTGCACTCTTAAAACGTGTTAAAATCTTAATTTCGCCTTCCTCATTAACTCCAATGCATTTCACCATAGTGGCAAATCTTTGCTTGAATTGAATGATTTTCACCAGACTATATTTATATATATAAATGAAATTCCTGTATATAGTATGCAGGCAGTTGTATTATTCATTACATATACAGGCTTTCTTTTCTTCCTTGCAGTGCTACACAATGGTTGTGTTTTAGCGCTCCTTACAATGCAAGTCAGCTGAGCGATTGAAAATAATACACTCCCTGTGTGGCTGATATCAAAACAGTTGTATACAATGCAGGCATTATAAAAACAAACTCAATGTTTACTCACTCTAGATGCTAATCTATAAAATCTTTAAAATACATAAAACAACGATATGAAAGCAAGCATGCAAAACAAAAAGAAGGAAATCACATAAACAAGTTTTTAAGGCCTTTTTCACATGGTCAGCTGGGGGGCGGTAAAAACAATGATGGCTAAGCCCCCTAGCCACCCGTTTAGGCCTCTTGCACACTGGACGTTTTTGGACATTTTTACAGCAGCTGTTTTTTGGCTTTAGACATTTTTTTCTATAGTCAATAAACTCCCCATCATGTTATCCTATGCACACATAGGCTGTTATTAGCAGTTTTTGGCTGGTGCATTTTTTTTACTTAAAAAAACAACAAAAAACTAGTGGATTCTGAGAGGAGTTTTTCAGCTGTTATCAGCTGTAGAAACGCTCTAACGTCAAAAAATGATGAAAAACGCAGACAAACACTCAAAAACCAGGCTCACCCGAGTTTTTTGACATTTTGGATCTATTGAAAAAAAAAAGAGGCCTTAAAGGGGTTGTAAAGGTACATGTTTTTTCATCTTAATGCATTTTATGCATTAAGGTGAAAAAACATGCAACGATTAGCGACCCCCCAGCCCCCCCCCCCCTTTTCTGAGCCCTGGAAAGTCCCACGTCGCGAACACGCTCGATCGTTGCCCGGGCTTCTCGACTCTTCACAGCTCTTCATTTGATAGATTGATAGCAGCGCAGCCATTGGCTCACGCTGCTGTCAATCAAATGCAATCACACAGCGTGTCAGGGGCGGGACTGAGTGTATCACACGGGAGCACGCCCGCATGCTAACCCCCTCAGGAAAGAGCTTCCCAGATTGGGTTAGCTCTTGCAGGGAGGAGCCGAGTGACCCACAGTGGGACCCCAGAAGAGGATGTTTGGGGCCACACTGTGCAAAATGAACTGCACAGTGGAAGTAAGTATGACATGTTTGTTTAAAAAAACAAACAAAAAAAAACGGACCAATAGTATCCCTTTAAAGTGTAAGATTCGGCTAAAGGAGGTTGTTCACATGCTGCGGCCATGATGCTTTGCATGCGTTCAAATTTGGCTATTCAAGTTAATGAGGCAACTCTGCAACTGTGAGCCAAGCACTGCATTAACCCCATTATAAATTATATTTAAAAAAAAGCAGCAATTGCTTCGCCACACTCTGAAAAAGCGATCCATTGTGGATCACTTTTCAGAGCATTCGCTAGATGCAATAATAACACAAACTACATTTGTTTGGTTGTACAACAGTGTTTCTATTTCAGAAAAGTAATAAAATACACAAAGTACATCAGTCTATATGAACCAGCCAGGATCTTTCTCTCACTGATCTGATGTTACTGAGCTTGTACATCAGGTGTATATTTTACATTTTAATTAAAACTTTTGCACTTAGCTTTACTCCTCTTGTAAGCCCTTTTGTGTTTTAATTATATGCTATAATTGTATGTATACTTAACCATAATAAACACCCAGCGTAATTACAACTAGCAGCAGAATGATATTGCATTTCCCCCTTAAAGGAGAAATAAAAATGAAAGTGTGTGTACACACAGAGCAAGGTAAGTTGTTTAGCTATGCAGTGGGGGGGATGAATGAGTCAATGATACAGATGACAGATGCCAAGCATTAGCTCACTAATGCTAAGTCCACAAACACATCTTTGCCTCTGCACAATATTTTTAAAGGTGTTTTTTCAATCCTTCGCTGTCTAAGAGCCAGGTGCTCCCCTAGGCAAACATACTAGTATTTCACCTATTGAGAGCTGCCGGAGACCCACTCAGGTTACAAATAACATGCCTTTGGTCTTGTGTGAGATCAAAAGGACTAACTATTGGTAGCAATTCACACCATACTGTGCAAACCCATTTAAATCTCCATTCTTAAACTGTAATGCAATAATGCTTGTTATTCTAAACTGTCCATCCTCCCATCAGATGGCAATTTGAATAAATAGCAGTCCCTGTTTCATGCTGACAATTATCTTACTTGTTTAGCAGAGTTAAATCTGTGTTTTCTCCAGTCTTTTTCTTGCACAGATGGAATGAAGGAGAAAAAAAAAATTATAGTTCAAACACATTATGATGAAGAACGCCCATGAATGATTCTGATTAGACTAGCAAATGGTTCCGAATTGCTTGTATAGCAATCATATACTCATTTAGCTAGAAGATTAAGGCCAAATCAATGTATCTCATCAATCTGCAGTCTTTTCTTATGTTAGCAGATGATAGCCTCTTTTTACATGACAGTCTATCTTGAGATTTCATATAAATAGAAAAGTCCAGCATGTCCCTTCAAGAATCCTTTCCCCCATTCTATTTCATATATGTGTATGCATATATATACAGTGGGTACGGAAAGTATTCAGACCCCCTTAAATTTTCACTCTTTGTTACCGTATTTATCGGTGTATACCGAGCACTTTTTTGCCCTGAAAATCAGGGCAAAATCGTGGGTGCGTGATATACGCCAATACCCGCTTCCCGCACCATGTTTGAATGCCTGCGCCGACATATTCCAAGCACAGTACACTCGGGTACATTTGGCCAGGGTCGGCTTCGCTCATAGTCACGCTCTGTGATGTTTATGCGTGAGAAGCCGAGCCTGGCCGAATATACTCGAGTGTACTGTGCTCGGTATACGTCGGTGGAGGCTTCAAACTGAGCGCGGGAAGCAGGGATTCGACATGAAGACAGCGCGGGAGAAGCCGGGAGGACACCACCGAGGCCGCAGATGGACGCCGGACCGGACGAGGCCGCCGATAGATGCCGGGCAAGACACCAAAACTGTAAGTAGTAAAATGTAATAAAATGTTTTTTTTACAGGATTTTGGGGTAAAAATTAGGGGTGCGCGCTGTACGCCGGAGAGCGCAATACCCCGATAAATACGGTATATTGCAGCCATTTGCTAAAATCATTTAAGTTCATTTTTTTCCCTCATTAATGTACACACAGCACCCAATATTGACAGAAAAACACAGAATTGTTGAAATTTTTGCAGATTTATTAAAAAAGAAAAACTGAAATATCACATGGTCCTAAGTATTCAGACCCTTTGCTCAGTATTTAGTAGAAGCACCCTTTTGATCGAATACAGCCATGAGTCTTTTTGGGAAAGATGCAACAAGTTTTTCACACCTGGATTTGGGGATCCTCTGCCATTCCTCCTTGCAGACCCTCTCCAGTTCTGTCAGGTTGGATAGTAAACGTTGGTGGACGGCCATTTTTAGGTCTATACAGAGATGCTCAATTGGGTTTAAGTCAGGGCTCTGGCTGGGCCATTCAAGAACAGTCACGGAGTTGTTGTGAAGCCACTCCTTCGTTATTTTAGCTGTGTGCTTAGAGTCATTGTCTTGTTGGAAGGTAAACCTTTGGCCCAGTCTGAGGTACTAAGCACTATGGAGAAGGTTTTTGTTCAGGATATCCCTCTACTTGGTTGCAATTATCTTTCCCTCAATTGCAACAAGTCGTCCTGTCCCTGAAGCTGAAAAACAGCCCCACAGCATGATGCTGCCACCACCATGCTTCACTGTTGGGACTGTATTGGACAGAAGATGAGCAGTGCCTGGTTTTCTCCACACATACAGCTTAGAATTAAGGCCAAAAAGTTATATCTTGGTCTCATAAGACCAGAGAATCTTATTTCTCACCATCTTGGAGTCCTTCAGGTGTTTTTTTTAGCAAACTCCATGCAGGCTTTCATGTGTCTTGCACTGAGGAGAGGCTTCCGTCGGGCCACTCTGCCATAAAGCCCCGACTGGTGGAGGGCTGCAGTAATGGTTGACTTTCTACAACTTTCTTCCATCTCCCAACTGCATCTCTGGAGCTCAGCCACAGTGATCTTTGGGTTCGTCTTTACCTCTTTCACCAAGGCTCTTCTTCCCCGATAGCTCAGTTTGGCTGGACGGCCAGCTCTAGGAAGGGTTCTGGTCGTCCCAAACTTCTTCCATTTAAGGATTATGTAGGCCATTGTGCTTTTAGAAACCTTAAGTGCAGCAGAACTTGTTTGTAACCTTGGCCAGATCTGTGCCTTGCCACAATTCTGTCTCTTCAGGCAGGTCCTTTGATCTCATGATCCTCATTTGCTCTGACCTGCACTGTAAGCTGTAAGGGCCCTTTCACCCGGGGCGGATCAGTAATGATCCGCCTCCGTGTGCTCTGTAAGCTCAGCGGAGATTGCTTCGTATATCCCCGTTGAGCCGGCGGATGACAGGGTGGTCCCCGGACACTGTGCAGGGACCGCCCTGTCTTTTCTCCGCTCTCCCCTATGGGGGGATCGGATGAACACAGACCGTCTGATGCTTTGTTTCGCAGTTGCAGCAATTTTAACTTGGACTGCAGGTTTTGAAAGGGGCCAACGCCTGTCAAACTCACCTATTGGGATTAATGGAGACACACTGCAACCATAATTGAAATGCTTGGTTCACAGTTGAGACGTGGTTTCACATTGTAAAATTGCAGTTCAGCATTAAAAAATAAATAGGCATCAGTAGCCTGTTATTGTGTTGCCACTAACAAAGTTAACAGAAGCAGAAATCGCAGCCAGGAATTTACTGCCATAGACAAATTGCAAGATTTAAATCTTCTGCTAAAAGTTGCAAAACCTATGTTTAAAGAAAAATACCCTCATAAAATGTTTGGGTTTAATGACACTTTAAAGTCATAGAAATACCTACGTAGTCAGATAGACATTGGACTATCAGTCCTCATTTCCATAGTCTTAGTTCCACTTTCCTGTGATGCCCTGTACACACGATCAGTTCATCTGATGAAAACGTTCTGATGGATTTTTTCATCAGATATCCGATGAAGCTGACTGATGATCAGTCGTGCCTACACACCATTGGTTAAAAATCTGATCGTGTCCAACGCAGTGACGTAAAACACAACGATGTGCTGAGAAAAATGAAGTTCAATGCTTCTGAGCATGCGTCGACTTGATTCTGAGCATGCGTGGATTTTTAACCGATGGACGTACCCACAGACGAACGTTTTTTTCTACAGGTTTTTTAACCATCAGATAATTTTAAAACAAGTTCCTAGTTTTTTGACTGATGGATAAAAAACAGATGGGGCCCACATATGATCGGTTCGTCTGATGAAAACGGTCCATCAGACCGTTTTCAGCAGACGAACTGATCGCGTGTACGCGGCATTACAGTAGTTGGGCAGGTCTTAATAATGAATTCATTTATTTTGTTACAGGTACTTATATAGCTCCATCAAATTATGCAGCGTTTAATATAAATATTGTACATTCCGTCAGTCCCTGCCCTCAAGGAGCTTACAATCTAAGGTCCCTCACTCACATTCATTCATATACTAGGGACAATTTTTTTTAGTACCCAGAGGAAACACACGCAGACACAGGGAGAACATTCAAACTCCAGGCAGGTAGTGACGTGGTTGGGATATCCTTTAGTGAGAGACCTTGTCTGACAAACCACTCTCTTTCTCAAAAATATACAATAAGTCAATGTAAGTGTGGCTTAAATGGTTGGAAGCTAGGATAGAACACTGGAGTGTGGGGGCAATAAGTTAGACTAAAAAAAGTAATTTTCCAAGCAAAAATCAAAATGTACAAATATTGAAAAGTATTCTAAAAACTATAAATGATACATCTTCGATTATAGTTTTTCGAATACTTTTCAATATTTGTACATTTTAAACAGCTGCTCTCTCATAGTTTTTCTTTGATTTCATTTATCAGAGAAACTAATACCTTCACTGGTCTTTATTATTTTTTGGTTTTGCATACAGGATTTACGTCCTTTGGCGCTAAGCTGTGTATCCTAGGCCTTTCTTTACACATTTTTGCAAAAATCAAAATGTGTCTGTACAGGACTATGCAGAGATAAAACATTGTAATATTTTAGATTGGCTTTAATAGGTTTTAGATCTCCATAATGTGTAGGCCATACAGTATGTAGTATTTGCTATATACACATACCACAAACTATTTAGCACAGTTCTTTTAAGTAGTAGACAAGCATGTAAGGATACAGAGGTTTGGAAATCCCTTTAATTGGCTTTGTAGCGCCGAAAAACATTAAGACATCTCCTGTAAATAATTAACTAAGTGACAAAGTTCCTTGTAAAAGTTGTTTTTAAACATAATTAGTCATGGTGTTTAAGCTTGGGTTGCTGGTAGGAGGTTGCTATAGAACACAACAGAGACGATGGATAGAGTGGTCCTAAATGTAGGCTGGAAACTAATCACTAACAAACACACAAGGTGCTACATTATAATTAGAACAAAGTCTCTTAATAAGATGACATTGAATTGATAGTTAGTGATCACTCATCATTCAACAATGTCTTCTCCAAGTCTCACTTAGCCATTGTACCAAAATAACCTAACTCTGGCAACATGGAATAAGAATGTCCTCCCAACCTTGTTTTATGACAGGAAAGAAAACAATACCTTGACTCAAACTCAATGACCTGTATTGTAAGGTTAGCGTGAAATCACCTTAACATGTCAATCTAACAAAAAATTATATTTTGGTTGTACATAGACATTATTAGGTTAAAATACTGGGAATTCTAATGGTAAGATTTATGTCCTTCAATTCAGACTGAGTTTTAAAAACATACAGGCTGATTTACCAAAGAGGTTGAGAAAGTTCACATAACAAAATGCGTAAAGATTCACTTTAATGATGCAATCATGTGCAGTTAAAATAAGTAAATAGTCTTTTCAAAATAGTAAATAATTGAAGTTAATCTTTACATATTTTATTGTGTGGACATTTTCAAATCCGTTAATAGATCAGCTGTATACAATTCTCAGTTGGGATCAGGCAAATCTTTGTGTATTTTCCTGTTAAAAAATTGCATGGGCAGCTAGGCACTGCCACGATGGACATGTATGAATGCAAAAAAAATTTATATTTCAAAATGACCATATTGATGGTAAAAGTGCAACAATAAAAATACATAACTCCTTTAGGACTCATGCACACATCAGTAATAGGCTTTACACTACAGCATATAGAATGAGCGTATTTCTTTGCCTGGGAGTCCTAGGTGCAGTGTACAATTATGGACAGTCAATCTGTTCAATTAAATGACAGTACATATAAATATGGACATTATAATGGTTATGTGCATACAGGGACACATACTGAGCCCTGAATGCAGACAGTCTGTGTCTGGGGTAGGGCATACATCTCTGTACACATGTAACCATTCTGATATGTGTTTTTATTAAATGATAATGTTGTCGTTGTTTTGAATAGACTCGCTGTCTGTAGCTGTACACTGCACCCGTCATTCTTGGGAAAATAAATGCACCCATTCTGTACGCTGTACAGCCCTTAAATAATAAGGTTGGGGGTTGCCAAAAAGCTATGCATGAAGTTACAGAGAAGTACAATTTAGCCTTTAGAAGTGACCTGTTTGTTTTACAATCAGTAACCAGGAATCTGTCATTTGGCTCCCGTGGCACTAATGCTGCTTAAAGTGTTAATAAACTCAGGATCCTACATTCACTATATCTGGTCTCCCACAGTACACAGAACTTGGAAATGCAATTATTTTAGTAAATATAAACTGCTAAATACATTTTTTCATCAGCAGTTAGAGCAGTCTGTTAACAAATCACACGTTTGTGCTATGACTCAACACGGCTGACGTCTGCTTTGTCTTCCGCTCTCCTAAGCACCAATGGGAGCGGGCAAGCACGGACGTTGATCCAATAGCCGTGGAGGAGGGATGACAAAAGAATGTGATAGACGCCGAGTAGCCACGCCCTCTGTTGAAGTTGGAAGTGACGAAATGCGTCAGGGCGTGGCTACGATGGCGTATCCAGGAACTCCTAGGAGTGCGTTCCACCACCGAACTATCGCAATCAGGACAGGCGGCTCTAGCAGCGTGCACTCAGCACAAGCGTGACCCCCTGTGTGCGGAGGAGAGCGGTGATTATACTCCTTTATGCTTTTTTACAGATGTTATTTTGTACGTAGATAGGAAGCGGGGTGTTATTACACGGGTTCTTTTGTTATATTAAAACGGAATTACACTATATTGGTACTTTATATTGGTATATTATGATCCACGAGTTGGAATTAACCTTTGCTGTTTCTGGAGAGATGTTGGAGGTCTGATCAGGAGGAAATATTTTCAAAGCTCTGTTTAACCTGTTATCTGGTGAGTGTGAACCTCAGAGGGGGAGTGTACCTCACTTTTGTGTGGTGAAGATTGGGAG
Organism: Rana temporaria; assembly: GCF_905171775.1. Classification (NCBI taxonomy): domain Eukaryota; kingdom Metazoa; phylum Chordata; class Amphibia; order Anura; family Ranidae; genus Rana; species Rana temporaria. The sequence goes on from NC_053490.1 coordinate 195,067,117, forward strand.
TCGGTGGAGGGTGCACTACCATTCCAACCATTTAAGCACTTCTTATATCTCTTTGAACTGTGTCTCACTATACCTGCCTGTGGACTTTTCTAATCATCTACTATCTACACTGGACTTTATCCATTTTAGCGCTGTTTTATCATTTTATAACCATCTCTTGGGCTATATGTTTTGATATCCATTTTTATATTTCTTGATAGATGATCTCTCATCTATTCTAAACAGCTGCTACATTATTTTTATCGGATTTTACTGCTGGGTATTTTCTGATATTGATATATGTTTTATTATTGTTTTTAAGTATTTATGCCTTTTTCCTATACTTATTAGTATCTCATAAACAAGTTAATTAACTCCTTTGGCGCCGGGAAGTGCACTCCGTTCCCCTCTTGCTGTTGCCTTTTTGTGCACTCTATTTAAATGTCCTATAAGACTGCATGACCCCTGACCCTCTGTCTGGATAGTGCTGATTGGCTCTGTGCTGATCACATGCACTCTCCCAAGGAAAAAAAAATAGCAATACACACTAAACTGAGCATGTGCAGCAGCTCTGTTCTATACAGCAGATATATTGGGGACTGTGAAAAGGGGATGATCAGAGAAGACAGGATCAAACAGCCTTTTTTTTTACAAAACTAGATTAACCCCTTAGGTTCTACAGTGAGTATAACAAGCATGCTTTACTATATATATAGACTGATTTTACTGTTATGGGTTTAGTAACACTTTAATGATCAGATTCATGACCTCTGTTTGTAAACAAATCAGTCAGGGATCTATCATTTAGTGGCCGCAACACTACTGCTGCTAAATGACAGGTCCCTGTAAGTCTGCTGTTTGTAATGTCCCCATTCGATTTACATTGGGGACATTTATTTATTTTTAAAGCGGTTGTATAGTCCCATATTTTTATTTAATTTTTCTCCTGTAAGGCAAAAGGCATAATGAGCTAGTATGCACTGCATACTAGCTCATTATGAAATACTTACCTTAGAACGAGGTGTCAGTAACTCACACGATCACGCCAAGGAAGCTGACTTGTTGCCTCGGCGTGTCTTCCGGGTATCGCGGCTCCAGCGCTGTGAGTAGCTGGAGCCGCGATGTTGTCACTCCCACGCATGTGCCCTGGAGACTTCTTTCTGGCAAGGTCTGGCGTCTGCCGGGCCTTCAGCCGAGAATCCCCAGTGCGCATGTGCCGCTGCAGTCAGCGGCTCATTGCAAGGGGAATATCTCCTAAACCGTAAAGGTTTAGGAGATATCTTTTTTACTTACAGGTACGCCTTAGTAAGGCTTACCTGTAGGTAAAAGTTACAAAAAAGACTATACAACAGCTTTAACAAAGAACTTTGTTATGCCCTGGGTGTTTATTTACTTTTTTTTGAATCAGTAACAATGGGTACTAATGTACAACATACTCATTTCCTAGGGGGACATATTCTGGGGGGCCCTTATTCTAAAGGGGTCTTCTAGATTCTACTAAATACCCTCTTCACACATCCTCTTGGGGGCCAGATGTGGGGATGAGGCCCTTGCCCATTCAATGTGGAATCAAGGTGCCTTGCAAGGAAAGCAGGCTTTGTGTCCCCCCACTACAATAGCCCTATCAATGTTTAAAGGTACTAACTCTATCAAATATAAAGGTAAGGGAAAATGAAGAAAAAGCATGCTTTTTAAATGTAAACACATATTATCAGATTATAAATATATACATATATTATTATTTTTCTGTTCAGGGGTATATTTATACCTTCTGCTCCCCAACTGTCCAGTATCCTAAAAAACACACACACAACCTCATCCCCCAGTCAACTGGCTAGGCTTAGTATAACGTTAACATGGTCTGACATCATAGATACACACGGCACATCGAGGCTAGAGGCTAAAAAGCTTAAGAGACTGTGTGGCCACTCTTCATCAGTAATCCTAGAACTAAGAAGATTAACTGCTACTTTACCCTGTTAGATGTCCTGTATAAGATGTTGCAACCAGAGTTTGTGAACTATAATTACACAGTAAATTATACTGAATAAAAAAAACGGCAAAACTGTGCTGGAAGAGGATCCGGCAGGACTGCACTGGCTGGTTGTGTGACACTGTAGAACCTACTGCTTTACACAGGAATATTTTACTTACAGTAAAGGTTTTGGGCCATCTATAGCCAGCTGATTTATTTAAACAAACCAAATTAGTTCAGTGGTACCACCAAGGATCCCCCAATGTTTTTTTTTCTTTTACAAACACCAGCCAGATGGGGATCTGTCCTGTAGTGGTAGTGGTTGGAATGGTAGTGCAAATATGACCATTCACCAAACTGTGATCAAGATGGGTTTAGTACAACATCAGGAAGGCAAATATTTTGTGTGATCTTGGCATAGTAAGTGGGCATGTTCCTAGGGTTTACAAGTAAGGATCCTTTCACACGGAGCGGACCGTTTTTGTGTCCGCTCCGTGTGTGTCCGTCGGCTCAGCGGGGATCATCCGTAATCCCCACTGAGCTGTCGGCAGACAGGGCAGTCCCTGCACACTGTGCAGAGACCGCCCTGTCTTTCCCCCGCTCTCCCCTATGGGGAGTCGGATGAATACGGATCGTCTGTCCGTATTCATCCGATCCGATCCGCTGGACGGAAGAAAAATAGTTTTTTTTTTTTTCGTCCGAAAAAACGGATCTTTACGGACGCAGATCTTTACGGACGTTAGCGAAAGCATCATCCGCTAACGTCTGCAATCCCATAGGGATGCATTACAAGTCCGTAAACTGACTTGTAAAAAACGGACGAACGGTCCGCACATGTGAAAGGGGCCTAAAGAGTGTCTGTTCCCTTGTTGTACAATGTTTATAAGTGTTTATTGAAATTATTTTCAAATCTTGCCATATATTCAATATTACAGAATATATTGTCTGTAGAAGTTCTTCAAATTCAACCCTCAGTTCATTAAAACTGCAGTTGACTTGGTAAATGGTAAAGACAAAAATAATCATAAAAGTGTACATAAAGGCAAAACTTTTTTTTAGGTTTAAATGAAGTAGGATAGGGTGTGTCCAGGTGACCATTGCGAGTAGGACAGAAAGGTAAGGGAAAATCCAAAATTTAAGTTGTCATACGAACAAGAATAGAGAGGAAATATTTTAATGGATATATTTGTTCTGGTGACATCTGTCTAAAAGGAATTTTCCTAATTTTAGAGAAAGTGTTTGTCTCAAGCCTGGTACACACGATCAGTCCATCCGATGAAACGGTCTGATGGACCGTTGTCATAGGTTAAGCGATGAAGCTGACTGATGGTCCGTCGTGCCTACACACCATCGGTAAAAAAAAAACGATTGTGTCAGAACGCGTTACGTAAAACAGAACGACGTGCTGAAAAAAACGAAGTTCAATGCTTCCAAGCATGCATCGACTTGAGTCTGAGCATGCATGGATTTTTAACCGATGGTTAAATGGTTAATCGATCGTTTTTTTTCCCATCGGTTAGGAATCCATCGGTTAAATTTAAATCAAGTTGGCTTTTTTTTAACCTATGGTTAAATAACCTATGGGGCCCACACATGATCAGTTTGGACCGATGAAAACGGTCCATCAGACCGTTGTCCTCTGGTTAACCTAACGTGTGTACGAGGCCTTACTTTGTGTTGTGCTAGTCAGACAGGTATCCTTTCACTATTGTAAAAAAAAAAAATGCTTTTTAGATAAAAGTTTCTAAATTTGCTTAAAAAAAAACAAAAATCCATCCTGATTCCAAAATGTGAGGAATAAATTATATTTAGTTTATACCGCTCAGATCCTCCATGCCACTGCATTATACCTATAAAAATAAAATAAAAAAAATAATAGGTAAAAAATATATATTTAACTTCCACCCAGTTTTTGCACTATTCACTATATTTTACTACTTAAGATTGCCTTTTTTAGCTTTTAAATACATAACTTTTTTATTAGTAACCGTCACTTGCCATGTAGCTGACCAATCAGCTAGTGCATTCAGGTAAACTGTAAGTTAGAGACATATTGAGAAGGCAATTGCACGAAATGATATAATTTCAAAGTTCCTCCAAAAATCCCCAGTTAATCCTTTTCATAAATAACATAGGTAAGGTAGAGTACATTGGTGATGTTACACAAATACAATTACACAGTACCTACCAGCATAAATAATATTTTACGGCGAAACCTCACGTAAAAAAGAAAAAGCAAATATAAAATTGGAACTCTTTATCTCTAGTTTTACTAGTGGGATTTGTCTTTGTGAGTCAGCCGCATGCCAACTTCATCTATTTTGCAAAAAAACATTTACTCACAAGGGGCCCTGTAATAAGTGGTTAAAGTGTCAGGCTTGAATAAATTTGTTTGCAGGTTCATTTCCTCAGTGAGCCTCTTAAATTCCTCATGATCTTAGCCAAATGTATTTACTTTTGATTTCACAGGATGTACTGGAGAAGAGTAGATGTGTATCTGTATTTGTCATGCCAGGCAAACTGTCTAAATTCTGTATTGCACAAAACAACCACTGTATGAGAAACCTCTGGGGTGTACTGTATAAAATGTCAAGATGAATGTGTTGATACTTTACATTCAAAGACTATAGAAAAATATCTTTAATTCTTTTTTGGGGTGAACATTTCTTGATTTTAGAGGTACTAACTTATAAAGGATAGAAAAAAAAAGGAAAAAGCGTGCTTTTTAAGTGTAATCACATGTTATCAGATTATAAATATATATATACATTATATACAGTGCCTTAAGAAAGTATTCATACCCTTTGAAATTTTCCACATTTTGCCATGTTACAACCAAAAATGTAAATGTATTTTATTGGGATTTTATGTGATAGACCAACACAAAGTGGCACATAATTGTGAATTTGGAGGAAAATTATCAATGGTTTTTCATTTTTTTTCCAAATAAATATGTGAGAAGTGTGAAATGTGCATTTGTATTCAGACCCCTGAGGCAATACTTTGTAGAACCACCTTTCACTGCAATTACAGCTGCAAGTCTTTTTGATGATGTCTCTACCAGCTTTGCACATCTAGAGTGAATTTGTTGCCCATTCATCTTTGTAAAATAGCTCAAGCTCTGTCAGATTGGACAGAGAGCATCTATGAACAGTAATTTTCAAGTCTTGCCACAGATTCTCAATTGGATTTAGGTCTGGACTTTGACTGGGCCATTCTAACACATGAATATGCTTTGATCTAAACCATTTCATTGTAGCTCTGGTTGTATGTTTAGGGTTGTTGTCCTGCTGGAAGGTGAACCTCCACCCCAGCCTCAAATCTGTTGCAGACTCTAACAGATTTTATTTTAAGATCACCCTGTATTTGGCTCCATCCATCTTTCCATCAACTCTGATGCATAGCTAGGCTAAAAGGCTTAAAAGACTGTGGCCACTCTTCATCAGTAATCCTAGAACTAAGAGAACATCAGCTGCTGTTCTACCCTGTTAGATATTCTGTATAAGATGTTGCAACTGGTGTTTTGTGAACTATTAATACATAGTACATTATACCAAATAAAAAAATGTCAAACTTGAGCTGGAACCAGCAGGTTGGTGGACACTGTAGAACCTAATGGTGTACACATGTATATTTTATTGACAGTCATGTACAGCACTAGTTTATATTATTTTTTATATATGTTGTGCTCTCCAATAGTCCATATCATCTAGTCGGACATATCTATGCCTCCTCCATTTTGTGCTCCAGTGTGGAATGCATTGAGCTTACGGTTTTAAGTTAATTTCTGGTTTTGAGCTAATTTTTTGTTCACATTTTGGTTACCTGTTCGCATCTGCATGATATCACCTGCTTTATAAAGCATTTATGCCATTAGAAAATTAGCTACAGACAAAGTCAGTACAAATCCGCACGCGTAAAGTTATTCAGTGTGTGCCCTCAGTACCTTATTGAAGTATTTTATTGGTGTGGGGTCCCTGGCAATTACCGTAATTAGATTTTCAATTTGTTGTCACTTTGTGTTCCAGTGCAAGCAATTTGATGGAGTTCAAAAAAATCTGCTGAGCCACTATTCTAGCGTTAATTTCTCTTGGTAATGTAATGCTCCATATTCATGAAGCATATGTGACACTTTTGGTTCTGACAGCGACTCGTGGACCAAATTCAGGTAGTTCTAAAATGCACCACTTTTACATTGTGGTTCAATGAATGCATCAAATTCAAAATAGAATAATTACAGTTCATATCATATAAAAGTAGAACTAATTAAGATCAACACTCCTTTGGCATACAGACAGAGAAACTGATCAAGGAAGATTGTGCGAAAGTGCCTCGCATGCATTCCAAAAGTGTCTCATGCTGCACCACTTTTAGAATGCCCGAGAGACACTTTAGCAAAATCTGTCTTTACCAGTCTTCATGAATTCCAGAGTTTGTCTCTACATTCATTTGTTTTCATCTTTGCACTGTATTAGTTAGGATATTTGCACACAAGTTTGGTATATAGGTGGTCAGTGCACATTTATATACATTTTTGTGTCCAGTTACTTTTGTAGCTATCACTGGTATTATCATTATGGTATGTTGCATATATTTGGTGTTATATTTATAAAACCTGAGTGTGTATTTATTTATATGGGCTTTTTAGTTTAAAAACCATCTTTAATAACTATTTACATTTTTAAGGCCTCGCTAATAAGCTACACGCAATTTTGAATTGTTTTTATTTTTTATTTTTTATATTGCCCTACCAAATAAAGATATAATTTATACACAAGTAGTGCAACTGATTGATTTTTTAGAGGAATGTGGTGCTTTCATATCTAGCTTGTCTCTAGTCAGACAAACCGATCGTGTGTACAGGGCTTAAATGAACTTCTCTCCTTTTTATCTGCTTTCAGGTGTGATTTTTATATTGCCCACACCTGTTACTTGCCCCAGGTGAGTTTAAAGGAGCATCACATGCTTGAAACAATCTTATTTATCCACAATTTTGAAAGGGTGCCAAGAATTTTGACCAGTCCATTTTTGGAGTTTTGTGTGACATTATATCCAATTTTCTTTTTTTCCTCCCCTTTTTTGTTTTGTTCCAATACACACAAAGGGAATAAACATATGTATAGCAAAACATGTGTTACTGCAATACTTTTCTGTGAGAAGTACTTGATTTTGTGGAAAAATGTATGGGGTGCAAACAATTTCGGCCATGACTGTAGGTTAATTGTACATCCCTTTCCAAAACCGTAGACATTATTACATCAGCTTCTTATAGAGATATATGATCGCAGTAGGTCCGTCTCCCAGCAGATTTCTATAACTAAAATTCTCCCTTTGTGCACACAGACCCTTTTAATAGAGCCTCTTTTTTTACTTCACTATTTACTTTATTTAGAAAAAAAATTGTTTGGACTGACTCTTTTAAATAATTATTTCTACTGGCAGGCAATTTGTAAAGAAGTGAAAGCTTACTGAAATGTTTAGAATTCAATAATTAAGTCGCTATCTGAAATGTTTTCTCTCCCAAAGTACATAGCCAGTATGCTGATTCCTAAAGAGTCCAGAGTGTCATATCTCACAGTTCTTTCCAAGACACATATGTAATAATAACAGAAGGAAATCTCCTGGCCTGATCACTCATCCAGTTCTAAATGAAACCAGTGAGTGAATGTAGAAGAATAATGCTAACACCCCACTAAATATTTTAAGGATTATAACAATGACAAACATTTTTTTATACCAAAGCTACCAATTTTTCCAAACCGTTGAAGCATATCCACAGAAATAAACATATCGAAATACATAAAAACTGAATGCATGATGTAATGCTGAGAATATGTGAGCATAAAAGACAAAAATATTTGTATTCTAATGTTTACACTGTACGCTTTAGTAATTGTTAACATTAGGTACTCCACACACAGTTTGTTTCCTTAGTCATATATATATATATATATATATATATATATATATATATATATATATATATATATATATATATATATATATTGTGAGGGCGGGACCCTGTGCTTTGGGAAAGATGGCTGGGTTACGCCATATGTTGGAAAAGGCACACTAATTACACAGCTGTGTCTTCAGCTATTTAGTTCTGACCTGAACATCGCTCAGGGCCCCACCCCACAGACAGGAGGTCTGTGCTGGGAGTCAGGTGACTCCCAAATCTCTCTGAGAGAAGTCAGAGAGTGGATGCATCTTTGCAGGAGGCGGATGTCATTAAGGACTGGAGAAAGCGAGGTTTGAGCTTGACTCCAGGAAACTGTTCTGAGGGACAGAAATTGCACAGCAAGACGATGACAGAAGAAGCTAGGTGTGTGCTTACCGTTGGGAAACGGGTAGTTCTGAGGGGCAGAACTTGGGCCTAAGCTAAAGGCCTGAAACAGCCGGATGGCAGGTGTGTGAAAGCCAGGAGGCTAAACTGTTGAGTTTTGCAAGATACAGGAATGGTGGAACCCCCCTGCGAGGGCTGCTATTTGTATTTGTGAACTTTTAAATAAAATTGGGCTACCAGGCCCTTAAAAACTCAGTTCTGGATTGGCGTACTCACTGGAAAATGCATCTATCGCTGGAGTCTAATAACCCCAATCTTACAATATATATATATATATATATATATATATATATATATATATATATATATATATATATATATATATATATATATATATATATATATATATATATATATATATATATATATGTATATATACTATGCAAATGGATGAATCTAATATTTATTTTTCTATTTACCTTTGGTCTTTCATTGTGTCTTGCACCATCAAGCCAGCACAGCTCAGTTTTATAAGTTACACATGACAATGTTATGAAAGAGGAAAGAAATAAAAGAAAAGCAATTGCTCTTAGAGGTCCTCCACAGATAGATGGCTGCACAGGTGACACGTCACATACACGGCCCGATGCTTAATGGATGCAGCCCACCTCATATAAGGGAATCCAATGAAACTACAAAAACAAAGGGGAAGGTGCAAACACCTGGTGCATTACCTGAGATTTGTTTTTGTTTTTTATTCAAAGACAATGGAACCAATAATATGCATACTTACAAAAGTGTGACGTCCGAAGATGCCATATGGTGCAAGGTACAAATGCTCCAATAACCTCCCATTTACTTACAAGCTGATGTTTTTCGGGAGAATAACCCCTTTCTCAGAGCCGTGCACAGCTGGGCATAATGTTTTTAACCTGTTTGTATTCAGTGTGAATGTATATAGTCTCATAGAGCTGTGCACCACCAAATATTAAACATTGAGTTGTCATCCACCCAAGGGAACAATTCTCCTGTTTGTTTTGTTTATAGATAGTATATTAATTTCAAGAGAATTATAAAGTAGCTGTCTATTGCAGTCAGAAAAACGAACAAAAGTGCCTCTAAGTGCAGAAATAAAAACTTTTTTAAAAAACACTTACAAGATAGAGGATGAAAAGGAGCATGTAGTAAGTGTATCCAGGTGATGTTCCGATAGCAGGAAGGTCCCAGTATGTAATACTTCCAGTAGGATCCAAAAAAAAAAAAAAAAACAGCCGGTGGACACTGCAGGCTCTGGAAACACAAAAATGCTGTCTGGGTCAGTTTCGCATTTCGGAACTGCTAATTGAGGTTATTGGCTGAAGAAGGAACCAATTAGCAGTTCCGAAACGTGTCCCTTTCTGATGACACACTTCCTGTTTGTGTTCCATGCTGGTTTTCGTTCCACTTCCGCTGATGTAATTTCCGGGCTCCATACTCCACACTGACCCAGACAGCGTTATTGTGTTAGCAGAGCCTACAGCGTCCACTGTTTGTTGTTTTCTGTATCCTACTGGAAGTATTACATACTGGGAACTTCCTGCTATCGGAACATCACCTGGATATACTTACTACATGCTCCTTTTCATCTATCTATCTATCTATCTATCTATCTATCTATCTATCTATCTATATATCTATATATCTATCTATCTATCTATCTTTTTAATCCTTTTGGGCATAATAAAAAGTTTTTATTTCTGCAGGTGCCTTTGTTTGTTTTTCTGTTTATCATTAGAGATCGCTTGTCTCTCTGAGTGCAACCGGAAGTGTAAGAAGATGTCTATCCCTTCCAAAACAGACTTTAGTTGCTATGTCCTGATATCCAGAGCACCCTTAATATATACTTTTTTTCTGGACTATTGCAGTCTATTAACAAAGAAAACCATTTGTGGGTAATGTTTAGAGATAGCATTTTCTATCTGTAATGGTTACCATTGGCAAAGTGACGGAACATCTAAAGTTTGATGGTTGTTATTGCAACAGAAGATAAGGAAAAATCTTTAACAGGGACAACTCTTTTCCTGACAACTCTCATTGATGGAGTTTCCCTTCACATTGGAGAGATTTCCTTTAATTTCCTGTTATGTTCCCATGATTTCTAGTTTCTATTTAGTATTTTAGGCATCTCTGAGTTAAAAAATAAATAAAAAAAGCACCAACTGCAAAAGACTTATTACCTTTACAATGTAAATCACCTTACTACTACTTTCACTTGCTGAATTACAGGCATTGCTATTGTAACAGAAACAACTCTCTCCCCCCTTCTAAACACAAATGGCAACCATTCCCTGCACTTTGATATTCGTATATGAGGTAGTGCCCCATTGTCAGAGGCCTCCCAGCTTCTACATACTGAGAGGGTAAAACAACGTGTTTGAAAATGTGATTGTCTGCTTCATGTGAGACTCTTCTTTGAGCACATCAGTTTCTTCACCCCTTCTCCTAGGAAATTGTGTTAAGGCTAACTAAAATAAGCAACCGTGGCAAGGAAATCTCTACCTATCTAGATATGGGCACTTACAAAGTGTTATAAAACTTTGCAGTCTTACATTGAATCCTGCTGCATGTCTGTAGTTTATAAAGTGAATGGGTTGTCAGACACATTATCACACCTTTAGGTTTATGTAGAACATTACAAGAAGATTGTCTGCTTTGTCCATACATAAACTTCAATTTCTACCCTAAAGAATGAAGAGGGAATGCAGCATACAATAGAGACAAGTCTTCTTTCAGACATTTTCATATATAAGGCCTATTACAATTTGTAGAAAGGCCATGTGTTTCATGAAGTGTTACTCAATATATTCCCCTGCCAGCATACTGTCAATCAATATGTAAATAGCATACTGCCTGCAGGATTAAGGGAACGATTGCTGCAAACATATGAGACCTTCTGTTGGACTTTTGGACATATGGAGACCATGTGCAAGTAACATGATGGGATGATGTTCAGCTTCTTTGAGTTTTAACCAAGGCTGAACAATCAAATTAGTTCATATAAAAACACTAACTTATGGTGTTATGCTTCTGTTTATTATAGGAGTCTAGATAAAGAATAATAATCCATCTAGGAAACACATGAATATGAGCATCTTTAGGATGGCCATATTTAAGGTCATACAAATGTACCTCTCCAAAAAAAAAAAAAAGGGGGGTATCACCATACTAACAGGGTGCTGATGACAGTGCTTTGGCTGAGGCTCCTATAAACCTTTACAATCGACTGCAGGAATTCCGACAGAATTCCATCGGAGTAAAAGAGAACATGTTCTCTATCTAAACTCCGATGGAATTCATTGGAATTTCCGATGAAATTACTCTGATGGGGCATACACACGGTCGGATTTTCCGATGGAAAGAGTCCGTCTGATCGTGTGTACGGGGCTTTACAGATATAAACAGTGCGGATAAGTTTTAGCAATATAAGGCTTAAGTGACGGCTTTTCCATGCATACAAATGCACCTGCCTTGTTTTTTGCAGAGCATCTCAAGGCAATGCAAGATCTCAATATTACATGCATTGTGGTGAGTTGAGAGAAAGACGTGTTTCTTTACTCCATCTTTGCACAGTAGGGTCTCATTGAACACACCTATCCTGAGAAAATACGGAGGCTGCTATTTATAACCTATCAGTCTAAAGATGTCTGGCTAATTATACTTATACAATTCAGAGTCACTGGTTTGATTATAGGGCAGTAATTCAGAAAGAACTAAAGAAAGAGTATAGCAGTGGCACAATGGCTTCATCAGTAGCACTTGTGCCCTGCAGTACTGAAGTGCTTTGTTTGAATATTGGCCACAACACTATCTGCAAGGAGTTCTCCCTGTGTTTGCTTGAGTTTCTTCTGGGTACTCTGGTTTCCTCCCATATGCCAAGGCATGCTGGTAGTATAATTGGCTCCTGTCTAAATTGGCCCAAATATTTGAGTACATACACAGTATGTGTTATATTCTGTATGTCTGTCCCAAGCCTAATCAATTGGGAAGGGTTCAAGGAAAGACCAGATGACCTTTGTTGTAAGAGACCAGCAAACTGTCCCATAGAATCATCCAGTTACAGGAAGCTTTGTATGTGTTGCTTAACTGGTGCAGAGAAAATGTAAGTGTCCCGCCATGCCATATAGTTCTGTGCTGTGTGGCAGAGCCATGTATTCTCTGAACTGGATGGACAGAACTACAGATCCTATTACAGATATGTAATATGTATTTCACCTGTGTATTTAGCCGTTTGCCTAGAGTTCAGCTTTAAGGAGCAAAATCAAATGTCGCATGTCACAGAATTTCTGAACAGTGTGCTTAAGATGCAGCAGGGTGGCTTCCACGTGCATTTACAGCTGTTTTTGCTGGCTAGTAGGGATGAGCCTAACACCCCCCCGTTTGGTTCGCACCAGAATCTTTGAACGGACCGAACGTTCACACAAACTTTAGAACCCCATTGAAGTCTATGGGACTCGAACGTTCAAATTCAAAAGTGCTAATTTTAAAAGCTAATATGCAAGTTATTGTCGGAAAACGGGTTTGAGAACCCGGGTCTTGCCCCAGGGAACATGTATCAATGGAAAAAAACTTTTTTTTCGGGAGCAGTGATTTTAACGATGCTTAAAGTGAAAATAAAAAAATTAAAAATTCCTTTAAATATCGTACCTGCTGGGTGTCTATAGTATGCTTGTAAAGTGGCACGTGTTTAGAACTGTCCCTGCACAAAATTACATTACTATAAGAAAGAAGTAATTTAAAACTGCTTGCGGCTTTAATGTAATGTCTGGTCCCTGCAATATGGATGAAAATCATTGAGAAAAATAGCATGGGCCCCCCCCCCCCCCGTCCCCCTAGGTCACTACCAGCCCCTTTGGCCCTATATACTTTGAACAGTAGTATACAGGCGGTGCAAACAAGACAGGGACTGTAGGTTTGTTGTTAAGTAGAATCTCTTTGTAATTTTGAACTGGTACTTTTTTAAAGTGTAGCTCCAGCCAAAACATCTATTTTTAAGCTTTTTGGAAAACATAGAGAAGGGTTATCACCCCTGTACCATTTGTTTTGCTGTCTGTGCGCATCTGTTCAGAAGTTTGCACATCACTTTCTGTCCCAATGAAAAAAGATTTTTTGAAAATTTGGGTTTTTTAGTGAAACAAGCATCAGTGGACAGGAAACACCTCTTACAGAAGATAATTTCCCTTCCTTGGGATAGATTTCCTCTCGCTTCCTGTTGTCTAGTGTTTTTATTTTTTGGGGCTCTCTACATACCCACTGGAGGAATCAAGGCTCTATTACAGGCTTGTTGTCCTCTTGCCTCTGGTAAGAAGTGATTTTGGCTGGTGGTGGAGCACGGGTATTTGCACGAATATTTTGGAGTTATGTCCCTTCATTGTTTTCATCAACATCTATTTTCTGTCACAGATCCACTCTGCATAGATCCTCTTTGCACTCAAGGAATTAGGACTATATATTTTTCAGTTTAGATGAGATCACATCCTTGTCTGTGTTTTTTTTCAATATTCATATTGTTAGTCTTTTTAAGTGTGTTACATTTGATTTCAGCAGACACATTATGATATATGATCTGTTATGGTCTGTATGCACTGTATATATGATGGACTGATTCCAATATTGGTCCTACACAGTATAGCGCAGCTCTTCACTGTTTCTTTAGCTTAAACGTGTGCTGGGGATACCTTTTCTGCTAGTTTTAAACAAAGTGTATTGGCTGCCGCTATTGCTTTTTAAATTTGATTCAGACACATACTGAAAACCTTCAGTTGCCTTGTAAAGGTGATAGTTACATAGTTAGGCTGGTTGAAAAAAGGCACAAGTCCATCCAGTTCAACCAATAAAGTGATGTATAGGTTTATGGTGTATTGATGTTCTTTTAGGGCTGGTTCCCAATGAAATGTGCGCATTCAAACATAATTGTTCCCGCCCAATCCTGTGTGGTCTGGTTTTTACAGCCCAGTCAATGAATGGGCTGCCAAACACACAGGAACATGCAAAGAGTAGTGCCACCACTACTTTATCAGATTACACAACACAACACCAAACCACCTTTGCTCGGTTCGCATCTGCCCTGGCGTGGTGTGTGGGAACTGTCTGTGCATATCAATGCACCTCCAGTAGTAATGCAGGAGCAAGATCCCAAAGTTAACTCGCCTGGTCGTTTTTCATCTGTTATAAAAAGTTTGATGATTTTGTTCAGGTCGTTTTCATTTTTCTTGTGGGCATGTGAAGCCCACAAGCATCCAGTTCTGGGGACACGGTGCTGCTGCTGGACCAGCATGCACCACTTGTTCTCTCCCCATTCTCGCACATGCGCAGTAATGCGCCATAGCAGCGCTGTAAAGTATACAGGTTGCCATAACAATAGGTGGCGGAAGTGTCCGCTCCGTTGTTATGGCAACCTAGCCCTTGGCGCTGCCCAACTGACTCCTGGGAAATGATGACACACATCTCCCAGGAGTAGTAGCGAGTGCAAGTGCCGGGGGAAGTGACGACAGGAACCGAGGTGATGAAGGAGGCAGATTTTGAGGAACCGCATAACAACAGCCATTTACAGGTGAGTAAAAAAAATATTTATTTCATGCACATTAATGGCATATTTTTTAAGGGTGGAACTCCACTTTACGCCACATTTTTCTGGTTCTGAAGCACAGTGGGTTGACCTGATTATTACATCAGGGGGATTGGGCGTTTAGTCTCCCTGCAGATGACCCAGCCAGAGGGTCAGTTGAAGCGTTTTCTGCGTTTTCAAGGCCTTAGATTTATTGTATGATTATCCTGACTGTGCCTACTCAGCAGAAATTGGCCTTAGGTCATTACGTCAGGAAAAATGCACCACTGAACAATACTGTTTTGATTTCCACCGTTGGCACCTGACTCAGGGTGTAATGACCCAGCTCTAAGAAGCCAGATCAGGTTAGGCTTATTAGACTTCAACTCCTTAGTACACTACCCTGAACCAAAGTCATTGAAAGAAGCCATGTAAGTAGCCATGCATACAGAAATGTTTGTTTCTTTGCCCCCCAGTAAGTCGCCTACTTCTTCTTCTTCCTCATCAACCCTTCCTGAGCCCTCTTAACCTCTCCTGGATGATGAGCCCATGCAAATTGGTGCTACCCATTTATCCTTTGGGGAAAAGGCTAGAAGAAGATTTCAGGGACTCTGCTTATACTGTGGCAACCACACCCACTTTGTCGCCAGCTGCCCTAATAAGCCGAAAAATCAGCCTTCCTTTTACCTGGACTGTCATAGAACCACACTATCTGTCTGCTAACTGCAAGTATCTGTTTGCTTTGCTCGGTTCACATCTGCCCTAGCGTGGTGGCCAGGCACTTTAGCATTATGTAGAAGTCCTGGGAGCAACTGAGAACTGGTAAGCCTGCTTGCCTTATGGGAAAGGGGGCTGCTATAGGTGAAGAACACAGTAGCCAGCTATAGTGTCTAACCACCTGTGTTGGGGTTTCCTTATATCCATACAGTAGCTGACCCCAAATTATTTTGGACATTGTTCACATTGGGGGGGGGGGGGTCCTTTCTATATGGTCTCCCCAAATATGTATTCACTTACCAATCATACATCACTGGCATAAAGCCCCCCACATTTTGGCCTAGGTGAAAGATAAAATGCATAACCCATTGCATTTGATCTTCAAACCCTATCGATTGGAGAACACCTCAGAGAAATAACCAAAATATGCTGGCCTTAGGAGTAATCTACCAAACCCAGATATTGTGAACCAACAATAAATTTAGTCTAGGGACACTCCAGCATATGACAGTGTCCTTAGATTATCTTTGGGCACAGAACTGTTAATTAAAAGGTCAAATTTATATTTCCTTTCGTTCCAAGCCAACTGCCTTGTGCTGCCCCTCTAGACATCTACCCAGCATCCCACTAACACAAATAAATATCATAGTCACCAAAGGCATGCTAAAGAGCAGGGAAGTTGAAAGACACACTTTGCCCATTCTGTGCCTATACACCTATTTGTGATAAATAGAACAGCAGGATAAGCTATGATTTCACTTTGTCACCAATTAAAGTGGTACTAAAGGTTCCTTTAAAAAAATAAATAACAAACATGTCATACTTGCCTCCACCGTGCAGTTCGTTTTGCACAGAGTGGTACGGATCATCCTCTTCTGGGGTCCCACAGCGGCTCTCGGCTTCTCCCCACAATAGCTAACCCCTTTGGGAAGCTCTCTCTCTCTCACACGGGGGTTACCTTGTGGGCGTGCTCCTGTGTCATACACTCGGCGTCCATGGATGGATTTGATTGACGCTGCTATCAATCAATCTTGGGCGCTGCTATCAATCTATCCAAGAGAAGAGGACACTGGAGACAAGCCGAGCAGGTGAACTGGCTCAGGTAAGTAAAACGTGGGGGGCCTGTGATTGCAAGGTGTTTTTTCACCTTAATGCATAGCATGCATTAAGGTGGAAAAACATGAACCTTTACAACCCCTGTAAGGTCTTTGTGTACAGTAGCAGAATAGTACAGAACATGAATAAAAAAGTACACCGTACAATACTCCACCGACAAAAACAGCAGCAATAAAAATAAATAAATAAATACAGCTATACAGACCCAGCTGTATTGCACTGGCAGGCAGATTGGCAGGCTGCAAGCATTTATTATACACAGTGATGTGTTAATGACAGTCAAAAACATGATGTGTTGTTGGCTGTGTGCCACAACTTGGAGCCCTGCTGCTACAGGCCATGAAAGGTTCTCATTTGGTTGGTTGCCATTTGATTTTTACAATGAACAACAGGGAACGTTCAGGCACCCATGGTATCTTACAGTTTTTTACTTCTTTAACTGGAATCAGTATTACTGTTTTGTGCTAATATTATATTACCACTACTATCACTGCTTCTTTATACAATACAATTAAAAGAGATGTTACTGATAACCACTTGATAGTCAAAAACATCTCTTACCAAATATTTCTAACAAAAGATTTCCATTATATTATATTACACTACCAATAGATATTAGATGGTGTGGAGGAAGGGGTCATTTCATGTTGAATGCTTGTCATTCATTCAAAACATCTTTAGTAGACTAAAACCTTCAGAACGTGCACAGCTTTCTGCATGGCTATTTTTCCCTAGTCATATACAATATATCTGAATGATATTATTAGGCAGCACCACATGTTCATTTTGCAGACAAATTATTAAGTAATTAATTTTTAAAAATTTATTTTCTGTTTATGCAACAATTTTCCACATAAATGACAATTTGTATTGTTCACGAATCTGATGAGCATTCATGGCTAAAGCAGGACAATTCAGTAGCTGAACAAGGCAAGCAACATTAAACCAATGAATATGCTAACTGAACAGGGGGTAAAACTTTTCCTAGGAGGCAGCAATAAAACCTCCATGAAAACTTTCTTGACTACCTGTAAAGAATTGAAGATAACATTATACTTACCAGGTGCCTGGTGTCTGTCTCAATGAAACTATATACCCCTTGTGTTTAGGTCGGTGTCGTATTCCTATTACATAAGTATTAGGACTGTATTCAGTTTTTAAGCTGGACAAGCTTGAGTTGATTGTATTTTTGTGAATAGAAAACAAGTTTACAGTGTTAATGACTGGTGTGATTGGTGGGAACTGTTCTGGTCCAGTGACTACATAATAATTATTTAGTACCAGACTTTGTTTTAGCCTGCAATATAATTAAACACTGCACGTTGCCAAGAGGTAAATTGATTGGATCTTCATTCCTTGGTGGGTAAAGTTGACTTTTTCATTTAGATGTTAACTCTAGTACAACTAGAAATTACAACAATATTGGGTGGGTTTTTACTTCCAAAGTCCTAGGGGTTTGTGAACATTGATTTATCTGGTACTGATGAACTAGGAAAATAAATTATAGGATTGGTTATTTTTTCTCAGATTTGCATCTTGTAGTTATTTAATCTTCACACCCATTAGATGCTTCACTAAAAATCCTAAAACATACAGTGGTTTAGGAAGTAAAACATATTAAGAAAGGAATTCTTTGAGTAATAAGTATTTGAATGTATGATATCTAAAGTCCTGATTAAAATGTCAGTGCTATATACCGTAATTACCTGAAATTAATAAATAAATTTTACATTTACCAAAATGAATAAAGAAATGTAATAGAAGAAAGGGTGGATCTTCACTGAAAATGCAAATCAGAAGTACATCTGATGTTTTGTGTTTTCCTGCCTTCTGTTATGGTTAGGTCACTAAGATGTATGAGTTATTTTAACTGTGTTTGTTATTTTATCACACAGTGATTTCTTTATAGAAACATGCTCAATTCACTTACATAAATATTGCATAGGTGTGCAACCATTTTGTTTTCATATGAAATAACTGCTTAACTTTTGCAAGCCTTTATTCTTCTCATGCATCTGTCATTTTCTGAGGAATCGGGGTCAGTAAAATTGTACGTTTTTGCATCACTAAAAAATGGAAACATTACAGTAAAAGGTTGTCATGTGTAGAAATGCACTGTAGACAATCTGAAGAGCTTAAAAGTGTGTTTAAGTGGTTTTTAAAAGGTGCAATGGAGTTAACATGGGTCCATTCAGTTAACGTTTACTTGTTTTCGTGTCAAAAATTGCCACTTGTTAATGGAGAATATGACGTTAGATATTGAGGAACATACAACAATAACCTCAATCTTTTGTTAAAAAACAAACAATTACTATGCCAGTGCAAACATGATGTTAACACTGCTTTATTTACCAGTGAAATGACAAAACCATATCACACATATCTTTGTTTATTAACCGCATCCGGACCAGCCGCCACAGTTGTACTGTGGCAGGTTGGCTCCCCTGGGCGAGCCATCGCAGCTGTATGTCAGCCCTTTAAGATGCTCACAGCGTGTCCCCGGAGCCGATGCAAGTGCCCGGCTGGCACGATGACCGCCAGACACCCGTGATCACTCATGACAGAGCGAGAACTGGGATCTGTGTGTGTTAAACACAAAAATCACGGTTCTCTAAGTATGAACACTGATTGGTCTCCTTTCCTAGTCAGTCCCATCCACTCCACAGTTAGAACACACCTAGGGAACACAGTTAACCCCTTGATCGCCCCCTAGTGTTAACCCCTTTTCTGCCAGTGACATTTATACAGTAATCAGTGAATTTTTATAGCACTGACTGCTGTAAAAATGCTTATGGTCCCAAAAATGTGTCAAAAGTGTCCGATTTGTCCACCGCAATATCCCAGTCCCGATAAACGTACTTTTGCGCAAACCAATCAATATACGCTTATTGCATTTTCTTTTACCAAAAATATGTAGAAGAATACATATTGGCCTAAACTGAGGAAAAAAATGGTTTTGTTTTTTTAAATTTGGGATAATTATTATAGCAAAAAAGTAAAAAATATTGTGTTTTTTTCAAAATTGTCACTCATCTTTTGTTTATAGCGCACAGAAATAAAAACCACAGAGGTAATCAAATACCACCAAAAGAAAGCTCTATTTGTGGGGAAAAAAATAATTACATTTTGTATGGTAACAGCATTACATGACCGTGCAATTGTCAGTTAAAGTGATGCAGTGCCGTCTCGCAAAAAATGGCCTGGGGTGAATTCTTCCGGGGCTGAAGTGGTTAACAAAGCCATGTCACACATCGCCTGGGTTTGTTTAGAAACATTTATGCACCAAATGTTCGTTGGTTCAGTTTGCAGGAGTTTTGCTCAACTGTGCTGAAGCTTTTAACCCTATTGATATCAATGGGACTCAAATGTTTCAGTTCTGGTCAATATCAAAGCTAATAGGCAAGGGGTTTTCAAAGAAGAGGCAAGCAAAAGCTGGGCATGTCTATGGGTCACATTTGTTAGGGGAAAAAAATCCTTTTGGCAGGGAGCAGTGATTTAATAATGCTTAACATGAAACATTCAAAATGTACAATTCCTTTAAATAATATGCTTGCAGGATGCCCTGAACTTGCCTATGAAGTGGCACGTGTGTTCAATTTTTACACCATACAACAGCAAGCTGAAAATGTCCAAAGAAAATTATTTTAAATTGCTGGTAAATACCAGTTCTTGGCCACTTAGTTCTGTTTGTAAACAAAGGCTTGGGCATTCCCTTTATCTCAACAATACCCTTATCCTAGATGAGAGTTTGGTACAGTTTGGGGGGACACCATGCAAAAAATAACCATACCAGACATGCTGAGGGCCTGGTATGACTGTCAAGGAGGACCCCACACAGAATACAAATGGTGTGTGTGTGTGTTTTCTCCTGCAAAATCCACACCAGGCCCTTAGTTAAGCATGAATCCTGGCTGGCTAAGTGAGGGGAGGATAAGTGTGTTTGCGCCCCCCCCCCCTTTGAATCTTACCAGGCCACATGCCCTCATGGAGGTACATGAGGGTAACTTTCCAGGGTGGTACCTTGTTGATGAGGATAAGGATCTCTTCCTCACAACCCTAGCCCAGTGGTTTTGAGCATATGTGGGTGGGGGCTGGAAGCCCTTTTAAAAGTGGACCCCCAGATACTAGTACCTTATATGTGAATCAGTAAAAAAAAAACAATAAACAAATACACCACTCCCTTTGATGCATTAAACAATACCTGCCAACGTGCTAAAAACTAAAAAACATGGCAACCACCAAGACAATATACTTTTGATTGAGACTTTAACAGATATAAGCAAGAAGAATTCATTTGCAGGTATACAGACTGTATACAAATTGTAAGCTGCTGGCAACAACACAACAGGATCAATTGTGATAAAGGTGAAACAATAAAAAATGTTGCCACGCTAAACATAAATATTGAATAAACAAGTGTCCATAAAGTGTGAACAACTGGTGCTGTTCTAAATAGTGCAGATGAATTCCTTGATGAACATCCAGTAACAGTGAGTATAATTGAGGTCTAGACTCTAAATTATAATAGCCAGATTCAGTAAGACCTGCCTAACGTTAGGCAGGCGTAGCGTATCTCATATACGCTACACCGCCGTAAGTTAGAGAGGCAAGTGCTGTATTCACAAAGCACTGCGTCCTAAGTTACTTCCGTGGACGTATCCCAGTGCGCATGCGTCGGATAGAATGCCTAAGATACGTCGAACACTGCCTACTACGTGAACGTAACTTACGTACAGCCCTATTCGCGTACTACTTACGCAAGTGACATAAAAAGATACGCTTGTTCCGACTTTACTTTGCATGGGCTGCGCCACCTAGAGACCAGCTTTATCTTTACGCCGGCGTATGTCTTCCATAAACGGCGTAACTAATTGCGACGGGCGTACGTACGTTCGTGAATCGGCGTATCTTGCTCATTTGCATATTCAACGTGGAAAACAACGGAAGTGCCACCTAGCGGCCAGCGTAAATATGCACCCTAAGATACAACGGTGTAGGAGACTTACGCCGCTCGTATCTTAGCCTAATTTAAGTGTATCTGGTTTCCAGAATACGCTTAAATTTACGACGGTGTAGATTCAGAGTTACAACGGCGTATCTACTGATATGCCGGTGTAACTCTCTCTGAATCTAGCTATAAGAGTCTAGACAGGCATGATATGCAAGTATAGAAGATCCAATTAGTTTCCTCTATTGTATTGTAGGTGGTGGTACTGTCATGGCTGATGGTAAAGTTTACTCCATAGTAGGGTCCATGAAGGAAAGATAAAACAGCCACATAGTGTAAAACTGTTTAGACAGTTATTAAAAGAAATCAGTGCTAAACACTTACAGGCATTTGGTATAAATGAGCATTAATAGATCAAAACATCCTAGAAGTCAACCGACCAGTATACAAGAAGATTGGCGTGTGTGGTACCTCAAGGACTCCACCCAATGCATTTCATTAGAATTACCATCCTCTGGGGCTGGGGATCCATGTCCTACATTAAGCAAATATATACTGTCCAAAAATAGGCAGGTTACAGCCGTTCCGGTCGCTCTAATCAAAGGATTTTTGTAAGTGTTTAACACTGATTTATTTTAATAAACTGTCAATCAGTTTTTTATAATAGAGGAAGCTTATTGGACCTTCTATACGTGCATATCATGCCTGTCTAGACCATTATAATTTTGAGCCTAGACCTCTGATAAGGAGGCATTTTATATCAATATTGGTGGATTTGCGCCTGCGTAACCATAGTAACGAGTTCTCCTGATTCAGAGAGCTTGTTACACCGACTACAGCCTAAGATATGCGTGGCATAAGGCTCTTATGCCCTCATATCTTAGGCTGCATTCTTACATTGGCCGCTAGGTGGTGTTCCCGTTGTGGTCAGCGTATAGTATGCAAATTGCATACTAACGCCGATTCACAACGTTACGCGAGCCCTGCGTACGCAGTTTACGTCATTTGCGTACGTCGGGTTTCGCGTAAGGCTGCACATGCTAAAAACAGGGGCAGCCAAAGCTAAGGATACCCATCGTTGCCGCGTCGCGAGGTTTGAAATTTACGTAGTTTGTGTAAGTGAATCGTGAATGGCGCTGGATGCCATTCACGTTCACTTTGAAGCAAATGACGTCCTTGCGACGTCATTTACCGCAATGCACGTCGGGAAAGTTTCCCGATGGAGCATGCGCTCTACGCTCGGCGCGGGAACGCGCCTAATTTAAATGATTCCCGCCCTACGGGATCATTTACATTAGGCGCCCTTACGCAGGGCATTTTTGAAGAGCGCCCACGCAAATTTCGTGGCTACTGCTTCATGAATGAAGCGTAGCGCAAATAATTTGCGTAGGCGCAGGGTAAAAAGGGTACACTGCGCCTCCGTAAGGAGCGCGCAGCTGTACCTGAATCTACCCCACTGTTACTGGATGTTCATCAAGGAATTCATCTGCACTATTTATAATAGCACTAGTTGTTCACACATTATGGCTAAATAATGGATACCTGACAGCTGAATTGTCATTATGACCATATTTGGTCAGTGATGTCAACTACCATGCCTGCCCCTTTGTCTACATTTACTGTTAACTGGGTATCCCCAACTGACCTCTGAAAAGCCAGTGGGAATGACTCACTGTTTTTTTTAGGACACCAGCAGCTGCCAGCTCCCTGAGGGTACTTTCACATGGGCTTTTCTGCACGGCGGACTTAGCTTGCTGGGGGATCGATCTGTTGATCAGGCAGATGACAGGTCTGTCTCTGCTCACTCTGCCAAGATGGACCTGTCAGAGTCCTGCTCTCCTCTATGGGGAGATCAGATAAAAACAAACCACCTGTCCATTTTCATCCGATCTGCTAGACAGATGGAAAATAGGGTCTGCATTCGTCTGTATTTCATGGACAGGATCAGATCGGATAGCGGCGGAGATCAGTGGGCATGTCACCGCTGGCATCCGCAGCTCCATAGGAGTGAATGGAGCATCCGATCAGGTCCACCTGAAAAACTGACAGGAGGACCTGATCGGAAAGCCTGTGTGAAAAGGCCCTGACAACCAGCAAGAATGGGAAGCTGTCACTTTTATCAGCAATAGTAAAACTGCTCCCAAATGTACCACTTCCTGCTACATTGGCAAACATATTAAATTTAAGTTCTGTGCAAACAGTCCATCCCTACTTATAAACAAAGCTTCAAAGAGACACTTCTTAGAACCTATAAGTTATTAACAGGTTGAAATGAGAAGTGATCGTAACATTTAAGACATATCCAAAAAACTTTAAGAGTTGACTTTTATATAACAATTAGTTATTACAGAAGTACGTTGTCCAGCATTTGCATACCATGTTCTTGCTAATTAGCAGGATTTATGGGAGATGACATAAATTGTGGCCTAGGGTGGCGAACTTGGTGGGGTAATGGAAGACTGCCTTTTGAGGTCTTTTAAGATATATTTCTTTATAAGTCTTCAAGGACACAAATATTAAGAAACTAGCATAATGTCACATTTCCTGAGGTGTACAGAATGGTACAGCCATAAAGAACATGAAATATTGTCTTGGTTATCACTGACCATTAGACCAAACATTTATATGCCATGCATCTTAATCATCATTTACAGCACCATAAATGAACTAAAAAGCTATTGAAAAAAAGAGCTTGGACAAAAACAACCTTCATTTAACTTAGAAAGAGAGTGTATTCTAAAAACATGAACATGTGCAAGGCTTAGAGATGGAGCTGTCTGCATAATTTATGGTCATCCATTAGTATTTATTAATTTTGATAAAAACGCTAAAGCTTTTGAAGATGACTATAGATATACCAAAAGGTTGTTAAATGATTACTAACAAGTCTAGGGTTGATATCTATTTATATACTGCTATAGGATGTCACCTATTTTATTAGGATAAACATTATACATTTACAAAAGTAACAAATTGGTTGTAGATGTGTGTGTGTCTGCAAATAACTTATTTAATCACCGACAACCGTTTATCTACAGAGATGTAAGTGATCGTTTTATGTACCTGCTTACATTTTATTTCTATAGCAGTCCCTGCCCTTGTTTTATTTTCTTACCAAAACCATTAGTTGGGGAATATTTCTCAATTATTTACCTTTCTCTGTCTCTTTATATTCACAACATTACAGACTAGGCAGCAAGTATAATTGCAGTCTGCAAGACTTTTTTAAAAACATTTTTATTAATTAATTTTTAGACAAGAAGGTACAAATGCAAAAATACGGAAGAAATGTATAACACGGCAGTTAACCATCCATTTAAGCCAGTATATATATATACTTTTTGCGATTCGGCACTGCGTCGCTTTAACTGACAATTGCACGGTCGTGCGATGTGGCTCCCAAATAAAATTTACGTCCTTTTTTCCCCACAAATAGAGATTTCTTTTGGTGGTATTTGATCACCTCTGTGGTTTTTAGTTTTTGCGCTATAAACAAAAATAGAGCGACAATTTTGAAAAATATATATATATATATATATATTTAAGTTCTTGTTAAGTTGTAAAGTCTCTTTGTAAGTATAACAAACATGTTATATTAACCTCCTCTGTTACATGAGAATTTCAATGGAAAGAGCTTGAACTTTTTATGCACGACAACACAAAAGTTTACAAAAATATAAATTTATTTAGAGAATATGACACATCAAATATAAAAGCACATTGATAAAATTAACCAATGAAGATGATATAAAGCTAAATATAACCGACTTATCGCTACATGGAATCTGACAACAAATTTTCTGTATAGTATCGGTAAATCAGTACAGTTATATTGCAGTGAAGTAATATCATGCTCTACATTTTACGTGCCTTTCGCTTCTATTTGAATATAAAAAAGTACATAAAAAACATAGAATAGTTACGAGTATTTAACAATAGATATAGTCTTCCACTTCACCAGACCCCCCCCCCCCACAGGGCAGCCACACAGACAATAGAGGGAACCCAAACAACAACAACAACAACAACAACATAATAATAATAGAAATCAAGGTCATGTATAGGGTATGCATATCATTTAGTACATAAAATAAATAAATTAGGTGTAAGCCCAATACTTACAATAAACTATACAGCACAGGTACACAGCTAAAAGCGATGTAAACCGATTAAAAAGCAGCTGCTGAGGGGTCAGGTAATCCCATCCAAAAGTAAAGATCTATGACAAACAATACCCAGTAAGTTGAACGATAGCATAATAAAGTTTAACTGAGTATGCCAAAGTATAGACATAACAAATTCACCTGAAATAAACACGAACAGTGTCAACCCATGGTAGGAGATATATAAGGCCGCGGAAAAATATAGTAAAATGGCAGGGAAAGGGGGAAGAAATGAGCACTAGCACAGTTCACCCCAAAAGATAGACAATGCCATAAGTATAGATGGGGCAGATGGTAGCAAACTCCCCCAAAGGAAAAAAAAACGGTGCTGAATGTGATGCCAGGTAATCTAAGAGTATAAAAATCAAAAAGATTGTTTAAGAAATCCCAGTATCCAGTCAATTCTTTTTTCCTTCTGACATTTTCAAAATATTTATTATCAAAAATTAAGAGTAGATGAATGCCATTATTATTTATGAGTATTTCATAGTGTCCCCATAACGGGGTTTAAAAGTTGCCACAAAATTGATTATATAAATACCATGAGTAGCGTGATCCTCTGAGTTTAAGGAGAGGGGGATATAGTTGCAGTCCCCTCTACACAATGTGGCTCCATACCATAAATACAAGGTGTAAAGTTAATAATTACTGTATATACCATAGTAAGGTTGCAAGGCAAGGGTCAGAACACAACATATTCCTCCATCTAACATCACCACATATATAGTACATCAGACAATCAGACCACTTCTCATCTAGAAACATCTAAAATGTGAGAACCAAAAAGAAAAAAAGAAAAGAAAGAAAAAAATCACGCTCCCCACTACCATACAAAGGTGCAGGGCAGAAACCACAGGAGTGATCACAATGATGGCGGAGGAAATGAGCAGGAGACCCCACCCATCACAATTGAGGAAGGCCTCCGGTTATAAGTGTCCCTGTGTCTGTCATTGAAGCATGAAAGGGAGAGTTATAGTGACACCTAGTGGCACATGGGGGAAGGATGGGCAGCCACTGTAGAAATCAAAACAAGCATATTTATTGTTGGATACAAAACAGCCCCTCTAATCAAAGTACGGGACATTGTAAAATCATGACAAAACTAGTTAATTCTAGACACTGTGGATGTTTGGAGCTTAGGTTGAATTCACACAGTGCAGTGTTTTCCTGCAACAATTATTTTCACACTACAATGCAGCCGAGAGCTGCGCTGAAGCATGGTGCATTTTATCACAGCACACTGTACAGAATCACATGGCACTGTACAGCAGTGCAGAGCCTCATGCTGCTGTACAACGATATGAATATAGTGTACTTTTGTACACTTAAAATAAAGTTTGTACAAAAAAAAGGGGCGGTGTGTGATGTGCTGAATCACATACCATACTGCATATGTGATAAGCGCTCTAGCAGCTGTCCATTTTAGTGTGAATTTGCCCTTAACAGCATTATAAACAAATTACACCACACACAGTAAATACGTGAGTCTGAGAGCTACAAAAAATGCTTATAGCCCAAACCTCAATTAAAGGAGTTGTAAAGGAAAACAAAAATTTGCTGAAATGACTGTTTACAGGGTATGGAGACATAATAGTTAACTGATTCCTTTTAAAATTGATAAAAATCAGGGGGGGCGTGGCTGGACGTGCATGAGGAGAGACGTGCTTTGGAGAGGCTCCGGCAGGCCCGACTTCATCCAACGCCATCCTGTGCGGGCAATCGCTGGAAGACCCTCCTAAACTTAATAACCCGAATCCTGGGTCCCCCCTGAACGGATCCCTGCCCGGGACGGCTCTCTAGGGCGCGGGATCGCTCTGCTAAGCGGGGTACAGCCGACGCCATCCATTGCTGACCCGCCGCCATCTTGAGGCCTGTGGTGCCTGGGGCTCTCCGGGCTCCGGTGCTGCGACCGTGGCGTTGGGAAGAGCGGCGACCACCTCGGGACCCGCCCGCAGCTGTGCCCCAAGAGGAGGGATACTTTGGGACAATTCGCTGGAGCAGCGATCGGGACCCTCCGGACGTCCGCAAATTTAGCCCACGGCTTGGGCCTACTCACGGCGGCCATCTTGCAACTCCGGACCATTAAGGGGGAGCGGTTTCTGCCCTCAATCCCGGACCCCTCGACAGGCAGTCACCCTCAACCACGTCGGAGACACCCAGCCTGCCATCCGGAGCCCGCAGTTTGACCTCTTTCGGCCCCCTGAAGGTGTCTACAGGCTTGGGTGAGTTCTGGCGGCCATCTTGGCACACCCCAGAGGCCTCTCCTCTCTCTCCCTCTGACCTGCACTTCCATTCCTCCCCGGGGACATTCTGTCATGCTGACTTAATACCCCGGAAGGGGGGAAGACCGGAATGGCCGCATGAGAGCGAAGCTCCGGCAATAACAGGGATACAGCATCTACTCATAGCCTGACCAGCGGCGATCAAAATTCACCTTCCTGGCGTTACTGCCCCACTGTCCATCCAGGAGATGACGAACAAACGCAAGGGCTCCCAGCGACCCCAGAAGCTGACAGAATACTTTACATGGGAGCAAAAGCAGGACGGCGCCGAATCTCCCGGACCATCTGCTGCCAGCACTCCACAGACGATTCAACCTAAAAGCAAGACAGCAAAACGAAACTCCCCATCGGCTAGAAAGCAGTCTCCTGTCCCTTCCTCCGCATCAGGGAGCCCAGAGAAGACGCGGCCTAAGCTAGATGGCACGGTTGCTACTTCAGAGGTTAGTGCAGGTTTGGACTCTGGGGATGACACCAGGGAACTCCCTGATTCCATCGACCGCTTTCCCACCACGAATCAGCCTGTGCTTGACACCACACTGAAGGACATGTTGGTGTCCCTTAGAACCTCGCTGCATGGTGATATGATGTCCTGCATGCGCGGGCTTGGTAAGGAAAAATTGATAAAAATCAATCATATAATGTACCTCTAGTTTCGTTTTTGCATGTAGTTTAGTTTTTGCATGTTATCCTGCCTCTGTGCTAGACAGAGCCATAGAGCAGTGATGGTTTGGAAAATGAAACTAGAATCTCCCAGTACTGTGGTTATCAGGAAACAGACAACCAGGAAGTGTCCAGAACAGAGAAGAATTACAGCAACATCAGAGCAAAAAAATCCTTTAGTGACCCTTTAATCATAAGGTAAAAGTAGCCCTAAGACAGTCAATGCTTCTTATGTACACTGTCTTTGCTGAACTGAAATCTCTAGCATATTAGCCCTGCTCTGTTCACCTCTGTGAACTACAGAACACGTATGCAACCGCATCCAAAGACTGGTAAGCTACAGTATATGAAATCTTTTTCTTGGGTTTAGTTACACATATATCAATTGTACCTTGAGTCACAGGCTTTGTTCAGTTCATTACTTACCACCCTCACCCAGTTTATACCATCATGCATAACATACCATCATGCATAAAAGGCTATAGTACACCAAAAGTATATAGAGGATGAGGGTATAGTCAATGGGGTAATTAGGTCAACATCCCAAATAAATGGAAAGAAGAGAAACAACCCACTAGTGGGACTTTAAAGGCCTACAGCACATTAGCAAATCATAGTGAAGTATAAATTACCAAGAAAGTATTAAAACAATATCAAATACTATTTAAAATACAGATTAAGGATCATGTAGAGTGAAGCCAAAACATTCCAAAGATGACACCATGAGAGCATCATGGCAGAGCATACATGGAAAACACTGAACTCTTTTCAGAAGTTCATTCTTTCCTCGGGGTAGTGTACATTAGTAGAGCAGATCACTTATGTTGTCAGCAAATAGAGATTAAATACATCAGCCAAAAAAAGGTTTAAAAAGACAACTATCCCATTGCCAGGGAAGAGGATGACTTAGTAATATAATCGCCCTAAATGAGGTCCAGCTAGACCTACCAAGGAGCACACCAGAGAGAGGGAAATGTAGATGTACAATACTGTCTAACAAGTAAAGGATTTGTGCTCAATTTCAGCCAGTAGGGGAATGCCACACATCCTCTCCCATAGACCGAGGGGATGGGTGTAGATAGGGAATAGTACAGCGAAAAGATCTGGAATGTATTGTTTGATTTTTTTTTTTTTTTATATAGTGCAGTATACACTTGCATTTATTGTTGCTTTTTCAGTGCTTTACATTGCTCCCCATTTTCACTTAAAGCACAGATTGCATGATGTGTGTGCTTTTGAGTTGGATACACAAGTGCATAACTTTTAAAACAACACAGTCTGAAGAAAAAAAGTCTGAAGAAAAAAGCTTGTTGGAAAAAAATATTGTCCTAAAATAAAGAGCTACTTTTGAAATACAGTCTATAATACCTCTGAAGTGCAGAACTTTTTTCTTTATAGGAGTCTAGGGCACTGGAGGCATCAGCCCATCTACTTTAACTATAATCTGCCACTAATACCAAAACTTCTCTTACTGCACCTGATCTTTCAGATTCTTCCCAATATGCTTACTCACTCAGTCTTTAACTTCATCCATTCACCATTTTCCCCTTCACCTTTACTTTTCAGAAGGGCTCAACTGTCATGACCTTTAGATCATCCATTGCTTATCTAAACTGCCTTAGTAACCATCTGGGACATGAATACAAATCTCTGCTCCGGCCTTCAACTATAACTAGCTTCCCACTGGGGATTGGTAGAGCAGCCAAAAAAGTAGAAGATGGAAGCACTGGAATGCACATGAATCCTAGCTTGAAAAAAAAAAAGAATGGCTGCACATCCGAAGGTTCCAAACAACATGCCTTTATTAAAAATCACCAGGATACACCAGGGACAGTCACGTAGATGCGTTTCACACATCCAACCTGTGCTTAATCTTTAGGTAATGATTAAGCTAAGGTTGGTTGTGTGAAACGCATCTACGTGACTAAATATCTGGTGTCCCTGGTGTATCCTGGTGATTTTTAATAAAGGCATGTTGTTTGGAACCTTCGGATGCGCAGCCATTCTTCTTTATTCAAGTATTCCACTAAGGTGGGCTGGGGCAAGCACTCCTATTTGGTTCCATTTGGGTCAATACACACACCTGGAGCAGCGGATTCCTTCTTACTTGATATGAATCCTAGCACCAGTGTTCATTGACAGTGTACATGTGTGGGCTTCTGGAATAAAACCTGAGGCCGCGTACACATGGTCGATCCATCCGATGAGAATGGTCCGACGGACCTTTTTCATCGGTTCACCACTGAAGCAGACTGATGGTCTGATGTGCGTACACACCATCAGTTAAAAAACCGATCGAGTCCAACGCGGTGATGTAAAACACAACGACGTGCAGAGAAAAATGAAGTTCAATGCTTCCAAGCATGCGTCGACTTGATTTTGAACATGCGCAGGTTTTGAACCAATGCTTTTCCGTACTAACCATCGGTTTTGACCTATCGGTCAGCCGTCCATCTGTTCGATTTTAAAGCAAGTTCTCTTTTTTTGGACCGAAGGACAACAGACCGATGGGCTGTACAGACGGTCGGTTTGGACCAAAGAAACTGAACTTCAGTCCGTTTTCATCGGTTTGGACTGACCGTGTGTACGCAGCCTAAGTCTGCTGTCTAATAAATCTCTGCTGGTACTCTGCATAACACATATAAAAACTCATTGAATCCTTAGATAATATTATTCAAATTTGCTACTCCTTTACCTATGGACAAGAGGATAACAGCAAAGTTCCAACTTTAGCAATAAAAAATAATAATAGAACAGTTATAATAGCTGCCCTATTCACCTTCAATATGGGGTTGTCCTCCGCAGTAATTTATTTTTGCTACTAGATGTTCTTAGGCCCCATACACACGATAGAATCCATCCGCTGAAAAATCCCAGCGAATGGGTTTCAGCGGATAGATCCTATGGTGTGTACACTCCAGCGGATCTGTTTCCGCGGATATTTCTCCCCTGGGATGGATTCCAGCAGATCGAATATTCGCTGACATGCTAAACAAATCTATCTGCTGGAATCCATCCCAACGGATGGATCCGCTGGTCTGTATAGACTCACCGGATCCATCCATCCGAAGGAATTCCTTATATGACAGCGTCGCGCACGTCGCCGCGTCATAATCGCGCCGACGGCGCGACACGTCATCGCCAGAGGATTTCAGCGCGGATTTCAATGCGATGGTGAGTACACTCCATCGCAGAGAAATCCGCTGAAATCCTCGAGAGGATTTATCCGTGCAAACGG
Organism: Rana temporaria; assembly: GCF_905171775.1. Classification (NCBI taxonomy): domain Eukaryota; kingdom Metazoa; phylum Chordata; class Amphibia; order Anura; family Ranidae; genus Rana; species Rana temporaria. The sequence goes on from NC_053490.1 coordinate 195,099,064, forward strand.
TCCGCTGGACCGTATTCGCGGATAAATCCTCTCGTGTGTATGGGGCCTTTGTCTTTTGGTTACTATTCCTCTAAACCCAGGCTGCTCCTCTATATCCTGCTATACCACTCTTTATTCTTTTTAAACTCTTCTCATGATGGTACAAGGACCCTCAAACTCTCCATAAAATATTTCTGTCCATACCTCCCTTGTGCTGGAGATGCGGCGAGGAGGAGAGAAGCTACCCTTTGGTGGTACTGTAAAGCCATACAACCCCTATGGTCACAGGTTTTTGCTGTATATAACAGCCTATATGACTGTAAACTTTCACCCACCCCAGAGATATTTACTCTCCATGCTCCCAAGTTCAATAGCCTCCAAAAAGCACTCCCTGCTGCATTTTTTCCTATCTGCCGCTAGACAACTTATACCCCTGTTTTGGAAAACCACTACCACTCCACCCTTGGCCGTATTGGTATCCATGGTCAATGACATCATGCGCATGGAGGAAATGATAGCCCTAGACAATGACACCTTTGACAAATTTAAGGTCCTTTGGCTCATCTAGATCGATTACTCTACCTCAGATACCCTAAAAGTGAGATTGGCACCCCACAGCCCACCTGGACTCACCTCCAGACTCCACCACACAGGTCTGTTGCATCAAGGTTTTCCAAGCACCCCCCCCCACCCCTCAACCCTCCCTTCCCCTGCAGCTAGCCTGCACCCCCCCTCCCTAGCCTTTTCCCTCCTCCCCTCTTTCCCCTATCCCCTCTTTCTCTCTCTTTATACTTTCCTCTATGTCTGCTCTTCTTTACTCCACACCCAGATGTATTTCCACCCGGTATTATTGTTTAGTTTTTCGATACGTATAGACTTCAGTGTATGGCCCTGAGTGATGACTACATGCATTTTCAATGGAGATGTCTCCTGACATGTGCTAGCAATGTGATTTACATTGTAATGTTTTCTGTATTGAGCATCTGCTCCTCACTCATGTCATGTTAATAAAAATATATTTGACTCTAAACCCAGGCTGTTAAGGACTTGCCTCCTGTAAAGGCGATATTGTGGAGCCAGGTCTCAGAATATTACTACACTGAATGGCACTCACACATCAGTACATGAGTGACATCAGTGTAGCAGTAATTTGACATCATCAGGCTAGGTGGAAGACCCATGATTTTTTTTATATATGTGTATAAGTGTGTGTGTGTTTGCTTTTATGTATGGGGAGAACTTAGTGGTGGGTGTTTTTTTGTAATCAGACTATAGCTGTAAAATGTTCTGCATAATATCAAATATTAAAAGATGAGACAAATTATGGATGTGACCATAGAGAGTAACATTGAAAGGTGAGCGGAAATGTTTCTAATGCTTTAAAAAAATCACAGTAATCTGACATTTCATAGTTATAATGTTTTGGCGATCTCTTCACCCTGAGCTACCATTTCTGATAAGAGGAAGATGAGATAGTTAGAGTAAAAGTGACAACTGTATGACAAAAACCATTAAATGTGATTTTAAAAGGTAATATGCCCTTTCATCCTTCCTTTACAAAACTGATTTAAAATGTACTTGAGAATAAAACAGAGCATCTACGCAGTAAGAACTCCACCGGCTGCAGTGCCCTCTGACTGATGCAATCAGTCAAAGAGTCTTCACTAATATCCTGATCACAAGACCATCTTAGGTCAAGCGGTAGAGTCAGGAAGACTTTGCTGTTCTTAAAGTCACTATTCTTACTTCCAGCCAGTATATTTAAAAACCTAATATGAGAATAGCATAAAAGTCAAGTCGAGTCAAGCTAAGGTTCAGGATGTTTTGAAAATGATAAATAATTATTACATATAAAGAAGCAAACATTGTGACATTAGTAAAAATAAAATATGAACAGTATAATTAATAATATTATCTATAAACATAATTAGACACAATGACAGCTAAGAAAAAATATTTCCTAAAATGAAATCAAAGGTAACCATGATTCACTAAAGTAAGTTAAGAAAGCTAGAAACATAATAATGATTATTAGCATTTTTATATCTCTTATAAGGATTGATATGTAGATTGACTGATAGGTTATTACTTTAGGGAATTAAAGAAAATAATTACATGTCTAAGACCCTTGCCTTCCCTATCTCAAAAATAAGCTGTATTGTTCATTCTAGTACAGATCATAAAGATAATAATTATGTTTTTGTTGCCGCTTATTTTATTTATGCAGCAATGGTATTACATTGGATTAGAGCAGATAATTCAGTATTGCCACACAGAAAAGACAGCGTAAAGCAAGAGCAATGAGACAAATTAGGAGACAATCTTACAATGAGATCACAGCTTAAATCAAATATTCTTCCATATGCCTCTCAGAAATATACAGTAATTTAATCATATAAAACATTTTTCTGACCACTTCTTAATTGTGTGTTATAAGCATAACCCTGTCTGCGGAGCTTTGACAAAGGAGGAGTGTGTGAACCCTTGAAACACATTGGGGTTGATTTACTAAACCTGGATAATGCAAAATCTGGTGGAGCTCTGCATAGAAACCAAACAGCTTTCAGTTTTTCATTGTCAAATCTGAATTGAACAAGCTGAAGTTAGAAGCTGATTGGCTACCATCCACAGCTGCATCCGATTTTGCACTCTCCAGTTTTAGTAAATCAGCCCCATTTTTTTATTAATAAAATACTACTCTTCACTTTATCACTATCTGTGTGGCATACGTATTGCTATCTATTGGATTTTCCTTAGGGCCTTCTTTTTAGTTTGGGGTTGTTTAACATATGGGAAAATAGAAGCAATTTAGCTTAACTAGTGAGATGGACATACTGTATACATACAATATCAGACATTAAAGCAGTAATACACACAAAAACATACATTTTGTATATTACAGCTTACAGTACCAATCCTCAAACTCGATGGATGAATTATTTTTTTTTTTTTGTTTTTTTTGGCAATGTTTTTTCCTTTCCTGAGGATGCCTCCACTCTGGATGGAGACAGCTTTAGAAAGCAAACTTGCCAGGAAGAGGGTAGTGTAAGGCCACGTACACACGGTCGGTCAAAACCGATGAAAACGGACTGAAGGGCCGTTTCATCGGTCCAAACCGATCGTGTGTGGGCCCCATCGGTCAGTTATTCTTCGGTCAAAAAATTTAGAACTTGCTTTAAAATTCCTTCGGACCGTTCTCATCGGATGGACTGATCGTGTGTACGCTGCCTCAGATGCACTAGCAGATTTAGATGAGTAAACAGCTTATGTCCTTTGGTTTTTCCCTCAGCAGCTATACCTTCAGTGCAGTGGAATCAGGCACCAGACAGAATACAAGTAATGGCAGCTATGGCAAATATGAGGGAAAATAGGGGTATATACACATCACTGTTGCACATTTTTCTGTTTTAAAAATGTGAAAAACCAAAACCACCTAGTAGAAAGGGGGCCAGCATTTTACATTTGGGTTTTCCCTCTTCAGCAATGCCTAAGGTGCGGTGGATCCAGCCATCACCAAGAAAGGAGGCAAATTGTTTTTTTGCTATGCATCACCAGTGTGAGGCACTTTGTGCTCCTTCTTGGATGGTGGCATTAGATCCCTGAATGTTTCAGGGAATCAAGGAATGGTGACATGCCCCCCTTGAAGCCACCTCACATTTCTCCCTCCATTAACTGTCAGTACTCAGTACTTTCTCCTTATATAATTGTTTTGCATCCTGCTATCTTGTGACACACCACCTGCTTGTGGAGGGTAGGGATGGCTTATTGTGTAGAGTAATGGTGTCCTTCTGGCTAAAGTGATGGTAACTTAGTACCTGGTAGTGTTGCACAGGTCACACAAAAGGCTCAAATGGGATGTTCGTCAAAGGCATTGTAACAATGAGCATGGGGTTAATTTGGGGAAGTTTTTTTATTCCACTACTGTAGCAGTGCAGCAGGGGTCTGTGTACTGGCCCTGGGGATAGTATTCAGACAAATTTCAGCTGAGTTGGTAGGGATACTGCAAGATAGGAAAAGGGTGCAGAAGCATTACTAAAAAAGCTGGTATGTTCCATTAAGGAGGAGTAAAGGGCTCATTAGGAATACTTAAATCACCCTATAGTGGAAGGGCAGGCAGACATTTTTATATTTGATAAACTACTGCTCCTTAATTCTGCATCCCACATCCTCACTTCCAGGGAAGATGGGAGGAGGAGAAGGCGGATACAGTAGCAGTCGTACAAAAACATGGATAATATGCACCTTTAGGGGAGGGGCATAACTCACATTAGGATCCATATAAAATTGTAATGAGCGTCTGAGAAGGAGGAGGAGAAACGGGGCAAATTAGCAGGCCAAAAAACTTGGTTGCAATGTGCTCTTGGAGAATAAATAAGAGGAAAATGGTGCAAAATTCCCAAAAAAGTGTCTGCTACGTGCCCTGGAAGAATGAGGAGGACATGACTTTTGCTGCCTCTATGACAGTTCCCACCTCCCTACACTCTTTCTTTGACAACCATGGGCCGGATTCACAAAGAGTTACGCCGGCGTATCAGTAGATACGCCGACAAACTGAGATACACTTAAACCTAGCTAAGATACGATGGCCTGCGCCATCATATCTTAGGGTGCAATTTTTCCGCTGGCCGCTAGGTGGCGCTTCTGTTGATTTTGGCGTAGAATATGTAAATGACTAGATACGCCGATTCACAAACGTACGCTTGCCCGTCGCAGTAAAGATATGCCGTTTCCGTAAGGCCCCGTACACACGACCGAACATGTCCGCTGAAACTGGTCTGCTGACCAGTTTCAGCGGACATGTTTGGTCGTCTGTACGTCCGACCGGACAATTTTCCGGCGGATTGGACAGGTTTCCAGCGGACAAATGTTTCTTAGCATGCTAAGAAACATGTCCGCTGGAAGCCTGTCCGTCGGACATGTTCGGTCGTCTGTATAGACTCACCGGACATGTCCGATCGGCCGCCATCCCACGCATGCATCGAAGTGATTCGACGCATGCGTGGAAGCATTGAACTTCCAGGGCCGCGCACGTCGTCCACGGTGCAGCCACGTCACCGCGTATTGTGTACGCGCGGATTTCTGTCTGATGGTGTGTACAACCATCAGACAGAAATCTCCAGGCGTACATGTCCGCTGAAAACGGTCCGGCGGATCGTTTTCAGCGGACAGTCTGTCCGTGTGTACGAGGCCTTAGAGATACGCCGCGTAAAGATAAGGCTGCCCCCTAGGTGGCGTAGCCAATGTTAAGTATGGCCGTCGTTCCCACGTCTAAATTTGAAAATTTTACGTCGTTTGCGTAAGTCGTCCGTGAATGGGGCTGGATGTAATTTACGTTCACTTGCCTCTCTGACTTACGGCGGCGTAGCGTAAATACGATATGCTACGCCGCCGTAAAAATGCGCGGATCTAAGTGAATCCAGACCCTAGTTTTTTACATGGTGACAAAGTTCTGGTGCACTGGCTCATTTCTGTCTCTCTGTGTGTAGGTGGTGGGCGCAAACTTTCTTCTACCTGACAAAGTCCTGACAACACCTTGGAGCTATAGACAGTGATGAGACTTGTGTCTTGAATCTTTGGGATTCAGCAGAGTTGTCGATTCATCACTATTTAAAAAACTGAACAATGAAACACACACCGTATTGTTCTATCATTTTTAATTGACTACAAATATCTATCAAAATATGCAATTTATGAGAAATGATTAAAAAAAAAATCATTGTGTCATTGATCTGTATCATGATTAGTTATCTGACATACACATAAAGATATTTATGTAGAAAATTCTTATGTACTGCTATGTAGATTACTAGACCTCCACCTATTTTATCAGTGAACATCTGCAACTATTAATTAGTGAACACAAACACTAAAATCAGAATATTGCTTCCTAATTGCCTTCCGGATTTAAAAGACACAAAAAGTGACCTCCCGATGCGTTGCGTCATTTGTCATGTGCCTTCCTCAGGTTTCTGTTGAAGGAGTATCTGCATGTATTGTTGGATCACCACACAATCCTTTTTCTCTTTTTGTAATTTTTTTGATTAGGATTACCTTTTATGAAATAATACACTGGATGCACATTCTATGGTTTTATGTATGATAGGTGAACTGTATAGCCATCCAACATTTATTTGATTTTTGTTTAATATTTGCATATTTTATGTTATTAACCACTCCCTACCCACTGTACGACTATAAACATACTCTCTTTGAAGAGGAATACTGTTGTTATGGTAGCAGCCAGCTACCATAACCCCAGTATCCTCTTCAAGAGCTGGCGGTTCTCTTTCAGATAAAAGTGGTTTCTGCGGTGGATTCGCCGTAAGATCACTTTTATCGGTGGCGGGAGAGGGCCCCCCCTCCCGCCACACTCCGGTGCCCTATGCTGCTTACCGTGGGCGTCGGTAATGGTGGAGGCGATCTGGACCTGTCCCTAGCCTAGTCATTGCAGGGCAGAAGCGACGTCAAAACCTCATTTCCGTCCATAGCTCTTAAAGGGACATTTTATTTTTATCAAATTACAATTTTATTTTTATTGTATTTTAGTGTAAATATGAGATCTGAGGTGTTTTGGACCCCAGATCTCATATTTAAGAGGACCTGTCATGCTTATTTCTATTACAAGGGATGTTTACATTCCTTGTAATAGGAATAAAAATGACACATTTTTTTTTTTTTAAAGAACGGTGAAAATAAAAAATAAAATGTAAAATAAATAAGAAAAAAACGTCCTGCCGAGCTCGTGTGCAGAAGCAAATGCATACATTAGTAGCACCCGCATATGAAAACTGTGTTTAAACCACACATGTGAGGTATCACCGCGATCGGTAGAGCGAGCGCAATAATTCTAGCGCTAGACCTCCTCTGTAACTCAAAACATGCAACCTATAGAATTTTTTAAACGTTGTCTATGGAGATTTTAAAAGGTAAAAGTTTGTCGCAATTCTACGAGCGGGCTTAATTTTGAAGCATTACATGTTGGGTATCAATTTACTCGCCATAACATTATCTTTCACAATATAAAAAAATTGGGCTTTTCCCCAAAAATTCCGCTTGTAAGACCGCTGCGCAAATACGGTGTGACAGAATGTATTGCAACAACCGATTTTATTCTGTAGGGTGTAAGGTGTTAGAAAAAAATATATATATTGGCCCGGATTCAGAAAGACTTAGGACGGGCTTATCAGTAGATACAGCGTCGTAAGTCCAAATCCGCGCCGTCGCAACTTTAAGCGTATGCTCAAACTGAGATACGCTTAAATGTTGCTAAGATACGATCAGCGTAAGTCTCCTACGCCGTCGTATGTTAACTGCATATTTACGCTGGTCACTAGGGGCGTGTACGCTGATTTATGCCTAGAATATGTAAATCAGCTAGATACACCTATTCACGAACGTACGTCCGGCCGTCGCAGTACAGATACGCCGTTTACGTAAGGCTTTTTCCGGCGTAAAGTTACCCCTGCTATATGAGGCGTAGCCAATGTTAAGTATGGACGTCGGGCCAGCGTCGAATTTTCCGTCGATTACGTCGTTTGCGTAAGTCGTTCGCGAATAGGACTGTGCGTAATTTACGTTCACGTCGAAAGCATTGGCTTTTTGTGGGTTAATTTGGAGCATGCGCCCTGGGATACTTTCACGGACGGCGCATGCGCCGTTCGTAAAAAGCGCCATTTACGTGGGGTCACGATGATTTTACATAAAACACGCCCACATCTTACACATTTGAATTAGGCGAGCTTACGCCGGCCAATTTAAGCTACGCCGCCGCAACTTACGGAGCAAGTGCTTTGTGAATAATGCACTTGCCTGTCAAAGTTGCGGAGGCATAGCGCATATAGGATACGCTACGCCCGCACAGAGTTACGCGATCCCTACCTGAATCTGGCCCATAATGTTTGGGGGGTTCTAAGTAATTTTCAAGCAAAAAACAACCTGTTTTTAACGTGTAAACACCAAATTTCAGAAATAGGCTTGGTAATGTAGTGGTTAACAAGTGTTATACACTTATTACAATGGTTTGAATAAGCGCACTGTTTATACACAATTGATAATATTTACATAAATATATTGTTTTAATTAATCAGACCAACCAAACTTCCACCACTGCTGATTGACTTGGCAGCATCAATCAAGAGCTTTCTATATTCACAATGATATTTTCAATTTGATTACCTTAGTCACATTAAATTATCTACTAAAGGATCACATCAGTATTGTTGGCCATCATAACAGCTTCAGTTGCGTGCTCAGAATTGTACATGTTAGGGACACAAATAAAGCATCTTAAAAATGTCTGTTAGATGATTTATAGACTCATTCTTCCTGGTTTTGCTTTTAAACTTGAGCTGCTCTGCATATTCTATATACACTCTTTATGGTTTATATCTTCACATTACGTTCATCTATCACAGCCTGTTTCCCTTGTTGAATTCAACTCCCCTGTGTGTCTAGAAGCTTAATCTCAGGTGTGACAGTGAGTGGAAAGATCAGCAGTTAAAATTACTGCACGGTGGGAGAAAATGACAGCTCTATCCTCCCCTTCCAGGGCTTGGGAAGTAAGTGACAACTAGTGCCTAAAAGAGTTCTTATGCGCTGCTGTCAGCTTCAACGACATGCTGAGAAGGGCATGGTGGATACTTTTCTTCTGTCACATAGAAAACGTATATTAAACATTTCCCCTGCCATTTTGACATTACTTTTATGTGCTTTACAGATTGAAAACACAGTGGCGTTATCCTCTAGAGGAATATTTAATACACATATCATTAAATGTCCACACTATACAGCATCTGTTATGTTTTCAATAACATAAACCGAGTAAGAAATATATGAATGTCTTCTAAGCACTGTTAGCATCAAAAGTGACCACATAGCATAACTCTGCTTCAATTTCAGAAAACCACTATCTTTTCCTATAAAACCAACATATACTTCTTGTGGTTTCGCCTTTGCTCTTACATTTTTAGACAAGAGAAGAGGGGGGAGAGAAGGAAGCAGCACCTAAGTGCAGTATTACAACAGTTTCTTTAATGGCAAAAATGTACAATCACACTTACAAGACATAACAAATAAAAGGGTTCATCTGTAAAGTCATGGTATCCTCGTCCCGGATCCATGGGCTGTAGAGTTGTACGGTTGCAGGGTGTCCTGGCTCAGTCAGAAGCTTTTCCAGTGACCTTCAGGAGGAGGCTTGAACCGGCGTGGAGCGCATGTGACGTCACGGGTCACGTGATTACTTCCGGGGACACTTCCAGACGTAATCACGTGACTTCTCTTGCCTACTACAGAGCCACCTCTCTGAGGACAGCGGCCGCCTCTTTGAACAGCCATTCCTATTGCCTCTTTATCCTTGAACTGCTTGACACTTTTATGGACTAATTGCTATATCCCAACCTATGTGTGCAATCATGTATTTGCGCTGACAGTTACTTTTACTTACATTTTTAGATAAGAAGGAGATAAAAAAAATATATTTATCATTAGTATGTCAAAGATGAGTAGGTCTACATCAAAAGTAAAGAAACACTCTGAACCAATAACTGCCCTTTCCAAGTTGTTGCCAATTATCCTGATAAAATGGTGACCCAGGCACAGAACCAACATGCTTTCTCCTAGCACAGGATGATATTAAAGCAGGCCAGTCACAGACGACAAATGAATGCATGGTTTAGAAGATTAGCCGATTTGCATATGAACAGCCACCCTAGCTTCAGAAAGTGAGAGAAAATACTTAGTAGGTTATATTTAAATATCTAAACAGCTCTGTGATTGTAAAGGATATGTTTAAACATGGGTTCTAATTGAAATAAGGGAAAGTGTGATGAGGCAATTAGGAATATACTATGAGCGGTATTTGCTGAGCCAGCATCATGGGGAGGCAATAAGGGGCAAAAATCTTTCTTAAACTAAGGCTGGCTGAATATGGCTCACATTTCTGTAGATTCCAGTGAATCAACAAATTCTCAAAAAACGTACATTGGAAAATTGGAGAAGCCAGATGGAAAAAGTAGACTGATCAGTCACTACATTCAATCAGCTGTATGGTCATCTTAAAGTGTTTGTTAACCTAAAAAAAAAAAAAAATTGGATCCTGTTCTCTTAAAGCATGTTATATAGCAAAGTGTTTGTGCTGTGTTATTTGGCTCTGTGTATCATGTAAACTGCCTGGCTGATCCTGCCAGTTTCTGCCCTCTCCTTTGTAAACTGACCCTGGTAAATCATGGCTGCTGAGCCCTGCTACCATGGTCAGTGCCTCCATCATCTGTCTCTCCTGTCCTCCTCTCCCTTCTCCCTCCCTGCCTGTTGGCTCCTGTGTCAGGGCCCACCCCTCCACTCCTGCTGCTGAAATAACATTTCATATACAGTATCTCACAAAAGTGAGTACACCCCTCACATTTTTTTTAATATTTCATTATATCTTTTCATGTGACAACACTGAAGAAATGACACTTTACTACAATTTAAAGTAGTGAGTGTACAGCTTGTATAACAGTGTACATTTTCTGTCCCCTCAAAATTACTCAACACACAGCCATTAATGTTTAAGCCACTGGCAACAAAAGTTAGTACACCCCCCAAGTGAAAATTTTCAAATTGGGCCTCAAGTGTCAATATTCATATTGTTCAGTGTTGTCACGTGAAAAGATATAATAAAATATTTACAAAAATGTGAGGGGTGCACTCACTTTTGTGAGATACTGTGTATATATATATATATATATATATATATATATATATATATATATACACCGATCAGCTACAGCATTGTTCCTTCATATACAAATGCATGTTTTCTTTTATCTTCTTGATTATTTGTTTAATATCATTTTATTTAAGCACTGTTTTTAAAGTCATAGTCTTCAGATAGGTATATATATATATATACATATACATATATATATATATATATATATATATATATATATATATATATATATATATATATGATATTTTACTAGTGTCATTCTCCTATCCCAGAAATTTCACTGGTTATGAGAGACCGGCAATCGATTGAAAACATTTTATGGCTATAAGAAATAAAAAGTTTTAGTGGTTGTGATGTATGATGTGGACAATGTTCATTTGGCACACAAGACTGACATCCATAACAAACTGGCCTGGGTACACCTGCCTGACAGCAAATTGCCCCTCACTCAGATGTTGACAACTATGGCAAATTGCAATGAAGAAAGGATTTGTAAGTCCTGTTATTGCATTTTCTCACACAGCCAACAAAATGGTGTCAAGTTGGCTGTTATATTCTCAGTTCTGGGACGGTTCATGAAAGCAAATGTTCTCACTGTTAAGTAGTGTTGTCACCTCAGCATTCGCAAAGTTTAAAGCACTGACATTTTTTCTACCACATTTTATATCACAAAGCACTTAAACTGCCAAAAGCAAGCATGAGAAACACTTATGTCTGAATCTTATGTAATATGGAACTTCCAAAAGTGTAATTGTGCCAGGCATCGTCTTCCTTATTTGCAATGTGGTAAAAAAAAGTACCCACTAATGTTTCAAATATATAAACAAAAGCATGTTCAATACTCAATATCTAAGAGCACCTACAGTATGCATATCATGATTTAAAATGAAAACTTTATACTATCAAGAGGAATGAATAGAAAAAAAATCTGACTTTGCAGTGAAATTACCAAATTTTTTTATCTCAAAAATTGTACCAAAGCAGAACTTCAGAACTTCTAACATTTCTCTTGGTAAATTCAGTTAAAAAATGGCTTTCTTTAAGAGTAGATTTTTTTTTATATAATATTTATTTGAATATGTAGAGGCTGTTTTGCAATGTATACTTTTTTCTGCAAAAAACAAAAACTTTAAATAATGAGGCTAAAACAGGCACAAGAACAGATCCAGGTTAGTTTTAAGATATTTTTGTAGTCATCAGGAAACATTTAAAAGCCAATTTATCAAATAAACGACCAATGCAATGTTCTGTGTGTATATATATATATATATATATATATATATATATATGCTAGGTACAGGCATACCCCACTTTTAAGTACACAATGGGTTTTATTAAAGCTGGAAAGCGCAAAATCAGGCTCACTTCTGCATAAAAACCAATGAGCTTCCAGGTTTAATTACCAAAACTTAATTGAACAAGATGGGGTTAGAAGATTTTGTGCTTTTCACCTTTAGTAAATAAACACCATTGTGTACTTAAAAGTGGGGTATGCCTGTAATGAATTATAGCTGTCCTGCACAGACCTAGCCACTTCTGCCTACACCGCTTCATTTTTAGCCTCCCTGGACACACTGACCCCCCTCACTACACACAGAATAAGGCCCCATCCCCTTCAACCCTGGCAAACAGATGACATTAGAAGTCTGAAAAAACATAGCCTTACTCTTGAGTGCATGTGGCGTACGACAAAGTCTCAGAAACATTTCAACCAATATAAATCTGCCCTCCAAAAATACAACTCCTGCCTCCTCACTGCCAAGCAGACCTATTTTATCACTCTCATTAACAACTTATCATCCCATTCCCGTCAACTTTTCTTCACCTTCAACTCTCCACTGCCTCCACTCACTAACCAACTTACTGCCCAGGAGATCGCCAATCACTTCAGATACCTTCCAGGCTTTACACTTCATGCCCACAGGTACAACCATTACTTCCCTCATTTAAACCCACCACTATAGACAAGATTGATAAACTACTTGCTAATGTCCAACTAACCATCTGCCCTCTGGATCCTGTTCCCTCGAAAATGCTACATTCACCCTCTGACTCTATTCTACACTCTCTAACCCACATCTTCAATATCTCCCTTTCTTCTGGCATCTTCCTCAACTCTCTAAAACACGCACTAGTCAGCCCCATACTTAAAAAGCCTTCACTGGACCCAACCAATCTTAACATCCTATGCCCCATCTCCTTGCTCCCCTTTTTATTCAAACTCATTGAACGTCTGGTCTACAACCAACTGAGCAACCACCTTGCCGGGAATAGCCTTCTTTCATCCTCAACAATGCACAGAAACTGTTCTCTTAAAACTAACAAACGATCTACTACTAGCCAAAACCAATGGACACTATTCTGTCCTCCTAGGCTTGGACCTTTTTGCTGCCTTTGATACGTTTGACCACCCCCTCCTCCTCCAAAAACTCCAAACTGTTGGTCTCTGTGACTGTACTCTTCTCTGGTTCTCTTCCTATCTTCCTTTAGCATTATTTACAACTCTACTTCCTCCTCTTCCTTTTCCTGTTGGGATCCAAGGTTCTGTTTTTAGGCCTCTCCTATTTTCAATCTACACCTCCTCCCTGGGTCAGCTGATAGCCTCCCATGGCTTCAAATACCATCTCTATGCTGACGACACCCAAATCTATTTCTCTACCCCTCCACCTCCTCACATATCACTAATTTACTAACAGATATATCAGTCACACCACTTCCTCAAACTCAATCTATCCAAAACCAAACTTATAATTTTTCCTCCACCACGTGCACCTTCCCTTCTTTCTGTCAAAATCGTTCCTCTCAAGACCTCCTGCTCTCTAGCTCCCTCGTAACCTCATCCTTTGTTCGCCTCCGGGACTTTTCCAGAGCCTCTCTAAACCTATGGAACTCCTTACCAGAACCTGTGTGATTATCTCCTACTCTATTAGCTTTTAGACAATCCCTGAAAACCCTCCTCTTCAGAGAAGCCTATCCTACCCACACCTAACAAATGCATTTTCATTTTCTCCATCAGTTCATCCCCCACTATTATTACCTTTTGTTTCATTTGACCCTCCCTTCTAGATTGTAAGCTCTAACGAGCAGGGTCCTATGATTCGTCTTGTATTGATTTGTATTGTAACTGTACTGTCTGCCCTCATGTTGTAAAGCACTGCGCAAACTGGTGGTGCTATATAAATCCTAATCCTGTATAATAACAAATAATAATAATAAAAAAACAGAACTAGTGCGTTTAAAAAGAGAAGTATGTTTTTTTTTTTTTTTTTTGTAATTTATTTTGCCCATTATACTTACCTAGGTGGGTGCAGCATCGTTCGGATTCTGTATCTGTCCCCCGATGTCTGTGCACTGAGAACCAAGCCATCAAACACCGCTAATGGCTCATTTCTCTCAGCATCCCGAGCAGAGACCTGCCGACTTTCAATCAGCAGCTCTCCTGCTCTGCTCCTCCATGCTCAGCGATGAGCTATGGAGGGGAGAGAATCTCTTAGTGGCTATCTGGCTATACTTCTCCTTTAAGAGGAGTTTTTCAACTCTAAAAACTGTGATTAAAGCTTAGAAATGCTGAAAATCCCTGCTATTTAGTATTTATCAGTGTTTTCGAGCCATAACCTTATGTGGGAGTATAGTTTTGCTAAAAAAAAAGCTACTTCTGAAAAACTCATTCTATAGCTACAGCTTTCTACAGCTAACACTACTGGTGTTTTTATAATGTTCAGTTTGCATGAGGCCTAAAATGTACTTGATTGTCACTGTTTGAAATGTTTGCACTCTTGAATGCAGCCCTAGCAGTCCTGGAATGTGCTGACATTATCCAGCTTACCTGACGCTACCCATAACATCCATGCATGTTTTGGAGAGCTATACATAATGTGATCCTAATCAACAAGATAAACACACAGCCGGAGAGCAGCCATGCCCCATATAAGAAAGACTAGACAGAAAAGTACAAAAAACTTCCCTATAAAACATTTCTCATTGAGACATAAACAAATAGGAAAGCAGAGAAAGGGGAAGTGATGGGGATTACTTTTTATCTTTGTGAATGAAAATATCCCTTTCTGAGCCCTGGTGTGTCCCTGCTTCTCATCAAAAACCCCCATCGGCCTATTTCTGGGGTACTGAGCCTATTATTGAGTAGCTTTTCTCCCTCAGGAGCCATTAATGCAGAAATCACCGAGCTGCCAATCACCTGCATCAGGAAATGTGTTCTGTTACAGCAAGCGGCAATGTTTGTCCCTTGTCATTTCCAAGTCACTTAGTTTGAATCTGTGAACACAGAAGCCAAACATTTTGTCTTTGAAATGTATAACAGATAAGTGAGTACAACAAAGGCACCATGGCAGCTTGTGACTCACGCTAAAATGTCTGCCTATGTTTTGACTAAATTCCTAAAAGCATTACACATGCATCACTTTTTTAAGCCTATGTGTCATGAACGCTTTTGCCGCTATTTACTTTTTAAAAACCTTTAAATATTACCTTAATCGAGTGCGAATACCAACATGATTACTCATACGAAATGTATAGCTAGTAGTAGTTAGTCACATTCAACTGGACTTGTTCTAGAATGTTCAAGATGTTTTGTAGATTATCAAAACATCTTTATACAAAATGTTCTTTTATTCTTTAAAATGCTTTACATTTTTTTTTACCTAGGTAACTAAAGCAACAGACTGAAGATCATTTTATTTATTCTTTTTTTTTATATATATATATATATATATATATATATATATAGTACATGAATTGCTGAGCACAAGTAAGTAGGTGGTTTTTGTATAAAAAAGAAACAATGTTTTACTGCAGAGTGTTTTTTTTTTTTTAGGAAGGATTTTGTTAAAGGTTGGAAGGAGTTTTCCTGCACCAAGACCAATTCTGTGTGACATACTGCCATCTGGTGGTCAATGTGAACACAATTACAACAAAATCGGCCAAACATTTTTCTTTACTTTTTCAACCAAACTAGGATAACTTTATATTTGTTACATGTTCCCATTAACACAGGAACAAATATTTAAAAATTGCGGGTTAACTTATTAAAAGCTTTTTACTTTCTAAAAAAGCCTTAAGCCTCGTACAAACGACCGAGTTTCTTTTTGCCGAGGAAACCGCTTGTGTGTACACTTTTCGACGAGGAAACCGTCGAGGATCTCGTCGGGCCAAAAAGAAAGCATGTCTTCTTTTTCTTTGAAGGGAATGGGAAAATTTGGCTCGCCGAGATCCTCGGCGGCTTCACAAGGAACTCGACGAGCAAAACGATGTGTTTCGCCCGTCGAGTTCCTCGGACGTGTGTACGAGGCTTAACTTGCCTCGTCATGTTTAGGAGGGGGCTGCGGAGTAAAGTATAAAGGCTACGTTTACCTTTAAAAAATAAAATAAAAATAAATGCATATTTTTGCGGGTAAAAAAAGTGTGCATTTATTTTTTAGCTTTTTTCAGGAGCCTTTAGGACATTGCAACAACAATCAATAATCATTGGTACAACGCCGTCCTCCTGCATAGCCTTTCTACAGCTCTCTGCTGATACCTCTATATGGGTTATCAGTTTCAGAGCTGCAAGAAGACTGAATAGACTAATAGACCGTCTACACGATCAGAAAATCGGATGAAAAATACAGATTTTGACACGTACGATAATCAGATTTTTAGTACAGAGCTTTCGAGAGCCGATCATGACAGTTCATTCGATATTATCAGATGGGACAAGCACAAAATGTTTTCTCGTACGATACCAGATCATACGATTTTAATTTTATCAGTACAGTTGTGCAAAAATACAACACAAATACACTACAACACATGACATCACTTCTAATTTTTTATTCTGTCGTACGAGAATTTTCGTATCTTTAGTAAACTCTTCATTTTTGAAATGTGACTAGCGTGCAAAAAAAAAACGGTCGATCAGTCGTCCGATTTTCGGAATGTGTGTGCAGGCCACGGGCAGACTGAACCAGTTGGGCACTCAGGCACTGCCCGAGGGCCCCATGGCACTAGGGGGCCCCATCAGGGTTGCCAGCCTCAGTAAAAACAGGGACAACATGTAAAAATCTTTGTTTTTTTGCATCTGGTTCTGAAATGTCACTTACCGACATCCTTTTGGTCTAAAAATCCCAAGATTATAGCTGCCCTGCCTCTCCAGTACCTTCCCAGGGTGTGTATGTATACTGTGTGTGTGTGTGTGTGTGTACTGTGTGTTTGTATGTGTATTCTGTGTGTATGTATACTGTGTGTGTATACTGTATGTATGTATACAGTACTGTGTGGCCCCATAATCTATTGTCTGGGGGCCCCAGTGACAGAGGGGGCGTGTAGTGTCTTCATTCACTCATTAATGTGAATGAATGATGCAGCTGTGCAGCTGGAACCCAGCACAACCATGCTGTTTTTCAAATGTGACAGCAGGTGCAGGGAGAGGATCCCCTTCCCACTGTCTCGGAAGGTGAGGGGGGTGAGGACATGATGCTGCATAGTAACATGTAACATTTTACACCCTAAAGATGGATGGAACATGTCACATATTAACAAAGAAGAACTTATCCTTTAACTTAATTAACCCTGTCTTTACTGTGTTCACAGTTTCTCTTTATCAGCTGTAAACTAGATTTGAACACTGTCTGTCTTAGTAAAGGGTTACATTACGTTATTGTATATTATTGAGGTATAGCTCACTCTGTGAGGGGACAAGGACACTGTTCAGAAATTCTTTAAATCAGCTATGGCCCATTCCCATTAGAAATGTCTGAAACGTAAGAAAAAAAAAAAAGAAGAGACATAACATACTGTATATTGTTTTTTTTTCCTGATATTTGAACGCAAAAGTGGAAATATGCTTTGAAGTGGTTATAAAGTCTAAAGTTTTTTTTTTTTTTTTTACCTTATTGCATTTACTACACTAAGGTAACAAAAATTCTGACAACCTGTCCCACCCACTTCCTGTCCCTAAACACTTAGGCTCCATTGATACTTTTGCGGCTCAAAAGTTGCACGACTTTGGAGTGCAACTTTGATACCACTTCGATGCAACTTCTACGCAGCTTTGATTGCGACTTTGGCTTTGACTGATGACCAACAAATCCCCATACTGGCTCTCATGCACTGGCTCTGATCGCACGTGGCCGGTGGCAATCGTGACAGATGGCCACGTGCAGCGGGCACGTGTGCGCCCTTTGGCAGCTCTTAAAGGGATACCCCGTACCTGTATGGGGTTTTGCCTAGGGGTGCCGTTCTGCCCCCGTAAAAAGACATGAGCCAGTCGGGAACCGGCTATGTCGCACATATTTGAATGGTTGGCATTCGAAAAACATGGGGTGCGACTTGTCATGCAACCTTAGTGTCCAAAGTTGCATGACAAGTCGGACAAGTGTAAATGAAGCCTTACCTGGTTCCTGTCACCACTTCAGCGCTGTTTTGCTGCAGCACTGCTGGTCTCAAAGAAGACAATGAGCATGGGGGATCTTTAGGCTCCTGCTACTGCCAGTCAAACTCCTGTGAAGAGGGAACAGAGGCGTGGCTTACTGGCGCTGTGTGTGTCTATGGATGCACGCAGCGCGGCTTAAGACCAAACATGCATGAGTGCCTCTTTAAAAACCCGGCTTGATGAGTGGGCACCCGGAGGAACGAGAAACTGATAATGCCTGCAAGGGACTGCAAAAAAAGGATGTAAATGACTTTAGGTAGGTAGGTATGAACTCTTTTTTATTTTAACCAAAAAGAAAAAAGAACGATATCATTTAGTATCATTTTAAGCTTATATTCTAGTGCATTCGGTGAATGATAGATAAGCATACACATGCAGTTGCACAAATGTATTTTCAACAAGGATAAATACATAAGGAAGTTATGTTTCTATACAAAAGCAGGGTCATTGTGTGCTTGGGAACAGTATGCTTTTGTTATTTGCAGAACTTTCTGAGATGATAAAGAAGGACACCTTTTAGAGTAAAGTATGTAGGCAAAGGACACATTCCTACAATACACCAATTATGTGGACCACAAAGAATTATAGTGCAAAAAAATGATTGGATTAACCTTAAAGTGTTTTTTTTTTTTTCAGCACTACTCTTTCTTTACCGGTTTCTTAAACCAAGGCATTCAATCATTGAACATTAAAATACCCTTTTTAGTACAGTTTCTATTTGCTTCCTTTTCAGCAGGGACATTCTTTTTTTTTCATTACATGCTTACTACCTATGCATTCATTTTCCCTTCTCTTACAATTACCAAAAATAAATAAATGATTACCTGTCATATTTTGCACAAATCCTGTACACGCTAGTTAACCCATTCTTCTTTATTCTATGATCTGATCACTTACTCTTATCAACAAAATGCCTGATTTTAATATTATTATTTTACTATATTAATATTAGTATTAAAGTAATATTAAAGTACAATAAAAAGTAAAAATCAACCAAATAGTAGGGCACAGACCTATACAGATGTACAGTGTAAACTTTTGCTTGTTTTGCATTTTAATACAATAAATATCACCTGGTGATTTTGCCAGTTTTTGCCTGTGCATATATTGAGCTGTGATCATTTTCAAAGGTGACAACACTCACACATCTGCCCCCGATGTGGCACAGCACTGTCACACTTCTCAGCTCTGCTGTGAAAGACTGAAGCCACACAATCAACATACACAATACCAGCATGTACAGTAGCTTTCGTTAACTAATACTGGATGACGCCAGTAATACTGTGTGATGCCAGTAATATGTGTGATTTTTTTAAACATCAGTTATATCCATAGCAAATATTCAAGCAAACCAAACATTTGTGAATGGCTAATTCCCCTACATCACTTATTGACTAAAGACATGTCTGAAATTTGTCCCCACCCTTCATAGATGCCAATATCCCTGGTGTCTCTAATATGATGGTTATTGACTGTTGTTTTGGGATGATTTTTCTTTGAAATATAATACAAGCATAGGCGTGCGCAAGAGGTGTGCCAGGTGTGCCTGGGCACACCCTTATTCTGGGGTAGGCAAACTGTCAATTGTGAGCTCCCCGGCGATCGAGGGCAGGTGACCGCTATCCTTCATTGCCAACCCCCAGAACCTGGACAAGAGAGGCGGCAGGGGGGAATTTAGTGGAACCGATCTGTATTTTCCTCCTGCAGCAGCTGAAAGTAGACTTCTCCTCCTCTCCCTCTTGCTGACATTCAGCTGCCAGAGGAGAAAAATACAGGGGATTGATACCAATATATGCCACCCCTCCTGTCCCTCTTTCTGCTGCCTGGGTCCTGCATTGTTCTAGGATGGAGAGCGG
The DNA here is from genome assembly GCF_905171775.1 of Rana temporaria. NCBI lineage: Eukaryota > Metazoa > Chordata > Amphibia > Anura > Ranidae > Rana > Rana temporaria. Next base: position 195,119,033 of record NC_053490.1, read on the forward strand.
GGAAGAGGCCGGTAAATGTCACATGTGTGTTGGAGTTTTGAGGTGCACACCCTAATGCAATAGGTATATCCACAACGGACCACAAGAAAATAGCTAAACGGTCATTTCCGGTCCACATGATATATATATTCAGTCTTGAAAACCAATCAGGTTACCCTCATGAAGTCACGAGACACGTGACGTAACGTCAAAGGGATCACGTGAGACTGACGCCGACCGGAAGTGACCAGAGGAGGCGTAAGACGACGCTGTAAACGCTGCGTCTTATTATTTCGCTGATTGTATTACTTTTAATATAAGAGTCCACACACACTATTAATAAAGCACCTCAGTTTGATACAGTATTTCACTATTGGAGGCATTTCTTTCTCCTCTTCCTCCCTATCTCTGTACAGTATATGGAATACTACGATAGGTAAATAGGAAACTTTGGGACCAGCGTGACTACTACACACACCATTGGAGAGGATTTGGAGAGAAGTGTGAGATATCATTCCTTAAGGCCCTTATCATTTATGCTACATGCGATTTATTACGCTACCAAGGTAAGAGTCCTAGGAGACTGGGCATGGATAAAGTTGCGTGATTGCATCGTTCCCAACATGGATATCTCCAGGGAAGAAGTTTAGCTATCACCATTCCATGACTTTGAGAGCCACAAGCCACATAGGAGGATCTCTCTTTATCTAGGACTGTCACCCCCTTTCTATATAAATAAGTTTGTTTATTCCCACATTAGATATTGGTCACTCGGTGCCCATCCACTATTTGCATTTTGTGTGTATCACATCCATATTATTATTTTGTGTATATTGGCACATTTAGTATCCCTTTTTAGGGATCTTCTTTTGCGCACCCCTTTGAATACAGGTACCAGAAAGTCCCACAAAACCCTGTCTGATTATTTTTACAGGTATTGATATTCACTGACAAATTTTATGCAGCATTTTACATACTGTACATTTATATCAGTCCTTGTCTTCAAGGAGCTTACAATCTAAGGTGCCTAACTCACATTCGTAGTTATATATAATTAGTAAGGTTGAATAAAGACACCAGTCCAACTAGTTCAACCTGTGGTGTGTGTGTGTCAATAGTAAATCACATATCCCTGTATGTTGTGAGCGTTAAGATGCCCATATAATATATTTTTTAAAACTATCAATGCTCCCTGCTGATACCACTGCTTGTGGAATACAATTAGACATCCTTACTGCTCTGACAGAAAAGATCCCTCTACGCAGTTTGTGATTAAACCGCTTCTCTGTGAACGGCCACGTGTCTTTTTAAACTCCCTCCCACTGAAATTTTTTTTTCCCTTTGCTAAGGTCACCAGTAAGGTATTATAATATCACTATCATATCTCCTCTCAAGCATCTTTTGCTAGTAGTCTTTCCCCATAACTGAGCTTCTCCAGTACATTTATTAGCTTTGTTGGCCTTCTTTGAACTCCAGTTCCAGCACATCCTTCCTGAGGACTGGTGCCCAGAACTGACCAGCATATTCTCAAGATGCGGCCGGACCATACATACATACATGCACTGGGACCAATTTAGACAGGAGCCAACTAACCTACCAGCATGTCTTTGAAGAATAGGATGAAACCCATGCAAGCACAAGAAGAACATGCAAACTCAGTACAGATCGTGTCTTTACTAGGTTTTGAGCCAGGGACCCCAGTCCTGCAAGGCAGAAGGTCTATTTATTTACATGACACTGAATGGTATTCTTAAGCCTCATACACACGATCGGATTTTCTGCGGACAAAGCGTAGGACTTTTGTCCGAAGGGCGTTGGCCATGAACTTGTCTTGCATACAAAGGGCAAAGAATTGTCGAAACAACATGGTTTTTCAGCTCTTTAGTGCCACCATTTGGACAACTTCTGCTAATGTTTTGTTATGGTTAGCATTGCTTCTGAGCATGGGTGTTTGTACTTTGGAGTTTTGTCTGAATGACTTGCGTACATACGATCGGATAATCCGACAACACACATTTGTTGTCGGATAGTTTTAAAGCATGCTATCCAACATTTGCTGGCGGAAAATCCGACAATTGTCCGATGGAGCATACAAACAGCCTGTCATCACACTTTTCCCGTCGGAAATTCCGATCGTGTGTACGGGCCTTTATTCTCCAAAAATAATCCATGCACATGTACTACTTAATGGCCTTGGAATCTATTTTTCATGAAATATTTTTTTTTTCTGTTTTTCTGCCTCTTTGTAACATCCTCTGTGAGCTTCCGGATGTTACCTTTTCCCCCTTACCTCCATTTGTTTGGACAAAGGCGTGCATGTAAGGCCTCGTACACATGACCGAACATGTCTGCTGAAACTGATCTGCGGACCAGTTTCAGCAAACATGTTCGGTCGTGTGTACGGCCGACCGGACCGGATTCCCGGCCTAGCGGACAGGTTTCCAGCGGACAAATGTTTCATAGCATGCTATGAAACATGTCCGCTGGAAGCCTGTCCGTCGGACATGTTTGGTCGTCTGTACGACTCACCAGACATGTCCGCTCGGCCGAAAGCCCTCGCATGCGTCGAAGTGATTTGACGCATGCGTGGAAGCATTGACCTTCCAGGGTCGCGCACGTCGCCGCGACAGCTCGGCCACGTCACCGCGTTCGCTGTCCGCGGGAAATTTGGTCTGATGGTGTGTACAACCATCAGACCAAAATCCGCCAGTGGACATGTCCGATGAAAACGGTCCACGGACCGTTTTCATCAGACATGTCCCGTCGTGTGTACGAGGCCTTAGTTGCGGTCATGTACACTGCTCTATGCACAGCACAAACTCCATAGTCCATTACGGGAGTGAGCAAGAGAGGGTGGCTATGTTAGGAACTTTGGGCCAGTTTCACAAAGGAGATACGACGGAGTATCTCAGATACTCCGTCGTATCTCTCAGAGTATCTATGCGACTGATTCATAGAATCAGTTACGCATAGATAGCCCTAAGATCCGACAGGTGTAATTGTTTTACACTGTCGGATCTTAGGATGCAGTACCGCGGCCGCCGATGGGGGGAGTTCGCGTCGTAAACCAGCGTCGGGTATGCAAATTAGGAGTTATGGCGATCCACGATGGATTTTCGCGTTCGCTAAGTCGGCGCTAGTCTAGTTTCCCGTCGCAAAGTTAGTCGTCGTTTTTGGTGCCTTAACTTTACACAGCACACGTATGTGCTGTATAAAGTATGGCCGTCATTCCCGCGTCAAATTTTAAAATTTCACGTTGTTTGCGTAAGACGTCCGGGAATACGGAAGTACGCTACGCACGTCGCAGATCGAAAAATGACGTCAGTTCGCGCAAAGCACGGCGGGAATTTAGAAACGGAGCATGCGCAGTAGGTCCGGCGCAGGAGCGCGCCTAATTTAAATGGCACACGCCCCTTTAAATTACGCGGGCTTACGCCAGCGTAATTTTTCACGCAAGTGCTTGGTGAATCAGGCACTTGCGATGAAAAATTGCGGCGGTGTAACGTATCTACGATATGTTACGCCGCCGCGATTCTACCTGAATCTGGCCCAGTGTAACCAAGGAATCTTTCCTTTTCCCTATCAGTAGAGAAAGCGGTTCATGCTTTTTGGTAAACTAGCTAACACTTAGCATCATTGGATGTCAGTCCTGGAGCTTAGCATGTCTAAGAGCAGAAAGATGCAAACAGAGGTAATGGCACAAAAGTGATGCCAGTTTCTGAATTTTATAGAGCTTTACAAAGAATAGAATTATGTCAATTTAGTACATAACTAAGAAGAAGGTAATTTGTTATTTTATTTTGCTGCATGTATTTGTAGTGTTTATAAGTGTCATACACTATTTGCAGCTGCATAATGTTAAATCATAATGATCCCAACTGATAGAAACCTGATTACTAATACCAAGAACAAACATGAGCTTGCATTCATTATGTGCTATCCAGTGAAGGATAAACTGCCCTTAGAGATGTTTGTGGTTTTCAGTCTCTTAATGTATTTAAAGTCTGCAAAAAAATACAATATCCTAAAGAATGACTTTTAGCTTTGTCTGGGGTTATACAGTATTTTTGTAATCCTGCTCTGATTTTAAAGTGATTGCAAACCCTTATATATACCAGTGAAATTACTAGCCTCAGATGATACCCAGAGATTAAACAAATCCTTCTATGTAAGTTGTACCCATTGATCTGCAGCCATCTGTCCTGTACAGCCTTCTGCAACACACTGATAAAATATTTTTTCTCAACAAATAGAAAGCAGGGGGCAGGGATCTGACATCACACATACTGCAGAGCTAGAGCACAGAGCTGAGTGTAATCTGAGAGCTGAATGGAGGAAAGTGGCATGCCAACCTCTAAACAGGCTTAGAGAAACATTGAGCTAAGAGTATGGGTCAACTGCTGTGTGCTGGGGGATAGGGCATCTCCCAGGAGGCCGAAGTGTTGGCTCAATCTATTATGAGAACATCATGCAGATAGCAGAGAGATCAGAGAGAAGTAACACTCAGCACTTTGGAATCATGTTAGTACACGTGAGATGTGCTTTTTCATTTTTTCATGTCTGAGGTTTAAAACCACTTTAAGGAATGCTGTACTGTGTACTGTATAGAGTATGCCATTGCAAGCTCCCTTCCAAAAATTCTAGTGGCCTGGCAGCCTGGATTTAATGAATCATCAACTTGGAATGACTCCACAGATCAGATTTTTTTTTTACCTTACCTTGAGTGGCTCAAAAAGAGTTGAAACCAGATGGTTATCATCAGGCCCAGATTTCCCACAAGGCCAGGCCTCGGGGCGGCAGGGCGCCGAGGGGGGGCAGCGGCATTGAGTCCCTCGACGGCCAGTTAAGGGCGGCAAGTTGCTTTCTGGAATCTACTTGCTCCTTAAGTGATTGCGTTGATGTGTGCTGCCGTCCCCGTCCCCCCACATACCTCTCTCTACTGGCTCTGTCTTCGGGACTCCATCCTACCCCAGGCTGCTGAGTCTGTCTCCTGTGACTGTCCCTGCCACCGATGTACACAATGAGAGGGGTGAGCTGTGACAGGAGTTCTAGCACAGTGCTAGGACTCCTGTTTTGGAGGTGACAGGGTCAAAAAAGAGAACCTGTCACCTCCAATTGCTATCACACAGGGAATTGTTTTCTCCTGTGCGATAACTTTATTGCCAAGTGAAAAAAAAAATTGATAAAAACATAAGAAATAATTAAATTATTAAAATAAAAAAGTAATTAAAAAGTAAAGAATAAGAAAAACAATATAAAAAATAAGAAAATTATACAGAAATAAAAAAGTAAACGAAAAGCTACAAAATAAAAACTATTAGAACTAACTGTGCCGCCCTTGCCATCCGGTTGCCATTCTCCGTTGATTTGGGGGGGGTGGGGGGGTGGTTAGGTGGGAGGGGGTGCATTGCGGAACCTGGCCTTGGGGCGGCAGGGAGAGCAAATCCGGCCCTGGTTATCATGGCATTAGCAGCCAGACAACTATCATTTTTGCTTTAGCAATAGCAGACTTTGTATTTTTTCAGTATAGGTTTACATTAACAGAGATGTCCATGCCATACACATTTATTAATATATATATAGGGCAACTGGAAATCACACTTGTTGCTCTGCCCCCCCATTTTACATTTAATGAGAACAATTGATGAAGAGTATAAAGCTTTGGTGTTCTAGAACAGCTGGTACTTAAAGTGATTGTAAAGAAATAATTTTTATTTAAAAAAAATAACAAACATGTTATACTTACCTGCTCTGTGCAGTGTTTTTGCTCAGAGCAGCCTGATGCTCCTCTTTTTGGGTCCCCTCCCGGGACACTGAACCCCTCCCCCTTGCTGAGTGCCCCCATAGCAAGCTGCTTGCTGTGGGGGCACTCGTGCATGCTTGCTCCTGAACTGTCTCTCTGTGTCCATAAGACACAGCATGGCTCACCCCACCCCCTGCTCCCACCTCACTGTCTGTGATTGAGAGCAGCGCGGGCCTCCTGCTGCTGCATCTCAGCCAATCAGGAGGAAGAGGCTCAGGTCTCTTGATCATCACTGGATTGAGATCGGTCCTACGTAAGTATAAGGGGGGGGGGCTAAGGGAGGAGCTGCATACTGAACGTTTTTTACCTTCATGTATAGAATGCATGAAGGTAAAACACCTTCAGCCTTTACAATCACTTTACATTCTATTTCAGATAGTTACAGTCAGGGCTGCTGTTAGAAATCATGGGGCCCCATACAGCCTACTTGGCAGGGCCCCCCAATATATCAAGACCATATTTTCACTTAAAATATCCTAAAATCATTATTTGGTATTTGTTTTTTTACATAAAAAAAAATATGTTCACAGTGACGAGGGATCAGAAGCGGGCAGAGCAGGAAGGGGAATTAGTTAGAGGAACGATGCCATGTGTCTCTCCCTGCAGCAGCTGAAAGTCGGCAGGAGGGGGTGAAACTGTCTTTCAGCTGCTGCAGAGAGCCGCATAGGGCATCCTTTTGTAACCACCCTTCTGCCGAACTGCACTAATTCCCCCTGCTGTTTGGGCCCCCCTGTTTGCCCAGGCCCCCTACAGGAGGGCTGGTGGTCCCCCCCTATCAGCGGCCCTGGTTACAGTATATCTATGCTGTTTGGTAGTAGACACCTGGGTATTGCAGCTTGCTTTATTTCAATGAACAGAATGGATTCTTCATGAAGATATTGCTTCTGACTTTTTTTGGCATAAATAAAGTAAAAAAAAAGCCTTAAAAATAAACCTAATGCTTCCACTGCAACTAAGGACTAGTAAGTCATATAACTTTTTTGTTTTTGGGCTTAGATACACAGTAAATGTAACCGCTACCAAACATCCATCCATCCATATAGTAAAATAAAGGCTCCCCTTTCGTACCTACCACACTTTACTGGGTCCAGTAATCTTTTTTATTTCAGTTAGCGCCTATAGTACCACCTACTACTGTAGCTAGCTATTGATATTATGTAATGATACTGTATGAGCATTTTTTTTCATTTCAAAGTTTGGCTAGGTCCACCTAGCAAATTGTAAAAACAGCAAGATAGTGATCCAGCAGTTTATTTAAGAGGTGGTTATGAAAGGAAAGCATGCCTTTATCTTAAAACGCCATGCGCTTTCCCAGGTTTTAGTTGATACCAGAGACTCAGTTTAAATGTAGCCCTTTTATAAAGATTTCATTCTAACTGTAAAACCATCTCTTCATGCAGAATTGTGCAAAGATATCAAAAATACAGGTGTGGTTATGATGACAGAATATATGCCTACCTGTCATATGTCTGCAAATCTAATCTTCGCTTTCAGTGGTTTACCAGGCCTGTAATTCTATAGCGTTCTCGCTATGATGTGAGTCAATCACGAGCATGTAAACCAGATCAATGGTTTTTACTGGGATACTAAGTAAGTGGCGCATACCAAATAAAAATGTGAAAATATAAATCTTTTCCACATGATAGATTCTTGTCTTTGCTGTATCCTTCTGCTCGACTTTGAAGGTGATCTGGTATAGCCTTTCCTTGGAAATCAAAGCTCGGTATTACGTACTGAAATACAGTTGGAACTGCCGATATCTGCATATAAAATATGACTTTCCTCTGAACATAATACATTTTATTTGCAGCTGTCTTCAAATGTAAAAAAAAAAAATCCGTATTACAAACCATCCACTGAATCATTATATAACTTGCCTTTTCAGCTCTTTATTGCCGATCTCTATCATAAAAAAGACAAATATGCATTTTTTTAGCATTGTGATTGTGAACATCTGTCATTTACTTCACAATTCAATTTATTGCCTCAAAAGCTGTATTTAAATCTGAAAGTAAATCAGTCAGTGTTATGGTATGAAACATTCCCCCGACTGGCAAACAATAAAAACAATGACAAAATCAAAGTATTTTATGTCAGTAATGATTTCTAACTGGTACTGAGATAATGCCCTAACTCAGTAAACTGCACTTGCATTGAAGGATTTGATAGGATTTAATAGTTTTGTTATAAACATACTGTTCCAATTCTAAAATAGAACAGTCTGCAGACTGTTTCTGAACACTCCATTCACTCTGGAGACTGTTTCTAGTTTAACTCTTTCAAAGAAATATAATTACCTGGGCAGTTTTCAGAAATTTGAGACTTTTTATACCATAGTTTGTACTATAGTTTGTGTTTAGGCAATGTTACCTAAAGGTACCTACAGACATGTTGGACGATGGGGTGCACTCACCTTGCTAAAACACTAAATAAAATAAAACATCGGGCCAGATTCTCAAAGAGATACGACGGTGTATCTCCTGATACACCGTCGTATCTCTGAGTTAGGCCGGTCGTATCTATGCGACTGATTCATCGAATCAGTTACGCATAGATATGCCTAAGATCCGACAGGTGTAACTGTGTTACACCGTCGGATCTTAACTGCAATTTAAAAATGGCCACTGGGGGCGTTCTCGCTGATTTACGCAGAGAATATGTAAATCAGCGAGATACGCCAATTCATGAACGTACGCGGGCCCGACGCAGTGTTTTTACGACGTTTACGTAAGTGTTTTCCCGGCGCATAGTTACCCCTGCTTCTATGAGGCGCAGCCAATGTTAAGTATGGCCGTCGTTCCCGTGACGAAATTTGAATTTTTTACGTCGTTTGCGTAAGTCGTTTGCGAATACGGATGGACATCATTTACGTAAGCGTCGAAACCAATGACGTTGTTGCGACGTCATTTGGAGCAATGCACGCTGGGAAAATTTCCGGACGGCGCATGCGCTATTCGATCGGCGCAGGAACGCGCCTGATTTGAATAGCACACTCCCCCTAGCCGCGGAATTTGAATTCCGCCGGAGGAATTACGATCCGCCGCCGCAAGTTTGGAGGTAAGTGTTTTGTGAATTACCCACTTGCCTCTAAAACTTGCGGTGGCGGATCTTAAATCAGATAGATTACGCGGATCTAAAGATCCGCTGATCTATCTGAATCTGGCCCATCTTCATAAATGGTCCTTGCTATTCAACTTCCAAAAACAAATGAGAAAAACACATTTCCCAGCTCTCCACATTTGGGCACATAATATTTCAGAGCTGTAAAAAAAAGCTGATGCTGGAATATTTCCCTTTGCCATGTCCTGCAATGTCAGGTCTGACCGGGGAGCAGATAGCTTTTGCATGCCCACTTAAAGGGTCACTAAAGGAATTTTTTTTTTAGCTAAATAGCTTCCTTTATCTTACTGCAGTCCTGGTTTCATGTCCTCATTGTTCGTTTTTGCTTTGATGTTGCTGTAATTCCTCTCTGTTCTGGACACTTCCTGGTTGTCTGTTTCCTGATAACCACAGTACTGGGAGATTTCTGGGAGATTTCTGGGAGATTTCTCACTGTGGTCACTAATCAAGGAGGTGTGATTACTGTGTGTCTAAAACCCCACAGCACCAATCCAGTTTCGTTTTACAAACCATCACTGCCCTCTATTGGCTCTCTGGCTCTGTACATCAGAGAACCAGGAAACAACAGCAAAAATGAAACTAAACTGTAGGTACATTATATGATTGTTTTTTATCTATTTTTAATCATTTTTAAAAGGAATCAGTTAACTATTATGTCTCTATACCCTGTAAACAGTCATTTCAGCTAAAACATTTTTTTCCTTTAGTGACCCTTTAATGTCACTGACTACAGTTTTTTCTTTTTCTGAGGTCTGAATGGGAGAGTATTTCTACCCAAGAAGACCACCAGGTCAACATGTATCCTTTGTACAGGCCCATGGGGCAAATTCCCAGTTCTAACCTGTACAATCACAGGCAAACTTTCACCAGCTATAATTATTCCTTTTTATGGCAGACATCTCCTTGCTGAGCATTGTTTTAAAAACAACATTTGGTTGGCTGGATTTCTACCAGCCAGTCTGTATTGCCTTCTTCTAAAGGTAAGCTGGCATACCCTCCCTCATCATATGACAGGTAGGTCTGCCATAATGTACTAATATGCTGTGCATACTAGCACTTAATGGCATAACCCACCTGGGGGGCCTGGAGCCCAGGTTCACACTGGGCTGCGGGAGTGAAGCCATGCAAGTTCATCTGAACTCGCATGATTTCACTCCTGCTGGCAGTCCCGATTTCGGCCGCGATTGCAGAGACATGTTTTCTGCACAGATGTCAATGTAAATTGCGGGCCGAAATCGCAAAAAGTATTACAGAAACTACTTTTTGAAATTGGTGCAATGCCGCAGATGCAGCATCGCACCAATTAGGACGATGTCATTGCCGGAAATTGCCGGCAAATGCAGTCGATTTGACATGCAATTAAACATGTCAAATCACATGTCAAAGTGTAGCACTGTGAACCAGGGCAAAAACTTTGACTTTGACAGAGCTAAAACACAAATTTTATAGCAGACTTTACTTGCACTTTAAGTGCAAATATTAGAACCCATTCACCCCAATGGCCTTTAAAATTATATGCATTTATGTCATATATATATACACCCAGCCACAACTGCTCTGCTTGCCCTCCAGATCAAGCCACGAGAATGGTGGCATGACGCGCAGAGGAAGAGCCTGGCGGTGATATACGTGAGACCTGTTGAATTTTATTTATGCTGTTTTTATTCGTATTAAATGTAAGTTTAACGTATGAAACTGGGTTAGTGAGGTTTTATTCCACTTAACACTTGGTACTGCACTATTGGAAGCAATTTTATATTTTCATGTTGGTTTGGCGTTGCTGTTGGCCATCACAGAGGCATCATTAAAAGAGAAGTACATGGTCTTTTGTTGGACCACTATCACTATTTTGCATGGACCTTTGTTTTTTGCATTTAACACTCACAATTGTATTTGCACCGTATTGATATTTTTGTTCATCTATCTTTATTATTTGCTATTTAATGTTCAGCAGCGCTATCACATTTTATCTAATGCTGGTAAGTGAATTGGCTCCTGTCTAAATTGACCCTAGTATGTATGAAAGAGACTTAGGGACCTTAGATTGTAAGCTCCTTGAGGGCAGGAATTAATTGAATGTACAATATGGGCCAGATCCACGTACCTCGGCGCATATATAAGGCCGGCGTAGCGTATCTCAGATACACTACGCCGCCATAACTTACAGCGTATTTTCCGTATCCACAAAGAATTTGCGCCGTAAGTTACGGCGGCTTAGTGTAAATGTGTCGGCGTAAGGGCGCGGAATTCAAATGACTAAGATGTGGGCGTGTTTTATGTTAATACATCTTGACCCCACGTAAATGACGTTTTTTTGAACGGCGCATGCGCCGTCCGTGGGGGTATCCCAGTGCGCATGCTCGAAATCACGTCGCAAATAGTCAATGCTTTCGACGTGAACGTAATTTACGCAAAGCCCTATTCGCGAATGTTTCACGCAAACAACGTAAACGACGGAAAATTTTACGCTGGCCGGACGTCCATACTTAACATTGTGTACGCCTCATAGAGCAGGGGTAACGTTACGCCGAAAAAAGCCTTACGTAAACGACGTAAAAAAATGTGCTGGGCGGACGTAAGTTTGTGGATCGCCGTATCTAGCTCATTTGCATACTCTACGCGGAAATCAACAGAAGCGCCACCTAGCGGCCAGCGTAACTATGCACCTGAGATCCGACGGCATACTAAGACGTACGCCAGTCGGATCGAGCCCACATTCAGTCGTATCTTGTTTTGTGGATACAAAACAAAGATACGACGGGGCATCGTAGAAATTACGCGGCATATCAATAGATACACCAGCGTAATTTCTTTGTGGATCTGGGCCTATATTTGTAAAGCGCTGCATAAATTGACAGCACAATATAAGTACCTGTAATAACAATTTAGACTCATTCTCTCCACAGTTGGTGTAGGATATGCCACCAGATCATTTTCTGCTTGTGTGATTGGATCACTGATTTTCTCAGAAGTCTACACCAAGATACAAGTCTGATTTTAGGCATCCTCTACAACAAAAGTTTAATTTTTGGTGATATGCTCCTGAAAGGGTAATCGCTTGATGATGCAGACCCTGCCATTGTATTCATTAGAGCACTGCAAAGGCACCAGCTAATTAAAAGTGAAAAAAAAAAAAAAAGCACTCCCGTTCAGAATCAGCATACAAAATACATAGAAGAACAGCTTTTTCTTAAGAGCAGAAACAGGTAAGAATCTGCAACAACGTTTGTTAAAATCCCTGCATTGCTCATTGATCACCCAGTGGACTTACTCTTTAGATGGCATTAGAGTGGGGAGAATCAGAGTGATTAGTTTAGGGATCATGTGACCAAAGACCTTATCACTGGGTCACTTAAAGGGGTTGTAATGGTTCGTTTTTTATTTTCTAAATAGGTTCTTTTAAGTTAGTGCATTGTTGTTTCACTTACCTTTTCCTTCCATTTCCCTTCTAAAAATTTTTTTTTCCTTTGTTTTCTTTGTCTGAATTTCTCACTTCCTGTTCCTCCTCAGTAAGGTGTTAAGTAAGCTGTTCTAAATGACTTACTGAGGAGAAACAGGAAGTGAGAAATTCAGACACAGAAAAAAACATTTAGAAGGGAAATCGAAGGAAAAGTCAAGTGAACCAACAATGCACTATCTTAACCACTTGAGGACCACCCACTGTATGGCACGGCTGGGCAGATGGACGTACCAGCACGTCCTGTACACCTACCCAGCCGTGGGTCGCGGGCGCACGCCCGCGGCCCGGTCCGAAGCTCCGGGACCGTGGGACCCGCGGACCCGATCACCGTTGGGGTCCCGCGATCGATCCCCGGGAACTGAAGAATGGGGAAAGCCGCGTGTAAACACGGCTTCCCCGTGCTTCACTGTGGCGGCTGCATCGATCGTGTCATCCCCTTTATAGGGAGACTCGATCGATGACGTCACTCCTACAGCCACACCCCCCTACAGTTGTAAACACACACTAGGTGAAACATGACCCCTTCAGCGCCCCCTGTGGTTAACTCCCAAACTGCAACTGTCATTTTCACAATAAACAATGCAATTTAAATGCATTTTTTGCTGTGAAAATGACAATGGTCCCAAAAATGTGTCAAAATTGTGCGAAGTGTCCGCCATAATGTCGCAGTCACGAAAAAAATAGTTTTATTGCATTATAAAAATGCAATAAAACTATCCCCTATTTTGTAAACGCTATAAATTTTGCGCAAACCAAGCGATAAACGCTTATTGCGATTTTTTTTACCAAAAATATGTAGAAGAATGCGTATCGGCCTAAACTGAGGAAAACATTTTTTTTTATATATTTTTTGGGGATATTTATTATAGAAAAAAGTAAAAAATATTGGATTTTTTTCAAAACTGTCGCTCTATTTTTGTTGATAGCGCAAAAAAAAAAAAAAAACGCTGATCAAATACCACCAAAAAAGCTCTATTTGTGGAAAAAAGAGGACGTCGATTTTGTTTGGGAGCCACGTCGCACGACCGCGCAATTGTCTGTTAAAGCGACACAGTGCCGAATCGCAAAACCTGGCCAGGTCCTTTAGCTGTATTTTGGCCCGGGGCTTAAGTGGTTAAAGAAACCAATTTAGAAAATAAAAGACGAACCCTTTAACCAGCACTGGTGGAAAATTGCAGCACCATTTTCTCCAGAAAAAGTTTCAATTTCAGACTTTCTATTACTCTTTAACTATCCATCCTAGAAGCCCTGCTAACATAGCATTACAATAATATTTTCTTTTATGACGCTGGATATCAGCTGAGTATGGTTAATTAAAACAGCTTTTCATTTTTAATTGAACCCTATAGACTATACTAGCCATCCTGGAAACCATTATTTAGCAAGTAATGCCTGTGAAACATATTCCCACCCTTCTTAAACATTTGTTTTGACTGCAAGATCTTTGTTGCAATCCCCTCGGGCTCTTTATCATAGAAGAAAGCTTATCTATCATTATTTCTGATAACATATGTATGCACATTATCACTTTCAACTTATCTTTCGGTGTCAAGCTTCTATAAATATATTAGCCATAATTCATAGCTCCACTGTATTCCCTGGTGATTTAAAAGACAAACAATCCCCCCCTTATAGGATCCTCAGGTCAAGGCTGCTGTACACTTTTCTGTGTATCAGTTTAAATTGAAGTGAAAATGTTTTCAGACACTATTCCAAGAGCCTCACCTTATGAATTAATTACCAGGGTGCTTTAAAAAGAAAATATCTGAGATGATTCCATTACGTTAACGCTTCCAGCAACATCAATAAACTCTTTACTGTGTAGTTTTATCTCAGCACTTACAGAATTTACGATATGGGGTGCAGACAGTACAGATAATATAAGCACTCTGGAATGCCTCCACTTCTGTTCAGTGTGTATATTAAATTGCTGCTTGGCTACGTAACTCTGCATACTACAGTATAACATTGAAGCCACAGTTATTTACTGTATATGCAATTATTTTAGGAACGTAGGGCCAGATTCTCGTACCTTTGCAGCGGCGCAACGTAACCCGTTTACGTTACACCGCCACACGTTTTCAGTGTAAGTGCCTGATCCACAAAGCACTTACCTGCAAACTTGCGGCGGTGAATCGTAAACACGTCCGACGCAAGCCTGCCCAATTCAAATGGGGCGTGTACCATTTAAATTAGGCGCGCTCCCGCGCCGGACGTACTGCGCATGCTCAGTTTGGAAATTCCCGCTGTACTTTGCACGATGTGACGTCATTTTTTAAAACGGCGACGTGCGTAGCTTCCATTCGTATTCCCAGACGTCTTACGCCAAAACAAAAAAAAATTGAAATTCGACCCAGGAACGACGGCCATACTTTAACATGGCTCGACTAAAGTTAAGCCATGTTAAAGCAGGTGTAAATTTGCGACGGGAAAAAATTACTAGCGACGACGTAACGAACGCGAAAACCATCGTGGATCGCCGTAAATGCTCATTAGCATACCCGACGAAGAAAAACGACGAAAACTCCACCCAGCGGCGGCCGAGGTACTGCATCCTAAGATCCGACGGTGTAAGTAAATTACACCTGTCGGATCTTAGGGCTATCTATGTGGAACTGATTCTATGAATCAGTCGCATAGATACTCTGAGAGATACGACGGCGTATCAGAGATTTGCCGTTGTATCTCTTCTGTGAATCTGTCCCGTAATGCTGTATTTGTCCTCTATCAAGATGAATGCTTATTCCCACAGATCAGTAAAAAAAATAGAGGTTGCTTTACAAAAATCAAACTTTTTATAGCCCAGGTGAGTAGATACCATAGGCTTGAACGCACTGAAAACAGTGGCACTATTTTGATTTGTGCTACCAGCATAACCAAATCAACAGGGCCTAAGTAAGACTGTGTTCTCATCAAAGATAAATTAATGTTTATCAATCAATCTAACCAAAACTGATATTTCAGTGGTTGGTAGATAAAAGTCCAACATGAATTTTTAGTTTAAATGAGTTACATTCCAGGTGCATCAAAACAAAAGGTGTGCATTGTTTTAGAATCTCTTTTCTTTAGAAAGCAGCCTGAGTAGAAAAGTCTGTCCCCTACCAGCATGCTGCAGAGAAAGACCCTTATAGTGGATGTAAACCCTCTCCCATGAAAAATAAATGTTGCGGTAATGTAAAATGATAACCAACTGAAATAAATAACAGTAATCAGTCCTTGAAAAAGTCCAAAATAAATGATATGTGAAATATCCTTAGTGGTCTTTTCTCAAGGATGCCATATGACTAAACACCCAAAGTGCACCTATCACCATGATAAGAAAAGGCTAAGCCCTTACCAGATGGCTAGACTCCACATTATAGGAACCATCCTCTGGATATAGACAGGATAATGTTGATATCCACTCCACTGGTTACTCTCTTTTGTCTCTCACTCCCAGGTATAAAGGGAAAGATTGCCAACATAGCATAAAACTGTCCAACAAGACATGAATACAATTAGCTCTTTCACACCAAGCTAGCATAAACTACACCCTACTAACCTTGTCATAAATGACACCATCCTATACCCAGTGAAGTGAACAGCCTCCGATGGTACACAGAGATGAACAAATCTCCCTACATAAGTTGTACATGTATATCTGCTTTAGAAAGAGCACATCCCATTAGAAATGTTTCTTCCTGTTCCAGCAGTGGGTGTGGAGTCTAGTCAGGGCTGTCATAATGAGAGGGCACACCTGGGCACTGCCCAGGGGCCCCCGCTGCATGGGGGGGCCCTGCACTTTCCCCATATCAGGTAGTCCTTGAGCCCGCGCTGCCCCCATGATGGCACTGAGAGTGATAGACACACAGGGAAGGCAGTCTGCCTCCTACCTACTTGATGTCCGTTTACCTGCATTGTAATCATTGTAGAGGCCCCAGAGCATTACTTTGCCCAGGGGCCCACGATGCTATTAAGACAGCCCTGAGTCTAGGCATACACTGTGTGACAAATGATTGGAGGAAAGGCACACCCCCTCTCCACATAGGCAGATGAACGAATATACTTGCAGAGATGTTCTGTGAATAGATAATAACCTAATGCGGTGCGATATCAGCCATATCAGCTGGGGACCATTGTGCCCCTTACAGGTGTAATGCAAAAAATAAATACATTTAAAAAAAGGGGGGCCCATTACAGGTGTAATGCAAACAAAAAAAAAAACAGGAGGGAGGCCAGCCGGGTCCCTGGGGACCATCGTGCCCCTTACAGGTGTAATGCCTGTACCCCCCTGATGGCAGCCCTGTATTCACACATCCCAGCAAGAACAAAGCAGTCCTTCTTCAACATCCTTTGGAGTTGTGCATTTATTTTTTATTTTGGATGGATGGGAACACCTAAAACTTCACAACGTGTGGGAATAAAGCCAGGAACTATGACAGGGAGGTCATGTCATTGGATCTCCTAAAGAAGCATAAGAAGCCACCAGCTAATTCAGCCTACACACTGTGACTATAAGTGAAATATAACTGTTGGGTAGACTTAGGCCCCGTACACACGTCCGAGGAACTCGACGTGCCAAACACATCGAGTTCCTCGTCGAGTTCAGTGTGGAAGCCGCCGAGGATCTCGGCGGGCCGACTTTCCTCATTGAACAATGAGGAAATAGAGAACATGTTCTCTTTTCGGCCCGACGAGTTCCTCGTCAGCTTCTTTGCTAAAAAGTGTACACACGACCGAGTTTCTCGGCAGAATCCAGCTCCGAGAAACTCGGTCGTGTGTATGGGGCCTTACACTTTAAGAGACAGTAAAAATAATGAAAAAGCTAACTTTTTTTTTTATTGTTGGTAGGTTGGCTTGTGTAAAAAACTATGGCTGGCAAGACATTGTATGACAGACAATTTAACAACTCGATCACAATCCAGCAGGAAAATGATGCCCAGTAGGGTTTAATTTGTGCTTATATATTGAGAAATGAGCCAGCTCCACATGTACTTACTTGTATAAATAGTAATGGAGGATTCCACAGCATGCTCTGAACATACACTGAATATTTATGTTGGACAATTCCCCTCCAGAAACTGCTAATGGATGTGTATGTCAGGTGAATAGGGGATTATGCCGGGTCAACCAGCACATATGGCCAGAATAAGTGTGGTTTAAACTACAGGTGAAATAAGATCTGTGATTGTGTTTCCAACTACTGTGACAGATGTCCTTCTCCGACTACCTTTCAGCACATTAAATGTGGTCACCATTCTACACTCTTTGGCAATTACAAGTATTTCGTATACTTTTAATTCTGCTGCCACACACTTAACAAGGGTCTAAATGGCCGTGCAGGTGTCAAGCAGCTACACATTATTACTTTTAATTATTCAGCCCTTTTCCTTTAAGTACCAAGTGCTTGAAATGTAATTTTGGAAGACAGTGTAATGAGAGAGCTATGCTCTGTAATTGCAATCAAATCTGTCCTTTTGAATAGTTGCTGAACTCCTGCAAGCCCAGTAAATAGAATAGGTAACTACACAATGTTATACAATGTACTAGTGCCTGGGAAAGGGCGGTCATTGCCGTTAGCAGCATTACAGAGTTGGATTACATGTTCTTATTCCTTCTGCTAGGTCTCCCTGTTTGCTGCAAACTCACACTATTGATTTTGTGATCTCATGCTATTTTCCTGTTTATCATTTTTAATTGTCTCATTGTTGCCTTGAATTTGCACTTAGTTGTTTTTCCCACGCAGTACACAGGAAACCATTCTATGGCGTTTCGCTTCCTTAGATTGATTCTCACAGGGTCGAAGTCCTGCCTACTCCTGTGCGCTTTGTAATCTGTGAAAGAGTCCTCGTTTATCCGACCTCAGGAGACTTCCTTCCTAGGACCCTGTGCAGACAGTAGCCTAATCATGTCTGTCCCCAATAAGAGCTCCATATAACTGTGCCATTCTTGTCCAAGGACCTGTCACTGCACTTTTCACAGATATTTACTGGCATTTTTTCCCCACCTTCAGCCTCACATTAAACTATATTTTAAGCAGCGTATTGCAAAAAATACACACTAGCCTATAGACTTCACTTTATTTGTAGCTTCACTTCTCTGTATTATTGCAACGTTTCTAAGCTGCCAACTAGCAGAGAAAACCTGTTGTAAAGCAATTGAAAACTTACTAAAGCTATTTGTTATGGTCCATAAATAAAAAGAATGAGTTGCTAAAAGAAAGAAAAATCCCCAGTTCCTTAGGAAGCTAAGATTCCTGATTTATACTGAGGAAGACAATCTTTAATACCTAATGGGCTTTTCTGACATCCAGCGGCAATGATTAATTTCATGCATCCACAGGATATACCTTCCATTGAGAATGACCACTTTATACAGACATCCCACTGAGAAGTGAAAAAATGAATGTGTATTATTAATTCTGCTACTGAATGGTAATGCTTCATAACACAGCAGGGTTTATGCTCAGAGCCAGCAGTGGAGGGCAATGTCAATGTATTGACTATGTTCTCTCATTGTACTTTCAGATGTACGATATGATGAACTAAAAGCACATTTGTCGTGTAACCAGCTTCTTTCCAAAAAAAAAAATCTTGTTTCTTTTTAAATTTGAATTGAGTTCTTTTCAGTGCATTGACAGACTATACAAGTCATCTTGTAACACTCTTTCAGCTAATGTTTTTGGATTCAAATATGCATTCCAGCAATGTTCTTATGAAGAACAGCTATTGTAAATTTTAAGGCGCAGTTATAATGATAGGTGTTTACTGCAGTTCAAAAATGCATAATTGCCAACAAGTCAAAAACAAAAATTCCAGTGGAACCTTTTTGCTGTAAATCCAGCAAGTAATTTCAGGCAGAGAATATACTATATTTATTGGCATATAACACTCATTTTTTTACCCTGAAAATAGAGGGTAAACTGTGCCTGCGCGTTATACGCAGGGGGCCGTGGAAAGTTTTTTTCCTGAAACTTCCCTTTTAAAGTTAGGGTGCATGTTATACGCCTGTGCGTGTTATACACCGATATATACGGTAATTCAATTAGGAGAAGTGCATTCATGTAAAATGGGTGTGGTTTCACAAGAGGCATATTTTTAAACTACTGTACAATATAATTAGAAAATTAGAAAAGAATTATCATAATACTAAAGCCGTGTACACACGATCAGTCCATCCGATGAGAACGGTCTGATGGACCGTTGTCATCGGTTAACCGATGAAGCTGACTGATGGTCCGTCGCGCCTACACACCATCGGTTAAAAAAACTATCTTGTCAGAACGCGAACACAACGATGTGCTGAAAAAA
Source organism: Rana temporaria (assembly GCF_905171775.1). Taxonomy (NCBI): domain Eukaryota; kingdom Metazoa; phylum Chordata; class Amphibia; order Anura; family Ranidae; genus Rana; species Rana temporaria. The sequence continues at coordinate 195,138,684 of NC_053490.1, forward strand.
ACGAAGTTCAATGCTTCCAAGCATGCGTCGACTTGATTCTGAGCATGCATGGATTTTTAGCCGATGGTTATGCCTACTAACGATCGGTTTTGACCCATTGGTTAAATTTAAAGCAAGTTGGCTTTTATTTAACCGATGGTTAAATAACCTATGGGGCCCACACACGATCGTTTTTGACCGATGAAAACGGTCCATCGGACCGTTGTCCTCTGTTTAACCTATCGTGTGTACGAGGCCTAACAGAAACACAGCCAATAAGGTATTGTTCCTTAGTAAACGATTTATGTATTAATTCAACTGCTTCAGCCCCGGACCATTTTGCTGGCCAAAGACGAGGCCTCTTTTTGCGATTCGGCACTGCGTCGCTTTAACTGACAATTGCGCGGTCGTGCAACGTGGCTTCCAAACAAAATCGACGTATTTTTTCCCCCACAAATAGAGCTTTCTTTTGGTGGTATTTGATCACCTCTGGAGAAAAGGGAGTTACCGCTCCAGATGGATACAATTGGCAATCAGTGTCCTCTCAGAAACCACGGGTGCTGGCAATGCAAAAATAGGAGGAAATATGGACAGCCGCACTCCAAAAAAAAAAAAAATTTTGGTTGCCTTTATTGGTAAAAGAATAAAAGCACAACAAAATACCGGAAAGAGTGGGATACATAGCTGACGCGTTTCGCACTAATATCTAGTTTATTTTTTGCGCTATAAACAAAAATAGAGCGACAATTTTGAAAAAAATGCTATATGTTTCACTTTTTGCTATAATAAATATCCCCTAAAAATATATAAAAAAACATATTTTTTCCTCAGTTTTGGCCAATACGTATTATTCTACATATTTTGGGTAAAAAAAAATCGCAATAAGCGTTTATTGATTGGTTTGCGCAAAAGTTATAGCATCTACAAAATAGGGGATAGTTTTATGGCATTTTTATAATTTATTTTTTTACTAGTAATGGCAGCGATCTGCGATTTTTATTGTGACTACGACTTTATGGGGGACACATCGGACACTTTTGACACATTTTTGGGGCCATTGTAATTTTTACAGCGATCGGTGCTATAAAAATGCACTGATTACTGTAAAAATGACACTGGGAGTGATGAGTGGGTTAACCACTAGGTGGCGCTGGATGGGTTAAGTCAGTACTAGGGAGTGATTCTTACTGTTAGGGGGCATGGCTACGAGTGACACATCACTGATGACCGTTCCCGATCACGGGGGAACAGCCATCAGTGACATGTCACTAGGCAGAATAGGGGAATGCCTTGTTTACAAAGGCATCCCCCTGTTCTGTCTTTGCCAATTGCAATCGCGGGCTGCCCAGGAACATCGAGTTCCCGGGACCCGCGAGCACACTTGTGAGGCACGTGGCGAGCGGGCGTGAGCGTGCACCTGCTGGGCGGCAAATTTAAAGGGATGTACGCGTACGCCCATTTACCTGCACGTGCCATTGTGTCAACGTACATCTGCGTGCGGAGGTCAGCAAGTGTTAAACTAGCTACAACTTTTAGCCTGTACGTTCTATTTAACGTGTCTATTTACAGCAACCCAGCAGCTCTTGCAGAGAATACAGAGATAAGCACCAAGTACACTGCAATCACATTTGGCTTCAAATATTTAAAACACTTAATTTGACACTGACCTTTCCTGACTGCTGATGAGTTGAAGATTTTTGTAGGTGCCAAAGATAGGTTTTATGTAATCAAAATAGTTAGGACTGTTTTGCCTACCTTAACAGCATAATGCAGCATTGGGGTCAGGAGTTTAGCATACAACATGACGTGTACAGTGCAGGGGTCAGGGGTATAATGTACATTATAGCAAGTGCCATGCAGGGGTCAGGAGTATAATGTACAACATGGTGAGTACAGGGGCCAGGGCCATGTAAGATACAGCACTGTGGGATTGATTTACTAAAACTTCAGCTTGTTCAATTAAGCTTTGACCAAAAAAAAAATGGAAGCTGATAGGTTTCCTATGCACACCTGCATCAGATTTTGAACTCTCCAGTTTTAGTAAATCAACCCCTGTGCACAGAGTGCAATGATCAGCAATATTGTGTCCCTGAGTGCTGATCATTGGGAGAAAATACACTATATTGTCAAAAGTATTGGGATTCCTGACTTTACACGCACATGAACTTTAATATTGAGTTGGCCCACCCTTTGCAGGTATAACAGCTTCAACTCTTCTGGGAAGGCTGTCCACAAGGTTTAGGAGCGTGTTTCTGGGAATTTTTGACCATTCTTCCAGAAGCGCATTTGTAAGGTTAGGCACTGATGTTGGACAAGCAGGCCTGGCTCGCAATCTCCGCTCTAATTCATCCCAAAGGTGTTCTATTGGGTTGAGGTCAGGATTCTGAGCAGGCCAGTCAAGTATCTCCACCCCAAACTCTCTCATCCTTGCCTTTATGGCCTTTGCTTTGTGCACTGGTGCACAGTCATATTGGAACAGGAAGGGACCATCCCCAAACTATTCCCACAAAGTTGGGAGCATGAAATTGTCCAAAATATCTTGGTATGCTGACGCCTTAAGAGTTCCCTTCACTGGAGCTAAAGGTCCAAGCCCAACCCCTGAAAAACACCCCTAGTGGCCATAAGGCGAAGTGACGTAAGGTAGGGTTGTTTCGCTCAGCTGAGCCAACCTGCCGCAGTAAAACTGTGGCGGCTGGTCTGCATGTGGTTCAAGGGGTTGTAAACCCTCAAGTTTTTTCACCTTAATGCCCTCAATGCATTAATGTGAAAAATATCCTGTGATGCAGCAGCCCCCCCAGACCCCCACCCTTTTACTTACCCAAACCCATTCTTTCCAGCGACGGGGACGAGCACACCAGCTCAAGCCAGGGTCTCGGGTCCTGATTGAATAGATTGATAGCAGCGCAGCCATTGGCTACCACTGCTGTAAATCAAATCCAATGACTCAGGAGGCAGGGGAGGGGCAGAGTCCTGCTGTCTATGTCAATAGCATCAGGACACAGGAGCACGCCCACACGGGTGCCCCGAGGGAGAGCAGTTTTCCAACAGGGCATTTGAGAAGAGGAGGAGCGCTGCTGAGCGACCCCAGAAGAGGAGTATTGGAGCCACTCTGTGCAAAACCAACTGCACAGAGGACATTACTTGACTTTTTTTTTCTTTAACTACTTGCCGACCTGCCGCCGTCGTTTTACGGCGGAAGGTTGCTCCCCTGCGCAAGAGCCCGTAGCTCTACATCGGCTCTCTCGCAGGCCACTAGGGGCGTGCGGGCGCACCCCCCGCTCGCCCCCGAGTCCCGTGCGCGTGCCCGGCAGGCGCGATCGCCGCCGGGCACCCGTGATTGCTCGTTACAGAGCGGGGACCGGGAGCTGTGTGTGTAAACACACAGCTCCAGGTCCTGTCTGAGGGGGGAAATGCTGATCCTCTGTTCATACAACGTATGAACAGAAGATCAGTGATTTCCCCTAGGCCACCCCCCCACAGTAAGAACACACCCAGGGAACATACTTAACCCCTTACCGCCCCTAGTGTTAACCCCTTCACTGCCAGTGGCATTTTTATAGTAATCCAATGCATTTTTATAGCACTGATCGCTATAAAAATGCCAATGGTCCCAAAAATGTGTCAAAAGTGTCCAAAGTGTCCGCCATAAGGTCGCAGTACCGAAAAGAAATTGCTGATCGCCGCCATTACTAGTAAAAAAAAATATTAATAAAAATGCCATAAAAATACCCCCTATTTTGTAAACGCTATAACTTTTGCGCAAACCGATCAATAAACGCTTATTGCGATTTTTTTTTATGAAAAATATGTAGAAGAATACGCATCGGCCTAAACTGACATTTTTTTTTTCATATATTTTTGGGGGATATTTATTACAGCAAAAAGTAAAAAATATTAATTTTTTTCAAAATTGTCGCTCTATTTTTGTTTATAGCGCAAAAAATAAAAACCGCAGAGGTGATCAAATACCACCAAAAGAAAGCTCTATTTGTGGAAAAAAAAGGACGCCAATTTTTTTTTGGAGCCACGTCGCACGACCGCGCAATTGTCAGTTAAACCGACGCAGTCCCGAATCGCAAAAAGTGCTCTGGTCTTTGGGCAGCAATATGGTCCGGGGGTTAAGTGGTTAAATAAACCTTTACATATCCTTTAAGTATATTATCATGCTGTGTGTGCCTTAAAACTGTTCCATTTTGCATAACGTTTGCCTTTGGATTAAAAGTTATTTCCACTGTACATTAAATACTTACAGCATGCACAATGCAAAAAAAAAAGATTGATTCAGTAACTGTTGTACATACATCAGAAATAGAACAGGAGCCATAAATTCTGTTAAATTTGAAGACTGCCAGTGTAAGCTGTTAGTTTATGCTTACAGTAAGCAAGTGTTCCATTTGATTGACTGATGGATGGATTTGCCCACATGCAATGAAAAAAACTTTTTTTTCTATCACATCTGTTATATGAGAAGGATCTGACTATGTAGGATGAGCTTGTCATATACAAGCAGACACTTTCTGGAGAGGCATTTTTGGATTATTTAACCTTTAAACAGCAAGTAGAAGAATAAGAACAATAACAATAATAGCACATGGTCCTCTAATGCCGCGTACACGCGATCGGTTCTTCTGATAAAAACGGTCTGATGGACCGTTTTCATCAGACGAACCGATCATGTGTGGGCCCCATCGTTTTTTTATCCATCCATTATCCATCCATTTATCCATTGTTTTAAAATTATCTGATGGTTAAAAAACCGATAGAAAAAAACGATCGTCTGTGGGGAAATCCATCGGTTAAAAATCCATGCATGCTCAGAATCAAGTCGACGCATGCTCGGAAGCATCTGATGAAAAAATCCATCGGTCCATTTTCATCGGATGAACCGATCGAGTGTACACGGCATAACACATTTTGTGGCTCATAGGCAGTTTCAGCTGAAAAAAGCCTTGATCCTTTTAAAATCCTTAGGCTAAACTACTGCTCTTTTCAGTAGGAGAAATAGTGGCTAATGCTTTTGCAAGGTGCTATTTGTGTATAAATTACTTGGAAATGTAAACATTTACCAATTTACATTTATGACAATTTGAATAAATATACATGATTGCTGCACTGATGACCTATAAAAGCTATTTTAGGACAGTCTAATGAGATTCTAACAGCATGCTACTATGACATGCCCCTGCAATATTTTTCCATCCCACAGTGGTACCAAAAGGCTCAGAGCTAACACTGCTCTTAATTTAGGAGCAGTGCAGCATCGTTGCCACCACATCACAGGAAGCTGCAAAAGCTGGACTTCAGGGGCAGGCTCAATAGGTATTTGCAAGACTTTGCAGAAAGGCTATGACCCCTTTTACACTGGGGCCGCCCATGCTTTAGCGCTAAAGCACTGTTTAAGCAGCACTTTTAACCCCCACTAGCAGTCAAAGAAGGGCTTAGAAATGCCCATGTTGCAGCGCTTCGGATGTGCCGCTCATCCATTGCAATGGGCAGTTGTGTTTTGGGAGTGCTGTTTACCCAGTGTGAAAGAACTCAGGCTTTCACATTTGGACGGCATGGGAGGCACTTTTCAGGTGCTATTTTTATCGCTACAACGCCTGGAGTGAAAGGGGTCTAAGTGAAATCTATAAGTGCCTCAAAGGCATGCATAGAGTTCTATAGTTGTTCAAATCCATTCTATAAGTAGTGGAAAAGCATAGAGCAGCAGCGGATAGAAACATAGCAAAGTGACAATTGCAAAAAAGACCAAATGGTCCATCGAGTCTGCCTTTCTTTTAATGTGTACATGTTAGAAGAAAACATCTTATGTAAGTTATGTAAAATATCTTATATAGTGACAAGCATCGGAGCTTTCCAGATTTAACCATGTTCATCCAAACAAGCAAACAACAGAATCTTATTGCACATTGTATTTTTTTTTTTTCTGTAAGCAGAAACAAACCCTGTTTACGTTTGTGATTCCTGGTTAATCCCCAAGAAAGGAGTCTTCTATTGTGGGAAAAAAGTAACCTTCAGATATTCACTATGGCTAAATTCCCCTTCCCATTTCATGTGACAATAGGATGTGATGCTGCATCTTATTTGGCTCAGCATAGTAAGTGTGCAGTTTGGATGTTATCCAAGACTGATGTTCACCTTTTACATAAACATGTGCATAAGAATCACAGCCTAAATGAAACGTAATGTAGAGCATTCCAAAAACTGTTTTTTAAATGTTCAAAAAATAATAATTATAGCAAAGATTCAGCTTTAAGAGTGCATTTTTCATGTAAATATGCTAAAAGCCTGGTTCCAGCTTTCAACTTAAATCAGCTAAATAAATTAAAGGTGCTTCAAAACAAAAGATGTGCAAAGTATCACAATTTTTTTTTTAAGAATGCAGTAATAGCCTGAGGCGAAAAGACTGTCATCTGCCAGAATGATACAGAAAATGATCCTTCCTCTCCGTGTGGAAACAGTGATCTTTCTGCAGAAGTTACCCTTGCTATATCAGAGCAAGCACTTGCCATCCAGCAAAGCTCACGCACCTTCCTGATTGGAGAACTCTAGCTGTGACTCAGCAGGGGAGACCTGGGCAGAGAGACCACTGCTTCCACATACTGTGGAGAGCAAGGATTGTTCTCTGCAGCATTCTGGTAGGGGACATGCTATTCTACTTTAATCTGCAGTTGTTTTCTAGGAAAAACAATCTTTAAAACTTTGTACACCTTTTATTTTCATTAGGGTTGTCCCGATACCACTTTTTTAGGACCGAGTACAAGTACCGATACTTTTTTCATGTACTCGCCGATACCGATTACGATACTTTTTTTAATGTCATGTGACAGTTTTCAAACCACAATACAGACTAATGATATGAAGAATGCTCTTTACATTGGTGGTCGGTGGGAAGAATGCCCATTACATTGGTGGTCAGTGAGAAGAATGCCCCTTTACAGATAGCGAAAACATGCATTGGGGTCACTATTTTGTGAGTTGGAAATTAATCAATGCTGCTTTTTGGATTTTAAACTTCTATTAAGCACTATAGGTGCAATACAGAATAACTATCAGCGGGTGGCACTGTCCTCAAGAGTTAATTCTTATCTTCTTATTCATGAGAGAAAGGCAGCCCCCTCCCAGCTCTTCCCTCCCCCTGGGCCATGCTGAGCTTATCAAAAATGAACTTTGCTTAAAAAATCGGATCTAAAATAAAATACAAATCTATAAATAAATTGATAATTTTTTTCTAAATGAGCAATGTTATTTATAATAAAACTATACTTTTCTAAAGTCCAATTGATAATGCTCTATTTTTTATGTGACTGAGTCTATACTGACACAGAAAACATGCAATGCAGTAGACACTAGACAGTGACACACTACACTTCTGCCAACTGCACATAGCTTGTGTCATGGACCTTGGGATGCTAAAGTGTTTCTACTTGACATCTGTTACACAGGAGAGGGTGGCTAATAAATCATAATTCATGTATTACATGAAAAGGGACATATTACAAGTGGTTTATTTTGTCCTGACTAGGTCAATAGGATAATGACCCTTCAATGCTTAGCTCAGGCTATTGAAATGCTAAGTGGAGCCGGCTTGTGAAATACCTTTTATTGTGTTCTGCAGGTGAATAGCTGTTGTCACAGACGGGATGTCTCTGGGAGATAATTACCTCAACTAAATGTCTTTTAGAATGTGATTGAAGTTCATTGTATGTGTATTGTATAGTGGGGAATTGCAGACGAGATGCCTAGTCACCTCGTCAGGCTAAATGATTAGATAATTGGCTCATGTTAATTATTCTGATTGCTTCGTTGTACCTTATATAACGCTGTAGTAATTACCTCTTCTATATGCGGAGCCAAGCTGTCTAGATAACGTATTCTGTTACAATTAGTAATTAACTTCACTGATGTAATTATCTAAAGAAATGTGTCTTGTCAGGGTCGGCACCAGAGTGTCTACCTAAAATCTGTATGGAAGCCCCAGTGTGTGAAAAGGGGGTGGAGATTTCATTGTTCTTTGATTGATGATAAGCTTGTAAACTGTATATAACCAGCAGAATGCTGCCATTAAAGAGAGTCATGTTTGAACATACATACAGCCTGCCTGGTGTGTGTTCTTAATGGGTCCGAACGGCACATAGCTGTAGTTCGGATCCCGGAACCTTGGATGACTGGACCATCAGACGTTGCAATCGGCAATCTGATCCAATAGAAGCAGAGGAGTGTCGGGAGAGCAGAACCGAGCGAGCGAGGGTCTCGTCACAGCTTGCAACTGTGATGGTGTGTATTACTGTGTCCTACTAGTGACAGTATTCATTCAGCTATAGACACTTCACAGTTGACACAATCTTTTACTTGCCTGCTACGATGTCCGCCCTGCTCGTCCTGATCTCCGCCCGCTCTCCGCCCACTCTCCGCCCACTCTTAGAACACTCTCAGCCCCTCTCCGCCCACTCTCCGCCCCTTTCTGCCCACTCTCAGCAGTTAGCACGATCTCCGCTGCTAGCTCTCCGCCCCTTCTCAGACCCGCTCTCCGCCCCTCTAAGCAATTACAATGATCTCTGCTGTCTCCCCACCCCTTCTCAGCCCCTCGCTCTCCGCCCTCTCCGCCCCTCTCTCCGCCCCCTCTCTGCACCCGCTCGTCACCTGAGAAAAAAAATAAAAGTATCGGCAGAAGCATCGGGAGCATTTGCGCGAGTACAAGTACTCATGCAAATGCTCAGTATTGGTCCCGATACCGATACTAGTATCGGTATCGGGACAACCCTAATTTTCATGCAACTAGAACTTATTTAGCTGATTTAAACAGAAAGTTCAATTAGGAATTACGGTTGATGAAAATTATTTGAGATTTTATTTTCGTATTTTTGTATAATGTGTTTGTTCATGCGCAGAGCAATTTTGGGATTGGATATATATTCTTGAGTGTATCAATGTGTGCAATATTTAACCATGATTTAATAAATCTAATCTAAGCATCCTAAAGGGGGCGCTGTCACCCTACCAATGCATGACAAGATGTTTAAACACATGTAGCACTACCCTTGTAGGATAGGATGGTCCTCTGTTCTTTGTCTCGACCTTCTCAAGAACCCAGCTCCTCTGACACAATAAGCTGAGTGTATAAATATACAATATCTCAGGAAAGCACTCAATGTAACACTTAGTACCCAACAGCAATGCTATATCATAGAAAACAGACACCAAACCAGGTAGGTTAAGGAAATCTTAATATTGTCACCCAATTTGCTTGTTAACTAGGCAAGCATAAAGTGGATTACCAATGGTAATTAGTGTTGCTCACGAATATTCGTATTGCGAATATTCGGCTCGAATATGGCATATTCGAGTATTCGCGAAAATCTCGAATTTCGCGGCCAATATTCGCTATTCCGAATATAAAAAAAAAAATTGCGAAATTTTGCTAATGCGAATTTATTGCGAACATTTTGCAAATTTTATTTATTTTTTTCTGATTGGCTCTGATGCAAAAGAAGGGCGGAGAAAGTATTCTCGAATATTCGGAAATCGAATATTCGGAATATTTTATCAAAAAAAAAATGTTGTGAAATATTTTGACAACTGTGGTAGGAGAACTCTGATTGGCTCTGATGCAAAAGAAGGGCGGAGAAAGTATTCGCGAATATTCTGAAATCGAATATTGGTGATATTTTATCGAAATTTCGCTAATGCGAATGCGAAATTGATTGCGAGATTTTGACAACTCTGATTGGCTCTGATGCAAAAAAAGGGTGGAGAAAGTATTCGCGAATATTCGATTTCCGAATATTCGCAAATACTTTCTCCACCCTTCTTTTGCATCAGAGCCAATCAGAGTTCTCCTACCACAGTTGTCAAAATATTTCACAACATTTTTTTTTTTTGATAAAATATTCCGAATATTCGATTTCCGAATATTCGAGAATACTTTCTCCGCCCTTCTTTTGCATCAGAGCCAATCAGAAAAAAAAAAAAAAAATCGCAAAATGTTCGCAATAAATTCGCATTAGCGAAATTTCGCAATTTTTTTTTTTTAAAAAAATATCACGAATATTCGATTTTAGCGAATATTTCACGAATATTCGGCTATATATTCGTGATATATCGCGAAATCGAATATGGCGTATTCCGCTCAACACTAATGGTAATAACATAATTTAGCATACAAAGTCATTAGCAGTAAGAACTTGGCATAAGGTGACATTCAGCGTCCAGATTAGCATAAACACAGTAGCAAGGCCACCTCAAGTGCAATCTACCAAGTGATGTAACTATACTGCCAGAGTCATTTATGGTGGCAATGCTAGTCCTAGACAGACTGGGTATGCACCGTCCAAAAGAAAAGGACGATGGTAGAGGGGGCAAGGGAACAAGCTGGCTTGCAGAATAGTTATTATGGGAGGGGCAGTCCTTTGAGATATTCTTCTGCCAGATATTGTTGGGGCCCTTTAGGAGTGCAGTATGTGTGCAGTATGGATTGGGTACACTTGGTGTCCTACCCTCAGTGGCTCAGTCCCTGTTAGCACTGTCAATAATGAACGGATAGCCCTCTCATCACTTCCTAGGATGCTTCTGTGGATGCCCCCTCTTAGTTTCTCCCTGACAGCCCAGAGTAATGAGCAGTGGGAAGCAGAGGGTGAGTGGATGTTCTAGCCTTTCTGCAGCAGCAACAGCGCAGAATCTGTGATGTGGGCGGTGCTGCACTGCCCCCAGGTGTCCTCAGTCTCAGGCTTGCATTCCCACTGGCAGGTGAATACTCAACCTTCTCCCTCTCTCTTCTGCAACAAGGGGAATAACTTTCTCCATAGGTGCAGATTTTCAAGTGTGTCCAGTAATTTCTTTATTCTCCTCAAATCTACCCAGAGGTGCTTCAGTGTTTCAGGTGCAATGGAACCAAGTATTTCTTCTAGTTATGTTTGGTTAATAAATAAGAATACAACCATCATCAGTCAAGTGTAAACAAAGGGTACAAACTGTTAAAGCCACCAATGTCCAAAAGTCCATTTGGATTCTCTTTCAGTAACTGCTGATTGCAGAAGGCTATCCATGGCCCTTAGCTCCTTCTAGCTCCTTCTAGACTGATATATAGACTGATATATTGTAATCACAAAAGTGCTTGATATATTTCCATATACATCCATATTACAGTGGCTAAGTGCTTAGCACTTCTGCCTAGTAGCTAGGGTCATCAGTTTGAATTCCAACCATGGCACTACCTGCATGGAATTTGCATTTTCTCCCTGTGCCTGCATGGGTTTCCTCTGGGTACTCCAGTTTCCGCACACACTTTAAAAACATACTGGTAGGTTAATTGGCTCCAGTGTAAATTGGCCTTAATATGCGTCTGTGTGAATGTGAGCTAGGCACCTTAGATTGTAAGCTCTTTGAGGGCAAGGACTGATGTGAATATACAATATATATATATATATATATATATAGATATAAAGCACTACATGAATCAAATGCACTATATTAGTATCTGTAATAAATACATACATAATATCACTCAAGAACCCATCAACCAATAGGTACAATTACTGACTGTTGAGCTCTCACAGTAAAACTGTATAAAATATGCATGATGGCTTACACGTTTCAAGGGTTTACCCTCTTCATCAGAGAACACCAAACCAATCTTTAAATAATCCCTCTATTTCCCATCAGGCTTCAGCTATAAGGAAGTCATTCATTAAGACCTGTTGGAATATAGAATGATTATTTAAATGTTTGTTTGGTGTCCTTCCCTGCTGGCAGGTGAATATTTGAGTTGGTTCTAATGAAGAGGGTACTCCCTTGGGTAAGCCATCATGCATGCTTGGGATAGAGGCTAGGCTTTCTGTAAGAATTCGACATTCGGTAGTTTGTACCTATTTGTTTTATGCGATTACATCAAGCACTTTTGTGAGTAACATATTATATTTAACCACTTGCCGACCACCCCATAGCACATTTACTGCTACAGGACGGCCTCGCTGTGCAGAATCACTAATATATACGTGATCCTGCAGTTCTGGGTATCAGGCTCTAGTGTGTGCTGCCAGCGCCTCGCTCCTGTTGTGATTCTACACAGCAGGAGCTGATCAGCAGGTCCCGTGAACCTGATGTCCGCCGACACCCACTGACCGTTCTGTACAGAGGCAGAGTGGGAGTCTGCCTATGTAAACAAGGCAGATTGCTGTTCTGTCAGTACAGAAGGCATGGAACCTTTGTTCCTGCAAATCAGGAACATCGATCCATGCCTTCCACTAGTAAAAGCACTTCCTCCATAGTTAGAAAACACATTTTAGGCATACAGTTAACCATTTGATTGCCCCAATGTTAACCCCTTCCCAGCCAGTGCCATTTGTACGATGACAATGCATATTTTTAGCACTGATGACTGTATTAGTGTCATTGGTTCCCAACAAAGTGTCAGTTAGGTGTCTAATTTGTCTGCCACAATATTGCAGTCCAGCTATAAGCCGCTGGTCGCCACCATTACTAGTAAAAGAAAAAAAATAATTCTATGCATATATCCCATAGTTTGTAGACATTATAAACAAACCAATCAATATAGACTTATTGGGATTTTTTTTTACCAAACATATGTAGCAGAATACATATTGCCCTAAATTGTTGAATAAATGTGATTGTTTACATTTTTTTATTGGATATGTCTTAGGCTTCTTTCACACTATGGATTGTATGTCCGTTTTATAATATCCGTATTACACCTATTAACGGACGTTTATTAACGGATTTAATAACGGATACATACAGATAAATATTTTACCATTCTTCCTTTATAGAAAACGGATAATGTTTATCCGTATATATCCGTATACATCCGTTATATCATTCCTTTCTAACGTCCGTTAATAAAAACCATTTCACCCTTTCTTGAAGTCCAGCTCCAGAAGTCTTTACTGAGCATGCTCAGTAAAATTAACGTCCGTTAACATAAAGGACATTTACGGAGACATTTACTAACGTCCGTGCGCCATAGACTTCAATGTTAAAATATAACGGACGTTAATATATGCGTTACTTGCAACGGACAAAAAATGGACAAAAAATAGTGCAAGACCCGTCACATATTCCGTTATAACTAACGTCCGTACGTTATAACGGACTATTACGGATCTTTACGGAACATAAAAAAATCCCATAGACTTTAATGATATTTAATAAAGGACGTATAACTTCAGTTTTTTAACATTATCTGACGGATTTTAATACAGATTATTAAAACGGATTTATTTTGTAGTGTGAAAAGGGCCTTAGAGAAGAAAGTAAAAAATATTGTTTTTTTTTTCAAAATTGTTGTTCTTTTTTGTTTATAGCGCAAAAAACAAAAAAACAAAAGAGGTGATTAAATACCACCAAAAAAAAAAAAACGATTTTTGTAGGCAAAAATTAAGGACACAAGTTATGTTTGGGTACAATTAAGGTAACACAGTGCCGTATCTCAAAAAAATGGTCTGGTCATAATGGGGGTAAATCTTCCGGAGGTGAAGTGGTTAACAAATTTAAATAAGTATTTTATACAATGCTAAAACACGCTCTGCTTACATTATATGTCTGGTTAATGTTTGTTTTTATAATAAACATAATAACCTATGTCCGCCTCCAAAATTAATGAGTATTATTTTGTTCATTCTTTAGTCAATCTTAACACTTAATTAGGAAATGTATAGAATTAGCTGCCCACATGTTAGACTAAGCTCATCTATCAACATAACCATGGGCATAGGAAATGATTTTGTTAAAGAATGTCTATGGAAGGAAATTTAATCTGATGTTTGTATTCCTGAGCTAAATATTTCTTAGTGAACTGCTGCAGACATACCTAGTGTTACATATGATACATGGAACACATTATGTATGAACAAGAAGTCTTCACTTTGTCACCAAGTCACTTGAGGTCTGGTATCTTACAAATTCTGTAAATGTGAACACTTGTATCAGTCCACCTCTTTATTACAATTCTTAACAAAATCAATAAATGTTATTAATGACACAACATGATATCAGACAGCTATAAACTGAAACTACGATATTAAATTTCATGTCTGCCAGAATGAATCTAGAGGTCAAGTCCTAGTGACTGCTGCTTTCAGAATGCCTGGAAAAGACATTTTCAGTCACCAATCAACTCCCATTCTTTTTCATGGTTTAGGAAATCTCAGGTTTCTGTTTTGGTATGAGTTTTTTTTTAGAACGAACAATAAAAACCTGAATGTTGTCATTGATGGCGATTCATAATGCCAGTATAATATGTCAGTCATCACTATAGCATTGTTCATCCATGCCACTCTACCTCACTAAAATAAAGAGAAGTGCTAGAAATATTCACTGTTCAGGGACAACGGAGATGAATGTAGCTAGGCATCAAGAAAGACAGATCGTCAATGATGTTTTGAATTCAAGCTTATATGAATATCACCTTTCATTCACTGACAATGTTACATTTTTTTTTTGACAGTAAAAGGACAATGTTACATTTAATTGATATATATGTGACAGTTTTTATATTTATGTTAAATACAATATAAAGTGTTCATGGGTCAAAACTTTCCAGATTCCTCTCAGTGTTCCCAAATGTGGAAATATTTCACTGAACTGATTGGTTAGAGCAGGTACTGCTCATTTCAATGCTCTGTTTGTTCTACAGGACTGTTGCTTTGTAAAAGAAAAAAATCATATTTTAGTTCTATCCAATTTAATATGAAAGTTTACATTAATTAATGATTAGCTAACCATTCTGGATTTGGTTCAGGGTGTTTGACAAACTTTATCTAAGTTGAGGTGAAGTCAAAGAAATCCAAATCTTTGAAATCAGCAATGGCCATTTTTTAGGCTAATAGGCAAGGGGTTGTCAAATAAAGGGCATGGGAAGTTGAGCAGTATCCTGGACAGGGCCGCTGATAGGGGGGGGACCACCAGCCCTCCTGTAGGGGGCCCCGGCACACAGAGGGGCCCTGAGAGCAGGAGGATCGGTGGAGAACAATGCCCTCCAAGTCTCTCACCCAGATTTCTCCCACTGTTTTTTAGCTGCTGGGTGAGAGACACGGAGGGATAATGAACCTGGCCTGCCACCGCTGAAGTCCTTCCCCTGCCACGCGAACACTCACAGCTGGGACAAGGAGACCGGAGGCTAGAGCAGAGAGGAGACATCCAGGAGGAGGTGCGTTGTGTTGTGCTTACCTTCCTGTCAGAAGAGTGTTCCACATACAACACATGAGACCAGACCGTTTGTACTGTATATCGCATTGCAGGCGGGGGAGATTTGGTGGAAGAAGATTTTTGGGGTGAGTGAGATTTGTACTAGGAGGGGGAACTGGGGTGGCATTTGTGTCCCATTAAAAATGGTTTTCGTGTTTTTTGTGTGAAAATATTGTATAAAAAAACATCAGGTGTGTGTGTGTGTGGGCCCTGTCAGGTAGGCTGTACGGGGCCCCATGATTCCTAACAGCGGCCCTGATCCTGGAGACATGTACCAAAGCATAGCATTTTTTCTTTAATTCCATTTAGCAGGAAGCAGCGATTTTAATAATGTTTAAATTAAACATTAACTAGTTCACCTCTTCGGACACGTTGGGTGCCTCCAAGGTTAAACAAGCCTACAACTGCAGTAGCAGCCATGAGCTATTTTTTTTTTCTTTTGTTATCAGTGGGCTCTGGGATTTGATTTACAAGAAATCCTAGGGGCTGTGGAGCTGCCCAGTTATTTATGGTTTTCTATAAACTGATGAGCTGTAAAGCCATTTAAAGCATATAACACTGATAATTTTGAGTACAACATTTTTTTCCCATTTCACAGACAGACATTTTTGAGGCTTAACACATTTGGTATCTATTTATTCTACACAACATTGTCTTTTATTTTGTATGAAAAAATGGCAATAAATTGTGTTTGTGTTTTTTTCTTGAAAATATAGATTTGATATACAGTTGCATCTTATTATTCTAAAAGGCCTCTGATTTCAGAAATTATATCATGTTCTTTTAAGTAGTTTTATAGCCAAAAATTTACATTTTAACATGTGTGAAAACATTTAAAATGCTCTAGCGGGGAAGTGGTTAAAAAAGCAAAATTTATAAATAACTAACATGCTTCATGGATGCCCTGAACCTGCCTGTTAAGTGCCTCATCTGTATTATATACTGTATACAAAAAAGCTGTTTAATTTACTGGGAGCTTGTAAACAAAACGCCCAGGGATTCTCTTCATATATACCAGGCCTTTTTACTAGATGAGGGTCTGGTATAGATGTTAAGGAGGTCCCCTTGCTTGCAAAAAAAAGTATGAGGTTTCCCCTAAAAATACATACCAGACTCCTTCCTTGATGAAGATCTAATATTGAGACTAATTTGATCCTGATCGCTGAGCGGGGATGTGGCGCAGCGGCCGCATTGAAATTCCCGCATTCTAGATCCTGCAGCCTATGATGGGACTTCCCACTGGATCAATGCCGGGACCGCAGGACGTGTGATGTCCATCATAGGCGCTGCAGACTCTAGAAGGCGAGAATTACAATGTGGTGGTGTCACTATGAGAAGATCCCCACTCGGCGCTCTGGTGGGCTGCTCTCCTCTCCTGTCTCTGGCTGCTGTCTACTGGGATGGGCGCGGTGGCACCGCATACAAGAGCTGAGCTGCAGGAGGAGCCAGAGGTCATGGTCACCTGAAGTCTGACGTCACATGTAAGGTTCAGGTAGGTCAGTGCATGTCAGTGTGTGTCAGGTAGGTCAGTGTGGATCTGGGTCAGTGTAATGGTCAGGTAGGTCAGTGTGGGTCAGGTAGGTCAGTGTGGGTCTGGGTAGTGTAATGGTCTGGGTATGTCAAGTAGGTCAGTGTGAATCAGGTGGGTCAGTGTGCATCAGGTAGGTCAGTGTGTGTCAGGTAGGTCAGTGTGGGTCAAGTAGGTCAGTGTGGGTCAGGTAGGTCAGTGTAATGGTCAGTGTGGGTCAGGTAGGTCAGTGTGAATCAGGTAGGTCAGTGCATGTCAGTGTAGGTCAGGTAGGTCAGTGTGGATCTGGGTCAGTGTGGGTCAGGTAGGTCAGTGTGGGTCATCGTAGGTCAGTGTGTGTCAGGTAGGTCAGTGTAATGGTCAGGTAAGTCAGTGTGGGTCAGGTAGGTCAGTGTGGGTCTGGGTATTGTAATGGTCAGTGTATGTCAAGTAGGTCAGTGTGCATCAGGTGGGTCAGTGCAATGGTCAGTGTCGGTCAGGTAGGTCAGTGTGGGTCAGGTAGGTCAGTGTGGGTCAGGTAGGTCAGTGTGGGTCTGGGTCAGTGTATGTCAGGTAGGTCATTGTGCATCAGGTAGGTCTGTGTGTGTCAGGTAGGTCAGTGTGCATCATGTAGGTCAGTGTGGGTCAGGTAGGTCAGTGCAATGGCCAGTGTGCATTAGGTAGGTCAGTGTGGGTCAGGTAGGTAAGTGTGGGTATGGATCAGTGTATGTTAGGTAGATCAGTGTGCATCACATAGCTCAGTGTGGGTCAGATAGGTCAGTGTAATCGTCAGTGTGGGTCAGTGTAGGGCAGTGTAAGTCAGTGTAATGGTCAGGTAGGTCAGTGTGGGTCAGGTAGGTCAGTGTAATGTTGGAAAAATGGAAAGAGGGCGCTACAAATAAAATAAGTGATAATAATACTATGTTAAACTAAATGCTAATACATCAAACAAGTGTATGACATAACCGACAATTAATAGTGTGAATAATGACCAGAAGCACCACCAAAAATGGTGTATTTATTAATAAAAATGTATGTGCAAAAGTCCATTAATAAAGTGCTTGTGCTCAAACGATTTCTTCAAATCCACTGTGAACAATCTCCACCTCCACCAACTGTAAAATCACCCACAACTGTGCTCAAAGGGTGGCACCTTACCAGATGATGTTGACCTTTTTAATTAAAAAGAGGTCAATAGTAGCTAGATATCACAATGTATAGGCTTCCTGCGCGGCTCATGTTCCTTTTGTTCAACCTTTTTTGTTCAAATTTGTGGCAAGTTATCCTTATTATCTGTGATGGTGGCTTGCTATAGGGCTGTGGAAATTAAAGATTAATTCCTTGATTAATCGTCAATTTTTTTTGATCAATCAACATTATTTTGATCGGTACTAGTGGTGCAATGGATCATAACGTGATCCGCGGTATTCCGCTGCTGCCTCGGCCATAGGAAAGGCTGCGGCTTCGGCCTAGCTCCCGGAGCAACAGCCATCTTGGTACACCCGGCGGCGGCCTAGGTGAGCCTAGAGCGGTGCACTGACGTCATCACCGGCCTCAATTGCTTGTGTTCGGCTGGCTGCTCTGGTAAGACTAAGCAAGCACTAATCTTCCTATACAGTGGGGGAGATGTGGACCATATTACAGTGGGGAGATGTCTGTGGATTACAGTGGGGAGATGTCTGTGGATATTACAGTGAGGGAGATGTCTGTGGATATTACAGTGGGGGAGTGGGGAGATGTCTGTGGATATTACAGTGGGGGAGATGTCTGTGGATATTACAGTGGGAGTGATTGTGAATATTACAGTGGGGGAGATGTCTGTGGATATTACAGTGGGGAGATGTCTGTGGATATTACAGTGGAGGAGATGTATGTGGATATTACAGTGGGGGAGATGTCTGTGGATATTACAGTGGGGGAGATTGTGGATATTACAGTGGGGGAGATGTCTGTGTATATTACAGTGGGGTAGATGTCTGTGGATATTACAGTGGAGGTGATTGTGGATATTACAGTGGGGAGATGTCTGTGAATATTACAGTGGGGGAGATGTCTGTGGATATTACAGTGGGGACTATTTATGGTGGTGATCCAAAAAATGTATGTGCGTTATAATTAATCGAAATTAATCGATTAATCGAAAATTTTGATCAGTAACAGTCCTACTATAGAGTAATCAATAACTTTTGATGACCTATACATACATGGTTCTCTTAAAGCGGAGGTTCACCCTAAAAAACATCTATGAACCATCCCATACAGCATACTTGTGTCAGCTATAGTATGTTTTTTTTTTTTCCGCTGTATTTACAGTTTAATCCTTCAGTTTAGTTTCAGACTCCGGCGGGGAGTAGGCGTTCCTATGAAGAGGGGAACATGATTGACGTCCGGCTATGGCGCGTCACGCGTTCCAAAAATAGCAGGAGTAGGACTCGGCTCTTCACGGCGATATACGGCGCCTGCGCACAGACTAGGAGCTGACTGCGCAGGCGCCGTATATATCCGAGTCCTATTTCGGCTATTTTTGGAACGCATGACGCGCCATAGCCGGACGTCAATCATGTTCCCCTCTTCATAGGAACGCCTATTTCCCCGCCGGAGTCTGAAACGAAACTGGACGATTAAACGGTAAATACAGCGACAAAAAAAAAAAAAAAACATACTATAGCTGACGCAAGTATGCTGGATGGAATAGTAGATACAGTTTTTTTTTTTTTTAGGGTGAACCCCCGCTTTAAGCTCCTATGGTAGCATTGCTATAATTGGGACAGACTATCTTAGCTAGTCGTCATGTAGCTACATCTTTAGTTAAAAAGGTATCTTCACAATCCCAGTTGGTTAATTGGTTAGTATGGTTCCCAGCAATGTAAGTTAAAGGTCTATCTCTAGGACATAGGACTACTTGGTTTACGTACATAGATCCTTTGGGTGCTTACAATCACATTTGAGCAGGATTACCTCTTTAGAACAAAAGATGAGCAGGAGCTATTTTAACTTTTATATAAGGGGCCTTAAATGTGATGTTATAATTAGACAATGTGCTAACAGCTGTATACCCTTAAAAACACAAAGTGTAAGTAAACAGTAATCTTGTCATCATTTTCATTCAAGGAAAGTTGTTCATCTAGAGGATTACATCGGATTAGCATGGCCAAATCAAATTTGTCATTATATACTAAAATAGTTAACTGGAGATTAAGTTATAAAACATAGCATGTTCCCTTCATCCATTTCAACACTTTTTTCTTGCAGACACTCGGGTACATTCACAAAAGCAAAAGATCAGTTTCATAGGAGAGATCTTATTGCAGATAAACTGCTTGAATCTTTTAACAATACTCAACATTCTTCCTTTGTCTTAGATGAGATACTCGTCAGCACCTGAAAGATTATTTCAGCGAGAAGGGGAGGTTTTTGTCTTACGTCTGACCACTTCCTTTAGATGATATCGCTTATATGATTCATGTTTCACTACCATTAATACTGAATAGTACTTTGGAACAGATGTGAGCTCTTCAAGAAAATTAAAGAAACAATAGGTACATCTTTACTAGCTTTAACCTTATGTATATCACTCAATAAATACGATTTTTTTTTATGCTTTATATGTTTCACATAAAGTAATAGTCATTAGTTGCTGAACTAATTCAATTCTTTTTATTCATCATTTTCCTTTCTCTTCTATTTAGTTGTTTATCTGTATTGATCTGTTACTCTCAGTTTGAGAACATAAATAAATTAAGCTTTTTTTTTGTACAGTTAGTGATGAAAAATAAGTTGCCTTAGTGGAGATAATTTTACTTCTAATTTCCTTTGAAAATAATATATATAACAACACCGGCTCTTATTTCTTTGGAAACTAAAAGATAAACATACAAGGGTGCATTTGTCAAGTGTAGAAAGTCATATAGGAATTCTTCTCCAATTTTATCCCTACAGTGCCAACTTTGACATTGGAAAGTGGAGTCTTGCTTTTTTTACAAGCCTGTTTAAGGTTGTTTTTCGCATTTATGAGCTGTTTTCATTTACTGTATCAAGCATCAGGCCACTGTTCCCAATACTAAAAACATGCTTTCACTGTAATTACAGCAAATGGGACCTCTCAGGACAAGTGTTGCCTCACAACAATTTTTATTAGAATACAGTAAACACAACAAGCTGATCAATATGTACAGATAAAATAGAGGAATGTGATAAGAAGGTCGTCAATTTAGGATATATCACAGAGCTTGGGGGCAAAAGCTATTTTCAGGAACAACAGTTAAAGACTAGACGATCTTAAGATTTCAGCCTTGGTTCACACTGTGAATCGCACAGGAACCACACCGCATGTCTGTGCAATTCACATGCAATTCAGTGTGGTGCAATTTGAATTAATTCATTTTGAATGGGCTCAAATTGCACCACATCACAAAAAAAGACTTGCATGCATCTTTTTCTGAGCTTTTTCGGAGCTGCACTGCAACAGGATATCATGGTCATTTTGTACCATGTGATCAAGTATAATCCAGTGCAGGCAAATGCACTGTGCATGCGACCTGCATTTGGGGTGTTGTTAACTTTGTACTGACATCAGCAGCGGATTACAAGAGCGGTGCTATTGGACTGTGGTGTGGGAAATGTGCACTGATCCAAAAATGCATGTGTGAAGCTAGGCTTAAAGTCTGTTTTTATTCTAGAAACACAGGCATGCATGGTCCTGTGATGCAATGGGCAAGCATGTCTACAGTATCTTCAGAGCAGACAGCCCAGCACCACTTCTATCACTCTCCCATCAACAACGGCATATCAGTAAAAAAAAAAAACTTTACTTATACAAGTGTTATTATCATCATTGGCATTGTGATACACACAAATAGAATAGAAATAGCATTCTGCTAGGCAGTCATTCATAGAAAATGGGATATTGATGCAAATCAAGGCAAAAACAAAAAAGGTCCTGCATGATTTTTTTCAGAGCAATGCAGCATACACTGCCACAAGCTTTCATCCAGGTGTATAGCAGTGCACTGTGGCTTAATACAAACTTATACGAGAATAACCTAATATTAAACTCTCCAGTAGCGCAACCCAAATAATACATCAAAAAGTGCAAAAAACTAAATCAAAAGTTTAAATTACAGTGAAGTCCTTATGTGATTCAAATACAGTTCACAAATACATGCGCACATTGACTCGTGATATCTTCATGGACATAGACCAACAATATTCTTATTCTTTATGACTTGTGCAATGGTCTTATCCACCACCATGTTGCATAAAGTGCAAACCACTTCCACAGGTCACCCCACTCACCAAAATGATTTGCCTCTCATTTTATTGATTGGCAAAAAGGCAATCTCCTTTTATGTAGCTCAGATCCTTTAGAAATAAGCAATCAGCTCACCATATTCTCAGTTTATGACAAGGATTAGGAAGAAAAAGTGGCCTACATAGTGTAATACCAAAAGTTCTCTAACCAAATTGGCCCCCTCCACGAGGGGTAAACTCTATCCACCCCTCATGGAGGGTGTTCAATTTGGTTAGAGGACTTTCTTAAAGAGAAACCATATGGAACTATATGCTAAATATATCTGCCCCTACGGGTTTGAATGTAGAATTAGATATCAACTGCTTTATCAGTGACTATTAACCACTTAAGACCCGGACCATTATGCAGGTTAAGGACCCGAGGTGTTTTTTCAATTTGGCACTGCGTTGCTTTAACTGGTAATTGCACGGTCATGCAATGTTGTACCCAAACAAAATTTGCGTGCTTTTCTTCCCACAAATAGAGCTTTCTTTTGATGGTATTTGATTGCCTCTGCGATTTTTATTTTTGGCGATATAAATGAAAAAAGACTGAAAATTTTGAAAAGAAATTATATTTTCTACTTTTTGTTATAAGAAAAATCGAATAAACTCAACTTTAGTCATACATTTATGCCAAAATGTATTCAGCCACATGTCTTTAGGAAAACAAATGTCAATAAGCGTATATTTATTGGTTTTTGCAAAAGTTATAACGTCTACAAACTAGGGTACATTTTCTGGAATTTAAACAGCTTTTAATTTATGACTGTCAATTCTTGAGGTGCTAAAATGGCAGGGCAGTACAAACCCCCCCCCCCCCCCAAATGACCCCATTTTGGAAAGTAGACACCCCAAGGAAATTGCTGAGAGGAATGTTGAGCCCATTGAATATTTTTTTTTTTTGTCCCAAGTGATTGAATAATGACAAAAAACAAAACAAACCTAAAAGTTGTCACTAAATTATATATTGCTTACACATGCCATGTGGAATTGCACCCTAAAATACATTTTCTGCTTCTCCTGAGTACAGGGATACCACATGTGTGGGACTTTTTGGGAGCCTAGCGTAAGGGGCCCCGAAATCCAAGCACCGGCTTCAGGATTTCTAAGGGCGCAAATTTTTGATTTCACTCCTCACTACCTATCACAGTTTCGAAGGCCATAAAATGCCAAAATAGCACAAAACCCCCCCAAGCCTCCGTCGGAATTTTAATTGTATGTACGCGGCATAAAAAGTTATGCCACGTACACACGGACAGACTTTTCCACAGACAAGCCTCCGTCGGAATGTCGACCGTATGTACGCAGCATTAGGAGCAAAAACGCTCCTCCGCCCCTAATGCCCCCATGCTTTGGCATATATGCTCTTTTTTTTAACTGTGGTGGCGAAATCACCTCCTACAACACTGGAGTCACGGCTTTATGTATCGTGGGAGCAAACACTGTTGCTGTCAAGATAAATAAATCCGTGCAACAGCTGAATGACGTACCTGAAAACAGTAAAGTAAATTACATACCTGAAAAGCAAGCATGATAAAAAATTGCAGAATAGAATACAGTAAAAAAAGAGCAGAACAATAGAGAGAGAATAGAGAGGGAGAGAACAATAAAACAACAACTATTTTTGTTTTTTGTTTTTATTTAATTTTTTGTGTTTTTTATTTTTTACTTTTTTTTTAACAATTTTTTTGTAACTGTAACTGTTCAACTTTTCAGTTCCAGGTTTGGGTCTCTCAAAATTCAATGGCATCTTGGGAGACCCTGTGTAAGTGTGTCCTAGCCTGTGAAATGCTTTACCCTACGCTAAAACCTCACTTGTGTGTGAAAGAGTTCAAAACATTTCCCAATGCAAAGACCAGGATTGTCAGGACAGCGGGGACAATAATAACTGGTGTCACGCCTATATCCGCGCTTGCGACAGACACGACATCTTCCTTGGGGGGCTCGTTGGGTAGGGGTACTCTCGAGGACAAAAGAAAAGTGCCTCTTATGCAGTCGGATTACTGCATTTGGTTGGGAATGGTGAGGTGCAGAACCGACTGGATACAGGAGTTCTATGATTATCTCATGCTGGAATTGAGGGAAGGATCCAGTCCGTCTTGAAGCTATGTATATCACATGAGCGTTCAGCAAAGCCAAATGAAATAAGTATAGGGACACTTTTTTGAACCAGCGTCTCGCCTTATGGGCAATATGATACAGCGCCAACAACTGGATGTTGAGGTCCACCCCTCCCATATTTTGGTTATATTCATGGACCCAGAGGGGTTTCTCCACAACACCAGCCGCTGTACGAATTTGGACTGTCGTGTCTGCGTGAAGGGTGGTAAGAACGAAAACACGTGATGAAATTACCAGCATATAAATTACTCTGGTCCACAATAGATCTATAGAGATCTTCCGTGAAAAACAGTGAATAAAAATCAAGTGGCGTAAAATCAGCTGTTTCCACCTGAATACCGCGTTGGCCAGTGAATGGGGGCAGTACGGGTTCTTCAGAAGTGGTGGGGACCCAATCAAGATAGGTGAATTATGCAGGAAGGGCACTATGGGCATGACGGGCCTGTCTTTGTCTTCTTCTTGGTGGCAGCGGGACACTACTTGTGCTTGCCACCTCGCCAGCTTGCACTGCACTTATGGGACTCGCCACGTCACCACGTGATACTGCAGTGTTGGAGGAACGACCAGGGTGTACTAAGCCACTGGTGCTTGCCAGTTCACTAGAAGGAATATCGGTGCTAGTACTGGCTCTCTGCTCCATACGAGGGTCCTGAGGTTCTTGCACCTCAAAAACAGCAGAATGGGGTACGCCTGCCCTTAGCAAGGACCAAAACTTCATTGACAGAGATATCTGACATGGAGTCGCTGGGCATGTATTCTGAGCCAGAATCTGACAGATGCGTGACCTCTTCTTCACTATCTGTCAGGCTCAGAAACTCGTAGGCCTCTTTTGTACATTTGCTTTGCCATTTTGGGCTCTAAATTTAGTGGTACACTAGTAAGGATTCACAGGTAAAAAAGCACCTGATCTGTCAGCAAATGTAGAAAACCCTTAAAAAAAAACTGTTAGCGATCACAGGGATCAGGTCTGTCTCTGTGAACGCTGCAGTTATGTGTGTTGTGTTTTGTAAGTGACAGTGATTGATCGATACTGCACTTGGGTGGGCTGGGCTAGGCTGGGCGGAGGGGCAAAATGCAGGTGCTAGCAGATATCTGGGCTGATCCCGCTAATAATGCACTTTTGGGAACCCTAAACTCCTGGGTACGCTAGTATAGATCTGATCAGATCAGATATTGATCTGGTCCGTCGGACCAGTTTCCGCGGACATGTCCGACCGTGTGTAGGGCCTACCGGACAGTTTTCCGGCCTAGCGGACAGGTTTCCAGTGGACAAAAGTTTCTTAGCATGCTAAGAAACCTGTCCGCTGGAAGCCTGTCCGTCGGACATGTCCGATGGTTAGTACAACTCATCGGACATGTCCGCTGGCTCGAAATCCCGTGAATGCGTCGAATTGATTTGACGCATGCGTGGAAGCATTGACCTTCCGTGTCAGAGAACGTCGGTGTCGTCTACTTCACCGCATTCTCTGTCCGCTGGGATTTTGGTCTGATGGTGTGTACACACATCAGACCAAAACATCCCAGCAGACATGTCTGATGAAAACGGTCCGCGGACCGTTTTCATCGGACATGTCTGCTCGTTTGTACAAGGCCTTAAAGATAGGAATTGAAGGGAAATTACTCCACTAAGTAGCAACATTTTATTATTATTTTCCTTTGGTGGGGAAGGGTCACAATTAGAACATCTGCATATTTATTTTTTTACTTTTGTGTACATCCCCATCACAGGGCAGGAAGTGAGGGGAAATTGCCCCAACAGGCATACCAACAACAGAAAAATATTGCAGAGTTTCTAATCTTTCCTCACACTTTCCAAACTAAAAAAAAAAAAGTTTTTAATGGAGTTACCTTTTTAGTTTATTCTTCTCACATACTTATCTAAAAAAATATTAATTCCTCTTAATACAGCTCACTACAAATCAGATGTTGTTAAGATATAAAAACATCAAGAGATAAAGCTGTGAAAATAAATTCTGACAGAATAATGCGATTTTCAGAAGCAGCAGACAGTCTGTCATGCCTCTTGGAGATTGATATGGGTCATTTCCATTGGATATGTTAAACATTTTTCTTTTTAGTTCAATTATTTTGGTTGAGAAGGGGATTACAAGACTTCATTGTGCTCCAGAGCACATTATTAATCAGCAGAAAACTAATATATTAGGCACAAAGTTATGCTACTGAATAAATGTAGACACTGCCAGTTCAAGATGGAACAACTAATTATTCAGCACAATTAATGAAAGATCACACAGTTCATAATTTGGGTATATTGCTATAAATTCTCATTTATTTCCCCATTCACAAACTGAAGTTAATTTTTTACTCGGAATTAAATATTTTACTAGTGTGTATCCTAAATTTACATTGGATGCCTGCCTCTTTTTTTCTGTTGAAGTCGTGAACAGCTGAATATGGGTGAACCACAAAATAATTAATTAGGGCAACCATGTGCAATTATGGGTAGAATAAAAAATGAAATATATTATGCAGTCTGTCAACAGAATTAACATGGCAGCTTTTGCGTTTTTGAGCCCCTTTGTAACATATAAGTATTGCCTGTTGATCCTGCCGGTGGGTCTGGTATTTTTTTAACCTCCTTTAGCAGACCAAGCTGTCCAGCAGTTAAAGGGTTAGGATAAACCATTCAACACTAATCCTTCTAAGATCCAGGGAAAGAGTAAGCATAGCGGCCTTAAGAAAGAAAGGGCCAGATCCACGAAGCGCGGCGCTTCTATCCGTCCGGCGTAGCGTATCTCTGATACACTACGCCACCGTAACTTATAGCTTTTTTTTGTATCCTGAAAGAATTTGCGCCGTAAGTTACGGCGGCGTAGTGTAACTTTGGCGGCGTAAGGGCGCGCGATTCAAATGTATGTGATGGGGGCGTATTTTATGTTAATACGTCTTGATCCAACGTAAATTATGTTTTTTTTAACTGCGCATGCGCCGTTCATGGGGGTATCCCAGTGCGCATGCTCGAAATTAACCCGCAACAAGCCAATGCTTACGACGTGAACGTCATTCTACGCAAAGCCCTATTCGCGAACGACTTACGCAAACGACGTAAAATGATCAACGGCCATACTTTACATAGGATACGCCTCATATAGCAGGGGTAACTATACGCCGAAAAAAGCCTTACGGAAACATTGTAAAAAAATGCGCCGGCCGGACATAGGTTTGTGGATTTGCGTATCTAGCTAATTTGCATACTCAACGCGGAAATCGACGGAAACGCCACCTAGCGGGCAGCGTAAATATGCACCTTAGATCGGACGGCGTACTAAGACGTACGCCAGTCGGATCTAGCACAGCTTCTGGCGTATCTTGTTTTGTGGATACAAAACAAAGATATACGCCAGAGCAAAATAGAAGTTACGCGGCATATAAATAGATACGCCAGCGTAACTTCTTTGAGGATCTGGCCCAAAGTATGTTACTGGCCAGACTACCAGGTGAAAATACAGAAAGCCTTAAAAAAAAAAGAAAACTAATGCGACAACCATATCAAGTAACTGAGAAGCTGCAGTTTTACATTTTTGTTTTTTGCATTTTATAAGCTTTAGTTATCAAATAATCAAACAACAAACACCTTGTTATTGAATGTTCACACATTGTGTTTTTTCCCCCTAATTTGTTATCATTAGTATTGTGCCTACTCGATCTTTTTTATGTTTGCAAAGAATGATCTGTGGCACAAAACTAAAAACTTCCCACGCTGCCCATTAAACATTAGGAAGTGTTTGTCTGTAAAAGTGATAGGATTATTCATCACTTTGGTTTAATCTGCGCAGGGACTGCCAATTGGAACATCATAAGTAATTATGTTCTGTTCTAATGTAGACACTAGACACACTGGGCTGGGACCACCAACTCATTTCCTGTCAACTGCCAAATATCAGTCTGTCACTAATGTGGTTATATTGTTGTTTAATAATGAGAGCTGCTTGTTTGTAAGTAACAATAATGATGTTGAAATTGAATCATAGGAAGTCATGATAACGAGAGTATATGCAAATAATCTATAGACTAGAACATGATGGGTTATAAAGAATTACTAAAATAGTTTAAATACATATTATAATTTATTAGATTTGTATAGATTATTCTGAGTAGAGGATACAGCAGTTTAACTTATGCTGAGATAAAAATTTACTTATTTACTAAAGCTGGAGAGTGCAAAATCTGGTGCAAAATCAGCTTTCAGGTTTTATTGCCAAAGCTTGATTGAACAAGCTGAAGTTAGAAGCTGATTGGCTACCATGCACAGTTTCACCAGATTTTGAGTGCTTCAGTTTTAGAAAAATCTCCCCCACTGTCTCTTAAGCCTTGTACACATGGTTTGATTGTTGGAAGGGGATTGTCTGTTGAAAGACTGTTGTCCTAAATTCTTACCATTAGTACGCTCCTTTAGACAATTGTTTTCCAATTTTCAAATGTTGGATGGCAGGCTAATACATTTTCGGTGAACAGCGGCTCCACGTCTGATTTATGTATGGTCAGTATACAAATCCGTCACATAAAAGTCGAAAGTACAAACACACATGCTCGGAATCAATGCTCACTAAACACAAAATTAGCAGAAGGTGCCCAAAGGGTGGCACTCAAGAGCTGAAATTCCTCGTAGTACGTCACTGCGTTTGTGTTTGTGGCACTATAATTGAGTAACGTTAGTATGCAAGACAAGATCCCGACACACGCCCTTTTGACAAAAATCAGACGCTTGTTTAGCCAACAATTGTACCGTGTCTACGAGGATTTTTCGGTAAACTCTTAGGCCCCATACACACGATAGAATTTATCCGCAAATACAGTCCAGCGGACCGTTTCCGCGGATAAATCCTCTCGAGGATTTCGGCGGATTTTCATGCGATGGAGTGTACACACCATCGCATTGAAATCCGCGCCGAAATCCTCTGGCGATTACGTGTCGCGCCGTCGCCGCGATTATGACGCGGCGACGTGCGCGACGCTGTCATATAAGGAATTCCACGCATGCGTCTAATCATTGCGACGCATGCGGGGGATCCCTTCGGACGGATGGATCCGGTGAGTCTATACAGACCAGCGGATCCATCCGTTGGGATGGACTCCAGCAGATGGATATGTTCTGCATGTCAGCGAATATTCGATCTGCTGGAATCCATCCCAGGGGAGATATATCCGCGAAAACAGATCCGCTGGCGTGTACACACCATAGGATCTATCCGCTGAAACCCATTTGCTGGGATTTATCTGCGGATGGATTCTATGGTGTGTACGGGGCCTTAGGCGGCGTACACACGGGCGAGAAACTCGACGGGCAAAACACATTGTTTTGCTCGTCAAGTTCCTTGTGAAGAATCTCGGCGAGCCAAATTTTCCCATTGCCATCAAGGAAATAGAGAACATGTTCTCTTTTTGGCCCGACGAGATCCTCGTCGGTGTCCTTGTCGAAAAGTGTACACACGACCTGTTTCCTCGGCAAAAAAAAAAACAGCAAGCTTCTTGCTGGTTTTTGCCGAGAAACTCGGCCGTGTGTACGAGGCCTCAGAACGACACTACCCAGCCATAACCATTTGATTGTTATTGGTAAGTAATACCTTTAGGTCATTGGAATATATATTGCAGTATGTCTTGTAATGAAATTTACTCAATTTACTAAAAAAGTAAAAACAGATATCTATGATCCTAACAAGTACTATTTTATAGATATATACAAATATACATACAATGGAAAGTTGCACGTATGTGTTTGTTATTGCTCAGAATTTAAACCATTTGCAATTACCACTAAATAATAGCCCTGCCAATGAATAAATCTGTACAATCAATGGAAAGTCTGTCAAACTGTTTAAAGTCAGTAGGGTGACAATTGCAAAGTATTACTCAGACACTTGGTCATGTTGTTTAGATCTAACAAATAATTGAAACTTGAGTGGAAACCTGAAAGATTTATTGACGCTTGTAAGTTGGTTATACCAGCCTGTCCCCACAATGTATGTGGGGAAAGGGCTCTTGGGAGGTGTAATTCCAGGGGCTTGCCTACATCAGAAAGAACTAAGGGCCAAATCCACAGCCCCGCAGCGCAACGTAACTTAAGTGATTTAAGTTACACTGCCACAAATTTCCTAAGTTAGGTATCGATCCACAACACACTTACCTGGAAATTTGCGGCGGTGTAACTCAAATCCGTCCGGCGCAAGGCGTGCCGAATCTAATGGGGCGAGTCCCATTTAAATTAGGCGCGCTCCCGCGCCGGACGTACTGCGCATGCTCCGTCGGGTAACTTACCCGACGTGCATTGCGCTAACTGACGTCGCTTCGACGTCATTTGCTTAGACAGTAACGTAAATGGCATCCAGCGCCATTCACGGACGTCTTACGCAAACAACGTAGAGTTTGAATTTTCGACACGGGAACGACGGCCATACTTAATAGGGCTTAGTCAAATAGGACTCAGCCCTATTTTTACACGGCGTAACCCGACGTAAACGACGTAGCATTAGAGCGACGGGCCCGTCGGAGCGTTCGTGGATCGTCGTAAGTGTTCATTTGCATATTCTAGGCCGGCTGCAATGGCCTCGCCACCTAGCGGCCGGCCTAGAATTGCATCCTTAAGATCCGACAGTGTAATTCAATTACACATGTCGGATCTTCTGTCTATCTCTTGGAAACTGATTCTGTGAGGCAGTTCCAAAGATAGAAACAGGGATACGACGGCGTATCAGTAGATACGCCGGCGTATACCTTTTGTGGATTACCCCCTAAGTTTATAGCAGCTGCACTTGCATGACTTTTACAAGCCTGGTGACAATGAGAAATAGAAACAAAAGCTGTTTCTTGTTACAGGAACAAGGTAAAAGAAGAACATTTTGCTGGGACATCTCAAGAGGGGACAATTCTGTAAAGCGAGGACACAATGATCTAACAGTTGAATGATTTGTTTTCAACATAATTTGCATTTGTTGTGAATACAGCTCCATAGTTGCTGATGGCCTGCATTCTTACAGAATCATGATATCTATTACTTCACTAATTATAGCTATTTTCACTGTCTGTTATTACAGTTTCTTAACCTCATACCTATTGAATGCAGCTGCCTGCCAGCTGAACATGTATTGAATAAAAGCTGGTAATACACATATAGATTTCTTATATTTAACCTTCCTTTTCTTTGGGTAAAGTAGGGTGACCAGACATCCCCGGTTTGCGGGGACAGTGCCTGGACTGAGGGCACTGTCCCGGGACCAAGTCTGTCCTCGGTTTTGTCCCCAGATTCAGAGCTGGATTAACATAGACAGGGCATCCCATGCTAGCTGAGAAGCAGCCTGGTGGCTTGAATGCTGACACCCCCTGCTGGACGACCTCACTGCCGCTCCTGCTGCTGTCCAGTGGAGGAAAGGCAGAGCCCAAATTTGACTGTGTGAAGGGCTGAGACAGGAGATGAGCAGATGGGGGGGGCCTTTTGAACACAGGTGAGGGCAGTGGAGGAGCAGGGGCCAGAGCTGACTCAGCTGCATTGAGAGATGGAGAGTTTAGCTGTTCTGGGGCAAGGGCTAAAAGGTGGCTGCAGAGATAATCTGTGAGAGAAGGGTGCAGAAGTGAGCTATGGATGTGGGGGCAGAAGTGTACTCTGTGCATAGCAAACCTCTGTACTCTATGCCTAACACCCTTCTGTGTTTTATGCAGCCCTGTGCCCAGCGCACTGTGTATTATGCAGTCCTGTACCCAGCGCTCTGTGTATTATGTAGTCCTG
This sequence comes from Rana temporaria, assembly GCF_905171775.1. Lineage (NCBI taxonomy): Eukaryota > Metazoa > Chordata > Amphibia > Anura > Ranidae > Rana > Rana temporaria. Next base: position 195,170,525 of record NC_053490.1, read on the forward strand.
TGCCCAGTGATCTGTGTATTATGCAGTCCTGTACCCAGCGCTCTGTGTATTATGTAGTCCTGTGCCCAGTGATCTGTGTATTATGCAGTCCTGTACCCAGCGCTCTGTGTATTATGTAGTCCTGTGCCCAGTGCTCTGTGTATTATGCAGTCCTGTGCCCAGGGCTCTGTGTATTATCCAGTCCTGTGTCCAGTGCTCTGTGTATTATGCAGTCCTGTGCCCAGGGCTTTGTGTATTATGCAGTCCCGTGCCCAGGGCTCTATGTATTATGTAGTCCTGCGCCCAGCACTCTGTGTATTATATAGTCCTGTGCCCAGTGCTCTGTGTATTATGCAGTCCTATGCCCAGCTCTCTGTGTATTATGCAGTCCTTTACCCAGCGCTCTGTGTATTATGTAGTCCTGTGCCCAGTGATCTGTGTATTATGCAGTCCTGTACCCAGCGCTCTGTGTATTATGTAGTCCTGTGCCCAGTGATCTGTGTATTATGCAGTCCTGTACCCAGCGCTCTGTGTATTATGTAGTCCTGTGCCCAGTGCTCTGTGTATTATGCAGTCCTGTGCCCAGGGCTCTGTGTATTATCCAGTCCTGTGTCCAGTGCTCTGTGTATTATGCAGTCCTGTGCCCAGCACTCTGTGCATTATGTAGTCCTGTGCCCAGTGCTCTGTGTATTATGCAGTCCTGTGCCCAGGGCTCTGTGTATTATCCAGTCCTGTGTCCAGTGCTCTGTGTATTATGCAGTCCTGTGCCCAGGGCTTTGTGTATTATGCAGTCCCGTGCCCAGGGCTCTATGTATTATGTAGTCCTGTGCCCAGCACTCTGTGTATTATATAGTCCTGTGCCCAGTGCTCTGTGTATTATGCAGTCCTATGCCCAGCTCTCTGTGTATTATGCAGTCCTTTACCCAGCGCTCTGTGTATTATGCAGTCCTTTACCCAGCGCTCTGTGTATTATGCAGTCCTTAACCCAGTGCTCTGCGTATTATGGAGTCCTGTGCCATTTGCCAATAAAAAAAAAACATGTCCCCGCCGGATTTAATTTAAAAAATCTGGTCACCTTAGGGTAAGGGGGTGTATTCTAGCTGGTCCGGAATGGATTTTGGATTTTTAATGTACTGTATTTATTGGCGTATAACACTCACTTTTTTACCCTGAAAATAGAGGGTAAACTGTGCCAGCGTGTTATACGCAGGGGGCTGTGGAGAGTTTTTTTCCTCAAACTTCCCTCTTAAAGTTAGGGTGCGTGTTATACGCCTGTGCGTGTTATACGCCGATAAATACAGTACTTATAAAACAGATATAGCAAAAGACTTTCAGTGGTGTATTTAACAAACTGAAATAGAGCAAGCAAGAGAAAAACATTGTTAGGCTGGCCGTAGATGGAGCAAATTTATTTTCTGCAACCACGGGTTCAAAAAACCATGTTGAATCCCTGTGGAGCTTTCCCATACATGGTTGGAGCTGGCTATTTAGTGATTACAGTGTATTTTAAACTACATTATTGGTCTATAACACCTCGTTTAGTAGAATTGTTTAACCATGCACCAGACCATATGCCTACAAAATCCTTAACTGTGTGCAAGTGTGCTACCCTACAGACTGACTCGTGTGCCATTAAAGTTCATGTGTGTAAAGGCAGGCATCCAAATACTTTTGGTAATATAGTGTATATATATAATTTTTATATATATATATACTGTATATTCCATCTACATTTTTAGGAATAAGCACAATAACACAAGACATTTTTTACATTTTACTGTGTAGTGGTTAACAAACCTAAATCAGGTTTCAGGAGTTTCTCGCTCAGCTTTGTACTTCAAATGTGTAAATGTGATTGTGAAACAGATTAGGTGGGTTCAAGACAAATATTTAGGCTTTATGATGTGCAACAAAAATATGTCAGATTAAACCCAGTATTTTTTAATCTGAACAACATCAAAGATGGTCTTGTTCAAAGCTCTCACCTTTTAGAAGATTTCGACAACCTTTGTGATTCAGCTTTGTTTTGGATTATCTCACATTAGGTTCACGTCTATCACACTGTGGGAAAATGCCAAAGTTTTTTTTTTTTTTACGTTGCCAACACATCAAGGGGAAAGGCAGCTAGGTGCTGTTTATTTTATATTTTACGTATTTATTTTATTGTCTCCGAAGAAAAATACTTAATATATTTATGCCTTTGTATATTTTATTATACAATTTATGCTAGTTCTATACTAGGTCACTTTAAACAAGTTTATTTATTGTCAGCACAATATGTCCTAATATGCCTCTATCAGCTAAAAGATTGATTTTTATCAAATTATTTGATATCAGTGAGTGATAGTCAGATGATTTAGCAGATAATTTATTTAAACTCCCAGTTTATTATAATAGCAGCTCTGGGAAATCTATACAAGGCCTGTTCCAGCTTGCTGACAGATTTATTGTTCTTGTATAATTAATCTATGATTAACTAAAATAAATATAACCATTTTGTATTTGTCTTGGCCAAGTAATATGTGTATTTTAGCTTTATAACATGTGAAGTTACAGCTGAGTTTAATCCTAATAATGTCTAGTTATCGCCTTGCAATGAATCAAATGTGAATTGAATTAAAATACCAAAATGTCTATATCGTTATCATCCTAGAACAGTGTCATATTACATTCATTGAAGCCTTTAGTGAATACTATTAATTTAGAAGACACAAGTGAAAAAAAAAAAACATGTGAACCAATTCCATAAAAGTGAGAAATGGCTAAATAAACAACATGGTAGTCATCACTGCTGATTTACAGTGCTTTGGATCCTGAGTTCGAGCCTTGCCAAAGCCTTGCCAAAGCTAAAACACAAATGTGTATATATATATATATATATATATATATATATATATATATATATATAGTTAGTGGGGCAGATCCAAAGAGATCTGCACCCGCGCAGCGTATCAGAGATACGCTACGCCTCCGTACCTTACCTGGCTTTAATAAGGGGGCCCCCAGATCCCGGCCCCCTACCCTAGGTGAATGACTATGGGGTTTTTCAAGTGTTGGGTGAATGTTCAGCAATCCAAAATGTCTTGGTTCATTCTTCACTATTAGTTATCCTTTCAGAAATGAAGTAGGCAGGGCTAAAACCACATACTTAGAAATTCAGAGCTAAAAATATACAGTGTTGTCATGCTAAACAGAGAGGTAGGTGCACACTTTATTTATGACACGCAACAATTATGCTTCTGTACTTACAAGCTTAAAATAATAAACCATGGAGAAATGTGTGTATATTGCAGATATTTACTAAATATTTTTTTCAACTTTTCCTTGACATATGCTATAATCTATGAATAACTACTTATGCATTGGCATGGTTTGTATTTCTATTATATACCTATTACCTTCAATATTTGACACTAACTATACATGTCGAATAGAAGCATTTCTGTAATGAAATCAGATGATGATATATAAGAATATTTTGGACAACTGCCTGGACTGGTGAGGAGTCAAGAAGGATTTCAGGCATGTGTAGATTCCCCTTGGATGTGTCAGCGGTAATAAACTTCCCTGTGCTAGAAGTCAAATGGCGGTACAACTACTATAGTCAAACATGAACAGGGCTTTATTTTATGCTGCCTTGGGGGTCCATTTTTATTGCTGTATTAACTATCAAAAATGAACGTAAATCATCTTATAGCTATGAAGACACATGAGTGATTTTTATATTAAAGCAATAGGTAAACTCATTTCTGTTAAGGTCCAAATGAAAATGAAATTGCTAAGCTTGAAGCAATGCCTAGTGATATATACTGTATATATATATATATATATATATATATATATATATATATATATGATAGATTTTTTTCATTTCTAGCCATTCATTGTTATATCTGGAAGCTTGCTGTTAAACCAAATCTTTTTTATCTTAATCCATTTGAAGGTTTTCAGCAAAGCTTCATTAATCTTTCTATTATGTGCATCTTCAACTCTTAGTGTTATGATCTTATATCACTAGGAGGACTAGCGTACTGCACAGTATTGATTTATATCCTCCATTGTTGTATGGGGTAGTAACACAATGTATTTTCAGATAAATAACTGGATAGAATGCTGTTATTTGGAATGGTGACATAAAAAAAAAATCAGTTTTGGGATTTGCTAAATACAGAGGAACGTGAAAGCTTGCAGACATGTGGAAATGAGTTTGAGGAGCTGACAAAACCTGTGCCTTCTGGGATATTTGATCAGATTCTCTTGAAAGGGATTTATAATGTCATTGTCTATGATCTAGGGCTTACTGGGACACATCATGGGTATTTTGATAGACACAGTTGTCAACAATTTTAAACATTTCATGTCTGGGTGTTATAGTTAGTGGACAGCCTGATTTCCTACTGGGAATAATTACACGGCACTTATATTTACACAATAGTTCTTATGCCGCGAACATACGGTAGTTTTTCGGCATGAAAAAAAATTTCATTTTTTAGCATGTCCAAAAAACGTAATTTTTCCAACTTCATCATTAAAAACGGCGTTGCCCACACACCATCGTTTTTGAAAAATGATGAACAAAGCACGGTGACTTACAACACGTACGACGGCACTCTAAAGGGAAAGTTCTATTCGCCTTTGGGCTGCTTTTAGCTGATTACTTGTTAGTAAAAGACGATTTGCGCTTTTTTGTCTGTTACAGCGTGATGAATGTGCTTACTCCATTATGAATGGTAGTTTTACCTGAACGAACGCTCCCGTCTCATAACTTGCTTCTGGGCATGCGTGGGTTTAAAACGTCGTTTTTGCCCACACACGATCATTTTTTACAACACGAAAAACGACATTTTGAAAAATGCCGAAAAACGATGTGAAGCCCACACATGATCATTTTAAATGACGTTTTAAAAAATGACATTTTTTTTTAATGCCGAAAAACGACCGTGTGTACGCTGCATTAAAGTACATAAAAGTACTATATTAGTTTCCAAGAGGAAACCTCACAACCAGGGGTATAAGGTACCACTACATATTGAGCCTGGAGTTACTCTGAACAAAATATATTTAAAACGATCCCACCCCTGTCTATGCAACTGCTACAGACTTAATTTCACATAAACAACATAAACACATGCACTTCAATTTAATATCTTAAAAAAACAAATGTCATATATTTCTCACCAATAGGTCTTCCATGTGCCTTATGATTCTAGACATAGCCGGATTCAGGTAGGGGCACGTATCTTTAAGGTGGCGCAGCGTATCGTATTTACGATACGCCGCCTTAAGTCAGAGAGGCAACTACTGTATTCACAAAGCACTTGCCTCCTAACTTACGGCGGCGTAGCGTAAATGGGGCCGGCTTAAGTGCGCCTAATTCAAATGAGGATGGGGGGGCGTGTGTTTTTATTTGTAATAGTAGCGGCAGGGGGGACGGGCAGAGACAGAGACACAGAAGAAGCTGACATGCAGGAAGGAGGGGGTGAGGGGGAAGAGAGGAGAGCAGAGGGGACAGCTACATCAGACGGAGGGACGCACTTTGACCACAGTGATCAGGGCAGTGCTGCCCTGGTTATCGTGGTCTGTTTAGAGAGGGGATACAGGAAGGAAGTGCCAGGTTCACTTTTTTTTTTACAGTTTAGAGGGGTACATATTAGACAACACAAGCACTATGCTGTCTAATCTGCTTTAAGGGACCAGAATCTAAAAAATATTTTTTTTGGGTTAAGCTAGGTAAGACTCCTTTAAAGGATAAATCTAGGTGACAGATACTTCCAACAAATATGTCAGTAGAGCAGTGGGATGACATACTGTATGTTTCTTGCATTTGTTAGTTTTACCTGCAGCAAAAACAATCTTATTCAGTTGTATATAATTATTAAAACTTCCGTACCTCCAGTCTAACTATATAGTGTAACCACCACAAAATATCTGGGATGTTTAAAGGCAAACATATATTTACAATGGACCTGTCTGGTCATACATTTTGGACTCAGTTGACCAGCATGTTGTCTTCCTTACTGCAAATACCAATTCCTTGTATTCCTGAATTTTGTTTTTTGGTATAACAGATGAGGAAATATAGCTACATTACATTAGAAGTTTTCCGAGAGAAACACTATTTTTGAAGCTCAAAAGTGATATTGTTTAAATATATATTGTCATCATCACACACACACTTGATTATCTTTAGTTACTAAAGTCTCCTTTGTGAACATATTATTTATGAGAATAGGACCTTTACCCTGAAGTTTTCCAAAATATGGGGTAAATGTTATCAGTCTAAACTCTCAACCCAGTTGTAACAGCATAGTCTGTGTTAAGTCCCTTCATCATTGCTTCTAAACATGTTCTCTTCTTGGATGTAGGTGTCTTTTATCTCCAGTGTTTTGTGGTATATTTAAAATTGGGTAATATATTGTTTTTCTTTGCCCTAAAACTAACTTTTTTATTAAAGAAATTTTGCACTTGATAAACTCTTTGACTAACATTGTGTCTCATAAACATTGTGAACTACCACAATTTTATTCTCCAGGGTCTCTGCTTTCAAAATATATTTTATGTTTTGGTGGTTTTAAGTAATCTTTAGGGTCTAAAATATATATTTTTTTAAATGTGTGCAAAAAATGCAGAAATGGCTCTGACAGCAAACGAGTTAACCACTTGACAACTGCGCACTTAAACCACCTTAATAACCAGACCAATTTTCAGCTTTCGGTGCTCTCACAATTTGAATGACAATTACTCAGTCATACAACATTGTACCCAAATGAAATTTTCATCCTTTTTTTCACACAAATAGAGCTTTCTTTGATGGTATTTAATCACCGTTGAGTTTTTTATTTTTGCGCTATAAGAGAAAAAAGACTGTAAAAAAGTCAATTTTCTTTGTTTCTGTTATAAGATTTAGCAAATTCTTATTTTTTCTTCATAAATTTTGGCCAAAATTTATACTGCTACATAGTACAAATTGGTGTATATTATTTGATCTTCGTGAAATTTATAGAGTCCAAAAGCTATGGTGCCAATATCTGAAAATATATCACACCTCGAGTACTGACGGCCTATCTAATTTCTTGAGACCCTAACATGCCAGAAAAGTACAAATACCCCCCAAATGACCCCTTTTTGGAAAGAAGACATTCCAAGGTATTTAGAAAGAGGCATTGCGAGTTTTTTGAAGTTGTCATTTTTTCCCCACAATTCTTTGCAAAATCAAGATTTTTTTTCTTTTATTTTTTTTCACACAATTGTCATATTAGCAGGTTATTTCTCACACAACATATGCATACCACAAATTACACCCCAAAACACATTTTTGTGCAGGGAGCACCATCAGGCGTTCTGGAGCACCCAGGCCAATTCTGACATTTCTCTCCTACATGTAAAAATCATCATTTATTTGCTAGAAAATTACCTAGAACCCAAAACATTATATATGTGTTTTTTAGAAAAGACCTTAGAGAATACAATGGTGGTCGTTGCAACTTTTTATCTCGCACTGTATTTGCGCAACAATTTTCTAACGTGTTTTTTACGGGAAAAAAAACGTTTTGTGCTTGAAAAAAACAAACTGTAAAGTTAGCTTAATGTTTTTGCATAATATAAAAGATGAAGTTACGCCGAGTAAATAGATACCCAACATGTCGCCCTTCAAAATTGCACACGCTCGTGGAATGGCGCCAAACTTTGATACTTAAAAATCCCCATAGGCGACGCTTTAAATATTTTTACTGGTTAAATTTTTTAAATTACAGAGGAGGTCTAGGGTCAAAATTACTGCTCTCGCTCTAACGTTCGCAGAGATACCTCACATGTGTGGTTTGAACACCGTTTTCATATGTGGGCGGAACTTACGTATGCGTTCGATTCTGCATGCGAGCACACAGGGACAGGGGCGCTTTAAAAAAAAAAATATATTTTATTGTTAATTTTTCTTTATTTATTTTAGTTTGACACGTTTTTCCGCAAAAATGTATTTGTTGATCACTTTTATTCCTATTGCAAGGAATGTAAACATCCCTTGTAAAAGGAATACAGCATGAAAGGTCCTCTTTACAGTGAGATATGGGGTCAATAAGACCTTACTTCTCATCTCTAGGCTGGGAAGCCTGAAATAAAAAATGAAGTAAAAAAAACTATCCTGGCTTCGATCGTAGCGGTAAGTTGCTAGAAGCACCGGAGGATGGCGTGAGGGGGGGGGCGCCCCCTCTCGCCTCGCCTCCTGTAAGAATGATCAAGTGTATTGCAGAGTATTGGGGAGTATTGCAGAGTATTGCAGGTTATTGCTGAGTATTGCGGGGTATTGCAGAGTATTGCATGGTATTGCAGAGTATTGCGGAGTATTGCAGGGTATTGCAGGGTATTGCAGAGTATTGCATGGTATTGCAGAATATTGCGGAGTATTGCAGGGTATTGCAGAGTATTGCAGGGTATTGCAGAGTATTGCGGAGTATTGCAGGGTATTGCGGAGTATTGCGGGGTATTGCAGAGTATTGCATGGTATTGCAGAGTATTGTGGAGTATTGCAGGGTATTGCGGAGTATTGCAGGGTATTTCAGAGTATTTCAGAGTATTGTGGAGTAGTGTGGAGTATTGCGGAGTATTGTAGGGTATTGCGGAGTATTTCAGAGTATTGCGGAGTATTGCAGGGTATTGCGGAGTATTGCAGGGTATTGCAGGGTATTGCGGGGTATTGCAGAGTATTGCAGAGTATTGCAGGGTATTGGAGGGTATTGCGGAGTATTGCAGAATATTGCATGGTATTGCAGGGTATTGCAGAGTATTGCAGGGTTATGCAGGGAATTACAGAGTATTGCGGGGTATTGCAGAGTATTGCAGAGTATTGCGGAGTATTGTGGAGTATTTCAGGATAATGGAGGGTATTGCGGAGTATTGCAGAGTATTGCATGGTATTGCAGGGTATTGCAGAGTATTGCGGAGTATTGCATTGTATTGCTGAGTATTGCGGAGTATTGCGGGGTATTGCAGAGTATTGCAGATCAAGGATGACTGGATCTGTGATTGCAGTTGTCACAGATCCAGCTCACACTGCTGCTGCCTCCGCTCTCTTCCCCTCTCCTCTCACACTGTACCGATCGGTACAGAGAGGGGAGGGAGGAACCGGCATCTTCACATGACCCCAGTTTGTTTACAAGTGATCTCTCTGTCATTGGACGGAGCGATCACGTGGTAAACGGGTATCAGTGGCGATTTACCGTGATCCGTGATGCGCCGTGTCCTCTGGACCCGGCGGTCACAGACACTCCCATGTGCGCGCCCCAGGGGGCACGCGGGAGCGTGATTCTGGAAGGCCATAATTAACGGCCTCCCAGAGTTAAGAAACTGCCCTGTAGCCGTACTTTGGCTATGGGCCGGTTGCTAAGTGGTTAAAGCATAGTTCCAACCAAAAATGTTGTTAAGAAAGGCTTAGCACCTCTGCCAGTTGTGTTTGTTACCATACCATTCTCATGGGATTTTCCTGACAACTAAAGTGTGCACTCTAATGCCGTGTACACACGATCGTTTTTCGGCTTGTAAAAAACGTAGTTTTTTTAAAATGTAATTTAAAATGATCGTGTGTGGGCTTCACATCATTTTTCAGGTTCTGAAAAACGCCAAAAAAAAAATTTGAACATGCTGCATTTTTAAACAACGTTTTAAACTATGTCGTTTTTCGGGTTGTAAAAAATTATCGTGTGGGGGCTTAAACGACGTGAAAAACCCATGCGTGCTCAGAAGCAAGTTATAAAACGGGAGCGCTTGTTCTGGTAAAACTACTGTTTGTAATGGAGTAAGCACACTCATCACACTGTAACAGACAGAAAAGCACGAATCGTCTTTTACTAACACAAAATCAGCTAAAGCAGCCCCAAGGGTGGCGTTATCCGCATGGAACTTCCCCTTTATAGTGCCGTCGTACGTCACTGCGCTTTGCTAGAGCATTTTTTTTTCACTATCGTGTGTAGAGAACATCGTTTTACTGATGAAGTTGAAAAAAAGTCGTTTTTTCTAGAGGCTGAAAAACATTGTTTTTTACAAGCCGAAAAATGATTGTGTGTACGTGGCATAAGGCTTTTACCTGAAAGGTGCTTTTTTTACCATATAATGTTACCACCATAACATTTGTCAATGACTATGTACACTGTACATTGGCTACTTCACCCCGGTTGTGAGGAAGTATAAATATGAGCAAAACCTGCTGACCATGTCTCAGTTGGTGAAAAATGCAAAAATTTAAAACCGCAGAGGTGATCAAATACAAAAAAAAAACTATTTGTAGGAAAAAAGGCCATCAATTTTGTTTGGGTACAGCATCGCATGACCACGTAATTGTCAGTTAAAGCGACGCAATGTCGTATCGCAAAAAATGCTCTGGTCATTAAGTTGGCAAATTCTTTCGGGGTTGAAGTGGTTAAAGTGTAACTAAAGGCACAACTTTTTTTTTTTCTTAGCCCCAGTCAGTTTTCTGCCATCTGTTTCCCATAGGAGACATTTTCATTCACTCCCTGTCCCAGAGCAAAAACAGGAAGTGAGAGGAAATCCCTCCAAAGTGAGAGAATCCCAGTGTGTCACCATGGTCACCAAAACTAGTGTCTCCATTTGAATATTTCCCCTCTATTTCTGTTTTGGTGTCAACCCAAAATTCAGGATTTTCTTTTAATTTGCCTTTTGATGATAATAGTAAACAGGACAAATTGAGGGGGTGAATTTATTTATTACAAGCACTTATGTAGCGCTGTCAATTTACACAGTGCTTGTAATCTGAGGTCCCTAAGTTACATTCATACATACACATACTAGGGCCAATTTAGACAGGAGCCGATTAACCTACCAGCATGTCTTTGGAGTGTGGGAGGATCTCCCTAATCGGGGCACAAACAGCAATAACAAAAACAGGGGTTCTAATCCCTATCCACTCTATAAAAAAAAAAAGGAAAAGTTTTGGCTTTAGTTAAATTTTAAAGGAAACCTCTCCATATACAGTATAGCTAGGGAAATCTGAAATGCTTTTCTTACAAAGTCAATTTGTATCATCCACAATAGACACACTTCTCTAATTTGATCTAAGGCAGAGAGTGTTTTTTAGAATTTTCAGCATACACAAGTTTAAATGTGGCAAAGCAAATAGACAGGAAATTATAAAGTGATTTACAAAGTTAAAACAACATTTACATCTATTGATTGCTGCTGGCTTTTCCTCTACTATTTCTTTCAAATGCCTTTATTGATTTTGAAAAGTTTGAAGGTATGCTAATGTGAACAAATGAAAGTGTCTTTATAGATTTGTAAGAGAAGAACAGCCTGAAAAGTACGCTAAAGATATGTACCAAGCTCTGTCATCATTATAATCATCAAAAAGTGTTTATGTATATCTTTGATTGAACTTATTTACCCCTTATACTGTGTCTATCATTGTAGGGACATGACAGTTTAGTAATCAAAGAAGAGATACTTAAAAACATATTATGCTGTAATGGCAATGTCATTGTGACTTGCTGACTATGTATTTTGTTAGAACCCCAAATTGCTTCATGCTATAGAAGGTTGCCGACCACGACAATGTACACAACCATGTCTGCTTGTTGACGTGCTAGTAGGCAATCAGGAGCAGTAGAAGCGCATAGTAACCAACTGTTTTTACCACCTATCTGTCACCAGGTGAACAAGACCTAAGGGCAGTGGCGGCTGGTGCGCAAAATTTTTGGGGGGGCGCAAACAAACAAACAAAAAAAAACATAAATTGCAGCCTCACTGTGCTATCAAACGTTGCCACTGTGCCATCAAACGTGCCATTCCATCAAACACAGCCACTGTGCCAAAAAAAGCAGCCACTGTGCCCAGCAATTGTCACCACTGCACTGTGCCCAGCAATTGTCACCACTGTGCCCTTCAATTGTCACCACTGTGTCCAGCAATTGTCACCACTGTGCCCAGCAATTGGCGCCAGATTGCTTCCCCGTCCCCCAGCACTTACCTTTCTCAGGTCAGTCACGCTCCCTCGATGTCTTCTCCCAAGTCCCGCCCTCGTTGTCGCTTCAGCCAATCAGGTTACCGGTAACCAGACCCAGTGAACCTGATTGGCTAAGACAAGTGTCAGTGTTAACCAGGGAACGCACACCCCCTGCGTCCCTTGGTTAACTATTTGGAAGCCGATTAGAGCCAACAGGCTGTAACCAGAAAGCTGGCTCTGATAGGCACTTCCAAACACCAACAAACTGCTGTTATTCAGATGGCCGGCACTCACCAGGGGGGCGGTCATCTGATTAGTGGGCGGCAGCGGTGACACTACATAGAGATTCATGCATTGCATGAATCTCTATGTATTGTACACCTGACAGCGCAGGGGAGAGAGGGGGTGGCGTTCCTGCACCCACTATTGACGCACCACCGCTGTCTAAGGGTAAGTAGTACAGTCCTCTCTGATATCCTATTATAGGAAGATCCTTGTAACATTCCTATAACAAACTAATATGTATCACGTTTGACTTCTTAATCCACATAGTGATTATTGTAAAAGGACAAATCTGGCTATGGACAGTTCAAGCCACAAGACCACCAGGCAGAAAGTTATCTGCCTATCCTCGCTTACCTCCCACAGTGCTGGGATCTGCTGCAGTATTCTCCCAGTGGTGCACATGGATCCTTCACTCTTTTCCCCAGTGAGTAAGCAAATGATTGGCACCAGATTGCAGTGAATTGTGGAAAATCTCACTGTGCAATAAAGGCTTTGTTAGATTAAAATTCGATTACATAAGTTATATTATCACTTGTAGAACTTGCTTTTTCATTGCCCAAAACTCTAGCAAGGTGGCACCAAGGGAGAAATATATAACCTGGGAAACAAGGGATAATGTAATATAAGCAATTAGAGTAATCTGCAGTGGAGGGTTTCTTGTCTTTTTTTCTATATTTTCTGCATATTATGACTCTCTGTCTGGTTTTCATCCATCATTAGGTTGATCATCCTACGTCACTGCTACTTCTGCACCATCTACACCTTTGTTTGCCTCTTTGAACATCAGTTTACATGTTGTCATAAGATTCTCATTCACATAAACCAGGCATGTCCAAAGTCCGGCCCAGCCTGCCAATCACAGCCCGTGGGCCGGTTTCGGACGATCTTGACATGTATATCTTTTGTGGCCCCCAACGAATCCCCGAGCGCCGGCTGCCTTGGAGGAGAGGGACAAGTGGCGTGCAGACAGGAGAGTATTTCCTGTTTACACAGCGTCCTGTGTAAAGAGGTCCGTCGAGAAAACAGGAGATTATCCTGTTTGTCTGTTGGTGCTCATACCGCCCCCTCCCTGTCTCCTCTGCAAGCTGCACTGATGGCAATGGTGAGTCTGCATTCATGGCAATACAGTGGGTGCTGCATTCATGGCAATACAGTGAGTGCTGCATTCATGGAAATACAGTGGGTGCTGCATTCATGGCAATACAGTGGGTGCTGCATTCATGGCAATACAGTGGGTGCTGCATTCATGGCAATGCAGTGGGTGCTGCATTCATGGCAACAGAGTGGGTGCTGCATTCATGGCAATACAGTTGGTGCTGCATTCATGGCAATACAGTGGGTGCTGCAGTCATGGCAATACAGTGGGTGCTGCATTCATGGCAATACAGTGGGTGCTGCTCTTATGGCAATGGAGTGGGTGCTGCATTCATGGCAATGGAGTGGGTGCTGCATTCATGGCAATACGTGGGTGCTGCATTCATGGCAATACAGTGGGTGCTGCATTCATGGCAATGGAGTGGGTAGCATTCATGGCAATGGAGTCGGTGCTGCTTTCATGCCAATGGAGTGGGTGCTGCATTTATGGAAATACGGAGGGTGCTGCATTAATGGCAATGGAAAGGGTGCTGCATTCATGGCAAATTTAATTGGCTGATAAATTAAGTTTTAGTTTTATTCATCATGATATAAAATAACAGATGTGGGCAGGGGCGGACTGACAACTCATGGAGCCCCCGGGCAATAGGAGATCCTGGGGCCCCCTGTTTTTCCAACTGATCACCAATGTAAGGAGCATTCTTCCCACTGACCACCAATGTAAGGAGAATTCTTCCCACTGAACACTAATGTAAGGAGCATTCTTCCCACTGATCACCGATGTAAGGAGCATTGTTCTCACTGACCGCCAATGTAAAGAGCATTCTTCCCACTGACCACAAATATAAGGAGCATTCTTCCCACTGACCACTGACCACCAATGTAAGGATCATTCTTGCCACTAACCATCAATGTAAGGATCATTCTTGCCACTGACCACCAATGTAAGGATCATTCTTCCCACTGATCACCAATGTAAGGGCCGTTCTTCTCACTGAATTTTTTTTTTCAGGGGGCGCAACATTTCATTCTTGGACCCAGGCAGCACAATGTCTTGGGCCAGCCCTGGTTAATACGTATCTATGTGCTGCATTATATCTAATTTTCTAAATATTTCAAAATATAAAAACATGCTACATTTGTGTGCATGTACCTTAAGTTGTCCTGTTAAAATGGTGAACATACAAAAATCCATACATCACATGTATTTTCACATACCTATTCTAAATGGTTTCTCCTGTCTTTGCAGAACAAATTACCAAAACAGTGTGCACAAAATTCACAAAAACTTGCAGTAATACATGTCAAATGCACATTACAGTGAATGCACTAATGTGAAAAAACAACAAACATTATAATGAAGCACTGCTACAATTGATTCTGATTCTTATAATCCCATAGAAACAAAGAAGAGAGATGGCAGAAAAAAAGAAGGGGACCCCAGATCCCACCCCCCTATGTGAATGGGTATGGGGTACATAGTACCCCTACCAATTTAACAAAAAAGTGTACAAAGTTAATAAAGACAGAAGACAAGTTTTTGACAAATCGTTTATTAAAAAATAAAAAACATATCCTCCAATTTAGATCCATCCTAAATCACAACGCTCATCGTACAGCCACACCCGAAAAAAAAAAAAAAAAGAGGTCCATTAATGACAAACGCTCCCCCCTGTGATGTCAGTGGCCCAGCATTCACCGCTCGGTGATGTCACAAGGGGGACTGTGCCACCAGGTGGCGTTGCCAGTTGGCCCCTCTCATACCTACATAAGATCTGTCAAAGAGCGGAGGAGGCATTCGGCGGTCAGCCGTCAATAAAGTTGGACTTTTTTGTTCTTTTTCGGGTGAGGCAGGCAGCATGATTGACAATGGATTTACATCTGGGGACACTGTTTTTTTTTTTTTTTTTTTATAAAGGAATTGTCAAAAAGTGTCTCTTTTCCTTTTATTACTTTCTGCCACTTTTTTGGTGAATAGGTAGGGGTATTATTTATGTACCCTATCTGGGGGCCTTCTTTTTAAAGGGGCTTTCAGATCCTGATAAGCCCCTCACCTTCAGACCCCCACAACCACAGCCCAGACTTATGTTCTATGCATGCTAAAGATGAGCCACTTTACAGGCAGGCTAAGGGGACCCCCAGACACTTAAAGACATGTTTCATTTTTATTGTTGCACTTTAAGCATCGATAAAAATAACTGCTTATAAAAAGATGATTTTTTTAAATATATATTGCATTGATAAATGTCCCCTAGGGCAGTACCCGGCCCCCCATACCCCTTTTATGGCCAACTACTTACATACTTGCATATAAGCCTTCAAAATGGGCACTTTTGGTTTTTCCTGTTCGGCTCCCATAAACTTCAATTTGGTTCATTGTTCATGTTACAAGAGTCCACACAACGTGGAAAACAACCGGCCACAGATCACCGGTACACATTACATAAGTAAAAAAAAAAAGGGGGGGTATTAAACAACACAGAAGGTATCACACTGAACTGGTGATACACCCTCCCCAAAACCTTGCCTAGATAGTTACACAGTTGTCATGAACCTCCAGCCAGAGGCGGTCCTTCCGGATATGGGACACAGTCACGTGGCTCTCCAAGTAGACTTACCGGATAACAGCAGGAAAGCGGTGTCCCCCCCCCACCTACACAAGAAAAAGTTCTACTGAGAGGAAACAGTCTCCCGTACCCCAAATGGTTAGTATTAAACCCCCTCAATTACCCACTAGTCCTCCATCATCCCAAACACATACTACCTTGTTGACCAACGCCTTCCAGGCCTCCATAGTAGGAGTCACCGAGCTCTTCTACAATAGGATAATACGTTTTTTGGCATAAAATAGCAATAGGGTAAGGAGAGTGAGTATAGCCCTGGTAGTAGCCAGGGCTCCACCAGATGCAATAGGCACACCTCAATAGACAAGAACTGTCAATGGTTAAATATATAACCATTAGTAAAGTTCTTGTTTTAAGAAAATGCCCAAAAAAAGTATAAATAGAATGCTAATGATTTGCACATATTGCTGTTTTTTTTTTAAATGTGCTATAGGAAAACCTTAACAACACAACTAATGACATTTATCTGTCAATTAGCACTTAAGGAACGCACTTTAAACAGTCATTATTGATTCCTGAATCTTGTAAACATGCACTTGATTTAGTATGTAGGATCCTAATAAATTTCTAAGCTGTCACTATGGCAATAGATGACAGCTGTAAGTAAGAAAAGAAAACCAAGTGGTAATATGTAACAAACAATAGTATGGAACATAAGTTCAACATATCTACATCCTATTACTTCTGGATCTATGTATGATTGCAACCTCTGACCCTTGTGTTGTAACACCAGTGTACATATGTGCACTGCAAGCTTCTTCTTTTTTTGAATACAATTATATAATGTAGTTTATTTCAGTTCTATTTCAGTTACATTTCTTCAAAATCTGTTGATTGCCAGGGAAGAGAAGATAATTAATGGATTTGCAAAATTGATGTTAAAGGCTTGCTTAGCACAAACAGTTGTCAAAATGGGTGCATCGAAGGAGAAAACGACTGCATGCTGCATCAGTGATCAGTGCTCTGTCATACTTTTTCTTGTGTATAGATCTTCTGTTCAGCATAGAGATCAATGATATTTCACATATATACATAATTTTATCTCCCACTGCTTATATTAAATACCCACTGCCTAACGTTAGATATAACAATAGGATCTTTATAAAGGGGTATAAAAAGTATGTGCTATACCGTGTTAAAACAAGTAGGTGTCAAAAATTAAACTTATCACTAATGAACGTGAAAGAATATCAGGAAGAGTAAGAACCAAAAATCATGAATAAGTAATATCCGAAAATGTAAATATAAAACTGCCAACAACTGTAGTGTCACAACATACACAATCAGTATTTTTAACATAAATATGAGTGGCGCTAAATCAAAAGTGTTAATATTTCCAAATAAAACCCCAAATACTGAAATAATCATATACAGAAATATAATATGAAGCAGTTAATCAAACATTGCTATGTTCAATAAATGTTAATAAAAAAAAAACACAGTGATTATTAGTTCATAACAGCCCTGATAGGCAGTGCCTCCAAAATCCATTGCTGTGTAAGTTGGGTGACGTCACTTCCGGTCGCGGCCAAGACTAGAAGTTTGTATGTGTTAGCGATCATTTGCTATGTGACCCCACGGTTTCATTCTTTGGATGTTAACAGTAATTTTAACAAAGTCTCTACATTTTTAATAAACTTGTTACCAATACTACACTATGAGGATTCTCATTCATATTTCATATGCTGGTCATTTGAATACCAATAACCATTGAGTGATATGTACCCCATGGAGATCTGTGATTTAATTAAAGCGTGTTACATTAAATCTCAAGGAGAGCGGTCATTGTACATCATGGTGGAGCACTTGGATTGAGCACTGGATTGCATGATTTCTTTATATATGACTGGGTTTAAAATATTTTTGCAGCACTCTATTAAGAATGCTGGGCTATTATGAACTGATGATCACTGTGTTTTTTTCATTAACATTTATTGCACATAACAATGTTTGATCACCTTTTTTATATTATATGTTTCTGTATATGATTATTTCAGCATTTTTTTGGTGTTTTATTTGGAAATATTAAGACTTTTGATTTAGCGTTTAGAAAACAATACTATCTTACTGATTAGTCTACTCAATCTGACCCTTTTAGTAAATGTCTTAATGTTGAAAACTTTGAACGTTCTAAAATACTCTAAAGTTACCGCTACAAAATGCTCATCTCCAGCAAACAGTGATTGTATTAATGTCGATGTTGCCCTCAAATTGGCACCAAACATCAAACATTCTTTACTGTTTAAAGTGGAGGTTCACCAGGAAATGTTAATTTTTAACATTAGATTCATGCTCATTTTGTCAAGGGGAATCGGGTAGTTTTTTAAAAATCAAAGCCGTACTTACCGTTTTAGAGATACATCTTCTCAGCCGCTTCTGGGTATGGGCTGCGGGACTGGGCGTTCCTATTTGATTGACAGTCTTCTGACAGGCTTCCGACGATCGCATCTATCGCGTCATGATTTTTCGAAAGTAGCCGAACGTCGGTGCGCAGGCGCCGTATAGAGCCGCACCGACGTTCGGCTTCTTTCGGCTACTCGTGACGTGATGTATGCGACCGCCGGAAGCCTGTCGGAAGACTGTCAATCAAATAGGAACGCCCAGTCCCGAAGACCATACCCGGAAGCGGCGGAGAAGATCGCTCTCTAAAACGGTAAGTACTGCTTCGTTTTTAAAAAAACTACCCAATTACCCTTGACAAAATGAGCACGAATCTAATGTTAAAACATTTTTTTCGGGTGAACTCCCGCTTTAAGCTGTTGTGGTCGCAAACAAACAGCATGGAGAACAAATCCATGGCGGGTTACCACAAAAGATGTATTTTTTTAATCAGTTTTCTGAAATTTGTAATACACAGTTTAGGAGATATTTACAATGTCACCGAACGCTGTCCTCTTCTGCGCATGTGCGATTATGCTTTACCTTTTCAGGGAAATAAAGAGGAAGTAAAACCCATCAGGGTTTACTTTGTCTTTAATACTGTACAGTAAAAGAAAAAAAAGAAGAATCACAGTTTTGTCTTGTGTCTGGTGTTCATCCGTGTAAAACTGTGGTGTATATGTACAGTAAAGTAAATCACTTCCAGGTGCTCCGAACACACATTACGCCCACCCCACCCAGGTGGGAGTGTCTCTGAGTGTCTCTGAGTGTCTCCAGGAAGCACTGGGAGCCACCATTTCCCCCAAGCCTCTGGCCACATACAGTGCTGTTTACTGTACATATGTTGTTCGTCTTTCAAAACACTTGTATACCGGGTTACTCGTAAACTGAGGTAATACTGTACTTTGTACAAGTATTTGTGCTGTTTTCAGTTTCAATAAAATATTTATTGTGAAGAAAAAAATATAAAACTGGAAGGGTTTAACCCTTGCCTACTCTATACAAAGAGCACAGTGATATGCCATTATGTTAGACAGGAATTTATGTGGGTGGTGTGACAGGCAAATCATGCCTGCGCCTAAAGTGTAAAGATATGCCAGTCTGGATTATTATGCTTAAAGTAGATGTAAACCCTTACTGAATGAGATTTAATTTGCTAGAACAATGTGTGTCATAAAAAATTTGCATGTTTTTTGTTAAATAAAATACTTATGTTCATTTTTCTTCCCTTGTTGCATCTCAGTGCTGTTGACCTCTTGCAAGCTTTTTAAAACAACTTCTTGTCTACATACATGTATTCCAATGATTGCTTCATGGCATTTTTTGGACTGGGTTTCCTGATGGTGAGAACAGTGGACCATGTCTGTATTACATCTTTTGAAATGACTAGAACAAGTATATAGATAAAGACTTTTTCTGACATTTTCGTGAAATGTAAACTTTTTCTAGATTAGTGAATCTGAAAGAATAGAAGCCAGTGGGTAACAACTAGATGACTAGCACGTTCAAAAGGTGGGCAGCTATGGTAACCCTTAATTTCTTCCCTGACAGGTTTTCTTGAATAAATAGATTATTGGAAGCATGTGTGAAGTGCATAGGCTGCAAAAGGATTTGGTTTTGCTACATAAATTATACTGTAAGGTTTTATGCACTCCCCAGTCTTTTCATGTCGAAAGTAGAGCTGTCTTGCAGCATTTGTCTTAACCACACATTATTGAATATCTTTAGTATCATAAAAGCTGCCATATGGTTGATGCACTTATACTAATTATCATCCTGTCCTATTCTTTTTCCCTAATGGCTGTGTGGATTGATTTAAGGAAGATGCATCTGGTATGACTGTGAATACCAAAAACAATATGTTTACATGTACAGCTTGTTAAATGTATTTAAATGGCTTCTTAAATGTATTCTTTATTACCAATAAAGGCAGTGAATATGCTTAACAGATAATGCTGATGTGTCACATATGCTCTGTGAAATTACAGTAACGTACATTAAAAGTCTAACAATTTTCTATAAATATCGCTCTTGGGATTTAAGCATGAGAAAAAAACGGAATATCACATATTTGGGGAAAATATAACGTTTGTTTTGTTAATGAAACTATTGTGTTAATAAAGCTGAACATCTCATAAAATTAATTGTAATCACACATAAGACTTAGGCTGTCTGAATATTATCAGACAAAATGGCTAAGTAGTTGCGATGGTAGGTACAGTTTAAGGTCTCTGTACACGGGCCAGTTGAAAACCTCTTATGAATGCTGGATACTGACAGCTGATAACCGACAGCGAAAAACTTCCATCTCACAGCTTTTACATACTGAGTTTATGTGAGTTTAGAAAATTAGCAGCAGTTATGAGCATTTCAGTTTAGAAACATTTTTTAAAGATATCCTCAGGAGACCCTCCCAAATGCCCACCGTCTTTCTCTCTCTCTCTCTCTGCGTCGCTCTCTCTCTCTCTGTCTGTCTCTCCCTCTCTGTCTCTGTCTGTCTCTCTCTTTGTCTGTGTCTCTCTCTCACTGTGTTTGTCTCTCTTTCTCTGTCTCTGTCTGTCTGTCTTTCTCTCTCTCTCACTGTCTTCTTCTCTCTCTCTGTCTGTCTCTCACTCTCTTTGTCTCTCTCTTTGTGTCTCTCTCTGTCTGTCTCCCTCTGTCTGTCTCTCTCTCTCTGTGTCACTGTCTTTCTCTCTCTCTCTGTCTGTCTTTCTTTGTCTGTCTGTCTGTCTCTCTGTCTGTCTGTCTCTCTGTCTCTCTTTGTCTGTCTCTCGCTCTTTCTTTATCTGTCTCTATCTCTCTGTGTATGTGTCTGTGTGTATGTCTATATCTCTCTCTCGGCCTGTGTCTGTCTCTCTCTGTCTGTCTCTCTCTTTCTCCCCCTGTTCCCCGCATTTGGCATTTGAAATGAAAATAAACTACCATCCTGAAGGTGATTTTATCTGCTTTCAAAAAAATGCCAGTAAACTCAACTGCCTCTAAACTTCTATAAAAGACTGAGTGTACATATACAGCAGTGTTTCTCAATTCCAGTCCTCAGGCCCCCCCAACAGGTCAGGTTTTCAGGATTTCCCTCAGATGAAAAGGCTGTGGTGATTACTAAGGCAGTGAAACTGATCAAATCACCTGTGCAAAATAATGGAAATCCTGAAAACCTGACCTGTTGGGGGGGCCTGAGGACTGGAATTGAGAAACACTGATATACAGAGAAGATAACAGAGGAGAGTTCAGGGGCTGATGAAAAAAAACAACCAACTGCATAAGACCTTACTGTAAAACATGTCAAAGTTGCAAAACTGTGCTCATGCATTAAGATTTATTTTAGCTTTGTCAAGAAGGGTTTTCTTTTCTTTTTTTTAAATAACAAACATGTCACACTTACCTCCTCTATGCAGTTGGTTTTGCACAGAGTGACCCTAATCCTCCTCTTCTGGGGTCCCTCAGTGGTGCTTGTGTCTCCTCTTCTTCTCGAGTTCCCCGTTGGAAAAGCACTCTCCTTCACGACAATCGTGCAGGCCCGTTCCCGTGTCCTGCTGATGTGTCTATTAACACAGACAGCAGGACTCGGTCCCATCTCCCGGTGCCCACGTCATTGGATTTGATTGACAGAAGCGGGAGATTTACTACCATCAAAAAAGCTTTAAGTGTCCTAAATAAAATTATAAAAATGTGGGTATAGTTTTGCACAACTGAGTAATTGTTATTCAAAATGTGACATCGCCTGGGTAGGAAGATGGGTCAAAGTGTCCAGTATTGAGGTGGTTAAAGGCAGTGACGGCTGCATGTATATTTATTTTGGGGGGGCGGCAAACAATCCACAAGCCTCCACCTTCTCCTCCAGTCAGTCATCTAGCAGCACTTTCTCCAGGCGGCATCTCCTCCTCCTTGTGCTTCTTAGGGCTCCCCCTGGGTCTCCTCCCTCCTCCTTCTCATGGCCGATAGGATCGCTTCTCCTCTCGGCCATCCATGCTGGAAGAGATATGTTTATATCACATTAGCCCTCTCACATTTGTGACCCAACACAGAGTAAATTGTGAGTCGTAAATTTGATGCTGTGTAAACCAGAACAAGACATTGCCTGTCCCTGGGACAAGCTAAGTGAATAAATACATGGACATAGAGAAATCAATCAGCCATGTAAGCCCATAAAGGGAAGGTAAGGCAAACACAGGGAATATAATTACACTAATATCTAGTTAAATCAACTAAATCATTTGAACGTGTACCATGCCTTTAAAAAGCTACTGACTCTGAAATCTGCCACTCTGAAAACTAGCAAAGATGGGGTTGATTTACTAAAGGCAAATATACTGTGCACTTTAGGTCCTCTTGCTCCAGAGCTTAGTAAATGAGGTAAAGCTTCACTTTGCAAACAATACTCAATCATATGCCAGGAAAATAAATAAAAAAGTAAATAAAGCTCAATGTCACAGGCCCCATACACACGACCAGTTTCCTCGGCAGAATTCAGCTTCCGACCGAGTTTCTGGCTGAATTCTGCCGAGGAAACTGGTCGTGTGTACACTTTCGGCCGAGGAAGCCGACGAGGAGCTCGGCGAGGAAATAGAGAACATGTTCTCTATTTCCTCGTTGTTCTATGGGAGCTCTCGTCCCGCCGAGCTCCTCGGCGGCTTCAGTGCTGAACTGGCCGAGGAACTCGATGTGTTTGGCACGTCGAGTTCCTCGGCCGTGTGTACGAGGCTTCACAGTTAAGTTTTTCTCATCACTGGGCTTCAGTTTGCCTTCATTTTATTATTTTAATGTTATAAATAAATATTTTCTAAATAAGCCTTAACGGAGCTGGATGAAGGAGACACGGTTTCAATAGTTTGATAAGCATTAAATAAAGCATCAGCTATTTACAAATTTGCACTAGGGACGTCCATGCACTGCCCCCTCTATTCATGGCTGCCACCCCCTATTCATGCTCTATTCACTGCCGCCACCCCCTATTCATGCTCTATTCATTGCCGCCACCCCCTATTCATGCTCTATTCATTGCCGCCACCCCCTATTCATACATCCCACCCCTTTCAGGACACCAGGCGCATAAATTACAGCAATGTTTTTTTTTTAAGGACCTGATTAGAGCCAGAGGCCCCTATCCCCGCCACTCCTTGATTTCTGCTGCTGCCCGATCCCCACTGCCTAGATGGGGTAAGTGAACCGGCCGGCAGACAGGTGACGTGGGGGGGGTGGTTTGGTTTATTTGCTGCCCCCCTAAACAAAAAGCCATGAGCCGCCACTGAATTTACATAAAAAGTATAACTAGATGCATGTTTATATATTTAATCACAAACTTAAAGGAAACCTGCTGGAGGGGAAAGAATACTAAACAACCAGCAGAATAACATGGCTGACAGCATAACCCATAAACATATGATTGGTAGAGGGAAATTTCAGCACAATCAGGTGAAGTGAAATCACCTGACGTTTCTTGAGCTTCAAATGTACTTGTCATGAACAAAATATGATGGCTGTCATTAGAGACGTAATTCATGCGTGCTTGTCTCAAACTAGGACACACATTACCACTGGGTTCACTTTAATCTCTTGCTGCCCATGCAATGTGCAGAGGTAAAGAAGGTGGGCTTTAACCCTTTCGCTGCCTGAGCCGTTTTTGCGTTTTTTGCACACATGTTTGGAATTTCTTTTTAGGCATGAAGATTACACAAAACCCACAAACATTATATATTTTCTGAAAGCAGACACTCTAGAGAATAAATTTGTGTAGTTTCAATTGTTTATGTCAAACAATATTACCGCTAAGGTGTAGGAAATGCATTTTTTTAAAAAAAGACCCACTGAAGTGAATTTTAGAGCAAACAAACAGAATAAACTACCCACGTTTTTGGTAAAATATAAAAGATGAGCTTGCACCAAGCAAAAAGACACCCAACATGTCAAATCTTAAATCTGTGTGCATTGTGAAATAGCGACAAACTTCAGTACCCTATATTTTCTATAGGCAATGCTTCAAAATTCCCTTATAGGTATCAGTTTAGTGTTACAGAGGAGTTCTTGTGCTAGAATTATTGGTCTCACTCCAGCATGCGCGGTGATATGTAACATGTGTAATGCAGTAGTAAGTGCCCCAATGCATGAGTTTTCATTTGTATGTGCATAAATGAGGGTACCGCAAAGATTTTCGCTGCAGCCAGTGGATTGTGTGTGAAACCCCCCCCACTGTCAAGTCCGTACGACGCATGCAGTTGTGTTACAACAGGAAGGGACCATCCTCAAACTGTTCCCACAGAGTTGGGAGCATGAAAATGTCCAAAATATCTTGGTATGCTGATGCCTTAAGAGTTCCCTTCACTGGAACTAAGGGACCAAGCCCAACCCCTGAAAAACAACCCCACACCATAATCCCCCCTCCACCAAATGATTTGGACCAGTGCACAAAGCATGGTCCATAAAGACATGGATGAGTGAGTTTGGGGTGGAGGAACTTGACTGGCCTGCACCTCATTCTGACCTCATCCCGATAGAACACCTTTGGGATGAATCAGAGCAGAGTCTGCGAGCCAGGTCTTCTTGCCCACATCAGTGCCTGACCTCACAAATGCGCTTCTGGAAGAATGGTCAAACATTCCCATAAACACACTTCTAAACCTTGTGGACAGCATTCCAAGAATAGTTGAAGCTGCTTATACCTACAAAGGGTGGGCCAATGCAATATTGAACCCTACCGACTAAGACTGGGATGCCATTAAAGTTCATGTGCATGTAAAGGCCGGTGTCCCAAAACTTTTGGCAATATAGTGAATGTATTAACATTTTTTTTTTCAAAACGTGAATCTTTAACCTCTTTACCACCGGGCTTGTTTTTCAGATTCGGTGTTTACGAGACTAAAACAGTTTTTTTTGCTAGAAAATTACTTAAAACCCCCAAACATTATATATATTTTTTTCTAACACCCTAGAGAATAAAATGGCAGTCATTGCAATAATTTTTGTCACACCGTATTTGCGCAGCGGTCTTACAAGCACACTTTTCTTGAAAAAAAACACTTTTTTGAATTAAAAAATAAGACAACAATAAATTTGGCCCAATTTTTTACATATTGTGAAAGATAATGTTATGCCGAGTAAAATGATACCCAACATGTCACGCTTAAAAATTGCGCCCGCTCGTGGCATGACGTCAAACTTTTACCCTTAAAAATCTCGATAGGCGACGTTTAAAAAATTCTACAGGTTGCATTTTTTGAGTTACAGAGTAGATCTAGGGCTAGAATTATTGCTCCCGCTCTAGCGATCGCGGCGATACCTCACTTGTGTGGTTTGACCACCGTTTTCATATGCGGGCGCTACTCGCGTATGCGTTCGCTTCTGTGCGCGAGCTCGTCGGGACGGGGCGCTTTAAAAAAAAAATGTTTTTTTTTTTTATTTTTTTTATTTAGTTAATAATATTTTACACTGAAATTAAAAAAAAAAAAAATATCACTTTTATTCCTATTACAAGGAATGTAAACATCCCTTGTAATAGAAAAAAGCATGACAGGTCCTCTTAAATATAAGATCTGGGATCAAAAAGACCTCAGATCTTATATTTAGACTTAAATGCAAAAAATAATTGAAACTAATTTTTTCAAATGACAAAAAAAAATGTTGCTTTAAGACGCTGGGCGGGACTGACGTTTTGACGTCACTTCCGCCCAGCAGAGCTATGGGGACGGGTGAAGGAAATTTTTCCTTCACTCGCAACCCCAGTCAGCTTCCGAACAGTCCCGATCGCCTCCGCCGCTACCGACTGCTCCGGTAAGCGGCGGAGGGCGCGGGAGAGCGGAGGGAGGGGGGGCCCTCTCCCGCCACCGATAACGGCGATCTCGCGGCGAATCCGCCGCGGAGACCGCCATTATCGTGTACACCACCGCCCACTGAAAAGATGGATACCTCGGTTTTGGCAGCAGCTGCTGCCGTTACCGAGATAGCCATCTTTAAAAACAGGACGTCTTTTGGACATGGGGCGGTGGTCAAGAGGTTAATATCACTTTAAGCCACATGATGAGTCAAGATTTCAAATTCTAACAAAAACAAAATAATAGTGTTTTTGCATTTTCTTTGTTGAGCAGTGCTGTTGATTGTTGCACTGTGCAGAGGATGTGTTGGATCATTGGAGACCCAGATCTCGGTGTTGAGCAGTGATGCCATCCAGGAGCTTTGCTAGGATTGTATTTGACCTGGGAGATTTCAGGGCACCAGCAAATGTGTGTGCTGTCAAATTTGGAAATGTCTAAGGCCAACTTTGGTCCCATTACTGGGGACAACCCACTAGTGTCAGGATCACTTTAGAGGGCAAAGAAATAATCACCTGTTTCCAAGGTATCACTCACTCACTAGGCAAAACAGCAAGGCATCAGCAAAGAAGTGATACCTTTGTGTTCTGACTAGTAAAGGAGTAACACTGTGGAAACAGGGGAGTAGATTTTCTAACTTCTATAAGGATTCTGTCACTTGTAAATTTTTGCCAGTATCGGGATCAGATGTGTGACATGGTTCCAAGGGACTCTTTACCTCTATGCGGTGTACACTGTGGTGACATGGCTCATGGAAGGTACTGCTGGCTGTGATTGGGAGGGGAGTCAAGCTGACCATGTAGGAACAAATGGCAGAAAAAATGGAGGCACAAATTATAGCAAAGGTGGGCTACTGGTGGCAGTTACTGAGTGGAGGGGGCCAAGGTGGTCCTGGAAATGTAGCTGTCTTTGAATGAGGACATAACTGAAGGATGGAAAAGTGGTCATCATGGGCCAATTTACTTTCCCCTATTCACAGTCAGCAGCAGCTCCATGACATTTTTTCCCCCTCCCCACATTCACACCCACAAGCCTGTAATGCCATAAAAGTAATGAATAGGTTCCTTGTTGGTTTGCAGTTTCTGTCCTGACTTGCAGGTTTAGAGCAGTGGCATGGACAGTACATCCCCTGCAGAACTCCAAGCCCTCATTAACATGCAACATACTGTATGTGCTTCTTGGTGTCACTGTTACTGCCAGCAGGAATTCGCACACTAGCAAGAAGCAATGTTGGGGGGGGGGGGGCATCATGACATCTTTAGTGCAGCCACACTCCCCCAGTTCCAGAATCAGTGCAGCAATTTGTGAGTACCTATAAATCAGGGTGTTCAGCAGCCAACAGATAAGGTAGAGAGGCCTCCATAGTCAGGGAGCCAAGTAAGAGATGATGGGAGCATTCCATGGGTGCCCGAAGCTAACACCACCCCTTTTGCCAGCACAGAGCATTTTAATCTAGCTTCAGCACAGTAATGTGTCAATTTAAAAAGGACTACCGCAGCCTGACTGCATTACAGAAAAAAAAAAGCTTTAATTGGGCTTTAAAGTGGACCTAGCATCATATATTTTTGAGTGCATATATGCTAAGCAATGTGTAAGTATATCACTTACAGGCATTTAGTATCTCTCAGAGATTAGAACTCACATTGAAAATATCCTAAATGTTATTTTCCAGAAGTGTAGAGTCATCTTTGCTCAGGTACTATGCCGTGTCAGCAGTCACTTTCTTGACTGAAATCCTGGCTTATAGATTTTGGCCCAGATTCACAAAGGAGATACAACGGAGTATCTCAGATACTCCGTCGTATCTCTGAGGCCCCGTACACACGAGAGGATCTATCCGCTGGAATTGATCTGCGGATCAGTTCCAGCGGATAGATCCGCTGGTGTGTACAACCCAGCGGATCTGTTTCCACGGATTTTTATCCCCTGGGATGGATTTCAAGCGGAAAAAATTTGAAGACATGCTTTCAAATCTATCCGCTTGAATCCATCCAAACGGATTGATCCGCTGGTCTGTACAGACTCACTGGATCAATCCGTCCGAATGGATCCCCCCCATGCGTCGTAGTGATTCGACGCATTCGTGGAATTCATTATATGACTGCGTCGCGCACGTCGCCGCGTCATCATCGCGGCGACGGCGCGACACGTCATCGCGATGGGATTTCGGTGCGGATTTCGATCCTATGGTGAGTACACTCCATCGGATCCAAATCCGCGGAAATCCTCGAGAGGATTTATCCGCGGAAACGGTCTGTTGGACCGTATCCGCGGATAAATCCTCTCGTGTGTACTAGGTCTCAGAGTATCTATGCGACTGATTCATAGAATCAGTTACACATAGATAGCCCTTAGATCCGACAGGTGTAATTGTTTTACACTGTCGGATCTTAGGATGCAATACCGCGGCTGGGGGGAGTTTGCGGCGTAAACCAGCGTCGGGTATTCAAATTAGGAGTTACGGCGATCCACGACGGTTTTTCGCATTCGCTACGTCGCTGCTAGTCTAGTTTCCCGTCGCAAAGTTAGTGGTCGTTTTCGGTGCCCTAACTTTACACAGCACACGTATTGCTGTATAAAGTATGGCCGTCGTTCCCGCGTCGAAATTTAAAATGTTTTCCTTCTTGCGTAAGATGTCCGGGAATATGGAAGTACGCTACGCACGTCGCCGTTCAAAAAAATGACGTCACTTCGCAGAAAAGCACGGCGGGAAATTCAAAAGGGAGCATGTGCCCCTTTGAATTACGCGGGCTTACTCCGGAGGCCGCCGGCGTAGGTTTTCATTGCAAGTGCTTTGTGAATCAGGCACTTGCGATGAAAACTTGCGGCGGTGTAACGTATCTACGATACGTTACGCCGCCACACTTCTACGTGAATCTGGCCCTTTGTTTGCATCTTTCATCGCCTATATAAAATCGTTTTTAATATATATATATATATATATATATATATATATATATATATATATATATATATATATATATATATATATGGAGCAATTATTCTTCCTGATTGGTTCAGGGGTACTAACCTCCATAACACCCCCCCCCCTCCCTTAACCCTTGGCTTGTCCCTTTTTTTTGGTCTTATACCATATACTATATAACTATATATGATTAATTTATATCTCTATTCTACTTATTTTCTTTTCTCTCTTTCTACTATGACAGGGCAATGGAAAGTACATATTTTTTGAAATTATTTTCTATTTGTTTTTTATAATTCATATATTAATTTATATATGTCTGTTATTTGTAGCAAGTGCGTTTCATATCTTTTCTTTGCATTGTAATACTTTAAATCTCAGTGTCACAGTGTCTATATAGCTTTTGACACAGATCAGCCTTCTGTTCAGTCCCCATTTGGACCTCAATCAGACCACAACTTACAATCACTGACAGATTCTAAGTATGAGGCCTTGTACTCACGACCGGATCTGTGCGCTGGAAACTGTCTGCCGGACAGTTTCCGGCGTACAAGGCTGATTTTTGTTTGGTTCCGCTGGCTTGTACACACCAGCGGACCAAATTACCGTCGTACCGGAACGCGTGCACGTAAACTACGTACGACGTCACTATAAAGGGGAAGACCAAACTTAATGGCGCCGCCCTCTGTTCCTCTTTTGCTAGTTACGGGTTTGCTCGTGTTAGTGAAGGTTTGGTTAGAGCTGATTCGCGCTTCTCGGTCTCCAGGCTTTGACAGCGTGTATTCACGGGTTCAGTGCGTGTGCTTGCGGGATCGTAGTTGTCATTCGGCTATAGGCTAGCAGGTTATTTCTGCTTTTGCAGTTGCATCCTGTGCGCTCGTATCTGTTTGTCACGCGTTCGTCGCAGGTAGTGCTGGATTTGCGAGTGCTTTCTGTTTGAGTGTGTTCTTGACTGACCAGCCGGCCGGTTTGAAGCCATGATGGAGCAGCAGCGTCAATTTTCGCGAGTTGGTGCTGTTTATGGGATGGCTGCTGGATATGTTAATTTTTCCAGTACTTTGGCCAGAAACAGGGGGCGGAGGCGTTTCTGGACCAAGAATTGGTTGCGCCAGCGTGACCAGTTCTCACATATGCCTCTGCTTAGGGAACTCCAGGAGAATAATCCTAATGACTTTAGGAATTTTCTCCGCATGACGGACCCCGTATTCAACAGTCTGCTGGAACTTCTGTCCCCCTATATCACGAGGCAGGACACTGTGATGCGCCAAGCCATCACGGCCGAGCAGAGGCTTATTGCCACGTTGCGGTACCTGGCGACTGGGAGGAGCCTGCAGGACCTCAAGTTCTCGACAGGCATCTCTCCGCAGGCGCTTGGGGTCATCATACCGGACACGTGTGCTGCCATCATCAAAGTTCTGCATGAGGAGTATATTAAGGTAAGTTTCCTGGCTGTAATAATGTTGCCAACTAACTTTATTTTTAATTTCCCAGATATGCTGTGTGTTTAACTAACGTTCCCTTTTCTCCCTATGCATGTTGATATAAGCTTTACATGTTTTATTCTTGGCCTACCTGCATATTTGTCCCTTACCCAATATTAACCTGTCCAGCATGCTATCCTAGGGACAAACCCACCTTGCCATTTTTTAAAACAGGACTTTTTGGTTTTTGTGTCCCCCCCCCCCCCTTCAAACTTTTATTGTCCCCATCAGAGGGCTGTGGAGTCTCTTAATGAAGTGGCCCTATATATTTCATTTCCCAAATTCTCCATGCACATTTTTCTAATGCAATTTTAATACTTTGAAGTGTCACAAGGATGCTTGTAGGATGTTTTTGTTCCAAAGTACTAAATCTCTTTTTTTGTTTGTCCCCACAGCTACCCTCCACACCACAGGAATGGCAGTCTGTGGCTTCCCAATTTGCCCAGCGGTGGGATTTTCCGAACTGCGGTGGAGCAATAGATGGGAAACACGTCCGCATTGTGCCCCCACCCCACTCGGGGTCCTACTATTATAATCACAAGGGTTATCATAGTATTGTGTTGATGGCGGTGGTGTCGGCACAGTATGAGTTTCTATATGTGGACGTGGGGAAGAATGGCCGGATGTCTGATGGGGGAGTGTTCGCACGGACTGATTTCTATGATCGTCTCCAAGCTGGTGGTCTGGCATTGCCACCAGATGAAGATAATGTGGAAGGACTTCCGTTTGTGTTCCTAGCGGACGAGGCTTTCGGGCTTGGTCCTCACCTCATGCGGCCTTTTCCCCAGAGGACCCTCACCTCAGAGAGGAGTGTGTTTAATTTTCGGTTGGCCAGGGCTCGGAGGGTAGTCGAGAATGCCTTTGGGATACTCACCAACCGGTTCCGCCTGTTCAGGACATCGATACATCTGGCGGAATATAAATTGGACACCGTTGTATTTGCCTGCTGCATTTTGCACAACTTTTTACGCAGGCACTCCCAGACGTACCTACCCGACATCGGTTCTGAGGCAAGACTACCCTCAGATCCCCTTCCCGGGCTGGACACTGGTCGCGCTGGCTTGGCCCCCCAATCAGCTCGTGAGGTACGCGACAAATATGTTGAGTACTTCATGGGTCGGGGGGCCATTGCTATGCCAGATCATATTTCTTTCTAATTCGGCCCCCAAAGAAAGGAATATTCTCACAAATAATAAATAATTAGACCATTGGACTTTATACAGTTGTTTGTCATTAATGCTTTTTCTCTTTTTATCTGTCTTCCTGGTTCTCTAACTAACTTCTTCAATTTTACTGCATAATTGATTTCTCCACTTTTAGTAAATAACCACATTTAGCACAGTATTCACTCATCTACAAACAGGGTATTGAGTCTAGAAATAAGAAGCAACTCCATTTGTAAATTTTGAGGTCAAGTTTTTTAATTTTTGCTTGTTCATGACCCCAAAAATTATTTTATATTTTTTTCATTACTCCCTGCTTTTGTACTTAGGAGTCTACAAAAAAATTTTTTTTTTTATTTTTTTTTTCAGGTAATTCAACAAAAAATATTATGAAGATTATACATTTTTTAACAATTTCACAGTTTTGTTTATCAAATATAGTTCGATTTATTGTTTACATATATATATATATATATCTAGAATATTTTTGGTGGGGTGTTTACCGCCTTAGTATTTTTTATTCTCGGCATATTTTTTATGCACCAAAACCAATATTTCTTACATTTTTTTTTTTATTTATTTTTTTTTTTTTTTGGTGTTTATTCTTTATGGTCTAAACTTTATAGTATCCAAAAATGTCCAACATGGTCAAAAAGTAAAAAAATAAAATTATAAAAATATAAAAACTCACAACAGCAGTCAGTCATGGTGTGCTTTCACACTGGAACACGCCAAAATTTGAAGATACACACATTCAGTGCAAACTCGCCAAATGTCATTGGTTCAACAGACAAATGGCCACATGTGCTATCTGACATCATGGGTGATCAATGTCTGTGTTTTGTGGGAGCAAACCCTTCCTCTCAACTACTTGAGGATGGAGGAGGGGGTTGGACCCACAAAGCACAGACACTAGATATTCTGTGATGGCAGATAGCACATGTTGGCACACTGTGTGTGTATCTTCAAATTTTGGCGTATTCATTATTAAAACAGTAAAAATGTTTGTGGGGGCGGGGGATGGGCGGGGGGTGTTTCAGTCTTTGACACGGCCCATCATGTCAATAATATTTTTAAAATTAGATTCGATGACCATCATTCTTTGCCGCATATTGTCCATTTCCGTGCTGCATTCCAAAAGGACATTTGTTACATTCTGTTCCATGAGAAACATCCTTTCATGCATATTGTGCATTTCAGTGCTGCACTCCATTACCTGCTGAATAATTATAGCAGCACTTGCACGTGAAAATATTGACACACCATCCTCCTCCCCTAAAAAAAAAAAAAAATGGTCATTTCCAAAATTAGTTTTCGATGAGGCCTATCTACATATGTTTTTTTTAATCAAGCTAGGGTGACACTGACCTGATGGGCTTCTCCTTTCCACCTCTTCGACATCTTCTATCACTCCTCCTTCTTCCACCACCTCCCCATCATCTTCTATCACTCCTCCTTCTTCCACCACTTCACCATCATCTTGGACTCCTCCTTCATCCATCAATCCACCTTCTTTCAATTCGCCAAATTGTTCTTCCGCCACTTGCCCTTCATCTGCTATAAATTCTAAGTCCAAAATTACTTCTTCCTCCTCTCTTCCTTCCTCCTTTCTTCCTTCCTCCTCTCCTTCCACATCCTCTTCTCCTTCCACATCCTCTTCTCCTTCCACATCCTCTTCTCCTTCCACATCCTCTTCTCCTTCCACATCCTCCTCCTCCTCCACATGTTGAGATGGAAGATTTTGGCCTTGTCTGGCCCTCTCTGCCTCCTCCAAATGCTGGCGACTTCTTTCCCCTGAAATAAAAAAAAAAAATGTAGACTCATCAGCACACAGATATTGGAGAGCATAAATCGCATACATTGCTTAGAAGATGCTTTCATTTAGTTACTTTTATCTTTCACCAAACCTACATTTTGGAATTACTTCTATGGCAAGCTCTGATCCTGCCCCTTTTTAGCAAAGTGACACACATGGATGTCCCCCCTAAACTGTATTTCTGGGAGACCCTACCAAAACACATTTTTGATTTGGGGAGACACAGGTGCTCTGCATTGCAGATGTGAAAACATCTGCTTTATTACCACTGTTTTTAGAATGAATCCTGTTTGCCTTTCCCATTCTCCTAATTTTAATTTTTAGAACTAGCTTTTACACAATGTTTACAAACAAAGTTTTTGGCCAGTGAGCCATGTCCAGGTGTGTTGTTCCTGGAATAACCGAGCCTTTCTGAGAAACTATGTGATGTTACGTGGTTTACTAAGAACACTATTTGTAAATATGTAGGTATTTATGTCATAAAAAATAAATGACAACATGTCTTTAAAATTACAAGCAGGCCAAGGTGGCAGATGGTGAAATATACATGGCAACACATTATTGCAGACAATCACCCACCCCCCCCCCCAACCCCAATATATATTTACTTA
Source organism: Rana temporaria (assembly GCF_905171775.1). Lineage (NCBI taxonomy): Eukaryota > Metazoa > Chordata > Amphibia > Anura > Ranidae > Rana > Rana temporaria. Next base: position 195,204,636 of record NC_053490.1, read on the forward strand.
CTTTTACGCAGAATTTTAAGTATTTTCTTCATCTGATGTGGCTCCCTCAATTTTAAGTCTGACCAGCGTTTCCTCAGCTGTTCCTTGGACCTGGTGATCCCAAACATCCTCTGCATTCTCCTCGCCACCTTGTCCATAATATGTGCCTTTCGGCGGTTAGGGGTCTTGTATGGCCCTAATTCACCATCATAGTCCTTCTTTCGCATGATGTAAACTAACTCCACCATTTCCTGGAACCGCATATTAGTGGCTTTGTATCTTCTTGGCCTTGATTGGGACGTCCCTGCCTCTGTCCCTTCACTTGTGGCATGAGAGCATCGTGCCCGCTCGTGTGACATCGCCATCTTTCCTTTCCCACAGAGATTATGGGCGTGGAAAAGATGAATTCTTACGCCATGGGCGGAGAAGAGGGCGGCGTTTAATACATACGCGGAGTGTAGAGAATGCAAACAACGTGTTTACGTAGGTTACGCGGAGAATCTTCGATCGCATCCTGAACATACACAGTTAACGCCATATTTCCTAAACTCATTGATTAGGGGCCTAGCAAAGGTGACGAGGGCGGGGTTTAATAAATACGCGGAGTGTTTAAAAGGTGCACGCCGTGATTACGCATCTTACGCGGTAATTAGGCGAGCGTGAGAAACGAGGAGCGAGAGACAGGAAGGTAAGGAAATTAAAAATGGGATCAGCAGAGGCCTGGAAAATGTAGACACATGGGATGGGGGTTTGGGCTGTTGGTTGCACCCTTTTTAAGCTATTCTGTCTATGGGGTACCACAATGTTATTTTGGTATCCAAATGCTTTTGGACAACTCACAAAATAGAGATGTGAACAATGCTGTACCACATTGACAAGTTTTTGAATGGTGTATTCAGATCAGGCAAAGTATTGTTCAAGTGTTGGTTGTACAGAGGTCATTAGGAAGTGTCTTTTATGTCATCCATTGTCAGGGGCATGAGATTTACACATGAAAGAGTGCCTAGATGAATACTGTCATTTGTAAGCATTGTTTATTTTTCTATATTAAAAATATTTACTGCAATGTTAACAATGGCTCTGCATCTAGCAAATCAATGTTTGGTACAACCAATGCGGCCGAGCTGCCAATCATTGTTTAAACAAGATAGACTGTGTTTGTAATTAGATATAGGTAATAAATTTGAAGACACATATTATATCAAGGTCAACGCTGATCCTTTTGAATATTTATTTTTCTTTGGTTTATGTTTTGCGAATCTAGACTCCAAAAGAAATATCATTTTTCAAAAAGTGAAATGGACCTCCTACAAACAAAGGAAGCTATAGAGGCCTTACTCCAAAAATATCAGGAGACGCCCATCCTGTGGAATTCCAAGCACTCGTTATATTGTAATAAAGATGTACGAGCGGCAGCACTAGAAGAGCTAGCAAACTATATGCAAACATGGGTGCCAGGATGCACTGCCAACATGGTGAAGGATAAACTTGCCAACCTCAGAAGCACATACAGGAGAGCATACAAAGCTAATAAAAGCAAAAAATCGGGAGCAGCAGCAACACAAGCAAAGGAACCCAAACTGTGGTATTATAAACAGATGGCTTTTTTGCGGGACGAAATGGAAGGCAGGAAAACGATGTCGAGTCTTTCTTCCAACCTTTCCTCCATGCTACCTTCCAGCGGACATTCCCCAGATGACCACAGCCCTGCAGAGTCGGAGGAAGAGGGCCTGGCTGACAGAGATGCAGATCTGCCACCCTTCGATGAGGAGGTATAGTAGTTTCCTCTATATTTCTGGCGTAAATAATTCTTGGTGGATTAATGATTTGATATTGTAAAAGAAAAGTCAAGCTGGGAAAAAGCCAAAAAAAAAAGGTGTACAGACAAATAGGTGTCAGGGATGACAACTGCAGGGGTCAGAAGTAGAGTGTATTCAAGTAATAATGAACAGAAAATACTAAACGAAAAGCATGAAAATGAGTGTGGTTTTATTTTGCGAAATTGTAAAAAATGTCCTTTTTTTGGCACACAGGAAGAAGAGATCAGCCAGGAGGTGGCAGATCCTCACGTGTCTGTCAGCCAGGAGGAGGCCGGGGTCAGTGGCAGCCAGGAGGAGGCCGGGGTCAGTGGCAGCCAGGAGGAGGCCGGGGTCAGTGGCAGCCAGGAGGAGGCTGGGCCCAGTGGCCTGCAGCAGGTCCCCCCGGCCAGGAGAACCACCACCAGCCAGTCTTCTCCCCCCCAGGTGAGGCCATCAGGCCGAAGGAGGCAGTTGAGGCCTGTGGAGGAGGCAAGCCTCCGCATGATACAGGAGGCAAGCGCCATCATGAGGGCCCCCCTCAACCCCACAGAGGCCTTCAGTGCCTCATTGGCCCACGATTTGAATGAAGGGGAGGAGGACCAGAGAAGACTGGCAAAGGCCCTGATGAACCAGGTCCTTTGGTGGATGCAGAAGGGCCTGCTGACCCCAGACACTGGGCTATGTGACCCGGCCCGGCTTGCGGAACACCATCCTCCTGCTGCCACATCGACCCCACCTGCAAGACCCCGTGTTAGATCCGCTGGAAGGCTGCCTGGAGGGAAGGCTGGAAAGAGGAGGAAACGTTGATTCTCTGCCTTCCATTTCCTTCCACATAAAGGACATATTGTTTGGACTACCACAGTTTGGGTTCCTTTGTTTCTGTGCTGCTGCTTCATATTTTTGGGTTTGGCTCCTGAGGCTTGGAAGTTTATCCTTCACCATGTTGGAAATGCAAGTTTGCATATAGTTTGCTATCTATTCTAGTGCTGCCGTTCTGTTTTTTTTTTGTGATGACATTTGCCTAAATAAAAGGCTTTTTGCTTTCATTTGAAAACATGTCTATTGTTTGTTATACTGTGGGGATTATTAGGCAGCAAACCTTTAATAAATATACAATGGGTCATTTACAAAGGACACACTCCTTGGGGGGGGGGGGGGGGACATTTGGTGTGCCAACATGGTTTAATATTCTCAAATGAAACACCAAAAAATAAAAATAAAAAATTACAAATAAAAAAACATGTTAAAAAATATTAAACTAAATGGTGACATAACTAGAAACAACAAAAAACAAAAAAAGATGCACATTCCTTTACAAAAATGACTACTATAAATTATGGAGGACCACCAACCAAAACACACGTCTGGCATAGAAAACATTATTAAAGGATTACATCACAAGCAAGAAATGTGACATTTCAGTATGGGACAACTCTATTGAAATTGCATCAGCTTTTAGAACGGGGTTATTCTAGCAAGAGAAGAATTAATAAAACGAGGCAAGAAAATGTGGTTTAGTGCGCCTTTTTAAGACATTGTTCTCTTGCTAGAATAAAAGGTTTCTAATGACGAATGTGCCATATCCCAAACAAACGCGAGTTTTACCTGAACGAGCGCTCCCGTCTCCTCATTTGGACTGAGCATGCGCGGGATTTTTGTACGCTGCTTTTGTGTACAGACGACCGAACATGTCTGACGGACACGATTCCAGCAGACTGTTTTAAAGCAAGACCAGGAAACAGTTGTTCGTTGGAAAACGGTCTGGCCGACGAATGTTTGCTGGAATCCTGTCCGTTACTGCCTACACACGAACGAACATGTCCGCTGAAACTGGTCCGCGGACCAGTTTCAGCAGACATGTTTGGTCGTGAGTATGGGGCCTTATATAGCTACTTGCTCTCTGTCAAGACTTGCATTCACAGCACCTCACATAAAGAAAACTTCCAGCCTCAACTTCTTTTGCGATTCTCTACATTTTGTCACATTGCATCTCAGAGCCACAAATTAATGAAGAAATTCCCAGTTTAAGCACTGTAATCATGGGTTTAATACATAGCTGTTGCCACTCATCGTAGGTCCTATAACGATTGAGGTATGGATAGGGGTGTATCTCCAACCAGGACTAGCAGCACAACTTATATGATTTGCACTAGCCTGGGGGAGGTGAACGCCTGCCTGCTCCCAGCCCAGTCCTCTGCAAATTTTTTAATTCTTTCTTTAACTCTTTTACTGCCACCGACATATGTACAGCATACAATAGCAAGAGCAGGGGGTTTTACATTCTCGACTGCTACAACTTTTCACTGTCTCATGGAAGTGATTTAGTGCCTTTATGGCCATCCGATCACTTACACACACCCACAGTACGTTTTCTTCCCCATCCTGTTTTCTTAGCTCTGCTGTCCCACCTGTAGACCTGGGGCTGGCATGGCGGTTGCCACTAGGTACAGGGGAGGTAGACCAGCTCTATTAGCTTCAGTGTAGGGCAAGTGAGACATCAAAAGGTCATTAGAGACCTCTAAAGTATCATTAAAGAGAAGCTGTCACATCAAAATAGTATAACATACAAAAAATAAAATTTAATGGAAAACTGTAACCCCTCCAAAATGTTTTTTTTTTAAACCCCACCCTACCTACACACACAAAGGATGTAAACACAATTGGGTAGATTCACACACAATGGCCTAAAATTAGGACGGCCTAGCCTACTTTTTTTAGGCTACACCGCCGAAAATTATTTAGGTTAGAAGTGATTCTCAAACCACTTACCTTCAAATTTTCGGCGGCGTAGCCTAAAACGAGCGGGCGTAAGCGTGCCTAATTCAAATGACTGGGAGGGGGGCGTGTATTATTGAAATGAGGCTTGACCTCAAGTTTTTTGACGTTTTTTACACTGCGCATGCGCCGGGCGACTACATTTCCCAGTGCGCATTGCGGCTAAGTAGGCCGTACGGGCCTATTGATTTTGACGCGTACGTAAACTACGTAAATCCCGATTCGCGGACGACTTGCGCAAACGACATAAAAAATTCGAACCTCGCGGCGGGAACGGCGGCCATACTTAACATTGTTATTCCACCTCATAGGTGGAATAACTTTAGGCGGCCTATCGCGTACGGAAACGACGTAACTCGACAGTGTAGGCCCGGCATACGCTCGTAAATCATCGGGAATCGGCGTATCCCCTCATTTACATAATCTAGGCCGGCCGCAATGGCAGCGCCATCTAGCGGGCAAAAGAAACATTGCAGCCTAAGATAGAATGGCGCAAGCCAGCCTATCTTAGGTATGTTTAAGTGTATCTCTGTTTGAGAATACACTTAAACATAGGTCGGCTTAGATTCAGAGTTAGGTCGGCTTATCTGTAGATAAGCCGGCCTAACTCTTTGTGAATCTACCTAAAAGTAAACACAAGTGTTGGGGGCGCTTACATATGAAAACGCTTATTTTGCTATATATGTTACATGTTGTTGAACATATCAGAGTGGGAGCAATAATTTTAGTGCCATTTTTATGGTTAATTTCAAACTGGTAAGCTAAAGGGGAGTTTAAAGAATTGTCCATGGAAAATTTAGAGTACTGTGGTGTGTTGCCATTTTATGGGAGCACTTCAAGTGGATGTTAACCCCATTCATTAAATCTGACCTGGGCACATATACAGTATCTGTGTTTACTTTTCTCTCTCCAAAGCTCAAAGTCCTGTGTCTTTCTGCTTCTCCGTTCCTTAGCATGATAACTTCTGACAAGTTCTTCTGACAAGTTCTCAGACACAGGGGATAAAAAGCAGCTGAAAATTTGTATCGGGGAGTATGCTATAAATAGATTAGCAGAGAGCTGGTCTATTCACAGCACAGCACAGCTTTGCAAGTTTCTTTGTTCCTCTGCCTATGTGGAGGGGGAGGGGTGTGCCTTTACTCCAATCATCTGCCACACAGTGTATGCCCAGACTCCCCTCCCACTGCTGAAACAGGAAGAAACATTTCTAATACAATATGCACTTTCTAAAGAAAATATAAAGCTAAAGACATGGTATAGTTATGTAGGGAGATTTTTTTAATCTCTGTGTATCATCTGAGGCTATTTACTTCGCTGGGTATATGTGTGGGTTTCCATGTGGTGTTGTTTTACCGCCACTAGACGCTCTTGTTTTCTTTTTATATTTATTTTGTTTGCCCATTGCTTGAATGAGCGATTATTGTCTGTAAAGTAAAAATTTTATAAAAACTTATTGTTGAAAAAAAATATTGAAAACAAATATTTATATTGCACTAATATTGCCTGAAATAAGAAAAAAATGGAATAACTAGCATTTTATTCTCTTTTCCATGATGGCTCAATATGAAACGTGGTACAAATATATTAATTTTGATATTCCAGGTGAAACATATTTATGACTAGTGATATTTTTAGGAATGTTCCTAAAAAGTTTTTAAAGAAATTGCACACTTCAGAATCAAATAAAGGAGTAAAATGAATATAAAACAATGTAGTGGTAGTGGTGTTTTTTGGTTTTGTTTTTTTAGGAACTAAGGAAGTAATGTGCATCTTCAAAGTACAAATGCTGCCTAATCCTCTGGCTATTCTATCTTTGTTACTGTAGTCATATTTTTCCTAAGTGAATTAATAAACTTCATTAGTTATTTAATGTTCACTGAAATAAAGTTCATTTGCACTGACAAAGTTGTGAGGCATGTTGGGTTCCTTTTAAGAAACCCTCTTTGTCTCTGTGCCTGTTGTCACCAGAACAGAAAGTGAGGGGTTATCTAAAATGTTTGAGTTTCAACAGGAATAGAAGGGATATTTCTGATGGGGTTCAATTGATCCAGTGACAGCTCTTAAAGGTGGAATGTCCTTTATTTTGTGGAGATCTCCTCTCACTTCCTCTGTCTTTGAAAAAAAAAAATGAAGGTGACATCTCATCAATATGAGCACAGACAGCAAACATTTCTGACAGAAGATCTAACCCTTCACCTCTTTGTCCAAAATTAGAAAAATAGTTCTGGCTTTAGTTTCCACTAATTATGAAATGCCATTTAATGTACATGCATTCTAGGTATACGTTGTAAGGCAAACAGAATTGTAACGCACATAGAGAATTTATGATATGGCTGATTGCATTACAGTACCCCTGTATGGTACAATAATGACAGAAAATAGGCATCTATATCTATCAGGCTGGACAATTTCCCTTAATTCATGCCTGCTTATAAAAAATCAAGCTAAACAACAGAAGGTATTAGTAAAGATAACACAGCATCATAAGGTATAATAGACAATGGGCCCGATTCAGCTAGGGGCGCGCACTGATACGGCAGCGCAGCGTATCGTTTTTACGCTACGCCGCCGTAAATTACATGAGCAATGCTGTATTCACGAAGCACTTGCTCCGTAATTTGCGGCGGCGTAGCGTAAAAGGGGCCGGCGTAAGCGCGCGTAATTCAAATGATCCCGTAGGGGGCGTGGATCATTAAATTAGGCGCGTTCCCGCGCCGAACGTACTGCGCATGCACCGTCCCTAAAATTTCCCGACGTGCATTGCGGCAAATGACGTCGCAAGGACGTCTTTCGCTTCGACGTGAACGTAAATGGCGTCCAGCGCCATTCACGAACGACTTACGCAAACGACGTAAATTTTGAAAATCGCGACGCGGGAACGACGTCCATACTTACCAGTGGCTGCGCCTCCTAATAGCAGGAGCAACCTTTATGACGAAACCAACATACGCAAACGACGTAAAAAACTACCGCCGGGCGCGCGTACGTTTGTGAATCGGCGTAAGTATGCAATTTGCATACTCTACGCTGACAACTACGGGAACGCCACCTAGCGGCCAGCGTCAGAATGCACTCTAAGATACGACGGCGTAAAAGACTTATGCCAGTCTTATCTTAGGCTACAGTCGGCGTATCTAGCTTTCTGAATACAGAAAATAGATACGCCGGCGCAGCTTTTGGATTACGCGGCGTATCTATGGATACGCCGGCATAATTCTTTACTGAATCTACCCCAATGTGTAAGACATATAACAGAGGAATTACTTACCATAGGAATGATAAATAGTGAATATCCTTATTGCACAGAAAAGGTCCAAAGTATAATTTAGGGCTATTTATGGGCTATCGAATGCTGGAACATATCACTTTATGTGTGAAGAGCTTGTTATTATAATATTCAGTGGTATCTTAAGGGGTGCAACTAGTGCCAGGCACCCAGGGCATATGCCATGCATCTCCTGCTGGTGTACAGGGTCTCAACATCACCACCTGCATTTTTAAAACATTTAGCTACTTTCTCAGTGACCAGGTCTTTTCATGCCCACCTGCCTGTCAGAGCTGCAACCCAAAACTTAGTGACGCACTACAACCCCTCTCATCTGCTCTGATGTGTAATTTGACACAGTCAAGGAGAGGTTTAGGAGTACTTAATCTTGCTCTGATAGACACTGCCCCATCTAGAGGTTGGGTAAGTACAGAGAGCAAGGGGTGTGAACTGTGATAAGAGCCCTGGAATTGTTTTTTTTTTTTTTTTTTTTTGAGCTGGGGGATATTTTCTGGGGGTTGGAATTGTGTGGCTAAATTCTGTACATTACATACCCTGATTTTTGCACTTTGTACACAGGGCTATGCATGCTATATGCCCAATTCCATCACACTGTATGCTGGACTGTGCATTACATATTTATGACCCCTGTGTTACATACTGCTGGCCCCTGCATTCTATGAATTATGCATGCCTGACTGTGCTTTACATACTATTGACCCTTATGCATTGCACATAACCTCTGCACTTTGTACATTCTGTACTCCTGACCCCTACATAATATGTGTTTTGTACTCCTAACCCCTGCACTTTGTGCATTACATACTCCTGACTCCATCACTATACAGTAAAAACGTTGTTTTTAATACATACGCTCGACCCTTCTACTAAGTAAATTTTATACTCCTAATACTTGCGCTCCTTTTTTACATTTTATTTTCCTGCTCCCGACTAGTTTCTGCTTGCTAAGCATTCCCTGACTATTTTTAGGAAGTGGTTACTAAAGGGTTGTGCTATATATGTGTGTCATGTACAGTATATATTGAGCGATTTCAGGTTTTATTTAACCGCTAATCCAATTTGACCACACATGCAATTTATTGCAGCATGGTACACAAAGCACATCACTGCTTTCCTCAAGATGCCCTTGGTCTTTCACAATCTTTGCAATGTCCTACTGTACCCTTTTTTGTTTAATACGGGCTATACCGTAATCATTATTGACTTTGAGGGCTCTTTATAACAGGGAGCAAACATCTCTAATTGCTCCCTCTCAGAACAATGCACACTGTGCTTAAATTTTACAAATCAATAATAAAATCAAATATGTGGCATGGATCCTGTAATGTTCATTGAACTGTTCTTTGCATAATGCAGCCAAGAAGGAAGAATATAGGAGTATATATTTGGTCACCTAACCTGTCAAAGTCATATGATCCATTTATTTTTTCTCTCAGGCCTCGTACACACGACCAGTTTTCTTGGCAAGAACCAGCAAGAAAACTGCTGGCAGGGCTGTCTTGCCGAGAAAAACGTTTGTGTGTACGAGGCTTTCAGGTTTCTCATCAGGAAATCTGGCCAGAATCTCGACGAGAAAAATAGAGAACCTGCGCTCTATTTTCTCGTTGAGATTCTTGTCGGCCTGTTTCTCGACAAGAAACCCGAGAGTGTGTATACGTACCTGTCGCCGTTGAAACCTGCGCATGCTCGAAATGACTTTGACGCATGCGTGGTAGCTTCCACGGCATAGGTAGGGTGATGCAAGATGGCGGCGACGGCATCGAATGTGACGAGCGCATGCTCGTCGTACGCAATGACGTCACAGCGTTCTTGCTTTTCAAGAGAACCGCGGTTATTTTGAAAAAGAGTGTGTGTACACTCGGACGGCAAGAGACTCTTGCCAAGGATCTCGTCGAGAAAAACAATGTTTTTTTCCTGACGAGATTCTTGCCCGTGTGTCTTTTTCTTTACCCGTTCATTAAAATAAATTGGGCTTTGCTTGGTGTAGTGGGAAGTTCATTTGTAAAGCACAATTTACCCAAGTTTTTTTTTCTTTTTATTGCAGTAAGGCCATACTGCTGCTTTGCAAATTGGCCCCTAATACGTAGGATGGGTGCTGGGAGGAATATACATTGCACATGTTAACATATTCAACACTGTCTGTGCAATGGAAATTGTTTGAACTTGTTTAATAAAAACCTTTTTGATTGAAAAACAAAACAAAAAAACAAATGGGCCCCTAAGACAATGTGATAGCACTTCCTATGATCCACATGTGATTACACCAATTGCAGCATCTACTGTCAATCACATGATTGTGACGTTCACAGTTTGAATAGTGACATTAGACAACCTCAGCTACAACACTGCTGTAGCTATGGTAGACTGGTGCTAGGTAATTACAGTATGTGCCTAAATACATTTTCTTTTTGCATTAACCCTATTACTTTATAAATACCTTATGTCTTCTGTTATAGATTGATCCTCTACATGTGCCACATTCTGACTCTTACAATATTCTGTAAAACATATTTATATGAATAATTACCTTTACACGTTCTTAGTTGAAGACCGCAAACTCAGAATGCAATTGGAAAGTCTCCAAGCAACACACAAGAGCATGATAATTCAGTAGATCCAGCTGTTTGGGGACTATAAAAACAGTCAGTCCCTGTTAAATGAAAAGTAACCATGTCTATTTTCATGAGTATTCTACTGACCCGTAAAATGTAAATGATTTTAATATTTATTATCCATTGTGTGTCTTGCAATTGTATTTAAGTGTTTGGCCAAACTAAAAAGTTACTGTAAAATAATGTATAGGGAGTTGGAGAGACATACACTAATCTGGGTACATGTGGTTCACATATGAGCTAGATTTTCTAGCAATCAATCCATGCTAATAATTCTTCGCAGCATCCCTGCATGAATTTACTACTGCTAATTGGTCCTACAGGAATGCAAACATTGATTAAATTGAATATAGAATTCTTATATAGCTGAGTCAGTTACATTGCATGACAAAGTATCAGCAAGCAACACAACACAAGCTAAAATTCTCACATACACACGTTAATATAAGCAAGCTCAGATGTATGATGATATAAAGAGAAGATAAATATATTAACACATTAAACTTATTAATTGTTGTCAGGCTTCCGCACTTAAAAAAGTACAAATGATGATAAGTAGCAGATTGTCAATGGGGGCAGATAATTTAGATTTTGTACAAACTGGTGGTTTAAATCACTCATTATATTCTTGTATTGTCTAAGGACCCTGGTATTAAAATCTCCCCACCTTATTGTCAATTACATACAGTATCTCACAAAGGTGAGTACACTACTCACATTTTTGTAAATATTTTATTATATCTTTTATGTGACAACACTGAAGAAATGACACGTTGCTACAATGTAAAGTAGTGAGTGTACAGCTTGTATAACAGTAAATTTGCTGCCCCCCCTAAAATAACTTAACACACAGCCATTAATGTCTAAACCGCTGGCAACAAAATATGAGTACACCCCTAAGTGAAAAAGTGCAGGTCACATGACGGAAAAAAATGAAGAAAAGAAGAGCTATTCAAATTATATTATAAATATCAAATAATTGTTTTACAGATCCTAATAATCTTTATTGAACATCAAATATGTATTTTATGTGCATTAATATGGTGTTGGCAGTGTATGGTGAGTCAAAGTTGACAAAACTAGCTTTCATTTTATTCAGACGGCATCTGTATCCAAGGCCCCTTTTTACTTTACAGGTATTAGCAATATTTCCAAAGGTAGCCGAACTACGAGTCGGCTCTATACGGCCGTATAGACCCGACTCGCAGTTCGGCTACTTTCGGAAAGTCGTGACGCACCTTATCCGCTGGGGGGAGTTTTTCTTAGGCACGTCAATCATATGGGCGAAGTCCCAGATGACATTGCGGCACTGCACAGGAACGCCCACTCCCGCTGGAGTGTGTACCCGGAAGCTGGAAGGAAAATACCGATAATACCGTATGTACACCCCCCCCAAAAAAAAAAAACGGCATACTGTACATGTTTGAGGTATACTGAATGTAATGTTATATACTTGTTTTTTGGGTGAACCTCCACTTTAAGTTCACCTTTACCAAAAAAAAGTTTTTGCAGATAAAAACAAACTTTGCAGCTTTGACTAACGCTGGATAATGCCCTTGCTATAGGTGTAGGCCATTGACATACCTCTTGAAGCTTGTTCAAAAACCTCCCAGACATGGCATCATTCTGCCCTGCCTTGCTGCTAGGACATTGCTAAGACATTGCCAGACATTACTGCTCACCTCCTCCAAAACAGGAGAGAACTTTCATACCCCACGCACATGTGTGGTCTGCATTACTGAACTCAGAGCTAATGTGACAGGGAAGAGAGAGTGTAAGAAAGGGGGTTTGAATCAGCTGGAATTGTCTTACCAATGTGCTAGCAACAAGGCATGATGGAATGATGCCATCTCTTGGCTTGACTTTGGAAGGTATATAAATGGCATCCCCAAGATTGTAAGCTCTAAGGAGCAGCAGGGCCCTCTGATTCCTCCTAGACTGAATTGTATTGTAACTGTACTGCTGCGCAAACTGTTAGCGCTATATAAATCCTGTATAATATTAATAATAATAGAAATGATAATAATAATAATAATAATAATAATAATAATAATAATAATAATAATAATAATAATAATATACATTATCTATAACAATGGCATTATTTAAAGCGGTTGTAAAGGTTTGTTTTTTATTTTCTAAATAGGTTCCTTTAAAGCTAGTGCATTTTTGGTTCACTTACCTTTTCCTTCAATTTCCCTTCTAAATGTTTTTCTTTCTTTGTCTGAATTTCTCACTTCCTGTTTCTCCTCAGTTAACTTCACACCATCATCCGAGCGGTGTTTAGTCAGGCAGAACAGCTTACTGAACAGCTTACTGAAGAAAAACAGGAAGTGAGGAATTCAGACAAAGAAACAAACATTTACAAGGGAAATCAAAGGAAAAGGTAAGTGAACCAACAATGCACTAGCTTAAAAAAATTGAAAACTAAAAATGAACCTTTACAACCTCTTTAACTTTTGTTAAAGCGGGGGTTCACCCTATTAAAAAAAAAATAATGTTTTTTTATTCTAGCATTACATTCGGCATTGTAGCGCGAGCTACAGTATGCCGGTCTTACATTTTTTATCCCCGTACTCACTGTGCTATTCCACATTGAAGATTCCGGGGAATGGGCGTTCCTATGGTGAGAGAAGGTGATTGACGGCCGGCCCTGGCACGTCACGCTTCTCCGGAAATAGCCGAAATAGGCTTGGCTCTTCACGGCGCCTGCGCATAGCCTGTGCGCAGGCGCCGTGAAGAGCCGAGACCTACTCCGGCTGTCTTCGGGGAGCGTGACGTGCCAGAGCCGGCCGTCAATCATCCTCCCTCTCCATAGGCACGCCCATTCCCCGCGGGAGTCGGAATCTTCAATGATCAATAGCACAGTGAGTACGGGGATAAAAAATGTAAGACCGGCATACTGTAGCTCGCGCTACGATGCCGAATGTAATGCTATAATGATGTTAAGGAGGGTGAACCACCGCTTTAAGCTGTGTAGTTTGTTTCTATTTGCATGCACCCTATACCTGCATAGGCAGTTTTTTAGGTAAAGGGGAGCTAACTATTTATTGACTGTTGAGATAACCCATAGACATAAAATGAAAGCTACCTGATTTATCATGGCTATAAGTGACCTAAGCCCTATGGTCATCCATTATAGGGGGTAGTAACCATATTGTCACCAATTCCCATTTCTTCTAAAAATGTATAGTGTGCTTTGCAAAACTATAGAAATATTCAGCCTGTATTGTGTTTATCTCTCTGACGGTCTTCTGAAGACTATGGCCAGTTTTATTTAAGATTCCAATGTTTGCAGTCAGAAAAATCTGAATTAGCTATCCGATAGCCTAAAAGTCAGTCACTAAATAGGCCGCGTACACACGATCGGTCCATCCGATGACAACGGTCCGAAGGACCATTGTAATCGGTTAACCGATGAACCTGACTGATGGTCCATCGCGCCTACACACCATTGGTTAAAAAAACGATTGTGTCAGAACGTGGTGACGTAAAACACAATGACATGCTGAAAAAAACAAAGTTCAATGCTTCCAAGCATGCGTCGACTTGATTCTGAGCATGCGCAGGTTTTTAACCAATGCTTTTGCATACTAATGATCGGTTTTGACCTATCGGTTAGGCGTCCATCGGTTCAACTTTAAAGCAGGTTCTAATTTTTTGGACCGAAGGTTAAAGAACCTATGGGGCCTACACACGATCGGTTTGGACTGATGAAAAAGGTCCTTCAGACCGTTCTCCTCTGGCGATCCTATCGTGTGTACGCGGCCATAGTCTTTGTAGCTACTAAAAAGGATTATGCTCATATAATGAGCAAATTTGGCAGCCCGCAAATAGATATTGTGAAGGTTGAAATGGATAGATACACTAAAGACAGTCGACGCATTTATGTTGGATTCAGATTTTTTTTCTGCCCCCTTTTGTTCACTCATAAGATGTTCATAGCAGATTTTATTGTGCAAGGGTATCCAACAAAATAAACAAAAAAATATATTTTTTTAGCCTCCTGGATAGCTGTCTCTGTTTGTAAAGCATCACAGACAGGTCTACACTTGCCTAACATCATCTCATTTCCTAAACATGAACTTCATTTTGGATTTTGACCTGACACTTTGATGGCATTCACATTCAGGCGTTCCGGTGCATTAACAATTGCACATTAAAGTGTGCTGTGTCGCACATTAATGTGAATTGTAGTAAAACAGGATATTCATTTTGAATGGGCTGTGAATGCACAGCAACATAGGGAAAATAAACATGCACTAGAGTGCAATTCCATAGACTGCTACTGTACTACTGATTTATGGCACCACCAGGCAATGCATTGCAGTATGATGATTGTCATGCACTGTGTTAATGCATTGTAAAATGCATATTTTACTGTTGAAATGCATAGATCTAAGTGGGTCCTTTATTGTTTTTTTTTTTTTTTTTCGAACAAGATTTATTGTCGAAAAGAAATTTCAAGCATACAGTTCAAAAATATGTCAAGCATATTGTTATACAATCAATGTGTTGTAACAATCAGTTGGATAAATGTAACAGGTACAACAGTTTGCCTGCCTAAGGGCTATCAGTGCCCTAAATCAAGGAAGGCTGGAAGTATCAAGCAATTAATAATGAACTTCAAACAACTGGCTTAAGCCCAAACCAGTAGGTAATGAAAAGGGTATTTAAAGGACAAAAACAAAAGGGGGAGGGGTGGAAGGGCGCTATGGACTAAGCACAACATTTATTTGGTTGGGTTCAGAGGGTTGGTCAGGGGAACAAAAAATGCAAATAGGAGGTTCTATGCATTGGCTAATGTAACCCCCCTAACTAGCGTTAAACTACTTTATTGTTACTCCTAGATTTTTGTGAAATATTCTGAGATTTTTTTTTATATCGCTTTAGTAAGAGCTAATAAATACAACTTGATCAAGTCAAACATTTACATTTAGAGCTATTCTTTGTCTAGTGCACACTTCCTGTGTTATCTCAATGACTCTATCTATCCCCCCTACATCTTATCTTGGGATAACAAAAACATTTCTCCTGTTGTGGAGATGAGGAGACAGGGAGAGATTCAGTTGTTAAACAAAATACAACTGGGCAGGGCTGACACCCTTATGGTTTCAGTCCAGAAAAGACACTGTAGGAAAATTAAATAAAGTTTCTGTGCCACTTTTCTGCTAGTAAGCTCTCTTTTTAACCACTTCAGCCCTGGTAGGATTTGTCCCCTTAATGACCAAGCCATTTCTTTTGCAAAACGTCACTGTGTTGTTTTAACTGACAATTGTGCGGTCGTGCGACATAGTACCCAAACAAAATTGACGTCCTTTTTTTGCCCACAAATAGAGCTTTCTTTTGGTGTTATTTGATCACCTCTGCAGTTTTTATTTTTTGCTCTATAAACAAAAAATTGCGACAATTTTGAAAAAAAAAAATATTTTTTTGTTGTTGCTATAATAAATATCCCAATTAAAAAAACAAAAACAAAAACAAATTTCTTCATAAGTCTAGGCCAATATATATTCTTCTACATATTTTTGGTAAAAAAAATCGCAACAAGAGTATATTGATTAGTTTGCGCAAAATTTATAGCATCTACAAAATATGGGATAGGTTTATGCCATTTTTATTATTTATTGATTTTTTACTAGTAATGACGACGATCAGCAATTTTTATCGGGACTGCAACATTGTGGCGGACAGATCAGACACTGTTGACATATTTTTGGGATCCCTGACATTTATATAGTGATCAGTGCTATAAAAATGCACTAATTACTGTGTAAATGTCACTGGCATGGAAGGGGTTAACACTAGGGGGTGATCAAGGGGTTAAATGTGTTCCCTCTGTGTGTTTCTTACTCTGGGGGGAGGGGACTGACTAGAGAAGAAGCCAGATCATTGTTCCTATCTAGTAGGAACAGACTATCTGTTTCTCCTCTCCTGACAAAACTGGGATTTGTGTGTTTACACGTGCAAATGCCCGTTCTGTCTCTCGTGCCCGCAATAATGCGTGGCTGATGGTCGTCGCGACTGCCAGCCACACACATCGGCTCCCCCGCTGAGCAGCGGGCGTGTGTCCGCCACTCATCTGCTCTAGCTGTTTAAAGGTCCAAAGTACAGTAGAATGACAGCAGCTGGTCAGCTAGTGGTTAATGTCTCAACCCAAATTTGTGATTTTTTTTTTATAATAATATAGGGTCTTTAAAGGGATAAAACACAGAACAATTTGAATGTAGTGTAAATATGTATTACATTTTTTTTAATTTGTCTTGACATAAATTAAAAATGAAACATACCTAAAACTTTTTCTGGTATTAAAAGTTGAATTGGACAATTGTCACTTTTTAAAAACATTTACACTGGACATCATATTCCTAATGAGTTCAATACCATTATTAAAGGAAAGCGGACATTATGCCGTGACTGATATCCACAGAGGCTGAAACTGGTATTAGTTAATGGCTTTTAAGCATGTATATTTGTGTTTGTCTCATAATAACCCCCCCTTTGCCCTATATAGCATAACTGAGACCCTCGAAATATTTCCTGTTTGCTGGAGGCTTTTTTTTGAGTGTTACACATGAAAGAGGGATGTGTCTCTTGTGCATGTGAGTGTGATTGGGAGCACTTAAGAAACCACTTCCACCAAATGGGATTTAAATCAAGCAAATAGAATAAGCTGAAATGCCTGGGGCAACAATCCATTGCGTAAATAAAGGAGTTCTCTTTTCAAAGAAAATGTGTTTATAAAAAGGGATAAAGCTTAAGTTACTGATTCACCTCCCTATAAAGGATGGGTTAAATAAACAAAGGATTCTTCTCATCTTACACAAATTGTATCTTTATAATGCTTGTCACTGATTCCACTTGAGGAAGATCCCGTCTCAGCTCGCACTTCCAATTAAGATTTATTTTTTAACCTGTCAATCCATAACCTAATTATTTTCTTCCCAACACAAACAGGAAAAATGTATTTCTATGATGAACAGCTTTTTTAAAGCTTAGCAACACATCATTAAAATTTGAAAGGAATTGTAAATGCATTAATTATACCCAAGTGATACTATCCTGTAATAAGCCAATCAAACTTATTAATAACCAAAAAATGAATAATAATTATGGGTAAACAAGACTGAGAAGAAAAAAATGACTAAAGTTCATGTGCTATGATTAGGACAAAGGCACTCATACAGGCCAATAAATTGTATTGTCATACAAATGCAACCATAGAACATCCTTCCACTATCTGATCAGTCATGGTGACGTGGGCACTTCAAGGTCACTCACCACAAAAGACACTTTTTGGCAAAAAAAAAAAAAGAATTGTAACCTTACATAAAGAATGTGTTTTTCTCTGGTAATATCGCGTACACACGATCAGGCTTTTGCCCGACAAAATCACATCGGAATTCCGACGGAATTCCATCGGAAAAATATAGAACATGTTCTATTTATAAAGTCCAATGGAATTCATCGGAATTTCTGATGAAAAAACTCTGATGGGGCCAGTGCTTTAAGTGGGCCAAAAGAGGTGCCGGTACTCTATTAGGCGCCGGTGCTCCCCCCCCCCCCAATACTGAACATGAAAATACCCTTGGCTGCATGTGATGGCACAGTGGCTGCGTTTGATGGGCACAGTGGCTGCATGTGATGGCACAGTGGAGACAATTGATGGCACAGTGGCAGTGTGAGTTGGCACAGTGGCTGCATGTGATGGCACAGTGGCGACAATTGATGGCACTGTGGCTGCGTGTGTTCGCACAGTGGCTGCATGTGATGGCACAGTGGCTGCGTTTGGTGGCACAGTGACTGCGTGTGATGGGCAGAGTGGCGACAATTGATGGCACAGTGGCTGCGTTTGATGGGCACAGTGGCTGCGTTTGATGGGCACAGTGGCTGCGTTTGATGGGCACAGTGGCTGCGTTTGGTGGCACAGTGAGGCTGCAATTAATGGGGGGGTTTTTTAGTTAGAGAAGGCAAGCTCAAAATAACTCAAAAATATTTTTTTTCTGCCATTTTTTTATTAAAAAACTGATGGTCACCTCAGTCCAACCCCCCCTCCCTCCAATACAGTCAATTATTTTCTTACTTTCTTCTGTTGCAGTCCTGAGTCCAGGATCCAGACAGTAGCAGCACTAGGAACTGTAGACGCAGGCTGAGCTGAGGCTCCTCGTGACTTGGGCTTCTTTCCTTGCCGCCGACACAGCTCCCTGCGCGAGTCCTCCTCTCACCTCTCACCTCGCCTCCGGCGTGACGTCACGCGGTGCACGCCGGGAAATGAACCAACTCTCCTCCAGGGGGGGGGGGGGGGGTCGAGGAAATGCACAGGACAGGAGTGACAGGACAGAGGAAAGGGAGCCAGGAGCGCACTCTGCAGCAGTGAGTCGGCTCCGGCGGGGCGGCATACAGTTTCTATTGTGACTGCGCTGCCTGTCTGACACACATTACCAGCCCGCAACTCGACAAGCCCACCGGCTGCGTTCCGGTACTGTAAACCCACGTACTGGGCGCACGGAGAGGTGCTGGTACTCTCCAGGGCCATTTTTGGAAGTGGCGGTACTGAGTACCGCCGCGTTCCGGCCCAGTTAAAGCACTGGATGGGGCTACTACACATGATCGGAAAATCCGATGGAAAAAGTCCATCTGACTTTTTCCATCGGAAATTCCGATCATGTGTACGGGGCATTAGAGCTTTGGAATTATAGGTTCATTTTCTGCAGCAGTTTATTTCAAAATATTCAGTAGATGTGTTTATAAAGAAAGACAATCTATATTGTTATTAATATTTATAAGAAGCACATTGTAGAATGATGATCCAGTTAATTATCACTGTGACTTTTGAGATCAGGAAGGTTTTTTTTCCCTGCTAGGGCTTATTCACACAATGTGTAGTGGCTGGAGTTTTTCTGCACTGAATAAACACCATTCACTGCAAGAAATATAGAAAACAATTGTTTTCTATGTGTCTACATCATACAACGCTGCAGTGAAACACACCATGCTGCTGTGTGGAGACATAAATGAAGTGTCATTATGTGACACTATAAATAAAGTAAAAAAAAAAAAAGTAAAACGTGTGATGCCCTGAAAAAGCACATTGCATCACTCCCTGCCAGACCTCATACTGACAGATGGCTAATTGGTAGATTGCTGCATTTTAGCACACAGAATAGTGTAAAACAGAGAGGACCATATTTCATAGGTATTCTGTGCATTCTGCTTGATAAATATTTGGGTTTAAGACTTCTAAGGATGCAATGTTTTTGGTTGAAATTAGTAGACATATCTTATTTAGACAACTTGAAATCTAAGTAACCATGTCCTTTTTTTTTATTTCCAAGGAGTCTTTATTTGAGTATAAGCATGGGGTCGGAATACACGGGATGTAGGTAGGGGTCCAGGAAGGGGTTCACATATTTGGGAAGGTTTACATGGACACGGTAAAAGGGGTTAAAGGGGGTCCACTTATAGAAGAAAAAAGGGGGCAGGGAGGGGGAAGGGGGGAGCATAGCTATACACTTTAAGGGTGAGAATGGGGGGAGTTCCCCCTCTGAAGGGAATATATAAGTGTGTTGTTGACGGGTGTTGATGGGAGATGAGAGGGAGGGAGTGTTGGGATTTTTGGATAAAAGGGAGCCTGGCACTATAATTTTCATTGTCTCTACTATTTTTTTTTTTTTTTTGGTGTTTTATCTTTTGTGTACATGAGTGGGGAGGATTCAGTGGATTAGATGTCATGGATGTATGCATATGATATGTAAATATTATGGAAATTTTGAGTACATAAATAGGTGTAAGGTATAGAAATGTAGGAGGGGCTTCGGACAATTGAGAAGTTTGGGGGGTAAAGGGGAGAGGAGAGAGGAGAATCTGTGTTTATGCCCCTTTTTTGGGGGGTTTGACTTTAATTAAAGAGGAAACCCAGGAGTATTATAAGGGGGGAGATGGGAGGGGAGATTAAACTGCCCGGGGGGGGGGGGGGAGACACACACCGTCTTTGAGTGAAATAAGAGCTCACCAGTAGGAAAGGTCAGAGAAAATGGACTAGTAATCTGCAGTAGGCAGAAAGAAGGAGAGGTCGGGGTTTGGGATGATACCCCCGCAACGAGTTCTCTCCCGAATAGGGTGGGGGTGGGAGTTTTTTTTTTTTGTGTGTGTGTTTTTTTTTGGTTTTGGCTTTCTCCTCCCTGGTGCCCCCCCTCGGGTCGCTTTTCCTTTTCTAAGAGAGGCGTTTGACAGGGGAGTCATAGGGAAGGAACAAGAAGAATGGCAAGTAGAATGAAAATAATTTCATACAATGTGAGAGGTTTTTGTTCAAGTGGTAAGGGGGGTCGTCTCTGGCACGAACTGAATCATATGAAGGCAGAGATTGTTTTCTTGCAGGAAACACACTTCGTGGCAGAGGCGACCCCTCGCAATCCTCTCGTTACATATAATCAGTGGTTCCACTCGCCCTCACCTATTCCTAGAGCCAGAGGGGTGACAATAGCAATACATAAACAATGTCCCCTAATGAATATAGAGACACCGGAGGATCCAGAAGGCTGGTTTATTTTCGTTAAGGGAGAGATTCAGGGCCAGTATTATACTTTAGCCACGATCTATGCTCCTAATAGCAAGACAGTCAACTTTTTGATTAAAACTTTGAACGCTCTGGAAAAGTTCAAAGAAATTGTATTGATAATGGGAGGGGATTTTAATATAACCCTTGAGCCTAGTCTGGACACCTTAGAGGGGAAAACTTTTATATCATACAGAGCATTGAGATGTGTTAAAAAGCGCCTTCGCTCCATGCATTTGGTGGATACGTGGAGAGTATTGCATGAATGGGAGAGGGACTAGTTATTATTCCAAAACACACAACACTTATTCAAGGATTGATATGTTGATGATAGACCAATAGTATCTGAGTCAAGTAGCTTGTTCATCTATTGAATCAATCACCATATCTGACCACGCACCTATAAGTTTAACGGTAAATCCGGTATCAATGGGGGATGTGGAAAGAACATGGAGATTGAATGAATCCATCTTGGACGATAAAAAGAACGTGCAGTACCTTTCCCATAAATTAACACAATATTTTGAGTCTAATATGACTGAAGGGGTATCAGACCAGGTGGTATGGGAGGCCCACAATGCGGTTATCCGAGGGAAACTTATATCTTTGGGAGCAAGTATTAAGAGAGAGAGACAAAAAGAGATTGTCACGATACTGGATGAGATACATAAAAGGGAAATTAAACATAAGGTTCATCGGAAGTTAGAAGAGGTGCAGAAGTTGGAAAAGTTAAGGATAGACCTAAAACAACTACTGGATCGAAAAGTTCAAAACAAGCAGAGATACTTTGCCCATCGTTTTTACGAACAGGGAAACAAGAGTGGGAGACTATTAGCTAGACAACTAAAGAAACAACAGGAACAACATCATGTTCATAATATTAGAGCAGTAAATAAGCAAATGATAGACTCCCAAGCAATAGCAGCTGAATTTCACCGTTTCTATTCATCGCTGTATAATATAGATCAGGCATCGAGGGGGGTAACGGATGGAGGGCAGGAGGATAAATTCAGAGAATATATAGTGGCCTCAGGACTACAGGGTATACCGCCAGAAGCCCTGGAGGAGCTGGAAAAAGAAATCTCCAACGAAGAGCTGGGGGAAGTGATTTCAGCCTCAAGCTTGGGCAAAAGTCCGGGACCGGACGGCCTCACAAATATGTATTATAGGAAGTTTGCCCCAATCCTGCTGGCCCCGCTGGGTAGATATTTCAATGAGGTCTCAAATTCTAAACCTTTGCAGGCAGAGGCTCTGCTGGCATATGTAACAGTTCTCCCAAAAGAGGGGAAGGATCCCCAGAGTTGTTCCAGCTACAGGCCCATCTCCCTTTTGAACTCCGACGTGAAGCTCTTGTCCAAAATATTGGCCTTGAGGTTACAGGAATATATAGTTAAATTTATTCATTTGGATCAAACAGGGTTCATGAAGGGCCGAGAGGCGAGGGACAATACCATTCGCGCCCTCCATGTTATGCACTGGATGCATAAAGGACCAAATCAGAAACCGAGTGTAGTAATCTCAATGGATGCAGAGAAAGCTTTTGATAGGGTGGGCTGGGGGTTCATGGTGGGAGTTCTGAGGGAGATGGGCTTGAAAGAAAGGATGATGGGATGGGTGATGGCATTGTATGCAAATCCCAGAGCAAGGGTAAAAGTAAACAGGAGATTATCAGATTATTTTGAGATACGGAATGGGACTAGGCAGGGGTGCCCTCTGTCCCCACTGTTATTTGCTCTGGTGTTGGAGCCCTTTTTATATACAATTAGGGGAAATAGGAAGATCAAGGGGATAGTAATTGGATCTATGGAACATAAGATATCAGCGTATGCAGATGATTTATTACTGTACCTTTCCTCACCTCAGGAATCCATGACGGAATTAATGAAGGAGATAGAGAAATTAGCTTTTTTATCAAATTTCAAAATAAATATTGAAAAGTCGGTAGTTATGACAATTCATGTATCCCTGAGGATGAGAAAAAAAGTTACAGAGAGCTCTCCCCTTTGAATGGCGTACAGACGCTCTATCGTATCTGGGGACCTATATGACTCCAGATATAAAACGGTTATACAATCTAAATTATGGTCCATTGGTTGCTTCGATAATACAAGACTTGAAGAAATGGAGAGGCCACACTTTGACGTGGTTTGGGAGGGTAAATGCGCTTAAAATGAATATAATCCCTAGGCTTATCTATGTTTTGCATGCCATTCCGATAACTCTGCCACAGATTTTTTTCAAGCAAATAAGGAGTGCCCTTACAACTTTTGTATGGGGAGATAAACACCCCAGACTGGCATATGAGATGCTGAGGAGACCAAAGGGGGAGGGAGGGGTAGGCCTCCCGGATATAGGGATCTACTACAGAGCCATGGCCCTGGTTCGTATTATGAACTGGTGCCATGATACAGATAGTAAAGGATGGGTATCAGTGGAGAAAACGTTGGCAAGAATGAATTTGGCAGGGGCACTATGGATACCGGCCGTTCATAGGGGGTTGTCAGAATATGTATCACCTCTGACCAAAGCAACACTTATAATATGGGATAGAATGAATAAGACAGGAAGATTCGCTCCCCCGATATCACCCTTGACACCCCTGGAAGGTTTTCCCTGGTTTCCTTCAGGGGAGGAAAGAGGTAGTTTTGGAAGCTGGGGTAGGGAGGGGAAAGGGAACTGTGCAGGAGTGGCACCACAAGGGAAAGTTCTTCCATTGGGGGATTTAGTAAAGAATATGGGGGAGTTAGTAATGGCAGAATGGAAATACGGTCAGTTGAGGGACTGGTTCAATAAATGTAAATATCAGATGAGACCCGCAAATCCATTGAACACCTTTGAGGAGTGGTGTGTTAATTTATCAGAGCCGGGCCATATGTTATCTCGATTGTATAAGCTGGTGTTGAGTGCTTATGGTCATACAACTCCCTACTACATTCGTGAGTGGGAAAGGGAATTGGGCCATAATTTTACGACAGAACAAGTGGATAGATTGATGGAGACAACACACCATTCCTCAATTAGTTCTTATATACAAGAGATGTCCTATAAATTTCTCACTAGATGGTACCGGACTCCGACCCACCTGGGGCAGATGTACCCGTCCGCAGATACTAACTGCTGGAGGGGATGCAACCAGAAGGGGTCTTTTTTACATCTATGATGGCACTGTCCCAAGATTAAGAAATTTTGGGATGAGATAACTCCCTGGATAAAAAAGTTAACACTTAGAGCTATAGAGCCCTCCCCACTACATTTCCTTTTTCATGGAATGCCATCATCTATTACATTTTATAAAAGAAGTGTCACTCCACACTTGCTAAATGCAGCTAAGGCACTAATTCCTAGATTCTGGAACAATCGAGATGCCACACGATAAAGGATTGGAAGGGGGAGGTAGAGAGGATTATGGAGGTGGAGAGATGGGTACATACAGTGAGAGATCAACAGGACAAATTTAAGGAAATATGGGCAGGATGGTAATACTATTCCTCCAAGATAGTGACGGACTGACCCTGGGGGTGGGGCGAGGGGAGGAGAGCCAAGCCAGGGAGTTTTTTGTTTGTTTGTTTGTTTGTTTGTCCTGTTTAGTTGGTGTTTCCCTCTTCTTCTTTTTGGAGATTTGGGGATACTGTGTGTATGTGAGTGTTTCCCGCCACCCAAGGGTGCTCTGGAGGGAAGAGTAAGGATATGTGAGGGGCAAGAGGGTTACTTGCTCTGGAGGGGGAGGAGGGGGGAGAGAGGAGAAGAGAAATTCCTTTTTCTTTTTTTGTTCCCCTTTCTTTCTCTTCCTCTCTCTTTTAGGCCTCGTACAGACGACCGAACATGTCTGCTGAAACTGGTCCGCTGACCAGTTTCAGCAGACATGTTTGGTCGTGTGTACGGCCGACCGGACAGGTTTCCAGCGGACATTTGTCCACCCGACCGTTTTCGAGCGGACACATGTTTCTTAGCATGCTAAGAAACATGTCCGCTGGAATCCTGTCCGTTGGACATGTTCGGTCGTCTGTACAGACTCACCGTACATGTCCGAGTGGTCGCCATCCCTCGCATGCGTCGAATCACTTTGACGCATGCGTGGAAGCATTGACCTTCCAGCGTCGCGCACGTCGCCGCGTCATCGTCGCGGCGACGGCGTGGACACATCACCGCGCAATCTGTCCGCGCGGATTTCTATCTGATGGTGTGTACAACCATCAGACAGAAATCTCCGAGGCCTTAGGGGGATCTGCACAGGATAGGCGCGGAGTATGTTTATACATGCTCAGGACGAGAGCAAAATTAGAATGAAGAGGAAAATTTCAAGTAATGAAAAGATTGGGGGGAGGGGGAGAGGTTCAAAAGAATTTTATTAGATTAAGGTGGAACTTTGGAACTTTTTCGGTTTCCCCCCGCCTTACTTTCTTGCTCTCCTTCCTGAGGGGAAAAGAGAAATATAGGGCATTATTAAGTTCCTTAAAAAAAAAAAAAAAAGAAAAGAAAATAGAATAGAATGAAAGGGGTAAAACAGGAGCAAAGATCCAGAGCAATCCAAGGGGAAAGGGGAATGAGGGTTATATGTTAAAAGGATTTTATAGGGAGAAACTGTATGCATTGTTTTTGTCTGTCTGTTTATTGTTTCTTTTCTACTTTGATTGTAAAATGAGATTTGTTATAATAAAGGAAAAAGGTGATTATAAAAAAAAACATGTCTTAAACTGGACACAGTATAAGATAAAAAAAATGTCATGTTGGGTGTATGGACGACAATGTCTAAACAGGCAGACCCTAAACTTGTTAAAAAGAGACACTTTTGCAGTATGAACACTGGAGGAGAGAGGACTGAGGAAATGCTTCATTTTGCCTGCAGAAGAAGACATTAATATGCAAATTTGATGCATTTTGAACTGCGACTGGTTGCTAGAGGTTACTGCACACCATAAACATTCACTGGTTGCTAGTGGTTATGACAAATCCTTACTGATCCTGCTCACTGATTGGTTGCTAGAGGTTACTGCAAATCAATACCGCTCACTGATTGGTTGCTAGATGTTACTGCACATAATTACTGCTCACCCATTGGTTGCTAGAGGTTACTACACAAAATTACCACTCGCTGATTGGTTGCTGGAGATTACTGAACATCATTACTGTTAACTGATTGATTGCTAGAGGTTACTTCACATAATTACTGCTCACTGATTGATTGCTAGATAGAGTATTCTACAAACTCACACAGCAGTCCCCCTGCCAGAGTAGATGTGTTGTCTTACATTGCAGCAGATTTTAACATGTGGCAGAAAAGATGGGGTTAATAGAGCTGACCAGGATTACATCAAAACAGTACTGTCAAAGAGCATAGCAAGCAGAGAGGCAGAGATAAGTGACTTTAGCTGCTAAAATAGTAAAAGTTCAACTCAGCAGAGCAAACTAGCAAATTCAGATTGCTAATCACAAAACATACCGGCTGTCTGCTCGTTCATGCTGACCAGTGTATGTACAGGCATTCCTAGTAATGTTAATAGCAAGCAAATGTCAGCTCAGCCAAACACATGTTTTAATTCACATTGTAACTTTCGCACCACCATCTTTCCTTATCTTTGCTGCCTTAGGAATGTCATTATCTCCTCTATGCAATCCTCCCTCACTCCTCCATTCTCTGCCACTGCTTGTTAGTGTGTCTCTTCGCTCTGCCAGCTCCACTGTCAGGCATGGACACCTCCGATCACTGCTTCCCTTTCCCTTCAGCTACAGCTACATGTGCCAGGGAGCGATTGTTAGGAAGTCATGCCCCACAACACTGACAGTGCCCAGGGCAGCTTCCCCATGTACCCCTCATTAAAGATGGCTCTGTCCACAAGGTTTAGGAGTGTGTCTCTGGGAATATATTGGACATTCTTCCAGAAGCACACTTGTGAGGTCAGGCACTGATGTTGGACGAGAAGGTCTGGCGCACAGTCTCCTTTATAATTCATATCATTATATCGGGTTGAGGTCAGGACTCAGCCAAGTTTCTCCACTCCAAATTCACTCATCCATGTCTTTATGGACCTTACTTTGTGCACTGGTCCAAACCAAATCATTTGGTGGAGGGGGGATTATGGCGTGGAGTTGTTTTTCAGGGGTTGAGCTTGGCCCCTTAGTTTCAGTGAAGGGAACTCTTAAAGGAATCAGCATACCAGATATTTTGGGCAATTTCATGCTCCCAACTTTGTGGGAACAGTTTGCGGATGGCCCCTACCTGTTCCTACATGACTGCACAACAACAGACTTGCTGGATGGATCAACAGATGAAAATAGAAGAAAGAATGCCTGTTAAAAAGGAAACTAATACAGTCATCACATTTAAGAATTGGTAAGCTGCAAAATAAAAAAAATGCTTGCTTTTGGGTTTAATACCAGAAGTTGATAACCTTCACACAAAAAATTATGTGAATATTAATCGTCATTCCTTGCAAGGCTTCACTGCAAGCTCTCTACTTTGCATGCGCAAAGCACGCTGCACTTTTTGAATGCCCTGGCAGCGGGGGCAGGAGAAGGGGGCCGAACTGTTGAAAACAGGTGTAGCACTACCCCCGAAGGAGCAGCTGGTTTGTTTTGGGTGGCACGCTACCTCGTGGCTCCTCTGCCGTCCTAAGGGTGTATGGTGAATGTAACAGTAACGGAATATCCACGACAGGTGTCTTTTTCTGTGCTCTTTATTACCCAGCCGGGTAAAAACAATAAAACTTGAGGTGAAGAGTAGAGATGAAGTAGAAGGAGAAATAGCAGACTCAGGCGTAACAATAGGAAACAGTCCTGCTTCCAATAACACTTTGAATTCTTCGCCACTCTAGCCAGAGTGGGTATAGCGTACCTGGACAGGCCTCTCTCACTGGCCTGGCAGCCAGAGTATCGCTTGGAACTTAGAGGAAAAGTCTCTGCCACAGACCCTCCTTGGTAGCACTCAGAACTTGAAGGAAAAGTCTCTGCCACAGACCCTCCTGGAATGAACTTAGGAAAAAAGTCTCTGCCACAGACCCTCCCCAGAATTGTGATGGTGGAGATGATCCTCCTTAATAGATTTTTTGCCTGGATCTCCTTCAGGTAGTTTGGAGAGTTACCGACTGACAGGTGACCAGCCTCTCAGTGTCCTTACCTTGATCCCAGTGATTTGTCGAGACCCTATTGGATCACCAGCCTCTCATTGGCTCTCCTCAGATGGACTCCCCACCAAACAGCTTCCTCGCTTGGGATCTTTCAAGATTGGGAACCCAGTCGACTACTAGGCTCCCCGCCACAGCTCAAATGTTCCAGACCAACATGGTCCCGGGAACCAGGAACACCGCATGGCATGCGCACCCTGGCCTGGAAGGCCATTTCGCCGGGGGCGCCGTGATGCAGTCACCCTAAAGGTGGGTGCCGCACTCTGAAGAAGAAGAACCCAGACCAATGGCGTCTGTTCCATAAATGCCCTCCCCCAGCATGCACAGCGAGGAAAAACCCTCCTGATAGGCTGCTGGGGAAGAGCACCCAAACCTCGACTCCACTGCTGCCACCTATCGCCCTGGGGTGGGAACAGCACCCCAGAAACTACAGAATGAGCCCACAGCACAGCCAAGCTGAAACAGAGACCCAACTTTGAACATAATAATTGGATCAAAGTCAGTTAACACTCTGATTCCCCTCTAAATTTAACTAGCACCGGTACTAGGAAGTAACCAGGTGCTACACAGGTATTTGTTTCTCCCACCAAAAGGTGCCAAATGTGGCAGCAGAGGGGGGAGGAAGCAAACAAGCGGAGCTTCTCCTTTTTGGTGAAGCTCTGCTTTAAGAGGTCCCTGCTCATAAGACACCCCAATCTAAGAGGGTGGGACAATTGCTAGGCATTCAGACAGCAGAGGAACAAAGCAGCAGACAGAAATTACATTTGGGGGTTATTTACTAAAACTTAAACTTGCAAAATCTGGTGCAGATATGCATAGAAACCAATCAGCTTCCATTTTTTTTGTGAAAGCTTAATTGAACAAGCTGAAGTTAGAAGCTGATTGGCTACCATGCACAGCTGCACCAGATTTTGCACTCTCCAGCTTTAGTAAATCTGCCCCATTGTGATATGTCAAGAATGTATTCATGCAGACTAACTAGTGGATTAATACAGCCTGGTTTTTTTTTCACATTAATAATCACATAATTTCAAACATACAGTATATCAATTTTATAGCTACATATGCAGATACAAAAAATGACATACAACATGAAAGTTTAATTTTAAATGAAATAACAAACACAATAATGTCAATTAAGGTAGGTGATATTGGGTATTCAGAAATATACTACACTGAAAACTAGAAGCATTATTACCAATTTAACCTGCAAAAATACAGAATATTCAAACATATTTAATAAATGGGATTCCTTTATTAAAGGAGTAGTGAGTGTTCCCTTTGCAAACTGAATGTTAACTTATCTTAGTAAATAAGGTGAAGCTGCATTCACTTTGAATACCCAGTCATATGTAGGCCAGTTTATGGGGGAATAAAATCCTTGTTTAAGGATGGCTAATCAACGTGAACATGGTTTTACTTACGGTATTTAGTAAATCAACCTCAATACATTTTATGACAGAAAGAAATATGTGAAATATTTGTGTCTCTGGGGCTACATACTGTATTTGCTGCATCTGGTCGCCATTATTAAATGTTGCCGGATGCAGCAACATTTAATAAAGCCAAAAAAATGAAGTTTTCCCCTATTTATGCCAGAGTATATACAGTACTAAACAAACACTCTCAAACTAAAAAGAAAGGAGTTCACCGGTGTGATAGAGTTATTTTACTTAAAGCGGATCTCCACTCTAAAGTGGAGTCCCGCTGATCGGAACCCTCCCCCCCTCCGGTGTCACATTTGACACCTTTCAGGGGGGAGGGGGGTGCAGATACCTGTCTACAGACAGGTATCTGCACCCACTTCCGGCCCTACGATACGGGCAAAGGACGGGTTTTTTCCTTCCTTCCCGTCCGTCCCCCGTTGTATGCTGGGAACACTCGGCTCCCAGCACACAGCGGGAGCCAATCGGCGGGCGCAGCGCGACTCGCGCATGCGCCGTAGGGAACCGGGCAGTGAAGCCGGAGCTTCTGCTATGCTAAACATTTAAATGATTTGAAACATGACTATTTTTAACAAACTAAAATGAAAACAGGAGCATATTAAATTTTCTAGTTTTTGGTGAATTTTCGGTGTCATATCTAATTAATTTTTCGATGAATTAAATGTTATTTATTAATAAAATTCTAGCTTTAAAGGGAATGGTTTTTGTTGGTCATGATTTAGGTATTTGTTACAATAATCATTGTGTGTGTGGCCTCGTACACACGACCGTTTTCCTCTGCAAAATCCATCAAGAAAAATTCTGGCAGAGCATTTTTGCAGATAAAAACGGTCGTGTGTATGTTTTTCGTCGAGAAAACTGTCGTGGATCTCGACGAGAAAAAAAGAGAATATGTTGTCGTGTTTCTCGTCGGGCTGGTTTATGATGAGAAACACGTTCGTGTGTATGCTTAGAAACCCGCACATGCTCAGAATAAAGTATGAGACGGGAGCGCACCTTCGGTAAAAGTAGTTTTCGTAATGGAGATAGCACATTCGTCATGCTGTAACAGACTGAAAAGCGCGAATCGTCTCTCACCAAACTTTTACTTAACACGCAGTAACATGAGATTAGCAAAAGCAGCCCCAAGGGTGGCGCCAGTGGAATCAAACTTCTTTATAGTGCCGTCATACGTGTTGTACGTCACTGCGTTTGAGAACGACAAGATTTGTCTTGACAGTTTGTATGCAAGGAAAGCTTGACAAGATTCTCCACATGCCTGTCAAGAAACTCGTTGAGGAAAACGACGTTTCTTTTATGACGAGATTCTCGGTCGTGTGTACGAGGCTTATGGGTAAGGAGTGATTGCAAGCAAATGTTCTAAAATTATGAAAATCTGTTGTCAAATTTTTTTTATCTGTCTTCGGAAAACCAGAGGTAATGAAAATTTTGCATGCAAACGGCAATTATTGAAGTTTATAATTATTTTCCCTGATGAAATAGCAAATTACATGAAATACTAGACAACACAAAACTAAGTTTTACAGATACTGTATAAGAAACAGGATGAATTTTAGGGGCTATTGTTTTGTTTTCTACATGTTTTACCTCAGTATGTTTAATTAGGAGGCTCAAATATAAAAGTTGTGGAGACATAGATAACAGTCATCACAATCTTTATATTTTATGGTTTGATGGTTAGCATGATCAGATATCATCTTCAGAGAAAGGTGCAGGAATATTCATACTACATATCTGGAGTAGTTAGACTGTCTGTTCATAACATCCCCTGCTCACATTAAAACTAGAAATAGAGCACTTAAAATACCATAAATCTATGGTAGTTTCTGTGCACTTGAAAAATGTGTAAGCATACATTTTTGTTGTTGTTATGGACCTAAAAGGGAACTACACTGTGCTGGGGGGTGTGGGGGAGTAGTGATGGACAAACATCCGACGGGACGGTTCGCGAACCACAAGTTTGCGGCGGGCCCCATTGACTTTAATGGCAGGCAAATATTAAAAACCTGCAGGTCATATTTGCAGCCACAAAATACTTACTAGGTGTGCACAAATAGTCCCACAACAGGGACACTGACCTACCAGAAGTATTAAGTGCCGGCCATTACAAGCCCCAAAAATTTGCCGACAGGGGTTCACCTGACAGCAAACAACCTTGTATTCTGTGGCTGGTGGTACATTAGGCATTCATCGGATACAGAAGTAAGTGTCGGCCATTACAGGCTTCAAAGATTTGCGCACAGCCACAGGCGTTCACCGGACAGCAAACAACTTTATATTCTGTGGCTGGTGGTACATTAGGCATTCATCGGATACAGAAGTAAGTGTCGGCCATTACAGGCCCCAAAAATTAGCCCACAACCTCAGGTGTTCACCGGACAGCAAACAACTTTGTATTCTGTGGCTGGTGGTACATTAAGACATTCACCGGATACAGAAGTAAGTGTCGGTAATTACAGGCCCTAAAAATTAGCCCAAATGCGTTCACCTGACAGCAAACAACCTTGTATTATGTGGCTGGTGGTACATTAGGCATTTACCGGATACAGAAGTAAGTGTTGGCCATTACAGGCCCCAAAAATTAGCGCAAGGCCACAGGCGTTCACCGGACAGCAAATAACTTTGTATTCTGTGGCTGGTGGTACATTAGGCATTCAACAGATACAGAAGTAAGTGTCGGCCATTACAGGCCCCAAAAATTAAAGCCCGGCCACAGGCGTTCACCGGACAGCAAACAACTTTTTATTCTGTGGCTGGTGGTACATTAGGCATTCACCGGATACAGAATAAAGTGTCGGCTAGTACAGGCCCAAAAAAATCAGCCCACAGGCGTTCACCAGAATTTGAATGAAACATGGTCTACTGGTCACATGTGTTGAATTCCTCAGAGATCCATGCTTCATTCATTTTTATAAATGTGAGGTAGTCAACACTGTTGTGAGCTAGGCGAGTGCGCTTATTGGTCATGACCCCCCCCTGCTGCGCTGAACGTCCTTTCGGACAGGACACTGGATGAGGGGCAAGCCAACAGTTCCATTGCAGACCAAAGCTCTCATGGCAGTTTTCCTGTTGGGAAACCCGGCCGCGTGTAGGGGGAAAAAGCTACTGAGTAGGCTCACCGATCGTGTGTAAGGCATATTAGTTAGAAGCAGCATAAGCTTCTTTAAAAAGAAGGATTTTCAGGGATCGTCTAAATATGGATAGATTAGGGGATAGTCGGACAGATTGGGGTAGGGAGTTCCAAAAGATGAGCTAAGCTCTTTGTTCATCCCTTGTGATAGCCATATAGTTGAATAAAAAAGAAATAAAAAAGAAGGCATTTAAAAAAAAAATAACATGCTAAAAAAATTAAGTGCCCCCCACCCCTCCGTGCTCATGCAGAAATGTGAATATCCGAAAACAATCATTCTAGCACTAGAACTTACATCTAACTGTAAACTAGTAACCTGTAAAGGCTTTTAAGGTGTTGTCAAAATATCTTGTGACATAAAAATTTTAAACAACCACCATTTTATTTTCCAGGTCATCTGCTGTCACAAAATATTTAATATTAAGGGTTCTAAATAATTTTGTAGCCAAAAAAATGCACATTTTGTATGTATGCGAGAAATGTCAGAATTGGCCTGGGCAAGAAATTTTTAGAATGTCTGCTCTACAAAGTTGGGATTTTTCATCACATGTGACATATTGAGCTATCTATGTATAAATTAGTGTTTGGAAATATTATCACCCTCTTCAAACTGAAAATACCAATAAACCACCTGTGTATGGAATTGAATGACTCTCTTGCTTAAACATTGTATGTCTGGATATCAACTATACAGGATGTAAAATCTTGGTACATCGTGTTTGCCCTGACACCTGTATGTAGTTATTGCACATCTATTTTGTTTCCTGGTAAATCCAGAACTTTAGTATAGTTGTAAAAAATCGTGTTCTGGTTGTTTTTCTTGTTAAGAATTGGTAATTATTTTAGGTTATTCACTATTATGTGTTAGGTCATGTAAAAAACTCTTTGTATACCCTGCATAAAATGAGAAATTAGAATTAGAAATTATGTTAGTTCAAATGATCACAAAAGGGCATATCTACTTAAGGAAACTAACCACATAGCAAATCTCAAATGCCAATACAAATTAAGAAATCCATACAAGGCATAATTATTTGGCAGGTTAGACCTAATCTGATAATAAATAGCTAATAGATGTTTAGGAAACAACCGGCTCTCTGGATCAATATTCACTCCTGATCAATACCCGCTCTGGATAATAGAAAATCCAGTTGAATAAAGATGAATACGCCTGCTAAGAGAAATTCAGAACATCCAAGCTTAAAGGACAACTATCATTTTCAATACTTACACATTACTGTGCACAAGTTTAGGTAAAATAAAAAGCTGTAAAATTAGGATGGTTTTAAAAATAATGTAAAAAAATGTTGTTATTCATTGATTAAACAGCAACAAAGAGCATAACAGAAAAGAAAAAAAAACGAAATTAAATCTATTTTTCTTATGCTCACCCTTTGCCTTTTGAACAGCATACATTTTTAGATATATTTGCATACAGTTTTAAGGAACTTGACTGATAAGTTGTTCCAAACATCTAAGAGAACTAACTATGGTTCTTCTGTGGATTTAGACTTAGTTTGAATTTCTTCATGTAACTCCAGACATATTTAAAGATGTTAAGAGCAGGGCTCTTTTGGACCCATACCACCTCTGCCAGGATTCCATGTTCTTTTTTCACTGAAGACAGGTGTTTTTTACTTCGGCATCACATTTGGGGTTATTATCCCGCTTCAGAATGAATCTGGGACCAATTAGATGCCTTGCTGTTGTTATTGCATGATAGATACGGTAAGGAACGGTCTACAGTTTTTAGCATTGAACAGACCAAATTCCTAACTTAATGTGCAGAAATGCAGCCCATATCTACAAGCTTTACCAAGAATTATAATTCCCCATGGGGTGGGACTTTAAAGGCTCAAGAATTTTTTTTTTTTTTATTGTAAAGATGTATACATTTTATTAAAGATACTGTAAAATTGGGTACACAGAACAATATTTAAATTCCATATAGTAAAGCGAACACAGGATCATATAATATGATACATATAGACTAATGTTTATGCAGAGGTTGCATATTGTGTCCAACTGGCTTCTTCTTCAGGGACAAACCTGCGAATAGTATGGTGTGATAAAGTGTTCTTAAACAAGTGGAAATAATAAGCGATCATGTAAAAACAACATGTGAAACAACACATTTGCCACCCTCCTCATAGACCAACTGCCACTCCCCAGTCAGTTGTGCACTGAGACTACCTCAAATTATTATTATTATTATTATTATTATTATTATTATTATTATTATTATTATACAGGATTTAATATAATTCAATATAAATGGGAAGCATAAAATTGAAGTCGATTTTTTGAAAAGGGGTAGTCGTTTTTGTATTCAGATATTATACATACACTGACAAGGGTATCTAGAGGCTCAGTGTAAAATCATGGCTGGATCAGCTCTATAAAGCATGTAGGCAGCCCATATCTACAAGAGACCTCCATCATTGTTGTCTGTAAATACTCATCTTTGTAAATCTCTCCAGGCTTTCACAAACAAATTGCCTTACATTGCAACCGAATTGCTATATGTTACAACCAAAAAATTGCAACAGACAAGGCACCTGTTGCAATTTTTCTGCACACAAGTTCTTGTGTTTTTACTCATAACAAAGTAGCTTGGCCTTGTTTCACAATGGAGGTATGATGCCGCGTACACACGTCCGTTTTTCGGGTTGTAAAAAATTCAGTTTTTTTTAATGTCATTAAAAACGTTCGTGTGTGGGCTCCAGAGAATTTTTAACAATGTAAAAAATGGGCATTAAAAATTTAGAACATGCGCTAATTTTACACAACGTTTTTAATGTTGTAAAAATGGTCGTGTGTGGGCTTTAACGATGTGAAAAAAAAAGCGCATGCTCAGAAGCAAGTTATGAGACGGGAGCGCTCGTTCTGGTAAAACTAGCGTTCGTAATGCACATTCATCATGATGTAACAGACTGAAAAGCGTGAATCGTCTTTTACTAACACAAAATTAGCAAAAGCAGCCCCAAGGGTGGCGCCATCCGAATGGAACTTCCCCTTTATAGTGCCGTTGTACGTGTTGTACGTCACCGTGCTTTGCTAGAGCATTTTATTTTACGATCGTGTGTAGGCAAGGCCATTTTAATGATCAGGTTGAATAAAAATTAGTTTTTTTTCTAGAACATTAAAAATGTCATTACAATCTTACAATCCCATGTAAAAAAAGAGTTTAAAATAACACAATGAAAGAGAGCACTAGCAGTCAGTCAGGTATGCTACAGTGAATATGTGGCAAAAGGTGACATGCTTACAGGAGGATAAAGCAGAGTAAGCAGATGATTAGTCTATTGCTGCTCTCTTTTTGTCAAATCACAGACTGGGAACAGAGAGGTGATCAACTGGATTGATTAATTGCAGCTTACAAAAGTCAGGTCACCAGCCTCACTTTGCATGCTGACAGGGCTGATGTAGACATCAGAACTGGCTGGACAGAATTGGAATAGTTGGAATTATACAGTCATGGACAAAAATGTTGGCACCCCTGCATTTCTGTCAGATAATTGACAATGGCAATTACAAATGTTTAGGAATTCTCATGTTTATTTATTTTATTTGTTTTTGTATGACACAAAAAAGTGGAGAAACAAACTGGATTTAGGTTATGAGAATATATATACAGTATCTCACGAAAGTGAGTACATCCCTCACATTTTTGTAAATGTTTTATTAGATCTTTTCATGTAACAACACTGAAGAAATGACACTTTGCTACAATGTAAAGTAGTGAGTATACAGTTTGTATAACAGTGCAAATTTGCTGTCCCCTCAAAATAACTAAACACACAACCATTAATGTCTAAACTGCTGGCATCAAAAGTGAGTAGACCCCTAAGTGAAAATGTCCAAATTGGGCCAAAAGTGTCAATATTTTGTGTGGCCACCATTATTTATCAGCACTGCCTTAATCCTTTTGGGCATGGAGTTCACCAGAGCTTCACAGGTTGCCACTGGAGTTCTTTTCCACTCCTCTATGATGACATAACTGAGCTGGTGGATGTTAGAGACCTTGTGCTCCTCCACCTTCCATTTGAGGATGCCCCACAGATGCTCAATAAGGTTTAGGGCTGGAGACATGCTTGGCTAGTCAATCCCCTTTACCCTCAGCTTCTTTAGCAAGGCAGTGGTCATCTTGCAGGTGTGTTTGGGGTAATTATCATGTTGGAATACTGCCCTCCAACCCAGTCTCCGAAGGGAGGGGATCATGCTCTGCTTCAGTATGTCACAGTACATGTTGGCATTCATGGTTCCCTCAATAAACTGTAGCTCCCCAATGCCAGCAGCACTCATGCAGCCCCAGACCATGACACTCCCACCACCATGCTTGACTGTCGGCAAGACACAATTGTCTTTGTACTTCTCACCTAATTACCGCCACACCTGCTTAAAACCATCTGAACCAAATAAGTTTTCCTTGGTCTCCAGCAATCCATGTCCTTAGTCTGCTTGTTTTCAGCAAACTGTTTGCAGGCTTTCTTGTGCATCATCCTTAGAGGCTTACTTCTGGGATGACAGCTCTGCAGACCACTTTTATGCAGTGTGTGGCGAATGGCCTAAGCACTGACAGGCTGACCCCCCACCCCTTCAACCTCTGCAATGCCGGCAGCACTCATACGTCTATTTCCCAAAGACAACCTCTGTATATGACGCTGAGCATGTGCACTCAACTTCTTTGGTCGACCAAGGCAAGGCCTTTTCTAAATGAAACCTGTACTATTAAACCGCTGTATGGTCTTGGTCACTGTGCTGCAACTCAGTTTCAGGGTCTTTGTCATCTTCTTATAGCCTAGGCCAGTGATGGCGAACCTTGGCACCCCAGATGTTTTGAAACTACATTTCCCATGATGCTCTACATTTCCCATGATATCTACATTGTACACTGCAGAGTGCACAAGTATCATGGGAAATGTAGTTCCAAAACATCTGGGGTGCCAAGGTTCGCCATCGCTGGCCTAGGCCATCTTTATGTAGAGCAACAATTATTTTTTTCAGATCCTCAGAGAGTTCTTTGCCATGAGGTGCCATGTTGAACCTCCAGTGACCAGTATGAAAGAGTGAGAGCATTAACACCAAATTTAACACACCTGCTCCCCATTCACACATGAGACCTTGTAACACTAACGGGTCACATGACACCGGGGAGGGAAAATGGTTAATTGGGCCCAATTGGGCAAATTTACACTGTTATACAAGCTGTACACTCACTACTTTACATTGTAGCAAAGTGTCCTTTCTTCAGTGTTGTCACATGAAAAGATATAATAAAATATTTACAAAAATGTGAGGGGTGTACTCACTTTTGTGAGATACTGTATATATATATATATATATATATATATATATATATATATATATATATATATATATATATATATATACTGTGTGTATATACTGTGTATATCAATTCTTAGTTGAAATAAGTTGTATTTTTGCTCTCATTTTTAACGGCCTCTGAATTCTGTTTATGTGGCATGTTTATGATTCAGTCTGTTTTCCAGAAACATTGCCAAAGTATTGTCTTTTATTTTTTACAGCTTGTATTCAGGTGGTAACCTTCTGCATAACCTTACACTTCCAAATGATTACTTCATTACTGGAAAGCAGCATTTCACAAATCATATTTATATATTGTATCTTAACAGGGGATTAGTCATTAAGGAGTTAAACAGAACTGTGGATACACAGCTATTATGTTATCTTGCTAAATTGGAATCACCTGCGAGCTGTTTTGTGACTTCCCTTCTTGTTCTGAATGAATAAAGAAATGTAATGCTCCCTAATACAAAACAAATGGAACACTGTATATGTTTTAATGATCCTTTACAATTTATGGTACCAGACCCATAGCTAAGAACCGTGTAGAGATTTTTTTCATAAAAGCTCTATGAATATACTGAATGGCCATATTGTATTTTGTATTTCTTAAAATTGCTATGATATGTCTATATGTTTATTGTCTCATTACCCTACGGCAAAATTACTCGCACATTTCAATGCTGTAAGTTATATTTGTGTGTGCTGCTTTTTATTTCATTGTATGCTTTACTTCAGAAGAGATGGGGGTTTAAAGCTGAACTTAAGGATCAGAGAATACAATATATGAAATGGTGATAGGTGTATATCCGTAAACTGATGTAACTGTAATGGCTCTTTTACACTTATGACAACCTTTACCACCCCTCTGAAAAGTGATCCACATTGAATCAGAGGGCGTTTCCTAGAAAACTGGGAGGTGATATTGGGCAGTGCTATGATGTTCCTGTCACTACTTACAATTTTCATCACCAGTTTGTATTGTAGCGCTTCAATATCTGGTCATGGAGCAGAACTTCTATGGTGAAATGTTTTAAAATGTAAAAAAAAAAAAAATCCTGACAGAATGTGGATATCTACCCTTTTTTCACATGTTTGCATGTCTTTTCTTAGCTGCTCTGCTTAAACATTTTTTGGAGATCAGTAGTTGTAACTCAAATTTACAAACACAAGTGAATGAGTTTGAGTCCCCGTTCACATTGACTGCGGCTTTGAAATTGTGTGACTTCATCTGAAATCGCATGATGTCAAAGTCGCATGTCAATGTGATTTTGGGTATGACTTGGAAGACTTCTGTGTGGCTTCATGCACAGATGTCTATGCAAGTCGCACCTGGAATCGCCAAAGGTAGTCCAGGAACTACTTTTTCAATTTAGTGCGGCAGCACAAAGTAGGGGTTGCACTGATTTGAACACTGTGATTGCCAGAAATAGAGTGCGACTTGTGTGGTAGAGACTTTTCAAAACCATATATATGAAGATGTATATGTCATTCTTTTATAAGGCTTTTCTTATTAATGAGACTGAGATGTCGTTGGTCAACTGTCCTGACTCGTTGTTAGAGTTCAACTAACAAAACGATTTTAAACCTATAATAACATAGGGAGGTTATCTCAAAGGAATGGGGATCTGATAAGCTTAGAGCGGGAAAAGGTACATTTGAGGGGCATTCTTAGAGCGGGAAAAAGGTACATTTGAGAGGCATTCTTAGAGCGGGGAAATGGTACATTTGAGAGGCATTCTTAGAGCGGGAAAAAGGTACATTTGAGGGGCATTCTCAGAGCGGGAAAAGTTACATCGGAAGGGTATATAGAGACAAGTCCTAGGTTGAGTAGAGGCAGACTGGATCATGAGCTGATTGGGAACATTTGGTGAAGTACTCTGCAAATATATTTTCTCTTTTTCTCTCTCTCTCTCTCTTTCTCCCTCTCTCTCTCTCTCTCTCTCTCTCTCTCCCTCTCTCTCTCTCTCTATCTCTCTGTCTCTCTCTCTCTCTCTCTCTCTCTCTCTCTCTCTCTCTCTCTCTCTGTCTCTCTGTCTCTCTGTCTCTCTCTCCCTTAACTTATTCTCTGTAACTTTTCTTCTCCTATGAATTGTCTTGAGATACTGATCTAGCCATCTTATTGTTTGTATAATTGTGTGATGTTATAGTTGTAAATATTGGAGTAATACAAGTTTCTTCTATGTATCAATAAATGTAATACTTTTCCCTTTTCCGCAGCGATATTCTTTGCTTTAATTTTTATATAGACAAAAAGGTTTTCATAGTTTACTTTAATTAGTTACGTGCGATATTAATATTTTTATGAATCGCTGATTATTAATTATGTACGTGCGTTATTAATTTTTCTATGACAAGATGGTGCCCCGTGTGAGGAGGGTTTAAAGTTTGGATAGATATGATTTATTGTATGGTAGACAGAACTGGTTTAGGTCTTAACCTGTCTGAATACCTAACAAACTTACTCTTCAGAACTTAACCTTTTCTTTTTGTCTATGCGAATGTGTTTATGAGACTGATTTTGAATAATGTAGATATATATATAGAATGAAATTGTAGCAGGGATTTCTGTTTGGAATCTTGGAGACAGTGGCCCAGGTTCAGAAAGGACTTAAAACGGCGCAACGCCAGGTGCGCAGCCGTGGGTCCTAATCCGAGCCGTCGTATCTATACGCCTGATTCTTAGAATCGCTCACGCATAGATATCCATAAGATCCGACAGGCGCAGGTCTCTTACACCGTCGGATCGTAACTGCATATTATTATTTTTATTTTTTTTCCTGACCACTAGGTGGCGCTTCCGTCGAATTCCGCGTTGAGTATGCAAATTAGCTAGATACGCGAATTCCCGAAAGTACGCCCGGCCGACGCAGTAAAGTTACGTTAGGCTGTTCCCGGTGTATAGTTGCCCCTGGTATATGAAGCATAAGTATGGCTGTCGTTCCCGCGTCGAAATTTGAAAAAGTTACGTAGTTTGCGTAAGTCATCCGTGAATGGGGCTGGACGTCATCTACGTTCACGTCAAAATCAATGACGTCCTTGCAGCATACTTTGGAGCAATGTACACTGGGAAATTCCACGGACGGCGCATGCGCCGTTCGGCAAAAACGTCTATCACGTCGAGTCACAGTAGATTTAAAAAAAAACACGCCCCCTGATCCAAATTTGAATTAGGCGGGCTTGCGCCGGCTGATTTGCGCTACGCCGCCGCAACTTACAGAGCTAGTGCTTTGAGAATACAGCGCTTGCCCGTCTGGGTTGCAGAGGCGTAGCGTAGAGCGGATACGTTACACCCGCACAAATTTACCCCGCTGACTGTGAATCTGGGCCTGTGTGCG
Source organism: Rana temporaria (assembly GCF_905171775.1). NCBI lineage: Eukaryota > Metazoa > Chordata > Amphibia > Anura > Ranidae > Rana > Rana temporaria. The sequence goes on from NC_053490.1 coordinate 195,246,004, forward strand.
TCTATGCAGCTGACCCTTTGAATGAGATTAGGCCAATCTTTGTGAGTGAAACACACCTATGCTTTGGTAAATAAACAGTGGGGCGATGGCGCCGCTATAATGATTAATATTCAATAAGGTGTGGGTGTAGTGGTTATTAAACCTCTCTATTATGTACAGGGGCCTTGAATGTTGTTTTTTTCTCAGAGGCTGGGGTTTATTTGTTTTGCACGGTGGACATCTCTGGCATCCGTGGAGTCCTTCAGATTCTGGACAGGTGTTCGCTTCCCTGGGGGGATCGAGTGCATTGTGGACGGGGTGTGTTAGTGGTGTTTGGTGCTCTGCGGTGGGTGAGTCTGGGTCGTGATGGCAATACCGCTACTAAAGTTCTGTGCTCTCTGAAAATGGGCCAACACTTTTTGAAGATCTTTTCCAATTGTTGGTATTGGTTGCTGTATACTGTGATAAAGGCCAGATCCATAGTAGGTGCTTAATGAAGCTTTTTCTTGTTGAGCAAAGCTTCCCTATCCATCTCACAAATGTTAATTTTCAGTTGTTGTCAGCACCTATGCTTTTGGGCTGCGTTTCCACTGGTGCAACTCCAATGTGGCCTGATTCAAGGTGCGATTTGGAAATGCAGCTTTAGTGCGACTGTGATGTGGCTTTGAATGCGTTTTTTTTTATCCAGAAGTCGCATCAAAATGGTGCAGGTACCTTTATCGGTCGCTGCAGCCTTGAGCCACATAGAGTGGAATGGGTGCTATTGAAATCAATGGGCTGCGAGTTGTAATGCGACTTTGGGTCCAAAGTCGCATGGCAAATCACATCAGTGGAAACGGAGACTAAAATCACACTGAATTATCTGGATGTATGTGAATCTATTCCTCTGTTTAATCAAATAACTGGGGATGGTAAGCGGTGTAATAAGATCTGTAAACACTGACTATATTGTAACTGCTAAAAATCATTATTAGGTAAGCGTCAGTTAAATTAGTGCAATTAGGTGCCTCTTGCACTGCAAGCAATCATAACGATCTAATAAGTAAGCATTTCTTTTAGAATGTTGCAGAAAAGTTCACGGGAGGACAACTAATTTAGTTGGGAAAATCCCCGGGCTAATTTTTTGAAGGACTATAGTCAGTCATTGTTCTGACAAGTAGTGAAAAAAGATCAGCAGAGGGGCAGTACCGGTCCACTCAATCAGGGGTCAAAGCGTAGCTAACTTTGGGAAAAAGCGACCTTTAAGGGTTTGCGGGATCAGCTCAAGGTCCTTCGTCCGCAAAAAGGATGGGAAATCAAATCGCTTCAAAACGGATGTCGAACCGGGGGGAGCCTTACCACGTGACTCCGAAGGAAGAAATGATAGATGAATATGGACCTTGGGTTGTGAAATATATAAAAGATTGGGATCAGTGGACAGGAAAGCAATATTCGAAAAAGGGTACTTTCAAGCCAAGCGCTTGGGAAGCCCTGTGGTGCAGTCACCACGGGAAGATGATACGAACAAATGAAAAAAGATGCTTGGAGGGCAGGGATGGTAGGATATCAGAACTGATGAGGTGAGTATTTTTAATAGGGAATCCACATCCCCAGAGAAGTGATGATGAACAGAGTTTATGGGTAAGTAGGATATAGAACATGTAAGGTCTTGAGGTCATATTTGACCTAGATAAATGGATTGTGAGAGTGTGTGACGTGTGTTCTCAGCTGCTGACAGCCCGAATGACCCCCCCTTCTATTTTGTGAGGGTGTGTGAAACAGCTGTATTGTCATGCAAATTGAGTGAGCCGAGTGAATGGTAAAGCGAAAGTAAGATGCCTTATGTGTATGTATATATATATATATATATATATATATATATATATATATATGTGTGTGTATTTTTTTTTTTGTATTAACGGTAATCTTTGTTTCCATAGAAGTTTCTTTTTGAAGTTTTCCAATGTACTCAGAATAGGTAAGTAGGATTGTCTTGCAAGACAAAAGGGAAACTTATAAAAAATGTGTTTGTTTTAAAACTGCTCATTTTTAACCATGGTGAATACATTTTTAGGGGGGAATTATTGGTATACCATAGAACAAAAATCCATATGGCATTAATATGTATTATAGTAATACATATTAATGAAACGTTGAGCTCAACAATTTTTGGTATTTTAAAAGAAAGTGCACGGTTTATGTAATATAATGTAATGTATATTTGTGTTTTATATGATAATGTCTTGTTACAGATATATAACCATTGTTTTTTGTTTCCAGGTTAAGAAAAAATTGAATGTTTATTACTAAACTTTTATTTTGTGTTTTATCCCTCAGAATCGATAACTGTGTTTTTCAGGATTTCAGAATAAGAGGAAATCTTTAGGTTGGTTAGTCGGTCGGGTTTCACAAGGTTTAAGTTTTCATGACCATTATCTAGTTGGAACGTCTAGTGGTCAGTCCATTTGGCTATGTTTTTGGACCACCTAGTGGGGGTTACATGTGCTGATCCACTGAATAGCAGAACCAACTAACTGAGGTCCGGGTATTAGTTTTTTATGAAAAATTGAGTAAGACTGCAAGGGATAATTGGCACTCTAACACATATATTAGGCTAAGTAGCATTCAGGGGTACCACACTTAGTGTTACAAGGGTTTTGGGGTATTCTCCAGCGGTTGAAATGGATCGGCCATAGATCCGTGGCATATGGTTTTCTTATTTACCCAAGATCAGCCATGCTGACACGTGTAGTTCCATAGATCCAATAGGTAAAATCCTGATGTTACTTTGGCCAGACTTGTGTTTTTAGGACTTCTTAAACTCCCCCCCGCTGTTAAGCCTGGCTGTACAAGGTTGCATTGCCTCAGTGCTACAAGGGAATTTTCTTAGTCTATTGGTCAGCACCCGTTGCCTTGAGCTGGATACACATTATGCAATTCTTGTTTTCCAATTTCTTTTAGAGTTACCGGCAGACATGTAGTACGAGGGCCTGCCTGGTGGCATACGAGTTGAAAGTGCATAGGTATGGCCTCGTATTGTATAGTTTTTGGGTTGAGTCTGGAGAAAAGGTGTGCAAGAAGATTGTATGAGGTGATATCAGCTCTTGGCTGTTCCAGAGGCCCTCACTTCCGATATATATGTGGGCATGCAGTATTCTCCTCAGTTAATATCCATAGGTGTCCTTCCTGTCCTAGATTACTTGGGTACCTTAACTGGTGGTCTGTGACTTGCATGCCAAGAATATCAGTGCCCCAGGGTGGCACTAGACTCCTGTCTTTCATGGGAGTCCTATCTGAATGGTGAAGGCAGTTTGTTTTGTAGGGGTGAAGGATAACATAGTCTAATTACTGAATTGATAGAGGAGGGAGAAGGTGTGCAGCCTCTATGAGGGATCGGGTGTACCTGGTGGCAGGTGGTTTTCAATCCGGGTATCCAGACTATTTCCCATACTTAAAAGAGGCTCAATGGCGCCTGTCTTTGGAGCGGGAGGTGGGTAATTGGATACCGTAATCACTATAGAGCTGGAGATAATCAAGAACACATTGAGAGGCCCTGGGCTACATATCAAGGAAGGGTTAGAAAAATCTAACTCATTCTATTCTCATCCCTAAGGGCAGGGAAGGAACTTTGGGCATGGACGGAACTTTGTGCATATATCACGGTCAATTTGGGTACTATCCTATCTGACTCTACTGGGTTATACCCTGGAGTCCATTCCTGTTCTGAGGGTCGTGAGTCTAGACAGGAATTGAAAGAAATATTGGAATGGGTGACTAGTATGACATAAATGTATGTGGTGCAGGTACCCAGGAGACTGGCATCTATGCCTAATAGGGTGTCTGTTGGCCAAACTAGAGGGTGCCAGGTGATACATCAATGGGGTGAAAACTTCCTCGTAGAGGCGGTGTCTCATGCTTATCAGTCCTATAAAGAAGCTTTCAGTTACTGGACATGGGAGAGGTACACCTAGTTAAGGTCTCACCTGAGAGGTTGAATCCCTGCACAAGTAATGCCAGTAACTACATACAGGAACATGCCCTGTCAAATAAAGGGAATACACGCGGGCTAACAGGGTACAGAGTGGTTGATAAGACTATTACCCTGTATGTGCTGAGTATACGCTGAATCAAGTGATTGTTAAGTGACCAGTGGCTTTCTCCCAGAGATGTGCAGACACAGCATAAGGTTCACGCAGGACGCTTCTTTCTGGGGAGTAACCCAACAAAGGAGGAGGGTATTCAGCACTATATAGGGGGAATAGGAGCTGGGATGGGTGTTAGTAATAGAGTGGACAGCGGTCTCCTGAGGAACAGACCCGCAGCCATGGCTTCAGACAATAAGCACGGCTTTGTTGCTCAGAGAGATTGGTGACAATTGTGACAACATGCAACAAAGTTACATGAAAACCCAGTTCAATATGGCTCACGATTTTATCGACCATGTTAAGAGGTTGGAAGAGAGTATGAAAGGGTATAGAACAAAAATATGTCATTGGCTCTGGCGTACATGCAGGGGCAGGCGGAGTTATTGACCAGGATCATGCTGAGTGTCCAAATCTCTGTATGATGGGCGGTAGCCTGAGGAGTTAGCATCACCATTCAGTAAGACTTTGACAAAACTTGTCGCGTACACTAATCCAAAATGGTAGTCAAATGCCGGGATGGGCTGTACTGGTTTGGATTGTGAGAAATGAGGTGCTGTATGATCCCATATACGGAAGTGCAGACTCGGTCTGTAGATAGGTTGGCATCAATGAGCTTACTGACTGGGGATTCTATCTTGGTGCATTTGGGGCTAAGTGACCCACATGTGATCAGAGGGCACGGAAGCTGAGAGCAGGTTGATATTTCCCCTTGTCAGAAGTGTGACCACGATGTCTTTTGCATTCCAGGTCAATACCCGGTAGTGAAGGAGGAATGTTGGGAAGGTATTTCACTGTGGGTTCTGGATGGGAAGATCATTACGGGGGAGGAAACACCTAGGTATAATTTAGGACATAGGCGGGTTTTGTTTCTTTGTCCTAGAGGATACCGATGGGGTGTTAGTCATGGAACTAGGGTGTTCCTTGGACCTACCTGGTGGTAGTGGGGCATGGTCACTGAAATCAAGTCACAGGGATGGAGTTTTTGTGGGTTTTGTCATTGTTTCAATGGTATATGTGCTGTGGGACTCAATACCGAATGATGGTATCACATGTCTAATGATGCACGGTTATCAGCACTAGGTTGAACTGTACCAAGCTGGGCACGCTACCTCGGGGAGTCTATTGTACCTATTCTCTTGTCCTTGGGATGGATATAGACGGAACCCCGGGTTACACCCCGAGTTGCCCTGAAGAAAGGTTTTATAGCAAACCTGACATCCCCTTTACACTTATTGAAACTTCCGTTGGGATTCGGGGAGGAATTAAAAGTTAGGTAGTTAAACTTCGGGCAACAGGATTTAAATGGTGCCAACAGTTTGTGCAAGGTGTGAATAAAAAGGCCTGTCTCAAGGGATTTAGAGGTACTCATAAACAAGCTAGGTAGGTTGGCACAGCAGGTTGGGGAACGGGTTGAGGGGCAGCTAGATGTGAATCATATTCTTGAAAATCTACAACATGCTCATATTGATGCTACTGCCTCATTGTCTGAGATAATGAAACAGAAGTTCACCGGACAGATAGCGGGCTACCGTGTTACACCCCCGAGTCCATCATGATCTGATGGTTTATGAGTCCAAACAACCTCAAATGATTGATACGGATGGGTGCTGGAGAAAGGAAGGGGTGGTGTTATGTCAAGGGAAACAGGATAGGATCATGAGACAACAATTCTGGCACAAGGAAGGGTCGTGTCTCCTGGATGCCGAGGAATTGTCCCAACCTTATGTAAAATACTTGGGGCAAGGGTATTGGTGCTGGTATCAAATGCCCAATGATGCCCTATATTCTGCCTACGGGTTGAACTGTACTCAACGGGGTACATTACCTCAGGGAGTCTACTGTACATCTTCCCCGGTCCTGGGAATAGATATAGCCGGGACACAAGGACGTACCCCTGTTACCCCAGAGAAAAAGCTTGATATCAAACCTGACACCCCCATACATCTACAGAAACTTCCTCTGGGATTTGGGGCTGAGTTAAAGGCTTGGCTGGTAGATTTTGGACAACAGGATGAAATATTAAATGTGCTGAGAGATGCTGAGAAACAAGCCACTATACGACTCACCCATGATCAAAATAAGTTGATCCAAGTATCCCACGCTTTAGAGGAAGACGCTAAGATTTCCTGGTGGGAAAGTATATTTGGGTATAGTCCTAACGCGTCAGCTTTCCTAGACATTTTGCTCCACCCTGTCGTTGTCCTAATCTGTGTAGCTCTACTGCTCTCCCTGATGCAAGTAATGATGTGCATTACTATCAGGAGAATGAACGCCAAAACTATGAGAATGTGCACCTCAACGAGGTATCTTCTCTCAAGGAAAAGCCACTAACTCAGAAACAAATTTCCGAAGAAGCCTGTCCAAATCCAGACCAGTACAAACGTACCGTTTTTTTTTAATACTCCTAGTTTAAATTTTTATCATGGACATGTAATTTTTTTTTTCTTTCTTCTCATTTTTTTTTATCCATTACAATTTTTTTACTTTTCATTTTTATACATTTTTTTAATTTTTGTAAAAGTTATTCTCTCTCGGTTTTATTAAAAAAAAATTAGGAATTTTTTAATCAATTTTTCTCATTTTTTTATTTTTGTCAGTTTTATTTTTTATTCTTTTTTATTTTATTTATTTATTTTTTTTTTTTTTTTTCTTCTCTCATTTTTCTCCCTGAAATGTTATGGTTATAGTTTTTTTCATTATTATTATTTTTTTTCTCTCTCATTCCATTCAGGTGAGAAAAGTTCCAAAAGCTTTGAACTTTGTCCACCTGAAGGGGGGAGTAGTGCATAGACCTGGAAGGAAAAAAATAAATAATGCATTCGACTCGTACGTTGTTAAGTGACCATGATCATGTTCACCTGTTGATCACCAATAGGGCAGAAGAGTCTATTTTTTTTTGTTTTTTGTTTTGTTCTTGTTTTTTTTTTTAAGAGAGGACCCTAGAACCTGTTGATCTAGGAATAAGCCTCTTCAATTTGTAGTAATAACGTGTGGTCAGGTTTACCCAAATTCTACAAATTTAAATCATCTCTCTCTCGTTATTATCTGTATACCTGACCAGCAAAAATACCACCAATTACTAGTAGGAGAGAGGAGTCGTTTTTTTAAAGGAACAATGTTCTATTTTTACTATTTTTATTTTTTATTCTTTTTATTTTTTTCTCGCTGTCAGCTAAAATTGACAGGGCAACTAGGTATTAAGTTTTTTTGAAATACCGATTCAATGCTCTTTTAACAATCGAAAGTGGAATCTAAACTGGAGAGCTTGGTTGGAGCAGCATTAAATCTGTAGTTTTTATTTTTTTTGTGTTTTTTTTCTATTCTCCATATTCTTTTTCATTACTCACCTCTCTTCCTTTCCTCCTTTAATATTATGCTCTCTAAGTTTTTATTTTTTGGCTTCTATCATACATCTTCTCAGGATAATGTAACTAGAACTTTAGTCATATTAAGGCGCGTGAGCATGCCTGCCCGCCAGCGCAATATTGTACACCCATTTGAAGTATCCCTGGACATCCAGGTTTTCATGTCTTAAAGAAATTCTACCTCCCCTAGTCTACCTACGGCTTTATAGTCATAAAGGCCACCCCACGGCTCCTGTCCGACATTCCTCCAATAACTGTACACTGACGTTCTCCTTTCTCCTTTTGTATTCATACATGACTGTCTGGAGGCCCACCCAACCACCACCTGAAGAAACAACGACAACCAAGTCATCTTTTTGAAGACAAACGTGCCATGAATAAGACACTCCGAAACCCTTCTTCATCATGCTGAAAAAGTGCTGTCTCGCGGTCCGATCCAATGGGGACAATCAGAACACCATCTTTCCAAGATACAGGACTAAATATAAGGATCCCGCCATCAATGTTGGAATTCCACTCCTCCAATGCAGAGGGGCGATGAAACATTGCAGTACAGACACTCAGGGTTCGGATCGGAAGTCTCAAAGGCACCAGGACTGTCTCAAATCTACCTTGATGAGTTACGGCGAGTTCAAGAAAGGAAAAGGCCGCAGTGGTGGTGGGGGAAGGGTCGGGGCGTCTGGGCCGTTGTGGGTGGGTACCGGATCATTGAAGGAGGACATAAGTTCAAGAATGAACTTCAGGGGGAACTGTGGTAGAGACTTTTCAAAACCATATATATGAAGATGTATATGTCATTCTTTTATAAGGCTTTTCTTATTAATGAGACTGAGATGTCGTTGGTCAACTGTCCTGACTCGTTGTTAGAGTTCAACTAACAAAACGATTTTAAACCTATAATAACATAGGGAGGTTATCTCAAAGGAATGGGGATCTGATAAGCTTAGAGCGGGAAAAGGTACATTTGAGGGGCATTCTTAGAGCGGGAAAAAGGTACATTTGAGAGGCATTCTTAGAGCGGGGAAATGGTACATTTGAGAGGCATTCTTAGAGCGGGAAAAAGGTACATTTGAGGGGCATTCTCAGAGCGGGAAAAGTTACATCGGAAGGGTATATAGAGACAAGTCCTAGGTTGAGTAGAGGCAGACTGGATCATGAGCTGATTGGGAACATTTGGTGAAGTACTCTGCAAATATATTTTCTCTTTTTCTCTCTCTCTCTCTCTTTCTCCCTCTCTCTCTCTCTCTCTCTCTCTCTCTCCCTCTCTCTCTCTCTCTCTCTATCTCTCTGTCTCTCTGTCTCTCTCTCTCTCTCTCTCTCTCTCTCTCTCTCTCTCTGTCTCTCTGTCTCTCTGTCTCTCTCTCCCTTAACTTATTCTCTGTAACTTTTCTTCTCCTATGAATTGTCTTGAGATACTGATCTAGCCATCTTATTGTTTGTATAATTGTGTGATGTTATAGTTGTAAATATTGGAGTAATACAAGTTTCTTCTATGTATCAATAAATGTAATACTTTTCCCTTTTCCGCAGCGATATTCTTTGCTTTAATTTTTATATAGACAAAAAGGTTTTCATAGTTTACTTTAATTAGTTACGTGCGATATTAATATTTTTATGAATCGCTGATTATTAATTATGTACGTGCGTTATTAATTTTTCTATGACACTTGTCATGCCATTTGATCTGTTAAATCACATGACAAATCGCTCCAATGTGAATGGGAGCTAAGACCTAATTCACGCATTGCGAGATGACAGATATTTTACTGCATTGTTTCCTGTGTGTCTAATTCATTCTACAACGCATAACAGGACATGCTGCATTTTATTGCAATACAGAATCACATGGCACCAAGGCTCAAGTCCTGCGGGAACGCATGGGAACGGAGTTCCTGCACTTTTTTCACAGCAGGAACTTAGTTCCCTTTGCAGGACTAGAGCAGTCGAGAGCAGCCGAGCCGCCCGAGCCAATCCTTCACTAAGTGGCGATGCCCAGCTCGAGTCCCTGTCAGGGGCAGGCGAAACTTAGTAACCCTTTATGTTACTGGCCGCTTCCTGTATATGGATTCAACGGGAAGTGTGCGGGTATTCCGTCACTTCCTCGATGCCGCAATGTCACCAGGGAGCTTTTGTCATTGTTCCCAGGAGACATTGCGGAGGTCTGCTGCAAGTTATCGCGGGATTTAGAAAAAACATGTGGTTTAGTAATTATGCATATGAGCGTATCATTTTTTTTTTTGGTGGGGAAGTGGATCTTGGGTGGGAGTTCCCACACTTTTTTCCCCAGGACTTGACCCCTGCATGGCACTGTACAGTAGGATAACCCAGCATATCACAATGCTGTACAGAGCCATGAATGGGAAGGGAAGCCATATGATGTGCTGAATCGTGCACCACTCTAAAGCCCTGTACACAAGATCAGTCCATTCGATGAGAATGGTCCTTCGGACCATTCTCATTGGTTAACCGATGAAGCTGACCGATGGTCTGATGTGCCTATACACCATAGGTTAAATAAACGAGCGGGTCAGAACGTGATGACGTAATACACAACGACGTGCTGAAAAAAACGAAGTTCAATGCTTCCAAGCATGCGTCGACTTGATTCTGAGCATGCCTGGATTTTTTACCGATGCTTTTGCATACTAACCGTCGGTTTTGACCTATCGGTTAGGCATCCATCGGTTCAATTTTAAAGCAAGTTCTTTCTTTTTTTGACCGAAGGATAACTGACCGATGGGGCCCACACACCATCAGTTTGGACTGATGAAACAGTCCTTCAGTCCGTTTTCACTGGTTTTAACTGACCGTGTGTACATGGCCTGACCCCTGGCGTGGTCAGGAGTGGACAGCTGATGGACAGGTAAAGCACTCCGACAGCTGTCCGCTCTAGTGTAAACCCAGCGTTAAGAGTGACTTATACTCTTCTCTGCTTTATCTGATAAGAAGATGTTTCATCGGTACAAAGCTGTAGTAAATATTTATTTGTAAAGTGGACAAAAACAATTAGTAAAGATAGTTAAATATAAACTTAAAGTGGTTCTAAAGCCTAAAGGTTTTTCTATGCAATAAGGTAAATAACCTTCTATGTTTCAGGAACCACCCAGCCCCCTTATTGTTCTTATCCAAGCCCAATGCTTTCACCACTGTCTCCATCTGCACTGGGCAGACTGATAGCAGCGTCAGCCATTGGCTCCCACTGCTGTCAAGGGGGTGGGGGGGGGCAGGCCCGCTTCACCCAGTCTGTGTCAATAGATGTAGACTGGATGGCACAGGAGCTAGCATGAACCGTTGCCCCCAGGGAAAGTGGATTTTCTTAGGGGTACTCGCCAAAGATGAGGGGCCTGGAGCACTGGTGGGGGACCCCAGAAAAGGAGATAGCAAGCAAGTGTGCTGCAAGTTTAAAAACGACTTGCTAAGCTATTGCTAGACTTGGCAGGCTTCACAAGTTTGTTGCACAATTACAGCAAGTCCACATTGCATGTCTCCAGATCAATTTTCTTTGTAAACATTCTGAAAGTCTGTTGCCAGTTCTGGTTCACTTATGTTGTGCAATAGTCATCCAACCACAGGGGTCACTGTGTCTGAATTGTCATGCTGTAGACTTGCAGGGCTCTTGCTGTAGACTCACCACTGCAACTTTGCTCTTGCTAGAGCCTTGCCATGAAAATTTGGTACAAATTGGAAAAGTGTCAACTAGAACTTGTGCTTCAAGTGATCTGTAAGTGTACAACTTGGCAGCAAAAATGTGCAACAAGTTAACAGACTTACAATTTAACACTGCCTCAAATGTGTCTTTGCTATCTGGGGAGGATGGGGGTTTGCTCTCAAAACCATTGTACAGAGCAGTTAAGTATGACATGTTTGTTGTTTTAGTTAACAAAAAAAAAACGAAGGTTTAATTTTACAATACATTGTCTCCTATTATAGTTTCCATTTGAAGTTTCAGTTCGTAAGAGCCGGTTCACACAGGGGCAACATGACTTTCAGCACGACTTTGTGAGGCAACTTCAACACAACTTGAGTATGAATCACAACGCGACCACAACACGACTTGAGGTCGCCTCCAGGAGGGGGGGAACTCCACGCCAAATTTTAAATAAAAAACTGGCATGGGTTCCCCCTCTGGGAGCATACCAGGCCCTTAGGTCTGGTATGGACTTCAAGGGGAACCCCCTACGCCGAAAAAACTGCATGGGGGTTCCCCCCAAATCCATACCAGACCCTTATCCGAGCACGCAGCCCAGCCGGACAGGAAAGGGGGTGGGACGGGTGAGCGCCCCCCCTCCTGACCCGTACTAGGTGGAATGCCCTTAACATGGTAGGGGTGATTTGGGGGAATGGGGGCGCCACCACCCGAAGCATGCTGGGACTGTGACGTCATAAGAAGCCTATATAAATCGCCGCGCACCGCACACCGGCCATTACAGCGGGAGGGAGCATCGAGTCAACATCGAAGAGGAGAAGAAGAAGAGAAGAAGGCGATGCAGAAGACCGGCCCCCCGCTGGTGAAAGAGCTGAAAGAACACAGCGGTGGTGCCCGGCAGAAGAGAAAAAGAACCGGAGAGCGGGAGAAGAAAGCGGAGAAGTCAGAAGACCCCCCGAAGTCGGAAGAAGACCCCCCTGAAGTCGGAAGAAGGGAGAAGAAGGCGCCACCGCTGGTAAAAGAGCTGAAAGAAGACAGCGGTGGTGCCCGGCAGAAGACCCCCAAAGTCGGAAGAAGACCCCAGGAGCTGCCTAATAAACTACTTTAAAAACCTGTGTAGTGTTTTTTTTATTTACATTTTTCTACCACCAGGTGAATGGGTAGGGGTACGTTATACCCCATACTCATTCACATAGGGCCAGGATCTGGGGGCCCCCTTATTAAAGGGGTCTCCCAGATTCCGATAAGCCCCCCCGCCTGCAGACCCCGACAACCAACGGCCAGGGTTGTCGGGAAGAGGCCCTTGTCTCCATAAACATGGGGACAAGGTGCTTTGGGGTGGGGGGGCCACAGGGCGCTCACCTGTGAACGGGGATCCGACTTCAAGGCGACTTTCATTGAAATCACCTAGAAGTCAGATTGAAGTAGTACAGGAACCTTTTCTGAAGTCGGAGCGACCTCAGTAGTGTACATTAAGACAGCTCCCATTTACTTTCATTAATTTTCTCGACCGCGCAACTTGGTACAACTTGGGGCATCTTGAAGTCGGATCTCAGGTCGCCCCAGTGTGAACCGGCTCTAAGAGCTGAAGACCTGAGTTTGAAAATACAATAATTACACAATGGGGGTTATTTACTAAATAAAAAACAGCATTTTAGCTTGCACATGATTGGATGATAAAATCAGCAGAGCTTCCCCTCATTTCAGATCTTCCCCTCGGATTTACAGCTACTGCACTTCCAAGTGTACTTGTAGTGCAAAGTGGATTTGCCTTTCGTAAATAACCTCCAATGACTAAGAAAGGTCAGAACAAACTCATCATGTACACCTATGTTGTGTAGGCACATTTTCTAAGTAATGTACACCTTACCTGCACTGGGATGTTGGAACTTGCAAACCATTACCAGGTTGTTGAGACTTCTGAATATTTACACAGCTGCATATTTTAATTTTTTTCATTGTACATCATAATGTATCATATCTTCTCCTATTGTTATGGAGTGTGCCCTTGGTTTTGGGGTGATACAAGATCACATATTTCTTGCATAGACAGGTTGGTGAAGCTGATAGCTATCAACACCCTATCATTGTTTATTGTCTTTCCTTTGTACAGGATCACTAGAGATAATCTTAAATACACAAGTCTTTAGGTAAACATTCTGTTAATGTCTAGTTGGAAATTACTACACATTCTTCCCAAGTCCCTACGAGATAACCTTCTGTGCAAGGAGCAATTTCTAAGCAAACCTGGGCATAGCCATCAGATAACAATCTATGTACATGTTTTGGTAAGGAATTATGAATTGATGTATTCTGTCTTTTTATTTGTTTGTTTGAGATGCTATAAAGAAGTCTGTTTACCAGTCCTGTCATTTTATTGGTTGAACTAGATGGACTTGTGTCTTTTTTTTCAGCCAGACTAACTATGTAATAGATATTTCAATTGGTAAATATAGGCAAGCCACGTTTTTACTTTTAACAAAAATTTACCAAATGCGTGTAGGTTAACTTTGTATTAGAAAGTGTTTCACTAAAACAGATGATTAATTGTTCTGCTTTTATTTACATCTTTTTACAAAATGCAAATAAATTTATACCTCTTTTCCATTTAGCGCATCCAACATTGCAAAGCGTACATGGCTATGTTATATATTTATAGAAGTTTGTATCTTACCTGCAGATAACATGTTTGGCATTAATAATATATTTTCTTTACTGCAAAAAAAATAATAATAAAAAAAATCAATATGTCATATTATCCTAAAATACAACCCTGTATTCTATCATGCAGCAGCAAGTTTAATCTTCAGGTCATCAGAAGGGTTATGGAAAAGGTGTTTGATCTAGTGAACATATGTGGCTTAACTTTACCCATATCAGCCTACATGGCTGCTATGGGACCTGGGAGAGAGGCCCCATTAGGGAGGCTATTGAGGCAAACAAAAATAGAAAAGCCCTGTGCATATAAAGATAATGCAGTCCCAGTACTGTATCTAGGAGTTGAGGCTATAGATGAAACCGACCCTGACCCACTGTGAAGTCTCCAGTCTAAAAGAACTGATATCAAATGCTTAGAAGAAGTCATTAGGACTGTCCCCAGATACCCTTTGCTTTATCTGTTCAGTAGGGAGCATTTATATATCTGTTTTAGCATTGTAGATACATCGCCTTCACAATTTCTGCCACTTTGAACTAGTCTTCTGTAAAAAATACCAGAGTGCCTGTGCAACAAGAACCTGATAAGGTTGATGAGGTTTTAGGTCTGATTTTTTTTTTTTTTTTAGAGTTAAAAAAGTAATTGTGTGCAGATGCACTAACAGTTTTGTTGATCAAATTGTGCACAAAAACACTATGTGCAAACAGCGCTTGCTAACATCAAAATTCCAAAATTATTACTGTGAAAATGTGTAACTTCATAGTAAAGTAAAACATACAATGTGAAAAATAATACATTTCAAATATTGCGATTGAGCAGAGGGACTATCTTAACAAACAAACTCCCCGCTCACCGCATGAAAGTTTTCCGAAATCAGGGCCAAAGACAAATAACACGCAACAATTAATAAACAAATCTAAACAGGCATGTATGTGAAATAAATATATAATTGATAATTAGAGCAAAGTCCCCAAAAAATATAGGCCCGGATTCACATACATCGGCGCATATTTATGCCGCCGTAGCGTATCTTCTTTACGCTACGCCGACGCAGCGCAGAGAGGCAAGCACCGAATTCACAAAGCACTTGCCACCAAATCTGCGCTGGGTTTCTTAGGCGTAAGTCGTCGTAAGTGGAAGTAGGCGTGAGCCATGCAAATAAGGCGTGACCCCATGCAAATGATGGGCCGAGCGCCATAAAGATACGAATAACAAATGGCGCATGCGCCGTCCCGTGGACGCATCCAGTGCGCATGCTCAGAATCATGTTGGAACTACTCCCTAAGATACGCCGGATCACTGCCTATGACGTGAACGTAACCTACGCCTAGTCATATTCACGTACAACGTAAACGACAAAATATATGACGGCTTGTGTTCCCTGGTCCATACCTTTGCATGGGTTGCGCCTCATATATGGGGAATAACTTTACGCCGGACGTACGACTTACGCAAACCGCATACATTATGCGCCGGGTGCAAGTACGTTCGTGAATCGACGTATCTCCCTCATTTCCATATTTGAATAGGAAAACAATGGGAGCGCAACATGCGTCCAGCATAAATATGCGCCCACGATACACCGGCGTAGGCAAGTTACGTCGGTCGGATGAAGATTATTTTTAGGCGTATCTCAGTTTGTGGGCACGGCGCATATTTGCACTTACGCGGCGTATCTCGAGATTCGTCGGCGTAAGTGCTTTGTTAATCCTGGCCATAGTGTGCTTTGGATCATCCAGTGAAAAACTTCCTCCTACATAAATGTTATGATTAGTGATAAACTAATGTATAGCTTAAGGCTACCCATAAGATAATTTGAAATTAAAGTGGTCGTAAAGATTTTTTTTTTTTAATTAGCAAACATGCCTATACTTAACTGCTCTATGCAATGGTTTTGCACAGAGCAGCACTGATCCTCTTCTTCTGGGGTCTGCCGCTGGTGTTCCAAGCCCCTCCTTTTCATCAGTTGCCCCCACGGAAATCCGATTTTCATGGGGGCACCCATGAAAGCTCATCCCAAGTCCTGCTGCTGCATCCATTGACACAGACAGCGTGACTCGGCCCCACCCCATGTTCCCGTGTCACAGCTTTTAATTGACACCAGTGGGAGCCAATGGCTCTTGCTGTTGTCAATCTGTACAATGAGGATAGCAACAACAGCTGGAGCTGCTGCACTCGTACACACCGCTGGATTGGATTGGGCTCAGGTAAAAAAGGGGGTCTGGGGGAGCTGCAGCACAAAAGGTTTTTCACCTTAATGCATAGATTGCATCAAAGCAGAGTTCCAGTCTTTTTTAAGTTCATTAAAACTCAGCAGCTCCAAAAAGTGTAGCTGCTGACTTTTAATAAACAGACACTCATCTGTCCCGTGATGCAGTTGCCCAAAGCCTCGCTCATCTCCCTCGCCTCTCCCCGGTACAGGCATCACAAATGTGAACACCCAGTTGTGACAGCTTGCGCTGCGTCTCCTCAGTGGCCTTGCAACTAGGGATGAGCTTCGAGTTCGAGTCGAACTCATGTTCAACTCGAACATTGCCTGTTCGCCTGTTCGGCGAACAACGAACAATTAGGGGTGTTCGCGGCAAATTCGAAAAGCCGCGGAACACCCTGTTAAAGTCTAAGGGAGAAATCTAAATTGCTAATTTTAAAGGCTAATATGCAATTTATTGTCCTAAATAGTGTTTGGGGACCTGGGTCCTGCCCCAGGGGACATGTATCAATGCAAAAATAAGTTTTTAAAACTAACGTTTTTTTGGGAGCAGTGAATTTAATAATGCTAAAAGTGAAACAATAAAAGTGAAATATTACTTTAAATTTCGTACCTAGGCGGGGTGTAAAGTTTGCATGTGAAATATCGCATGTTTCCCGTACATAGAACTGTCCCTGCACAAAGTGTCATTTCTGAAAGGAAAAAAAGTCTTTAAAAACCGGACTTGCGGCTATAATAAATTGTGGGCTCTGGCAATTCAGAGAGGATTCATTCATAAAAAAAAAAAAAAATAGCGTGGGGGTCCCCCCAAATTCCATTGCCAGGCCCTTCAGGTCTGGAATGGATATTAAGGGGAACCCCGCCATCAATTTTTTTTAAAAAATGGCGTGGAGTTCCCCCAAAAATTCACACCAGACCCCTTATCCAAGCACGTTAACCTGGCTGGCCGCAGAAAAGAGGGGGGGGACAGAGTGCGGCCCCCCTCTCCTGAACCATACCAGGTCACATGCCCTCAACATAAAGCGATGAGAAGATCCATCCATCCAGAGCGCAGCCATGCCGACCTCATCTCTCTGCTGGACACAGCCCAGCGAATGACGCTTCCCCAGTGACGTAGCAGAGGGTGCGTTAGAGGGGGCGGGGTCACGTGACAGGTGGCCCCGCCTCCCCTATATAAGAAATGTCACAGCTTCAGCCGCGTCATTCGATGGGCTGTGTCCAGTGGAGAGAGGAGGTCGGCGTGGCTGCGCTCTGGATGGATGGATCTTCTCATCGCTGGACCGGAGATCATCACCCGTCGCTGGATTCAGACACTGTTGGAGCAGGGAGCTGGGACCGAGTAGATTACCACTGCTGGATTTTTATTTATTTTTTATTAATAAATGACTTTTTTCTACGGTGTGTGTGTGTTTTTTTCCCAACTATTTACACTTCCTTTGTGAAATGGTAGGGGTACAATGCTCCTGTTAAAGGGGTCTTCCAGATTCTAATAAGCCCCCCGCCCGCAGACCCCCACAACCACCGGGCAAGGGTTGTGGGGATGAAGCCCTTGTCCCCATCAACATGGGGACATCCTCCCCATGTTAAGGGCATGTGGCCTGGTACGGTTCAGGAGAGGGGGGGCCGCACTCTGTCCCCCCTCTTTTCTGCGGCCGGCCAGGTTAACGTGCTCGGATAAGGGGTCTGGTGTGAATTTTTGGGGGAACTCCACGCCATTTTTTTTTTAAATTTGGGGTGTAGTTCCCCTTAAAATCCACACCAGACCTGAAGGGTCTGGAATGGATATTTGGGGGGAACCCCACGTCATTTTTTTTTAAATTGATGGCGGGGCTCCCCTTAATATCCATTCCAGACCTGAAGGGCCTGGTAATGGAATTTGGGGGGACCCCCACGCTATTTATTTATTTTTTTTATGAATGAATCCTCTCTGAATTGCCAGAGCCGACAGTTCATTATAGTCACAAGTCCGGTTTTTAAAGACTTTTTTCCCTTTCAGAAATGACACTTTGTGCAGGGACAGTTCTATGTACTGGAAACATGCGCTATTTCACATGCTAACTTTACACCCCCCCCCCCCTAGGTATGAAATTTAAAGTAATATTTCACTTTTATTGTTTCACTTTTAGCATTATTAAATTCACTGCTCCCGAAAAAACTGCACTGCTCCCGAAAAAACTGCCGTTTTTAAAACTTTTTTTTGCATTGATACATGTCCCCTGGGACAGGACCCAGGTCCCCAAACACTTTTTAGGACAATAAATTGCATATTAGCCTGCCTTTAAAATTAGCACTTTAGATTTCAAATGTTCGAGTCCCATAGACTTTAACAGGGTTCTAAAGTTCACACGAACATTTGGTGTGTTCGCAAGTTCTGGTGTGAACCGAACAAGGGGGTGTTCAGCTCATCCCTACTTGCAACCTTCTGGGACCTGTGATGTGTCCCACATGATTGCAGGGAGGGAGGGGGAGAGGAGAACCTCCAGCCCTAGTGGAAGTGGGAGCTGGGTACCTGAAAAAACTAGGCACCCACTCCAAAAATAACATGCCAAATGTGGCATGTAAGGGGCTAAGGAGTGCTTACATTGTAACTCTGCTTTAAGGTGAAAACCCTTAAGGCTTTACAACTACTTTAAGGTTAAATGATTTTAATCATAGTGATCAAGCTGCAGTTTTCAACGCTAGCAAATACTTTCCTGATTTAAAAGTGCAATAGACTCCTGAGAGAGAAACATAATTTTGCACCTATACATATCATTAGTAAAACTTTATTTGGAATATGCAGTTCAGTTTTGGGCACCAGTTCACAGAAAGGATATTGGGGAACTGGAAAAAGTGAGAGTAGGGCAACCAAACTAAAAATAGACATGGAGAAGCTCAGCTTTGAGGAAGGCATAACTAAACTGAATATGTTCTCTCTTGAGGAGAGGCAGTACGGGGAATAGAATCACCATTTGGGATGGGCTTTATGTTCGAGTCGAACATGAGTTCGACTCGAACATTGGCTGTTCGCCGAACAGCGAACAATTTGGGGTGTTCACGGGAAAATTCGAAAAGCCTTTAAAAGTCTATGGGAGAAATCAAAAGTGCTAATTTTAACAGTTAATATTCAAGTTATTGTCATAAAAAAGTGTTTGGGGACCTGGGTCCTGCCCCAGGGGACATGTATCAATGCAAAAAAAAGTTTTAAAAACAGTCCTTTTTTCGGGAGCAGTGATTTTAACAATGCTTAAAGTGAAACAATAAAAGTAAAATATTCCTTTAAATTTCATACCTGGGGGGGGTGTCTATAGTATGCCTGTAAAGTAGCGCATGTGTTCCCATGCTTAGAAAAGTCTCTGCACAAAACTTCTAAAGGAAAAAAGTCATTTAAAACTACTTGCAGCTATAATGAATTTGTCGGGTCCCAGAAATACAGATAGTCATTAAAAAAAAACAGCATGGCTTCCCTTCTTAGTACATTACAAGACCCTTTGGGTCTGGTAAAAAAAATGCGTGGGGGTCCCCCCCAAATTCCATTTCAGGCCCTTCAGGTCTGGTATGGATATTAAGGGGAACCCTGCACAATTAAAAGAAATTGCCTGGGGTTCCCCCCCAAAAATCCATACCAGACCCTTATTCAAGCACGCAACCTGGCAGGCCGCAGGAGAAGAGGGGGGACGAGAGAGCGCCCCCTCTCCTCAACCGTGCCAGGCCACATGCCCTCAACATGGGCAGGACAAGGGCCTTACTCCCCCGTACAAAGCTCATAAACAATGTATAATTTAATTGGATCCCATATTCTAGACCAATTTCCAAACCATGACATACTTGAATCCTACCAGTGGAGACCCGTTTATTAGGGATGCAGGGGCGCTACACCCCTAATCCATGCCCCCAGGCTCCTAATCTACATGCAGGGCGCCGGACACATGGATTCCAATGGGCTTTTTTTTTAGAAGCACATTATTAGAGCCTAAGGGTATAATTGGCTTAAAAAAAGGGTGGGCTCACCCAGTTGTGTGACAATAGCAAAATAATATTCGCTATTGTCTTCCTGATTCTTCTCCCGGCCAAACAGTAAGTGGGTCTTGGCTGAGAGAAGATGCAATCATATTGGAGGAGGAGATGCAGGAGTAGGAGATGCAGGGGAAGCCGATGTGAAGCCACCAAGGGGGGTGGTGAGTAGTTTTTTATCGCCCCCCAAAAAATTGAGCATCAGCCGACACTGAATCTGACTGCCTCTTTCTCACCCCTTGGACTATGCTAATCATCCTTCCTCTGACCTTTGTCCATAACTTTTAGTTTCAAAACTAATATTATTAGGCCTTAAGAAAAATGTAAAAAATTTTAATTAATAAATGATTGCTACAAAATAAACAAAACAGCCTATTTGTTATGCTACACACTCGATAAATTTCATTATATTGCTGATTTGCTCTCATGCTGTTTTTCAATAATATAGCATGCAGATATAAATTAAGTTGCTTTAAATGGCATTCTATATTCCCTTGGGCAACTGTTTTATAGATTTGTATCTCCAGCTAAATGATGGTTACAGTAATAAGCATAAATGCCGTTAAAGTATCTGTCCCTGCATGGTGCCATCTAACTACCCTCATTAGCAATCACATTAATATAATCAATTAGTCTTACAAACAATATTTTTTTTTGCTGGAAGCAATAAAAGCAACATATATGGAAAGACCAGGTTGGAGTTATTTTGACTGTGACAGGTTCATTATAACTGCATGTATTATGTTAAACACACAGATAAGCAAAGTAGATTTTGGCCTGGATTAGGCCAAGTCCCTCAAAGAAGACATCAGAAAGCATTTGGGGGTTTGCTACAAACCATGTGAAATATCTGATAAGGTTCAAGGTTTAAGCTGGCCACATCTAGTTTATGTACACTTAAAGTGATTGTGGATCACCAGGTGACAGTGAAGAAAAAAATCCCTAAAATGAAAAATAATGCGGTACCCAAACTCCAGGGACAAGCTTTAGGTAAGTATATCACTACCAGGTTACATACTGCTGAGTGTCTACAGTCTGAATTCTGGACCATCAACTGGTGCCATTGGATTATTTTCTGTGGCTTGTGATACCCTCTCTTACTGCCCAAAGTTTGGTGTGATTATGATTTTTTTACCATTAAAAGTTTTGTTGAAGATAAAGACACACACAAAAGGTAGGCATACTGAACAAAGACAGGTACATGCTCCAGCATTCCTAGTTATTACATGCAACAACAACAATATTGTGTGCATTAATATCAAGCAGAACTATAAAGGTTGCAAACTAGGTAGTGCCAATATAAATACAAATACCTAAATATCTAGATATCTACATATACATTCCTGGAAACGTGATATTTTTATTGCACTATTGTACTTTTCCAACTTTTGTTTCCCTCTGCAGGCCTATTACCTAATTAATTTGCTGAAAGAAATTGTCAGTCTGTTACACATGGCTGACAATTCCTCTGCATCATGTATACATGTAAGGCATGTATTTTTTCCTTTTTTTTCTTATAATATTATTTTTTTTTAATATTTTTGGGGTTTTATTTTTGTATAGCGGGGTATCACTCTTTCTGATGTGATACAAAAGACTACCATTGCTGATCGTGAAGGATCTCAGCTCCCTCCTGTGGCCAAGTTGGGTTAGAGCCACCTGTTGTTTACAATTCATCCTGGTACCGCAGTGAATATTGGGGAATTGAGTTCAGAAGGAGAAGAGACTCCATTCGCCCTGGACTGTAATGAACTACATTACCCAGAGAGCAACTGGGCAACACCAAGATGCTTTGCCTTCCACACCGCCTGCTAAGGGAGGTAATTTAAGTGAGAGGACGTGTTTGGCGCGCTCTCTCGGGAACGCCTCCTCAACCCAGGAGGACACTGTCAGGAGTGTCTCCACGGGGAGTAGGCCGCAGTTGAGGCCCACATACGCCTGGGCAGAGCGGCTTTGAGAAGGAAGGACAGAGTTTCCGCCGGAGTCATCGGACGGGATCCCAGTAACCCTGCAACCTGTCTGAGGACCAGAGACTGCTAACTGACCGAACGGTGTGCCATAGAAGGAAAAGGCCTGATCCGGTTGGGTGAGACGGGCACTTGCCTGAAAGTACTGATTGTCTTGGGCGGATCGTTGATATCCATCTTTGCGGTTTGACTATTCAGGAAACTTTTAACAATTTATTATTTCCCTCTTTGGATTATAAATTGCTCTTTGCGCGCCACCGCATGCCAATGTACAAGTGCACGAACTGTTAGCAGGAGACTGTATTGAAGTTTGGCCTGGGACGCCGGGCCATCCGAATTAGCTATAGCTATAGTACCCAAGGGTTATCTATTTAGAGTTGTATATTCACTATATTCATTGCATTGCTCATTGACCGAGTAATCAGTTCTACTACTTTAAGCAGTTCTACTATTTTATATGACATTGTAGCCTAGCTAACACTGAAGCCTTAATATTGTTATTGATATTGCAGGGACCTGCAAATAGAGTATCACTGCTGCTCATGTTCCTTTGTTTCTTCTTTAAGTAAAGCATCACTTTGGTTATTTTGAAGCTTGTGTGCAGCCTATCTTTCATATTACAAGGTCCCTTCCATTTAGGTAACCCCTTTTATTTGCATAATCTGTTGTAGTGTAACGGGATATTGTGCTTCCCCACAAGCTACTGGGGCCCACAACTCCCATATTACCAGGTGTGTCAAAGGAGGGTTTTGAGCCACTTTAAGGGGTTAATCACAGAGCGTAGACCCAACACAACCAGCAGCTCCTCCGGGGGTAGTGCTACATTAGCATTTTGGGTGGGGACCTATGAGGTAAACAGAACTTGCATTCCCTCGCAAGGTCTGCTTTAAAGACTTTTGACCTTGTCCAGTCATCCCTGCCTGAATGAGCCTATTCTCCACAACAGCCTGCAGCAGAGGACCTTAAAGTGATTGTAAAGTTAAAAAATTTAATACAATAACAAACATATCTATACTTACCTGCTCTGTGCAATAGAATTTTATAGAGCGACCGCGAGCCTCCTCTTTTCGGGTCTCCTAGTCCCACCTTTCTGTACAGTGCCCCCATGGGAAGCCACTTCCCATGGTGACACTCACACATGCTCGCTCCTAAACCCTGCTGCTGCGTTTATTGACACATACAGCAGGACTCGGCCCTGCCCCCCACTCCTTCATCACTGGCTTTGATTGACAGCACTGGGAGCCATTGGCTCCCGGTGCCGCAGCTAAGCCAGCGGGACCCAGAAGTGACAGAAGAGAAGAGGTACAGATGTGCATGGTGCTGGATTGAATGAGGGCTCAAGTAAGTAAAAGAGGGGGTGAGGGGGATGCAGATACCAAAAAATAAAAAAATAAAAAAAAATATCTTAATCAAAGGATTGCATTAAGGTAAAACATGTTTAGGCTTTAGAACCACTTTAAGTCATTGGTGTCGCTGAGAAAAACAATATCCTAGGCGATCTCATAGTACTCATGTACAACTCATCGTACTCATGCCTGCCCCATTAAATTCTCCTTGGTAGTGTGGTTGTCAACACCATGATTAACCTCTCTGTCCTTGGAGACCTACAATGTTCCCTTTTTGTTAACTCCCCTGGGGTTTGTTTACCACTCTTAAGCCTCGTACACACGATCAGATTTTCCGACGGGAATTGTGTGTTGACAGCCTGTTGGCGGAAAATCCGTCCATTTGTACGCTCCATCGGACAATTGTTGTTGGATTTTCCATTTACAAATGTTGGATGGCAGGCTTTAAAATTGTCTGTGGACAACGGTCTGTTGTCAGATTTTCCGATCGTGTGTACACAAGTCCGTTGGACAAAAGTCCAAAGTACAAACACGCATGCTCGGAAGCAATGCTCACCAAACACAACATTAGCAGAAGGTGGCGCTAAAAAGCTGAAAAGTACGTAACTACGTTCATGTTTGTTGGCTGACAGTTGTGTGCCATTCGTATGCAAGACAAGTCTCTAGCCAACGCATTTCGGACAAAAGTCTGAGGCTTTGTCCATGGAAAATTCTAATGTGTGTACAGGGCTTTAGAAAGTCTACCACACCTTCCAACTGCTGTTCCTCATTATGATGTCCTACCAAATGACCTGTCTGGCTTAGGTAGAGGCCATGCAGGAGCCACTAAATCACCAGGAAAGACAGCTGACCAACAGGCAGGAAAGGTATAAGTCTACAGACAGATGGAGATTACAGAAAACTGGCAAAGTCAGCATGCCGAATAAGCACAGATTGTAAAACAGACTCCGGAGTTCAAGCAGGTGAACATAAGCACAGACAAGCATCACAGACAAAAATACAATAATACAAATACAGTCCAAACAATTACCAGAAATAATTTAGAGCCTGTAGGGTCAAAGAGAAGTCAGAGTCAGAGAGAACCTTTATCTAGAGCAGTGGTTTTCAACCTGGGGGGTCGAGAACCCCTTGGGGTCAAATGATGATTTTCCAGGGGTCACCAGATTCTGAGCTGTTCCTGAAGCCCGCACTCCTCTCCCAGCCATTTTGCGGCCACCCAGCAGGGCTGTCCCAGGAGTATGTGGCCACCCAGCTAGGCTGTTTCTGGTTTCAGTTCACGGCATGGGTGGGTGGCAGAGACTAGAGGTCAGCTGACTGGTGAGGAGTGTGAAGTGGGAGGGGCTGGAGGAGACACTATCTCCTGATTTCAGAATAGGTGTCACTGCGAGACACCACAAAGTCAGAGACACAGTGAGTAACACTACCTGTGATTATAGTTGCCATTAAAAGTCCCCACTACAGTTCTCAGATTAGCAGATGACCTTGATCAAGAGCACCCAAGCTGGCTGATCAGAACTCCCCCTAGCATTTCAACTCATACCACCCCCCCCACCACCACAAAGGAGTAAGAGAAGGGATACAAATAGAGAATACATGGAAGGAAGAGGAAAAGAGGGGAAGGAAGAATGAAAAAAGGTAGAGAAAGAATAAGAGAATAAGAAAGGCAGCTAGAGAGAGGGATGGGGAAAAAAACAAGAAATTAGGATAGAGAGAGATAAAAGGGAAAGAAAGGAGAACAAAGAGAGTGGTGCATCCTAAAATGTACCATAAGGGGTTTAATACTGTATGCGTAAAAGGGACTCAGGGAGTGCTAAATTTCCGTGAGTTAGGGGCGCAAATTACTTGTCTTGCCTTGCTGACAACCCACGCTGCGAAAATAATTTTACTGTTAGGGGTCCCCACAACTTGGGAAATGTTACCAACGGGTCACGGCACTAGAGGGTTAAGAATCGCTGATCTAGAGCATGTGCAAACTGATTAACCTGTTGATCAGACAGAGGATGGATATCCAGTAGTCTTATTAGGCACATCCCTGATTGGAGCAAGTGTGTGCTGCAGAAAGCTAAAATTTAGAAGCTTTTACTAAATCATGTCCATGTTGAGATGGATGGGAAGGGTTCATGAGCCAATTAGGACATAACGTAAAGTGTATGTATAACAAAACATTTTTTGTTTTGGGTAAAGTAGACAAGGGTTAAAATCGTCTCTATTTTCTTTGGAGAGACTTCTCCTGACTTCCTGTGTTAAAGATGGAAAAGTTCAGGAATATTCTAAGGTAAAGAGAATTTCCCTCTTAGGCAGTTGTCAGTGGAACAGGTGTTTCAGTTTAGTTGTCCCTATTGTATCTTAAACAAAACTGTTTTGCTTTATACACACTTTAAGGCACACATAAAGAAATGCAATTTCCCCTATTAAGAATTTCCCTTATTTCAGGTACTTATGATACCCTCTAAAGTCTTGATACACAGGATGTCACAAGCAAAGAAAGTGAGGGAAAATCTCTCCAGTGTGCATAGCAACATAAACCTGACAAAGTTTAAAACCCTTCTCCATCTAAAATAAGGTATTTTGATGTGTGTGTTTTGTTTGTTTCAACACTGGGACTAGGTGCCTTGCAAGGGAGGCACACACTTGCTGTCCTTTCCTGGCCACCCAGGTTTCATGCTTGGAAAGGTCCTTGAGCCCATTCTGCTGTGCTGGGGTGTTCTTCCAGCCCCGGTGCTGCAGGTGGCAGCAGTGGAGTTAAGGTTTGGGTGCTTTTTCCCAGCAGCCTATCACAAGGGTTTGTCCTCGCTGGGCATGCTGGGGAGGGGTATTTATGGGGCAGACGCCATTGGTTCTGGGTATTCTTCGTCCAGTGTGGCACCCACCTTTAGGGTAGCCACATCACGGCACCCCGGCATTATGGCCTACCTGGCCGGGGGTGTGCGTGCCACGTGGTGTTCCTGGTTACGGGGCCCTGCTGGCCCAGAGCATCTGAACAGCGATGGGGGCCCAGTGAGTGACTGGGTTCCCACTTTGAAGCTGTACTGCTGTTCGGTGGGGAGTCAGTCTGAGGAGCGCCATTGAGAGGCTGGCAGTCCAAAAGGGCCTGGACAAAGGGCCTGGACAAACCACCGGGGATCGAGGTATCCGGACACCGAGGGATTGATCACCTGTCGGTCGGTACCTGGGCGACAAGTTGAAGGAGATCCAGACGTAACTCATTTAAGGAGGCATATCTCCAAGAATTCAACCCAGAGGGGACCTGTGGCAGAGGTATCTTTCTGAGGCTCCTTGAGAGGGGTCTGTGGCAGAGACTTTCTCCCAAGTTCAAGTTCACCAAGGAGAGTCTGTGGCAGAGACTTTATCCTACAATTGTCTGAGTGATACTCCGGCTGCCAGGTCAGTGAGAGGGGCCTGTCCTGGTACACTAAACCCATTCCGGCGGGAGTGGTGATAAGAAGTGTTACATTTGGTAGCAGGACTGTTTCCTATCATTATGCCTGAATCTGCTATTCTCCTATCTTCTTCAGCTTTACTTTCCTCACCACAAGTTTACAGTTTTTTACCTGGCTGGGTAATAAAGAGCACAGCAAAGAGCACCTGTCTGGACATTCCTTTGCTTCTACTACATGCAATACACATCATTCACCCCTAGGAATTTCGGAGGAGCCACAAGGTAACACGCCACCCAAAAATCCAGCAGCTCCACTGGGGGTAATGCTACACAATATTTTGTCAATTAGTCTTAAAGTGGTTGTAAAGACTTATGTTTTTTTTAACTTAATGCATTATCTGCATTAAGGTAAAAAACCTTAAGTAATGTAGCTCCCCCACAGCCCCCTCCAAATACTTACCTGAGCCTGAACTCAGCCCAGCATTGTGCCCAAGAGCCGTGGCTCTCTCAGGCTCTCTCCCTCCTCATAGGGCAGATTGATAGCAATGGAAGCCATTGGCTCCTGCTGCTATCAATAACAGGGACAAGGGTTGGGGCTGGGGTGAGACACACTGTCTGTGTCAACAGATGCAGGCAGGGTGAAACGGGATCGAGCCCACATCAGTGCCCCCATAGGAAGTTGCTTCCCATGGGGGCACTTGTAGAAGAGGTGGAGCATCAGCGAGGGGCCCTAGACGAGGAGGTAAGTATGATGTGTTTTTTATAAAAAAAAAAATACTTTAAAAAAGACCAGTAAAATAGCCAGTTTAGTCCTCTATGGACTTTAATGTGATTCAGCGCTTTGTTAGGTTTGCTGGGTTTCATGGTTTTCTTGCTGGGTTCAGCAAACTCTGCTCAAACCAAGCTCAACTAGGTTTGACCAACCCTATTTGTAAGCTATTTTAAATTACATGGCCTTACATAGCCACAATTAGCATTTTAGATTCCTTAGTATAATATCAGCGTTGGTTTTCGTTTTCAAGTTTAAAACAAAAACGTTATAACTTTAATAAATGTATCCAATTGCCAGTGACATTTCACTGTAAAATCACTGCATGACAAGGCATAGAACAGTGAAATGATATGCACGGACATCTACAATGGAAATGAACAACATGTTTTATTTATTTGGCAGCCCTACAAAAGGAATAAATCATTGTTGTTTGTGACCTTCATAATTTGTTAAAAAAGAAAAAAACCTGCAGCTGCATCTTCTGGATATTTTAATGCAAATAAGAAGGTGAAGCATACAAAGCAAAACCATGTAGCTAAGGAAAACACTTGTTCTAAAGTTCCTCTCTTTTAAGGCTAAAAAAAACAAATTATATAAATAATGAAGCTCATTAATTTGACATTAATCCCACAAAATAATCTAAAACAAGCCGCATGCTAATGTAATTGAACCCTAGTAGATGGTTTTTCTTACACACAAGTTTCAATTGAAGTATAACATACCTTTTATTTGCACTTGACTAAGTAAGTTAAGATATAAACCATTTGCCGAACACCCATCTACATCACTTGGTGGCCCCACCCCCACATGACATCACATGCCCAGCATGCACCAGTCTGTGATGTAAGAAGGGGGCGGTGCCAATGGGAAGTAGCTAGGTGACCCAGCCACTTACTTATATAAGAAATGTCAACGCCTGGCAGGCAGTCTTTTGGATGCCTGCCAGTAGGTAAAATCGTTTTTTTTTTCTTCGGTCTGGCGGGTGGCATGATTGATGATGGATTTACATTGAGGGACAATATTTTTTTATTTTGTATTATTTAATAAAGCATTTGTCACTTTTGTTGGTGAATGGTTAGGGGTATTATGTACCATTCACATTCACAATTACTTGCATATAAGCCTTCAAAATGGGCACTTTTAAATTGTTCTGGTTTGGGTTAGAACATTTCCCCTGTTCAGGAGTGCTGTGAACCAAAAGGGGGGGGGGGGCGGCCGGGGTGTTCTGCCTATCCTTATCCTCATATAGTGTGTACTTGATTCAGTAAATAGCACTTAGTGTGTTGTGTTGTGTTGTATTTAGAATTGTTATATTATTTTGTATTACATTTACAAGAAGTGGAGGTTGCACTGATTGTATTTATTGGCACATTTGATGCCACAACATTGCCTTCCACTTGATAAGCCACTCTGGCAACTGCAGTGGACTGCGCACTAGTCTCTGCTTGGGTGATAGAGGACGAGGAGAATGGTTTAGTAAGCCAGTCCAATACCTCCTCTGCTGCTGTGGCTGGACAGCACGGGCAACATCACTAAACAGAGAAAATGTGTCCTGCCTGTGGACTGACCACGTCCACCTTTGCCTGTGGACCCCTCATAGTGGCATGGGAACGTCTGCCTCTCCTTGTTGGCCTTCCAGACATGATGGGGAGCTTATTACCCAAATGTAATAGAGACAGGAAAATGTGTAATTAGATGCACTTTATTCAATGGGAAGTGGTGTTTGGTACACTTTAACTTGAGGACTGCCACTGACAGAAATGTAAAAATTATAAAAAGGGGAGGGGGGCAACCGCGCCACTGTCAGAAAAACTGTGGCTCTCAATTTCAAAAAAGGGGCAGACATTGGACAAAAAAAACATAAAAAATAACACAGCAACCAAAAAAAAAGGAGGGTATCAGCACTGTATACAGCACTAAATGTTATGTAATGTGGTGTAAAACACTGCACTACACAGACACACTGCACTGATGCACATCAATATACTGCAGTAAAAATGCACTGACACACTTCAATACACTGCAGTAAAACTGCACTGACACACTTCAATATACTGCAGTAAAACTGCCCTGATGCACTACACTGACACACTTCAATATACTGCAGTAAAACTGCATGGACCCATTACACTGACACTACAGTAAAACTTCCCTGACACACTAAACTGACACACTTTAATGTGTCAGTGTAGTGGCTCATGAACCCTTCCCATCCATCTCAACATGGACATGATTCAGCAAAAGCTTCTAAATCAGAAGCTTAGGAGATATTCACTGTACCTACAGGTAAGCCTTAATACAGGCTTACCTGTAGGTAAAAGTGGTGTGTAAGGGTTTATAAACATTTTAAGGTTCCTAAAAACCTCTAAAACCAGTTCACTAAAGCTGTCCATAGATGGTGCAGTTTTCTTTCCTGCAACCACCCTCCTCAGGCCCCGTACACACGACCGAGGAACTCGACGTGCCAAACACATCGAGTTCCTCGTCGAGTTCAGTGTGGAAGCCGCCGAGGAACTCGGCGGGCCGACTTTTGCCATTGAACAACGAGGAAATAGAGAACATGTTCTCTATTTCCTCGCCGAGGTCCTCGTCGGCATCCTCGGCCGAAAGTGTACACACGGCCGGGTTTCTCGGCAGAATTCAGCTCTGAACCGAGTTTCTGGCTGAATTCTGCCGAGAAACTCGGTCGTGTGTACGGGGCCTTAAGCCTTCCTTGCTGGTACTATTTCATTGGGAAGTTGGAGGTGCTGAAGAGTCCAGTTACCATCCGCATTAGCACTGGCGCTTTGAGAGAGGTAGCCAGTTTTTGGAGCACCTGTCTAAAATCATACTCCCAGTACTGAAAAGCATGAAAACTGGTATTAGCACATTCACTACACAGACACCTAAAATAAAGTTTGCCACAGACACTTAAAATAAAATTTGCCAGGCTACGGTGGTCATTGCATTTGAACTGGCATGCCTTTTGTGAAGATGGTACCAAAGTAGTTGTACCAGCCCACATTTTATAAATATGCCCCAATACAACATTCTTTCTGCCACATTTAAAGCAATAATACAATTAGGTTACTTTTTACTAACCTAGATACAGTCCATGAAAAGGTTATTGCAAATTCCAAAGTCTTTTTTCCTAAATTTGAGTGTATAAAAAACATCTCTTGGACCATTCATAGAAATCCCTTTATTGCAAAATGTTTTGTGCAGTACTGGCAATTAGGTTCTTTTTGCAGCTGCTTAATTACTGGAACATATGGACAAAACAAATAAAAAGATTTAACATGTCTTGTCAAAATGCGCTAAATGAGACATGCACCTGACTTTTCTAAGGCAGCTATGAAGCAGGAAATCACTACAGACTCATTGTTGGCTTTGCTGATTGGGTGTTGTAACACATGTTCGAAAATTGACATCATTTATGGGCTAACGAGAAGCTGGGGAAATTCAGTGTTATGCTATTGTTAAAAACCATGTTATTTCATTAGTTCAGATTTGATAGTATATTGTTATGGTAAATGAACTGACACCAAATTACAACTAATGTAGCCATTTTTGTACTAAGAAAGTTAATACAGCATGGTTTTCATTAAAAGAAACATAAAAAAAGAGTATGAATAGCTCATCACCTTAATTGTACTAAATTAAGAAAACACTACAACAGGATGTTACACAATCATTTTATATTGTTTAAGCAAAATTCTTCCACTCGTTTAAAGGGAAATAAACTAACTGTACACAGAACACTTCAATTATTTATAAAAATTACCACAGCAACACAGCTTAAAAGGCCAAGATTTACTTATGTTTGCCACTTAATGCCCTGTACACATGATCGGTTTTCCCGTCGGAAAAAGTCACATAAGAGCTTTTGGTCCATTGGAAAAAGATAGAGAGCAGGTTCTCTATTTTCTCTAAATTCCGACACATGTTCGGAAGCAAATCGACGCATGCTCAGAAGAATAGAACTTAATTTTCTCAGTTCGTCGTAGTCTTTTACGTCACCGCGTTCTTGGCAGTCAAAAGTTCACCAAACTTTTGTGTGACCATGTGTATGCAAGGCAGTCTTGAGTGGAATTCCGTTGGAGAGTACTGATACGCCGGCGTACTTTCAAATTTCCTGCGTCGTATCTTTGGTTTGAATCCTCAAACTAAGATACGATGGCATCTGGATTAGATCCGACAGGCGTACGGCTTCGTACGCCTTCGGATCATAGATGCAATACTTCGGTGTCCGCTGGGTGGAGTTCTCGTCGTTTTCTGCATCGAGTATGCAAATTAGCTATTTCCGACGATCCACGAACGTACGCGCGGCCGTCGCATTCTCTTACGTCGTCTCTAGTCGGCTTTTTCCGGCGTATAGTTAAAGCTGCTTTTTTGCGGCGTATAGTTAGACTTGCCATGTTAAGTATGGCCATCGTTCCCGCGTTTATTTTGATTTTTTTTTTTTTTTTGCGTAAGTCGTCCGTGAATCGGGATGGACGTAATTCACGTCTAAGTTCAAAACAATGATGTCCTTGTGACGTCATTTAGCGCAATGCACGGCAGGAAATTTAGGGACGGCGCATGCGCAGTTCATTCGGCGCGGGGACGCGCTTCATTTAAATGAAACACGCCCCCCTACTCGCCAATTTGAATTAGGCGCCCTTACGCCGCAAGAGATACACTACGCCGCCGTAATTTACAGCGCAAATTCTTTCTGGATTCGAAGCAACAAAAAGTAAGTTACAGCGGCGTAGCGTATCTCCCATACGCTGCGCCGGTGCAGATCTCTGTGGATCTGCCCCATAGTTTCTGAAGCTCACAAGAAGTTGCAGTGAGGCCAAAATACTTTTCAATTAAAGGATAACTTAAAGCAATAAAAAAAATGTTATATAATGCAGCTTACTGGTCCTTTAGATGTGCTTGCTGCTAACGATGAGCCAAGTATATCTGGCTTTGGTTCGAATGGGGTTTGGCGAACATTACTAAAATTTGGATGCCAAACACCACTGAAATCAATGGGAGCTGAATGTTAAAAAAAACATTAATGCCTATTCCATAGCTCAATAGGCAAGGGCTGGGCACTTTCCAGGGAGAGATGTACCAAAGCAAACATTTTTTTTTGTTGTTAAATTCCACTTGTGGGGAGCAGCGATTTTAGTAATACCCTGAATGTTGGATGAGAACTGATATACATATACTTGAGATGATCAAAGTCAGACATGTCCAGCTGCAGTGGCAACCATTACTCTCCAAAGATACAGTGGAGGAATGAGCATAGCCACCCATGGACAGGAAGTGTGTCGATAGAAGGATTACCAGATGAACATAAAATAAAAAAGTCTGAAAAAATGTAAAACAAATGTTTTCAAAGGTACTTCATCTATGGACTGGTAAGCATTTTATCTTAAGGATTTTGATATACTCTAAGTACAATGCAAATAATTAGGGGAGACAAAGAGCAATCAGTAAACAATCAGCTTCATCTTATTCAATTGAGCTTTCTAAAAAGCAAATTGGTTACCATGCACAGCTGCACCAGATGCTGTGTGCACCAGATTTAGTAAATCCCCCCAAATTGTGTTGCACCAGCGATCTTGGCATTAAACCCTCCTGAGACAGTTTCTCTGTTACATTACCTTTTGAAATGTTGACAGCTTTCAAAGCACAAGATCTAGCAGAATGTGAAATGGATTTTTTCCTAAGTAAACCAATTAGTCAACATTGACAGGTACCTTATACTATAGTTATGTGGAGGGGTTATTTATTTTTAAGCCTAGACAGAATTCTGAATTTCTCTGAAACTATAATCTGATATATATTCTTCAACAGCTACCTTGTATGGACAGTAAAATAAATAGCACACTTTTGATCCTTAAAGTGATACTAAAGTCAGATTTATTAATTTTTTGGGTAAAAATAACAAACGTGTTATACTTACCTGCCCTGTGGAGTGGATTTTCACAGAGCCGCCCAGATCCTTCTCTTCTCAGGTCTTTCTTTGGTGCTCCTGCCCCCCCCTCCCCTCCTGTTGAGTGCCCCTACAGCTAGCAGCTTGCTATGGGGGCTCAATTCATACATGGAGCCCAAGTTCTGGCCCAGCCCCCTTTCTCTCATCATTGGCTGACTGACTTTGATTGACAGCAGTGAGAGCCAATGGTACCGTACTCTGTCTCAGCCAATAGGGAGAGGAGTCCTGGGCAGCTGAGACACTCCTACAACATTGCTGGATAGAGATGGGGATCAGGTAAGTATTAGGCCCCGTACACACGGTCGGACCAAACCGATGAGACTGGCCCGTCGGACCGTTTTCATCGGTTCACCTCTGAAGTGGCCGTACAGCCTGATATGTGTACACACCATCAGTCCAAAATCCGAGCGGGTCAGAACGCGGTGACGTCAAACACACAACGTGCTGAATAAAACAAAGTTCAATGCTTCCAAGCATGCGTCGACTTGATTCTGAGCATGCGCAGGTTTTGAACCGATGCTTTTCTGTACTAACCATCAGTTTGGGGCAGCGGTCGATCAGTTCGGTTTTGAAGCATGTTTAGAAATTTTGGACCGAAGGAAACCAGACCGATAGCCTATACACACGGTCGGTTTGGCCGATGAAAATGAACTTCGGTTCATTCTCATCGGACCAAACCGACCGTGTGTACGGGGCCTTAGAGGGGCTAAGGGGGCTGCTGCACACAAAATAGATTTTTTGCTGATAAGGCACCATTATAAGGTGATTTGTTGGGTCTTTCTCTCTTGGACATTCCACCAGGTGACATCGCTATAAAGAATCCAATCCATTTGGTAACATATCTGTATAGGATCTAATCCACCTGGCATACTTTTCCAGAAAAAGGGATAATGATATTGCTGTCATTTTTATACTAGACAATTTGGCCAATCTCACAAAGTTTAGCTTTATTGTAGCACATTTTATACTTTTCAAAGCACTCATTCTCACAGGAGAAGCCCTGGTGATGGCTTATTGGCCACAGCATGTTAGGTGTAGTATTGAACGTGCAACATTTATTTTTATATGATACCGCCAGCTTTGTGAATAGATTTTATTGTTTTAACTTTTTATATTTTATTGTTTAATAATACTTACTTGTCATGCCACCTAACTGCTGCTGTCTGATTGTTTACCATTGTTAGGGTCCCCTTAAAGTGTTATTAAACCCACACCAGTAAAATCAGTCTGTGAATGCAGTAACGCATGCTTGTTATACTCACTGTGGAACCTACGGGGGTTAATCCTCTGCATTATGTAAAAAAAACAGTTTGACCCTGTCTTCACTGATTCTCCCCTTCTTCCGCAGTCCCCAATCCATCCTCTGATAGTACAGAGCCCTGGGGCATGATACACATGCTCAGTTTGGTGTGTATTGCTGGAGAGTTTTTTTTTTTTTGGAAGGGTGCATGTGATCAGCACAGAGCCAATCAGCACTGTCCAGACAGAGGGTCAGGGGTCATACAGCCTCATAGAACAGTCAGAGGAGAATGAAAACTCCTCCTACAAGCTTTAATCAGATCTTGGCTGAACACTGATAGAACTCACAAGACTGCTATATACTGCTGATGAGAAATGTTATTTAGCAGTTTAAATTTAGTAAAATAATTGCACTTCCATGTTCTGTGTAATGTGGGAGACCAGGTATAGTGAATGCAGGGTACTAGGTTTAATCACAATTTAAGATATTTGTACACCCCTATACCCAGCAACAGACTGCTTACTAGCTGACTGTTGCAGGTTTATAAAGCAGTGATGTTTCAGACCTGTCTTTCTAAAGTGCAGCCACTGAGAATCCAAGCTCCATACTAGACAAGGTTCTGGAATGAATTTGCTTTACAGCTTTGAGCTTTTCCTGGCCTGTTCTTGAATACCATCAGAAATATAGGGATTGATAATAACAGGTGGGTGCAACTGTTTACAGCATAACATAAAACAAGAATACTGTGACATAATGACTGTGGCTGTTTAAAGGCAAAGCAAAGTGTTTTTATCATTGTTTTTTAAATGTTTGAACTTTAAAAAAAATATATGTTTTATTGTTTTTTTTTTTAAAAAATGGATATATTGCACATTAACATTTTAAATATACATTTCCAGCCAGCAGGTGGAGATCTAAGCTTCATTTCATATGCTTTCCAGACTCATTTGTTGTTTTTTTAGGTCAATAGATCAAGATGAAATTTCAAACACAACTAAATGAGTCACTTCCCCACTGGCTCTGCTTATAAAGGCTGTATAGAGTCAATCTAAAAAGAAACCACAATGTTCTGCAACACTAATATATGAATGCACTGTGTACTAAATTTTGATTTGTAAACTATAGATTGTATATTCATGTATAAGCTTTAAAAAAAATTGAACCAAACCTTTTTCTTTATAGTTCAGTTATGTTAGGCACACTAATCAGAGTATTCATGTATAGTAGCGCTCTACCCCTTGAAGTCTAAATCAGTGGTTCTCAACCCTATCCTCAAGTACCCCCAACAGGTCATGTTTTGGGAATTTTACTTAGATAAAATAGATGTCCAAAATACCAAGCCATTGACTGTGATTTAAAGCACCTGTGCAAGATAAAGGAAAACCTGCAAACATGGCCTGTTGGGGGTACTTGGGATAGGAATGAGAACCACTGGTCTAAATAAACCTTTAACCCCCTGAGTGGTATTCTCGAGTCTGGCTCGGGGTGGAATTTTAGGACCAAAAGCGGTAACCCCAAGCCAGACTCAGGACTGCCTCGCAGTGTCCACAGGCAGAGTTACTTACCTTGTCCCCTGGATCCTGCAATGCCTCCCCGCTGTGTGATCAAGCTGTGTCCTCCTCGCTCGATTCACAGTGCCGAGTGCCACCGAGCTCCGTTCTCTGCGACATAATGACGCACGGGGGCGGAGATCGGCGCCAAATTTAACCAGTTCCCTACCAAGCCATAATAATATGACGTCAGCAGGAACTGTCCGTCCTTCAGAGTGCATGTTATATGACGTCCTGTGTATCGTGGCCGCTAGGGGGCGCACACGCGCCCGCGGCAAAGCTCCCGACCCGGTGCACATGCCCAGCGGCCGCGATGTCCGCCGGGCACCCGCGATTGCCACCAAACACGGCAGGAGTGTGGATCTGTGTGTGTAAACACACAGATCCACCTCCTGTCAGAGGTGAGGAGACCGATGTGTGTTCCCAGAACAGAGGAACACACATCGGTCTCCTCCCCTTGTGAGTCCCCCTGCCCCTACAGTTAGAAATCACTCCCAGGGAACATATTAACCCCTTCAGCGCCCCCTAGTGTTAACCCCTTTCCTGCCAGTCACATTTACACAGTAATCAGTGCAGTTTTATAGCACTAATCGCTGTTTAAATGTGAATGGTCCCAAAAACTTGTCAAAAGTGTCCGATATGTCCGCCGCAATGTCACGGTCACAATAAAAATCGCAGATCGCCGCCAATACTAGTAAAAAAAAAAAAAAAAAAAAAAAAATGGCATAAATCTATCCCCTATTTTGTGGACACTATAACTTTTTACCAAAAATATGTAGAAGAATACGTATCGGTCTAAACTGAGGAAAAATTATTTTTTTTTTTTTATTGATATTTATTAACTCAAAAAGTAAAAAATATGGTGTTTTTTCAAAATTGTTGCTCTTCTTGTTGCAGAGATGATCAAATACCACCAAACGAAAGCTCTATTTGTGGGGGGAAAACATAAAGTTTGGATACAGTGTGACCGCGCAATTGTCATTCAAAGTGCAACAGCGCTGAAAACTAAAAATTGGTCTGGGCAGGAGGGGGGTGAAAATGCCCTGTATGGAAGTGGTTAAAAAAGTAAATAAACACAATACATACAGTATACTGTAATCTTATAGATTACAGTACTGTATGAGAAAAATACACACCCTCTTTGTCCCTAGTGGTCTGCCCAGTGTCCTACATGTACTTTTATATAATAAAAACTGTTCTTTCTGCCTGGAAACTGGAGATTGTCCATAGCAACCAAAAAGTGTCCCTTTATGTCAAAAGTGGTTTTAGACCAGCTAAAAAACAGCGATAATAAATTAGAATCAGTTGCAGAATTGAGTGATAGTGATTTGTGGGGAACTTCGTCATCAAAAAATTTGCAGTACATTTTTTTATTATTATTATATTATTTGTTATAATTATTTATATGTATTAATTATATTAGAATTTATGATTTTGTGTTTCAAATTTTATTATACCCAGGATGTCTACTGGACTCTTGTTTGGACAGATTTAAGTGAGTTATTCCTAAGAATTGCAGGCCTACAATATAAAACGCCAAATTTCCATGCAAAATAATGGTACTGCTTTCAGCACCTAAATCTGAAATAATTATACCGCCAGGGAGGTTAATGCTGGATATTCTTGGTTAAAGATATGCATGTCTATATAGTCTATGCGTGCCCTTGACTGAGGCAAAAAGACAGCAATTGTATGTTTCTACCAACAACAATTACTTTTCGCTAAATGCATTTTTTTCTGCTTATTTAAACAAGGTGCCCTACATAAGCATTTGTGCACACAATGAAATAAGAAGTAAATGAATCCTTTTAATGTATACAGCTCCTTTCACAAGATGTCAGTAAAATGTTTTTGATGGATTATTATCAGTCTACACTGATTGTGCTAATGTATACTGATAGATTCATGTCATGTAGCTTCGTTTTGAGATTACAAAGAAGTTCCTCATTCTTACTTTGTAGCAGCTCTAACTCAGTGATGCTTTGCCCGATAATAATATATAAATCAGGAAGGTGGTCTCTGTCAGCCTGAGACAGACATTTTCCAGACATAATAACAAATGATAGCATTAGATGTCCCAAAGTTATGAGGGGAATCTTCTTATTTATGCTTCAGATCAAAATCTTGGCTCAATATATGAAAGGATGAACTTTTTCCTGACGTGAAATAATGCAAGCAATCAAAAGATCCGTATGAAAGCCTAACCCGTTCCTTACTGTACCACGCAGGGCTGTTTAAAAAAAAAAAAAAACATAACATAAAAAATGTTAATGCCAATCAATATAGTCTTAATTCTGTAATGAGATGTAGAGATTAGCTTAGAATAATGTAGGACCCCAAGGTTAATCCATAAAATGCTAACACAACTAGTTGATTTACTAAAACTGGAGAGCACAAAATCTGGTGCAGCTCTGCATAGAAACCAATCAGCGTCCAGTTTGTTTTTGTTTTTTTGTCAAAGTTTAATTGAACAAGCTGAAGCTAGACGCTGATTGGCTACCATGCACAGCTGCACCAGATTTTGCAGTCTCCAGTCTTAGTAAATCAACTCCAGATATACAATTTTCAGGTATTTTTTCTAATATGACTTTCCAACTGTGTACTGGTCACAAAAACAAATCTTGGCACAATAATTGGAATTGGAGGTGGGGTGACCAATTTTGTTTTTTAGTCTAACTTGAACCCCAGTTTGCAAGTTTTAACTGAATTCCCCTGCTTGTATGCCCATATAAACTACCAACTGCCAAGCTTTATATATGAGTGTGTTGTTTAGAATCACACAACACTCTTTAACCCCTTCAAAATGGAGGGTAAAAAAAATGTTAACGCCTCAACACAATTATGCACCTTTGACAAACTGTACATATCATCATAACTACTTCATGCACCCAGGTGACTTATACCTTATTTTTGTTTCATGACCAATTGGGCTTTCCTTTAGTGGTAAATGGTAATGGATATCTCCTATTTTTTTTTTTTATTATCAAAAGAAAATTGGCCCAGAATAGTAAATATATATATATTTTTTTTACATTGAGCTATATTCTGCAACTATCGTAACTTGCCACCAAACAACAACTGGAAATAAATTCTTCTGCTTATGGTGATTTCAGTGATGCCAATGTGTATGGTATTTGTTGTTTGTACCCATAGTAAGTCCCAGAAACAATGGTGTACATTTTGAATAACTGACACTGATACTAATTAAAAAAATGCTTTTTTAAAACCCTACCTAAAATTTGCTAACCTTTGACAATAATATTTGACTCTACCCTTGACATTTGACTCTGACCTTGACCCTAACTTTAATCCTTACATTGACTTACATCAAATCTTGATCTATTTTTTTTTTTTACAAACACTTTGTTTACATTTTCTCCTTCCGAAAGTAGAGAAAGATACAATTAGCCAGATTCACGTATGGCGGCGTAACTTTATGCCGGCGTAGCGCATCCCATTTGCACTACGCCGACGTAACATAGTGAGGCAAGTACTGTATTCACAAAGCACTTGCCTCCTAAGTTACGTCGGCGTAGCGCAAATGGCCCGGCGTAACCGCGCCTAATTCAAATTAGGCAGGTAGTGGGCGTGCTACATGTAAAGTAGCCGTGACCCCATGTAAATGAGGGCCGTTTGTACGGCGCATGCGCGCGCATGCTCAGAATCGTGTCGGAAATACTCAATGCTTTCGACGTGAACGTCACCTACGCCCAGCCCCATTCACGTACGCTTACGCAAACGACGTAAAATACGACGGCTGTTCCGTCGTCCATACCTTGCATGGACTGCGCCATCTTTTTGGCGGTTTATCTTTACGCCGGAAAAACGCCTTATGTAAACAGCGTATCGGGCGCAAGTACGTTCGTGAATCGGCGTATCTTGATAATTTACATATTCTAGGTGTAAATCCACGTACATGCCCCTAGCGGCCAGCGTAAATATGCAGCTATGATACAACGGCCTAGGAGACTTACGCCGGTCATATCTTAGCAACAGTGAAGCATATCTCAGTTTAAGAATACGCTTAAAGATACGACGGCGCGCATTCGGACTTACGACGGCGTATCTACTGATAGTAGATAGTAGAAAGTCGTAAGTCTTTCAGCATACACAGGAGTGGGTAATTCACACAGTAATTGATTTTTGTTTAATTTTATCTTTGCCAATCAGAGGCTAAAAGTAAATGAATAGCAAATGTTTGAAGGATGATTCAACTTAATTAGTAGAGATTTCCGCCTTCACCAGAACAAGATAAATCACCACATAAGTGCTCATGGATGGCACCTTACCGCAAGCTGTTGACCACTTTAATTAACCACTTCCAGACCTGCGCACGACGATGTACGTCCTGTTTTTAAAGATTGATATCTCGGTAACGGCAGCAGCTGCTGTCACAACCGAGGTATCAATCTTTAGTGTGCGCGGTCTGGAATCCGATAATGGCGGTCTCCGCGGCGGATTCACCGTGAGATCGCCGTTATCGGTGGCGGGAGAGGGCCCCCCCCTCCCGCCGCTCTCCTGCGCCCTCCGCCGCTTACCGGAGCCGTCGGTAGCGGCGGAGGCGATCGGATGCTGTCGGCTGGTGAGCGGGGGCGAGACTGAAGGAAAAATCTCCTTCGCCCGTCCCCATAGCTCGGCTGGGCGGAAGTGACGTCAAAACGTCAGTCCCGCACAGCCTCTTAAAGAGACAAATTTTTTTTTTGGTCATTTGAAAAAATGACATTTTTTATTTTATTTTTATTTTTTGCATTTAAGCCCAAATATGAGAACTGAGGTCTTTTTGACCCCAGATCTCATATTTAAGAGGACCTGTCATGCTTTTTTCTATTACAAGGGATGTTTACATTCCTTGTAATAGGAATAAAAGTGATCAAATTATTATTATTTTTTTTTCAGTGTAAAAAATAATAAAATAAATAAAAATAAATAAGAAAACAAAAAAAAATTTTTTTAAAGCGCCCCATCCCGACGAGCTCGCGCGCAGAAGCGAACGCATATGCGAGTAGCGCCCGCATATGAAAACGGTGTTCAAATCACACAAGTGAGGTATCACCGCGATCGTTAGAGTGAGAGCAATAATTATAGCCCTAGAGCTACTCTGAAAATCAAAAAATTAAATCTCTAGAATTTTTTAAACATCGCCTATCGAGATTTTTAAGGGTAAAAGTTTGACGCCATGCCACGAGCGGGCGCAATTTTTAAGCGTGACATGTTGGGCATCATTTTACTCGGCGTAACATTATCTTTCAAAATATATAAAAAAATTGGGCCAAATTTATTGTTGTCTTATTTTTTAATTCAAAAAAGTGAATTTTTTCCAAAAAAAGTGCGCTTGTAAGACCGCTGCGCATATACGGTGTGACAAAAAGTATTGGAATGACCACTATTTTATTCTCTAGGGTGTTAGAAAAAAATATATATAATGTTTGGGGGTTTTAGGTAATTTTCTAGCAGAAAAAAGTGTTTTAGTCTTGCAAACACCGAATCTGAAAAACACCTAAGGTCTGGAAGTGGTTAAAAAGAGGTCAAATAAGGCATAGGTAAAAAATCAGATTCCAGGCTAGATTCTTGCTGTCTTAATACCAACACACTCCACACCACATGAAGTATTCAAAAAGAAAAAAGTGATCGCCATAGAATAATACCATTTATTTAAAAGTTTAAAATGAAAGAACAATGCCAAATGGCCTCTTACTTGAAGGAGTGCCTTGCCCTGGCACTGAGGTTAAGGGTGTTGGTAATAAGTGGAGAGAGACGGTCCCACGCTTGCAATGAAGCCTGCAGAGCCGTGTGTAGCGTGCGTTCCAGCTCTCAAGGAAGGAGAGCCAGCAAGACCAGGAAGTACATCAGTCGTGCGTGACCAGTACGCCTCGACGTACGTTTCGTGATTGCCACGTCGTCAGGAAGCGTGATAAAAAGTGTTTGGGCACCTGGGTCCTGCCCCAGGGGACATGTATCAGTGCACAAAAAAGTTTTAAAAACTGCAGTTTTTTCGGGAGCAGTGCTTTTAATAATGCTTAAAGTGAAACAATAAAAGTTAATTATTCCTTTAACCCCCCTGGCGGTATTCCCGAGTCG
The DNA here is from genome assembly GCF_905171775.1 of Rana temporaria. Taxonomy (NCBI): domain Eukaryota; kingdom Metazoa; phylum Chordata; class Amphibia; order Anura; family Ranidae; genus Rana; species Rana temporaria. The sequence goes on from NC_053490.1 coordinate 195,288,255, forward strand.
GGGTGGAAATCCTGTACCATTAACGATATCCCCGAGCCAGACTTGGGATTGCATCGCAGTATTCAGGCAGGCAGAGTTAGTTACCTTGTCCCTGGATCCTACGATGTCTCCCTGCTGTGTGATCGAGCTGTCTCCTCGCTCGATTCACACAGTGCCCGCGTGCCGCAGAGCTATGTTCCCTGCGACGTTACGACGCACGGGGGCAGAGATCGGCGCCAAATTCAAAAAAGGAAATACACAGTACATATACAGTATACTGTAATTGTACAGATTACAGTACTGTATAAAAAAATACACACCCCCTTTGTCCCTAGTGGTCTGCCCAGTGTCCTACATGCACTTTTATATAATAAATACTTTTCTTTCTGCCTGGAAACTATAGATTGTCCATAGCAACCAAAAAGTCTCCCTGTATGTCAAAAGTGGTTTTAGACCATCTAGAAAACAGCGATAATAAATTAGAATCGCTTGCAGAATTGAGCAATAGTGATTTGTGGGGAAATTCATCATCAAACACTGAAAGAAATGACAGCGACAATTCTGCAACTGATCAAATTTCAGTGTTTTTGATTTGATTACATTATTGAATAATTTTATAATTACATTATTATTTGTTATAATTATTTATAGTTATTTATTAAATTATCATTTATGATTTTGTGTTTCAAAATGTATCATACCCAGGATGTCTACTAGACTCCTGTTTGGTCAGATTTAAATGAGTTATTCCTAAGAATTATAGGCCTACAATATAAAATGCCAAATTTTCATGCAAAATAATTGTACCGCTTTCAGCACCTAAAACCAGAAAGAATCATACCGCCAGGGAGGTTAACTATCATACCTGGGGGTGTCTATAGCATGTCTGTAAAGTGGTGGATTTTTTTCTGGGTATGGCCCTTCAGGTCTGGTATGGATATTAAGGGGAACCCTGCGCCAAATAAAAAAAATGGCGTAGGGGTCCCCCTCAAAATCCATACCAGACCCCTTTAGGGTCTGTTGATGGGGACAAGGGCCTCATCCCCACAACCCTTGCCCAGGGGTCTGCGGGCGGGGGATTTATTGGAATCTGGAAGCCCCCTTTAACAAGGAGACCCCCAGATCCCACCCCCATATTTGAATTTATAACGGGTACATTGTGGTATGGATCTGTTCAGGAAGGGGGCAAATCCTTCCGGGGCTGAAGTGGTTAATAGGGTTCGAAGTTTGGGTCCGAACTTTTTCTATGGTGCAAACTGAACTGGTGGGTGTTTAGCCCATCACTACTGTGGACCCATTTTTCATCTCTCCCACTGCCTTCCAATGTCACCCATAAGTGGTCTTCAGGCTCTTCCATTCTGTATTTACATTTTTAATGCAAAATATAAAAAACAATAATAAGTATCATTTTTATTTTTTTAGGTACTTAGACGCTGGTCAATCCTTGTGTAGTTTGTATTTAAATTTTATGGGAAAATGGCAAATTACATAATCCATAACTCCTTCACTGTTATATGGGATGTGGTCATTAGATATGTGCATTCCCGTTCGTACGAATGTTATTTTCGTACGAAAATGTTCATTTTCGTACCCGCAGAATAATGTGTACATACGAAAAAAATAAAGCACCAAAATACGAAAACGACAGGATTACGAATGAGCTGCATAACGAACAACCGCAAATACGAACGAACGATCCGACGAAAATATGAAAAAACGAAAACGGCAAAAGAACAAAAATTACATCTATAACAAAAGATTTGCACTCTGTATCCTGTTTGAATCCCCTCTCTGCTCGTATCCTCAGCCGTATGTTCACACGACATCCACAACAAAAGATTTGCATTCTGTATCCTGTTTGAATCTCCTCTCTGCTCGTATCCTCAACCGTATGTTCACACGACATCCACAACAAAAGACCTGCACCCTGTATTTTGAATTCCTTTTTTCTGTTTGTATTTTGGATTCAACAGAATGCAAATCTTTTGCCACAGATGTCACACGAACACACAACCGAAAACACCAAAAGAAAAAGGACCCAAAATACAGAATAGAAATCTTTTATTATAGATGTCATTTTCGTTTTTTTGAATGGGCAGTGAGTGTAGTTAGTGAAGCAGCTTCTCTTTTGTGCTGAGTACAGTAGTACAGTAAAGCCAAATAAACTTTTCTGTGGATTTTCATCTGAAGGGAGATCAGTTGGCCAGACTTTTTAACCCAAAAATGGTTTTCTGATGGAGTTTAAAAACGAACAAATTTTCTGAGAACGAACGGAAAACGTACGTTTTTATGTTTGTTGTTAAAAAAGTCTGACCAAGTGTATGGGGCTTAACATTCGTTAATATGGATGAGCCGCGTGTTGAAAGTGACGCGAATCCCGCGATATATTTACGAAAGTACAAAATGACGAAAATCCTTTTTCTGTTCGTATCTTCAGTCGCATGCCCACATGACATCCACAACAAATTGTCATAGATGTCACACGAACACACGACCGAAAACACGAACAGAAAAGGGAATCCAAAACACAGAATGCAAATCATTGACGAAAATTCACGAAAATTATTGTCTAACAAGTAACGAACATGAATTAAACAGAATAACGAACCATCCCGCATGTAAGAAAGTAAAACGGTAACGAAAATACGAAACGATCGGAATACGAAAAAATCTCGTCGTACGAAAAACGAACGGGAACGAACAGGAAAACGGGCGTCTTACGAAAAACGAACGGAAACGAACCTACGGAACGATACGAAACAGAACAAAAAAAAACGAAAAAAAATTCTGTGCACATGTCTAGTGGTCATGACAAAATGTACAAGGGAGAAATGGTAACAGATATTGCATGCTGCAGGAAGATGGATTTAACTTTCTGGAGAAATGTCCATTATCAGGAACAACAAGTACTGATCTACCTCATATGTTTGTTGGGGAGAGGCTTTTGCCTTGGGTGAGTACCTGCTGTGGCACTATTTAAATCGTTCAATAAATTTACAGAAGATAATTTTCTATTATTGCCTCATCAGAGCACAAAGAGTTGTAGAGTGTGCTTTTGCAATTCTTTCCAGTAAGTGGAGTTTCTTTCACACCTTCAACTTAAAGTGGCTGTAAACCCCCCTGAGACATTTTTACATATAGGTAAGCCTATAATAAGACTTACCTATATGTACTGAAAATATCTCATAAATATGCGCCGTTTAGGAGATATTTTCCATTTTAGTGCGCCAATGATGTCATCGGCGCATGCGCAATGAAGAAACAGCCCTCCGAGCCGTTTGTTCCCCAGCATGTGCAGTGACTGGTGGCTTCCGCACGCATGTGCAGGAGTGATGTCATGCGGCTCCGGACAGTCACAGAACCGGAGTCTGCGGCCCCGGAAGGAAGAGGGCCAATGACGGATGCTTCCACCAGCGGGGACATCACAGACTTCATTTGTAGGTAAGTGCCACATAATGGGCGAGTATGGGATGCATACTAGCCCATTATGCTTTTACTTTGCAGGGAAATAAAGAGGAAATAAAACCCATCAGGGTTTACTTCCTCTTTAAATATGTAGAATGCTATCCCTTTTGAAAACTTAGAAAGGGCTTGTTGGACTGTAACTTGGGGCAGCATGCATGTTACAAACACCTGGAATCAGTCTTGGTCATGTGTTCTACAGGACTTCTACCCTGGCAGCTAGAATCTGCTGAATACAAATTGTAAAAATAAGAAAATGTACACTTTGATGCTCTACTCTACTGTTCTTTTGCTATATTGAACAATGACAATTGTTATTTCTTTACATAATTTTCTGTAAAAGTCATCACTTATCAACAGGATAATTTATAGCTTCCATAACTAACTCTCACCAAAAATGAGCACAGGTAGTCACAGGTCTAGGCAGCTTTGCATAGTGCAAAGGTAGGAATGTTGTCTCATAGCTACAATAAATACCTCAAAACAAAGTCTAGGCATGGCTCACATGTCTGCAAAGCATGCATCTGCAAACATAAACAGTTCTAGCTAGCTATGCATAATGAAAATAAACATATTTCAGTATGCATTGCGGTGTCCATTTCAAAGCATACTGGGTCCTACAGGCATATTTACAGAGCTTTACCTTGGCTGGTTTTCTGTGTTGCAGAATTATTTTTTTTGTTATCTCCCCAGGACCTCTACCTCATGCTTTTACTCTTATATTGGAAATCAATGGGATCATATAGATTTAAGTGGGGCCTCACAACATGAATGAATCTTTTAACATCCAGGCATGCCAATTTTGAATCATCCATTTCCGTTTCCTTGGCTTGACTTGCTGGGGGGGGGGGGGGGGGGTAGTTGTTTAAGAGATCAAAACATGTGTGCTGCAGGTTTACAGGCACTCCCATTGAAGTCTATGGGGCCAAAAATGCCTGATTATGCTCCAAAAATTGCTAATGTAACTTTTTGCAAACCAGATATCACACTACAAGTGCTCAGATGTAAACAGACACAATTTAAAACAATGAAACTGTGGCTGTTGAGTGTTGTGGTGCATAGGGAAAAGCATGACAAATCAAATTGTTCAGGTGTGAAGTGGGCTTCTTTAGAGTCGGTTCACACTGGGGCGACTTGGGATCCGACTTGAGGTCGCCTCAAGTCGTCCCAAGTCGCGCTGTAGAGAAAAACAATGTAAGTGAATGGGAGCGGTGTTAATACACACTACTCAAGTCGCTCCGACTTCAGAAGAGGTTCCTGTACTACTTCAATCCGACTTGTAGGTGATTTTTACCCATTGATTTCAATGGAAGTCGCCTCCAAGTCTGCTCACTGTCTTAACTGAAGCGACTTCCCAGGAAGATAACATACATTTCTCAGGCAAACCTCTCCCTCCCCCTCCCTCCCCTAGAGCTGATTGTTGTTTGATTGGCCACTTGAAAGTCTCCTGTCCTGGAGACGACTTCAAGTCGTGTTGTAAATCGCCCCAGATCGCCCTGTGGTTCATGCTCAAGTCGTGTCGGAGTCGCCTCTGAAAGTCGCACTGGAAGTCGTGTCGCCCTAGTGTGAACCGACTCTTAGGCTGGGTTCACACCTATGCAAATTGGATGCAGGTTTCCCCACATCCAATTCGCATAGCAGGAGATTGTGACCGTCTCTCTATGGAGTTGGTTCACACAGCTCTGCAGCAGCTCCAGTACTGAATTGCACAGGAGCTCTGCCTGTCTTTTAGTCCGTTTCAAGTTCGAATTCAGTCCAAAATTTGGGCTGAAATATTACCTGAAACGTGAATGGAGATGCACCAGACCCCTGCTGTGAGCGGCTGCGTGTTCTAGTGTGAACCCAGCCTTAATCTAACAAAGCTTCAATTCTGAGACAAACACAGCAATAGATACATTTCTTCTTAAAGTGGAGTTCCACCCCAAAATTGAACTTCCACTTTTTGGAAACCCCCCTTATTTAAAAGCCCTGCATCCTCCTTGTGGTGTTCCGTGATAGGCGGAACACTTGGTTTCCCAGCAGAGCCTCTGTTCGGTGTTCCGCCTAATACGGATGTCTTCTCATCCTCGGCTTCGGATGAGAGGACCTCCGTGATAGGCGGAACACAGGCGCCTATCACGGAACAGCATGAGGAGGAGGCGCGTCTTTTGAATAATGGATGCCCGCTGTACAGGACTAAAGGTATGGCACAGTGAGTCATGGGGTGGCAGAGTGAGGCATGGGGTGGCACAGTGAGGCATGGGATGGCACAGTGAGGCATGTTGATGGCACAGTGAGTCATGTTGATGGCTCAGCGAGGCATGTTGATGGCACAGTGAGGCATGTAATGGCACAGTGAGGCATTTGGATGGCACAGTGAGGCATTTGGATGGCACAGTGAGGCATTTGGATGGCAGGGAGGCATGTAATGGCACAGTGAGGCATGTTGATGGCACAGTGAGGCATGTTGATGGCACAGTGAGGCATGTAATGGCACAGTGAGGCATGTAATGGGCAAATATTTGAAAAAGCTGAATAAAGCATGTTTCTGTCAGCGATTTTTCCTGCCGGCAGTTGTTCTGGCTTCCCCTCAGCTTCCAGACAGACTAGTAGGAAGGGGGTCGTCTTATACGGCAAGTATATCCCAAAAACCGAATTTTTGCTGAAAAATTAGGGGGTCGTCTTATACGCCCAGTCGTCTTATACGCCGGCAAATACGGTAGGTAATTTTTTTCCTTCACTGATGTGTGAGTGATTGGCAGCACTGATGAGCACTAATAGGTGGCACTGGTGGGCACTGATAGGTGGCACTGATGGGCAATGATAGATGGCACAGATAGGCAGCACTGATGAGCAGGCACGGAAAGGCAGCACTGACTTGCATTACTGATGAGCACATAATGGTTTCATTTATGGGCATAAATTGGCATTACTGATGGGCACATATTGGTGTCACTGATGGACACATATTGGTGTGACTGATGGGCACATATTGGTGTCACTGATGGGCACAGGCTGGCACAGGTCTCCCTTATGAGGAGATTCTGCTGATCAGCTCTCCTCTCCAAACACTCTGTCAGTGTGGTAAGAGGAGAGCCAATCACTGGCACTTCTGTGTTTACATGTGATTGGCTGTGATTGGACACAGTCAATCACATGGATAAAGAGCCGTGTCATCAGCTCTTTACTGAGATTGGGGTCGCACCACATCCCAGGGAAACAGCGACCCAGGGACACATCGCATACATGAAAGCCACACTACGCACCCCCGCGGGCGTGCGATCGTGGTGAGACTGGGCGACGTCAAATTACGTCATCCCAGAACAAGCAGGGCAGTTAATAAAGGGACCATATAGAGCTGTTTTTTGCTAGAAAATAAATTATATATTTTATTTCTAGTTTCAATCATTTTTATTCAAAAATTCTCAAGTCAATAGAGTCAAGTACTGAACCACCATCAGAATGTCATTAAACATATTGTTGTAAAACACAGAACATAGAAAGTTCAAAACATATGATAAATTGTACCAAGTCATCCTCCGAACCATAAGCAACCATAATTATAGGAATAAATCTATTGCAGCTGTGAATATTAGCCAAAACAGAGGTCTCAGTACCGTGAGGGGGATCATGAGGGGCCGTGCACCAATTGAATGGTTGTGACACATACGGTCCATCGGGTCCACCCCCCCAAGAACAGAGAGACCAAAGAGCTTAAAATAGCCACGGTCACCTAGGACCTGTAAAAGCTTAAAGGGGAGGTTGACCCTAAAAATGACTTTTTCTTATTACACTGGCCCCCCACATTACAATACGATTATGCCTATTAGTTTTTTTTATGCTGTACATACCTTGGTACAGCTAATTCACCCGTGGCTTCCAGGTTGCGAGTCCCGCGGGAGTGGACGTTCCTAACATGCTGGTGATTGACGTTTTGACAAAAAACGAGCTCCCCCCATCGCGTAAGCTGTGTCACGATTGGTGAAAGGAGCCGAACGGCGAGTCGGCGCTATACTGCGCCTGTGCATCGCTGTTCGGTTCCTTTCGGCAATCATGACGCGGCTTACGCGACGGGGGGGAGCTCATTTTTTTGTCAAAACGTCAATCACCAGCATGTTAGGAACGCCCACTCCCACGGGACTCGCAACCCGGAAGCCACGGGTGAATTAGCTGTACCAAGGTATGTACAGCATAAAAAAAAAACTAATAGGCATAATCGTATTGTAATGTGGGGGGCCAGTGTAATAAGAGAAAGTCGTTTTTAGGGTGAACCTCCCCTTTAACTGCTTTCTCAATAAGCGGTCCAAAGGCATCCCTGCCCCTCATACCCCCAGCAGGGTTAAGTAATATTAAGGATGGAGTCCAATGACTCCAACTCTGATCTAGAGACATTCAACCACTGGGGACCAGCAGGGCAGGGGAGCCTAGCCACAATGATAGTTAGAGACAACCTGGTTCAGTAGTTAGAAAACTATCAAAAAGAGAGGAGAGAAGAGGGAAGTACGATAGAAAGAAAAAGAAGGGGGGGTGGGATAAGGAAGTCACCAAGGGGAAGATCCATAATACAAATATCAATATAAAACATACTGTGCACTATGCAGCCATCAATATCACAAGAGGAGACTGCAGGACCTACATTAACAAAGGCTATCATGATTTGAATGATGAATAAACAGAGTACAAGAGGCTATTTACGGAGTGGGATAATCACATCATTCCTGCATGATTGGAACACGGCTATCTGTAGTTATATTATGTGTGGAACCTTTGCACAGACTTTTTTTTATAAATTTTAATACTTCATGCATTTAATTTCTAGCATTGTTCTAGCACCTTCTGGAATCTATTACCATTGATTTGATTTCAAGTGTTTAATTTTTTTTTTGTATTTAACTTTTTTTTTACAAGGGAAGGTCTGAAAAATATGCAGGACTTCCATGTTGGTGATTGAATGTCCGCTTTAAAGAAAATGTTAATATTGTAGAAAAAAACTTCAGGCAAGGGTTGAAATGTGGTTATGCTTGATAATTATCAATATGAAAATATGTGTTTTGACATTTTCAACAATGCTGACTGGTATAAAAAACTGTTGTCTGCTGATCTTTTAAACATTAGGCTAGGTTCACACTTGGACCAGCACAAACTCCATCTGCAACCACCAGCAGAGTGAAACGCGGGACCCGTGGGCAGGTGGCATTAATCCTAAATCGCACCCGCACTTAGAACCACGATGTACTCGCAGTTTTAGTGCGGGCTTCAATTTCCAAAGTAGTGCAGGGGCTTCTTTCCTGCACATCACAGGGTTCAGCAGCCCATTCAAATGAAAGGGCTGTCATGCCTGAGCAAATGTGGGCTGCACAGCCCACACAAGTGTTAACCTAGCCTTAGACAGTACTTTTTTTTTGGATGACTGATTATGCTGTGGAAGAGCAGATGCAAACTGAAAAAATGCAATATTCAATAGTGATGAACTCAATAGTTCAACAGCTAAAACTGGAAGGCCAACTGTGTTGTGCAATGGTTGTTTAAATAAATTAAACTATTTTATATGCACTGAATGCCAATTCCAAATGACTAATATAAGGAATATGCCAGTGGGTCAATACCTTAGGATTAAACTTCTGCAATAAGAGTGATTTTTAAAACCAAGACAAAAAAAAAGATGATATAGATTCCTATGACTAAGGGAATGAAGTAAGAAATATTAAATATGCATGTAAGAGAGATAAACAAACCATTAAGGAAAACCTACTGTAACCACAAAAGGCAAGCAATAATCTAAAACAAAGTGTTAAAATTAATTACAAAGTACAATCATCAACACATTGCCTATGTGCCTAAACCTGTAGGCCTTTGGAAGTGGTGTACTACCATAGCTTTTTTGGTCATACTTCTTCTATGGATCACAGGAGTGCAGTTTGTTTTGCAAGCTACACTCCTGTAAACTGTTTTCAGTTGATAGCGGGCTGAAGCTTGCTGTCGGCTGACGTCACAGAGCTGGTCCAGGCTCTGAAAAGATCCCGACCATATAGTCCAGGTGCACCCAGAACCCTGAACCGGCAACTGGTTTAGCTGTTAACTGATCCACTGAGAGCATGAATTAGCCCCTCCCACTCCCTCCACAGCCCAGGCTTCAGTGAACGCTGGAGGAGCGGAGCAAAGCAGAGAGCCAGAGACTGATAGTCCAAGTCCTCTGCTCGGAGTGGAGGGGGAGAACTGAGCGATCAGCTGTGTATGATCACTTTTTCCAAGTCCAAACTTCTCTTTTAACCACTTCCAGACCACACTACAAAATTTTACTGTGGCAGGGTGGTCCAGGTGTGCAAAATCACATACCTGTACGTGATTTCAACGCAGTTTAGGGGGCCGCGCACGCCGCCGGCACGTCGCTCCTGCTGTGATTGGAAACAGCGGGAGCCAATTAGTGGATCGCAGACACCGTGACCCGCCTATCATTCAAAGGAGAGATGGATCAGCGGGGTGCTGATGTAAGCAAAGCACAGCGCTGATCTGTCAGTGAGGAAAAGTGAGAGATTGTGTTTCAGCTAAGCTGAATCACGATCTTTCCACCAGTGTAACACTTCCCCGTACAGTTAGAAACATCTCCCAGGGAACACATTTAACCCCTTGATTGCCTCCTATTGTTAACCTCTTCCCTGCCAGTGCCATTTATACAGTGATTGGTGAAATTTTATAGCACTGATCACTGTATTGTGTCACTGGTCACCAAAAAAAAGGACATCAATTTTATTTGGGTACAGCATCTCTCGACCATTCAATTGTTAGTTAAAGAAATGCAGTGCTGTATCGCTAAAATTGGCCTGGTCGGGAAGTGGCTAAAACCTTCTGGGGCTGAAGTGGTTAAAGTACCTTTTTTCTTTTATATGGGGTGCAGCACATAGTGGGATACAAGGGCTGAATGACTGGAGGATGGCTGGAGAGACTGAAGGATGTGCAAGCTGTTCCCCTTAAAACTGGAAATTGGTAGCCAATTTGTGCATTTCACTTTAGAGTGTAAGAAAGTATGCTGTTCCCTTACCTTCTCCCAATAAGTGGGCTGGAGTATATAGACAAACATAAATCAACCACAAGGCCGAATCTAGCCTGATCTGTGATGTACAAATGTGTAGTAGGACCCACAAACAAAATAAAAACAGCAATCTTGAACTAAGCAAGAAATATGGTGTATTAACACTCCAATTAGTGAGGAAAAATATGTATTTTAGAATGGAATAGACCATTTGTGTCACTGAATCATCATAAAACAAATTATACAGTCAGTTAATTGTAATTTACAATTACATAAAAAAAGTAAAGGTTGAGTTTTTGTACAACACAAATGACAAACAACAAATTAAGACTGAATATCCCAACTCTGTCCTCGTTAGAGCTAAAGCTGGCTTTATATGCAAAGATTTCCATAGACTCCAAACAACATTTATGGAAAAATATCCAGATGCGATGGCTATAGTATTCTGACAGATGGTACCTGCAGTTGTAGGAATACCCAAAGAGTGCAAGAGTTTTGAGTATAGCCTCATGTAAACAGATTAATAGTCAGTATGGGTGTACCATCATCCGGGAAAGTATGAAACAACAAAAGAGGATGGGGAAAAATGCAACAAGGGACAGTGGCTGGGGTTGACCCCATAGTATTCCCTCCCCCTAAAAATGAAGGACTGTCTTGGTACAATAAAATTAACATACATATGGTGTAAATGGAATATTTATTACATGTAAAAAACTATACAATTATTACATAATTAAAATTGGAAAGACAGAAGCCTGGGGTGACTCCAGGCAAATTCTGTAATTACAAACATATGGAATGGTCTGAGTCTCGACTAGTTTCATGGTATAACCACTTCTTTGGGAGAACCATTCTATAAAACAAACAATACAGTAAGATAATTGGTATACAAAAGAGATACAGCATAAAAGTTAATAAAGATAATAATAATAATTGGCTTACCCAATTTATGGTGGTCATGCGCGGCTTCAAACGGCCAGAACCTGGCGGTTTGAAGCCGCGCATGACCACCATAAATTGGGTAAGCCAATTATTTTTATTATTATTATTATTATTAACTTTTATGCTGTATCTCTTTTGTCTACCAATTTTCTTTGTCTTACTGTATTGTTTGTTTTATAGAATGGTTCTCCCGAAGAAGTAGTTATACCACAAAACTCGTCGAGACTCAGACCATTCCATATGTTTGTAATTACAGAATTTGCCTGGAGTCACCCCAGGCTTCTGGCTTTCCAATTTTAATTATGTATTAATTGTATAGTTTTTTACATGTAATAAATTTTCCTTTTACACCATATGTATGTTAATTTTATCGTACCAAGACAGTCCCTAATTTTTAGGGGGAGGGAATACTATGGGGTCAACCTCAGCCACTGTCCCTTGTTCCCTTTTCCCCCATCCTCTTTTGTTTAATACCCAAAGAGTGGCTGAAGTTACTGTTCTGCTCAATTTTTCCCCCAGATCCTTCACATGTTCAATTGACAAGCCGGTGGTTGTCAAGCCCGGTGGTGTCAGCAGGACCTCTGATTTACAAGAATCATCCAAAACTCAAGTCATGTATGGCCAGCTTGACTAACTCTGGCCCTCTCACTAACATATCCTTAAATGGAACCTACCAAACTACTGCTACTTGCTTATGTGTGTAATGTAATGTGACAGCAACCCTGAATCTGCTGACAGTGTATGGAATATGAAGATGAAAACAACTACGCACATCTAGGACAATATAATAAATAATGATAATTACATTTTATCACAATGGGGAGCAGTCCCAAATTTACTGTTTCTGTGACAATATCTGAATATGGTACTAAGTAGCACTAATGCCACGTACACACAATCGGACATTCCGACAACAAACCCGTGGATTTTTTTCCGACGGAATGTTGGCACAAACTTGTGTTGCATACACACGGTCACACAAATGTTGTCGGAAATTACAAACGTCAAGAACGCAGTCACGTACAACACTACAACGAACCGAGAAAAACTAAGTTCAATAAATCCGAGCATGCGTTGAATTGATTCCGAGCATTCATAGGATTTTTGTGAAAAATTGAGAACCAGCTCTCAAACATTTGTTGTCGGAAATTCTGACAGCAAATGTCCGATGGAGCCTACACACAGTCGGAATATGCGACCAAAAGCATACGTCGAACATTTGTTGTTGGAAATTCCGATCGCGTGTACTCGACATAAGAGTAGCTGTCCAGCACCAGTGTATTCACTGGAAAAAAATAGCTTACACTTCCTGAAAACACAACTATATCTTATTGATTTTTGTCAAAGGGGGGCAATTACAGAGGAGCAAGGAATTTAATGAACCAAGAAGTGGCCGCTAAAAACTAAATAGAAGGGGGATATCCATACTGAGTGAATCAGCACAATCTAGATCAGAATCTGCTTTGCACATCTCTATCAGTCTTAACTCAGAAACTCTTCACTAAACAATATCTCCCACCGTGATTGTTAATAGATTGACTTTGGAGTTTGACTATAATAGCACTGAAAAAGACAGCCCTTTTGGAAAATGCTGATTTTTTTTCTTGCTTTCATACTGCTTTAAATTCTTGTACAATGTCAGAGCATTCATACATAATTATATCTCCATCCAGCTATTAGGAAGTCTAAATGACCTGCAACTGCTAAAATCATTATTTTTTAGCCTTCTTTTCAGCTTACACACAAATATTCAGAACTTGTAGGCAGTCTTTAAGACAGGTTAGTGCTCAAGTATGTGTGGCAATGCTATGAAAACTGATGATATAATTTTAATTTAGATAAAAAAAGATTCTTACTATACTATACAATAATCCAAGCTAATAGCTAAACTTGAATCTAGCCTGATGCAAAATGTAAACCAGAGGCGGTGGGATCTTCTAAACACACAGGCAAGATGCTTCTGTTGGTGAACAATGTAGGAAGAGACATATATTATTTAATTACACCTGAGGCTACCTGAGCCATGAATCTGGGAGCAATTTTTAATTCTGTTGAGTTTTTTGCTATGCCATTGTCATATTTATTTTTAATGGACTTGAAAGCAGTAACCGTGGGTTAACTGATCTGTGATTCCTTCACGTAGGGATGTGCATCGCCTTTTAAGATTTGATAAACCCATATTATGTATAATGTAAGAAATGTTGCAAATGTGATGTGAAGTGTTTACAGAGTTTAACATTTATGGTTGGAGCCCTATGGCCGATACGGACATGGAGGACAGAGACTGACAAGGACTCACAACATACAATAGGCCTGAAGTGTGCCCTGGCCTAACGGACGGTATGCCAAAATAAGGGGGCATACCCTGTAAAATGATGGATGTTGTGGAGAGCAATGAACCTGGGAATTCCTGTAAAATGGGATGGGGGGGTGGGCGATGTGTGCCAGGACCCTGTGCTGGACAGGAAGCCGACGGAGCCTGCAGCCGGGTGAGGGGGCTAAATAGGCTGCCGGGCTCCTCCCATAAATGCAGGCTGCTGCTCGGCCTTCTAACTTAGAAGATTGGAGGTCAGTTGTATCTGTTGCTTACTGTAAGTTGTGTAGTTACTGCATTTTTTATAAAAATATAATTTTTGCCTTAATTCATTTAATAATCTTTGACTGTTTCTTAAGTCTTTATTTTGCATTTAAATTATGAAACAGTACACAGTTTTTTTTAGCTGATATGATCAAATAAATAAAATAAATCCAGGTGATATGTTTGTTGTGAAAATCACATGATTTATGAAATTGAATTTCCTTTATAAAATAACCCATGTTTGACTCCTTTGATATTCACTGTGACTAATATTACATACTAGGAAGACTGCTTGGGTAGTATATAATTAAATTCAACGAGCTGATTACTGGGGATAACACAACATGAAGCACCACTGTTAGCTTGCATACAGAAGGTGAACTTTAAATCTCTTAGGCGTTAATACAGTAGAGGCCACAATATAAGCCTTGGGCTTGACCTGTGATCTCACCTCTTAATTACACATCTGGATAGATTATATGTTTTAAAAATTGTACCTGACATACAGTAAGCTATAATTTAATTTTCTCCTGTTGCACTCTGCAGTTAGCTGTTACCTCCAATAATAATTTACCACCTTGTGAAAACAGGGAACTTTATCAGAAATAAAACAAAGTTGTAAGGTTAATTCTAACAACCTTACAAAAACATCTCCCACCCTGGGTTGGTTTCTTTAATAAAAAATTTAGATTATCTCAATGGTTATCACATTTTTAATAGTATGCAGTTCTTCATAACAATCATTGTTACAATTTGCTCCCTGTGTCGGTCACCTCAGTTTATCTCATATATATCCTAACATGTGTGCATTTAATGCCATTACAGCAAGTTCAACATGTTTTCCAAACTCCCTTTTATAAGTAAAAATCAATGTGCGATAAAAAAAGTAAATTTAGAATTTATATTATTAATATATTTGCTCAGTTTTTTTTTATCTATATATAATGTACAAGCATAATTATGTTCAAAGCAAAACTCAATGCATCGCTACTGAAGTATAAAAAATAAAAAATCTTATTAAAGGATTTTTCAATGTACTAGAGGGGATTATTGAATGCTGCTCAGAACCTTTTCATTTTTCTTTTAATATTTGATTTGGTTTAGCATCCTCTGTTAATATTTCAGTAAAAACAATCTGAAATGTCAGATTTGTATTACTTATTCAGTTTAACATGCAAAGTATTATTTGATAAAACCAAGTTATCGTGCTGAGTTGAATTCAAGGGGTACTTTTTACCTAAACATAACAATTATATAGTAACCCCTCCAGCTTCCAATTTTAGAATTAAGTCAAATGTTTATTTATTTATTCATTATTATATATTTGTTGTTGTATGTTTAAACCTAGGGGATTATACAGCAGCCATACAACTGATTTAACCCATTTTCACCTGCCCAACATTTGTACATAAATATCCTCCCAGCAAGTGCCCCTTGCCAGAAGTACATTTATGAATGATCTGTGTTTGCAGTTGTGGATCTATCTGGTCTCCAGGAGAAAGATTCATGGGTTTGGTTAACCCCTTAACAAAAAAGGACAAAGTATCAAGAACACCCCTGGTACAATAAACTAACACAGATGAAAAATTTAAATCAATGAACGGACATCCTGTTTTTCACCCTGACAATGTGCAGTGGCTAGGATCTTGGACTCGCTATGAGCCCTACAAACTCCCCCTGATGTTTGTGCAGTACTGTGCTTTTGTATACATGTGTCTATGTAACCCTGCTTTTTTTGTCTCAATAAAACATCTCTGTTAAAAAAAAATCAATGAACAAACATTCCATAGTATAAATGACTTCATGTCAATTTTCACATCCAAAGTGAGCAAGCACCCTGTGGTAAATAAAAGGTCACTTGGTTGCCATAGGAAACCACATCTCGATATTCCTTAATAGGGACGCTATAGAGTTGCACTAACGCAAAACACATACAGTATAAAACCATAAGAGTGAAATAATAGAAATCAAATACTAAAGTGGAACTTTACCTAAAAAGAGAAATTCTGCTTATCCCCCCCTCCTCTTCCACTTTTGGTACTTTATTTGAATTGATCAGGTACCTATTTCTGGCAGGAAGCTGCTTCCACTTTACCTTTACCCCCCACCCCTGCCTGTAACCTCCTAGTACACATCACAGGTCCCTCCCAGTAGGTGACATTGAGAAAGCGCACCGCTACTTACACATGTGGGTAGTGTCTGTGAAGCTGCAGGGAGTCACAGACACCTTCCCACAGAAAACATGTCGGTGCCAGGGATCTGATGACCAGCAACTGGTCCAGGTGAGGACAGTTCTTTATGCCTGGACAGCCAAATGACGTTTTTATTAAAAGTCAGCAGCTACAGTATTTGTAGCTATTGACTTTTAATTTTCTTTCCAGGGTGAAGATCCACTGTAAGTAAAAAATAGGATTGCATTTATTTGTAATAGCCTACAAGAATCCCCTGTAAATGTGTCTGATGTCACCTCTGCAGCCTGCTGTGGCCAACAGACTGCTGATACAGCCCATACTCTACACCACATGCTGAGAGCCATCATGGTCCTAATTCCTTTCTCCACAATATAAACGCTTCTCATGTTAAAGATCTAGGGTGAGATCCCTGTGGTAAAGGTCACTTGGTTGCCATAGGAAACCAAATCTTGATACTCCTTGGTAGGGACACTACAGAGTTGCTCCCTGCACTACATGTTGCAATAGCCTGCCAGCAGCAGAACAATGGATTATGTTCAGTGGACTCTGAGACAGGATTGCTTCTGGGTTTTGGATTACTGGCTTTTCAGGTTACTACCCTTGGTCAAGAGCTTGGTCAAGGGTAGTGCTTAGAGAGGAGTTAGGACTGTTGTAGCCCTCAGCATGATGGGAAACTCAGGAATGGATGAGCAACCTGTATGCTGGCCACAACAGACTGCAGAGGTGACATCAACAGAGGTGACATTAAAGGCCTTTACAGTACTTTGCTTTACATTTTACATATGAGTTTAATCATATTTTCTTTGTATTTAGTATTTGATCTTCTTTAATTCCCTATTGTGGTTTTATATGTGTTTTGAGTTAAAGCAACTCTATAGAGTTCCTTCCAAGGAATATCGAGAACATACATTTTACTGTGGCAATCAAACAACCTTTACCACAGGAAGCACACCCTGGATGTGAAAACTGACATGAGATGCATTTATATTGTAGAGTATGGAAAGAGGAGTTTTGGAGTATTTTGTTGCCTATCATTTGTCACATTACTGTTGTGTAAGCATACTGAACCAGCAATGCACTCAATGCTTTGTCCTATTTTATTTCTGTACAGCTTTATGATTGCTAGTCATTTACAACATTTGGGCAGTCAATCTTGGACTTTTAGCTACACTATTCTCCACAGAAATAGTTTATCTTACATATGATCAAATATAGTGACTATTGGGAGGAATCTTCAAAGGCACAAGTTAAACTTTGTATGGTCTATTGGTAACTCTTTCTCTGCCACAGCCATAGCTGTGTCACAGCAGTGCAATGAAGGCATAAAAACAAACAAAAAATGTAAAAAAAAAAAATAAAAGAAGAAAAATTAGAATTTTGATTTACTTGAAAATTCCGTAGCTTGTTGTTCAAAGTAGGACACAGGAAGTGTATTCTTTGACCATGGGTTATATTCAGCTACTTTCAGGTGATTGAGCAATTGAACAAAAACTGCTAAGGCCACCGCCAGAGCACACCATACAACCCCTCCCACTACACGAGACTACAGTTTTTAAACAAGCAATAAGGAGTGACAAAGTTACAGAGGGGTGAAGCCTGTGTTCTGAGAACACTGCAGATAAACAGGTATAACTTATGAAGGATTATTTGCTTCATCTCTGTGTCTCACCTGAGGACAGTCTCTTTAATTGTACAGCACAGGACTTGTATCCTTAGACCATAAGACATACCCGAATAATAAACTGAGGAATAGACAAGGTTTAAGGACCTTGAACAAAAACAATAAGACAACAACTTGAAACACCCTATGCCTAAAGTTTGAATCAGCAGAGGCTTGAATATCAATCTGGTAGAGCTTTGAATTGTGTGAAAAGAGGACCATCCTGGTCCATCTGGGAAGCAGATGCTTGATGCTGAAAAGTCCAAGAGACACCAACACGCCTGGTGAAATGAGCTCTGATAGGCAAAGGAGATACTCTGTCTCTAAGGGTGTATGCCCTAGAAATTAGTAGCCTAATCAACCTCGCAATGGTGGCTCTACGAGGGCCCACAGGTGGGACAAACAGGGACTCAGTCTTGTAAAGAACGGATATAAATTAAAGGTAGACCCTGACAACCCTGACGTCATCTAAGCAATGGAGGGAGATTTCCTTATTATGTATTTGGTCAGGACAAAGGGAAGGGGAGGTGGAAAGAAGAGATGACATTGAATAGGAAGAAAGTTTTTTTTGTCTTAAAACTACTTTGCCTGTGTATAAAACAAGAAAGGGCTCTTTACAGGAAAGAGTTACCAATTCAGACACACACCTAACATTTGCAATGGCTGCCACGAAGGCAGCCTTACAAGTGAGGCCTTTCAACAGAATATCTCTGATATTTGAGTAAGATAGGAGTAGCAGAGTCAGAAATACCCCTATCCTTTAGGACTTGGGTTTCATCAGCCATGCAGTTAAAGCCAAGGAATGAAAAGCAAGATAAAAATGGGGGACCTAGGGCTTGTAGGTCTGGCCTGTTTGGAAGAGGCCAAGGTTTGTTCATTAGAAGTTAGGGTATGCCTGTGTACCCTGCTCTTTTAGACCCATTTGTGCGATGAGAATTATATAAACCTTTCCTCCTCTATCTTGCACAGCAGTCAAGGGAGGACCCCACACCAATTGTTTTAAAAATTTTGGCGTGGATTTTTTCCTTGATGTTTTATCTATATTGCCGGGAGCCGGCAATACATTACAGCCACAAGCAAGTTTGAATATTTTTTTTTCCTATAGAAATGTCATTTTTCCGCGGCACTGTTGTACACATCACACAGATGTGCCACTTTACAGGCAGACTAAGGGGACCCAAGACAGGAAATTTAAATTAATATTTAATTTTTATTGTTTCACTTTAAGCACTATTAAAATCACTGCTCATGAAAATTGAGCAGTTTTGAAAACCTTTTTTTGCATTGATACATGTGCCCTGCGGGAGGACCTGGGTCCTCATACACTTGTATATAAGCCTTTAAGTGAGCACTTTGATTTTTCATGTCCGTGTCCCATAGACTTTAATAGGGTTCAAATGTTCACACATGTTTTTTGCTTGTTTGCATGTTCTGGTGTGAACCGAACTGGGGGGTGTTCGGCCCATCCCTAATCAAAACCAATACTTTGTCATCCATGTAAATATATATTAAAAAAACATAAAATGTGAATAATACAAACAATACAAAGAAATTAGATACATTTTATACAGCTGTTTACATTTTTTTGGATTAATTATTGTTTGGATTAACTATGCAAGTTTATCTTCGCTCAAATTGTATCAAATTAATTTGGACTTTTTGCATTATTGGAGGGGACTATTTCATACACATGTTTACGTTTTTTTTTTTTACAAATTTTGGCACATTTATCTTTGCACAAATTTAATTTTGATTTTTCACATTACTTTTGTTTTATGTTTTTTTTTTATATATTTACATGGATGATGGAGTATTGGTTTTGATTTGTAATCATAAGGTAGGGCAAGCGTGGCTTTTATTTATTAGTTGAGAAATATGTTAATGTAAGCGCATCAATAGCAGCTACCCGCAAGTATATTCACATAGTAATATTGCACAGGTTCATACTAGAAAAATACATGACTGAAACCTTCAAATACATTATAATGTTTAGGAGGGCAGTATTTTCAATATGAAGCCAAGATAAACAATATGGAGACATGTGTAGCACTACCCCCGAAGGAGCTGCTGGTTTAGATTTGGGCCTGTTGTTACCTTACTGTTCCATACGCTCGTTTCAGGGGTTCTCCTTGAAGAGTTGTCCATAAGAATGTCTGCACCAAACACAAAGTCTCTTTCAATGATTTTATTAAACAAAGTTCTTCAACAGAGGGGTAGAGAGATAGGGAAAGACTCAGGTACTTTTGCTTTGCGGATCATGGGTTCAACTTAGATTCAGAGGATTAACTCAGCTCCAAACTGGGTTTCAGTAACCACCAGATAGGCCAACACTCACCGGCCTAGCAGCTGGTGTGAAGCTCGTCAAAGTCTCTGCCACAGACTTGATAAGTGTTGTCAGGCCGTCCCATGATCTTCTGCCACAAGATTGTGTAGCCAACTGCACACTTGGTATAGTTCCAACAAAAGTTACACGACTCACGGTGCCAAGAATCTTTCAGCCGGACCGGCAGCGCTGTGAGGCAGATCCGCCAGGGTACGTCCATTAATTGAATCCCATTGGTTCAGCTTCCTTCTGAAGATAAGGTAGCAAAGGACCATCCCTGGATCAGTAGGCCCCAGAAACTCCTGGGCCTACTCTCAGTTGCTAGGCCCTGAGGCTATGAAACAGCTCACACACCCCTGAGGCCAGGAGGGCCATCAGGTCGGGATCGGGAGATGAACTCTGCCAAACCGCCGTCTGTCCTTTAAGTACCCCTCCCCAGAATGCACAGCGGGTTGACCACGCCCCCCTGAGCTACTTCTGGGAAAGAGATACCCAATGCCTCTAGCCTGCTGCCTTTCCAACCTTGACATGTGGTAACAGTGACACCCACCGTCAAGGGGAAACTTGTGCAACCCAGCTGAACTTAAACAGATATTTAGCATAATCCTTTCGAGCCAAACTACTGCTCAGACAACTATAATTTAACACATAGCGCCCACTCAATGGGAGCATGGCGCTACACACTCCCCCCACACAAAAAGACGATGTCCTCATCGTCGTGAAAATGTTTTGACTCTCACTCCTGAGAGTCAGTACCTGAGTCCCAAAAACTTGGATGGGGAAGAGAATGGCAAGACAATACAAGAAAATATAATTTAACATACACATACAATAACATCACCTCACAGTATTCCTATCTCTCTGTCTTACCCACCCATTCTCCGTTGGCTTGATAGAAGATCCAACTGTACCTGAAAGAAAAAAAAACAACCAACATAGGCAACAATATAACACCTCCCCACACAAGAAGAAGCAGGGCCTCACTTCCGGGGAAATTAGCCTCTCTTTCTCCATATATCTGTATCATAAAGTGTAGGTGGCTAATTGCAAAAAGAAAAAAAATTGTTTCTCTTTTTTTTTCAAACTCCCACCACCTTAGTGGCAGAAACACAATATACCCTCAAACTGTTGTATCGCTCTAGGAGGCAATGTGTCTCCACTTGTGGCGCTGCTGTCACTAGCAAGTCCAGGCAAAGTTCTTAGTTTTAAGTGCTGAACCTGGGTAGGGGATCTTGACTCTGACGTCTTCCGGCAGCCTAGTACTACCTAGCTATATACCCCACAGTCCTTCCAAAAAGAGAAAAAAACAGAAAAATCTTCCTCTCCTGGCAAGATGGGGAAAGAAAAAAAAAACTCAGGACAGTCACCTTAACTCATCACCAGTAAAACTAGGGGTCTGGTAAAGTCAGGCTTTTCCCTTGTTTGTCCAGAGTGGTGATAAAGTATACCACATTGTCTTTTCCTGGTCGACAAATGGCCACTTTATCTGCACGAATATGCCTGCCATAGCTCCAGTACAGCAGGCATCCCTTAAACCGATCATCCATTTCGTGGGAATGGCCTATATTCCGGAACGGTTTTGGTACTGAAAGATATTCCCAAACAGCCTCTCTGTACCACTGCTCCCTGCGAGACTCAATCTCTTGCATAATTTCCCTGGGAACATAGGGGAACTCCAGTCCATATTTTGTGGCCACCCACATATTTAATAATCTCTGTGACCGAGCAAGCCTTGGCAGGGATCCAGGGGGTACACATAAATTTGCATATTTGTGCACCATAGCACTGGCGGAAAGTTTTCCCGAGCCCAGCAAACTGGTACCGCGGGCCAGGACCTCATCAGCAACAAGTGGGGTTTCCACCCTGGGTGTTGTCTCCCTGAGTCCATAGCTGTGTACTCGGAGAAAGTAAAGGCCAAGGAGACATCATCACTGTTTGCCAAAAACAGTTCTTGCGACAAAGTTTCAAATAAATCGTCATCCCCGGAGATGTCTGATAAAGATTCTATCTCCGAATCTCCTAATTCCTCTGCCGGTTACATTGCCTGTGGCCCAGTCCACTCTGTAGGCACGAGCGGTATAGTGGGTTGCTCCACAGCAAACAGTACTCCCCGCAACGTAGACAATCGAACAAATGGATGGGGATGTATGACCAGTTCTTCGCACCTGTTGCACAGCATACTCAGTGCCTCCACATCACCAATTGTATAGAGCACGAACCGTCCATGTGGTTTTAGACGAATGCCAGTGTCCGTCAGCACGGTCCCTGGCATAATGGTACTTGTAGCGGTACCCACAAGAAACATCCTGGGCCCAATAGCAGACTGTAGCGATAGCATTGAAGACATGGCAGGGTTCTGATTTTCTGAGTGCTGTGACGTCTCACGCGGCAAGTAGGCGAGAAATCCGCCCACTTGCTCCCCTTAGCACGTAGCTTGCAGGCTTTCTTTTCCTGGCTCCGCCCACAGCCCACACGGCTAAGAGTGACCGCAAAGTTCCCCAGATGATGCAAACTATTGCGAAATGCGTCGGGACTCTACTGCTGCCATGCACTATTTCTTATTGATGTCCTTTTTATTCAGCAAAACTGTAAGTGTTTTTAACCGTTATTAAATCTCAACATTGTTACGGTATCACACTATGTGCCTTCGTTTTCCTTTATGCACTTTGGATACGGCCTGATCCTTTGAGAATTACCTCCAAGTTGCTGCCATTCCCCCCTGTGCTGGTTTACGTGATGTCTTCAGGGTATCCTCCCAATCGTATATCCAGATCCGGTTGATGTGGTCTTCACCAACTTACATTCAGCTTGTATTGACCCTTTAAGCGTATGCTTATTTGGGTTCAATACCTCTGGTAAGCCTCCGCTTCTGGTGGTGGTCATTTTCACAAATCATTTACTTTGATTCACCGTGGTGTTTGGAACCATTCACTTGATTACTCATCCATCAACAGTTTATTTTTAACTATCCACTGTCATTGATTTATTATATATGGACTTTTTCATTTGATTACACTGTCAATTGGTGTTAACACAGACTATTAGTACCATATCATTATCATTATTATTATTTTTAGCGCCACAAAATTGTTTTCTGTTTTTTCACTGCTTTCTTGTTTCACTGGATTGTTTGTGGCTGCTAAGTATTTGGATAGCGCAGATTTATTTTTGTTTTTGCACACAGCTAAGAGTGACCGCAAAGTTCCCCCCTCTGTGATATAGGTCTCAGAGGAACAGTTTGTTTGAGTTGCGAAAGGTAATGACAAATCCCGGAGGAGCCCCCATGTTTTGCACTACCCCCGAAGGAGCTGCTGGTTTAGATTTGGGCCTGCGAAACTGAAACAGAACCAACAATTTAGCATAATCCTTCTGAGCCAAACTACTGCTCAGACAACTATAATTTAACACATAGCGCCACTCAATGGGAGCATGGTGCTACACACTTTAAACTAGCAGGAGAAAAGTTTAGAACTAATATTAGAAAGTACTATTTTACCGAAAGAGTAGTTGATGTTTCCAGCAGAGGTAGTGAGTCAGTGAATAGTAAGTGGATTCAAGCATGCTTGGGACTAACATAGATCTATATTCAGACAAATTAACAAAAAACAAAAGTATGTGTAAATTACAAAAAAATGGAGCAGTCTTAAAGGACCACTTGGTCTTTTTTCTTCTGTCACTTTTCTATGTTTCTAACACCCAAATGCTCTGCCTATAGAACTGCATGACGTGTTATGCTCTGTGAGTTGTGTTAGGCTTCACCCACCATGCCCTTCTACATGAAAAGGTTAAAAAAAAAGCTTTGCACATTTATACAGCTCGAATATAAAGGAAGCAGAGTGCAGTAAAATTAATGAAAAAAGGTTAGGGGGGTCTCAGCCATGTAACCTGACAAAGTCACATCACCAGCTGTCCTCCAATCATGGAGCACTCTCAGCTGCGGTAAAGAGAACTTTGTGAAGAGTAATAAAAACAGAGGATAGAAATATCTACCTGCTGTAATATATTGTATTACATTTAGATTGGGGGAGTTACCATATTAGTATTAGTAGTATTAGTATTAATGACAGCTTCTCAGCTTTTGATTCTGCTACACAATACTCCACATGACTTGTATATGTGATTGCTCCTTTCCAAACCTCTTTCAAAGGGAATAAAAGACAGTTCTTCTTTGTATGAAAAAATAACAGATAAAATAAAATAAAGAGCATTATTAAATATTATTATTATTATACAGGATTTATATAGTGCCAACAGTTTGTGCAGCGCTTTACAGCATCGGGGCAAACCATACAGTTACAATACAATTCAATACAGAGCTTACGATCTAAAATATGTAACATAGTGCACTTACAATATTCTTATTTTGGTATTCTTAGATGTATTGGCCTTGATTCACTAAAGGCAAATAGACTGTTCACTTTGCAAAGGAAGTCACACTGTGCAAGGGAATTAGCCCCAAAACTTAGTGAATATGGTGAAATTTCACTTTGCAAAGAATACACAATTACATAAAAAAAAACAGAAAAAAAATGTTTTTTTCTTGCACATGATTGGATGATGGGCAATAGCAGAGCTTTACCTCATTTACTAAGTTCTAGGGCTATTTCCCTTGCACAGTGTAACTTCCCTTGAAAAGTATACTGTCTGCCTTTTGTAAATCAACCCCACTATTTTTAGGTGTTGCACTAGCATGTAAATAAATTGAAAGCAGGATCCTTCACCCCTCATTAGGGATGAGCTTCGTATTCGAGTCAAACTCATGTTCAACTCGAACATCGTATGTTCGATCGTTCGTCGTGCCGTTCGCACCAAATTCGAGTTACGTTTCACAGCCCATAATTTACTGCGGCATCGCAGTGCATTGCTGGCTGATGATTGGCCAAGCATGCACTATGACCCGCATGCTTGGCCAATCACAGCTTGCAAAAAACGGAGAGCCATAATTGGCCAAAACCAGGGTGGCTTTGGCCAATTATGGCTCAGGGGGTTTAGTACACGCCCCACATTATAAAAGGCCGCCTGCAGGTCGGCCTTGTGTAGTGTGTTGCGGTGGTTAAGAGAGAACAGAGAGAGACAGATAGAGTGTAATTTTTTGCAGGTAGATAGAGCAGGCAAGCTAGTCAGTTAAAGTTACAGTGTGTAGAGGATATATATGCATCCCAGGTGTTGTATATATATTTATACACTGTATAGTTTAGCTAGATCAGCTCTTCCTAATTTACTGATTGTGCTAGCTGCAGTATTCTCACATGGTGTATTGCCTGTGTCCTCTGCAGTGTGCACCATAAAGCTACGTGGTGTGTGTACTGCCTTTGTCCTCTGTAGTTTGCACCTCAAGCTACTTGATGTGTACTGCCCGTGTCCTCTGCAGTTTGCACCTAAAGCTACGTAGTGTGTGTACTGACTTTGTCCTCTGCAGTTTGCACCAAAAGCTACGTAGTGTGTGTACTGCCTTGGTCCTCTGCAGTTTGCACCTAAAGCTACTTGGTGTGTACTGCCCGTGTCCTATGCAGATTGCACCTAAAGCTACATAGTCTGTACTGCCCGTGTCCTCTGCAGTGTGCACCTAAAGCTACGTGGTGTGTGTACTGTCTGTGTCTGTGCTATTTTTCTCAATGATTTTTATCCATATTGCCGGGACCAGACATTACATTAAAGCCGCAAGCATTTTTAAATTACTTTTTTCTTATAGTAATCTCATTTTGTGCAGGGACAGTTGTAAACATGTGCCACTTCACAGGCATACTATAGACACCCAGCAGGTACAATATTTTTTTTTTAATTTAAGCATCATTAAAATCACTGCTCCAGAAAAAACGACCGTTTTTAAAACTTTTTTTCCATTGATACATGTTCCCTGGGGCAAGACCCAGGTTCTCAAAGACTGTTTTAAGACAATAACTTGCATATTAGGCTTTAAAATTAGCACTTTTGAATTCGAACGTTCGAGTCCTATAGTCGTCAATGGGGTTCTAAATGTTTGCGCGAACGGTCGGTCCGTTCGAAGCTTCCCTACCTCTCATCCCTCAGGACAAAAGTTTAGGTGCAGGAAGGAATCCTGATGTACCCTTTCTACTACTATACTATGGACTGGGCATACAGCAAAGGTCCACTAAAGTGAATCTCATCACATGCTAATTGCAGATTTTCCTTTCTTTTTTTAATTCGCAGGAAATATTAAAGTGATATTAAAGGCATTTTTTTTTAAATAATAAGCATGTCATACTCACCTGCTCTGTGCAGTGGTTTCGCACAGAGCAGCCCAGATCCTTCTCTTCTCAGGTCCCCTGCTGCGCTTCTGGCCCCTATTCCTGCTGAGGGCCTCCAGTGCAATCAGCTTACTGTGGGGACACCCAAGCAAGCTTGCTCCCAAACCACTGCTCTGCGTGTTCATTCACACACAGAGCCACGACTCAGCCCACATCCCTCTCTCTCCTCATTGGCTCATTGGCTGTGTTTGACAGCAGTGGGAGCCAATGAGGAGGGAGAGTCCGTGGAAAGCTGAGGCTCTTGTACACATCACTGGGTCGTGATGGAGCTCAGGTAAGTACTAGGGGAGACCAGAGTGCTGCATAGAATGCATGAAGGTAAAAAACTGTGAGCCTTTAAAAACACTTTAAGTAATAATTTTAGGTTTCACATGTATGTGTCCACATCACTAAATGATGGAATGTGACCTGTTGCTATTGATTTACTGCACTTTGCACAGTCACTGCATTGATGTAACATGGCAGTCAGATGTGAAAACATGATCCAGCTGCTGAATAATCTGTTTTTAAAAGATCAGAGCACATGTTTCTGAGTGTGGATTTTCACATAATGAGCAGAGCCTGTGAAGACATCGCCAGCTTTGCCCTATGTCTGGCAAATTGTAGTGACTGGTCAGGCAGAATTAAGCTTGACCAATTGTCTTCTCTCCCTGATGCCAAAAGTTATGGACTGGCAACATACCTAAATAAAAGGCATGGTCTAATCTTAACACTTTGTAAATTGCTACATATACAGTAAGTACCTTAAAAATATTACCAATTATATTTTCTAATTAATTATATTTTACATTTGTCTGTGTTTTGAGCCATGCTGGATGCTTCTTGTAGCACTAATAAGATTAAAGCTATTTTAGGGATTATCTCCACAATTTTGCATAAGCCTTATAGTTTCAACTTAATGAAACCATGAGTTGTTCAAGTATCAAAAAATAATTGGTTTTAATGATGACTACAGGTTTAGAGCAGAGAGTGATACTAATCTTCTTCTTATAAGTTCCAGAGTTCATTAATTTTAAAATGTGCAATATTAAGATTTAGCTATTCAGCACCTTGTACACTGGAAGAGTTGCTTTCCATTTTGTGGTTTGGAGATTCCTCTGATGAAACCCAAAACTAGACATTTTAGCAGATTTAAAGCTTTATGCTGTTTGTTTAGAAAATTACTTCTCGGAATACAACACGCAATTATATAAATTTAACTGGCATGCATTTAAAGTTCAGTATATGTCTCTGGCATAATCTTTACTCCATGGTAAAATTTTATAAGCTGCATTTAGATTTAAAAACTCTTTGTACTTTTTGTAGAACTATGTTATCAATTGTCAATTGCCTGTACTCTCATTTTAAGTGGCAATTTGCTGAACCATGCAAGGCCTCTTTCCGAGGCCTTGGAAGTGGAAGTCTAGAAAAAAAATTATTCTATATGGTCATTAGCTCTTCCACTTTCCACTTTACATATTGGTTACATTATGACTTAGAACAGACTGAATAATACTAAGTGTTTCCAATCTAAAAAGCAGAGATATGAATAATTTCTAAACTGTGAAAAAACATTTATATGAGGTGTTTAGGGCTCCTCTGTTTTTTTCCCTGGTATATACATCTGAGCATTATGCAGTTAATGCCTCATATAAATGCTGTTTGTCCTAGTTTGTTTTAACCACTTAAGCCCCAGAAGACTTGGTTGCTCAATGACCAGACCATTTTTTGCTATACGGCACTGCGTTGCTTTAACTGACAATTGCACGGTCGTGCAATGCTGGACCCAAACAAAATTGACGTCCTTTTTTTCCCACAAATAGAGCTTTATTTTGGTGGTATTTGATCACCTCTGCTGTTTTTATTTTTTTGCGCTATAAACAAAAGAAGAGTGACAATCTAGAAAAAAACACGATGGGGATTATTTATGAAAGGAAAATCCAGTTTGCACTGCAAGTGCAAACAACAAGTGCAAAGTGCACTTGAACTTGTACTAAAAGTGCACTTGGAAGGGCAGTTGCTGTAAATCTGAGGAGTAGATCTCAAATGAGTGGAAGCTCTGCTGATTTTATCATCCAATCATGTACAAGCCAAAATGCTGTTTTTTATTTTCCTTGCATGTCCCCCTCGGATCTACATTGACTGCAATTCCAAGCGCACTTGTAGTCTGCACTTGTAGTGCAAAGTGGATTTGCCTTTAGAAAATGACCCCAATATCTTTTACTTTTTGCTATAATAAATATCCCACATTTTTTTATTCATTTTTTTAAATGAATTTTATCCTCAGTTTAGGCCGATATGTATTTTTCTACATATTGGGCCAGATCTACGAAGCGCGGCGCTTCTTTACGGCCGGCGTAGTGTATCTCAGATAAGACGTACACCAGTCGGATCTAGCCCAGCTTCAGGCATATCTTGTTTCGTGGATACAAAACAAAGATACACCGGAGCAAACTAGAAGTTACGCAGCGTATCAATAGATACGCCAGCGTAACTTCTTTGTGGATCTGGCCCATTGATGGTAAAACAAATTGCAATAAGCGTATATATTGATTGGTTTGCACAAAAGTTATAGCGTCTACAAAATAGGGGATAGATTTATGGCAATTTTATCATTATTCTTTTTTTTTCACTAGTAATGGCAGTGATCTGCGATTTTTATCGGGCTGCGATATTTCGGCAGACACATCAGACACTTTTGACACATTTTTGGGACCATTGACAATTATACAGCGATTAGTGCTATAAAAATACACTGATTATAAATGTCACTGGTAGTGAAGGGGTTAACACTAGGGGGCGATCAAGGGGTTAACTATGTTTCCCTTGCTGTTTTCTAACTTTAGGGGGATGGGACCAACTAGGGGAAGAGAGAGATTGGTGTTCATACATTCATTCATACAATTAGCATACATCAGTCTCCTCTTCCCTGAAAAATCCCGGTTCTCACTCTGTCACAAACCATCGTGGGTGCCCACCGGGCACTCGGATCGGCTCTGGCGGCAAGCCACAGGCGAAGCGATGTAAGGTAATGTCGCTTTGCCTGGCCGTTCCATTCTGCCGCAGTAAAACTACAGCGGCTGGTTGGCAAGCAGTTAAAGTGATGCATAAAAATGTCTGAACAATGAAGAGGCCATTGATATAATTTTTTATTTTGAACTTGTCCTGAAGATTCAACCAACCCATCATGTCTCAAGATAATTTTTTTATAAAACATGTTAACACTTTCTATACTGTGTCTTTCTGAAGTATATTTACTATTTATGTTTGCAACACTGCCTCTGTACATACGTATATACCCCGTATTTTCATCATTGTAAAGCACATTTTCTCATCTGTAAACACCTTCAATAATGATAATAATGAACACACTATATACTAAATGCTATTTAGTCGATATCAATAAAGTATGCACAAAATATGTTATAAAATGTATAGGTATATAATGCATAGTGCATATAAGGATAAAGCAACCCATAACACAGTTTTGTTCCGATTCCACAACTGGTTCCTATTCATAAGTGCTTAGTCTTAAAGTTGGATTTCGGGTTTAATTTAACTTTTAATATTTAGTTTGACCAAATTGGTCTAAACAGTAAACAGACTATTTATTTCCTTAACACTCATGCCCTTGTCAACACTGTATAAACTGTATGTAGTATCAGCTAAATGCAGTATACAGCATTAGTTTTGTTCCGATTCCACAACTGGTTCCTATTCATAAGTGCTTAGTCTTAAAGTTGGATTTCGGGTTTAATTTAACTTTTAATATTTAGTTTGACCAAATTGGTCTAAACAGTAAACAGACTATTTATTTCCTTAACACTCATGCCCTTGTCAACACTGTATAAACTGTATGTAGTATCAGCTAAATGCAGTATACAGCAGTGTCCTCCAGCAGCAGTATGGGAACTTCCTGTCCTGTTCACAGAACAAGATCAAGTTGGGCTGAGCGCTGCTCAGCCGTTTACAGGAAGTTTGGTATTTTTTTTAAAGAATTCAAGGCTTTCTGTGATAGGCTGAGGTGGAGATTAGGATGTTGTCTGCCTGCCTCTCAATCTCAGTCAATCAGAGAAAGCCTTGTATTCATTTACAAAATACAAAGCTTTATGCAAAAGGCCCCCTCTCCCTCTGCAGAGCTCCGCCTGTTGACATACCGGACCCTCAGCTTAGCCTACGTCGGCCCAACGTCCTTCTGCAATCCGCAGCACCACCACCCCCTGGACATGGCCGTGTCTCTACCTCCAGCCATGAGGTTCATCACCTTCAGATCGGGTCTCCATTCTTCCCAGCATGGTTACTGATGCCCTTCCATGGTACACCAGTGGGCCATCCAGGTAGTGTTAACCCCTCCATGTCAATAGGCTTCCAGTGGTATTGTTGGCCTTTATTTATTAACTTATTACGTTTTAATTGTTCATCTATGACTCTGCTATCGGTGTAATAAACGATTGAATTTGTATGGTCCCAACTGACTGCTTTACCTTTTTGGATTCAGTTCATAGAGCGCTGCCTATCAGTTACTTTTATGGATAGCATATAGAACACCCACACAGCTCCATTAATATTATCCTTCAACTTCCCCGCTATGCTGAAAAAGGATCTGAACCTGGTTCTCCCCTATACATTTGGTGGTCATGCCGATACACAAAACTTTCTGGAAACGCATACTGTACATGACACTATAACCAAGGTTATCACTTATAAGCTTGACTTCACCCCAGCACAATACTTATTATACCATTCCTCACAAAGTCCATATACCAGATTGTTACTCCTGACACGGTTTTCCTGTCATGTCTTGTACTTTATTTTGCCTCTTTTTTTGATCATTAATGTATCCCACTACTTTGTATACTATTGTCTCTTTGTAATTTTGATGTAAAATTGAATACAATTTCTGGAAAGAAATATGGATATTAATAGGTCTCATGATTGTGTATCTTAACTCTAGTACATCAGGATCACCACTCCCTAAAAAATCTTTATTAGCTGATATAACTGAAATCCGCAAGGCGGGGAATGATGATACAGTATGTCAAAATTATAGATCCATTTCACTCCTTAATTAGTAATATAAAATGTTTTTCT
Organism: Rana temporaria; assembly: GCF_905171775.1. Taxonomy (NCBI): domain Eukaryota; kingdom Metazoa; phylum Chordata; class Amphibia; order Anura; family Ranidae; genus Rana; species Rana temporaria. The sequence continues at coordinate 195,319,739 of NC_053490.1, forward strand.
AAAATACTGGCCCAGCGAAAGGAACTTCTAGTTGTTAGTCTAGTCCACCCTGATCAAACAGAGTTTATCTCTGGCAGGGATGACATTATATGGGCAATAAATGCAATACACTGGGCCTCACAAAACTATCCTTCCTGCCTATGTTAATATTATCCACAGATGCAATGCTTTTGACAGGGTGAACTGTACTTTCTTAGAGGAGCTTTTACAGTACTTGGACGTAGGAGTATGAATGAGGGAATGGATTTTATCATTATACACAAACCCAGAAGGAAGAAAACTCTGATGTAAAAGGTATTTCTATAGGGATGCAGGAATATAATCTGATTATGCTAATATATATATATTTTTATATTGCTGATCCTGTTGCACCCTTGTACATACTAATGACAAGTTTGAATTATTATGGAATGTTTATCAAAATTAAATTGTAATCCAATAAATCTGAGATCTTACCAGCTAAAATTCCTAACAATATTCAACAGCAACTACAAATATTTCTGCCATTCATATGGGTTAAGAACATAATGCGATACCTGGGAATATGTATCTCCACAGACCCAAAGAGACTGTACAGTGGAACCTTGGTTTACGAGTAATGCGGTTAACAAGCGTTTTGAATAACAAGCAATTTTAAAAAAAAATTCTGACTCGGTTTGCGAGTGTTGTCTTGCAAAACAAGCAGAATCCAAGCTAATGGGGTGTGCAGTACTGCATTTGGCCAGAGGTGCGGGGACGCCGGTGACACAGTTTGAAGCCATTCGGAAATACTCACATGGAATCACTCGGAAATACTTGGAAATACTCAGTTCCAGAGTGTTTTTGGACCTTTCCGAGGGTTTACAAGATCAGCTGTGCTGTCTCTGAGTATTTCCGAGGCTCTCCGGCGCCCCCCACCTCTGGCCACATGTGGTATTGCATGCCTTAGAAGTCAATGCAGAACGAATTATCTTCGTCTCTGTTGACTTCTATGGGGAAACTCACTTTGATATGCGAGTGCTTTGGATTACAAGCATTCTCCTGTAACAGATTATGCTCGTAATCCAAGGTTCCACTGTATATGGAAAATTAAGATCAGCTACTGAAAGTCTTACAAATCAATCTGTCCTCAAACTGAATGTCTTTTATATTCTATTCTATACATTCTAAGAATTCTATTATATCTTCACACAATACACATAGCACTCCTGAGATCCTTTTTGGCACAAATTTGAAAAATTATTTTGGACTATGTATGGCACACTGAACCTTGCGGAGGCCTGAAAGAGAAGGGGGATTTGGCCTGCTGATATTTATTTGCAATATAGAGCTATGGCCCTGGTAAGAATATCTGTTTCTTGAGTATGACATAAAGTTGCAACTGTACCGTAATTTACATAATTTACATTTTTGGCCCCTAGGTCTGAATTTTATGTTCTTTTCAGATGACTAATACTTGAACACAACTTTGCAATATTGGATGCTGTGTTTGTCTATTTGTTTATATATATCTCAGTTCTGTACTGCATTGTGAGCATTTATGGAATCTGTATGCTTGAATTTGTTCAATAAAAGATATTTGTGATTTAAAAAAAAAAAATTTCCAATTTAGAACTATAGCTCATTATGCAATTACACGTATGGACTGATTTTTCTAAATTATATGAAACATCCAATATTGGAGAAAATAAAATGCATATACGCATAATTCATGTGTCCTACAGTTTTAGATGAGATAGAACCTAATGATATTTTAACCACCCTAATATTGGACACTTTCACCCAATTCCTGTCCAGGCCAACTTTTAACTTTCAGCACTGTCACACTTTCAATAACAGTTACACAGTGATGTGCCCACATGTAATTTGTAAATGTAATTTTTTTTTTTTTTTCCAATAGGATTTTATTGGGTTTTCCAATTTTAACAAGTAAACTTGTAAGCGTGCTCATATTTGAGACAAACATGGATAGGAAGAGATTTCAGCATATTCATTACAGGTAATAACTGACTTAAAAAAGGTACTTATTGTCTTGGTTCTGAGTATTATGTGCTCTTATATTTGTCTGTCCATATTTTCCAGTTCCTATCAAAGTTCGTACATGAGAGGGAACTGATCGAAGGTAAGCGTTCAAAGTTGTGATTGTGTTAGACTATTTTTGTTACATCTGAAACTTTAATAGAGGGAGCTTCTTTAAAGTTGCGGAGTACCAATGTGCGAGCAGCTAGTAGAATATGGGAAATGACAGGTCTAAAGTTGTAGGGGAATTTAAGTTTTATATATATTTTTTTATATATTTTTTATTTTTTTATATATAAATATAGCTTTCTTTTGGGGGTATTTAATCACCACTGGATTTATTAATATTTTTAATTTTTTTTGCTATATAAGTGAAAAAATACAGAAACTTTTGAAAAAAAATTGCAAATAAATAATATTTCTCCATAAATTTAGGCCAAAATGTATTCTACTACATTCCTTTGGTAAAAAGAACTCAGATCAGTGTATATTAGTGTATTTGTGTATATTATTTAGTCTGTGTGAAAGTTATAAAGTCTACAAATTATGCAAATAACCCTGTTTTAGAAAGTAGACATTCCAAGGTATTTAGTAAGAGGAAAAGTCAATTTTTTTTTAAGCTGTCATTTTTTGTCACAATGTTTTGCAAAATTAAGAAATTAAATAAACTATTTTTTTTTAAATGTCACTATATGACTGGTATGGTGATGGTCAGGACATCATTTTTCAACTTTTTAACTTTTTTCTATTGTTTATTTTTTTTCCTACATACTGTGACCAGAGCAGTACAGAGTTTTCACTATGATTGCTTATTACAGTGATGATATGTTCACTGTTATAAGCAGTAATTTTTGTGAATGGCATCCATTCATGTGCCATTGTGTACTATTGTGATAGCTTTGATTGGCTACAGCTATCACATGGTACAAGTCCGCTGTGATTGTCCCCTTTACCATGTTATCACTGTGAACAATCACAGAGATCACAATAGTGCTGTCATGTACCTTGTGGCAGAGCCTGACATGTAGAGGAAGGCCTCTCTTACAGTCCCGGCTCAAGGACCAATGATGTTGCGACAGGGCCATGAGAGCGTGACTAGATATGAGTGCCTGTAAGAAGTTCCAGCCGAGGCAGTGGATAGCAGATGCATCACCAGAGACAGGTCAGATCGCTGGAACAGAGGCAGTGGGCACAGCAGAGACAGGACTGGCCAGACAGCAGGTGGCAGGTACTTGACAAGCAGCTAGCAGATAGCAGGTGTAAGAGGACTGGCATCACTCAGCAGGTGAAGGACCAGCAGGAACCAGGTATCATGGAGAGCAGGACAGGTGGATAACAGGATGCAAGGTCAGATGAGCCAGGTCACCAAAAGACGGTCAGATACAGGCATGAATGACAGGCAGAGAATGGTCAGGGTAGAAGTAGAGGTCAGCAATGTAGGATCATGTAGATGAGCAGGATGTAGAGCAATATCCTGAGACAAGCTGAGGTCAGGACAGGTAGTGTTCAAGCAAGGTCAGGGAAAGACAGGTCAATCACAGACATCAAATACAGAAGCAGATACAGGAATTTGTGAATAGCTGCAGATCAGACATCAATTCACTAGTGTACCTGCTGAACATATATAGGCCATTTGGCACCAGAATTAGCCAATGCGCATATGCGTGCGCCTGCACACAATAGTACAAGCACCCGCAGGCCCTCAGAGCTTCACTTGCGCTATGGCCAGCATGTCCCTGACAAGTGCAAAATGAGTGGCTATGCATGAAAGTCATTGTGTAGTATTGACATGTGATCACTGTGATTGGTCACAGCGATCACATGGAATCGGGTCTGTCGCTGTGTCTGGTGGACACATTGCACTGCTGTGCACCCCCTAGGGTGTCATATGATGTCTAGCTAAGATGGCAGTGCTCCTGTCTGACCTGTCATTTCACAATAGGCCAAGCAGGAAGTGGTTAAAAAGTACTATGTATCTTTAGCTGTTGACCCCAAAAAAATAAACATAATTCAGAGATTGCAAGACTGCCACCTTGCTGGATAACAATAATCACTTTTATTCCCTCCCAGCTTTATTCTGAGATTGCTTAGTGTTATGAGATCCAACATGCCACAAGAACTATTTATCACAGTACTCATACCTAGTCTAATAAGCGTGGCTAGTTTTACCCTGCAAGCTTCCACAAATAAATGTCCAATCCACTTCAAGTCATTTGATTAATTGAATCTTTGTTCTTCTTAGGAACAGCAGTACAAGAAAACTCTATGTTTATAACACCACAGTTAGTTTCCATTTCCCCTCAGATCCAGTTTCGGAAATAGATAAATAAGCTTGGCTTCAACTTGATTTATGATTATAAATGATGTTACCCTAAGAGAAGAGGTTTTTGCTTTTTCAGGACTGCCTATGATGTTTTCCTTATCTATTTCTTTAAATTCATGCTTATATGTATACAAATAGGGCTTTTGTGTCGTAAGACAAGAAAAAGTCAAAGAGATTTACTGAGAGAAAAGGCCTCCATGGTCTTTTAGTAATGAAGTGTGACCTATGCAATTCTGCTGTTAACACTGATATCAAATTAATATTCTGTGAAGAGACCTGGTTCAACATGCTCAAGAACTGCTCTTTTCATAACTGTGTATGAAATGTAGCATATCAATGGCTATAATTTGATTTATACAGATGTTTGCTTTGAAAGAAATTGTACTGAAAAATATTATGATTTTGCAACTTATTTCGTTACACAGTGATTTTTAAGGCTTAAAAAAAATGTTAAATGCTCTCATAGTGTAAAAGGCAACAAAGATCCCTTTGGTAGGGTATTCATTTTTTGTTTTGTTTTGCTGATTGGCATCACTATGTAAACATATGAATTCACATAATATAATTGAATAGTGCAAGTATGTTTTATTAAAACAAGATTTGTATATGGGTACATGTTTTTTTGTTTGTGTGCATTTGTGAGCTTCTACATAATATGGGAAAAGAGTGGAACATATACAGATACTAGCACATGCAATGCTATTGTTAGTAGTATGTCTACCATGGTGAACATTCTGTATGCTAAGATGTAAATGGTGCTATAAAAATGCACTTATTACTGTGTAAATGTGACTGGCAGGGAAGGGGTTAACACTATGAGACGATCAAGGGGTTCATTATGTTTCCTAGGGAGTGATTCTAACTGTAGGGGACAGGGTCTCACAAGGGGAGAAGACCGATATGTGTTTCTCTGTACTGGGAACACACCATCGGGAACACACCATCGGTCTCCTCTCTCTGACAGGACATGGATCTGTGTGTTTACACACACAGATTCATGGTCCTGCTGTGTTCACGGGCAATCGCGGGTGCCCGGCGGACATCGCGGCCGCCGGGCACGTGCACCGGGTCCCGAGCAACACGGCGGGAATGTGTGCCCTAGATGGCTGGGAAGCCCAGGACATCATATGACGCCCCCCCCCAGGATGGGAGATCCCTCCTGCAGATGTCATTTGACTATGGGCCGGTAATGAAGTGGTTAATGGACAAGCCACATAGAATACATTGTTCAATAGGTATTTAAAAAAAAAATACATGCAATACACAAATACTCTATAAGTATGTACAGTATATTTGTAAATGTGCTTCTTACTTTCATGACCGCGCCTCTTTATATGTGAGATTGTCTATTACCAATCCAGAAGCAGCCTGGGATTCCATATAGTAACATTAGTCCTCTTAACTATTCAGAGAATGGACCTGAACATGACTGACACATGTTTACTCCTCCTGAGCTGTCATTAACTAAAAAAAGTATGAGTGGAGGTAGTAGTGACATCATTGCCCAAATATGCCTATGGCAATATTTGGGCAATGTTATTTCCAAAATATGACCATGTGGCCATAATTAGGCAACAATGTAACTGCTACATTTTCTGCCCATTTGTTTAAGTAGCCAGGGAGTCCTGGCCATGTAAGTGAATAGTTACGTGACGTCAGTAGTTGGTAAGAATGTTCCCAGGGGCCAACACCTACTGCTTTCTTAGCAACCATTGGCAGCCAGAAGCTGTCATATTCTTTCATGCCAAATGCCCTCAATGTTCAGACCAAAAGAGCTCATCCCTAAAGATTAGTAGTCCACTCTCTTTAAAAAGGCTTCTGGAAAAGTGTGAAAAATCTGTAGGTCAGGTTATTTTTTAATAACACACTGGGGGAGATTTGCTAAAACTGCAGCACACATAATTTGGTGCAGCTGTGCATAGTAACCAATCAGCTTCTAACTTCAATTTGTTCACATAAGCTTTGACACCTAGAAACTGATTGGTAACTATGTACAGCCAAACCAGATTCTGTTTGCACCAGTTTTAGTAAAGCTTCCCCATAGAGTTATGTACAAATAGTCATTCCTCCTCCTGCAGAGAAACCATGAGTACATGGTCAATAAGTTTATTATAGCAGTTTGGACTAGCTATGACATTGTAAAAAATAGATGGCAGTGCTTAAGAGTAACCAGATGTCAATGCTTTTATTAAAGTATAGAGTGTGTCCCAAGTATAACAGTAGTGGGGTATTAAATGTTGCCTTTCACAACCATTTCATGTGTAGCAGACTTTAATGGTAATGATCTAGGTTGGAAAACTCAGCGTGAGGCTAAATGTTTGGCAGCCATTAAGGATGGGCAAATCTGCCTTGGTTCAATTCATGGGGGTTATCAAATCCTTCTTGAAATCTGTGAACCCTACGTAGTAAACCCCATTAAAGTCTAAGAGGGGGGCTAATCTTGATACTAAATTCTGCAGATTTTCAAGGCTAATAACCAAGATATAGTCAATAAAGGTATACACTGACACCAGTAAAATTATTTCGATGTCAGAGCACACCACTAGGGATCGCTGCAATTTCTGCACTGCTCTCTCAATGCTTTACTTCTATATGCACATACAACAGACAATTGTAGTTTTAGTGATCACCCCTCCTTTCCGTTACACAGCACTGTTCCCTCAAAATGTTATGTTCATATTCACAGAGTAACCACTATTTTTACAAACAAGAAAAATACCACCCGTAGCTTTAGCAATCACCTCTCTTGTTTTGCATGCTGCACTGCGTACGCTGATTTTTAATGATATTCTGATAATCCTGATAATGATATTCTAATATTCAAAGTAATGACTGATTCTAACTCACTAAAAAATGTAGGTTTAACAATCATAAAGATTACTTGTTTTCTGAGGAAACACATAGAAGGTATCTAAAACACATCAATTAAGTATCTATGTTGTTGTTTTTTTAAAGGGGTTGTGAAGGAAGAAAGTTTGTTATCTTATTGCATTCTGTGCATTGAGATAAAACCTTCTGTGTGCAGTAGCCCCCCTCGCCCCCCCTAATACTTACTTGAGCCTTCTCTTGGTCCAGTGATGTCTATGAGTTCCTTTGCCATCTCCCTCCTGATTGAAGAGACACAGCAACAGCGGCATTGGCTCCCGCTGCCAATGAATAGAGAGAGGGGGCAGGGCCGAACAGCAGCACTGTGTCTTGCTATGGGGGCACGCAACAGGAGGGAGGGGCCAGGAGCATCGATGAGGGATCCGAGAAGAAAAGTGCAAAACCACTGCATAGAGCAGGTAAGTATATCGTGTTATTTTTATAGGAAAAAAATTAGATTTTAGTATCAGTTTAAATTGTTGAGACCCGGGCCGAAGTAAAAAGACGGCCACAAGGTGGCTCTATAGATCAGAGAGGCCTACTTTTTACGGCCTCTGGTACTCTGGCCACTGGGGGGCACGTGCGTGCCTGGCGTGTTACTGAGATGCCGATGCGCTAGCCTGGCGGCCACAATGTAAACACAGAGATCCATGTCCTGTCAGGGAGAGGAGACCGATGCTGTGTCCCTTGTACATAGGGACACAGATCGGTTACCTCCCCCAGTCAGTCCAGAAAAATGTGTATATTCAGGGCGCTCCAAGCATTTGAATCCTGACAGATAAAGTTTGTGTTGAAGAGGGTAGCAAATCTTCACACACTTTAGGCAGCATTCAGGGAGACAAGCAATCTCTAATGGAAACAGAAAAACAAACAAGGCGCCTCTAAGACGCATTTCGGAATAGCTCACTGGTTTCTTCTTCAGCCACTGGCTGAAGAAGGAACCAATGAGCTGTTCCGAAATGCGTCCCGCCTCTATGACACACTTCCTGTTTGTGTTCCATGCTGGTTTTTGTCTCGCTTCCTCTGACATCATCCCCAGGCTCCAGCACTATTGTGTCCGCTGAACACTTACAGCACAAGTTGATTGTTATCTTGTGGACTTCCCTGGAAGCTTTACCATCACAGACTGGGACTGCCCTGCCACTGAAACATCTTCTGGACACACTTACCTGCTACATGTCTGTTTCATCCACCATCTTGTAAGTGTTTTTAACCCCTTTAGGGGATATTAAAAGTTGTATACTTCTGCACTTAGAGGCGCCTTGTTTGTTTTTCTGTCTCCCCCAGTCAGTCCCCTTCACCCACAGTTAGAATCACTCCCAGGGTACACATTTAACCCCTTCCTCATCCCCTAGTGTTAACCCCTTCCCTGCCAGTCACATGTATACAGTAATCAGTGCATATTTATAGTACTGTTCGCTGTATAATCGTGAATGGTCCCAAAAATGTGTCAAAAGTGTCCGATGTGTCCGCCATAATATCGCAGTCCCGATAAAAATCGCAGATAACTGCCATTACTAGTAAAAAATAAATAATAAAAAGAAAATGTCAGAATTCTATCCACTATTTCGTAGCCGCTATAACTTTTGCGCAAACCAATCACTATACGCTTATTGCAATTTTTTCCCCCAAAATGTAGAAGAATACGTATCGGCCTAAATTGAAAAAAAATTGGGATATTTATTATAGCAAAAAGTTAAAAATATTGTGTTTTTTTTCAAAATTTACACTTTCTTTGGTTATAGCGCAAAAAATAAAAACCGCAGAGGTGATCAAATACCACAAAAAGAAAGCTCTATTTGTGGGAAAAAAAAGGACATAAATGTTGTTTGGGAGCCACGTCGCAAAGCCACACAATTTTCATTTAAAGTGTGACAGTGCCGAAAGCTGAAATTTTGTTTGGGCAGGAAGGGGGTATATGTGCCCAGTAAGCAAGTGGTTACATTTTACACAATAGTACTTGTGGTTATGATTTTTATAATAAGTCTAAACAGACTAAGTATTTTTATGTGAAAGTGTTTTATTTAACTCTCAGATGGACTTTTGAAACCATATCACTTTGTAAAATCTTCTGGGAACAAATGCCAAATCCGAGGTCACATGGTGATAGCCGACAGCTGTGGATCTGAATGGATAAAGTCCACACCTTGTGTGGAAGGTTGATATGTGAATGAAAAAAACAACAACCTGAATGCATTTGTAAATAAAGACTGATACTGTTAATATATTACACAAGGAGAAGCTCACGTCCCTTCCCTTTTCTTTCCTTCCCTTCCCAATTATTTGTAAATATAGTGGTTACTTTGTGTAGATGAGCATAAAAATATGAGTGAACAGTGCTGTGTAAAGGATAGGAGGGGTGATCGCTAAAGCTATAATTATTTGGTGTAAGTGTATATCGTCAAGAAAGGCCACTGGCAGCTAAGCACTGCCAATAGGGGACATTTAATAAAGTTAACGTGATTGTAAAGTCTTGTTTTTTTTCCTATAAAAATAACAAACATGTTATACTTACCTGCTGCAGTGGATTTGCGCAGAGCAGACCGGATCCTTCTCTTCTCGGGTCCCTCTTCTGTGACCCTGGCCCCTCCCTCCTGTTCAGTGCCCCCGCAGCAAGCAGCCCTGATCTGACCCTGTCTCCTCTCTCTCCTGATTGGCTAGCTGACTTTGATTGAAAGCAGCAATGCCATTGGCCAATCAGAAGGGAGAATCTTGGACAGGTGAGACACTCATGGACATTGCTGGAAAGAGAGGGACCTCGGGTAAGTATTAGGGGGCTGAGGGGCTGAGGGGGGCTCCTGCACACAGAAGGCTTTTTATCTTAATGCATTGCATGCATTAAGATAAAAACCCTTCTGACTTCACAATCCCTTTAATACAGCTGTAGCCTGCAACTTCAAGGATGACATGAAAAAGCACTAATCCTTTAAATTACATGCTTGGGGGATGCCTTTAAGCTGGATGTGGTGTTACAAAACAGTATGATATTTAAGGACAGGATTAGCAATACCATATCCTGGCATCACATATTTTGGATGCTTAATTGATTTGTTAATCTTTACGTTTAGCTTTGTTTACATACAAGAGCAACACCCCCTTTTTTTTATTATTTCAGCTTGACAAAAAAGTTTTTATATATAGTTTTGACAGCCAAAGGTCTACAATCTATAAGAAATGTAACTTTTAAAAAATAAAGCTACAGCTCTTAACTTTTTAAAAATTGTCCAGTGACTAAACAGTTCATAGCATAATTTCTGAGCTTCTTTTTTGCTAAATGCTAAATGCTAAAACACAGTACACAAAAATACTATACCACAACCTCATTCTAGATACCGGATATTCTTCAGGTTAGTGTCTAGCAAAAATTGGCTAGCTTCAGGGCAGTGTATATACCCTCTAATAGGCAACAAATAGAAAGAGATAAGACAGGTTTTATTCTGCAAAACAAATTAGAAAGCAATATCTGAAAGACAATAGCCACAACTATTGTACAATTGCTGTAAATTGTAATTGTAAATTGTATGTAAATTGTAATTGTATGTAAACAGTTTGGTTAGGCCACAATATAAGAGGATGAGACAAGACAGGTTTTATTTCCAAATATAAATTAAAGTATAACATTAGAAAAAATTACAATACATTTTGTACAGTGACTGGACAGTGTAACTCCAAATGGCAATGGGCATCAGCTGTCATCTGCAGCTATACTATAACGAAGTTCATGGCCTGAGAACATACTTTGTTGAAGTTCCTTGCATTGCAAATCCTCCCAATGGAATTTTCCTGGCCTGCGTTGCCCCAGAGTGACATATTCACATCCACAATTTGTTTTTGTGTTTTTATATATGTTATATTAAATTTTTCTATTTTCTTAAGATTTTATTTTTTTCATAGTGAGCTGTAATGGGCTGCACTCAGCAGAGAACAGGCACATCTGCACTTCCTCTGCTTTGCCAGTATCATCTTTTTCCTCCTTTCCTCCTAAACCTTCAGCCAGTTGTATTTTAATTTTATTTTAATATAATTCGAATCAGGCCATAGACTGACCACTCTTCTGAAAATCTGGAATTCTGGAACAGCAGGCATAGACTAAAGGTTTTCTTCTATCTGTGTTAAGTATATACAATTTAATTACATATGTTTTTGTTTACAAAATTATATATACTTTCATTTCCATTTTTTTCTTTTGAACAGTCATCCCTGCCCTGGTCAAGCAGAACACAGGCAAGGTTGGCAATGAACACGTACTATGTGAGGTAAAAAGAAAGTCCTAGGCCTCAACATCACCTTGTTCTTATGCAAAACCAGAAAGGGCTCCATGCAAGACGAGGCCACCAGCTCAGACACTCACCTCACAGAGGTTAACTGCTGAGTGCAGGGGAGTACAGGAGAGTGCCTGCTGCTGGGGAAGAGGAGGATCGGGTATGTAAAAGTGCTGCTCCCGTTTTACTATATCTAAATGGGAATTTAACCAACCCACTGCAAGAAAGCATTTTTCTTTCCCAAGAGATGGGCTTTAACTGCTAACTTTTTTATTTTATTTTTCATTGCAGAAGAAAAACAAAACAGAATATTAACTTGACATATATTGAGTAAATTGTATTGGGACAAACCAATAGCAACAAGGCCCTATAAGGTCTTTCAAGGTTCTTTTGGGAGCGGTGCGACAGTCGACAGGGTTACTTCCCCTGGCATGTCAGCTAAAAGCTTGCAAGCAACAAGATGGTTGAAGGGACGGGTGGATGAGGGGGTCATCCTTGACCTGGGCACACCTAGTGGGATCAACCTTCCTCCCACTACCTCATTATCACCCCGAAGCCTACAAATGAGCAAACATGCAGAGAGGGAGTTGGCTTCAGGAAACCTTCTTTGCTATAATAGGAAAGCTACTAGACCTTCATTACTATCAATGCCCATTGTTTAAAACATATTTGAACTTCCCCCAAAAACATACCATTATAACAAGGGAGAGAAAGAGAGTGAAAGGAAGGGAGGAAGAGAATAATAGGAAAAGGAGCATGTGCCGAACCTTAGTTTGCAGGTTCTAGGTGGTTGGGGAAAACCCCTGGAGTGAGTGAGACTCCTTGGAATGTGGCCCAAGGTTCCCAGGCTGTTTCAAAATTTTGGGTTGTGTCCATGAGGATGCTGGCTAATTTTTTTGAGCCATAATCCATGAGATCTTGTGTTGCACTGATGTTATTGATCTCTTGGGCTGTTTCCAGGCCCTAGCAGCAGTGAGCTTTGCTCCCAGGAGAATAAAGTGGATCAGTTTCTGTTTAGGCTTGGAGATATGTGAATATGGGTGTTTAGAAGGGCAAACGTTGAGAACCTGGGGACCGTGCAATTGGTGACCCTGTAAATTAGGTTGAAAATTTTCTTCCAGAATGATCTGATTCATCCAGGAGTTGGCAGCCCCTGAAGCAACGTGGATCTGCTGAGGGGTAAATGGACACAAGTCTAGTGGGGGTCAGGTACCGTCTTGTGAGAACCTTTAAGTTGGCTTCCACCAGGGAAATGTTTAGGATGCCCTTGAATGATTTGCAACATGCTGCTTGCCAGGTCTCCAGGTCACACTCGTGTTTGAGGTCAGCCTCCCATGCTGTCATGTAGGAGGATTTAGCTGCCGTGAGGATAAGCGATGAGTAGATTGCTGAGATGCCTCCCCCTTGCCCCATGTCTTGTCCACACAAATGTTCGTAATCTGTAAATTTGGGTGGTTTGTCTGTCCAGATTTTGTGTAGAAAGTTCAAAATCTGCCAAAATCCAAACTTTTCAGAGTCTGGGAGGTCTAATTTACTAATGCAGTGACCTAGGGTAAGGGGACCCTTAGAGGTGAAAAAAATTCTTATGCGGTACAGGCCTTTGTCCAGCCACCATTTGAAGGATATGATGTCTAGACTATGGGGGAAGTCTGGGTTGTGAAATATGTGGTCAAGAGGGTGCCCTGTTGACACCAGAGCTGGCAGGTTTTGGATGTTGTCCCAAAGGGTATAGGAGTGGGATAAGGTAGGGGACAAAATTGGAGGTATTTTTTTTTCTGATTTGATTATTTTACTCTGAAATTAACGTAACTGGTCTTTCCTCATGGGGATGGGGAAGGTGCGAAATAAGTAAAGGATTCTAGGGAGTAAAGTAATTTTAATGGAGTTTATTCTCCCAAGCCAGGAAAAGTCGTTTTTAGACCATTTGTTAAGTTCTGCTTCCAGTTTTTGGTATAGGGGCGGGTAGTTTTTGGCGTAAAGGGAGTCTGTGTGCACCGTCACGGTAATCCCAATGGATTGATAGAGGTTATACTCCATTCAAATTTGAAGGACTGTTGGATAAGGGAGACTGTGGGAGGCGGAAGAGAAATATTTAATGCTTGCAATTTAGAGTAGTTGACCTGGAGCCCTAAAATTTTAGAGAATTCTGATAGTACTTTATATAGGTTGGGTAGAGAGGTTAGGTAAAGGTCAGGAACAAGAGTATATCATCCACGAAAAGATGCTACTCCTTTAATGTCAGGATTTTGTCATATAGCTATGGTTAGAGTTTCAATGGCCATGGCAAATATAATTGAGGAAAGTGGACAACGCTGTTTGGTACCTCTGTCTATGTCTATCGGGGATGAGTAGTGACCTTGTAAGCAGATTTGAGCCTTAGGCTGGAAATAGAGGGCTTGCATCAACCCCATGAAGCACAGGCCGAAGCCCCACCACTCCAATAGGGAGAAGATGTATGGCCAAGACATGGAGTCGAAGGCTTTCTGTAGATCAAGAGCAAGGAGAAAACCCTGTTGTTTTGGTCCACCGTAACAATTAGTTTGCAGTATTGAGACAATCTCAACTGCTCATCTCACTATTTATGAGGGGAATGGGGCGATAATTGCTGACTTCTACTGGGTTTTTGTCTGGTTTGGGTATGACCATGATGTTTGTTGTGTTGAGTTGAGTGCCCAAGCGGCTGTCCTGAGTTTTGGCGTTACATTTTTTTGTCATATGTGGAGCTAGGGTGCCTGCAAAGACCTTGACGTAGGGGGCGGCTTTCAGGTCCAGGGGCCGATCCTTTTTGAGGCACTTAATGACTGATATTACCTCCTCCACCATGAAGTCTGCCTCCAAGATATCTCTGTGTTCAGTATATAGGGATGGGATAGGCAGGCTATCTAGAAATTTGGTATCGAGTCTCTGACAGGCTGTGGTTGGACGCTCTAAAGTTTAGAATAAAAGTCTTGGAATGCCTCCAGGATCTTGGTCGGATTGGCTATGGGTTCCTGTCCTGCAATTCAAATCTTCGGCATGGTGTAGACCCTTGATCTGGGGGTTAATTTGGCAGATAGTAATGGACCTATCTTGTCTTTTTGTGTGTAAAATGTATTGCCACTGCAGCATAAGGATTTCTCTGCTTTTGTTGTGAGGGCCAAATTGAGTTCAAGTCTTGCTTTGTCTATTTGGGCTATTAAGGTGTTAAAGGGGTTCTTCTTGTGTTGCACCTGCAGGGCCGTATATGACTTCTCCAATCTCTCAATGTCAACTTTGTGTTCTCTTTTGATTTGTGTGGCTAGCTGAATGATCTTGCCTCTGATGAAGGCCCACTATGTTTCTGGTGAGATTCCCTCTACGTTATTGAGAGTGAAGTATTTCTGAAGTGAGTTATTTATTTCCGTGGCTTTAATAGGGTTGGAGAGAATGTATTCATTCAGTCTCCGGTGCCATGATTACCATAGAGTGGTCTGATAGGGCGTATCTCTAATTTGAAATTTGAAAACTGACGAAAGAAGGTATGAGGGGACCAGGTATGGTCAATCCTGACGTATGTATTGTGTGGGAGGGAGTAATGAGTGAAACCCCTCTTGGAGGGGTTTAATTCTCGCCAGGCATCTGTTAGTCCCCGGGCATGGAGTAGTTTGGCAATTTTAAGGCTTGCCCTGATGGGTCAGGTTAGTTGAGCCAAAAGAGGCTTGTACTTGTCTAACCCCTGGTCAAATGCTGCGTTGGAGTCCCCGCCCAATACTATTGTGCCTTCCAAAAGGGGATTTAGGGTGTCCAATAGGAGTTGAAAGAATTTTTCTTGATCTTTATTGGTGGAGTAATATGAAACCAGGGATTATATGTGTCCCTCTAATGTGCCTTTTACCAGGAGAAACTTTCCCTCTGAGTCTTTGAATTCAGATAGACACTCAAAATGACAGAATTTGGAGATGAGGATTTCTACTAGGGTTGTCCAGATACCGATACCAGTATCGGTATCGGGACCGATACCGAGTATTTGCGCTAGTACTCGTACTCGCGCAAATACTCCCGATACCAAAATAGAATACTTTTTTTTTTTTTTTTGTGACATCGAACACAAATTGGATGGCACCATTGGATGGCACTGATAGGTGGCACTGGCATTGATTGAATGGCACTCATAAATGGATGGCACTGAAAGGGGGCACTGGCATTGATTGGGTGGCACTGATGAGATGCACTAATAAGCTGCCTCCCTGCACTGATGCACTAATGGGCACTGATCTGCACTGATAGGTGGCACTGGCTAGCTGCACTTTTGGGCACTGGCACCGATGAGCTGCACTGACAGTGATCACTCCTTCAATGATATGTAGTTTTCCAGTACCGTATGCTAAAAAACAGCCCCACACCATTATGTACCAGTTCTTCATAATTCTAAAGAAAATATCTTTGGTCTGTATTGTGGTTTGAAAACGGTCACATGACAAAAAAAAGTATCGGTATTCGGTATCGGCGACTACTTGAAAAAAAGTATCGGTACTTGTACTCGGTCCTAAAAAAGTGGTATCGGGACAACCCTAATTTCTACCCTTAAAAATTGGGGAAATGTGGGTGAAGGAACTTGGGACTGTACTGCCTAGGAAAGTGGGTCTCCTGGATCATAAGAATGTCTAGTTTAAGGGATTTATAACTGTCAAAAACTTTTCTCTGTTTGAGGGGAGTATTAAGGCCCTGGACATTGTGGGTGGCAATTTTAAGGGCACTCTTTGTGGGATCAGCCATGGGGTTCAGGATGGGCAATGTCTCTGTCTCTCCTGTCTGATCGCCTGGCTTCATGGAGCACATCATTTGAACAGAAGTGAAGTGGGCTGCAAATGATGTATAAGTTAGACACATGTGGGTGAAGAAAAGAAGAGGGAAGGAGAAGAAGGGAGAAAAGGAAAAAGAAGATGGATAAAGATCTCCTAGCATAAGAGAGCTGTACTTGGGGGGATACCCCCTAATAACCATTACACAGGTAGAACAGTAATGCCCTGTACACACGACCGGTTTTCCTGACATGCCAAAACCGTCCCTGGTAATGTTAAATAAGTGATTAATAAAACCGGGAACAACAAAAAAAAGGTAGTAGAAAAAATGGGACCCAGGCTTGACAGTGCGAGGGTCATAAAAAAATGTAATCTCAGGAGGTACACAATTAGAACATTTAAGAGATGGAACAGTTAAATCAGGAGTCCATTTCTGGGTACTGAGCGAGGATCAACTTGAGTTAGCTGACAGGCGGTCAAGGGGCTCCGTTGTCTTTAGCCTTCTTGGTCCTCATCTTGTTCCAGAGCGGTGATTGGGGGCTGGTAGGTGTCGGTCTTTTGGTTGATCCAGGAATGTTGTGGGATGTGTCCATGGCAGCTACTTGGAAGATTTACTTGAGGTAAAGGAGTAGTTTTTCACTATCAGGAAAATTTGAGAAAGAGTAGTTATTTCCTATATCGGAGAACTTCATTGTGAACAGGAAGGCCCATTTGTATACAATGTCCTTTTGTGAGAGGACCGAGAGCAGCTGTTTCAGTGATCTTCTGCGTTGCATTGTGGAGGGGGATAGGTCTGCTAAGATTGAATAGGGTGACCCTGACACTGCACTCGGGGCATAGACCGTGATTGCTTCATGACTTCCTCCTTTACTACATATTAATGGGGTTTGGAAATTATGTCTCCCTATGAGCCGTTCTTCCTGGGGGGGCCCCAGGGCTCTGTGGGTTCTGTCCAGTTCTAGGCGGTGTTGCAGGATATATGATTGTATTTTTTACCTCTATCTGAACTCAATAGTGAACAAATAAGTTGCGCTAAATTGCACTTATGTGTATGGACCTACAAGCGAGTGCAAAGAAAAACCTAAAAATAAAGTGAAATAAAGACAACTTCATACGTGGTACACTTTAACGTATCGCTAAAGATGATGACAATGTGATCATTCAAATTATCAGTGTAACAAAATCACCCCTTGACAAGTGAAATAAACTACATTCAATAAAAAGTTTATAAGCATAATGAAATTTATCCGAAAAGAAGGTTGATCCAGTGAAAAAATGTTCTGATCTTCCACCACACCACTCAGTGCCAGTGATTCCACTCCCTTTGGATGACACACTCACCAGATATTTATGCCTTACACTCTCGTGCTTGGCAAAATCGCTTTAAACCACACAGCCAGGTTTAGCTGATCTCTGCTATCCAGCCTCAAGCATGTAAATAGGATCTCTCCACATGTAAATAAAAATTGCTCCAAATAGTGTAATATTGCAAAACCAGTTTAATAAAAAGCTATGTGAAAAACTTCAACCATTGCACTCACATCACTTCAAAGCCAGCAATCACAGCAATAACTCTTGGAGAAAACATCTGTAGTAGTGTATAGTGTGGTCACGGCGGACCCGTGGTGTACAGCTTCGATATCACTCTCACCCGCTACTCTAGCTCCAACTGTTAGGCCGCGTACACACGATCGGTCAAAACCGATGAAAACGGACTGAAGGACCCTTTCATCGGTCCAAACCGATCGTGTGTGGGCCCCATCAGTCAGTTAACCTTCGGTCAAAAAAATGAGAACTTGCTTTAAAATTTAACCGATGGAAGCCTAACCGATAGGTCAAAACCGATCGTTAGTATGCAAAAGCATCGGTTAAAAACCCGCGCATGCTCAGAATCAAGTCGACGCATGCTTAGAAGCATTGAACTTCGTTTTTTTCAGCACTTCGTTGTGTTTTACGTCACCGCGTTCTGACACAATCGTTTTTTTAACCGATGGTGTGTAGGCACATCAGACCATCAGTCAGCTTCATCGGTTAACCGATGACAACGGTCCTTCGGACCGTTCTCATCGGATGGACTGATTGTGTGTACGCGGCCTAACTCTCTGATCTGGTGTACAGCATGAAGTGCTTACAGATGGTTGCTGTTTAGCCACGCCCCCAACATGTTTCATCATACAGACCTATTCATGGGATTCGGCCAAACGCCATGGCAATCTATCCTCTTATACCCCCCACGTGAACCACTGGTGAAGGCTATTCAATGGTGCATGCGTTCACCTTGTGTCTCCGTGTCCACAATATTCCGAACACCATGTCAGTACAAGATGGAACATAGATCCTTTCATAAGGAGCTACCATATTCAAATAAAAAGTACTCTATTTTCATTTAGCTTAGACATAATTTAACTTGTGATATTGCAAATCAGCACCAAGCTATGCTGTAGCGCGAATAGTTGAATAATAATGAATGATTATTAACAAATTATGCTAAACTCATCCTAAAAAACTTAATACATTACATATCAAAAAGACGAATGAATGGTGATAATACGTATTTATGATCACTATATATACATAATAAAACCATATAAAAATATAAAAAATTATATAAAAAGGATATAGGAAGAAACTATTCTAGAAAGATAGGGCAACAACATCCTGCTGCAGGATATTTGGGATCAGATTCTGGATTACGTCCTGCACAGCTGCTGGGATGTTAGTGATGGACTCTGATATTGTATCCCCTGGATCTGTTCTCGAAATCATCGATACTGAATAGGGCAACATCCAGTTGTTCCTGTAATGTCTGAATATGGTCTGAGTTTTGGTTTGTAGCTACAACAGTTCTGTCTAGTTTGTTTTCAATTGTTTCCATTCTGGCTCCCAGATTCTGGAAATCTGATTTTAAATCCCCTGTAATCTTGGCAGCTGTTTGATATAGATCCCTTTCCAGAGGTTCTGACAGTTTCTGGTACAGATCAGCTGCTGGGAAAGCAGAGGCTGTGGCCTGGTAGTCAGTAGGCAAGGAGTCTGATGACTGGTTGTATTAGGCCCCATAG
Source organism: Rana temporaria (assembly GCF_905171775.1). Lineage (NCBI taxonomy): Eukaryota > Metazoa > Chordata > Amphibia > Anura > Ranidae > Rana > Rana temporaria. The sequence goes on from NC_053490.1 coordinate 195,339,006, forward strand.
GGGAGAAGACATATTCCTCCATGGTGTGGCCTATCAGGGACTCTGTGGAGGCAGGGGTTGGTGACATAGTCTGCTGGGTACTCACATGGACCAAAGGGGTTAAGTTTAGAGTAGCCAAGGCTATCATCTGTCTGTGATCCTGGGGATCCTCAGTACTGGGAGCAAGAGGCTTCGGCGTGGCCGCCATCTTGGATCCACCATGTGTGTCTGTGCTGCCCAATTGCAGTCTGAGGTTTCTCTTGACCGACGGGGTGGTGAGGAGCTCCTTGCTCAGGCAGCCATCTTCTTTGCGCACTCGTCTTTTTGTTCTTTTCTCTTTTATCCACAAAACAATAGAAAGTGCATAGGTAGGAGGATGGCTTAGACACACCTACAATTAAAATACTTTGTGTCAAAAGAAATAATAAAACACAAATTACAAAAGGACATATTTTAATTCAATTATCCTTCTTTATCTTTTTTTATTATTTTGTTTTGAATAAATGTGCTTGATTATAATGTTTATTGTTCATCAACTTTCAGAAATCCTAACAAACTTAATTTTTGAGCAAAACACATACGAGCAAAACAAAGAAGTCCTAGCTTTTCTTCTAAATAAAATAATAAACACAGAATGTAATTATGGTATTTGTTCCCTTATCTTTTACAGACAGTTCTCATTTTAACCTGTAGCATCTTGGAAAATATATTTAGCCAATTAAAGCTCCGTCAGAGAACAAGGTTAAGGAAAGCACCTGAAAGCAATCTACCTAAAATCGTACTTTGAGATTAATCTACTGCTTGCAATTCACGACACCAATGGTTATTGCTTCAGCCATCTCAAAGAACAATTAGTAGCAATTCCATCAACTGATAAATGCATTCATATGAATAAAAGTGACACTGAATGGCACTGTTAACAGTATTACTTCTAAAGTGGTCAGCCAGGATATTTAGTTATGATGATAGCAGCTCTCTATTTCCTACTTTATTCCATTTGCAGTATTGATTTTGGCTCAAATAAAGCAATCTGGACTTCTATATGGGCAGAACTTGGTAAGACAAGAGTATACAAATGTATAAAAAAGATAACTTGAATAAATCAATTGGATCAAAAAGAGCATGCTTTAGAATAAATAAGCTCATGGAGAAAAGCACTTACAAAAAGTGTTAGTTGCTGATAAAAACATTGTCCTTGAACTTTTTACAACTTGCACTTAAATTTGGCATATCACATACATACTGGTTAATGTAACTTTTTCAGAATACTCATGATATATATTTTACGAATAAGGTGTTGCCATTGGAAGTCAAGATCTTTTATAAGTTTGATATGATTATAGCTAGGGTGAATGATGTTGTAGTTTTATATGAAGAATTAAATCAGTTACTTTATTATGAGTTTCAGCTATGATGGGTTGTGTTCAATACATAACCTTGTGGCTTTAATGCCATGTAGCTCAATGACTAAGCATGGCATTGTAAAACATGAATATTTTTAATGGTTCTACAATAAGTATATTAATCAGCAGCAAGTACTGTGCAGCTTATAACATTTTATATTCACAGCTGCTATATGACAAGTGTCTTGTCTCTGGTAGGGACAGAATTGAATCCTTGGTTCACCTTCTTAACATAAGAAATAGTGATTAAATATAAGTTGTTGATGGTGTCAAAGAATGGCTCAGACAAAAAGAGATGCCTTAGTTGTCCAGGTTGGGGGTTGGGCTCGGGGCTTAAGCTCTGTTCTTTAAAAATTGTTTATTTTTGTTTATTTGGTTAACTTAAAATCAGGCCAAACTTCTTCATGAGTTGTAGCATAATGGACTAAGTGAGAGACTAATGCTGGCTAAAAAATATAAGGTGATTGGTTGTACGAGGCACAATCGGGATAATCTTTCTAACTGATATACAAAGACAGATGTCACTGATGTTTAACACTGATGTGGGCCATTTAACTGAAGAGTACATGATACCCCACAGGGGATGGTAGATGTACCTGAGAAGTATATGTCAACAGCTGGTTCACAGGGGAAGAAAAGCACAGGAGAAATGAGCTGGTAGATGCAGTACATGGCCCTCACTGAATCTATGTCACTCCAGGTGAAAGTAGGTGACACAGGATCCCGCATGGTGTGGAGTCTAAAGGTCAGCCACTGTTCATTAGAGACCCCTTCCCAGATGTTTGGACCCATTAGCTGAGTTTTGACACTAGGTTCATCCTGCTCTAAAGGTAAAGTAAATAAAATTAAATTATACTGCGCTCTAATACAAGGTGATATAGAAAACAATGTGAAAAATCCAAAATGTAAGGCCGCCAGCACAACATGGAAAACTGTGAAAAATAAATATAAAGAAAAAGTGCAGCACCAATAAAAACAAATATGCCCTGTTGGGCAATATTATAAGTAAACTCAACAACAAGATCAGTGTTGGTGAATAGTAAATACACAGGGAGTGACAAAGATGTCCTCCTAAGTTACACGGGTCAGTGGGGTGCTCCCCACACCAGTGTTAGTGTGAACTTCTAGGTACAGCAACCTAAAAAATCCCAGACCTGCTGGGATGAAGAATCACAAAAAAAAAAAAAAAGGGAAAGAAAAATGCACACATGAATTAAAACAAATTTCTGTGGTATTCAATAAGTGCAATTCGTGTGTTAAATGGATGGTTAGATGTCATAAAACACATAGTCCCATTTCCTGCATGGAGGTAACTTGTGATCTCATAGATATACAGTCCAAAAAAAGGAACATCAATCTTTTTGGTCAGTGGTATCTCATCCCCGAAACTGATCAGTAGTAGAAATAAATTGCCCTTACCGGATGTTGTAGACCCACATCTCACCATACGGCGGGGGGTCCTCAAGGCTTGTGTAGGCCGATTGCCTTACCAGGGTCACCTTCCGGACACTCCTGTTGCACTTTCCAGCAGGGCTTTCCCACTCCGATCAAACCAGGAACGTATGATGGTGATGGTGATGTTCTTAGTAGCGGTGAAAATTCTCCAGGGATCCAGTATACCAGTATAAAAATAAAAGGAGAGAGAGCACCTCTGCTTTCAGGAAATGCCCCGGGTGTGAAGGGTTTCAAGCGCCCACCGCCCAGTATTAGGGTGAAAGGGTCACAGCAGACGTCACGTTTGTTTTCCCGACGGGATTCCACTCAAGCTTGTCTTGCGTACACACGGTCACACCAAATTCCGACAGTCAAAAACGAGGTGACGTACAACACTAGGATGAGCCGAGAAAAATTAAGTTAAATGCTTCCGAGCATGAATCGTCTTGATTCTGAGCATGCACGCTTTTTTTTTTTTTGCACCTTGAAATTGCATACAGGCAAACGGTTTTCCCGCTATGATTTTTCCTGATAGGAAAAAAGAGATCCTGCTCTCTTTTTTTTCTGGCAGTTTTCTTGAGGGAAAAAGTCGGATGGAGCATACACACGGTCAGATTTACTGGCCAAAAGTTCTCATCTGACTTTTTACGATGGGAAAACCGGTCATGTGTACGGGGCATACCAGGTTACTTTTACTGTCAGCCTCTACAGCTGCATGTGCTTTCATTTGTGATATTCCGCCTCGCCGTTTTTCTTTTGAGAGTGAAGAGAGGAAGTCCTGTGTAAGTTGCAACTTACACATGCCACTGTCCCTAACAACAGTGGCGGCTGGTGTTTTATTTGGGGGGGGGGTGGAAAACAACCACTTACCCCATTGTGGCAGGCAGCAGGCAGCATGGTGCAGCGGTTCCGTGTCATCTTCTCCATGGCGGCTTCCAGCTCCTCCCCTCCTCTTCCTAGGCATCCAGTAGGATTGCCTGTCCATTCAGCAACCGGGTGACCGGTGTCAAAGCCCACTTCCTGATTTGCCGGGAGGAGGAGCAGTGTTACAACAGCGAATATTCATTTGTTGTTGTCCTCCACCCCCCTCCCCCAACAGTATAAATACTGTTTTTGTGCATTTGCAAAATTAAAGTGGGCCGGTCTGGATGATGTCCAGGGACAAATTTTTGTCCTGATGTTCGAGTCGAGTTTAGAACATTATGGGGCGTTTGCGGGAAATTCAAGTGCCCGCGGAAAGCCCCATAATGATCGCAGTGCATTGATGGCTGCTGATTGGCCAAAGCATGCACTTGACCTGCATGCTTTGGCCAATCACAGCACGCTCTGATGGTCAATTATGGCTCATGGGGCTTAGTCCACGCCCCCCACTATGTTAGGCTGCTTACATAGCGACCGTACATAGTTTGATGAATGAGAGCAACAAAATTGCATTTGTAAAGGAAAAAATTTCATTTAAACCTGCTCGCGGTTGTAATGTAATTCTGGATCCCGGCAATATAGATAAAAATCATTGAAAAAAAACGGCATGGGTTCCCTCCCCCAGTCCATAACCTTGCCCTTTGGGTCTGGTATGGATATTAGGGGGAACCCTATGCCAAAATAAAAAAAAATGGTGTGGGGGTCCCCCTAAATTACATACCAGGCCCTTTAGGTCTGGTATGGACATTAAGGGGAACCCCACACCAAGATTTTTTTTTTAATGGCGTGGAGGTCCCCTCAAAATCCATAGCCCTTCAGGTCTTGTTATGGATTTTAAGGCTGCTTTCACACTGGGGCGGGCATTAATGGTAAAACTTTTTTTAGCGGGGCTTTACTGTCATTTTAGATGCACTATTTGGCGCTAGCAGTGTGGTTTTAACCCCGGCTACCAGCTGATGAAGGGGTACTTTGCAGGCACTTTGGCAGCGGCGCCCACTTATTTCAATGGGAAGGAGCGGTGTATACACCGCTCCTTCCTCGCCCCAAATATGCTGCCTGCAGGATTAAAAAAATGTCCTGCCAGTGCATCACCTCAGTGTGAATACACTACAAACATCCATGCAAGTACAAAAAATAGGCTGGAAAACTGATACTCACTTGCATGAGTCGATCACCAATGAACCATGAGGGGGACCTGGCAGGGATGGAATTGGCCTTCACTGTAGTTGTTGCACGGTGGGACAGGTGGTAAGCTCACAAATAACAAGGCACCAAACAACAAAAGGCAGTTAGTATCAGTTTTCCATGCCTATTTTTTGTACTTGCATGGATGTTCTATTCCATACAATAGGTTTATCAATGTTAAAATTGTACTATTATACTAATGTCTAAATATGTTTATTTTATAAACGTGTGTATGCTTTAGGTGACATTCAGCCTATGAAGAAGGACCTAGGGGTCTGAAACATGTCAGGGGTCATCTCCTACAGCTACGTGCAATAGCCCTTCATACCAGAGGGCATTTACATTCATGCCTGTATTTTTGTACTGCAATTGATCTTACTTTTTTCTACTGTATAGATTATTAAATGTTTCTAATAAACAATACTTTTAAAAAAAATACTCACCTTATCTGTCCTAAAAATCCTGAGGGGTTATGCTGTGCCTATGTGCACTAGGTTTGTTTTTTGCTTTTGGTGTGTGTCCTAATTACATCCCATTGCCCTTTCTCCTGTCTATAAAACCTTCATAAAATTAAATATTGTCCTTTTTGCCAGTCCATTGCTACCTGGTAGGCCTCGTACAGACGACCGAACATGTCTGCTGAAACTGGTCCGCTGACCAGTTTCAGCAGACATGTTCGGTCGTCTGTATGGCCGATCGGACAAATTTCCGGCGGATCGGACAGGTTTCCAGCGGACAAATGTTTCTTAGCATGCTAAGAAACATGTCCGCTGGAACCCTGTCCGTCGGACATGTTTGGTTGTCTGTACAGACTCACCGTACATGTCCGACCGGCCGCCATCCCTCGCATGCGTCAAAGTGATTTGACGCATTCGTGGAAGCTTTGAACTTCCAGGGCCGCCCACGTCGCCGCGACGGCACGGCCACATCCCCGCGTATTGTTTATGCGCAGATTTCTGTCTGATGGTGTGTACAACCATCAGACAGAAATCTCCGGGCGGACATGTCCGATGAAAACGGTCCGGTGGACCGTTTTCAGCGTACAGTCTGTCCGTCTGTATGAGCCTGTATGCTTCTGATTTGTGTGATCTGTGTTGCTTAGAGCAGGATGAATATAAAGAAAAAGTGCAGCGCCAATAAAAACAAATATGCCCTGTTGGGCAATATTATAAGTAAACTCAACAACAAGATCAGTGTTGGTGAATAGTAAATACACAGGGAGTGACAAAGATGTCCTCCTAAGTTACAAGGGTCAGTGGGGTGCTCCCCAAACCAGTGTTAGTGTGAACTTCTAGGTACAGCAACCTAAAAAATCCCAGACCTGCTGGGATGAAGAATCACAAAAAAAAAAAAGGGAAAGAAAAATGCACACATGAATTAAAACAAATTTCTGTGGTATTCAATAAGTGCAATTCGTGTGTTAAATGGATGGTTAGATGTCATAAAACACATAGTCCCATTTCCTGCATGGAGGTAACTTGTGATCTCATAGATATACAGTCCAAAAAAGGAACATCAATCTTTTTGGTCAGTGGTATCTCATCCCCGAAACTGATCAGTAGTAGAAATAAATTGCCCTTACCGGATGTTGTAGACCCACATCTCACTATACGGCGGGGGGTCCTCAAGTCTTGTGTAGGCCGATTGCCTTACCAGGGTCACCTTCCGGACACTCCTGTTGCACTTTCCAGCAGGGCTTTCCCACTCCGATCAAACCAGGAACCAGGAACGTATGATGGTGATGTTCTTAGTAGCGGTGAAAATTCTCCAGGGATCCAGTATACCAGTATAAAAATAAAAGGAGAGAGAGCACCTCTGCTTTCAGGAAATGCCCCGGGTGTGAAGGGTTTCAAGCGCCCACCGCCCAGTATTAGGGTGAAAGGGTCACAACGTGACGTCTGCTGTGACCCTTCGCCAGAAAAAAAAGAGAGCAGGATCTCTTTTTTCCTATCAGGAAAAATCATAGCGGGAAAACCGCTTGCCTGTATGCAATTTCAAGGTGCAAAAAAAAAAAAGCGTGCATGCTCAGAATCAAGACGATTCATGCTCGGAAGCATTTAACTTAATTTTTCTCGGCTCATCGTAGTGTTGTACGTCACCTCGTTTTTGACTGTCAGAATTTGGTGTGACCGTGTGTACGCAAGACAAGCTTGAGTGGAATCCCGTCGGGAAAACAAAAGTTTTTTTTTTTACGACGGGAAAATCGGTTGTGTGTACGGGGCAAATCTTTTTGGCTTGCATGGACAAAACACAAGATCACTTCTAAGGCCCGTACACACGATAATAAAATCAGATCAAAAATACTGCTTTCTAAGGGATCGTATGATCTGATTGTTGGTACACAGATTTTGAGAGCCGATCATGACAGTTCATCCAATATTATCAAATAGGACAAGCACAATAATTTTTCTGCAATGATTTTCGTAATTAGTACAGTTTTCGGCCAAAAATACAATATACATACAATATAATACATTAAATCACTTCCACATTTTTGTTCTGTCGTATGAGAATTTTCATAACTTTAGTAGCCTCTTCATTTTCGATATGAGACTAGCATACAAAAAAAAGGACAATCACTCGTCCGATAATCTCATTGTGTGTACTAGGCATTAGATTTAAGAACAGTGTGAGACATGTTTGTACCGTATTTTCCGGCGTATAAGACGACCTATTGCATGTAAAATAATGCCCCAAAAGTCGGGGGTCGTCTTATATGCCAGGTACCTGTCTGTCAGACGGCGGCCATCCATGATTCCAAAGCCGCGCCTCCTCCTCCAGGCTGTTCCATGATAGGCGGAACACTAATTTTCCCAACAGAGCCTCTGTTCAGTGTTCCGCCTATCACGGATGCCTTCTCATCCTCAGCCTCGGACGAGAGGACATCTGTGATAGGCGGAACACTGAACAGAGGCTCTGCTGGGAAAATGAGTGTTCTGCCTATCACGGAACAGCCTGAGGAGGAGTCGCGGCTTTTGAATTATGGATGCCCGCCGTCTGACATACTCTGCAAACAGGAGAAGGTAGGTAGATCGTCGAGGCAGGGAATGGAATGGCACAGTGAGGCATGTTACTAATGGCACAGTGAGGCATGTTACTAATGGCACAGTGAGGCATGTTACTAATGGCACAGTGAGGCATGGCACAGTGAGGCATGTTACTCATGGCACAGTGAGGCATGTTACTCATGGCACAGTGAGGCATGTTACTAATGGCACAGTGAGGCATGTATAACGGCACAGTGAGGTAGGCAATGGCACCGTGAGGCATGTAATGGCACAGTGAGGCATGTAATGTAATGTAATGGCACAGGTAGATCTGAAGCCTGTTTCTGTCAGCGGTTGTTCTGGCTACCCCTCAGCTTCCAGACAGACTAGTATGAAGGGGATCGTCTTATACGGCGAGTATATCCCAAAACCAACATTTTAGCTGGAAAATTAGGGGGTCGTCTTATACGCCCAGTCGTCTTATACGCCAGCAAATGCGGTATATTACCGCATTTATCGGCATATACCGCGCACTTTGTTCCCCTTAAAATCAGGGGGAAATCGTGGGTGCGTGATATACACCGATCCCCGTCTCCCGCGCTGTGTTTGAATGCCGCTGCCGACATATACCGAGCGCAGTACACTCGGGTACACTCGGCCATGCTCGACTCCACTCGCGGTCACGCCCTATGCGAGAGGAGCCGAGCGTGCCCGAGTGTACTGCGCTCAGTATATGTCGGCGGTGGCCTTCAAACACAGCGTGAGAAGCGGGGAGGACACCACCAAGGCCGCAGACGGACGCTGGACCGGACAAGGCCGCTGATGGACGCCAGGCAAGACACCGACGAGGTGCATTCAAACTGTAAGTATTTTCTTTTTTTTTCCTGAAATTTCCCTTCCAGGTTGGGGGTGCGCGCTATACGCCGGGGCGCGCTATATGAAGATAAATACGGTATTTAACATATATGGAATAATGTTAATGTTAAACAGAAGTTAACTGATCTAACGATTTTCAAGCCAGATAGAGATGATAGATGCAGTATTCTTTGTCAAGCAGTGATACAGTGAGTATCAACAACCGAAAGGAAATAATTATATGCTTATATTTCTATCAACAGCAGAGCACAAATGACCCACCATTCAAGACTACATAAAATATGCGAAGAATGCACCTATTTAAGTCTCCATAAAACAGGATATTTTTTTTTCTATGTATGGTCAGGAATTCCAGTGTGCTACACAGTACATTGACAGAGAAGGAGAAAAATACTTTAGAATAGACTGGAAGCTTTTGAAATAGGACCTGACACATAATCATATTCTTCACATTCCTTATCACCTTGTGCTAGATGCCTTTACACCAATGGGTCACTGAATATCATTCCCACCTTCGTAAGCTAAACAAAAGGGTCATCAAGGTTTTAGCTTCTATTAGAATTGTGGAACCTGAGCTTCAAACATTTCTACAGCATTTTGTAAAAAAAAATCTTTATTTTATTTTTTATATGATATACTGTAGATTTAATTTTGTTTGCAAATTTTCCTGCGGCTTTTTCTTATTTTTGTATTTTTTTTTCCGCTTTTTTTTTTAGAAAACATATACTGTATCTTTTATCTTTTTAGGACAATATCCAAACTTTGAGATGAGAGCGAGGCTGAGGGGAAGTGCAAACCAGATCTAGGGCAGGTAGGGGAATCAGCGCCTCCGCCAGCATTGCCCAAGCTTCCCAAACAACACCTAGGGCCACAGATGAGTCAACATATCTATCTATCTGTCTGTCTATCAAGACATTTTCAATGTATTTTTAAATTATTTTTAATTTCTTTGCAGTTTTCATCAGAGCCAGATCCTGACACACCCTCATCCAGCCGTGTATGCAGGGCCGATCCTGGGCGGGTGCACAGGGTGCCCTGTGCTCAGCGCGGCAAGTTTCTACAGAGGAGGGGCGCCGAAGCTGTGGCACTCACTCACTTGACTGCACTGGTTGCTAGATCGTCAGCCGCTCGGCGTCTAGCAACCAGTGATGTCAGCGGCTGCCCTAGCATTCAGAGTGCGCCGCGGCCGCCCCAACATTCAAAGACATGCTGTGGCCGCCAAAACATTCATAGCACACCGCCTCCATGGCTAGTAAACTAGCTCTACCCACCTCTGCCATGCTCTTCAGACAGCGTGGCTCAGAGGGAGGGGAGCGGAGCACTTCCGAAGAGAGCTGCCTGAGCCTGCCTTGCTGTGAGTGACTGCACTGCACCAGGCCACGATCATAGTACCTGACCCTTGGCCTAGCCCTGTAAGTAAGTTGCGTCATCAAATGCAACCACTGTGCCCATCAAACACACAAATTCCGGTTCTCTCAGGAGAGAGGAGACAGATCGTGTGTTCATACTAAGTATGAACACCGAACGGTCTCCTCCCCTAGTCAGTCCCACCCCCTCTACAGTTAGAACACACCTAGGGAACACAGTTAATTCCTTCATCGCCCCATAGTGTTAATCCCTTCCCTGCCAGTGACATTTATACAGCAACCATTTTTAGCTTTAATCGCTGTATAAATGTCAATGGTCCCAAAAAAGTGTCAAAAGTGTCCAATTTGTCTGCCACAATATCACAGTCCTGATAAAAATCGCAGTCCGCTGTCATTACTCATAAAAAGAATACCTATTGGCCTAAACTGAGGAATTTTTTATTTATTTTTTGGGATATTTATTATAACAAAAAGCAGAGATGATCAAATACCACCAAAAGAAAGCTCTATTTGTGGAAAAAAAAAATTAAACTTTGCTTGGTACAGTGTCGCACGACTGCACAATTGTCAATTAACCATTTGCCGACCTCTGCACACACTTTTACGTTGACAGAGTGGCACGGCTGGGCAAATGAATGCTATCAGGTCACAGAGCTGAAGAACGGGGAGATGTTAGTGTAAACACAACATCTCCCCGTTCTGCCTAGAGACATGTCGCTGATCGTCTGTTCCCTGTCATCGGGAAAAGCGATCAGTGACATATCACGGCAAGCCACACTCCCTAATGCTCCATTCACATCTATGCGACAACGGCGTACGGCGTACGCGGCGTATTTTGCAGCGAGTGTGAAACTTTTTTTTTTTTTTTGACAAAGCATTCCCATTGCTGTCAATGGGCGAATGCCAATGTCGCCTGAAAAAAAGGGTCCGGGACTTTTTTTCAGGCGACATCTCCATAGACAGCAATGGGAATTCTCCCCTCTAGCGGCAGAAGCGTCCGGCGTCGGGCGTTTTGTCGCATAGATGTGAATGGAGCCTAAGAGTTAGAAATACTCCCTAGGTCACACTTAACCCCTTCAGCGTCCCCTACAGGTTAACCCCTTCACTGCCAGTGTCATTTTTACAGTAATCAGTGCATTTTTATAGCACTGATCGCTCTAAAAATGACAATGATCACAAAATGGTGTCAAAAGTGTCCGATGTGTCCGCCATAATGTCACAGTCATGATAAAAAACGCTGATCACCGCTATTACTAGTAAAAAAAATATTAATAAAAATGCCATAAAATTATCCCCTATTTTGTAGACGCTATAACTTTTGAGCAAATCAATCAATAAACGCTTATTGCGATTTTTTTTTACCAAAAATATGTAGAAGAATACTTATCGGTCTAAACTGAGGAAAAAAATGTTTTATTATATATTTTTTGGAGATATTCATTATAGCAAAAAGTAAAAAATATAGAATTTTTTTCAAAATTGTCACTCTATTTTTGTTTATAGCGCAAAAAATTAAAACCGCACAGGTGATCAAATACCACCAAAAGAAAGCTCTATTTGTGGGAAAAAAAGGACATACATTTCGTTTGCACGACCGCGCAATTGTCAGTTAAAACAATGCAGTGCCGAATCACAAAAAGTGGACTGGTCTTTGGCCAGTGAAATGGTCCAGGGCTTAAGTGGTTAAAGCGCAGTGCCGTATGGCAAAAAAACGGCCTGGTCAGGAAGGGGGTAAATTCTTCCGGATCTAAAGTGGGTAATATGTTTTTTTTTGTTTTGATTTTTGTTTTTTTAAATCTTTGTGGTTTTCTTACCTTATGTTCTGATGTGTGACATGATATCATGTGCTGTATCCTATGTATGCTCCTGCTTGTATTATTCTTGTGATATTGTTGTTGTTTTTTTATTATTTTGTAACACCCACCAATGCCTTTCTCTAACTCTTTATTATGTCAGTTGTACAGTACGTAGTGTACCTATGTTTGCTGATACTTTAATACTGCAAAAAGAGAAAAACATGTTTATCCTTTACTAAATAGATGGTAACAACTGTTCTTTTTAGTAACTTTATAGGAATTATTACTTTCTTTAATTTTCCTATTTTCAAATAATGGCAAAAGAAAAATTACAGTGCACAGGAGATAACCTTATAACCCTAATTATGTGTCTTTAAAATATATGTAAACATATCAGGAAAATCAGTTACAGATATGGTTAAAAGCATAGGTAAAAACAAAACAAAAACATGACATGCTTTTATCTGGCTTTACATGTATTTAAACATATGAATTATAAAAGCCTTTTCCTTCCATGACATGTATAATATTCAATATTTACAGTCCATTAGTCAATAGGATGGTAGCCGGAGATGCAGAAATTCTGTGTTATTTCATGATGAAATACCATAAGCACTTTTTACTAGTTAAGTGTAGGGTATTTCCGTCTTCTATGGCTTCTATGTACAGTATATGCTCTGTACACAATTTACTTCTTGTATAACAGAGAACTCGAGGTAGATCCATTTTATCAAAAGTTGTCAAGTTATAATATATTGTACACATGCATATTAAAAGTTAGGGATGTACTTGGAATGTGGCTATTAAGATACATTTAAAGGTCACAGAACAATAGTAATGTCCTCCAGAAAAGCTTGGAAAGGTGCTTCATTTAATAGTACTTTTTATACATTAAATTTAAAGTGCATCTAAACCCAAAAGCTAAAATGTAATATATATATATATATATATATATATATATATATATATATATATATATATATATATATATATATATATATATATATATATATATATATATATATATATATAACTGCATGCCCATATTTCTCCTTTTGGAGCAGGGAAATTGTTCGTTTACAGAGGATATCTAGAAAGGACACTGCCTTTTTGGCAAATTATCAGGTACTTTCTGTACTTGCCAAAAATGTTTTTAGCTTGAAAAAAATTAAACGACGCAGCCACCATATCTAAGAACTGTAAGCTGTAATATATTACATGCTTGTTATTATTATTTAAGCTAACCTATTGGTATGCTTATTATTAGGTAGGTATAGGCTTGTTTTACCCTAGTAGGGGGTCATGTCAGGTCATTATAAATTATAATTGTTGGTAGTTATTCTGTAACTGCATGAATCAATGCTAAATCTCAATAATCACTGAAATTAGTGGTGGTGCAACATATTGCTGTTTAGGCACTGAGAGAGTGACTTGAAAGTAAAATAATATACGTTACAAATGCTCAAATGCTGACTGGTCTTCAGTTGTTCCATGCGTCTTGTGTATTTCCAGTGTGTTCTCTTGGTTGCTGACCCGTGCCTATATTGTTGATATCATATTGACCAGGGAAGGTTGTTGTGGTCATGTGTTACTGAATAAATTTGGATGACTCTATGCAAGTATTTATGCTATCAGAGATTTCAAGGGTATGCACCAAAATGTATATTTAATGCAAAGGGTAAGGATTGGAAAGAGTCACTGACTTTCAGTTTGCTATTCTAATAAATAATATTGTTTAACCTCCTCACACCCACGCTATAGCTGAAAGTGTGGGCCTAAATTGGCAGGAGGGTGTCCATGTACATTCTCCTGTGCATCAGCTGCCTGCGTGCCCCCTGCGGGGCATGGCAGCACGCTCTGATCAGCAAGTCAATGAGACTCGGCTGAACAAAGATCGGCGTAAGGGGTTGATCCCGGCCCCTTACCACGTGATCAGCTGATCACGTGATGTAAACAGAAGATCACATAATTGACAAAAAAGCTTATTATCGGCTTCTGTCAGAGGAACATCAGTCCCACACATGAACACTCACTGCTGCTAAGCAGTGCCCACCAGTGCCACCTATCAATACCCACCAGTGCCACCTATCAGTGGCCATCAGTGCTGCCAATCAGTGCCACCTATCAGTGTCATCTACCAGGGTCCTTTAGTGCTGCCCATCAGTGTCACCCATCAGTGCCGCCTTATCAGTGCCCATCAGTGCAGCCTATCAGTGCCCATCAGTGAAGCCTATCAGTGCCCATCAGTGCAGCCTCATCAGCACACATCAATGAAGGATTAAATTATCTGTTTGCAACATTTTGTTTTTCCAAATTTTCATCTTTTTTTCTTTTTTGTTTTTAGCAAAAAATAAAAAAACACATCAGCTATTAAATACCACCAAAAGAAAGCTATATTTGTGTGAAAACAAATAATAATTTGGGTACAGTGTTGCATGACCGAAAATTGGCATGGGCAGGAAAATTGGCCTGAGCTTCAGTCAAGTTGAGTGGGGACAAGCCGGGTTGAAGCTGACACAGGGAGGTAGAACTGTAGTTTCAACAAGGGCATTGTAACGGACACATCGAAGAATTTCAGCCAGCATCTGTGATGTTACTGACTGAAAGTCCATATACCCCATATTGCTATCTGATCTGGCAGGGGGAAGCAAAGGTGAGATTCTGGCAAAACAGTTTTACCCCAAGGGAATCCAAATACTCATGTCTGGAAAGCTCAAGCTCAACTTTTGGGATAGTGTAAACTTTTTTTTAAGAACACATTTGATGTGAGGTGCATGGAGAGTACCCAGGGCCAAATCTGTCTGCAAGAAGACAAGCTGTTCAGAGAAAGATCTTGACAGATTCCGTTTAGTCTTTGTTTTGCCTTTTTTAAGCCCCCTGAAATTTTTGTACTTTATATATAGTAGTGGTCTCGAAGAAGAGTTTCCCTAAGGATATGCATTGACTACTGAACTCTCAATAGAAGGACTTTTCCAGATCAATACACTACTCAACAAATAGAAGATGATCTGCAGTGTCTGTTTGGGGCCAAGTGGTTTAGTGTGTTGGACCTAAAAGATGGGTATCATCAAATGCCTTCCCAGCTAAAGGACCAAGAGAAGACTGCTTGTATCTGACTGTTTGCGTCACGTCGGTGCATGTGCTGTGTACAGGCTCTTCGCGCTATGTACGGCTCTGAGGCCAGAAACTGATATGCTCGTTTGAGCCAACTATAAGCGGGACTTTGTATCCAACGAATTGCGCCCCCCACCATACAGCAGGATCCCCAGCCAGGAGCTCTGGGAAGGATACATATTCACCTACCAAACCCAGCTGCATCAACTGCAATGCAGTCTGTGACTGCCAGCTCCTTATGGATGAGCATGGAGAGACTGAGTAACTTGGATATCAACACTACCTCTCTGCTAACCAGGCTGGGTGAGAAGACCGTTGGTCCTTGTGTATCTGTTTAAAATTGGCTACATATTTATTACAGCCCTTTGAGTTTACTCATTCTCAGCTATATACACTTTGGGACTTGCCTCATCACATTCTGCTGTTATCCTGCTGCTGCTTCAGCTTTTTATATGCCTGGCTTCAACTGTGACTGACATACTGAACCGCCTTGCATAAGAAATCATATCTGGTTATATGTCTTCTCCTACAGGACTTTATGCTGCTCCATAATTGGTGTTTAGTTATGTCAGTGGTACCACAACTATAGCAGCCCTATGTGCACAGCTACCTTTATAAATTAATCCTGTTTATTCCCCAGGGGGGACCTGCTCAGCTTAGTATTTGGCTGAACAAATAGTCTGCAGTGCCACTTACCAGATACCATGAGTTGGCAACTTTGAAGAGAGGAATATGCATGCATGCACTTTACATGTTGTAGCAGGTTTTTAGTTCATAGAACAGGAACATTGGTCAAGCTCCTCTTCATCTGGAGAAAAGCCTCCTCACAAGAGTCATACAACTTCACTTTTATTGACTCTTAAGATTTTCTAGGCCCTTGACTGATAAGTGCAGATGGCTCTGGGCCACCCCCTCCCCATTTCTCAGTTGGTCATTGATCGACTTGGCCAATTTGGGGAAATGCTTCACATACCTTCAGTAATAAGAGCATAACCCCAAAAAGCCTATGCTGACTCTACAACCTATATGCTAATGCTTTAAATGAAGGACTCGCTGGAGTATTGTATCAGGGGAATATTGGACATCTAAGGCCTGTGCCTATATGGGCCAGAGCCTTATGAGAGAAATTATCCCCTCCCACAAGCTGGTGAAGACTTCAATTTCAAAACAGATCCACTCACATATATTCGTATAACAGCCAAGTAAGACACCATGAAACATGAATGGTTGGCAGCCCTATCTGACTTTTGCTTAAACTTGAAATACCATCTGGAAACCTGGAGTATGGATGCTGATGCTCACAACTCTGAGACTTCCAAGGAAGAGTGGACTCAAATGACACAAGAAGGAGTCCAAGCCCTATATCAAGAGGTTGAGCATCTAGTCCTTGGAGAGGCTCTATTATAACATGATGCAAGTTAGGCCCCATACACACGGGAGAATTTATCCGCGAATACGGTCCAGCGGACCGTTTCCACGGATAAATCCTCTCAAAGATATCCGCTGATTTCGATGGGATGGAGTGTACACACCATCCCATTGAAATCCGCGCGGAAATCCTCTGGCGATGACGTGTCGCGCCGTCGCCGCGATTATGACGCGGCGACGGGCGCGACGCTGTCATATAAGGAATTCCACGCATGCGTCAAATCATTACGACGCGTGCGGGGAATCCTTTTCGACGGATGGATCCGGTAAGTCTGTACAGACGAGCGGATCCATCCGTTGGAATGGATTCCAGCAGATGGATTTGTTGTGCAGCACAACAAATATTCGATCTGCTGGAATCCATCCCAGAGGAGATTTCTCCGCGGAAAGAGATCCACTGGCGTGTACACACCATAGAATCTATCCGCAGAAACCCATTTGCTGGGATTTATCTGCGGATGGATTCTATCGTGTGTACGGGGCCTAAGAGATGAAGGTCTGCTAATACTCGGAAAGAGTAAGAGGGATATGACTCAAATCTCTAATGTCTGCCTATGCTTAGTAAGTGGGAGGTAAATAGAGGGCCAAATCAAACACCCCTTATGTAATTTAACGCTCAGAACTCTAGAGAGCCATAAGCCAGAGTTTTTGCCGATGAACTCACCTAAGGAGGTATGACTGGTCTAGGAAGAGGAGATCATTTACAGCTTCATGGTGGGGTGGTTTACAGAAGAGGCCACTCAGTCAATCTAGAAGCCAAGTGGGAACTATTTCTTCTAGCACAAGGAAACAGTATTGGCATCCTTACATGTTAAGTCACATGGGACCAAAAAAGGACTTTGAAATTAGGGAGAAACTGATTCTCCTGACCCTGTATTAGATCTAAAGTTAAACGTTTCTGTCACTCTTATGTATGATGTATCCAGAAGAAAACGTTACCCCTAGAACTCCTGATGAGCCATATGCAACGTCAAGGTCCCATGGAGATGGTGTTTACTGATTTCCTGAATCTGGTGTCCAAAACGAATGGCCAGGGAAATGTCTTGGTGTTGGCAGACCACTTCACCTGCTATTCCCACCCATAAAAATGACCCTCTATCACTCAAAGAACATTCAACTATACCCTCTATGCTAGGGACTCTGACAGCAAAAAAAGAAGCAGCATTGGAGCAGGCATATCTCTGCAGTAATGTATGCATATAAGAGTACAGTGAATGATGCTATTGATTACTCATGATACATGTTCATATTTGAGAGAGAGACCCAATTTCTGGTGAACCTGACCTTCATTAACTCTGTTACAACGCACAGAAGATATGTCGACCAGCTTAGAAATCTGAAGTTTGCTTTTGAAAAGGCCCAAGCTGTTTCAGATGTTTGAAGTCAGCACAACAAGAGAAATTGTGACCTGAGAGTTCAGGATGTGCAGCCATGTTATCGAGTGTTGCTGAGGAAATTTGGGTGTTCTCAGAGAGCACAAACTATCTGACTAGTGGTGTTCTTATGAGTAAAACAAAACCCATAAAGGTTTGGTGCCAAAATAATCTTCTGCCCTTGAGTGAGACCTTTCTGACATACCAGTGAGCTGAACCACTCTTGATTAGGTCACATTCCTCAAGACAAGGCCAAATGACCAGATCCCAGACATTCTAATCTACCAAAGAAACGGATGACATTGAAGAAAGAGAAGATAAAGTTAATATGGGCTGGTTTTTAGAATTTTTAGTCAATGGATGCTTCTAGATCTACCTTTGCTATGGGGGCTTTTTCCGTGACTTTGAAAGAACACATACAAGCTGTTGCTGGGTAGAGAGAGGACATAGGTGCTGCTTCTTTAGAGAGCTTATCCAGACTGCTGCTGCTGTACAAAGTATAGTGTGAGCTGGAAGTATGCGTGCCAGGGCTTGGGGCTGATCTTGCTAACCTGGCTTGGGCTAGTGTGAGATAGGAGCCTGTGTGCAGAGCTGCAAAGAAAGTACTTTTCCTGTTGTGACATATGCTGGCTGCTCTGCTGCCAAAATAAAAAAAAAAAAGGGGCCTGAAGATGAGACACATGAGTATGTACAGGGAAGACTCAGCATCCTGGCCAGTCCAGCGTATTGTAAATGACTGATATTTAAAATTTGTAAGTTCAGTTACTTCCACTGGTTTGGGCCTGCTGTTTCTAGGGAATAGCTTCATCCACAACATCCCTGAGAGAACCCCCACCCCAGGAAGGGAGAGTGGTATTCTTCAATCATCACTGGCTTGAGAATGGACCCCTCATACCTCTCACTGGTTCATCACAGTGCACGCCCAAAGTGACTGGAATGGTGAGAGGTCTTTGGCCACACGTTCCTGTTGTTTAATAAACTTTGGATAATAAATGCTCTCCCCCAGGGGAAAGGGGTGAGCACACTAACCCAGGACTATAGGCCCCAACACTGGCCAACAGTAGCTAATGGACCACTGGCCAGTGGCATAGGGAGGGACTTTACCTCTTTAATTAAGGCCCTTCTTTAACCCAAAGACACCAGGGTGTGAAATCTACTTCCACTTTCCTAGGTATTGTGTATGATCTATTGTAATGCTGTTTGATAATTTTCTGCTATGGTGATCCACTTTTCCTAATTGTTGCATCTTTAATAAAACTGTTATTTTACTTTTTGGGGCAATATCGACTGAATTAAAAAACAAAATCAATTTACAGCCTTCAAGTTTAGTGCTGCTTGTAGGTTTTATGTTGCTTGAGGTTCATTAGCTGGTTATTTAAAATGAAATTTCAGGTGTGTGTATTTATTCCAGGGGTGCCCAACCTTTTGAAGAGCGAGGGCCACTTAAGCAACTTGGTAACCAGTCGAGGGCCACAATGAGCAGAGCGGGCAGTGACAGGTCACGGCTACTCTATATGCCCTCCGATCCGCCCAGATGGAAGGGGACGAATTCCCTTCTGTTTTTCAGATTGGAGGTAGGCGGGGTAAATGGACATCTGTCGCTCTATAGAGGGGAATTGAGGGTCCCATTTGGTTGGGCTGGTCGTGTGAAAAAGGGCCTAAGACTGCTTTCACACTGATGTGCTGCGGTTTACCCACACCGCAGGTGCAACGTAGTGCACCTGTGTCTATCCTGCGGGTTAGCTAAACTTTGCCATAGATTCCGCCTGTGGCAAAAGCCGACGTTGTAGAGGAAGCATCGGCTTATGGGGCTCTGCTCTGCAGCCACTTTCTTCCTCTTCCACCAGCTTCATTTACAACACTGATGCTGTGGTATGGCGGGTCGCAACCTGCGATCTGAGCTTGCCAACCCACCATTCCAGAGCAGGAGGTCGCGGGCCACATCAGAGGGCTCTGATTGGCAACCCCTGATTTATTCATACACAAGCTTAAAGGGTGCTAAAATTAACTCAGAATGAGCAACTTCTATATCTCTATCCTAACAG
Source organism: Rana temporaria (assembly GCF_905171775.1). NCBI lineage: Eukaryota > Metazoa > Chordata > Amphibia > Anura > Ranidae > Rana > Rana temporaria. Next base: position 195,358,914 of record NC_053490.1, read on the forward strand.
ATCCATCATTAAACTTCAAATGTTGTTATTTACAATAAATCAATTACGCGATTCTTAAGGTTTAATTTTGCCATAGCATGAGTGTCACAGAGACAGGAACTGAGGTGATATTCCCTCGATGGGATCACAGAAATAAAAAGTTTTAGATATTCCCCACACTATTCAAAACTACTAAAAACATTTGGAGGGTGTTATGCTTTAGCACGGAGCTATACATGACAGTGAAAAGCTTGTCAATAATCCGATTTCTCTAAGATTTCTCCAAACCCAGTAACTGTTATCAAAAGCAGGTTGGGCATGCTAGGTAAAATTGAATAGCCTGTAATCTGATGAGACATAGTCGCAATCTGCTGTTTTGTGTTCATGATAGGTCCTTTACAATGAACAGGTATTCTTTATATTCAATTTTGCTATTTGTAAAGCAGCCCATAGATGATATGACAGGTGGAAGGAAAGAAAATGCTTGTTTCCGACATCAACACGGTCAGTGTTGGAGTGGTAGAACGCCTCTCACAGCGCTACTGTGTTCTGCTGGTGGGATGGGGGGAGCCTTTCAGGCTGGTAAAACACAGTGATTACTGCTAGCAGCTATAGTCCCTGGCTGGCAGTAATCACAAGCCAAAAATCTGACAAGCTGGTTGTACCCAAGTCAATCAATGAATCGACTTGGGTATGATCAGCCTGCCTATAGATGGCTCGAATCTCAGCCGGTCCCTGCAGAACTGTCTGAATCTCAATCCATGTATAGCCAGTTTATGACACATATAAAGCTAGCTATAAAGTAGTTGAGAATCTTCACTGAAAAATGTGTGACTATGCAGCAGCTCATGTGAAAATTTCCGATCACTTTGAATACCTGCGACCTGTAATTAAATGCAAATGTGTTTCACTTGAGTAATTGATGTTAATATTCACAAATGTGTGTGCTTAGATAAAGAGTGTCAACTTCTTTAATAAGTCTTATGCCGCGTACACAGGATCATTTTTCGGCATTAAAAAAACTTTGTTTTTCAAAAACGTCATTTAAAATGATCGTGTGTGGGCTACACATAATTTTTCAGGTTCTGAAAAACTACAAAAAAATAATTCGAACATGCTGCATTTTTAAACATTGTTTTAAACAATGTCGTTTTTCAGGTTGTAAAAAATGATTGTGTGTGGGCTAAAACGACGTAAAAAACCTGCACATGCTCAGAAGCAAGTTATGAGACGGGAGCGCTCGTTCTGGTAAAACTACCGTTCATAATGGAGTAAGCACATTAATCGCGCTGTAACAGACAGAAAAGCGCAAATCGTCTTTTACTAACACGGAATCACCTAAAGCAGCCCAAAGGCGAATGGAACTTCCCCTTTATAGTGCCGTCGTACGTGTTGTACGTCACCGCGCTTTGCTAGATCATTTTTTTTAAACAATGGTGTGTTGGCAACGTCGTTTTAATGATGAAGTTGGGAAAACTTAATTTTTTGGACATGCTGAAAAACAACGTTTTTTTTTCATGCTGAAAAATGATTGTGTGTACGCGGCATGAATGTTTCACCTATTTGACTATATTCACCCGAATCCTGATTGCTTTCTATGGGTTACTGCAATTTGCATAACATTGCATTTGCAGTGCCTTGCTAAATCCTTTCCTATGTAATTGATAGGTTGGCGTCAATGGTTTTTTAAACATAAAATAAGACAATTACAATGTTTCAGATCTCCATAATCATAACACAGTGTAGTCTTCTATACCTCCTTTTTTCTAAATTGTCTAAGATGACCAGTTTTACCTGAAATGATCATTCAGTGCAGAGTGCTCTGGGAAGGATGATGATGATCACTCGTTGAAAGATGAGGAGGGGATGAAGGAAAAAGAGACAGACACGATTACAATCAGTCTGAGTTTCTCGGATATCCAAGATGAGAAACTTGTATTACCTCTTTAGAATTAATATTTTTTTTTCCTTTTAGATTACACAGTAGTGAAACATGTGATTTAAATAAAACTACTATGAATCATCTGTACGTGGATTCATGTTGAAATAAATAATAACAATATGAAACATACACAAAATTAACAATGGATATTTCATTAGTACTCAAGATAGCAGAAGAATTAATGTTACTACATTAACCATTATAGAAATGAATAAAACATAATAATAGAAACTCATATGGTGGAATATAGTTATAGTAAATACAGCAATGTTATAATCCCCTCAATAAATCTGTCTTAACATGTCACTCTAAAGGCAAGTGCCTGAATCAAAGTCATTTGATTCAAGACATTGTTGTATACTGATGTCATTTTTAAAATGTATACATATACATTCTTGAACATACAGGTAATGTTTGGATATGCCAATGAAATCTCCATATTCTGCTGGTCTGCAGTTCTTTGTTCAGTCCTATGCAGTAGTATTAGTGGGGTGAACAATAGTTTTCTCTTCTGTTGGCTATGGTGAGCCACAAATTGAAAAAGTTATGTTTTACATGTCCTTTGGTTATTCTGAGAAATGCTGTCTCATTGCTGTGGTATTTTACATCAGACAAAAGAGGAGATGGCGCAATAACCAACTAAGTAATGTCTGTAGTAAAGCTAAAAAGTCTCAAAATTGGTTAAAACAATGGGCCAGATTCACAGAGACTTTCGCTGACGTATCTGTTGATACGCCGTCGTAAGTCTAAATGTGCGCCGTCGTATCTATGCGCTGATTCTCTAAATCAGATACGACTGAATTGTGGCAAGATACGACCAACGTAAGTCTCCTACGCCGTCGTATCTTGGGTGCATATTTACACTGGCCGCAAGGGGCGCTTCCGTTGATTTACGCGTCGAATATGTAAATGACCTAGATACGCCAATTCACGAACGTACTTGCGCCCGTCGCAGTAAGCTACGCCATTTACATAAGGCATACGTCCGGCGTAAAGATAAACCTCCAAATAGCTGGTCTAATTCGTGTAGGGTATGGACGTCGGAACAGCCGTCAGATTTTTACGTCGTTTGCGTAAGTCGTACGTGAATGGGGCTGGGCGTAGGTTACATTCACGTCGAAAGCATTGAGCCGACGTATCTTAGGGAGTATATGCGATGTGATCCTGAGCATGCGCGCGCATGCGCCGTTCATACGGCCATGCATTCACATGGGGTCACGACTCATTTTAATACAACATGCCCACTACCTGCCTACTTTGAATTAGGCGGGCATACGCCGGCCTATTTACACGCTGGCATAAATATGGGAGCAAGTGCTTTGTGAATACTCAGCTTGCCTCTCAATGTTACGTCGGCGTAGCGCATATGAGATGCGCTACGCCGGCTCAAAGATGCGCCAATGTACCTGAATCTGGCCCAATGTATATACAGGGAGTGCATAATTATTAGGCAAATGAGTATTTTGACCACATCATCCTCTTTATGCATGTTGTCTTACTCCAAGCTGTATAGGCTCGAAAGCCTACTACCAATTAAGCATATTAGGTGATGTGCATCTCTGTAATGAGAAGGGGTGTGGTCTAATGACATCAACACCCTATATCAGGTGTGCAGAATTATTAGTCAACTTCCTTTCCTTTGGCAAAATGGGTCAAAAGAAGGACTTGACAGGCTCAGAAAAGTCAAAAATAGTGAGATATCTTGCAGATGGATGCAGTACTCTTAAAATTGCAAAGCTTCTGAAGCGTGATCATCGAACAATCAAGCGTTTCATTCAAAATAGTCAACAGGGTCGCAAGAAGCGTGTGGAAAAACCAAGGCGCAAAATAACTGCCCATGAACTGAGAAAAGTCAAGCGTGCAGCTGCCAAGATGCCACTTGCCACCAGTTTGGCCATATTTCAGAGCTGCAACATCACTGGAGTGCCCAAAAGCACAAGGTGTGCAATACTCAGAGACATGGCCAAGGTAAGAAAGGCTGAAAGACGACGACCACTGAACAAGACACACAAGCGGAAACGTCAAGACTGGGCCAAGAAATATCTCAAGACTGATTTTTCCAAGGTTTTATGGACTGATGAAATGAGAGTGAGTCTTGATGGGCCAGATGGAAGAGCCCGTGGCTGGATTGGTAAAGGGCAGAGAGCTCCAGTCCGACTCAGACGCCAGCAAGGTGGAGGTGGAGTACTGGTTTGGGCTGGTATCATCAAAGATGAGCTTGTGGGGCCTTTTCGGGTTGAGAATGGAGTCAAGCTCAACTCCCAGTCCTACTGCCAGTTTCTGGAAGACACCTTCTTCAAGCAGTGGTACAGGAAGAAGTCTGCATCCTTCAAGAAAAACATGATTTTCATGCAGGACAATGCTCCATCACACGCGTCCAAGTACTCCACAGCGTGGCTGGCAAGAAAGGGTATAAAAGAAGAAAAACTAATGACATGGCCTCCTTGTTCACCTGATCTGAACCCCATTGAGAACCTGTGGTCCATCATCAAATGTGAGATTTACAAGGAGGGAAAACAGTACACCTCTCTGAACAGTGTCTGGGAGGCTGTGGTTGCTGCTGCACGCAATGTTGATGGTGAACAGATCAAAACACTGACAGAATCCATGGATGGCAGGCTTTTGAGTGTCCTTGCAAAGAAAGGTGGCTATATTGGTCACTGATTTGTTTTTGTTTTGTTTTTGAATGTCAGAAATGTATATTTGTGAATGTTGAGATGTTATATTGGTTTCACTGGTAAAAAATAAATAATTGAAATGGGTATATATTTTTTTTTTGTTAAGTTGCCTAATAATTATGCACAGTAATAGTCACCTGTACACACAGATATCCCCCTAAAATAGCTCAAACTAAAAACTACTTCCAAAAATATTCAGCTTTGATATTAATGAGTTTTTTTGGGTTCATTGAGAACATGGTTGTTGTTCAATAATAAAATTAATCCTCAAAAATACAACTTGCCTAATAATTCTGCACTCCCTGTATAGGTGAGGTAAGGTATAGTCAATTCAGATGTACATTGGCGGCAGCAGCCTTGGGACTGGAAGCACAACTCTAGAAGACAAAATAGAAAAAGAACAAGAACAAGGTGCGCCAGACTCAGTGTAGTATTTAAGAATTCATTTAATTGGACAAACAAGCCAAATGGCTACTCACAAGGAGATGGTAACATTCAGGCATATAGGTAATAAAGGGTCCGGGGTCGCTGGTTAAAGCTTTACCTTTAAGTGGGCATACAAAGACTATTATTTTTTAATTTTTGTAACAGAAATTAGTGAGCTATCTAGTTGGGTTTGAGATCTGCAGTACACCAGGCTGATTTGTACAGTACCTAGTGGATGTCCCCGAATATTGTTTCATACATGCAAAATCTGCTCTGTTGGGTTTTTCTTTTTATTATTTTGTTAATTCTAAAAACAAATTTAAGACATTAGTTCTATAGCAAGATAGCAAGGCTATGCATGAAAAAGTTGTTCTAGAATTTATCTGGTTATGATGCCTGGTTAAGCATTTCTAGTAGCATTGGAGCTTCTAACACACCAATATCACATCCACAGTCTATCACTGCAAAAAAAAAAAAAGTTTCATGCTCAGTTGAAATTCCAGCAGTTTACAGCAATTGCAAAACAAACACAATTGAGTCCATTATTCTCTCCTTATATTGTTATCTCCACGTGGTTTGCAAGTTTGTTTATAAAGAACCAAGGGGCAGATTCATGTAGAACTGCGGCGGCGTAACGTATCTCCTTTACGTTACACCGCCGCAAGTATTACAGGCAAGTGCTTGATTCACAAAGCACTTGCCTGTAAAGTTGCGGCGGCGTAGCATAAAGTCCACCGGCGCAAGCCCGCCTAATTCAAATGATCCAGGTAGGGGGCGTGGATCATTTAAATTAGGCGCGTTCCCGCGCTGATCGTACTGCGCATGCTCCGTCTCTAAATTTCCCGCCGTGCATTGTGCGAAATTACGTCGTAAATACGTCATTGGTTTTGACGTTAACGTAAATGGCGTCCAGCACCATTCACGGACGACTTACGCAAACAACGTAAAATTTTCAAATTGCGACGTGGGAACGACGGCCATACTTAACATTGGATACGCCACCTAGGGGGCATGTTTATCTTTACGCCGCGTATCTCTTACGGAAACAACGTAAATTCACTACGACGGGCAAGCGTACGTTCGTGAATCGGCGTAACTAGTCATTTGCATATTCTACGCCGACCGCAATGGAAGCGCCACCTAGTGGTCAGCGTAGATATTGCACCCTAAGATGCGACGGCGCTGGCCGTCGTATCTTAGGCATGTTTAAGTGTATCTCAGTTTGAGAATACACTTAAACATACGACGGGCTTAAATTCAGAGTTACGTTGGAGTATCTGCTGATACGCCGGCGTAATTCTATGTGAATCTGCCCCCAAATACCTCAGGGTATCACTTTTGGAAGCCTGCACACTTTGCTGACTGGCTCATACTAGGCACCCATGTTTTCCTATTAATACATGACTGAAAGTGGTTCTAAAGGCGCAACGTTTTTTACCCTCATGCATTCTATGCATGAAGGTAAAAAACTATCTTAGTGCAGAAAACCCCCCAGCCCCCCCTAATACTTACCCGAGCCTGATCTTTCTGTTCCGCTGTGCATTGGAGCATCAGCTCTGCTGGATCTCTCCCTTCTTATTGGCAGAGACAGCAACAGGAGCCTTTGGCCAGTGAGCCAATGAGGAGAGAGAGGGGGCACGGGCAAGCCATGGCTCTGTGTGTAAATGGACATGCAGAGCAGCGGCTCGGGAGCGCACCTGCTCGGGTGCCCCGATTGCAAGCTGCTTGCTATGGGGGCAGGAGGGAGAGGCCAGGAGCGTCTGCGGGGGAACTGAGAAAAGGAGGATTGGGCCTTCTCTGTGCAAAACTACTTCACTGAGCAGGTAAGTATGTGACCTGTATGTTATTTATTATCACTTTGCCATTCTTTTAGTGTTTTCAGAACTAGGAACAGGGCTCAAGTCCTGCGGGAACGCATGGGAACGGAGTCCCTGCACTTTTTTTTACAGCAGGAACGCAGTTCCCTTTGCAGGACTAGAGCAGCCGAGCCGCCCGAGCCGCCCGAACCAATCCTTCACTAAGCGGCGATGCCCAGCTCGAGTCACTGTCAGGTGCAGGCGAACCTTAGTAATCCTTTATGTTACTGGGCGCTTCCTGTACAGGGAGTGCAGAATTATTAGGCAAGTTGTATTTTTGAGGATTAATTTTATTATTGAACAACAACCATGTTCTCAATGAACCCAAAAAACTCATTAATATCAAAGCTGAATATTTTTGGAAGTAGTTTTTAGTTTGTTTTTAGTTTTAGCTATTTTAGGGGGATATCTGTGTGTGCAGGTGACTATTACTGTGCATAATTATTAGGCAACTTAACAAAAAAAAATATATATACCCATTTCAATTATTTATTTTTACCAGTGAAACCAATATAACATCTCAACATTCACAAATATACATTTCTGACATTCAAAAACAAAACAAAAACAAATCAGTGACCAATATAGCCACCTTCCTTTGCAAGGACACTCAAAAGCCTGCCATCCATGGATTCTGTCAGTGTTTTGATCTGTTCACCATCAACATTGCGTGCAGCAGCAACCACAGCCTCCCAGACACTGTTCAGAGAGGTGTACTGTTTTCCCTCCTTGTAAATCTCACATTTGATGATGGACCACAGGTTCTCAATGGGGTTCAGATCAGGTGAACAAGGAGGCCATGTCATTAGTTTTTCTTCTTTTATACCCTTTCTTGCCAGCCACGCTGTGGAGTACTTGGACGCGTGTGATGGAGCATTGTCCTGCATGAAAATCATGTTTTTCTTGAAGGATGCAGACTTCTTCCTGTACCACTGCTTGAAGAAGGTCTCTTCCAGAAACTGGCAGTAGGACTGGGAGTTGAGCTTGACTCCATCCTCAACCCGAAAAGGCCCCACAAGCTCATCTTTGATGATACCAGCCCAAACCAGTACTCCACCTCCACCTTGCTGGCGTCTGAGTCGGACTGGAGCTCTCTGCCCTTTACCATTCCAGCCACGGGCCCATCCATCTGGCCCATCAAGACTCACTCTCATTTCATCAGTCCATAAAACCTTAGAAAAATCAGTCTTGAGATATTTCTTGGCCCAGTCTTGACGTTACAGCTTGTGTGTCTTGTTCAGTGGTGGTCGTCTTTCAGCCTTTCTTACCTTGGCCATGTCTCTGAGTATTGCACACCTTGTGCTTTTGGGCACTCCAGTGATGTTGCAGCTCTGAAATATGGCCAAACTGGTGGCAAGTGGCATCTTGGCAGCTGCACGCTTGACTTTTCTCAGTTCATGGGCAGTTATTTTGCGCCTTGGTTTTTCCACACGCTTCTTGCGACCCTGTTGACTATTTTGAATGAAACGCTTGATTGTTCGATGATCACGCTTCAGAAGCTTTGCAATTTTAAGAGTGCTGCATCCCTCTGCAAGATATCTCACTATTTTTGACTTTTCTGAGCCTGTCAAGTCCTTCTTTTGACCCATTTTGCCAAAGGAAAGGAAGTTGACTAATAATTATGCACACCTGATATAGGGTGTTGCTGTCATTAGACCACACACCTTCTCATTACAGAGATGCACATCACCTAATATGCTTAATTGGTAGTAGGCTTTCGAGCCTATACAGCTTGGAGTAAGACAACATGCATAAAGAGGATGATGTGGTCAAAATACTCATTTGCCTAATAATTCTGCACTCCCTGTATATGGATTCATCGGGTAGTGTGCGGGTATTCCGTCACTTCCTCAATGCCGCAATGTCTCCTGGGAGCTTTTGTCATTGTTCCCGGGAGACATTGCGGAGGTCTGCTGTGAGTTATCGCGGGATTTAGAAATAACTTGCTTAAAGGCAGACCTCCGCAATGTCTCCTGGGAACAATGACAAAAGCTCCCAGGAGACATTGCGGCATTGAGGAAGTGACGGAATACCCGCACACTACCCGATGAATCCATATACAGGAAGCAGCCACTAACAAAGGATTACTAAGGTACAAAAAAACATGCGGTTTAGTAATTTTGCATACGAGCGTATCATTTTTTTTTTTTTGGTGGAGGAGTGGATCTTGGGTGGGAGTTCCCACACTTTTTTCCCCAGGACTTGACCCCTGACTAGGAAGTTCTTCATTGGGTAGGTTGGCCATTCACCAAGTAGGCTACCCATTCTATTTTCTTTCATTTAGTCCTAGAATTATTCTGCACAGTTTTTTTTTTTGTTATAGTGTTAACCTTTCTTATGCTGAATTAAATTCCAACATAAAGTAATAAAATGTAACAACTTAAAATAGTTATTTAATGTTAACATAGAGTTGTTACTTTCTAAAACACTTTAAATCAAAATCCACATTAAATTGCTTGTAAGGTCATATTCGCACTTTGCGATATGGAATCGGCGCAATTCTGCCTGCAACCCAAAATCACGTGGCAATTGCTGAAAAATGCGCAATGCACATTTGGGTGTTATAATCCTTCAATGGCACCCCAAACAGGATGTGATTCTACCAAGATTGCAGCGCAACAGGATCATGTGGCAATTGCGGCAAACATCGCCTTTAAAAATTGCGTAACTCGTGTCACCCAAACTAGAGCAGGAGCCTTTTTGGGGCAAACAAACAGGTATAGGGCAGCCCATTCAGGGGAATGGGCTGGCCTTATGCAACCAGTAGAATCGCATAGCAATTGCAATTTGAAAATCGCGTAGTGTGTGAGTTGTGAATGGGGCCTCTAGACAGAATAATTTCAGGAATTCAGCTATTTTGTAAAAAATGAAGACACATACATGAACCCTCCTGGGCACATCTATCATTGTATTTTGGGGAAAATAATGCTGATCCTTCTGAGATATGCACCTTGAACAGGAGAGTCACTGCAGCTGCTATACTCACCCCTACCCTCCTCCTGCCCAAACACAGAAGCCTTAGTATTATGTAAACACAATCACAAAATACAAAGGCTTCCGTTAATGGGCAGCAGAGGGGAGGGGCGAGCATAGCTTCTCAATGTGATTCTCTCCTGTTAGATCCCAAGAGTGTCTTTCTGGCAGAGTAATAAACCTGTCAAATGTAAATAATAGAGACAAGCCCAGGAGATGTCATGCAGCTCCCTGGACATACCTCATAGTGTGCTTATACTTTTTTTTTAAGTTGCTGAATTCCCTAGAATTCAGCTTTCATGCATTCTCTGCATTAAGGTAAAAAACTTCAGAGTTTGCCTCACCACCCGGTCCCCCGAAATACTTACTTAAGCTTGATATTGATCCAGCATTGTGCCCAAGAGCAGCAGCTCTCTCCTCTCTCTCTCTCATCACTGGACATGGAGGCAGCAGTGGGAGACATAAGCTCCTGATGCTGTCAATCACAGCCTGTGAGGAGAGAGCTGGAGACATTTTGAGCTGTGCTATGTGTTACAATAGATACACAGAGCCTGGCTTGGGATCGAGACCACATGAGTAACTTGCTATGCGGTCACTTTGAGTCAGAAAAATCCAGGAGTACCAGTGGGGGACCCCAGAAGAGGAAGATTGAAACTGCTCCGTGCAAAGCCATTTTACAGAGCAGGCAAGTAAGACATGTCTGTTCTTTAAAAATTATCTTTATTACCCTTCTGGATTTTTTTATGCTCTTTAAGTCGCTTGCAAGTGGTCCCTTGTACGTACTTTAGTCAACATCCACATCCTAATAGAAAGCTACATTTTTAGTATCACACATAAAAGGTCTGTTACTGCAAACTGCTAACCTGTTACCATTAGTGGAGATACTTTTCCTGCTATCTGTTGTGTTATGACAAGTGAACATCTCCCGCATCTCTTAAAAACACTATTTTTACAAGTTATTTTTTACGTAGTATACACTGCTCATCCTCAAAGTGTATTTGAAACTAAAAAAAAAATTTCTCTGTCTTGGTAGAATGGGGAAGGGACTCCTGTCTGGTTTTATTGGTATACAGGGCTCCATTAGAGAAATTTTCCTGCACTTCTGCTTACAATGGTTTCACCAGACGGTAAGTAAGGGAGACTATTTAAAACAATAACAAAAACAATTACTTAAATTAAAACACTAGAGTTAGGGTTAGGGTTTACCCTTGAAGAATAAGGCTAGGCTAGGAATTGGACAGGGACCTCCCCAGAGGTCAAAGGTCAGAAGGCGGGTTCCCAGAGAGTTAGGGATAGGGGTTTCCCCTTGAAGAATAAGGCTAGGACTCAGGAATTGGAACAGGGACCTCCCCCAGAGGTCAAAGGTCAGAAGGTGGGTTTCCAGAGATCAAAGGTCATGAGGTGTGGCTGACCCACCCCCACCAAAGCGTACCGCCTACCCCATCTAAGCCGGGGAATTTACAGACACTTACGCCAACGTATCTTCTGATACGCCGCGTAAGTGCACGGATGCGCCATCGTATCTCTGCGCTGAATTCTTAATAGAAGATACGCCTGAATTTTGGCCTCATCCGACCGACGTAAGTCTCCTACGCTGTCGTATCTTGGGCGCATATTTACGCTGGCCGCAAGGGGCGCTACCATTGATTTACGCATTGAATATGTAAATGACCTAGATACGCCGATTCACGAACGTACTTACGCCCGTCGCAGTAATCTACGCTGTTTACGTAAGGCGTACGTCCGGCGTAAAGTTAAACCACCAAATAGCAGGTGTAAGTCATGTTAGGGTATGGACGTCGGAACAGCCGTCGTATTTTACGTCGTTTGCGTAAGTTGTACGTAAATGGGGTTGGGCGTTGGGGTTGGGCGTTCGTTCGGCCCCTCATTTACATGGGGTCACGCTTCATTTTAATACATCACGCCCACTTCCTTGCTACTTTGAATTAGGCGGGCTTACGCTGGCCAATTTACACTACGCCACCGCAACTTATGGAGCAAGTGCTTTGTGAATACTGGTCTTGCCTCTCTATGTTACGTCGGCGTAGCGCATATGAGATGTGCTACGCCGGCCAAAAGATGCACCGCTCTACGTGAATCCGGGCCAAAGGGATTATAATTCTGTCCAACTCTATCCAAAACTAAACAATACTGTGGACTAACATGTTTTTCAAGATGAGTGAGTTCTGAAACACAGTTTATGGGGGTTATTTACGAAAGGCAAATCCACTTTGCACTACAAGTGCAAACTACAAGTGCAAAGTGCACTTGAAATTGCATTGAAAGTGCACTTGGAAGTGAAGTCGCTGTAAATCTGAGGGGTAGATCTGTAAAGAGGGTAAACTCTGCTGATTTTATCATCCAATCATGTGCAAGCTAAAATGCTGTTTTTTATTTTCCTTGCATGTCCCCCTCAGATCTACAGCGACTGCACTTCCAAGTGCACTTTCAGTGCAATTTCAAGTGTAGTTTGCACTTGTATTGCAAAGTTGATTTGCCTTTAGTAAATAACCCCCAGTATTTCTTTATAGTTTTCACAATAACAGCTTTATAGCTTTATTGTGGACTATTGATGTTGTGGTTATGATGCCAGCCAGGAGGACATTTTCTCATGTTCATCTCAACAACACTCATCCTGCATTTTATGATGGGAATTCCTGCTAATTATAAGGACTTCTTTATTTATAAGAAAATTGCTAAAACTTCTTCAATTTACAGCAGGAGTTAAATGGAATACTGGATCTCGCTATACTCTGTTTTACACATCTGATAAGTATGTGGGCTTTTCAGGGAACATTAGAGACAAAGTATGGAATTCTTATTAAACACATCTGCCAGGCATTGTACATGGATAAAATGTAGGCATGCTCAGCATCAATTCCTTGGCTGCTGCTTGACATGTTACTAACATAAATGTCAGGCTTTGGTACTAAATCAAATAACAGTTATGTCATAGGTGGATGGCTGCTTTATCAGTATCTCCTATCAGAACATGTTTACGTTACTCATTCCCAGATTTATCACTACGGCAGCACTGGGAAAAAGGAAAGGAAAAGGAAAAAAATGTACAAAGTGCAGTAACATATGGCAAACAGTCAAAATCTCATTGCAGTAAAATAACAGTGGATTGGTTGGTAAGGCTTACTGCACTTGGCCTGTAATTATTTGTGTGTTTGTGTGTAAACACCTGGATGCTGCACAGTTGGAACACAAAACAGTAAAGCAATACCTACAGTATCTCACAGAAGTGAGTACACCCCTCACATTTTTGTAAATATTTCATTATATCTTTTTATGTCACAACACTGAAGAAATGACACTATGCTACAATGTAAAGTAGTGAGTGTACAGCTTGTATAACAGTTTACATTTGCTGTCCCCTCAAAATAACTCAACACACAGCCATTAATGTCTAAACCGCTGGCAACTAAAGTGAGTACACCACTAAGTTAAAATGTCCAAATTGGGCCTAATTAGCCATTTTTCCTCCCTGGTGTCATGTGACTTGTTGGTGTTACAGGGTCTGAGATGTTAATGGGAAGCAGGTGTGTTAAATTTGGTGTTATCACTCTCACTCTCTCATCTGGTCACTGGAAGTTCGAAATGGCACCTCATGGCAAAGAACTCTCTGAGGATCTGAAAAAAAGAATTGTTGCACTACATAAAGATAGCCTAGGCTATAAGAAGATTGCCAAGACCCCAAAACTGAGATGCAGCATGGTGGCCAAGACCATACAGCGTTTAACAAAACAGGTTCCACTCAGAACAGGCCTCACCATGGTCCACCAAAGGAATTGAATGCACATGCTCAGAGTCATATCCAGAGGTTGTCTTTGGGAAATAAATGTATGGGTTCTGCCAGCATTGCTGCAGCAGTTGAAGGGGTGGGGGGTCAGCCTGTCAGTGCTCAGACCATACGCCACACACTGCATCAAATTGATCTGCATTGCTGTTGTCCCAGAAGGAAACCTCTTCTAAAGATTATGCACAAGAAAGCACACAAACAGTTTTCTAAAGACAAACAGACTAAGGACATGGATTACTGGAACCATGTCCTGTGGTCTGATGAGACCAAGATAACCGTATTTGGTTCAGATGGTGTCAAGCATGTCTGGCGGCAACCAGATGAGGAGTACAAAGACAAGTGTGTCTTGCCTACAGTCAAGCATGGTGGTGGGAGTGTCATGGTCTGGGGCTGCATGAGTGCTGCCGACACTGGGGAGCTACAGTTTATTGAGGGGACCATGAATACCAACATGTACTGTGACATACTGAAGCAGAGCTTGATCCCCTCCCTTTGGAGACTGGGCCACAGGGCAGTATTTCAACATGATAACGACTCCAAACACACCTCAACGACGACCACTGCCTTGCTAAAGAAGCTGAGGGTAAAGGTGATGGACTGGCCAAGCATGTCCCAGACCTAAACCCTATTGAGCATCTGTGGGGCTTCCTCAAATGGAAGGTGGAAGAGCGCAAGATCTCTAACATCCACCAGCTCCGTGATGTCATCATGGAGGAGTGGAAGAGGACTCCAGTGGAAAACTGTGATGCTCTGGTGAACTCCATGCCAAAGGGGTTAAGACAGTGCTGGAAAATAATGGTGGCCACACAAAATATTGACACTTTGGGCCCAATTTGGACATTTTCACTTAGGGGTGTACTCACTTTTGTTGCCAGAGGTTTAGACATTAATGGCTGTGTGTTGAGTTATGTTGAGGGGACAGCAAATGCACACTGTTTATATTGTAGCAAAGTATAATTTCTTCAGTGTTGTCACATGAAAAGATATAATAAAATATTTACAAAAATGTGAGAGGTGTACTCACTTATGTGAGATACTGTATATATTAGAAACCAAGGCTTGGAACGTACGCATATCAGGGAGAGTATTACAGCAGGCGACATTGCTAGTAAAAGCTGTATACACTGGTGCCAATCTAGAGGTACTGTAAGATGTGAGTTTTATTCTTTCTTCATATATATTGTTTATCCTTTATAATAAATACTACACTATGATGCTGTTATATGGTATCTCCTGCTTTATTACTATACTGGTTATCATAGAGAATGAGGATTGGGGAAAACATTATAGAGGAAGGACTCTTGAAAACCATAAGCGCTACTTGACCTACCTATAAAAAGGGGGGTCACAAAGTTCTGGTGTGTGCATTTGCTTTGTGAACTTAGGAGTGAAGAACCAATCACTCTTGTATTACAGAAGGGTGTTGGCTATTTCATGATACTGGACTTTATTTTTATTTTTTTATTCTTTTATTGCATCATATACAGTATCACGTTGGATTTGAGTTTCAGTGTGTAAGCACCATACCTTCACATGTTATTATTTTGGAAATTGTGGATTTATTTTTCACAAAAAGGGGTAGCTAGCTGCCCTTTATGGATTGTATTTAACATTAGAGATTTGAGAAGACTCCACAAATTTGGTTTATATTTTCATAGATTATTCTTTACCATGTAAATGTTTCAAACTATACATATTTAATTGGCTATGTGTTGCTTCATTTGACTCTCCCTTTTCCGTTTTCTTTATTTTTAAGCTATCAATAACAGTATAGATTTAAATGCTTATTAATATAAAGTAAAATATCTTAATAAAATAGCATTTACCTGCATTGTTGTCTTAGGGCTCTTTCACACCAATGTATGTCTGCTTTTTTCATCCATCCGTGTACGGATGAAAAAGGGACATACATTGGTCCCTATGATATTGCGGGTGTCAGCGGATGAACATCCGCTGACACCTTATCTCGTCCGGTGCCGCAATCCTTCGATTCTGCAGACGGAGGAAAACCCTATTTTTCCATCAGTCTGCGGATCCGATCGGGCGAACACGGACAGACGGTCCGTGTTCATCCGATCCTTCCCATAGGGGAGAGCGGAGAAAAGACAGGGTGGTCCCTGCACAGTTTGCGGGGACCACCCTGTCATCCGCCGACTCAGCGGGGATAAACGGAGCGATCCCCGCTGAGCAAGCGGAGGTTCATGGGGCGGATCATCAATGATCCGCCCTGTGTGAAAGAGCCCTAAATTTATTCCTCTCTGTTTGGCTAATCTACAGTATTAGAATTTTCACTTACACAGTATGGGCCAGATTCAGCAAGAATTTACGCCGGCGTATCTATAGATATATATAGATTCACATTGACGTTCACGTCAAAACCAATACGTCCTTGCGGCGTACTTTGGAGCAATGCACAATGGGATATGTACACGGACGGCGCATGCGCCGTTCGTAAAAAACGTTAATCACGTCGGGTCACCACCCATTTACATAAAACACGCCCCCCTCATCCTCATTTGAATTAGGCGCGCTTACGCCGGCCCCATTTACGCTACGCCGCCGTAACTTAGGAGGTGCTTTGTGAATACAGCACTTGCCTCTCTGATTTACGGCGGCGTATCGTAAATACGATACGCTACGCTGCCGTAACAATGCGCCCGGCTACCTGAATCTAGCCCTATTTGTTTGCCTTAAGCTTGTCTTTGGTTTAGATCTGCCTCAGAAAAAAAATTATGTTCCAAAGGAAAGATTTTGTAAATACATATACTGATAAAACATATGCTTCTAATGGTAAAATAATTAAAACAATACTATAGAGCATCATAGACACAATGGAGATAATCTAGAGCAGGGGTAGGCAACCTTAAAGTGGTTGTATACCCTGTTACACTACTAGTACACTGGCTTTCAAAAATGTAAAAAAAATATATATATATATATATATATATATATATATATATATATATATATATATATATATATATATATATATATATATATATATATATACACACACAGTACATATACTGTAGATAGATATGCATATCTATCTAGGGTATATATATAAGAATTACACAGGTAAGTTCACAGTGTTATACTGTAAACTCCCAAAAAAACTATGGTAATTAATTGTGACAGATTTAGCCTAATGACATTTTAAATCTGTTTTCACAGGTCATTTTAGTAATGCTACATAGTTAGTATATCTGTAATTGGATATCACAATAAAGTTACCTTTTGTTTATAATTGAATTATCAAAGAGTTTAATCTTGCCGATCTGCTGACCTTCTCCCTTGTGCTGTGGCCTATATCTGGATGTCATTATTTTACTTGCATGTTTTCCTTAGTTGCAGGGCGGTGTTTTCATAGTTTCTCTTCAAGAAATGTAATACAACTAAAATTATAACAAGGAGAAAAAGAGCTAAGTTTCAAATCTGTTTGACTTAGGTCAGCCACACACAGACTTCATATAGAGATGTCACCAATGTCACCAGTGTAAGTATTACTTGAACAACCCTGGACCATGCAGGTTTTAAGGTTCCGACCTGAAAGACATCTTGTGGATGAGTTGGAAAAGGAACTTAAGTTTGATTTTTTCTTTAAGTCAGCAGCCACAATTTCTGTAACTGCTGACTTAGATACTTAACAGTACCTGGGTCCAGCTCTGTCCTGTAGCCAGTTCTTCTTACTGCTGGGGATCACTGGTGCCACTATCTTGGATATTGAAGATGGCTGTGGACACTATGGCCCAGATTCACAAAGCACTTACGCCTACGTATAACAAGTTACGCCGACGTAAGTGCAAATGTGCGCCGTCGTATCTGTGCGATCAACCCACAAACAGATATGCGCCTAAAACCAGGCTACACCCCGCTGACGTATCTTGCTTATGCCGGAGTAGGGTGGGTGCACATTTAGGCTGGGTGCATGTTGCCGCTCCCATTGATTAGCCATTCAAACATGCAAATAAGGGAATTACGGCGATTCACAAACCTGCGTGCGCCCAACGCAGGCTACGCGAGGTGCGTGTAAGTTGTACGTCCGGCGTAAAGTTATTCCCCATAAAGGAGGTGCAACCCAGCAACAGACATGCAAAGGTCTGCACCAGGGAACACAAACCAGAGTATTTTAGTCTTTGAGAACCCGGGTCTTGCCCCAGGGAACATGTATTAATGGAAAAAAAGTTTTAAAAACGGTCGTTTTTCTGGAGCAGTGATTTTAATGATGCTTAAATAAAAAAAATAAAAAAATTCCTTTAAATATCGTACCTGCTGGTTGTCTATAGTATGTCTGTGAAGTGGCACGTGTTTAGAACTGCACAAAATGAGATTACTATAAGAACAAAGTAATTTAAAACTGCTTGTGGCTTTAATGTAATGTCTGGTCCCTGCAATATGGATGAAAATCATTGAGAAAAATAGCACAGAAACAGACAGTACACACACCACGTAGCTTTAGGTGCACACTGCAGAGGACACGGGCAGTGCACACTACATAGCTTTAGGTGCAATCTGCAGAGGACACGGGCAGTACACACACCACGTAGCTTTAGGTGCACACTGCAGAAGACAAAGGCAGGACACACACTACGTAGCTTTAGGTGCAATCTGCAGAGGACACGGGCAATACACCACGTGAGAATACTGCAGCTAGCACAATCACCTGCCTGCCAGTAAATTAGGAAGAGCTGATCTAGCTAAACTATACAGTGTATAAATATATATATAACACCTGGGATGCATATATATCCTCTACACACTATGGCCCGGATTCAGGTAGAGCGGCGTACATTTTTGCGGGCTTAGCGCATCTCAAATGCGCTACGCCGACGTAACATAGAGAGGCAAGAACAGTATTCACAAAGCACTTGCTCCCTACGTTGCGCCGGCGTAGCGTAAATTGGTCGGCGTAAGCCCGCCTAATTCAAAGTAGGAAGGAAGTGGGCGTGATACATTTAAATAAAGCGTGACCCCATGCAAATGAATGGCCGAACAAATGGCGCATGCTGAGAATCACGTCGAATATACTCCCTAAGATACGACGACTCAATGCCTACAACGTGAACGTAACCTACGCCCAGCCCCATTCACGTACGACTTACGTAAACGACGTAAAATACGACGGCTGTTCCGTCGTCCATACCTTTGCATGGGATGCGCCTCCTATAGGTGGAATAACTTTTACGCCGGGCGTACGGCTTACGTAAACGGCGTAGATTACAGCGACGGGCGCAAGTACGTTCGTGAATCGGCGTATCTAGGTAATTGGCATATTCAACGCGTAAATCAATGGAAGCGCCCCTTGCGGCCAGCGTAAATATGCGCCCAGGCTCCAACGGCGTAGGAAACTTACGTCGATCGAATGAAGCCACAGTTCAGGCGTATCTAGCTTTAGGAATCAGGCGCATAGGTACGACGGCCCATCAGTGCACTTACGCGGCGTATATAAATATACGCCGGCGTAAGTGCTTTAAGAATCCGGGCCTGTAACTTTAACTGACTAGCCTGCCTGCTCTATCTACCTACTAAAAATGACACTCTCTCCCTCTCTCTATCTTCTCTCTTGAACCACCGCAACACACTACACAAGGTCGACCTGCAGGCGGCCTTTTATAGTGTGGGGCGTGTACTAAACCCCCTGAGCCATGATTGGCCAAAGCCACCCTGGCTTTGGCCAATTATGGCTTTCCGTTATTTGCAAGCTGTGATTGGCCAAGCATGCGGGTCATAGTGCATGCTTGGCCAATCATCAGCTAGCAATGCACTGCAATGCCGCAGTGAATTATGGGCCGTAAAACGCAACTCGAATTTGGCGCGAACGGCCCAAAACGTTCGTAATTCGACGAACGATCGAACATACGATGTTTGAGTCGAACATTAGTTTGACTCGAATACGAAGCTCATCCCTAGTTGTGGGTGTGAAACACTTATTTAGCGCTCGCAGGATGTTCACGTTTATCACAAACACATACCTGCATTACTTGTATTTACAGGAGTCTAGAGCTGCGCATACAGTTTTTTCTTTTTTCGTTTTTTTTGCTTTGTGTCCAGCAAGCTATTTGGAGATTACATTTAAATAGGGTCAGGGGATCAATTTATAATGGTTATGGTACAACAAAAGGCATCTCATTAACCTGTTGTACAACTTATTATTAAAATACTGTGCATACAGAATGATTTCTCATAATAAGGACAGAATCACAACAACCAAGATTGTATTGTTCATTAGTAAAGTTGTTTATGTATTTGTTTAGTTAGTTGCATCTTTTTGCCTTTACAGTCTATTTAAAGTAATGCAACCCAACAGCCCTTGCTGAGAAGTAGATTGAAAAACACCAATTACACTGAAAACACATTTAGTATAAAATATGTACTCTAGAAATCATAATTTGACACTGACCTTTCTGTTGTGTACTGCAATGCCTGTTGCAGCTGCCGATGGGTTGAAGGTTTTGCTGGTGGCAAAAATCCTGTGTAATAAAAACTAGGTAAAATAATATACAACATACTGTGTACGGTGCAGGGGTCAGGAGTATAATGTACAACATAGCATATACAGTGTATTGGTCAGGAGTATGTCATGCCACATAGTGAATGCAGTGCTGGGGTCAGAAGTATAATGTGCACCATAGTATAGCACCCCTTCCTTTGAGAGGTATGAAATGACCCCGAAAGTAATCGGGCAAGCTAATATTTTAATATCAAGGTCTGGTCCTTGGTGTATTGTAGGATGGAAAATAAGTTGCTCCATAGATACTTTGGGCCAGATCCACAGCCAGTCAGCGCAACGTAAATTTTTCCATTTAAGTTACACTGCCGCAAAGTTGCCAAGTTAGGTGCCGATCCACAAAGCACTTACCTGGAAATTTGCGGCGGTGTAACTTAAATCCGTCCGGCGCAAGGCGGGCCAATTCAAATGGGCGAGTCCCATTTAAATTAGGCGCGCTCCCGCGCCGGACGTACTGCGCATGCTCCATCGGGTAAATTACCCGACGTGCATTGCGCTAACAGACGTCGCTCCGACGTCATTTGCTTAGACGGTAACGTAAATGGCGTCCAGCGCCATTCACGGACGTCTTACGCAAACAACGTAGAGTTTGAATTTTTGATGCGGGAACGACGGCCATACTTAATAGGGCTTAGTCAAATAGGACTCAGCCCTATTTTTACACGGCGTAACTCGACGTAAACGACGTAGAATTAGCGCGATGGGCCGGTCGGAACATTCGTGGATCGCCGTAAGTGTTCATTTGCATATTCTAGGCTGGCCGCAATGGCCTCGCCACCTAGCGGCCGGCCTAAAATTGCATCCTTAAGATCCGACAGTGTAATTCAATTACACATGTCGGATCTTCTGTCTATCTCTTGGAAACTGATTCTGTGGATCAGTTCCAAAGATAGAAACAGGGATACGACGGCGTATCAGTAGATACGCCGTCGTATCTCTTTTGTGGATTACCCCCTTTAGTCTTTTTACATTTCACTGCTGAACTCAAAACTAGGAGAGAGGATTTAGGAGTGCAGGATATCCACAAAAATAAGATAGGTACAATAGGTCCTCTAAGAGCAGCCTCTTGACTGTTTGAGA
Organism: Rana temporaria; assembly: GCF_905171775.1. Taxonomy (NCBI): domain Eukaryota; kingdom Metazoa; phylum Chordata; class Amphibia; order Anura; family Ranidae; genus Rana; species Rana temporaria. Next base: position 195,380,161 of record NC_053490.1, read on the forward strand.
AGTCACTGGGCCAGATTCAGGAACATCAGCGGATCTTTGGTCCGGCGCAGTGCATCTTTTTTACACTGCGCCGGAGCAGCGCAGAGAGGCATGCTAGTGATTCAGGAAACTTTTTTCCTGTCTCTTGCCCCGGCGTGGCGGATTTTACACGGCGTAAGGCGGCGTAGCGCGGTGTAAGGCGGGGTAGAATAAAATGGGTGGCTCCCTATGCTAATGAATGAATGAATGAATGAATGACTTGTATAGCGCAACGCATGCAAACTGAATTGCCTCTGGGCACTTTTTCCAGCCGGTATTTGCTTGGCTGGTGCGGTCATTTTTACCCCGTAGGATCATGACACGCTAGGGACACACAGTCATACACACATATATACATATATACTGGGCCAATTTGGATGAGATCCAATTTACCTACCAGCATGTCTTTGGAGTAATGAAGCGGGACTAATGAAGCGGGGAGCGTGGCGCAGGGGTCACGCCGGGGCGCATCTTAGACCGCACATGCTCAGTGACATCCAGGGGTAAATGCCCCAATCTGCACATGCTCAGAACTGCGCCCCGGCGTGATCCCTGAGCTCCGCCGACCCACTACCAAAGCCCAGTCCATGAATCAGCCCAGACTTCCGCCCTGCAGGTGCAAATGTACTGAAGCTTTTTTTTTCCAAGCTAGGTGGTTTGCATTGTGGTGGGGCAGTTATGGCTGATGAGGAATCCTCAGGTGGGCGGATGACCAATTTCAGCCCAGAGGAGAGGGCTGTAATTATTGAGGGCCTCTCCCAACATGGGGACCGCCTCTATGTGTTGTCCAGCAAGTGTTGTTGCTCAGGTCGTTTGTAACGCTGCTGCTTTAGCTGCTCTCCAGCTGACCTCTGCAAGTTTGGCGTAAAGTTACCCCTGCTTTATAAAGGGTAACTTTCCGCTGCAAACCAGAGTTACACGCACCGGGAGTAGCCTGCGCCGGCAATTCGTAATTTGCTGAATCGGACCAACTCCCTCATTTGCATATTTAAAATAGAAAACCCAGGGCCGCGCTAGTTCAGACCAGCGTAAATGGGCGCCCACGCGTGGAAATGTCCAAACGAAAAAAAAAAATCTACGTTACGGCGTAATATTGTTTGCTGAATACGGCGCGGAGATACGCCGGCGCAAATTGGCATTTACGCCGCGCATCTCAGTCTACACCGGCGGAAATTGTTCCTGAATCTACCCCACTGTGTTTTCTAGGTGGATCTCTCTCTACTAGATCTGGTTATCTACATTTTTAGAGTAGTCAAACATACCTTGCTCTGCAGGCAATGAATCCTACTTATGTTGTACATGGTCTACATGGCAGTTTCTACCCAGTTCCTTCCATGACACTCTTTAGCAAGAAGATTCTTTCTTTCATCTCAACTTTCAGATATCCACTCTATCAGAAATCCTCTGGTCCCTGGCACATGCCCCAGGCTGAGTAAAGGCCCAAGTTATGAGACACTTTAAATACACATCCTTCCCAGGCATAGACAAGGAGAAAGTGCTTCAAATATGTATTATCTCCCAAACCATATCCCTCTAACAACAACATTGGGTCAGATACTTTATTATGATTCATAGATTTCCCATCCCATACTTCTTACTAACACCTCCTACACAGTAACAAGCAGGAACAGTCCACCTACTGAGATGAGGAAATGCCTATAGACTAGAGCTTAGAAATAGGTAAATAACAACTCAACAAATCCTAGCAACAATGCACACTCAATTTAATTAGGAACATAACAGCACAGGGCAGAAGTAAAATGTAAAATCTACAGTAGCATATGCAGTGCAGGGATCAGGAGTAATACACACAACATAGCATATACAGCATATACAGTGTAGCAGGGGTCAGGAGTATAATCTACAATATAACCGACCCTGATATTATATACCACCACTGCGCCAATGAAAAGAAGTGTGATTTTTAATAAATTGGTCATTACTATTTTACACTATTGGAACACTTTTTTTCACTTTACATGTGTAGATATACCTTGAGCTGAAACACAAGTATATGGTTGATGGTCGTTTAACCCTCTAGAGGTGTAATTAGTAAGCTCTTGAGCCGAACACGAGAGTGGGAGGCATTAACAGCTGGTGAGTGCAATTTCAGAGGGGAGTGTGGGAGCGGTGTGGTGGAAGATTTTAAGATTTAAGAAGATTGAATCTTGCTTGGATTATCACTTCACCTTATGGACTATTATTTATATAATTGTATTATTTATTTGCCATATGTCACGTGGGGTTATTTGTAATAGTCACAGTGGGCCAGATTCACGTAGAATCGCGGCGGCGTAATGTATCGTAGATACGTTACACTGCCGCAAGTTTTTATCGCAAGTGCCTGATTCACCAAGCACTTGCTAGAAAACTCAGCAATCTCCCTCTCACCAGCTCTTTCATTTCTTAGGCCCCGTACACACGGCCGAGGAACTCGACGTGCCAAACACATCGAGTTCCTCGGCCAGTTCAGTCCTGAAGCCGCCGAGGAGCTCGGCGGGACGAGAGCTCCCATAGAACAACGACGAAATAGAGAACATGTTCTCTATTTCCTCGTCGAGCTCCTCGTCGGCTTCCTCGGCGAAATTGTACACATGGCCGGGTTTCTCGGCAGAATTCAGCCAGAAACTCGGTCGGAAGCTGAATTCTGCCGAGGAAACTGGTCGTGTGTACGGGGCCTGACTTACAGAAATCAGCTTTCATCGCTGAGGAGGCACTGTCCGGTCCACCCACCACACAAAAGCATAGACTAAGCTGAATAGCCTTGGAGTGGGGGAAAGATGTAAATATAAATGAGCCACTTATTGGCTTGCATATGAATTAGCTTTGATGATTTTTGCGTATCAATGAGCCACCATAGAACTTGCATAAGAAAGTGCTGTGGCCACAGCATAACAGGGACAGGGCTGCTGGGTAGAGGTAGAGACAGACAGACTTAGCTCAATGCTGTGATCCCAGGACACAACATTCCAGGAACAACTTAAAAACAGGACTGTCCAGGCAAATAGGACAGGGCTATGTAAATCTCATGTCTGGAAGAACAGTAATGCAAATCACTTGGAAGGTAAAACAGTGTCCATTGAATGAATGAATGAATGAATGAAAAATTTATATAGCGCGGCACATGCGAACTGAATCGCCTCTGGGCGCTTGTTGTTTGTGTCTCATGCCTATCAGAAAAGCAGGGTTTTGATCTGCCTTCTGAAAGACAGGTGGTTTTGCTCCAACCGAATGCTGGTTGGTAAAGCATTCCAAAGCCTGGGGCCCTGAAAAGCAAACCTTCTTTCTCCTTTGGACTTGTATTTGGTTTTAGGAACCTTGACCAGATTTTGGTCGGTGGATCGCAGAATGCGGTTGCAATTGTGCGGTTTGATCTTGTCGCATAGATATCTAGGAGCCTTCCCATGGATGCACTTATGTGTCAGGCAGAGTGCTTTGAATGCAATTCTGTCTTTCACTGGCAACCAGTGAAGGGATCTCAGCGAAGGTGAGATTGATTCCCAAGATTTTTTCCCAGTCACAAGTCTAGCGGCCGTATTCTGTACGACTTGAAGACGAGCGATTTGGTACTTGGGGAGCCCGAGGTAAAGGGCATTTGCATAGTCCAGTCTGGAATTCACGATTGTTCCCACCACGACTGCTATGTCTTCTTTGGGAATAAATGGAATAAGTCTGCGTAGAAGGCGCATCAAATGGTGCGTCCCGCTGACTACTGACCCTATTTGTGCGTCCATTGTCATGAAGGTGTCAAACGTGACTCCTAGACTTCTGACTTTGGAGCTAGGGGAGATGGTCTGACCCAGGATGGGCGAAGGTGTCCAGTTTGTTGTCGGTTGACTCTTCCGACTGGCATTGAACATAAAGAGTTCTGTTTTAGCGCTATTGAGTTTGAGATAACTCTTAGTCATCCAGTTTTCTATTGAAGAGAGACATTTCTCTAATCTGAGATGATGATCCTTTTTTTGGCAGATGCGAAAGTACAACTGCGTGTCGTCTGCATAAGAGTGATAGAGTAGTTCTTGGCTACTGATAATATCAAAGAGAGGACGAAGATAGATATTAAACAGCACCGGTGATAGGGGGGATCCTTGGGGGACCCCACATGGCACCGCGCGTTTTTCTGACGTGAAAGATCCCAGTTTCACTGTTTGTGAACGGTTTCCGAGAAAAGAGGAGAACCATGGTAAGGCATCTTCTGAGACTCCGGCGACTTCTGTTAGTCGTCTCAGTAGCAATTTATGGTCTACTGTGTCAAAGGCTGCGCTTAGGTCCAGCAGAACCAGGAGACACGATTCTCCTTCGTCTGCGGCCTCGAGCGCATCATCCCATATTTTCAGTAAGGCCGTTTCTGTCCCGTGTCCGGGACGGAACCCGGATTGAAATGGATCGAGTAGGTTGTGGGTATCCAGATGCTGTTGCAGCTGATTTACCACCACTTTCTCCATTATCTTGGACAGAGCATTTAGACCTGTTATGGGACGGCGGTGAGTTGGGTCCATGGGATCCAAATTAGGTTTTTTCAAGATCGGCAGGATTGTGCCCTCTTTCAGCAGGGAAGGCACTATGCCTTCCTTAAATGACTGATTTATAAGCTGTGTGATCGGAGGCGCCAGGATGTCGGCACATTCCTTCAGTAGCTTGGTGGGAATGATGTCATTGGGTGCTGTGCTGTTGCGCAGCGCACCAATGAATTTTTTTGTGGTATCAATGGAGATGGGTTCCAAAGTGAACTTAGTTGATTGTAGAGGCGTTCCGTCGGTGTTTTGATTGAAGAGGGGGCTGAGTGGAGTATTGTTTTGCCGAATACTTACCCGAATTTTTTCAATTTTGTTGATGAAGAAATCCGATAGTTCATTGCAGAACTCTTGGGTGTCTGAAGTGGGGACTTCAAGACATCCCGGATTCATGGTCTGGGTGACCATCTTGAAGAGTTCACGTGGGCGATTCATTGCGCTATTAATCACCGTGGAAAAGTGAAGTTTCTTGGCTTTGAAAATTTCCTTGTGATATCGTGTAGTTACTGCTTTGTAGAAGTTGAGGCGGTCTTCTGAAGGACTTCTTATCCAGGCGGCTTCCGCCCTTCTGCGCTCTTGCTTCAATAGCGACAGCTGGTTATTGAACCAGCTGGACTTTTTTGCCCGGCTGCGGACTTTGCGCTTTGGTGCTGCTAAGTCGGCTGACTGTAACAGAGCTGCATTTATGGCATCCAATGTATCTGAGGCTGCTAGCTGAGGAGGAATAGCCCCAATTCGGTTTCCCAGGGTAGATCTGAAGAGTTCCGAGTGGAGCTTCCCCTGAGATCTAGCCCAGTGTATTGTCACCGGCATGGGTACTTTCATGACTAGTGGAATTCTGGGAATTATGAAGCTAATTGCATGGTGGTCTGTCCATGGCAGAGGTTCAATACCCAGAATGTTTATTTTCAGATTTTGTCTGAAAATTAGGTCGAGAGTGTGACCTGAAGCATGCGTGGGTCCGCATATAAGTTGCTGAAGACCTAACCCTTCCAGGTGGTCGATGCAGGCATCCGCGATGGGATCCTGTGAGGAGTTGGCCCACAAATTGAAATCCCCGAGTAGCAAAAGATGATTGCTGTTAAGGGAGTAAGTGGATATGAACTCCGTTAATGCTGAAATCAAATGCGATTTTGGCCCAGGGGGCCTATAGCAGAGGAGAATGTGAACGGTCTCCTGAGAGTGAGCTTGAAGTTGAAGCGTGAGGGTTTCCATAAAAGGTAGAGGATTTTGAAGGACCGGTTTAGTGATTGCAATATGAGACTTATGAATCACCGCCAGGCCTCCTCCTCTTTGCCCTATTCTATTTTCCGTTAGGATATGATAATTTGCTGGTACCAGTTCTCCAAGAATGGTGTTGCAATCGTCTGACAGCCAACTTTCTGTAATGAAGAGGCAGTCTAGATCATTTTGTAGTAAGAAATCATGGATTTCTGATCGGTGTTTAACTGCTGATCTAGTGTTAAGCAACGCACATGATATGTGCTTGAGCTGTGTTGAATGGTTGAAATTTTTGATGATCGATCGTCGATCGATTCTCAAAAGTTGATCTGATTTTAAGGCTTTTTTGGTGACGGCAGGTAATATTGTTGCGAATTGTCTCAGCCCCCAAATGGTTTCCGCAGAGTATCGCAATTTAACCATTGTTGCCAGTCACCGTGGGCGGGGGTGGGGGTGATCGGTGAGAGAGGATTCGCAGAATCCTCGCTCTCAGCAATCCTTGGTCCAGAGGAAGGCAAAAAAACCCTGGGCAAGCTGGCCAATGTGCTGCGGCAGGGAAAAAAATTCCTTCCTGATCCCAAAGGCGATCGGCTCAAGCCCTGGATCAAAGACAGCTGAACTTAATGAGGGGAAAAAGAGGGGGGGGGATGCTGGGTGTCACTGTTGCTGGGGTGCACCAAGATGGCCGCCAGGCAAAGACACAGGACCCAGGCTGGGGGGGCAACCAGGTTGGTAAGAAAATGATTCCACCGATCTGGTTGCTTAGCAGGGGGGTGGAGGGGACCACTGGGGGTGCAGGGGCGATAATCAGAAAGACCCGCACTATTGGTGGCAGGCGCAGGGAGAAAACGGACGGAGCGCCGGTAGGCCGCGGCTGAAGCCGCGGACTTTCCTGAGGCGCGGCGGCCGCGGAAAGTAGCAGGCTGGCGCGGGCGTGTAAAAAACGCCGAGAAGCGCCGAAAATACACCCAGGTGGGGTGTCTAGGGGCCACCACAATCGTGGGTGGCCGTGCGAGTGGGGATGCCGAGCCCAAGAGGGGAATAGAGAGCCGCAGTGAGGGGTCTGAGGGACGGCTGCCCTGAGAAGGACGGCCGTCAGTGGTTCCCCTGGATGGTAGGCCCTGAGAGGCAGGGTCTTACCTGCGGCGAATGAAGGAGTCCACGAGGAGAGAAGAGAGCTGGATTCCTGGATTCCTGGATCCTAGTAGTTCCTAGTAGCTGTTCCCTGTGCAGGACAGGTAATGGTAGTCTGCCTAGTAGCTGACTGTCAGGTCTGGGTGGGAGCAGGCTCGTAACGGAAGGTCCGAAGCACCCTACTCCACCTCTGACACTGACTGACTGACTGACTGATTGATGTATATATTCTGCATATTTAGCTGTTTGTCTGGTTTATCTTTAGGCTTTAACCATTCAAATACTGAGGATATATATATATATATATATATATATATATATATATAGTGGGCCATATTCTGAGTATAGTTACGACAGGGTATCTCAGGATACTCCGTCGTATCTCTCTTTTTTGGCCCGCGTATCTATGCAAGTGATTCTTAGAATAATTTTCGCATAGATACGCTTAAGATCCGACATGTGTAAGTCACTTACACTGTCGGATCTTAAATGTAATTACCCAGCCGGCTGCTAGGTGGCGTTTACGCTTCCCGAACAAATTTGCGTTGCGTAACCGTCGCTAACGTCGTTTGCGTAAGCATAAGGTTACCCCTGCTATATGAGGGGTAACCTTACGCTAGTCCCACGTATGGCATGTTTAGTATGGCGTCGGGTCCGCGTCGTCTTTTCCCGTCGGGTACGTCGTTTCCCTAAGTCGTTTTTGAATACGACTTTACATCAATGACGCACACGTCAGCGTCATTGACGTTTTACGCCGAGAACTGGAGCATGCGCACTGGGCTATTTTAAGCCCGGCGCATGCGCAGTTCGTTCGAATCGGGGGCGCGCTTAATTTAAATACAAGCCGCCCCCTTGGATTTACGCGGGGATACGCCGGGCCAATTACACTACGCCGCCCCAAACTACGGAGCAAGTGTTTGGGGAATACAGCACTTGCTCCTGTAGGTTGGGGTGGCGTAGTGTAAATGGCTTACGCGCCGTCCGCCTAAAATGTACAAGAATATGGCCCACTGTATGTATATATATATATATATATATATATATATATATATATATATATATATATATATATATATATATATATTACACAATGTGGGGGTTAAAATGGAGCTGATAGGGGGAAGGGAAGGATAACTTGCTGATGGGGCCATGAATGATGTAAACCAGTTGTTTTGCCTGGCACTTGGAAGCATCATTTTGATCATCTGACACAGCTACATAAATATTTTTGGGTCTAAACCCTTTTTGACAAGTAAAATTGTTACTTTCTGTAAAAATATTGTTTGTAGAAAATATGCTTTGCTAGCCTGGTAAGTCCTGTCCTGTCTTGTTGGCACTATCTACTGTATTTGCACTTTATTTATCATTACTCTTTTGTTGGTCAATAAATGAATATGCACAAGTACTGTAATTTTATTTGTCTTTGTTGTTGCTAACCATTATTTTTCAGATGACACCAGTTTAATTTAGGCCTGGTTTACACTGGTGCAATTTTTGGATGTGACTTGTGTTTCATGACACTAGAAACCATTATTTTCTATGGTTCCCATTTGCATCGATACAGCATGGCATGTGTTTGGAAAAGGTGACAGATGTACTGCTGCATGGTTGTTGCATGATTTTAGCCCATTGATTTCAATAGAAATACACCAAAAACTCATGTAAAACGCATGTTCATGTATTTTTTATTGTGTTTAATTGTGTTTTGTGTTGGTTGTTAGGAGCTGGAACCTGTTGTCCTATCAAACAGTGACTCATTCATGCTGTCAGCCAGGTATTCCCAGTTGACAACAGAATGCAAACAAAGGGGCTGTCATTAAAATGAATGATAAAAAACAAAAATGGCATGGGGGGTCCCCACACACTCTATACCAAGCCCTTAGGTATGGTATGGATTTTAAGGGAGACCCCACGGCAAAAAAAATGGTATGGAGGTCCCCCAAAATCTGCACCAGACACATTTTGAGCATGCAGTTTAGCAGTGGTAAATAAAGACACAAACACAGTTGATAAGTCCTTTATAAAAAGATGACCCCGTCCTCTTATGATGTAATTTACCAAACTTGGACATGTTGGTCAATGACATCACCAGGTGGCCACGCTCCTTTTTTACTTAAGTGGCAGGGAGAATCACAGGTATGATTTTTTGCGAGGAAAGCAACAGGATCGGTCGGGTGTTGGCAGGTGGTATGTTTTTTGTGCAGGCCGGCAGTCGACGTTCATCTGCATGTGGATCTGCATTGCTGGATGGCGTGATTCACAATGAATGTACAACATGGGACAATCTTTTTAACTTTTTAAAATAACGAACTTGTCAAAAACTTTTTGGGTTTTTATTTACCACTGACATTTTTGTGTAAGGAGTGAGGGTGGGGCATACTCATTAAGTTTAGGGGCCAATATTGGGATCCCTCTTATTGTTAAAGGGGGCTTACAGATTCTGATAAACCCTCTATGCCAGATCCCCACAACCACCAGGTTGTTCCCCATCAACATAAAGTACCCCTCCATATTGAGAGCACATGGCCTGTTATGCTTCAGGAGGTGGAGGGGCCACATGCTTGCTGCCCTTGCTTCCCTGATCTGCTAGTCTGCATGATGCATAAGTAAGGGTCTGGTATGGAATTTGGGGGGGGGGGGGGGGCATGCCATTCTTTTGTTGTTTTTTGGTGTAGGGTCCCTCTAAAATCCATAGTAAACCAATTTTTTTTAAATGATGGCTCTTTTGTTTACACTCTCCTGTCAGTTTGTAATCCCTGAGTGACTGGTTGTTAGGATGCTGGAGGATGCCAGCTCCTTAACAACTAGCATTTGTGTTTTGAGCAGTCCCCTCCCAACAGAAATCTGCGGTAGCATAAAAAACGCATCAAATACAAATGAAAATTGAATCAACTCAAGTAGCAGCTAAATATGAATATTATTTTCATTATATAATATATTGCTCAGTATCCTATATGCAAATTTGCATAAAAGTGTTAAACCATTTTTTTTCTGTAAAATATTGCTAGCTTCTGGTTGCCAATAACTGTGGGATTCTGTGACGTTTCTAGAGAAGAACAGGGAAAATAATAATTTTTGGTGGATATAAAATAATGATTCACGTGGAAAAATATACCATTTCATAAGTAATACATGTTTTTAATAGAACTAATTTCTTTTTGCGCAATAAAACATTTAGTGAGTTTTAAATCATATTTTCTACTCTAAGAATGAACACGGTAATGAAAACGCTGCATACATTATGCTTTAGTGAATGGACCCTTAGGTCCATTAAAGTTAAGTAGGTAAGATCTTGCAGGGAAAATGTTTTTTGTATTTTTCTAATCTGAACTTAGAGTTACAGCTTTGCAAAAGCTTTAATAATTTTGATAGTACAATGAAGTTTAAAACAAATGCTGTTCAAAAGAACTTTATCAAAATGGTATCTGATGCAATCAGTGTTAAAAAAATGCCTTTTTCATTTACACAATGTATCCATATCCCTATGCAGATCTAAGTTGTAGCTGGTAATTACTTCTGCATTTCAGCTATTTTAGTTGTGTGATTTACAAAATTTAAGTCAAGTGTAGTAGGTTTATGCAATACAATACTGCCATCTAGTGTTATATTTATCATAAGACAAGTTCCTTTTTTTTCTTACAGGAATAAAAGGCAAAACGGCAATAGTGGTTATGTTTTCCCTAATAATTCTGACCAAGTACATTTATGTATACTTTTTTATGCTTTTAAAATATACATTTGATTTACCCAAATACTCCTTGAAATTGAAGCCATGGCTCGTTCACCCATGCTGCACTATATGATTGTTCCATTTTCATTCTCATAATTTGCACGACCAATGCTGTGTACTGTATGTAGCCTCTCCTAAAGTACAAGGATACATGAGATATGCTGCTTAGCAGTTTGACATCACCTCTCTCTGATCCTGAACTACTGTGATCCAGAATTCCTGCAATATCTATTGTGTCTAACAATATTTGTTATCTGACGTAATACATGATGGAACCATAACTGTATTACCTTGGCATGTAAATTTTACTCAATAAAGAACAATAAAAACACAAAAAATAATTATATTTAATAATTATTTTTTAATGCATATATTTTTTTAAATACCATTGTTATATTTTAAAGGCAAAAAGTTGTCAGTGCATAATAAATATAGAATACGTGAATCAACCTGTCATAAGTTAAAAGCTTGCAGATAAATGTTGATTATAACTGAATTTTTCATTTGATTATAACTTGATTTTTTAATTTGTATTTTTTTTTTTAATAATTATATTTTAAAGGCAAAAAGCTGTCAGTGCATAATAAATATAGAATACCGTATTTCCCGGCGTATAAGACGACTTTTTGGATGCAAAAAAATGCATCCAAAGTCGGGGGTTGTTTTATACGCCGGTGACAGTCTCCGTGCTGCGAGTGACAATGATTTAAAAGCCGCTCCTTCTTCTCAGAATGTCCTGTGATAGGCGGAACACAAATCTTCCCAGCAGCGCCTCTGTTCTGTGTTCCTCCTATCACAGATGCCTTCTCATCCTCGGACGAGAGGACGTCCGTGATAGGTGGAACACAGAACAGAGGCGCTGCTGGGAAAATTTGTGTTCTGCCTATCACAGGACACGCTGAGAAGAAGGCGCGGCTTTCAAATCATGGACGCTCGCAGCACGGAGACTGTCACCGGCCTGGAAACAAATCAGCAAAATGTGAGTGATGGCACTGTTGGCACAGTGGGGGAAAGTAATGGCCCAGTGGGGGGAAAGTGATGGCACAGTGGGGGCAAGTGATGGCACAGTGGGGGCAAGTGATGGCACAGTGTGGGCAAGTGATGGCACAGTGTAGGCAAGTGATGGCACAGTGGGGGCAAGTGATGGCACAGTGGGGGCACGTAATGGCACAGTGGGGGCACGTGATGGCACAGTGTAGGAAAGTGATGGCACAGTGTAGGCAAGTGATGGCACAGTGGGGGCAAGTGATGGCACAGTTGGGGCATGTAATGTAATGGCACAGTGAGGCATGTAATGTAATGGCACAGTGAGATTTGAAAAAAGCCTGTTTCTGTCAGCGGTTCCAGCTACCCCTCAGCTTCCAGAAAGACTAGTATGAAGGGGGTAGTCTTATATGGCGAGTATATCCCAAAACCAACATTTTTCCTGGAAAATTAGGGGGTCGTCTTATACACCCAGTCGTCTTATACACCAGCAAATACGGTAAGTGAATCAACCTGTCATAAGTTAAAAGCTTGCAGATAAATGTTAATTATAACTGTGCTAGCATTTGGGCTAGATACAATTGTTCTTCATTTAAGAGATGCAACAGCTTTGCTTTCTGTATATAACAGGATGCTTAGTATATTTTAAATGTAAGAACCAATCTATTATAAAAAAAACTCTCATTAGATCAGACTATCTCAGTAGATCATTTAACCTTGATACATGTATGTACAGTATGTGTGTATGTGTGTAAAGGCATAAAATTGCCTTTTTGACAATGCATGCACATTCCCATCTTTTACCTACAGGGCAGCATAAACCACCAATGTTGAGTTACATCACATGAACATTGTATGCGCCGCAACAGAATAAAACCTGCCCCTGACCCCTTCTTAATTTGGGGTCTGTTTTGAATAAAAATCTGTTTCATCTTAATATAAATGTGTCCCATCTTCAGTAATAAATCTGCTCAAAATTACAGCCAATGTGTCACAAATGCACATAAAATCTGTCAAATAGACTTTGCTAACTGAAAGGTAGCCTACTTTGCATTTAATGTTGTCACTAATCAGTTTGATAAATGTCCATTAAAGTAGTGTAAACCTCAGACATGAAATACGAACAAAGCATATGTGTACTTGTTTCAATTAAGAGCACTAAGCGTCATTTCTACCTGCTGATTCATTCCTCTGCAATTAGCATGAGTCAATTCTGACAAGTTTTCCTGACACAAAAAGAAAAAAGATGACAAGAGAGGGATCTCTAGCCAGTGACTGCCTCAGCTCTGTTCCAGTGTTCTGTTTGGAGGGGGGTGTCGCTTCCCTCCAATCAGCTCTCGGCACTTTGAACTGATTTAGAGAAGAGAAGACTGCAGATAAACAGGTATAACTTATGTAGGAGGACTTGTTTCATCTCTGTGTATTACCTGAGACCAGTCACATCACTGGGTATACTGTATGTAAGGGTTTGCAGCCACTCCAATGCTGTTATTTCCTCCAGCAGTCCAAAACAATATAATAATATAACAAAGGAAGAAAGTGCTGCCTTAAAAATTGTGTTTTGTTTCAGTAATTATATTGTAAAAGGAAGGAAACAAAGATGGAGAAATTGTTGTTATGGTCTACTTTAACTATCAGTAAGGGATGCTGGCAGGTGCTTCCAGTTGCACCAGTATTCTGAGAGATTCCATGGAGGGCATTCAGATTAGATTATTTACTTTGGAAAAAACATAGCAAATAACAAAATAATAATACAGCATATACAACTGCTATACAAGCTGTGTTGTTTAAAATTACCTTTCCTTTGTAATCTGCTGCACTTTTATTTTACTGTAAAATGCAATGTAATTTGGCAACCCTGAGGTCTTCCGTACACAGTTGGCTCAAAGACAGCGCTCCAGAAGGCGCAGACTGTATCCTTCTTCACCTAACGACGGATTTCACATTGAGATCTACCAGGATGCAGTTCAGGGCCATCCGTGACCCCTCGCCGGGACCGCCAAAAGGTTTAAACCTACGCATATCAATCTGCCTGTAAGTGGTACTATAGATTGTTCCTGGTTTTGACTTCCTCTTTTTTGTTTTTTTGTTTTTTGTTTTTCTTTTTTGCTCCTTTGTTAACTTTATTGAGGCCCTTATGCATACCGGAATTCCTACTGCATTGGCACACGCATGATGCCGAATGAGCCCCTGGAATTGAACTTTAACATACGTGCAGGTAATACTTGCCCATGTCCCCATATTAAGCTTCAGACTGTTAGCATCCACATTGATGCCATGAGATGTTTCTGATACCACTTTGCCTTGCAGAGACAATACTCCCTCAAACCTACCAATACCACTTTTGACCATAAAACCCAGCTGAGTATGTCTGCTATGTAAATGGAGATAGTGATTTTACCACATATGACGCAAGGCTCATGTGAGCTGTGGCAGCTTTACGACCCATATATATATTTTTTCTCTTATTACTACAACATGTTATGCTGATTTCACTGCACTTATGCTTTCTATAGCGGATGAGTGGGGGGGGGGGGAGACTTGGGCCTTAGCTGGAAGGAGTTCCATTCTGAGCACCCAGATACCTTCCACAACGCAAACATTTTTAATCACATGTACACATAGATGAGACATGACAGTGGTTAAAGGAGCTTCAAAACTCCAACCACATTAAAATAATAATACCTTACCCCTTTACATTGATATGGTGCCTGTATCTCTTCTAGCAGGGGCTGAATGTGCTTCTACCTCCCTGCCCCTTGTTAAAATACTCTACCCCAGAGAGCCCTATCTCTGTGTTACATATATGCTAGTATATTATATCCTATTGTGATAAAGTTGGGAAAGTTAACACCTCCTTAAAGACGGTGAAGTGTACCTTACATTTGATTTCATTCCACTGATCATTGACACTACCAGGTTCACTTGAGCTTGCAAGGCTAAGGCCGCGTACACACGGTCGGTCCAAACCGATGAAAACGGACTTAAGGACCCTTTCATTGGTCCAAACCGATTGTGTGTGGGCCCCATCGGTCTGTAAAACTTTGGTCAAAAATTTTAGAACTTGCTTTAAAATTGAACCGATGGACGCCTAACTGATAGGTCAAAACCGATGGTTAGTATGCAAAAGCATCGGTTAAAAACCCGCGCATGCTCAGAATCAAGTCGACGCATGCTTGCAAGCATTGAACTTAATTTTTCTCTGCACGTCGTTGTGTTTTACGTCACCGCGTTGGACTCAATTGTTTTTTTAACTGATGGTGTGTAGGCACATAAGACCATCAGTCAGCTTCTTCGGACCGTTCTCATCGGATGGACCGACCGTGTGTACGTGGCTTAAGATGATAATCTCTCCTTTATGATTCCAAAGCTAAACATCCAGTCTCCTTGTTGATGGGGACAAGGGCCTTTTCCCACAACCCTGTGGGCGGGGGGCTTATCTCAATCTGGAAGCCCCCTTTAACCAGGGGGCCCCCAGATCCTGACCCCCCCCCTACTCATTCCTACTCATTCACCAAAAAGAGTGTCACAAAAGAAATAAAAACACAGACACAGTTTTTGACCATTCCTTTATTAAAAATAAAAAACAATGTCCCCCAGTGTAGATCTATCGTCAATCACATCGAAAGCTAAAGGCTCTGCATGTGTTGTGTGACAGTATCAAACAGCTAAGGGGCGGGGGCCACCCGGCGACATTACCTGGTGGCACCACCCCCAGTGATGTCACCAACCAGTGAATGCTGGGTCGGTGACATCCCAGGGGGCAGTGCTACCAGGGGATTCGCAGAGTGGCCCCGCCCCTAGTCTTTTTAAGAAAGACTCGGTAACAATGACCAGGTAATGTGAATAGCAGCAGCCAGTGAGCTTCTTTAAACTAATGACAGGCGGACAATGGCCACCACTATTCGCATATAGCCACACAGTGCATGTTTAGCTGCGGATGTCCAAGTCTTGATGCAGTCAGCTGTGTCTAGCCAGGACATCCACAGGTGAACGCTTGGTGTGCGGCTACATGTGAAACGCGGCATGGTATTTCACAGAGTTGCTCTGTGCTTGGAGGAGAGCTTCCCATGTGTGTTTGACAAGTGAAATAAACAGGCTGTTCCCCAGTTTTTTTCTTACAATCCCCTGCTAATAAATGGTAAAAACAAATTTTTATTAGATAATATACACTCTCTATAGAACAGGGTACATACGTTTGGTGGTTTCTATCAAGCTAACTTTTCGGTAGAACAAAAATAGAAATATGTCTGTGCTCAAATCTAATTAGCTTTACACATACTGTATGCATAACCTATCATGTGCATCGATCCGCTGCACACTGCTATATATTTTTACACAATTCTTGGAAACTTTGCACAAAAATAGGGATTTTTGGTTCACATGCGTTGCAATACATGTTTAAGCTGGCCAACTGCGTCAAAGTAATCCCTCTCTGGCCAGTGCTTACACTACTCTACTCTACAAACACACATTACACACCACACACTACACACTACAAACCACACGCCACACGACACACTACACACACACACACGACACACTACACACACAGAGCTAGGTGGTTTCTCTGTAGAACAGGGTACAATATGCTTTGTCGGTTTCCATCAAAAGTCTCTGCAGAACAGGAAAAGAAGCTTGGCTGTTTCCATTAACAGTCTCTGTAGAACAGGATACAAAACTTGAATGCTGTAATGTAGCTATGAAATGAAGGCATCTTCTGGAATGTCCTGGTGTGCCTGTAAAATATAAAAAAATTATGGGCCAGATTCACAGAGAGATACGACGGTGTATCTCCTGAATAAAGTGAAATGATGAGCGCAAAAATTGATGAATAGTAAATAATAAACAATAATGAATATACATAAGATCCCCAATCAAGGGGAAAGAGCCAATGAGTGAATAAATTGTGTCCTCAATAAAATTATCACTCAAATCACTGTAGCAGTGATAACAAACAATAGAGCAGTGTCCTGTGTTTATAAATAAAAGGAAAAATAAATGTCCCAAAGTAATCCACAATGAACTTGTGCATCCAAATAGAAGTGATCAAACATATGTGTCCCAAAGTGATCGACAATGAACTTGTGCATCAAAATAGAGATGTTAAAACACGATCCCACCGGCAGCTGAGCTCACGGAGCGCTTACCTTTCCAATGTGTTAAATCAGCGTGTGGAAACTCGGATGGAGACTTTCAAAACTTCCCTCTACTCAGATGAGGTAATACGATCCTCTGTGATGTTGCTTGGAGAACGTCAGCCCTCACTGTGGGTGGTCCGGGGCTACACCAAAATGGAGGCTCCGTATACGGAGCATGCACAGGCAGTCAACGAGGTGTATAAAAGGAGGAAAAGAAAGAGGGGGCTCCAAATGGTGAAATACTTCTTGGCAAACAGAAATTTATTGGTCCAAATAGTAAAATGCTCAACAGGAGCTTTAAAAATCAAACGTAAAAACGGCAAGTATCGAATGTGCGGACGGGACTAAACGTCACTTCCGGTCACGTCTAAACAGGGCCTTACGCGTTGCGTCACGTCACGTGACTTCATCAGAGGCTGGTGATTGGCTAGACGGAATCTCTTTAAATAGGCTAAGAAACGGAAGTTAATAGCGGCCATTTTTAAAGATAAAATGACCATCGAATCTACCGCGGCCATCTTGCATATGGGAAACATATAAATGGCAGGTTAACAGGTCATATTAAAACAAGTATTGGCAAGCAAAATGGTATAAGAACATCTTAATCCTCACATAAATTTAATAACTCATATGGGGAATATAGCCTTATAGTAATAATATTAAAATAGTATGAGTTAAATATTTATATTAAAATAATATGGAGCAAGGATTAGAATAAATTGCAAAAATAATAAAATGATTATAAAATTATGTTGTAATTAAAATAGGTATGGACCATATAAAAGTTGCACGGATCAAAAGCTTAAACCCCGTGATGCTTATAGTTTATATTCACGTGGGGGCTAGCTAGATAACTTCAATGGGAGGGATTTACAGGAACTAGATGACTAGGCCAACCATGATGTTAAATCCCATCCTATACAATAAAATTCATAGAGGTTAAAAATTACTTATAAAACAGTTGACATCAAAGTCCACATTCAATCCATCAGGTACTAGAGTATGTAAAGTGTGTATCCATAGGGATT
Source organism: Rana temporaria (assembly GCF_905171775.1). Classification (NCBI taxonomy): domain Eukaryota; kingdom Metazoa; phylum Chordata; class Amphibia; order Anura; family Ranidae; genus Rana; species Rana temporaria. The sequence continues at coordinate 195,397,931 of NC_053490.1, forward strand.
CTTTTTGGCTGATAGTTCTAACTAAATGTGCCCCTCTCCATGGTTTTTTGAACTTATCAATCGCCCAAAAGGATAAATCACGTGGATTTTTATTGTGGAACTTTTCAAAGTGTCTACTGACATTGTGTTTATCAGAACCCTTCAAAATATTCTTGATGTGTTCTTTAATGCGGACCATTAATGGCCTTTTGGTTCTGCCTACGTATTGTAAATTACATGTACACTGTAATACGTACACCACACCCTCAGTGTGGCAACTAATAAAGTCTTTTATGGGGTGTATTACATTGGTGTGAGTACCCAAAAATTCCGTTCTCTTTACTTGAGGACCCCTTGCGTGCAAACATGCAAAACAATATTTGCACGGAAAGAAGCCCTTTTTATTAAAAAATGTGTAGCCACTCCTAGGAGGAGGGTCAATCACGTTTTTGACCAGCATGTCTCGAACAGTCGGAGCTCTTTTATAAATGATATTTGGTCGAGCAGGCAGAATCTTCTTTAGGTGTTTATCTGCTGTCAATACATGCCAATATTTCTTAAATACTTTTTCCACATCTTTGTATTGGACATTGTAGTCCAAAATGATAACTGGTGCTTCCATTTTGCAATGTGTTCTGATATCTCCTCGTAACATCGAATTCCTGTCAAGTCCTGCTACTGTTTGGATTTGTTGCTGAATAAAATGTTCAGAGTAGCCTTTCTTTCGGAATCTATCTCCAATAAATTCAGCTTGGGTTAGAAAGTCTGTCTCATTCGTGCAGTTCCGCCGAATGCGTACTAACTGCCCTTTCGGGATATTTAATAGCCATGATTTATAGTGGCAGCTTTTTAATGATAAATAGCTGTTGGTGTCAACGCTTTTGAAATGCGTTTTAGTGTAAAGTGTGTTTTCTGTAATCGTGATATCCACATCAAGAAAACTGACTGTTTTCTCACTGATATTGACCACCAACTTAATGTTTTGGTCATTTGAGTTGAGTCGTATGAAGAATTCTTCCAAAGAATTTTTTGAACCTTTCCAAACAATCAGCACATCATCGATGTATCTTTTGTACAGGATTAATTCTGGTGGGGTGTTAGAGTACACTGCATTTTCTTCCCACTGTGCCATAAAGGCGTTTGCCACCGACGGAGCAAATTTAGCTCCCATGGCTATGCCTGTTTGTTGATTGTAATAAGATTGGTTATACCAAAAATAATTGGATTTTAAACAGAACTCTAAGCACTTAATCAAATATTTACGTTGCTTGCAGGCTAAGATGGTATAGTTTTTCAAGAGCCACTTGGTTGCACTGCAGGCTTGATGATGTTTCACGATGGTGTACAGAGATGACACATCTGCAGTGGCTAGTATTGTATTCCCTTCTGAGACAGGAATGTCTTCTAATATTTGGAGAACATGTTTTGTATCTCTCAAATAGGCCTTTGTTTGCTGAACAGCTGGTTGCAAGAAATGGTCCAAATATTGACCCATCCTTGCAGTCAGGGAATCAATCCCATTAACGATCGGCCTACCCGGAGGATTGTTCTTATCCTTATGTAATTTTGGGATAGTGTAAATGACAGGGATTCTGCAGGTTTCAGGTAACAAATAAATGGCCTCTTTTTTGTTTAGGATATCCTTTTTCTTGCCTAAATGAATGAGTTGTTTCAGTTGTGTTTTATATTTAGCAATGGGATTTCCTAATAATTTTATATAAGTATCCTCATCTTCAAGTTGTTTAAGTTGTTGAAGATGAGGATACTTATATAAAATTATTAGGAAATCCCATTGCTAAATATAAAACACAACTGAAACAACTCATTCATTTAGGCAAGAAAAAGGATATCCTAAACAAAAAAGAGGCCATTTATTTGTTACCTGAAACCTGCAGAATCCCTGTCATTTACACTATCCCAAAATTACATAAGGATAAGAACAATCCTCCGGGTAGGCCGATCGTTAATGGGATTGATTCCCTGACTGCAAGGATGGGTCAATATTTGGACCATTTCTTGCAACCAGCTGTTCAGCAAACAAAGGCCTATTTGAGAGATACAAAACATGTTCTCCAAATATTAGAAGAAATTCCTGTCTCAGAAGGGAATACAATACTAGCCACTGCAGATGTGTCATCTCTGTACACCATCGTGAAACATCATCAAGCCTGCAGTGCAACCAAGTGGCTCTTGAAAAACTATACCATCTTAGCCTGCAAGCAACGTAAATATTTGATTAAGTGCTTAGAGTTCTGTTTAAAATCCAATTATTTTTGGTATAACCAATCTTATTACAATCAACAAACAGGCATAGCCATGGGAGCTAAATTTGCTCCGTCGGTGGCAAACGCCTTTATGGCACAGTGGGAAGAAAATGCAGTGTACTCTAACACCCCACCAGAATTAATCCTGTACAAAAGATACATCGATGATGTGCTGATTGTTTGGAAAGGTTCAAAAAATTCTTTGGAAGAATTCTTCATACGACTCAACTCAAATGACCAAAACATTAAGTTGGTGGTCAATATCAGTGAGAAAACAGTCAGTTTTCTTGATCTGGATATCACGATTACAGAAAACACACTTTACACTAAAACGCATTTCAAAAGCGTTGACACCAACAGCTATTTATCATTAAAAAGCTGCCACTATAAATCATGGCTATTAAATATCCCGAAAGGGCAGTTAGTACGCATTCGGCGGAACTGCACGAATGAGACAGACTTTCTAACCCAAGCTGAATTTATTGGAGATAGATTCCGAAAGAAAGGCTACTCTGAACATTTTATTCAGCAACAAATCCAAACAGTAGCAGGACTTGACAGGAATTCGATGTTACGAGGAGATATCAGAACACATTGCAAAATGGAAGCACCAGTTATCATTTTGGACTACAATGTCCAATACAAAGATGTGGAAAAAGTATTTAAGAAATATTGGCATGTATTGACAGCAGATAAACACCTAAAGAAGATTCTGCCTGCTCGACCAAATATCATTTATAAAAGAGCTCCGACTGTTCGAGACATGCTGGTCAAAAACGTGATTGACCCTCCTCCTAGGAGTGGCTACACATTTTTTAATAAAAAGGGCTTCTTTCCGTGCAAATATTGTTTTGCATGTTTGCACGCAAGGGGTCCTCAAGTAAAGAGAACGGAATTTTTGGGTACTCACACCAATGTAATACACCCCATAAAAGACTTTATTAGTTGCCACACTGAGGGTGTGGTGTACGTATTACAGTGTACATGTAATTTACAATACGTAGGCAGAACCAAAAGGCCATTAATGGTCCGCATTAAAGAACACATCAAGAATATTTTGAAGGGTTCTGATAAACACAATGTCAGTAGACACTTTGAAAAGTTCCACAATAAAAATCCACGTGATTTATCCTTTTGGGCGATTGATAAGTTCAAAAAACCATGGAGAGGGGCACATTTAGTTAGAACTATCAGCCAAAAAGAATCCCTATGGATACACACTTTACATACTCTAGTACCTGATGGATTGAATGTGGACTTTGATGTCAACTGTTTTATAAGTAATTTTTAACCTCTATGAATTTTATTGTATAGGATGGGATTTAACATCATGGTTGGTCTAGTCATCTAGTTCCTGTAAATCCCTCCCATTGAAGTTATCTAGCTAGCCCCCACGTGAATATAAACTATAAGCATCACGGGGTTTAAGCTTTTGATCCGTGCAACTTTTATATGGTCCATACCTATTTTAATTACAACATAATTTTATAATCATTTTATTATTTTTGCAATTTATTCTAATCCTTGCTCCATATTATTTTAATATATATATTTAACTCATACTATTTTAATATTATTACTATAAGGCTATATTCCCCATATGAGTTATTAAATTTATGTGAGGATTAAGATGTTCTTATACCATTTTGCTTGCCAATACTTGTTTTAATATGACCTGTTAACCTGCCATTTATATGTTTCCCATATGCAAGATGGCCGCGGTAGATTCGATGGTCATTTTATCTTTAAAAATGGCCGCTATTAACTTCCGTTTCTTAGCCTATTTAAAGAGATTCCGTCTAGCCAATCACCAGCCTCTGATGAAGTCACGTGACGTGACGCAACGCGTAAGGCCCTGTTTAGACGTGACCGGAAGTGACGTTTAGTCCCGTCCGCACATTCGATACTTGCCGTTTTTACGTTTGATTTTTAAAGCTCCTGTTGAGCATTTTACTATTTGGACCAATAAATTTCTGTTTGCCAAGAAGTATTTCACCATTTGGAGCCCCCTCTTTCTTTTCCTCCTTTTATACACCTCGTTGATTGCCTGTGCATGCTCCGTATACGGAGCCTCCATTTTGGTGTAGCCCCGGACCACCCAGAGTGAGGGCTGACGTTCTCCAAGCAACATCACAGAGGATCGTATTAACTCATCTGAGTAGAGGGAAGTTTTGAAAGTCTCCATCCGAGTTTCCACACGCTGATTTAACACATTGGAAAGGTAAGCGCTCCGTGAGCTCAGCTGCCGGTGGGATCGTGTTTTAACATCTCTATTTTGATGCACAAGTTCATTGTCGATCACTTTGGGACACATATGTTTGATCACTTCTATTTGGATGCACAAGTTCATTGTGGATTACTTTGGGACATTTATTTTTCCTTTTATTTATAAACACAGGACACTGCTCTATTGTTTGTTATCACTGCTACAGTGATTTGAGTGATAATTTTATTGAGGACACAATTTATTCACTCATTGGCTCTTTCCCCTTGATTGGGGATCTTATGTATATTCATTATTGTTTATTATTTACTATTCATCAATTTTTGCGCTCATCATTTCACTTTATTCAAATCATTCTTTGTCGTTAGTACATTTTAGATTTGAGCTGCATTTATTAATTTATTCACATTATTGTTTTATTATCTTTTCCTCACGGTGAGAGTATTGACCAGCGCTTTAGTTTTCCCCTTTACACAGGTGTATCTCCTGATACGCCGTCGTATCTCTGACTTACACTGGTCGTATTTATGCGCCTGATTCATTGAATCAGTTACGCATAGATATGGCTAAGATCCGACAGGTGTAACTGTGTTACACCGTCGGATCTTATTTTCAATTTGAAAATGGCGCGGGGGGCGTTCCCGCTGATTTACACTGAGAAATATGTAAATCAGCGACATACGCGAATTCACGAACGTACGCGGACCCGACGCAGTGTGGTTACGACGTTTCCGTAGCGTTTTTCCCGGCATATACTTACCCCTGCTTCTATGAGGCGCAGCCAATGTTAAGTATAGCTGTCGTTCCCGCGTTGATTTTGAATTTTTTTACGTCGTTTGCGTACGCCGATTCAGAAACCCGCGCGTCGCAAGTTACGCTCACGTCGAAACCACTGACGTCCTAGTGACGTCAGTGGGAGCAATGCACACCGGGAAATATCGCGGACGGCGCATGCTCATTTAAATCGGCGCGGGGACGCGCCTGATTTAAATAGTACACTCCCCCTAGCCGCGGAATTTGAATTCCGCTGGGGGATTTGCGATACGCCGCCGCAAGTTTGGAGGTAAGTGGTTTGTGAATTACCCACTTGCCTCTCAAACTTGCGGCAGCGTATATTAAATCAGATAGATCACGCGGATCTAAAGATCCGCTGATCTACCTGAATCTGGCCCAAAGTGTGTAAGTTATGGTTGTTACCGTGCATGATGGCATGTGTTTTTAAGTTATCGGGCGGTATGATTATTTCAGATTTTAGGTGCTGAAAGCGGTACCATTATTTTGCATGGAAATTTGGCGTTTTATATTGTAGGCCTGTGATTCTTAGAAATAACTCACTTAAATCTGTCCAAACAAGAGTCTAGTAGACATCCCGGGTATAATAAAATTTGAAACACAAAATCATAAATTATAATACAATAAATAAATAAAAATTATTACTTTAAATTTTTTGATGACAAATTTCCCCACAAATCACTATCGCTCAATTCTGCAAGTGATTCTAATTTATTATCGCTGTTTTCTAGCTCGTCTAAAACCACTTTTGACATAAAGGGACACTTTTTGGTTGCTATGGACAATCTCAAGTTTCCAGGCAGAAAGAACAGTTTTTATTTGATAAAACTGCATGTAGGACCCTGGGCAGACCACTAGGGACAAGGGGGGTGTGTATTTCTCTTTCGTTCATGGACGGACACAGCCTTAATCTTGACTTAGTGGGTATTAGCCTTCCATTAGGAGTTGACTAGGCAGAAACGTATCTAAAAGGTTAACTTATCATACACACCCTATAGCCCAGCCCAGGGGGCGGGCCCTCTGGGTATAACCCAGAGTTTTTTTCTGCCTAGTTCAGGAGAAGACATGGCTCCCTTCAGGCCCATGGCTTGGAGGCTGTTAGTTCAAGATGCTGGATTTTTATTTTTTATTTTTTTCCTGCGATCTTCGATCAACTGTCGACTGGCGACAGGCTGGATCTTGGATCCTTGTATTCTTCCCAGTTTCGGCCATCGAGCGTGTGCCGACCGTAGCTGTGCGCTGGATTGTCCACGACATGCCCGTCGCTCTACAGGTGGCCGGTGAGCTATACGCTCCAGGGCTTGCATACCGGTCTGCAGGACCGAGTCGCAGTAGCCTGGCCGGCAGTCATCTCCGTTACCATGCGGAAGATGCACTGTCCAGGATGCTTCCAGCATAAAACCACAGGAGGGTAAGTATTACTACCTTGCTTCGGCAAGAAAACAGAGCTGGGCATCCCTGGAGAGGTGAGTAAAGGGCTATATATTTCCCTTCTCCCCTCCTTCCCCTTCCCTCCTCCCTAGACTGCTGAGGTGGGGGTTGCCATGGGGAGCCCCACCTGAGAACCAATATAAAGTATAAGTGCATAGATATTGCTTACTTGTGTCCATGTTGTCAGCTGCTGCTTCCCTCTTTCAATGTAGAGAGCTGCATAAGAGATTCTGCGGCTGTGTGTTTGCACCATGCTGGATTGTTTGTATACCTGGTGGCCATTTTCTTGTAGCCTCTACTCAGAGCTCAGCGGCCATACTTCTGTGGTCTATATACACTACGGCGGCCATTTTCTTTTAGCCACTTGGCCTCTACTCAGAGCTCGGCGGCCATACTTCTGGGGTCTATATGCCATTTTCTTGTAGCCGCCCAGCGCTGGAGATGTTGCTCACACGGCGCCCAAGGGGGGCTGTACTGCATCTCCTGGCCGCTCAGCGGCCTGCGCGGTGCGCCCCAAGAAGGGCGCTTAGAACGGCTTTCCTCCAGCAGCAGCATCTCGCCGTGAAACTGGGGCCTCTAGGTCCTGCTCGGAGGCCATTTTTTTGTAGCCCATGCAAGTATTAAAGCACTGGTGGCCATGCTTTTGGGGCCTCAGCAGCCAAACAGAGACACGCTGCTGACTAGCAAACAAGCTGATAAGGACAACAGCCTTGTAGATAGCAGCCATTCAGCAGACTGACAGTTATATTCAGCGGACAAGAAGCAGCTCAGCTAAACGGCACTGCACTGCTGGTTCTAGGGTGGTGAGTCCTCTGCTGCAGTTAGGAGGGTGGGTTGTCCACCTTGCTTGGAATCCCTGTGTGGGCAGCATGGCGTCAGAAACAGACGTTTCTTTCCCTGAAACACCTGAGCTGGCAATTGATGCCCCTGTACCTGATGTATCGGTGGATGATATGTCGGCAATCCTAGAGGCCTTCATTGCCAAGGTGGAATCAGCGCGTGGAAAGCGCCCCCTCCCCCAGCCGACATATCTGCTTATGTGCCGCCCGGCCGAGCGGATACGAGCTTTCCCGAGCCTGAAGCTGGCCAGGCTCGGGAAAGCTAGTATCCGCTTGGCCGAGCGGCGCATAAGCAGATCCGTAATGGTGCCACCCGGCGCCATTTTTGAATAGCCGATCGAGTCAGGAGGACTTAGAAGGCAGTGACACTCGTTGGCTCGTGCAGAGGACGGAGCCGTGACAGCCCAGCGACCATTTTTTTTACGGGCACCCGATGCCCATATCGGCAATTTTAAAGCTGTTTCGGCATGTCGCCAAAACAGCTGTTTTCGGCCGATATGTATCGGCACCGATATATCGGTGCATCCCTAGAGATAACCATGGTGAATTCTTGACCTATGATGTTATACCATCTCCGTTATTCCCTTATTGTGTTGGGGTTACCTTGGCTTAAACAGCATATGCCTACTTTCCTCTGCGAACAATCAACTGTTCTGCTACATGTATTGTAAAATAACTTGTTTTCAAGTTACTCCACTACTTCATCTTGGCCCTCAAGAGATACCATTCCAGTACCTTGAATTTTCCGATGTATTCAGTGGGAAGAATGCGGAGACATTGCCTCCTCATAGGATATATGACTGTCCTATTGAGTTAGTCCCAAGTACCCCTATACCTACCGGTAAAATGTATTCCCTTTCTCAACCAGAACTTCAACATTTGAAGAAATATTTACAAGATAATTAAAAAAAGGGTTTTATTAAACCTTCTACTTCTCCTGCCAGTGCTGGTATGTTTTTTGTTACAAACAAATAGCTAGATTCACATAGAGTTAGGTTGGCGTATCAGTAGATACGCCAACCTAACTCGGAATCTGCGCTGACCTAAGTTTAAGTGTATTCTCAAACAGAGATACACTTAAAACTATCTAAGATAAGACGGCTTGCGCCGTCCTATCTTAGGGTGCAATATTTAGGCTGGCCGCTAGGTGGCGCTTCCATTGCGGTCGACGTAGAATATGTAAATCACTAGATACGCCTATTCACGAACGTACGCCCGGCCGACGCAGTACAGATACGCCGTTTACGTAACGCATTATCAGGCCTAAAGATATTCCATCAAATACTGTGTTTCCCCGAAAATAAGCCCGGGTCTTATATTAATTATGCCAACAAAAGACACAGTAGGGCTTATTTTCGGGGTAGGTCTTACTATGTAATGTGATGTCTTCTCTCCCCCTCTCCCTCCCTGCCTGTCAGGAATCCCCAGTGTGAACTGAGTTAAAATGCTTGTAAAATCCTATAATCCACTCAATTACAGTATTATATAATGTACAATGTGTGCGTTTCTGTAATATAATTGTGCCAAATACCTTTGTTATAGAGCCGCTCTGTGCTTCTGTTACCCACCGGAGCTCTCTTCCCCCGCAATTATATTACAGAAACACACATTGTACATTATATACTACTGTAATAGAGTGGATTATAGGATTTTACAAGCATTTTTAACTAGGGCTTATTTTCGGGGTAGGGCTTATATTGCAGCCCTCCTGGAAAATAATGCTAGGTCTTATTTTCAGGGTAGGTCTTATTTTTGGGGAGACATGGTAGTTGGAAGAGTAATGTTAAAGTATGGCCGCCGTTCCCGCGTCGAAATTCAAAAATGTTACGTTGTTTGCGTAAGTCGTCCGTGAATAGGGATTTACGTCATTTACGTCCACGTCAAAATCAATAGGACCATGCAGCGTACTTAGCCGCAATGCACACTGGGAAATGTAGGCGGACGGCGCATGCGCCGTTCCAAAAAAACGTCAATCATGTCAGGTCAAACAAAATTATCATAAAACACGCCCCCTCAGCCTATTTTGAATTAGGCGCGCCTGCGCCCGCCGCATTTACGATACGCCACCGTAAGTTAGGAGGCAAGTACTTTGTGAATACAGTACTTGCCTCTCTGCGCGCCCCTACCTGAATCTAGCAAAAGATGGTAGTCTCAGACCTATCATAGACAGCTTCGATGAAGCCTTTTCTTTGATAGATTTGACTTCTTGATTACTTAGGCCGCGTACACACGGTCGGTCCATCCGATGAGAACGGTCCGAAGGACCATTGTCATCGGTTAACCGATGAAGCTGACTTATGGTCTGATGTGCCTACACACCATCAGTTAAAAAAAAACGATCGTGTCAGAACACTGTGACGTAAAACACAACAATGTGCAGAGAAAAACGAAGTTCAGTGCTTCCAAGCATGCATCGACTTGATTCTGAGCATGCGCGGGTTTTTAACCGATGCTTTTGCATACTAACTATCGGTTTTGACCTATCAGGTATCAGTCCATCGGTTAAATGTTAAAGCAAGTTCTCTTTTTTTTGATAGAAGGATAACTGACCGATGGGGCCCACACACGATCGTTTTGGACCGATGAAACGGTCGACGACTTACGCCTAAGAAACCCAGCGCAGATTTGGTGGCAAGTGCTTTGTGAATCCAGTGCTTGCCTCTCTGCGCTGCGTCGGTGTAGCGTAAAGAAGATACGCTACGGCGGCATATATATGCGCCGATGTATGTGAATCCGGGCCTATGTATTTAAGGATGATTTTATTATGTATTATTTTGTAAAATAAATGTATATTTTTGTAAATTGACTTTGTAATTCATACCGTACCACGAAAGTCCATATTTCCTCCACAATATCCCATTTTTACAATCAGGTTGGCTGCTATGCATGTTGGGAGAAGGTATTTATTTGGAGAGAGTCATGTGATCTAGGTCTTCTCTGCCCATACTGCAATATGGGTGGGAGTGTTTGGAACAGTTCCTGGCTGCTAGGCTTGAAGCCCAAGGTCTATCCAGGAGTCTCCTGGCTGCTAGATCTGTTTGAGGCCTATCCAGGTGTTCAAGATTTTGCAGAGGAGAGCCTGCTTAATACCTGGAAACAATGCTGAGAGGGATGGAGTTCTAGAGAAGTACCAGAGGTGACTTCATGGACCGGGGACCCATGAGGTGGCTGGGAGAGCTTCAAGAGGGAATTTATCCAAGAAAATTCTGTATTATGCTTTGAGTAAAGTTCAGTTTCTATAGGAGACAGACTATTCTACAAAGTACAGATCGCTGGTTCCAGCTTAAAGGCTCTTTTTCCTGTATTGCTGTCTACCTTATCTCACATTTTTTTGGCTTAGAAGTCTGCCTGTCTGCTGATCGTTACTATTTTTGACTAAGGGTGTCCTATGCCCTACCCCTCTCCTGCATTTTTTATTATTTAGTGCAAAATAAACTTCTCTTTGTTCAAGCATAAAAGTGACTGGCACCCACCATGCCTAGTAGGCTGCACACTAAGTATGAATTTCGGCCCTCCCTGTTCCTGGGAGTCACCACCAAGCCCTTAGAGGTCAAAGAGACTGCTGCATTTGGCGCCCAACGTGGATATCATTATATTTTTGCTGTGGTCGCCTGTAGCAACGGACTGCAATTACACAGGAATTTTATTTGATTCTGTGGGAGAGTGGCAAGTGATGTACCTTAGAGACTGTGCTATTGTTCTTTTAAACCATGTGGGGATGAACCAAATTGTCTTTTTGCTCTTGAAAGAGTGTCAGCCTTGTCTTTTGTCACTTTGCGCCAGTGCTGAAGGGGTTAAGGCAGACACCAGAAGAGTTTTGGCACATTACATTACAGTTCAAGTCTTTAGTCCCTGGAATCTGTGACTAGGGAAAACAACTGATTGTTACTTTACAATGGAGCTTTGTGATACTCAAAACCAAGGAAAGTATCTGTCAGACTTTGGTGTGACAGAGCCAACAAGAATGTTCACACTAAAGTTTGTACCTACTGAATTCTGGGGATATAGAGGCAATATGAATCTTCAGTTAATAAACTTAAAGGTGTGCCCACTGGACTCCAGGGTTCCAAAGACAATGTATTAGTCTACTTAGGTAGTCATTCTGGGCCAGATCCACAAAAACCTGACGTAACTTAAAAAATCCAATTTAAGTTACACTGGCTTAAAGTTTCTACCTAAGTGCCTGATCCACAAAGCACTTATCTAGAAATTTCAGGCTGTGTAACTAAAATTCCGCCGGCGCAAGGCGTTCCTATTCAAATGGGGCGAGTCCCATTTAAATGAGGCGCGCTCCCGCGCCGGCCGTACTGCGCATGCGCGTCGGCCGTACTGCGCATGCGCGAAGTTACGTTACGCCGAGTTTTGAGGATCGCGACGGCTTAAAGTTGCGTCGGGGAAAAAAAAAATGACAGCGGCATGCATTCCTGAGGGAGAACTCCATGCCAATTTTCAAAGAAAAAACCGGCATGGGTTCCCCCCCCAGGAGCATACCAGGTCCTTAGGTCTGGCATGGGTTGTAAGGAGACCCCCCCACGCCGAAAAATTGACGTAGGGGGTCCCCCTACAATCCATACCAGACCCGTATCCAAAGCACGCTACCCGGCCGGCCAGGAAGGGAGTGGGGACGAGCGAGCGCCCCCCCCCTCCTGAGCCGTGCCAGGCCGCGTGCCCTCAACATGGGGGGGTTGGGTGCTCTGGGGCAGGGGGGCGCACTGCGGGCCCCCCCACCCCAGAGCACCCTGTCCCCATGTTGATGAGGACAGGACCTCTTCCCGACAACCCTTGCCATTGGTTGTCGGGGTCTGCGGGCGGAGGCTTATCGGAATCTGGGAGTCCCCTTTAATAAGGGGGCCCCCAGATACCGGCCCCCCACCCTAAGTGAATGGATATGGGGTACATCGTACCCCTATCCATTCACCTGGAGGCAAAAAGTAAAAGTTAATAAACACACAACACAAGGCTTTTTAAAATATTTTATTATTCTGCTCCGGACGCCCCCCCTGTCTTCGTTATTAGCTCAATTACCAGGGGGGGCTTCTTCTTCCACTCTCCGGGGGTCTTCTCCGCTCTCCGGGGGGGCTTCTCCGGACTCCGGGGGGCTTCTTCCATCTTCTCCCCTCTTCCGCTCTTGACTCGGCGAACCCCGGTTCTTCTGCAGCTCTCCGGTGCCTTCTTCTTCAGCGCTGGCTGCCTGCTATGTTTGTGTGTTAGCTCGATTTCAAACAGGCAGCCGGCGCGGTCTTCTGTGACGCCAGGGTCTTCTGGTCTTCTCCCCTCTTCCGATGTTGCCTTGTCGCCTGTTGTCGCTGTAATGATGGAAGCGCGCCTTGCATCACATTTATATAGGCATCACCGTCCCATCATGCTCCGGTAGGTACCCACGTGGTGGGTGCACGTGGGTAGGCACCCACCACGTGGGTAGCTGCCGGAGCATGATGGGACGGTGATGCCTATATAAATGGGATGCAAGGCGCGCTTCCATCATTACAGCGACAACAGGCGACGAGGCAACATCGGAAGAGGGGAGAAGACCAGAAGACCCTGACGTCACAGAAGACCGCGCCGGCTGCCTGTTTGAAATCGAGCTAACACACAAACATAGCAGGCAGCCAGCGCTGAAGAAGAAGGCACCGGAGAGTTGCAGAAGAACCGGGGTTCGCCGAGTCAAGAGCGGAAGAGGGGAGAAGATGGAAGAAGCCCCCCGGAGTCCGGAGAAGCCCCCCCGGAGTCCGGAGAAGCCCCCCCGGAGAGCGGAAGACCCCCGGAGAGCGGAGAAGACCCCCGGAGAGTGGAAGAAGAAGCCCCCCCTGGTAATTGAGCTAATAACGAAGACAGGGGGGGCGTCCGGAGCAGAATAATAAAATATTTTAAAAAGCCTTGTGTTGTGTGTTTATTAACTTTTACTTTTTGCCTCCAGGTGAATGGATAGGGGTACGATGTACCCCATATCCATTCACTTAGGGTGGGGGGCCGGTATCTGGGGGCCCCCTTATTAAAGGGGACTCCCAGATTCCGATAAGCCTCCGCCCGCAGACCCCGACAACCAATGGCAAGGGTTGTCGGGAAGAGGTCCTGTCCTCATCAACATGGGGACAGGGTGCTCTGGGGTGGGGGGGCCCGCAGTGCGCCCCCCTGCCCCAGAGCACCCAACCCCCCCATGTTGAGGGCACGCGGCCTGGCACGGCTCAGGAGGGGGGGGGGGGCGCTCGCTCGTCCCCACTCCCTTCCTGGCCGGCCGGGTAGCGTGCTTTGGATACGGGTCTGGTATGGATTGTAGGGGGACCCCCTACGTCAATTTTTCGGCGTAGGGGGGTCTCCTTACAACCCATACCAGACCTAAGGGCCTGGTATGCTCCTGGGGGGGAACCCATGCCGGTTTTGTTTTTTACAAATTGACGTGGAGTTCTCCCTCGGGAAAGCATACCAAATGCCGTCGCTGCAATGGGCCTTTACAAGGTGTGACTAACTTTACACTTTGTAAAACGAGCCCTAATTTTACACTTGCAAAATAACACTTACGGCGCAAAAAAGAAGCTAGAAAGCTTTGTGGATCGCCTTAAGTGCTAATTTGCATACTAGCAACGGCATTTCGACTCGAAATGCCCCCAGCGGCGGATGCGGTACTGCATCCTAAAATTAGGCAGTGTAAATCAATTACACATGCCGGATCTTCTGTGTAACTTTGGAAAAAGCCTTTTGAGGATCGTTTCCAAAGTTACACACAGACTGAACAGCACTTAAGTCGGAGTATCTCTTTTGAGGATCTGGCCCTCTGTTTTTTTTAGATCCCGGGGCCAGTTTACATCTGAAACCTACACTTTATGGACTGAAAAGTATATTCCAGTGAATTTCCTCTGTTTTATTGTCACCAGAGGGCAGTAGTGATCTGAGTGAGCAGTACGTTATTTCTTTATAGTGAGATGCTTAGGAATGTAATGGTTTAAGTATGTTTATATACTGTATATATACTTTTTGAAAGAATGTGTTACTTTCTAGGGAGTGGGGCCTTCTTTCTAGTGTCTAGAAGAAAAATTGCTAATGTGCAGTTATTTGCTAAAAGATTAAAGTATGTTAAGATATGCTAATGTGAGATGACCTGATACATTTTTGTCTTCCTCGGCTGAAAGTAAACATTATTCTAAATATGTATATATCGATATTATAAAAAACAAAAAAGGTCAACGCTGCGCTAGAAAATTATAATATTTAAAACTTAAAAAACTGTATATTAAGAAGTGGAGAAATATGATCAAATCCCCATATGAAGGGCAAGTGAATAATGAATGAAGTTGCTACTGCAATTTAAGCAAATAACATTTAAAAAGGCAATAATTGAATGAGAAAGAATATGTGAATATCAGTGTATAAATTTAATATCAACGTGAAATAATAACCATCAAAGTGAGGAAAAAGGATTGTAAAAAAAATGAAAATTGGTATAAATTAATGAAATCCAAAATCCAAAATGAATGGCTAGAGCACTGATCAAAAAAATAATGAATATCAAAATCCCAGAATCCAAAACCAATCACAGGTAAAAAAAATATAATATAATAATTTCAAAGTCCCAATTGTGAATAACTTGAAAATAATCATAAGAAAAACTGTGTGTTGAAATATTAAAGATGTAATTCCATAGACGTGCAGAAGATGAAAAAAAACTTGTAATAATAGAACCTTCATCCACTAAGAAGACACCCGGAATTGAGTATGTAGTCTCCTTAACACAAATGGATGACCGTTGTTACGGCGGTCTCTTCAGGCACAGGGGTTTAAAGTCTCCCAATAGACCTATGTTGGTGTCTGGATACCAGAGATTAGTGACCAATCTTTGCATCTCAGAGAGATAAAAACAAGAGAAACCCCATGGTGTAATACTGTACTACAGGGTTTATTAAACCAGAAAATGTATAAAATCACACTTACAATATTGAGGTTCGTAATGCGCGGTGTACTAAGAAATGGATATAGTCGTGGCGTCTCCACAAGGCTTCCTGTGTTTTTGTTTTGCTTGACAGATAATTGTCTTCTTCGGCTGAGGACAGACAACATTTCAATCGTGTACATAAATGTTTGCCTTAGCATACTTATTGCTATAATAGTAGATTGTAGTGTAGTGTTGCCAATATATATATATATATATATATATATATATATATATATATATATATATACCGTGTCTTTCTCGGCTGAGGATAAACAATGGGGAAGACAATCTGGTGCAGATGTGCATGGTAGCTAATCAGCTTCTAACCTAGGGTTGCCGCCCATACGGGAATGACTCGGACAGTCCGGTTTTTGACACTTGTTCCCGGGTTTTTGTCCTCCTCTATCCCGGACACAGCAGCATACCTCCAGTCACAACCATCTCCCTCACTTTGCCTTTTCCCCCACAAGAAGCCTGCTGTCCAACCTACTCACCCCGCCAGTCAGCCAGCCTGTGAATCCTCGCCGCCTCTGCTGAGAGTGAGAGTTTCAGCAGCAAGGGGACCGGGCAAAGAGTAGAAGCAGCAGTGACAGCCTAGAGCTCCTTCACAGACATCGGAGCTGCACAGGGATTTCTTGCTCCTTATCTGCTGTGAGTCGCCCCCTCCCCCTCTGCACTGTGACCAGGGCTGCTGTCTGTGTACAGCTCTCTGAATGTCTTCACTCACTACACTACCATTCACCTTATTAACAGTCCTTACAGGTGGTCTCTTTCTGCCAGAGGGGGGTTAGCAAGGTTCCCTCCTGTCACCCCGCACTCTGTCTAATGCATAAGTGTATTCTGGGAAATGCCCCCCAATATCTATGCGAGAAACTAAAAGCTCACAACACCAATCGAATTCTGCGATCCACCAACCAAAATCTACTCCAGATACCCAAAGCCAGATACAAGTCCAAAGGAGAACGAAGATTTGCGGTCCAAGGACCCAGACTATGGAACGCTCTACCAACCACCATCCGATTGGAGGTAAACCACCTGGCCTTCAGGAGAAAGATGAAGACCCATCTCTTCTGAGGGCCCAGGGAATGGATACCAATGCCCAGAGGCGATTCAGTTCGCATGCGTTGCGCTATATAAGTTTCTCACTCACTCACCTATTCCTGGATGGGTGTCCCCCTTATCACCCCTTCAATCCTAAATTCTAAATGGGGGTCTTTTTTTAACTTGTGAGGGAGGAAGGGGAGTTCCTAAGTTCCTGGATGGGGATCCCCTCTTATCACCCCCCCCCCCATCTGGGAATCTTCATTACTGGCGGGGGGTCCTATGTTCCTGGATGGGGATCCCCCTCTTATTACCTCCCTGCAGTCCTCCTAGCTGGAGGTATTCTTTAACTAGAGGGGTGATGGAGGGGGATTTCCTGTATTCCTGGATTGGGGTCTCCTCTTATCACCCCCTGCAGTGCTCCCACCTGGAGGTCTTCTTTAACTGGAGTGGGAAGGGAGTTCCTAGATTAGAGTCTCCTCTTATCACCCCCTGCATTCCTCCTAGCTATGGGTCTTCTTTATCTGGAGGGGAGAGGGAGGAGAATTCCTGGATGAGGGTCCCATTTGACCACCCCCTGTAGTCCGAGCAGCAAGTCTTTCTTATCTAGAGGGGGAGGGAGGGGAGTTCTTTTATTCCTGGGTGGAAGTTCCCTTCTGATCGCCCTCTGAAGTCATATTATTCAGGGGTCCCATTAACTGGAGGAAGGGGGTTCCTGTATACCTGGATGGGGGACCCATGTTATCACCACCCTGTAGTCCTCCTGTAGTCCTCCTGGTCAGGGGTCTTCTTTAACTGGAAGGAGATTTATGTATTCCTTGATGGGCCTTTCTCTGTATTTGTCAGTATTCCTGGATGGGTGGGAGAGAGTCCCTTCTAATCACACCGCTGCTGTTTAGACAACTTGCCACTACTGGGAGCCGGGAATCTGGAGTGTGGTGAGCCTATACCAACTGAGCACACACCTCAGGTCCGCCGTGACTGCCTAGCACTGCAGAGCCTACTAAACACTGATGTTTGCTGTGATTTGTTTGAAGCTGACTTTTATTTTTTTACATGTTAGTTTAATGAATGAAGTGTTGCTGTGATTTTGAATGAAACTGGTGGTACAATTTTACACTATTGTAGCACTTCTTTTGTTTTCATGTACATTATTGAGGGATTATCACGGTGGTCCAGCTGAGATTTGTTTATACATTTGTGGGATCATACACAAGTGATTTAGCCTAACATGAGAGTGAAAGGCAAGTCTGGTGAGTGCGTTTTTCAGAGGGGAGTTATCACAGCACAGTGGTGTGGTGGAAGATTCACAGAATAAGGAATTTTCTCATCGAATTTGTTCATCAATTTTTTAAGGACTTTATATCACTTGTCACGTGGTGTTATTGAGTTTATATGTTATTGATTATTTATTTTGTATTATATCAATTAGCGCTGCAATTTTCTTACACCTATTTAGATTACGTTTTTTTTTCTGTTTAAATACTATAGACACCCCCCAGGTACGAAATTTAAAGGAATATTTCACTTTTATTGTTTCACCTTTAGCATTATTAACCACTTGCCGCCCGCCAATGACAAATTGACGTCGGCAAAGTGGTTGTAGAATCATGACTGGACGTCATATAACGTCCTCAGGGGGCGCGCATCGCGGCGATCGTTGTTGCAGGGTGTCAGTCTGACACCCCGCAACACCGATCAAGGTAAAGAGTCTCTCACGGAGACTCTTTACCACGTGATCAGCCATGTCCAATCACGGCTGATCACGATGTAAACAGGAAAAGCCGGTAATCGGCTTTTCCTCACTCCCGTCTGTCAGACACGAGTAGAGGAGAGCCGGTCGGCTGCTCCTGTGACAGGGGGGTTTGTGCTGATCGATTATCAGCACAGCCCCCCCGAGGATGCCCACTGGACCACCAGGGATGCCCACTAGACCACCAGGGATGCAAAAAAAAAAACGTATGCCACCCTAGACCACCAGGGATGAGAAGGACACAAAAAATGAATGCCAATCAGTGCCGCAATGGATGCCAATCAGTGCCCACAATGGGCATCACTGATTGGCAGGCATTGTTTGGCACTGATTGGCATCCATTAGTACAACACATATGATAGTGCCCACCTATGCCTATCCGTGCCACCTATCAGTGCCCATCCATGCTGCCTATCAGTGCCCATCCATGCCACCTATCAGTGCCCATCCATGCCGCCTATCAGTGCCCATCCGTGCCGCCTACCTGTGCCGCCTATCCGTGCCCATCCGAGCCGCCTATCTGTGCCGCCTATCTGTGCTCATCTGTGCCACCTATCCATGCCCATCCGTGCTACCTATCCAAGCCCATTCATGCCGCCTATCCGTGCCGCCTATCAGTGCCCATATGTGCCGCCCATCAGTGCCGCATATTAGTGCCCATCAATGCCACCACATCAGTGCCACCTCATCGGTACCCATCAGTGCCGCCTTATCAGTGCCCGTCAGTGCAGTACCATCAGTGCCCATCAGTGAAGGAGAAAACGTACTTATTTACAATGTTTTATAACAGAAACAAAAAAAACTTTTTTTTCTAAATGTTTGGTCATTTTTTAATTTTTTTTGCAGAAAATAAATATCCCAGAGGTGATCAAATACCACCAAAAGAAAGCTCTATTTGTGGGTACAAAATGATAAAAAATTTAGTTTGGGTACAGTGTAGCATGACCGTGCAATTGTCATTCAAAGTGCAACAGCGCTGAAAGCTAAAAATTGGTCTGGGCGGGAAAGTGCCCTGTATGGAAGTGGTTACATTCCCGAAAAAAAATCTGTTTTTAAAACTTTTTTTTGCATTGATACATGTCCCCTGGTGCAGGACCCAGGTCCCCAAAACACTTTTTATGACAATACCATGCATATAAGCCTTCAAAATTAGCACTTTTGATTTTTCATGTTCGTGTCCCAAAGACTTTAACTGTGTTTTTGTGTTCGAACAAATTTTTGGCCCAACCTTAATCTTGATAGTAGTGCTCCAGTGTTATTATCATATCACCGTGCTTCTCAATAATTTTTATTGCTTGTGCATACCACCACCATTGGGTCACATTGTGTGGAGTGGAGATTGTGAAAGGGAGAAATTTAACAGCTTAGTCCTGATAGAAAGAAAAGACGTTTGGGGAGAGAAAATAAAGAGTTAATTTGAGTCTTCCTGATTCATCCTTGAGGTGAGCAGATCAAATAGCTGGTGGTGGTGTGCACAAGCAATAAGAATTATTGAGAATCACGGTGGTATGATAATAACACTGGAGCACTATTATCAAGATTTATATTGATTTATGGGATATTTATTATGAATTCTTTAGGAATTTGAATTTTATTGCATGTATAAATAGCACTAAGTGTTGCATTGCATTTTCACTGTAGTAGCGCTGCACTGTGTATGTGTGTGTCTTTTGGTACACATACATACATATATGGGGCTATGTAGTTTGGAGATCCCACAGAGACCAACGGCGGATCCAGGGGGGGGGCAACAGGGGAATTGCCCCCCCCCCGAGACAATCATGTCACATTGGCTTTAAAAAAAAAAAAATTAAAGTGGGGCTGCATTAATATACAAAGTAGGGCTGCATTAATATACAAAGTGGGGCTGCATTAATAGTGGGGCTGCATTAATATACAAAGTGGGGCTGCATTAATATACAAAGTGGGGCTGCATTCATATAGTAATGGCGGCGATCATTGTTTTTTAGCGGTACTGCAACATTGCAGCGGACACATCGGACACCTAATTGAGTTCTGTAAACAACACCTTATTTTCTGGCAGTGCCCCTCCCGAGACTAGACTCTGGATCCGCCCTTGGCAGAGACTTGGGTGGGATGGGATCTTCAACCCTGTGTCCAGGTCTTATAAATAGCCAGTAGGTTGTGTGCCCAGGTGCACACAGCCCATATAATGAGGAACTGGTCAGAATAGAGAGGGGAGGAAGGTGGAGTGTGTGCAGCTGGCTGCTGGTTCAAGACACTGCGTGTGGAAGGCTGTCTGCCCTGTGGAAGACTACATCCCTGGTGTGGGGAGACTTTGTGCCTGACGAACTGGGAGGCTGGTAGACCTGAGGTGACTAGCAAGTCCAAGGGGGGCTGAAGGAAGTCCTGAAGTCTGGGAGACAGTGGGCGGGAGAATCCTGTTGAGGCCAGGAGTGGGCCAGGTTTAGCAGGTAACTGCAAGGAAAAGTAAGCCTAGGAGCCAGGAGGCTTGGCATGTTTTGGTTACGTGAACTTTATTGGAGAAGAACCCCTGTGTGGGAAATCCTATGTGTGAACTTTTATTTTGTTTTCTTTTAATAAAAATGGGCTGCCATGCCCTCAAATCTGACAACTGACTGCTGTGGACTTGCTAAAAAAACGCATTTACCACTTGAGTTAAACACCCCCATATCATAATATATATAAGTGTAGTGATTTTACTTAAAGTGTATAGCAGCTGCAGTTTTGCATTTGATTAATTATTAGGGTGGCGCTGATTTTTTCACACATTTGTAATGGCGGTGATCTGGGATTTTTATCAGGACTGCGACATTATGGCAGACAGATCTGACATTCTTGACACATTTTTGGGACCATTGCCATTTATACAGCAAACAGTGCTATAAAAATGCACTGATTACTGTGTAAATGTCACTGTCAGGGAAGGGGTTAAAACTAGGGGGCGATCAAGGGGTTAATGGTGTTCCCTAGTGTGTGTTCTAACTGTAGGGGGATGGGAATGACTGGAGGAAATGAGAGATCATGGTTCCTAGTTAGTAGGAACTCACGATCTCTCTCTCCTCTTCTCACAGAACTGGGAAGTGTGTTTACACACACGTCCCTGTTCTGGTTCTCGTGCCCATGAACGCTCGTGGCCGGTGGTCACGCCCATCTGCTCCCCCGCAGTGCAGCGGGCGCGCGCGCCTATGGCAGTGCACGAGCACCTGCTATCCTGCTTAACCAGTTCCCGACCCCCGCATGTACATATACGTCCACAATATGGCACGTACAGGCACATGGGCGTACATGTACGTCCTCGCCTATTAGCGGGTGGGGGGTCCGATCGGGACCCCCCCGCTACATGCGGAGGTCTGGTCCGCTCGGGGAGCGATCCGGGACCACGGCGCGGCTATTTGTTTATAGCCGCTCCGTCGCGATCGCTCCCCGGAGCTGAAGAACGGGGAGAGCCGTGTGTAAACACGGCTTCCCCGTGCTTCACTGTGTCGGCGCATCGATCGCGTCATTCCCTTTATAGGGAAGACACGATCGATGACGTCATTCCTACAGCCACACCCCCCTACAGTTGTAAACACATACTAGGTGCACCCTAACTCCTACAGCGCCACCTGTGGTTAACTCCCAAACTGCAACTGTCATTTTCACAATAAAGAATGCAATTTAAATGCATTTTTTGCTGTGAAAATGACAATGGTCCCAAAAATGTGTCAAAATTGTCCGAAGTGTCCGCCATAAAAAAAAAAAAATTAATAAAAATGCAATAAAACTATCCCCTATTTTGTAAACGCTATAAATTTTGCGCAAACCAATCGATAAACGCTTATTGTGATTTTTTTTACTAAAAATATGTAGAAGAATACGTATCGGCCTAAACTGAGGGAAAAAAATGTTTTTATATATGTTTTTGGGGGATATTTATTATAGCAAAAAGTAAAAAATATTTTTGTTTATAGCGCAAAAACTAAAAACCGCAGATGTGATCAAATACCACCAAAAGAAAGCTCTATTTGTGGGGAAAAAAGGACGCCAATTTTGTTTGGGAGCCACATCGCACGACCGCGCAATTGTCTGTTAAAGCGACGCAGTCCCGAACTGTAAAAACACCTTGGGTCTTTAGGCTGCATATTGGTCCGGGGCTTAAGTGGTTAAAGGAGCCGACGTACAGCTACAATGGCTCGTGGGATCGTGTTGACCAGGTTGGCAAGTGGTTAAGACAAAAACGCTGTCCAAACCTGCCTGGCTTTATGTGTGCCCCCTAAACCTAATAACTGGTTGCGGCAACAATTGCAATGAAACATTTGCGATAACTGGCAATGAGTCTTTCACATTGCTGTGGAGCAAATTTGGCCCACTCTTCTTTGCAGAGTTGTTTTAATTCAGCCACATTGGAGGGTTTTCATCGTGAATGGCCTGTGTAAGGTCATGATACAGCACCTCAATTGGATTTAAGGCTGGGCTTTGACTAGGCCACTCCAAAACCTAAATTTTGCTTTGTTTGAACCATTTGGAGGTGGACTCGCTGTTGTGTTTCAGATCATTGTAATGCTGCATAACCCAGGACCACTTGAGCTTGAGGTCACAAACTGATGGCCGGACATTCTCCTTTAGGATTTTCTGGTAGAGCTCAGAATTCATAGTTCCATCAATTATGGGAAGTCGTCCAGATTCTGAAGCTGCAAAGCAGCCCCTAGACCAGTGATGGCGAACCTTGGCACCCCAGATGTTTTGGAACTACATTTCCCATGATGCTCAGCTACTCTTCAGAGTGCATGAGCATCATGGGAAATGTAGTTCCAAAACATCTGGGGTGCCAAGGTTCGCCATCACTGCCCTAGACCATCATACTGCCACCACCATGTCTGACTGTTGGTATGATGTTCTTGGTATGAAAAGCTTTATTTGTTTTATGCCAGATGTAAGGGGATGCACACCTTCCAAAAAGTAATGTTTTTGTCTCATAAGTACACAGAATATTTTCCTAAAAGTCTTGGAAATTATCAAGATTTTTTTTGGTAAATGTGAGTTGAGCCTTTGTGTCATTTTTAGTCAGCAGTGGCTTTGGCCTTGGAACTCTCCCATAGATGCCAGTTTTGCCCAGTCTCCTTCTTATTGTTAAATCATGAACACAGATCTTACTTGGGGCAAGTGAGTCCTGCAGTTCTTTAGCTGTTGTTATGGGTTCTTTTATGACCTACTGGATGAGTCGTCGTCATGCTTTTGGAGTAATTTTCGTAGGCCGAACACTCCTGGGAAGCTTCACCACTGTTCCAAGTTATCTCCATTTGTGGATAATGGCTCTCCCTGTGGTTTACTGGAGTTCCAAAGCCTATTGCCTAGTACACACAACCAGTTTTCCCATCGGCCGGAAAAACTGTCCGTGTGTATGCTCCATGGCAGTTTTACCGACATGAAAAATGCCGGGAGTCCGGGCGGGAAAAATTAGAAGATGTTTTCTTTTTTCCTGACGGGATTCCAGGCGTTTTTTAAGCTGGCAGTTTTTCTATGGGAAAGCCTGCCGTGGAGCATACACACGGCCGGGTTTCCCAACCAAAGCTCTCATGGCAATTTTCCTGCCAGGAAAACGGGCCACGTGTAGGGGGGAAAAAGCTACCGAGCAGGTTCTCTGTTTTCCCCTTGGTCTTTCCGGCGGACTTTATAACGCCGGGAAAACAAATTGTGTGTACAAGGCATCAGAAATGGCTTTGAAGCCCTTCCTTGACCAATACATGTTTGTTTATAATCAGTTCTTGATTTTTTCAGATTGTGGCATGATGTGTGGCTTTATATGATCTGTTAGCATATTTCACTTTGTCAGACAGCTTCTATTTATGTGATTTCTTGATTCAACAGGTCTGGCAGTAATCAGGCCTGGGTGTGGCAAGGGAAATTTAACTCAGCTTTCCCAAAAATTGTGGTTAGTCACAGTTCATTCATGATTCAGCATGGGAGGGGGCAAATTCTTTTTTCCCTTAATAAATAATAATTAAAAAAAACTGTATCTTGGAATTACTCTGGTTATATGTGTGTGATATTAAAATTTGTTTGATGATCTGAATAATTTAAGTGTGAGAAATATGCAAAAAAAGAAAAAATCAGGAAGGGGGGAAATATTTTTTCACAGCACTGTATGTAAGCTGCTCTGTGTAAACATTTTGTAAAACAGCATTGACATTTAGGTAATTGCCAAACTATAATAAAACACCTGAAAGAGAAGGAACTCAGTTATATACTAGGATACATCTGCCTTAACAGTAATTTGTACAATATTTCTTGTTTTGCAATACAGTGTTTGAAATTATTTCAAGATTTGATTATGGGACAGTTTATAATGGCTGATTCAAAAACCTTTCTGGACTTTGCCAAGGTTATTATACAAATTTTTAGTAACAATTTAGTATCAATGCTGAGCACGTCAATGCTGTGCACTTTCACCCCCATCCTGCCCAGGCCATTTTTCAGCTTTCAGCACTGTCACACTTTGAATGACAACTGCGCGGTCATGCAACACTGTACCCAAATTAATTTTGAATCCCTTTTTTCACACAAATAGATCCTACTTTTGGTGATATTTATTCACTGCTGTTTTTTTTACATAAAAAGTTTTTCTTAGTTTCTGTCAGTAAATTTAGTAAATAAGTAATTTTTCTCTGATGTGCGCTGATGTGGCTGTACTGATTGGTACTGATAGGCTACACTGATGGGCACTGATGAGGTGGCACTTATGGGCACTGATGAGTTGGCACTTATGGGCGCTGATTAGGTGGCATTGATGAGGAGGCACTAATATGCCGCACTGATGGGCACTGATAGGTGGCACCAATATGCAGCACTGTTGAGAACAGATAGGCAACAATGATGGACAGCACTGGTGGGCACTGATAGGCACTGATAGGCAGCAATGGTGGGCATTGATAGGTGACATGAATAGGTGGCACTGAGGGGCATGGATAGGCAGCACTGATGGACGCTAAAGGGTGGCACTGATGGGCATTGATGAGCAGCACTTATAAGCAGACACTGATGGGCACTGAAATGCAGCACTGACTTGCATCACCAATGGTGTCACTGATGGGCACTGATTGGTGGCACTGGGGGGCTTTACTGTAATGAGGGCACTGATAGACAGTGCCCTGATTACCTGTCAGGGTGTCTTCTGCGAGCAGATGCCACTGATCAGCTCTCCTCACTTAGTGTGAGGCAATGAGAGCCGATTATCGGCACTTCTGTTTTTACATGTGACTGGTTGTGATTGGACACAGCTGATCACATGGTTAAAGAGCTGCGTCATTGGTTCTTTACAGAGATCGGCGCGGCCACGAACACATTGCTGAACCCCCTGCGGGCATATGACGTCTACCCAGAATGATAGCCGCACCGCTCTCCTGAGTTAATATACCCCCTCCTGAGTGAAGATTATTTAAACATACAAAATGTGTGATCCCATTTGGTACTTTGCTTTCAGTATGAAGTCTCCACACCAAGATGAGTTGTTCGCAATTGTTCTTGTTGATGACTATAATAATGCATTTAAAAAACATTATTTTAGTTTACACTAAAATTGTTTTGGTTTTTTTAGACAGACAGAAGTCACAGATGGTGAGGAATCACCCTATCTTCAAAACATTAGATGGTGGGATATTTTCTCATTTTGAAAGTACTTACACGGATGTAGAGTCTGCCTCATTCTTCTTCCAAATTCAGCCAATGGATGGATGCAGAATACAAAGTTTCCTTCATTACACATATATATAGAATATATTAATGGCAAAAACATTTTCCAAATGTCTGGGATTATTTAGTGTGATAGGGATTAATCATAAGTTCCCATTACCATAACTCTATATAGCCCAGTACCTAGAGGTGTACATTTAACAAGCAATGGATGGACTTCATTAATTATTAACAAAGGCTTTCTCTTCATTAAAATCTCTAAAACACAACAGGCTTATCTTACAATATTTTGTTGTGAATATTATGATAGCACTACACTTTTGGGGTCAGCCTCCACTAGCCACTCCTTACACATATGTATGTATGCTATGAAAAACATATGCAAATCTGGACCTTGGTGGTTCACCACTTACCTTAGTCTATAAATATTAAATTGATCAAGTCCAATGTTCAGGATACAGTATAGTGTTTGGGATACAGTACAGCCATCCTCAGTGCACAGATATTAGGCCTCGTACACACGACCGGATCTATCCGCTGGAATTGATCCGCGGATCAGTTCCAGCGGACAAATTCGGTCGTATGTATAGCCTAGCGGATATTTATCAGCAGAGATTCCTCGAGCCGGACCATTTAAAGCGGATAGAAATTTCTTAGCATGCTAAGAAATTTATCCGCTTGAATCTGGACCAGCGGATTGATCTGGTGGTCTGTACAGACTCACCGGATCAATCCGTCCGCTCCCCTCCCTCGCATGCGTCGTAATGATTCGACGCATGCATGGAAGTACTTACCTTCCTGCGTTGTGCACGTCGCCGCATCATCATCGCGGCGACGGCGCGACACGTCACCGTGGATGAATTCCGCGCTGATTTTGATCCGATGGTGAGTACAAGCCATCGGATCCAAATCCGGAGGAGGAATCTCCGCTGGAAACGGTCCGGCGGACCATTTCCAGCGGAGATCCCCTCGTGTGTACGGGGCCTTAGAGAACGCCATATACGTTTGCTGCAACTTGTAGCACACAGCACACAAACTAATGCTGCACATGGGTTCCACTATGTATTTCTTTTAACAGTAGTCTGTCTAAGTGTTAATTCTATTCCCTTTATCTTCTTTTGTGCTAAAGCACCGGGGAGTTATTTCCCCTGTTTTTTTCTTTCATATGAAGGAAAAAAGCTGTATGTCTTTTAGTTATATTAGCCCTTCACTTTCAGATCCTAACACTCAACCTTGCCATTAGGTGGTATCATTTTAGGTTTTGCCTAAAGTGGATATCCATAAATACCATTTTCAATTATTTTTCTTTCTGAGTTGATCATGTTGACTTCCATGCCAACCCATATTCCCCTGTGGCCACCAAGTTTGTCCCAAGGAGCTGCCATGCTTTCCTTTCTTTAGTATTATTATCATCATTCTTTACAGTTACAGATTTGCTAATTGATAGTTACTGTAACTGTCACTTCACCGTGTGCTTGATAATAATTTCTTCAAGTATATCTTAGGTCCAAACTATGCATAGTTGCACCAGATTCTGTGTGCATCAGTCTTAGTAAATCTCACACTTTTGGCCAGATTCACGTAGGGAGCGCGTATTTGTGAGCGGGCGTAACATATCCTATTTACGCTACGCCTCCGCAACTTTGACAGGCAAGTGCAGTATTCCCAAAACAAATTTGCGTCGTCAAAATTTGACGCTGTTCCGACGTCCATACCTAATATTGGTACGCCTCATCTACACCTCATAGAGCAGGGGTAACTTTACGCTGGAAAAAGCCTAACGTAAATGGCGTATCTGTACTGCGTCGGCCGGGCGTACGTTCGTGAATAGGCGTATCTAGCTGATTTACATTTTCTAGGCGTAAATCAGTGTACACGCCCCTAGCAGCCAGCGTAAATATGCAGTTAAGATACGACGGCGTTGGAGACTTACGCTGGTCGTATCTTAGAGAAATTCTGGTGTATCTGATTCTTTGAATCAGACGCCAAGATACGACGCCTCAGACTCAGAGATACGACGGCGTATCTGGAGATACGCCGTCGTATCTCCTACGTGAATCTGGGCCTTTGTGTTTAATGCATAAATGTGAAATTGTAAAAACTTGCATCTAATTGTATTAGTGTCTGTCTCCCTTTGGAAATATTTTCCATCACATCCTGTCACAGAGACACGGGAAGTAGGAGAAAGCCTCCCCAAAGTAAGCAAAAATCCCCTCTAAAGACAGTAGGACATATGTCAAAAGTGTCCAATATGTTCGTCACAATGTCAGTCACAATAAAAATCACAGATTGCCGCCTTTACTAGTAAAATAATTTTAAATAAATAAAAATGCAATAAAACTATCCCCTATTTGTGGACGCTATTACTTTTGCGCAAACCAATCATTATACACTTATTGTGTTTTTATTTTACCAAAAATATGTAGTATCGGCCTAAACTGAGGGGAAAATATATATATATTGTAACAGTAGGAGCTACTGTGATGGTAAAATGGACCCAGGGTATGCACACTTGAGATGTGCAAAACTACAGAACATAGCTGTGGACTGGAGAAGACTGCTTTTGCAGCTTTCTCCAGGTTTTGGTAATCCAGGCTTTGCTCATTACCAGCAGGGTGTGTGTGCTCAGGTGAGCACAGCCCTTTATAATGAGTGTGTGGGAAGACCTCATGGCTCCCAGTTGGAGACAGCTCCTGGAAGAGACAGGAGGTCTCCAGGAATCAGAGAGGCTGTAGGAGACAGCCAGAACGGTGACTGCAAGAGGCAGAGCTGTAGACGCTGAAGGGAAGCGGTCTGTGTTGAGGAGTCTGCTGGTCTGGGTGACCAGGACAACGAGCAGAAGTACTGCTACAGAGAGACAGGTGCGCTAGCATTTTTCTGTTGTGTATTCCATGGAGAAGAACCCCTGCGTGGGAAAACATTTGTTTGGACTTATTTTTGCCTTTTTAATAAAAATGGGCTACCATGCCCTTAAACATAGTTTCTGGCTGGAGTGAATCGCTTAAAAATCGCATATCCCACTTGAGCTAACAACCCCCAACCTTACAATATATATATATATATATATATATATATATATATATATATATATATATATATATATATATATATATATATATATATATATTTTATTATTATTATATTTAATAAATCAAAAAGTAAAAAATATTGTGTTTTTTTTTCAAAATTGTCGCTCTTCTTTTGTTTATACCGCAAAAAATAAAATCCGAAGAGGTGATCAAATACCACCAAACGAAAGCTCTATGTGTGGGGGAAAAAACATAAAGATTTCATTTGAGTAGTGTTGCATGACTGCGCAATTGTCATTCAAAGTGTGACAGCGCTGAAAACTAAAAATTTGTCTGGGCAGGAAGGGGGTGAAAATGCCCTGTATTGAAGTGGTTAAAGAAGACAAAAAACTTCAAATGCATTTAAGAATTAACTAGGCAGGATTCTTTAACGATATGTTAGTGTCTCAGAGACAGAGTTTTTTACTATTCACCTATGGGATGTGTTGCCTGTTGCACCATATGGAATTAACTAGAAGATAAACCTTCAATAGTGCAAAAAATAATATATACAATCCATGCATTTCTGCTTGGTGCTTAGTGGAAGGCCCCGTACACACGGACGGACTGTCCGATGAAAACGGTCCGCCGGACCGTTTTCATCGGACATGTCCGCTGCCGGATTTTGGTCTGATGGTTGTACACACCATGAAACCAAAATCCCCGCAGACAGGATACGCGGTGACGTGGCCGCGCCATCGCCGCGGCGACGTGCGCGACCCTGGAAGGTCAATGCTTCCACGCATGCGTCGAATCACTTTGACGCATGCCTGGGCTTTCGGCCGAGCGGACATGTCCGGTGAGTCTGTACAGACGACCGAACATGTCCGACGGACAGGCTTTCAGCAGACATGTATCTTAGCATGCTAAGAAATATTTATCCGCTGGAAACCTGTCCGATCCGCTGGAAAATTGTCCGGTCGGACGTACAGACGACCGAACATGTCCGCTGAAACTGGTCTGCGGACCAGTTTCATCAGACATGTTCGGTCGTGTGTACGGGGCCGAATTGTTTCTGACAGTTTTTGCAGAAGTTTCTCCTAGTGGAGACTCAGGCATTATGATGATTTGGAACAAAGTGTAAATAATTCTGATTGTCTAAGTTATTTGGTTGAACCCCCATTCCTTAAAAAGAACACAAAAATAGAGCAGGCTTAAAAATTACAGTTTGGGAGTTTAGACATTGTACTGTAAAATACAGCAACACTTTCATGCAAGAATAAATAACAAAAAGAAAAAAAATATTATTTTTTGAAATATGATAGATTCTACCTGTCACATGATAAAAAGTATCAACATAACGTGTAATGAAGCTGAACAGGTCATGCTTATTGCCCATATACAAGTCTCTCTCCAATCTAATGCCCTGTACACACGATCGGTCCATCCGATGAAAACGGACTGATAGATTTTTTCATCAGTTATACCATGATGTTGACTGATGATCAGTCGTGCCTACAAACCATCGGTTAAAAAACGATCTTGTCAGAACGCGGTCACGTAAACCACGTACGACGGCACTATAAAGGGGAAGTTCAAATCCAATGGCCCCACCCTTGGGGCTGCTTTAGCTGATTTCGTGTTAGTAAAAGACGATTTGCGCTTTTCTGTCTGTTACAGCGTGATGAATGTGCTATCTCCATAACAAACGCTAGTTTTACCAGAACGAGCGCTCCCGTCCCCTAATTTAGTCTGAGCATGCATGGATTTTTAACAGATGGACGTGCCTACAGACGATCGTTTTTTTCCTATCGGTTAGTTAACCATCAGATAATTTTAAAACAAGTTCCTAGTTTTTAACCGATGGATAAAAAACCGATGGTGCCCACACACGATTGGTTAGTCTGATGAAATGGTCCATCAGACTGTTTTCTTCAGACAAACCGATCATGTGTACGCGGCATAAGAGTCAGAGAATGGCAGATGCCATCTGAGTTTTCACAGAGAGATCCTATGGCAGCTTGCTTTTAATATCATTGGTATAAAGTATGTGTGATGTGGTTTTATATAATTTATTTTTTATTATTGTGCTTGTCACAAAAGGCTTATCTGGTCATTTGTTGTCACTCGTATTATCTACATTGCTATATGTAGTTATGTAAAAGGGGTAGTTGCTAATTACTGGACTTTGCAATGTCCTCATAGAAACTGTTTGCCAAAGTGCACACCTTTTATGTTTCCACAGTGGACCCTTAATTTAGTATGAGATTTATACCTCAGGAAGATATTTTGGTGTCATCTGGATGTCTATACAGTTGTGACTTTCAATTTAGATTATGCAAGGTTTATGAGTATGAAGTGCACAATAAAAGGACTATTTTTTCCAGAGTTCATTTGGAATTCCCATTTGCAATTCTTTGACGAATCAGTGTATTGCTGGGGCTTTCTACAATCCACTTATTTTTACCTTTCAGCCCTATTAGACAATCATTTTTTTTGGGGGGGGTGGTGGTATACAGTGGGGATCGAAAGTTTGGGCACCCCAGGTAAAAATTTGTATTAATGTGCGGAGATCTGGTGAATGGAGGCTCCCATTTGGTTGGGCTGATCGTGTGAAAAGGGTCTAAGACTGCTTTCACACTGATGTGCTGCAGTTTACCCACACCACGGGTGCAGTGTAGTGCACCTGTGTCCATCCTATGGGTTAGCTGAACTGTTACATAGACTCCACCTGTGACAAAACCAGCGCTGTAGAGGAAGCATTGGCTTATGGGGCTCTGCTCAGCAGCCGCTTTGTTCCTCTACCACCAGCTTCATTTACAACACTGATTCTGTGGTATGGCAGGTCAGCAACCTGCGATCTGGGCTTGCCAACCCACCAATCCAGAGCAGGAGGTCACGGGCCACATCAGAGGGCTCCACGGGCCACATGTGGCCCACGGACCACAGGTTTGCCACCCCTGATTTACACTTTCAAAATGACAGAAAACAAAAAAATGGTGTCTGCAAAAGTTTGGGCACCCTGCAGAGTTATTATCTTGTACTGCCCCCTTTGGCAAGTATCACAGCTTGTAAACGCTTTTTGTAGCCAGCCAAGAGTCTTTCAATTCTTGTTTGAGGTATCTTTGCCCATTCTTCCTTAAAAAAGTCTTCCAGTTCTTTGATATCTCTGGGCTGTCTGTCACGCACTGCTCTTTTAAGGTCTATCCATAGATTTTCAATTATGTTGAGGTCAGGAGATTGTGAAGGCCATGGCAAAACCTTCAGTTTACACCTCTTGATGTAATCCCCAGTGGATTTTGAGGTGTGTTTAGGATCATTATCCATTTGTAGAAGCCATCCTCTCTTTAACTTCAGCTTTTTCACAGATGGCATTAAGTTACCATCCAAAATTTGCTGAAATTTTATTGAATCCATTTTTCCTTCTACTCGTGAAATGTTCCCTGTGCCACTGGCTGCAATACAACCCCAAAGCATGATTGATCCACCCCCATGCTTAACAGTTGGACAGAGGTTCTTTTCATTGAATTCTGTGCCCTTTCTTCTCCAAACGTACCTTTGCTCATTCCAAAAAGTTCTATTTTAACCTCATTGGTCCACAGAACTTGTTTCCAAAATACATCAGGCTTGTCTATATGTTCCTTTGCAAAGTTCAAACGCTGATTTTTGTGGTGAGGACGTAGAAGAGGTTTTCTTCTGATGACTCTTCCATGAAGACCATATTTGTACAAGTATCTCTTTATAGTGGAATAGTGTACCACAACTCCAGTGTCTGCCAGATCTTTCTGGAGGGATTGTACAGTCAAACGTGGGTTATGAATTGCTTTTCTCACAATCCTGCGAGCTGTTCTGTCTGATATTTTTCTTGGTCTTCCAGATCTTGCTTTAACTTCCACTGTTCCTGATGACTGCCATTTCCTAATTACATTCCGAACAGAGGATATTGACATCTAAAAACGCTTTACTATCTTCTTATAGCCTTCTCCAGCTTTGTGAGCGTCAACTATTTTCAGTTTCAGTTTTCTAGACAGCTTAGAAGAACCCATGGTGCTGATTGTTGGGGCAAGGTCATATGAGTCTGGGCATTTAAAACCTTTGAGATTGACATCACCTGGTCTTCCCAGATGATGATTGAGAACAATCCATGACACTGGCAGGGCTCGGCTTTGCAAAGGGGGCAGTGCATGCTATAAATTCTGCAGGGTGCCTAAACTTTTGCAGATGCCATTTTTTTGTTTTCTGTCATTTTGAAAGTGTAAATGATGGAAATAACATCTAACTTTGTTTGACATATTATAAGAATGTCTAATCTGTAATTTGATGCCTTTTGGAGATTTTTCCATCTTTCCTTGGCTTCGTTATGCACATTAATACAAATTTTTACCTGGGGTGCCTAAACTTTCGATCCCCACTGTACCTACTAAAAGACACTGGGGTTGATTAAATGAGTGTAGACTGCTCACTTAAGATAACTGAATGTTCAACTAGTTTATTGATTCTGGTGAAGCTGTGTTAAGTTAACTCAATCATATGCATGCAAAAAAAATGTACCTTGCATTTGATTATGTATTTAAAGGGGTTGTAAAGACAAAAATACTTTCCTCCTAAATTAAAGTCTGACAGTAGCTGATAAAGTAAAAAGTAATGTTTTGCATTATAACTAGTTTGATACCTGTTGAAATCGAGCTGTTTTATTCACCTCCGTCACTCCTGAATCATTATTCTCACTGACTTCCTGGTTTGCGGTGCGCATTCATTCTTGCTACATCACGGCCTAATGGGAACTACAGTTCCCATTAGGCTTAGCCTCCATGCCTGTGAGGGATAAGAGAGCATCTTCATGCAGGGCTGTAGTCATAAGGAGGTGGTAAACACATTCTGCTTTCCACCATGCAAAACGGCTCAGATGCTGGTGGAAAGCAAGAAGAGAAGTGACAGGAAATGGCATTTTCAAACCTGGATTACTGTATTTTGGAGGTCAAAAGGAAAAACGAGGTAAGTGATATTTAAATGCTCTAGCTTACAGCAATCAATTGATCTAATAAAAAACGAACCTTTAGTGTTCCTTTAAAGTGAACTTTCGCTTTCCTAATTGATCAGTCTCTAAACCTCATTATGTGCACCTTAATACAGAGCTGTGGTTTTTACTTACCTAAATAACAAAACAACAATATCTCTTAAGCTTTGAAGAGACCTCATCTCAGGAAAATTCTACAGGACAATTTTGGCCAATAGATAACTGTTCGCCCCTCATTACTGCATGATAAGAGTGGTACTGTTATTTACTGTCATTTACAAGAATATGTGTACAGCAGTGTTAGGTTCAAGCACTATCTTATGGATTGGGCTAATATAAACCTGAATATTGTTAACTCACAAAGCCCAGTGCTCTACTCGCATGGTAAGGAAGGACACCCTTCAGCTGCCATTTTTAAAAATGAATACTGTCTCTTTAATGGACAAAACTCCCAGTATAATGTAATACCAATGTGAATGCCAATAAATAATAATAACATATAGCTCTGATTGTGTAGAATGACATTTGGCTTAGCAGTTTTAACATATTGCACAAAATGTGGATTTTCCCTATTGCTGAAAATAAGACATAAGAGACATTGGCAATAATCTGTACCACAAAAATACAAAAATAAAAACCATTATTATGATTTTGTTTCAGAAATATTGTTTTGTATTTTGTTTCTTGATTTCTTTAACCATTTTAATCATGTATGTATAGGCATACAGCATGAGGGGAAGTGGAAAAGGATTGTGGTTACAATGGTGGCTAGATGCAAATTCATTCTGGCAAAGTAAGATGCACACAACACAAGCATGCTCAAATCTGTGCCATACAAATATTACTGATGGCAAAGGGATGGAATGAGATCTGCATCATACATGATTATTGTTTTTTTCATTTCAAATGCAGGTACTTGTCTGTTTGCAGTTTTAGAGCCATCTCCCAAAGGAAGGTGCTGGTCTCACTGCTACACTGGAAGTACTTTGTTAAAAGAGAACACGTTATAAAGCAGTAGCCATTCCTTTAACGTCAATGAAAAAAATAAAAAAACAAAAATAAACATTTCCGGGTTAACAAATCCAATGTAAAAAGACAAAACAGGAAAAAAAGACATACAATTTCAGTTTAAGCATTAAAGATACAGAAGGAATTGTTGATCAGACATAAAAGGCATTAGGCATAACATATAGTATGACAAATCTCAACTGGTAAATAAGACTATGAACACTGTTAGCTTCTGTTTAAATAACATTTTGATAATACAGCTTAGTTCACATTTTGAAATGTTTTTAACACAGAAAAAAACAATATCTGGGGTGTGTTATTGTTGGCTAAAGAGCAACCAAGCCAGTTTATGCACTGATGATCTGATTTAGGCACATTAAGTGATATTGAATGCATTCTAGTTAGGGCGCAGTATCCCAATGCACAGGTCCTGTTTTGCTCATCTAGAATTAGCATGTGGTACATGTGCCTGGAAATGGCTGCCTCCATTTACATTTAAAGTAAAAAATTTAAAATCTAAAAATGTATGTGCTTCCTAACTTGTGGGGATGTTTGTTTAAGCTAGGTAATTAGGATAAGTTAACTGATGTGGTATAATCTTTATTTTCTTTTAATACATAATTTAAGGTTATCTGCATTCTAATTAGAACGGTAATTAACTGAATATTGAATTGTGATGCTTTACAACTTGTGCATGCAATTTAAGAGAATTAGAACTTATATAAAATATGCAAAATAATATAAAGGCCAATAAACCTAAATAAAAAATATATATATACAAATTGTAAAAAAAATAACAAACAAATAAGCAAGGATTATCATGTGAAAAATATTCTCACTAAAGAATCTTGTTTGTTATCAGGTCCAGAATGGTATCTAAGTTATCTTTTAGTATATTTTAGATTCATATCTGTTGATATTAGTAGTCAATCTGTTGCTTAAACTAATTTGTAACTGAGGTTTACTGCCAATTTAAGAACATCATTATGTATTATTCACATTTTACTTTAGTGATTTGAACTGCAATGCCTTCAGGCTTCTGCACAGGTCATTTGGTATTTTGTAGTAAATGATAATTTTTTACTTTTACACAGGAAATAGAATTGTACTTATTTAGAATGGATTTATGCTGCTCTGTCTTTGGCAACCTTGTCTTGTTAGAAGACATGCATGCAAGACACAGGTTGATAAATGCACATGCTTATGCAGCAGCATAGGTGTGTTACAAGTTATTAATAACAGTTATGCTTTCAACATATACCAAAGACCAAGCCCCACTTTAAAATATGTTAAAATGATCTTTGGAGAAATATCCATCCAGCACTGACAAAGACTTTCTTTGGAATCCTGATAGCAGTGTAATACATTGGGAAAAAAAGTTTACTTCCTGCAGATCTGGAATGTGAACCTTATTATATTTTCTCTATAATTTACAAATAGGTTTTTATATAGTTATATCAAATGTGTATTTTGAAATTTTCCACAGAGATAAAAAAATTAAATAAAAATAATAAACATCACAACAAATCTATGCTCTATAGAATAATGACTGTTATAAGAAGATTAATTGACTACAACTTTAGGAAATATAGCATGATCTATGTAGCATGACGTACAGAGCCAACAATGAGGCATATACTTGGAACTACACCCACATTTAAAGGATGTGTCTATGAAAAAGATGATCCTTTCCTTATATATTTATATATAGTATAAAAATACTTCATTATTTCTCTCTCAAAAATTGAAATCTGCACTAACTGTAAGTGCAAGAAGAAACATATATTCAAAAGCAAAATGTATTCTATATTTTCTAAAACACATCACTTGTAGGTGATAGAACCTGGTTTATATTTTCATATAAAAATATTTTCTAAATCTCATCTAACTAAACACAATTACATAAACTGTAACTGCTAACCACATCCTATTTAATGTAGTGATATTTGTCAATATGCAACCCCCCCACAGCAGCAGATTCTAAGAACAAGGCCACGGAGGGAAGTATAATTTTTTTTTCTATTTAGCTCTTTAAACTCCACCCAGTTTTGAATGTTTGATATGTATTTGTAGTTATCCTCAGGCCGCGTACACACGATCGGTCAAAACCGATGAAAATGGGCTGAAGGACCTTTTCATCTGTCCAAACCGATCGGTCTAAAAATGTAGGACTTGTTTTAGAATTGAACCGATGGACTGATAACCGATAGGTCAAAACCGATGGTTAGTATGCAAAAGCGTCGGTTAAAAACCCGCGCATGCTCACAATCAAGTCGACGCATGCTTGGAAGCATTGAACTTCGTTTTTTTTCTGCACGTCAATGTGTTTTATGTCACCGCGTTCTGACACGATCGGTTTTTAACTGATGGTGTGTAGGCACATCAGACCATCAGTCAGCTTCATCGGTTCCCCGATGACAACGGTCCTTCGGACCGTTCTCATCGGATGGACTGATCGTGTGTACGCGGCCTTAACGTATTGTGGTAGACTTATCTTTGTAGATTCAAGTTGTGAGGAATTTAAGAAGTAGCTTTACTTCTATTAAAAATGTATTTTATTGGCTAATCTAAACTATTATATAAAATATATTTGACATAATAAACAAAGGTCTAAACAAAATAGTGTTTACATTCATGAATATAGTTTAGTTCTTTGCCTTAGCGGTTTAAAATTAATGGAGCCCAGTTGAAACTTTAGTTATCTACTTCATCTTTTTCTGAGCAATTTTACCAGTTTGATTGACATCTACTTAACAGTGCTCAGCAGGCACATGAAAGGCAGATTGCAGAAAAATGGGCTAATATACACAAGTTATTTTCGATCCAGTGCTGTAGCGATTGTAATCCGTTGAAAGCAACTGTCTTTTTTCCTATGTGACTTTTCAAGATGTAATTGTACTCATCTGGTACCATGATTGCTTTCTTACAATGTCATAATGCTATTTTTCTGTCACTTTGCAAAAAATATGACACCAATAATCTCATCAAAAACTTAAACATACCAGTTGACTATCTGCATCTTCTCAAGATTGTTGGGTGATTTGCACTTTATGTGCACATTTGCAACTTTAAGATACATCCAACTAAAACTGTTCATTTTTCTTGATTATATGGTTTGAAACACTCCTTAGCTTATAATTTTGTGGGACAATTACATCTCCTTTACTAACTCCTATGGAGAATCCATTAAGTGGCGGGGGGTGGGGCAAAAAAGATGACAGTTTGCCCAAATCACCAAACAAACTTAGATAGTCATGAACACCAGCAGTCAGTATACAATATTACATCCAGGTAATAAAAAATCTCTTTTTGTAGTTTAGTGTAAATATATAAGGAATTCAAAAAAATATAAAATGTTTTGTTTTTTAACATTTGAGTGCCATTACAATTATTAAATAAAAAACAATAAATAAACACCATAAATAAGATACGTTTTGCAATGTCATGGCAAAATGTTTCACATTTTTTTTAGCAGAAGCAAAAAGTGTCTTAAAAATTCCTGTAAAGTCTTATTTACCAGTAATACCATAGAAATATACAGCAGTTCCATAGTATTCAAAAGTATATTTGTCTTTTGACAATCCAAAATACCATTTATTGATATGAATTTATAAGAACCTTGCTACTGTCGTGGTGCAATATGTAAAAAGGTAAATGAACATGGAATTGATATGACACATAATATACACAGCACAACACAGAAAGAAAAGACGTTGAATGGCCTTTGCCCAGCAGAGGTAGATAAAGGTTATAACAAACTGTTTACTGACCATACATACAGGTACTTAAACAGTAGATCAGTTGAACAAGAGCTCAGCCAGTAAGTGCTTTTTATACATTGCTCCCCCTTTGCTCTTTTCTAAAGAACTAGTGTACCACCCAGTTATTGCTCCACTATATTTAAATATTCTACCTACCTAAAATCTACATTCTACCATTATTTAAGGCTTTTTATAATTATTCATTCTATTAGTCTTATTTTTGCAATGTGTAAATAAAATTACAATGTATCCTAAAACCAAGAAAAAGCACCATGTATTCCCAAACATAAAGCTGTTATTGAAAATAAAACACTGGACAACATTATATATAAATATACATATATTTTTTTCTGGTGCATTTTCTTAATATTGCGCTAATATGTGCAAATGCTTTGATTTTATTTTTATTAGCGCATTTTTATGACTAAAATCAGGAGAAGAATTAAAATGATGTATGCATAGTATTGGTCCTTTCTACATAATCTCAGGTAGTAGATGAGGCAGAGACTAAAAGAAAAGACTAGTCTTAAGAAGGGGATGCCTTTTAGCAAAGAAGTTGTTTTTTTGCTTTAAAGTATTTTCCTTCGTATCCCTGCTACACAGCAAACATGTTTGAAGTGCACTTCCCAAGTGTAGAAAGAGAATAGGAAGGAAACTGAGTTTATTTATTTTAACAGCCCTTATAAATCTTCCTTCCTTTAATATTACTGGAAACAATAAACAACCTAACAACAATATTTCTAACATGGTAGCAATACTAATCAATATGTAAATGTAATGGTTTACTAGTCAGGAACATAAAAAAAAAACCTACACAATGTTCTTTCTGTAAGAATGCACTGAGCCTTTCCGGTTACAATGAAAATCAACATTCACAGAAACATATAGATGGGTCAGTCACCAGTGTTTAACAAAATATCAGATCACTAAAATTGCCAGGACATGGCAAGATAATTGCAAGAACATTTAAAAAGTGCTGAGTTACTGGTAATTGGATTTTTTTTTTTCGTTAATAGAGTCCTTACTCTATGTATTACTTGCTGCATCAAGGGGTCCATCAGTTTTTTTGGTAATCTATAGGCCGAATTTGGCGGTTTATAACTTTTAATTCAATTTTATAGATACATAGCAGGTATATATAGTTGCTTAGAGCAACCCTGTCAGGAATTTTTAAACCTGAAATGATCTCTCTGCAAAGAACACTGTTTATACGTACCTGTCCTCCTGCCTCCACCACCAAACTGAACTACACTCAAAAGGGAAGCTTGCTGAAAGCTTAAACTTCCATAAGAGTTGAATGGATGATTCCCCTCTACTCTGTGGTTTATTCCACCAACCCTACATCACTATTGAATCCTGTACTGACATAGGGATCAACAGATGGAACCCACCAGAATTTGTCACATTGAGAAGGGTTAAATGTAGAATATATTTTATTAAGCTTTTTTTCTACAACAGAGTTTGGCAGTGCAGAAAGCCAGACAAGTAAACTTGTTTTGCTTTTCAGTGGTGCTAGTTTCTGGTTTAAAAAATCCTGACATTGTCACTTTAGCACAAAGCTAAACTAAGCAAAATAGATTAACTTCCAATGCTGACCTCCTCCTAAAAATGCTAGTGGCTTTGTATGCAGCCTGTGAGGTCAAGGCAAAGTCACTACTTCTGATCTGCATATTTTTTTGGGTCATTAATTCTATTTGTTGAATCCATTGGTTCAGCATGAAAACCCAGCTACCAGCATTGTCAGAAGATATCATCAGCAGTGGCAGTTTCCATATTTATTTGAGTACAGGTTCTCTTGATGGGGGGGAGGCCAGTAAAATCAGCAAACGAGTCACCCTGTCAACCAAATCAAAAGCTACTGTATTTATTGGTGTATAACACAAATTTTTTTACCCTGAAAATAGAGGGTAAACTGTGCCTGCTTGTTATATGCAGGGGGCTGTGGAAAGTTTTTTTCCTGAAACTTCCCTCTTAAGCCCTGTACACATGATCGGATATCTGATGGAATGTAATCCGATTGGGTTTTTTGTCGCATATCCAATGAAGCTGACTTTCATCAGTGTTGCCTACACACCATCAGTCAAAAATCTGATCGTGCCAAAACGCTGTGACGTACAACCCTACGAAGAGCCGAAAAAATGAAGTTCAATGCTTCCAAGCATGCGTCGACTTGATTTTGAACATGCGTGGATTTTTGACCGATGGAGTTCCATACAGACGATCAGATTTTTCTATTGTTTTTTTATCCATAGGAAAAAGTTAAAACATGTTCTATTTT
Source organism: Rana temporaria (assembly GCF_905171775.1). Taxonomy (NCBI): domain Eukaryota; kingdom Metazoa; phylum Chordata; class Amphibia; order Anura; family Ranidae; genus Rana; species Rana temporaria. The sequence goes on from NC_053490.1 coordinate 195,438,906, forward strand.
TTTACACCGATGGAAAAAAAAAACAATGAGGCCCACACACGACCGGTTTGTCCAATGAAAACAGTCCACCGGTCTGTTTTCAGTGGACAAACCGATCGTGTGTACGCGGCTTTAAAGTTAGGGTGCATGTTATACGCCTGTGCATGTGATACACCGATAAATACGGTAATTAACATTTTTAAGCTGTTTTTACTGAACACATTAGGCTTAATTCTCATTGTTCTAACAATTTAATTGTAGTTTAAATAAGCTTCAAGGTTTTCCTGGGCAAGACTTCCCATCCTGATATGTTTTCATCATATCTACAGTAAACTAATAAATATTGACATTTGATAAAAAAAACTGCAACTACATCAGAAATAAAAATGTAATTCACAATGAATGCCAAAAGTTTACCTCCAATGTGAAGGCCTTCAACTATATTACTCACTGAGCTTAACTGGTTCAACATACTGAATCAAAAGGCTGCTCCTGTTCAACTGACCAGCAGAGAGACTGGACATTTTATTTTTCTTAGATGGGACCTGGAACAACACAGTTTGTTATAGGTTCACGTAAAAATGGGATAATTGCCCAACTCTTTAAGGAGAGCATTAGTCTCACTGTTTTCACCATCCTTCAGCCCTAAGGCATGTCGTTTGCTTGATCAGTTGTCTGATCCTACTAGCAAACAGACACCCTACTGTAGGTGTGCCCTTTGCTTACAAATAAACAGTTGAAACTATGCTGTTTCCTAAGTTTTGTATGGTTTTCACTTTTTTGCTTTAAAGAGATGGGTATAACAATGATACAGATGGGCAAAATGGATATTGGTGCTGTTATTGTTTGCTATGCTTGCATTCATAGCACTGCCATTAGAGTAGAAACTGACAGGACATAAATGATGAGTACAATGACTAGAAATATATAGACAGTGAAAAGACTCAGTATAGCTTTGAGAAACCATCCCAAAAATAAAATCCTGTATTAACAAGTGCAAAATCAAACAAAAAAGAAGAATCCATACATTAAAACACAGTGTATAAAATGGTGTGAGAAATTTAAGTCACCATACAGCCTTTTAGTCAATAAAAAGCTGTCCCATGTTGTCCTTGAAGTTTGGAGTCTGGCCCATCTTGACATTTTTATTCGGACTGACTTGTAAAAATTGGTTGTAAGGTACAAGCACCTCGTTTCTGTTACATGTGACTGTAGCGTTTTGCTGGAGTGGGCCAGTGGCATGTCTATCCAATTGAAGACTTCCATTATTCTATTCCTCATGTGTTGAACGGTCTTCCAAAATTCTTAAGTTTTCAAAACCCAGTCCTGTTGAGTTTTGTGCTGCTGAGACTGCTAGTACAGTATGTAATAGTATCAGTACAAGAACACACAGTTTAAGTCTGCTATTACATAGTCTGGATGCTGATGAAGCTGTGAGTGACGTCCTGTGACACAACGTTGAATCATGTGATTTTTTAGTCCCTTTGGATTGGTTATCTGTTGATAATTCCCATCTGACATCACAGCATTCTGGTTCTGCATTGGTTGGATAGGGTTCATACAGCCCTGTAAAGCAAGATAACATAAGTCAGTGCTTTTTATTTCCAAAAACATCTCCATGTCTAGGTTTGAAAAAAAAAAATCTCTGCTGTGAAGCTGGATAGTGATAAACAGTATAGCCTGTGGCCTTTTTAACATGGCAGCAACAAAGCACTTTCCTGGGAATTTATTTTTTACTGAGCAGTTGTGGTTTTCTGTACACCTGAGCTCTACAGGCAGTTTTCTGTACACCTGAGCTCTACAGGCAGCCACCAATAAAGCCACCAATAAGCCACCAATAAAGCTGAACTCCAGGCAAACAGCTAAATAAACATATAATGCATACATGGGAATTTGTATCCATTTAGGCTAAGTTTGGACATGCTGCCTCTCTGAAAAGTGATCTGCTGTGGATTGTTTTTAAGAGGCATTTTACAGGCACTGAGGAGGTTATATGTTGCCTTCTCATCACCTGCTTTACATTGTAATTGCCACAACATTGTGCAGCAACCATGTGCATTACATGTGGTTGCAGGACAGTTGCCATGTGGCCACATTAATGGGCATGGCATATGTACAACCCAGTCTGGCTCCTTTTGAATTCACTGCCCTTCAACCACAAGTGTAAACAATCCCTTGGTCCTGAGATTTATATAGTACTGTATAGCACTGTCTGGAAGGGCAAGGGATCATATTTTTCTCTGTTGCAATTAAGTAACACATAAAAGGAATTAGAGGGGTAGCAATAAGGTTATGGAATTAATTAAAAGAGAATCATGGTGGATTCACAGGTTGAATTAAACATAGAATGTGACTTGAATTGTTGTATTAGTAACTATTAATATCATTTGAGGGTGTCAAACATATTTTGTACTGGTTGGTGGTTTTAATACCTGTTAATAGGATTTTAAAGCGGAGGTCCGGCGGTAAAAAATAAATAAAAGATTAAAAGTCAGCACCTACAAACACTGTAGCTGTGATTTTTAATAAGCAGACTTACCTGTCCAGGTTGCCCATGATGTCGGCCGCCTGAGGCCAATCCGTCCCTCGGACCAGGGCCTGGCGCCGCCATCCTTATTAAGGGAAACAGGCAGTGAATTCTTGCGGCCTCACTGCCCGTTTCCTACTGCGCATGCGCGAGCATGCAGCGCTTTGTGAATGGGCACACGTCCTGTGTGTCCCAGAAGGCAGCGCGCCTCCATTTCCCAGAAGGCAACGCAAGGAGGAGAACACAGAACCTCACCACGGATGAGGAAGAGGCAGATTAGGACGATCTTCCTAGTAACAGCCATTTCTGGTTAGTATACATTTTTTTCTTTTGCCTTTTTGGCTATTTTTACGCCATCTCGCGTTTCAACCAATAGGGGCGCGCGCCCCTGGTGCCGGCGGGGGCGATCACCGCCGGGCACCTGCGATCGCTCGTTACAGAGCAAGAACCGGGAGCTGTGTGTGTAATGTATGAACAGTGATCTGCCATTTCCCCAAGTCAGTCCCACCCCCCTTCAGTTAGAACACACACACAGGGAACATACTTAACCCCTTCCTCGCCCCCTAGTGTTAACCCCTTCCCTGCCAGTGGCATTTTTATAGCAATCAATGCATTTTTATAGCACTGATCGCTATAAAAATGACAATGATCCCAAAAATGTGTCAAAAGTGTCCGAAGTGTCCGCCATAAGGTCGCAGTACTGATAAAAATCGCTGATCGCCGCCATTACTAGTAAAAATAAAAAATATTAATAAAAATGCCATAAAACTATCCCCTATTTTGTAAACGCTATAACTTTTGCGCAAACCAATCAATAAACGCTTATTGCAATTTTCTTTACGAAAAATATGTAGAAGAATACGTATCGGCCTAAACTGAGGAAAAATATTATTTTTTTTTTTAATTGACGCTCTATTTTTGTTATAGTGCAAAAAATAAAAACCGCAGAGGTGATCAAATACCACCAAAATAAAGCTCTATTTGTGGGGAAAAAACAACGCCAATTTTGTTTGGGAGCCTCGTCGCACAACCGCGCAATTGTAAGTTAAAGCAACGCAGTGCCGAATCGCAAAAAGGGGCCCGGTCATTGAGCAGCAATATGGTCCGGGGCTGAAGTGGTTAACCTTGCATTTATTGTGCGTCAAATTGTTCAAATAAGAGCACATCTGGTGGTAGTTAGGCACACGGTGTGGATGAGTGGCGGAAGTCACCAGTTTTATTGGAATTATTAGTAAATGATTTATGAACTGACACAGACTTATAAGACCGTGGTGGAATAATTTAACTGATACATAGGAGGGATTATCTGTCTGTGGAATATTAATACTTGGTGGAATATAAATAGATTTATATGTTTAATTTTGTTATACAAGCGCTACACTATTATCTGATTTGAACATATTTGTGGCTTGTCCCTCCTCTATCCTGTACCTGGACAGTGTAAAAGGAACAGGGTGCACCAAACTAAGTGCAGTATATCAGGAACAATTTATTCAAAAACAGAGTCAGTTAGTTACTCACACAACATCAGTGAGGAACAGGCATGTAAGGTAAAGGTGTATGGAAGTTGTGAGACGCATCATCTGACACACCCAGGCGTAACTTCCGGTTCACGGACTCCATCGAGTGCGTTCCACGCTGGTGCGCACGTCAAAAAGTAGGAACCAGGCTGGTCCTGTCCATCGCCCTGCTGACCTACTTGCTGCAGGCCGCTGGTATGCTCCAATGGACACAGTTCCAGACCCCACAGTGACCCCATAGTGACCATGGACACCTTCACCTTTACCTTACATGCGTGTTCCTCACCGATGTTGTGTGAGTAGCTAATTAACTCTGTTTTTTAATAAATTGTTCCAGATATACTGCACTTAGTTTGGCACACCTTGTTTATTTTTACCTTGTCTTCCAGAGTTTCTTTCAACTTCCAAGGGAGCTGTCGCTGATGCGGCTTATCCATACTTCTTAATCTCTACTGGAACCAACGCTGTATCCTGGCCTAGACCAACAAGGCCCAGGCCTAGGGCAGCACTTTGTAGGAGAGCAGAACGGAAAAAGTCCCCGCTGGCTTGTGCTACACTGTTAGGAGCCTGGACCACAAATCTTCCTCACTGTGCTATATGTTTTCTGCTGTACCATTGGCATGGTTATATCTTTTTAGTCCTCTCCATAAAAGTATCAGAAATGTGTGCTTATAGTAGAACTATAAGCAACATTGTTTTTTTTTTCATTGTGAATAGAGTAAGGGAGGGTTATAGCCCCTGTCGGTTTATTTTTTACCATCCATGTCCTATTGCAGAGATTTCCCTTCACTTCCTGCCCCATAGCCAAACAGGAAGTGAGAGGAAATCTATGCAAATTAAGGGAATCCATTGCCCCACAGCAAGGGGTGTGGTCTTGACAGAAAGAGGTGTTTCATATTTAAAGTAGGGGTGCACAAGTTTAGTCAAGCCTGGGGCAGCACAAAACCTTAATACACTACTGCATAAATGGATTGAAATTCGACTGGTCTTTGCTGAAATGGCCAATTCCCAATACACCTATAGCCATCTTAACTCTAACTATTCTTAAAAAAACATTCTCCTCTTATCTATCCTGCATAACCTGTATAAAAATATCTGTGTACCTACTTCTTTTTAATCCACTCCGGTCCAGTCACTTGATCCTACAACTCTGACTCCCCTATGTAATGATGATTTCTGTGTAAGGAAGATTGATTTCCCCTTTATTCCTGTTCTGGTGACAACCCAAAATGTGGGATTTCCAGGACATAATGAAATAATGAATGTCCCTAACGGGGACACAGACAGCAATAAAAACATAACAGGTGTTCTAATCCCTCTCCACTCAACTTAAAACAAAAAATATATATTTTGGTTATATTCTGACAGTGTTTTTAACCCTTCTCGATTTTATAAAAAAAAAGGCTTTAGATACTACTATTAATGAAATCTACAATATTTAATAGAATCTGTATGGGTAATGACCATTAACTCATAACTCATTACCTTATTAACTCAATACAATTTTCTGTAGTTGAAGCTTCAAATGCAACAAATAAAAATAAATAAATAAAAATAAAATAAATAAATAAAAATAAAAAAATAATTCTTTGTTAAAAATAACAGCACACATCTTGAAAGCAATCTGCAGTGAGACAGCAAACAAAAGGTAGCTACTGAGCCCTCAACTCAAACTATATGCTAAACAAATTTTTTACAGATCAATGATTCCAAATGTAGTCTAGATTTTCTGTTTGGGAATTTGATTATGTGCACAATGTGTTTTATCTAGTTTTGCTTTATCATCCTTGTCCACACGGTGGTGCTACATGCATACTTAGTTGGATTTTAGAATAAAAGACTGAAATATTTAAAATGCGGAAAAGAGATGTGTTATGCCAATTAATGCAAATAAATATATATTGATTATACACTAATAGCTATATTTTATGTTATTGACAATCATTTTTTTCACCAATAAGTTTTTATTTGAACATAATAATGTTAATACTTTTTTACATAGTTTGTTCTACAGAAGAATGAGAGAAAAAAGAACATAACAAAATATCATTTGTGGAAATATTAAATAATTTGAATTCTGTCACACTGAAATTGTTGTTGTTTAGCCACCTTAGGTCCACCTTGCTTCTGATTGACAGCACATAGCAGTGGGTGAATTCAATATTTGCCCACTGCTGTGTGCTGTTAATCAAAGGCAACCCAAACCTAATAAGGAACTAGTCTGTCAGTTCCCCTATCTAGGCTCTGCCCACGCAACAGGCGCTACAGCTGTGGAGACTAGTTGCCCATCAGGTCCACCTCCCCTATGACTTCATGGGCATTGCCACTAGTATCTTGGGCCACTTAGGCCTCGTACACACGATAGGTTAACCAGAGGACAACGGTCTGATGGACCGTTTTTATTGGTCAAAACCGATCGTGTGTGGGCCCCATAGGTTATTTAACCATCGGTTAAAAAAAAGCCAACTTGCTTTAAATTTAACCGATAGATTCCTAACCGATAGGTCAAAACCGATCGTTAATAGGCACGACCATCGGTTAAAAATCCACGCATGCTCAGAATCAAGTCAATGCATGTATGGAAGCATTGAACTTCGTTTTTTTTCAGCACGTCGTTGTGTTTTACGTCAGCGCGTTCTGACACAATCGTATTTTTTACCGATGGTGTGTAGGCGCGACGGACCATCAGTCAGCTTCATCGGTTAACCGATGACAACGGTCCTTCAGACCAGATGGACTGATCGTGTGTACGAGGCTTAAGTTTACACTTAGCTGTCAGCCTGGCAATCCTCTGGCTGACAGTGAAAGGGGCTATATGTAGAACCCTATGTGGAAAGCTGTCACATTTGTTATGGGGTGGATGGAAGAGGGGAAGGAGTATGCCAAAAATAATCTGAAAGTTAGTGTGAAAGATGACATCACAATTAAGGAGTTGCTGTGCAAAGTCTTTATGACTGGCACCTCAAAGTTATTAAACAAACAGTAAGTTAATTGTGAGTGCATGTTATAGGCCCCCTAACCTCAAGGATGAGGATGAAATACATCTCTTTTTACAATTATAAATGGAGGGGGGACAGGGCAATTGTATTATTATGGGGAACTTTAAATGTACAGATATTGTTTGGACAGAAGGCACTGCACACTAAAGTGGGGCTTGACATTTTTAAACATATGGGTCAAATGGTGGAAGGTAGAAACATCACGAATGCTCCCTTGCATCGATTATTTCAAACAACACAAGGCAGATGGTACCAACTAATGAAGAAAAGTACTGTATTTATTGGCGTATAACACTCATTTTTTTACCCTGAAAATAGAGGGTAAACTGTGCCTGCGAGTTATATGCAGGGGGCTGTGGAAAGGTTTTTTTCCTGAAACTTCCCTCTTAAAGTTAGGGTGGGTTTTATACCCCTGCCTGTGTTATACGCCGATAAATACGGTAATTGCAAATGGGGTGCCAATAATACGAAAAAAAAGGTCCAAGATATATACCGGGAAACTACAGACCAGTCAACCCCACATCCATAGTATGTGACATATTGGGAGGAATTGTAAGGGACCATATGCACGAATTTGCCAGTGTAAATTGTATTATTGGTAGCAACCAATATGTATTTATGAAAGACTGTTCTTGTCATAACAACTTTTCAACATTCTTTGAGGAGGTGAGCAGTAACATAGATAAAGGAAGGTCAGTGGACATAGTTTTCTTGGATTTTGCTCAAGCATTCCATACACCTCCCTCAACTGTTTAATTTATAAACTAAGATCTATTGACATTGAAGAAATTGTATACACATGGATGGAACACTTCTTACTGGAAATGGTCTAGAGTTGTGAACCTTGTCCTGGGACCAATAATGTTTAACTTGTTTATAAATAATATAGCGGTTGGAATAAATTGTTCCATTTTAGTGCTCTTGATAAATGATGCACAGGTATGAAAGGCAATTATTTTGCCAAAGGATAAAGCATCTTGGTAAAATAGAGGAGTGGACAGCTAAGTGGCAGAAGAGGTTTATTACAGAAATGTGTAAAGTTATGCACGTTGGGGCTAAAAATATGAATGCAAGACACTCTTTAAAGGAAAATCCTCTGGGGGAATTAAGAATGGAAAAAGAACTGGGGTCCTAGTAGATCATGGAGAGCAAGCAATAACAAGCAGCAACAAGTAAGGCTAGCAGACTGCTATCATATATTAAAAAGGGTATTTACTCAAGAGATAAAACAATAACTCTATCACATATAACTCTAAAACTCTGGTTCAACCTCATCTTGAGTATGAAGTTCAGATTAGGCACCAATCCTCGGAAAGGATGTTCTTGAACTGCAGAGAGTTCAGAAAAGGGTAAGAAAATATAAGATCTCAGTTTTGAGGAATGACTACAAAAACATAACTTTTTCTACCCAGAGTAGAAGCGCTTAAGAAGGGATAGGATCCCAATATACATATTTATCAATGGTGACCACAGTATCAGGAAGAAACTTCTTCATCTAAGTACTTTAAAAGGGATTCATCTTTTACTTGGTGTCTCAGACAAGGTCCAACCAACAGTGTAAGATGGGTGGACAAAGAACATGCCTTATGCCTTGTACACACAATCAGAATTTCCAATGAAAAAAGTCAGACAGAATTTTTTCATCGGATATTCGGACTGTGTGTGTGCCCCATCTGAGAAATTCCAATGGACTTAGAAAGAGAACATGTTCGCCTGAAATTCCATTTGCCTGTATGGAACTCAGACGGGGGAAAAAACATGCATGCTCTGAGTCAAGTCGATGCATGCTCGGAAGCATTGAACTTTTATTTTTCTCGGCTCGTCGTAGTGTTTTACGTCACCGCGTTCTTGATGGTCGAAATTTGGTGTGACAGTGTGTATGCAAGACAGCTTGAATGGAATTCCATCGGAAAAATCCGCCAATGTTTATGCCGACGGAAATTCCGATCGATCGTGTGTACGAGGCATTAGGGTTCTTTTGTTAAGTCAAGACAAGGTATCAGAAGCAGAGCCAAATAAATACCCTTCTTTATTGACAGCCACTCAGTTTAAAAAGGATATACGTGAAGTAGGGAAATTCCACAAACTGTGTTTAATATACAAGAGTTTGACTCTATAACTCAGAGGAAATAAAAAAGAAGGGTTTAGGGGAATTTTCTGGTGTGGTTGACCCTATGCTCTATGGACCCTCTCCACTGCAGACTGAAAGATATTTGCTGTCAAAGGTATTTTGCGTAAGCAAGTCTCAATAAATTCAGAGGGATGTGTACATGCTCATTTAAACCAATAAATCTAAATATTTTCCAGATCTTTCAATTTTGATATCATGTGTATTTGTCTTTAATCTGAGTATGGTCACATCTTGTTTTTATGGTATAGCATTGCTCTCAAAATCTCCTAACAGACTTCCCAGAGCAGAGGAGTCCCCCTTTTTAACTGAGAGCAGGACTTCTGCTAAATTAGGCAGACCAGCCCAGGCAGTGGAAATGTCAGGGTATTTAGGATACTCATTAATACACTCCCTTACTTTGTTCCACCCACCTCAATGGTGTTCAGGTTCCTCAGTTATGTGTACAAGGCATTCTGGGGATACAGAGGATTTGGTATTTTCGTGTTTGAGTGGGAGCTGGTGTAATTTTGGGATACAAAGCCTGTGGCTGAGGAATTACAGAGTTTTTCTTTCTAGCAAGTAATATGGAGCAAAGGTGTTGGTGGGCAGGTGAGAGAGTGCCAATGTAGGTGGGAGACCAACAGCAGGATCAATGCAGGAGTGTCAGGCTGTAGATCAGGATCAGTAGCAGGAGCTCTGTACTATGCATCCAGCTACATGGATGGTAGGTCATGCCCCCCATCACTGTTATTTTTTAAAACAACTAGTGAAAATTCCAAGAAAGCAGCAAAATGCAGTTTAAACATAGCCATTTTTACAGTATCTGCCACAGGATTTGTAATTCTATGCACCTGCTCACAGCTCTGAAGCATATCCAGATCCTACAATTCTACTACAGCAGCTTAACAGCTGTCCAAAACACTGATCAAAACACCCCCTGTCTGTCAGCATGAGTGTACTACAGGAGAATCTTACTGGTTTCAAGTGATGCCCCCCCCTGTCCTAATCTGAGTTCTGCTGTGCAGGGCATCACATGAGCCAAAGTCAAGACAAATTTGTGAAGTAAAATATATTTAATAAATATAGTTTACATTTGTTTGTAACTCCACTCACTCTGTGTTTATATAATATACTGTATAACTGCCTGGATTTCAACATTATTGGGACTTATGGTGACAGCAATATAGCAGTACATATATAAAAGTGTAAGGCCCCATACACACCATAGAATCCATCCGCAGATAAATCCCAGCAAATGGGTTTCAGCGGATAGATCCTATGGTGTGTACACGCCAGCGGATCTTTATCCGCGGATATTTATCCCCTGGGATGGATTCCAGCAGATCGGATATTCGCTGACATGCAGAACAAATCCATCTGCTGGAATCCATCCCAACGGATGGATCCGCTGGTCTGCACAGACTCACCGGATCCATCCGTCCTAAGGGATCCCCCGCATGCGTCGTAATGATTTGACGCATGCATGGAATTCCTTATATGACAGCGTCGCGCATGTCGCCGCGTCATAATCGCGGCGACGGCGCGACACGTCATCGCCAGAGGATTTCGGCGCGGATTTCAATGTGATGGTGTGTACACGCCATCGCATAGAAATCTGCTGAAATCCTCGAGAGGATTTATCCGCGGAAACGGTCCGCTGGACCGTATTCGCGGATAAATTCTCCCGTGTGTATGGGGCCTTAGACCTATTCTAGGGGCAACCGGTCACATCCAAATCCCTGTAAAATATTTGGAAAAATTGTTAGGAGAACCCACTCTTCCACCAGATAATTGGACTTTAATGGACCTATAGTAGTCACTGAGGTGAGCACACAAATATATAATGATAAAAATGTATTTTATTGTACATTAAATCAATAACATAAAAAAAATCGACAAAAACACTAAGTTGCATATGGCAATTGCCAGTGATAATGCTTACCGTATTTATCGGCGTATACCGTGCACTATTTTGCTCTGAAAATCAGGGCAAAATTGTGGGTGCGCGATATACGCCGATACCCGCTTTCCCGCCACGAGTTTGAATACTGCGCCCGCATATAGCGAGCGCAGTACACTCGTGAATCTTCGGGCAGTCTCGGCACCTCTCGTACTGACGTCCTGACGTCCTGAGCGTACAGGACGTCAGTGCGAGAGGCGCCCGAGCCTGCCCGAAGATTCACGAGTGTACTGCGCTCGCTATATGCGGGCGCAGTATTCAAAGTCGTGGCGGGAAACGAGCGGGAGGACGCCGCAGAAGGACGCCGGACCCGCCGAAGATGGACACCGGACCCGCCGAAGATGGACACCGGACCCGCCGAAGATGGACGCCCGACCCGCCGAAGAGGACACCCGAAGCCGCAGAAGGACGCCGGACCCGACGAGGCCGCAGAAGGACGCCGGACCCGACGAGGCCGCAGATGGACGCCGCGCAAGACACCAAAACTGTAAGTACAAAAAAACAAAAAATCTTTTTTTCCCACAGGATTGGGGGCCACTTTGGGGGTGCGCGGTATACGCCAGAGCACGTTATACCGCGATAAATACGGTATATAATATTAAAACTTGAAAGATGCTGGTGCATGGAGTATTCCAACGTGTTTTCGCAGATCCATAAGTCTGCTTCTTCTGGACAGCTCTACATGCATCTAGATGTATCAATCAGATTACAAAGGACATTATTATAGTCACATTAACAAAATTTACAATGTTTTTTTCAAGATAAATATGTCATGTATTAAGTGCTCACCAATTACAAAATATTGATTATGTGTGACCCAATTAAAGTCCCATTAGCAGGCAGGAGAGTGGGTTCTCCTAACAATTTTTTGCAATATAGCAGTAGTTGTTACTGACTTGGATTTGAAGTTATCCAGATCCTGGCATCACATTCTTCAGCACTGTAGTGACATTTTACTCAGCCTTTTACTTTGCTTAGTGTACTTCTGATATAGTAACAGCTACACTTTTATACTTGAGTCTGTGAACAGAGATCAGCCTTAATGTGGCTAGCCATGCATGGTATGCTCTTGTGTTACAGTGTAGCAATATGGAAATGTCAATACAGCTGCCCAATATGCAATATTCCACCAGTAGCCTCACCTGCAGAACATCAATTTCAGTAAGTTGTTGGCAAGGTACAGAGCAACTTAAGCCCTGTACACACGATCGGATATCTGATGGAATCTAATCCGATGGATTTTTTCATCGGATATCCGATGAAGCTGACTTTCATCAGTCTTGCCTACACACCATCGGTTAAAAATCCGATCCAACGCGGTGGCGTAAAACACAACGACGTGCTGAGAAAAATGAAGTTCAATGCTTCCGAGCATGCGTCGACTTGATTCTTAGCATGCGTGGATTTTTGATGATGGATTTCCCCACAGACGATCATTTTTTTCTATCGTTTTTTTAACTATAATGTTTTAGTTCTTAAAGGGAATTTCAGAACTATCCAGGAAAGGAAAACGTTTGAACTAAGAATGATAATTCTTTTTGACACAAAAACTAATGGCCTAAATTTAGATATTGGTTTCCTTACCCATTATACTACAGTTTTATGACCCCCCTCTGTGACTAACAACCCCCCCCCCCCTCAAGTCTTTAGCTCTCCCTCTGTCTTATCTCACTAACTCTGATGTTATCTTTATTACCATTGATTTGTATGTGTTTGTTTTTTTTTCCTTTCCCTCTGAGATTTTTTTTTTTTTTTTTTTTTTTCCTTGTTTTGTTTTAACATTCTGCCAAAAAATTGTGAATCAGTACTGCTTGGACCTTGAAGAAGGGGTAACACCCCGAAAGCTTGTCCTGAAAAATTGTATGTTAGTGCAAATAAAAAAAGTATCACGGACAGTACTCAATTTTCTCTATCACAATTGCACTAATACGGCTACAATCACGTCAAGTATTAACTATAAGAAAAATTTAAAACAGGTTCTATTTTTTTTTCATCAGTCCGTTTTCATCAGGCGAACCGATCGTGTGTACAGGGCTATAGAGGCAGGCACAGTAAGGGGTCTATTTACTGTATATATTTTTTCACACAAATTTTACACATTTCACACATTTTCCTCAGTGGATTTAAAAAAAAATCACTTTAAAAATGTATAACAAAGGTTGTAAATCATGGGTGAAAACACATAAATAGACCCCATAAAGTGTCCCATTCCTTAAAGCTATTGTTGATGTTGTACTTAAATGATTAAATGCATGGATTGATCTTAGATTTATAGGGCTGAGCCAGTGAAAGAAGAATCGGAGATTGCTGTACTGTAGCAAAGGTGAAAATGAAGTGAGCTGAGCCAAAATTGCTTATTATTTATTATATTTAACACAATATTTAACACAATGTGATGATCAAGAGCTACCTTAATTTTGTCACCTTTTTATGAGGTTTAGTGGATTACTTTATCAAGGGTTAAAAAGTGTGGTCTCATTATTAATATACAATTCCATAAAGATTAGTGGTCAAAAAAATTAGGGCCAGATTTACAATCATTTACCCTGGCGCAGCGTATCAGAGATACGCTACGCCGCCGTATCTTACCTGGCGGAATTTTGAATCCAGGAAGATTTTGCTACGTAAGTTACGGCGGCGTAGTGTATTTCTCGGCGCGTATTTCAAATTGGGCGGGTAGGGGGCGTGATTCATTTAAACGAAGCACGTCCCCGCGCCGATTGAAATGCGCATGCTCCGTTTTGAAATTTCCCGCCGTGCTTTGCACGAAATGACGTCGCACCGACGTCATTTTTTGAACGTAGACATGAGTTACGTCCTTTCCTATTCACAGACGACTTACACAAAAAAAAAAAAAATGAATTTGACGCGGGAACGACGCCCATACTTTAACATGGCAGGTCTATCTATACGCCACGAAATAGCAGCTTTAACTATACGCCGGGAAAAGCCAACTAGCGACGACGTAAGAGAATGCGACGGCCGCGCGTACCTTCGTGGATCGCCGGAAAAAGCTAATTAGCATACCCGACGCAGAAAACGACTCAAACTCCACCCAGCAGGCGCCGAAGTATTGCACCTACGATCCGAAGGCGTACGAAGCCGTACGCCTGTCGGATCGAAGCCAGAAGCCGTCATATCTTGGTTTGAGGATTCAAACTAAAGATATGACGCGGCAAATTTGAAAGCACGCCGGTGTATCAGTAGATACGCCGGCGTACTTTTTCTGTGAATCTGGCCCTTAATATCTGCGTTTGCCTATGAAAAGATTAGTATGTATCTTGATATTTTAAATCTTAGATTACCATGTTAGAAAATTTGCAGTCTTATGCCCTGTACACACGATCGGTCAATCCGATGAGAACGGTCTGATGGATTTTTCCATCAGTTAACCGATGAAGCTGACTGATGGTCAGTCGTGCCTACACACCATCAGTTAAAAAAACGACCGTGTCAGAACGCGGTGACGTAAAACACAACGATGTGCTGAAAAAGTTCAATGCTTCCAAGCATGCGTCGACTTGATTCTGAGCATGCATGGATTTTTAACTGATGGACGTGCCTACAAACAAATAGTTTTTTTCTATCGGTTAGGTATCCATCGGTTAATTTTAAAACAAGTTTCAAATGTTTTAACCAATGGATAAATAACCGATGGGGCCTTCACACAATCGGTTTGGTCTTCAGACCCTTCTCATCGGATTGACCAATCGTGTGTACGCGGCATAAGGAAAAAACTTGCAAGTCATAAATATAGATATATATATCTATATATCTGTGTATATATACACACACAGTATCTCACAAAAGTGAGTACACCCCTCACATTTTTGTATATATTTTATTCTATCTTTTCATGTCACAACACTGAAGAAATGACACTTTGCTACAATGTAAAGTAGTGAGTGTACAGCGTGTACAGTGTAAATTTGCTGTCCCCTCAAAATAACTCAACACACCATTAATGTTTAAACCGCTGGCAACAAAAGTGAGTACACCCCTTAGTGAAAATGTCCAAATTGGGCCCAAAGTGTCAATATTTTGTGTGGCCACCATTATTTTCCAGCACTGCCTTAACCCTCTTGGGCATGGAGTTTACTAGAGCTTCACAGATTGCCACTGGAGTCCTCTTCCACTCGTTCTTGACAACATCACAGAGCTGGTGGATCTTGTGCTCCCCCACCTTCTGTATGAGGATACCCTACAGATGCTCAATAGCGTTTAAGTCTCAAGACATGCTTGGCCAGTCCATCACCTTTACCCTCAGCTCCTTTAGTAAGGCAGTGGTAATCTTGGAGGTGTGTTTGTGATGTTGGAGGGATTATGCTCTGCTTCAGTATGTCACAGTACATGTTGGCATTCATGGTTCCCTCAATGAACTGCAGCTCCCCAGTGCTCCTCCACCCTCCATTTGAGGATGCCCTACAGATGCTCAATAGGGTTTAGTTATGGAGACATGTTTCGCCAGTCCATCACCTTTACCCTCAGCTCCTTTAGCAAGGCAATGGTTGTCTTGGAGGTGTGTTTGTGGTCATTATGATGTTGGAATATTGCCCTGCGGCCCAGTGTCCAAAAGGAAGGTGTCATGCTCTGCTTCAGTATGTCACAGTACATGTTGGCATTCATGGTTCCCTCAATAAACTCATGCATCCCCAGACCATGACACTCCCACCACCATGCTTGACTGTAGTAAAGACACATTTGTCTTTGTACTCCTCACCTGGATGCTGCCACACACGCTTGACACCATCTGAACCAAATAGGTTTATCTTGGTCTCATCAGACCACAGGACATGGTTCCAATAATTCATGTCCTTAGTCTGCTTGTCTTCAGCAAACTGATTGCAGACTTTCTTGTGCATCATCTTTAGAAGAGGCTTCCTTCTGGGATGACAGATATGCAGACCAATTTGATGCAGAGTGTGGCGTATGGTCTGAGCACTGACAAGCTTACACCCCACCCCTTCAACCTCTACAGCAATGCTGGCAGCACTCATATGTCTATTTCCCAAAGACAACCTCTGGATATAGCGCTGAGCACGTGCACTCAACTGCATTGGTTGACCATGGCGAGGCCTGTTCTGAGTGGAACCTGGCCTGTTAAACCACTGTATGGTCTTGGCCACCATGCTGCAGCTCAGTTTCAGGGTCCTGGCAATCTTCTTATCTCCTAGGTTATCTTTATGTAGAGCAGCAATTTTTTTTGTCAGATCCTCAGAGAGTTCTTTGCCATGAGGTGCCATGTGAAAACTTACAGTGACCAGTATGAGATAGTGAGAGTGATAACTCTAAATTTAACACACCTGCTCCCCCCTCACGTGTAAGACCTTGTAACACTAACAAGTCACATGACACAGAGAAGGGAAAATGGCTAATTGGGCCCAATTTAGACATTTTCAGTCAGGGAAGAGCAAATTTACACTGTTATACAAGCTGTACACTCACTACATTACGTTGTACCAAAGTTGAATTTTTTCAATGTTGTAACATGAAGAGATATAATAAAATATTTACAAAAATGTGAAGGGTGTACTCACTTTTGTGAGATACTGTGAATATATATAAACAAAACTCTTAATTTACTCCCTGGTCATCTTTCGCCTCGATTACTGAAACTCCCTCCTCATTGGCTTACCTCTGTATACTCTATCCCCCCTTCAGTCCATCATGAATGCTGCTGGCAGATTCATCCACCTTACCAACCGCTCTGTCTCTGCTCCCACTCTCTCTCAATCCCTCCACTGGCTTCTGCTCACCCAATGAATTAAGTTCAAAATACTAACAACTACCTACAAAGCCATCCACCACTCTGCCCCCAGCTACATCACTGACCTAGTCTCTAAATACCAACCTAATCGTTCTATTCGTTCTTCTCAAGACCTCCTACTCTCTAGCTCTCTCATCACCTGCTTCCATGCTCGTCTCCAGGACTTTTCCAGAACCTCTCCAAGCCTATGGAACTCCTTACCCCAATCTGTCCATCTACCTCTTTCTCTATTAGCTTTTAGAGGATCCCTGAAAACCCTCCTCTTCAGAGGAGCCTATCCTACCCACACCTAACAACTGTAATTTCCATCTGATCATCCCCTACCCTTTGTTCCACTTGACCCTCCCTTCTAGACTGTAAGCTCTAACGAGCAGGGCCCTCTGATCCCTCCTGTATTGAATTTTATTGTAACTGTACTGTCTTCCCTGATGTTGTAAAGTGTTGCACAAACCGTTGGCGCTATATAAATCCTGTATAATAATAATAATATATATATAGCTATAGATATATACACATGTACAGTATATACATTCAGTCCTTCATTTGTATTCCAAACTGGACCCTGGGATTATTTCCAGCTCTGCATGAAACCGTATTTCTGTTAGATTGGACATTTTATAAATTCATGCACAAAAGGAATATCGAAATGCAGGAAATTTGATGTATAACTCAGCTGAAGGAATTGTATCAATCAAAGAAAAAGAATTGTAGAATTGTATCACTGGGACTTAGGCCTCGTACACACGATAGGATAGCCAGAGGACAACGGTCTGAAGGACCGTTTTCATCGGTCAAAACCGATCGTATGTGGGCCCCATAGGTTATTTAACTTTCGGTTAAAAAAATAGGAACTTGCTTTAAAATTTAAAAACCTGCGCATGCTCAGAATCAAGTTGACGCATGCTTGGAAGCATTGAACTTCGTTTTTTCAGCACGTCATTGTGTTTTACGTCACCGCGTTCTGACACGATTGGTTATTTAACCTATGGTGTGTAGGCGTGACGGACCATCAGTCAGCTTCATCGGTTAACCTAAGACAACGGTCCTTCAGACCGTTGTCCGTTGGTTATCCTATCGTGTGTACGAGGCCTATCTAGTGTCAAATATCCAAGTTGTTAGTGGAAAAATATATTTTCTAAACATTTCTTGCTTGCATACTTTTAAAAACTGTAAAGCCTTGTACACACGATCAGTCCATCCGTTGAGAATGGTCTGAAGGACTGTTGTCATCGGTTAACCGATGAAGCTGACGGATGGTCCGTCGCGCCCATACACCATCGGTTAAATAACCGATCGTGTCAGAACGCGGTGACGTAAAACACAACAATGTGCTGAAAAAAAATGAAGTTCAATGCTTCCAAGCATGCGTCGACTTGATTCTGATCATGCGTGGATTTTTAACCGATGGTCGTGCCTACTAACGATCGGTTTTGACCTATCAGTTAGGAATCCATCGGTTAAATTTCAAGCAAGTTGGCTTTTTTTTAACCGATGGTTAAATAACCTATGGGGCCCACACACGATCGGTTTTGACCGATGAAAACCGCCCATCAGACCATTGTCCTCTGGTTAACCTATCGTGTGTACGAGACCTGACAGTAAAGTCTGTGTTTAAAATAAGCCTGTGCTATGAAGTGCTGCAAAGTAACAGGTTCATTTAAAACAGAAGTAAACTCTCCTAAACTCCTGTCTGCAAAGGCTAGTGCCATCTTAGCCTCTTTTTCAATCTGCAGTTGTCATGGTGCCGCCCCAGTGGTTCTGCATTGGGATACCAAGGGCTCCGTAACACCCAAAGAGTGAAGAATAGTGCCAGCTGATGAGGGAGCAAATCATTAGATCAGTAGTGTTCTTATTCTAATCCCCATAAACGAAAAGAGCATTTAACCCTTGCAGTGTAGGCGTGGAAACACGGCAAGGTGAACTTTTAAAAATACCTGGAGTTCAGATTTAAATGCAAAATAACTGCTATGTATATTGATGGATTTTTTTTTGTATTTCTTTTACGTGCGGGTATTATCAAAAGCTCTTTTATATGATATGTATCATTAAATCTATTTGTTTTGAGTGTAGAGACAAATGAATGTAGACCACAGTGACAGCTTAACCTGATCTAGGAACCAGCAGACAGTTTTATATGCCAAGGTCTATGTGCTTCTATTGACAAGAAATTGTATTTTTTAAGCTGTATTTGCTATCTGGGTCATGGAATTTGTCCAGCTCTGTTTAAGAGTTTATTCAGCGAAACAACTCTTTTAAATCCTGTTTTAGTTTTTCATATACACCAGCTAGAACAGTATTTAGTCAGCAGCATGTATCTGTTTTGATTCTCTGTCATATTGGTGGAAAGACATTCTTTTGTCCTTAGCACTCAACACATGAAGCATTTTCCCATACACACAGATTTAGCCTCCTCATCACTTTTTAATGGATGAATAATTATAATAGCTTAAAATGGAAATAATACATATGGCTAAATGCACAGTTGAATAAGTATGACCTGCTTTACCTGCCAAAAAATATGTGATTTTGTTCAACGACTGTTCTAACCCAGCAATCCCTATCAGAGTGTGGTGCCAAGATGTGATCTTACAATTTAAGAAAAACAGCTTACACCACATACATATGGGATAGAATATGAGAAAATAAATAGGATACAACATTTTTAATTAATAAAAATATGTGGTAAATGTAAGAATTAAATGTCTGTCTGCACTATTCCTTGTTCATGTGCCCATGGAAACAGCTACTAGGAGGATACATTTGGACAAAATAAATGTGAATGAAGAATGGTTTTGTATATACAGTATATATTTTTTTTACCTCTTTATTTACTTTGTACTACGTAATTCCCTTTTTTAGTCTCTTACCATGCTCTGGCCCTGGGTCTGTCTCGTTATCAGCTTCCAGACAGAGTTTATCCTTCATGCTAAACTGGTCCATGATTTTTTCCACCTTGCGGTGACTGTTTTGTGCATTGATGTTTGCACCTGTACTTGTATGTAAGTAGGTGAATTCCCCCCCCCCCCCTATATTTACCCTTTACATGGTTTTCCCACATATGAAAAAATGCTTTGGTTGTCTCCTGATGAAGTGGACCCTGCTCCATGAAATGCATAGTGAACCCAGTTCCAAAATATTCCAACTTTATAGTGTATTGCATATATACTTGCAGTCGTCCATGATGTTTACTGTGGTTGCTTTTACACACATAAAAGCCTGCTTGGAGTTTGCAAAAAAAAGCACCTGATGGACTCTCAGACTTTATGGAACAAGATTCTCTGGTCTGATGAAACCAAGATTGAACTGTTAGGCCTCAATTATAAATCCTACATCTGGAGGAAACCAGACATAGCTCATTACCTACCCAATACCATTCCAACAGTGAAGCATGGTGGTGGCAGAATCATAATCTGGCAGCATCATGCTGTGAGGGTGTTTTTCAGCAGCGTGGACTGGGAGGCTGGTGAGCGTTGAGGTAAAGCTGAATGGAGCAAAGTACAGATATATCCTCAATTAAAACGTGTTCAACAGTGCTTAGGACCTCAGACTGGGCCAAACATGACAAAGATCCTATGCACACAGCCAAGACAACACAGAGGTGACTTAGGGATAACTCTGTGAAAGTCCTGGAATGGCCTGACTTCAATCCTATTGAATGTCTTTGGAGAGACCTGAAAATGGCTGTCCCTCAATGGTCCCAATCAAACCTGACTGAGCTTGAGAGGATTTGCAAAGAAGCATGGCAGAAAATCACCCAATACAGGTGCACAAAGCTTGTTGTGTCATACCCAAAAAGACTTGAGGCTGCAATTGCTGCTAAAGGTGCTTCAACAAAGTTCAGAGTAAATGGTCTGAATACTTAAGTATGGGATATTAATTTTTTTAATTTTTAATAAATTCACATTTCTGAAATTCAGTTTTTACTTTGTCATTATGGGGTAATGAGAAGGGGAAAAAAGCAATTTAAACAACTGTAGTATCGGGATGCAACATAACAACATTAAAAAAAGGGGGAAGGGGGCTGAATACTTTATGAATAAACTGTTTATAGTGTACAAATTTGGGTGTTAGTCAGAATTTTTTTCACTGTGCAAACTTTATAGTAGAAGGGAACAGTGAAACACTGCTCTGTCTCTCCTGCCGTACGAGATACAAGGAAAACGGAATGGCTGCACACCAAGGTAGCAAAAGAAGTCCTTTAATCTTGTTCCATAAAAGCAAATGTTACACACCACAGGGCAGTAGCAATGCATTGATGTGCATCAAGGTGGACGCGTTTCACACAGTTGCATGTGCTTATTCATCTTCATGAATAAGCACATACAACTGTGTGAAACGCGTCCACCTTGATGCACATTAATGCATTGCTACTGTCCTGTGGTGTGTAACTTTTGCTTTTATGGAACAGGATAAAAGGACTTCTTTTGCTACCTTGGTGTGCAGCCATTCCTTTTTCCTTCAAACTCTATAGTATCTTTAGATCTTTAGGGTATTTGTCTGTAGATCCCACCAGGCCCAAATTTACCACCCTTGCACCAGCATGTAATATCTGGCTAAGTGTCTAAGCAAAAAAGAGTCCATGCTGCTCTTCTACTCGATTATAGGTTTATTAACTGCTTAAAAGAGACAAGCAGTCAGTCATCAATATAAAAACCTGGATGTGTTTGGCAGATGAAAGTTATTACTTATACATTTTTATGTGTGAAATTCAAGGTGTGAAATTCAAGGTTTTCATATTGTTGGGTGACTGGTGTATGAATACCAAAACTGAAAGTGTCATTTACTCTGTCCACCTACAGTACCTACTACTACTACATGGGGATTATACACTGAACACCAATATAATCAGGGTGTTAACTATAATGTAACTAGGACAATAACAGTGACCACAGATGTGCAGTATTTTTCTGCCTATCAATGTTCATGGGGATTTTATTGGGGGTGGGTTGTTCACATGTAATCAAGATAAAAGGGGTGAAGACAGCAGCCAATACAGAGCACCAGTATGTAGAAGGTATATTAGTTCTCAATATAGGTCACTGTCCACTAGAAGTAAAATTGGCCTGCTATTAGCCCTGCACAATTCCATATTTATCAGATATTTTACTGGAAAGGGGGATTCAACAGGGGTGGAAGCCCCATTGCATCTTTTGTTATGCACACCCAGATTTGTAGTGCCCATGAGTGGTACAGATCTTTGGCAATCCTATCACAACCCTTCATGGTGGTGCTAAATCACACCATATTGATGTAGCAACCATGTGGAAAATAGTAGGGAAGAGTAGCCAATAACTTGGTAAAACCAGAATTACAAGAAAGTAGTTACACCGCTTTAAGAGTAACATAATGTAAAGCTCTAATCTCCCCAATAAGCATTGTACTGCCTATTTACCCTGTTTACTCAATTTTACCGTGGAAGAAAGACTGCAACAACATTTGAGCACTCCTCCATTCATTGAAACATATCACAGTGGAAAGTTTTCTTGCACCTGTATTATTACACTTTTTTTTCCCCACTAATATAAAACAGGTCAAATATCTGTAATGAACGGTCAAGAGTGGGGATGAGCCAAACACTCCCCGGTTCGGTTTGCAGCAGAACATGCAAACAAGCAAAAAATTTGTTCGAACACTGTTAAAGTCTATGGGACATGAACATGATCTTTCTCATTTGGCCTTGCAGGTTTGATAAAAAATGAGGAAAAGTATTGCATTGCAATAATTTAATGTGAAAGATATAAAAAAAGTGTTAGCATAAAAATATGTGGTTATATCAATCATAACACAATAGGTTGCCTATGGGAGTGTATCATTCATATATGCACCTCAGTACAAAATAAAAAAAACATTATTGAATTAAATATTTATATTATTATAGCGTATCAAAGAATAGCAAATCTACACAATAGAGTTGCGCCGAACATCCCCAAAACATGTAAAAGGTTTGGAGGCGAGTCACAAACTCTATTGAAGTCTATGGGACCCGAAGTTGAAAAATAAAAAGTCCCCATTTAGAAGGATTATATGCAAGTTATTGCCCATAAAAATGGTATGAGGGCCTGGGTACTGCACTGGGTGAAATGTATGAATGCACAAAATTATTTAAAAAAAATATTTTTACAGAAGCAGTGATTTTAATGAGGCTTGAAGTGAAACAATAAAAATGAAACATTCCTTTAACTATAGTGCTTGGGGCATTCCCTTTGTCTGACTGTAAAATGGTGCATCTGTACCATGTATAGAACCTGCTGCAGCAAAACTGACATCTATAGAGAAAACAAAATGACATTTAAATTGCCAGCAATACAATACCATTGCCAGCGATAGAAAGATGTTTTAAAAAAAAGTGTGGAGTTCCCCTAATCCATACCAGAACTTTTGGGTCTGGTATGGATTTTAAGGGGAACCCCACGGCAAAAAAAAATTGTGTGTGGCCTCCCCCAAAATCCATACCAGCATTATCTGAGCATGCAGCTTGGCAGGCCAGGAAAGGGGAGAAAAGCGACTGCCCCCTCCTGAACCATACCAGGTTACATGTTGTCAACATGGGGGGTGCTTTGGGGCAGGGGATCTCTGCCCCCTGCCCCAAGGCACCTTGTCCCCATGTTGATGGGGACAAGGGCCTCTTCCCAACAACACTGGGCTGTGGTTGTGGGGGTCTGGGGCAGGGAGCTTATACAAATCTGGTGCTTGCTTGTTTCCCCCCCCCTTTCCTGGCCTGCCAGGCTGCATACTCAGATATAGGTCTGGTACGGATCTTTGGGGACCCCATGCCATGTCTTTTTTTATTCAGCTGTCAGTGGGGAAGCCCGTTGACAGCTGATGACATATCCATTGTTAAGGCTTCCTGGCCTTCTCTTTAAAAAAACAGCAATTCACTGTGCCCTGATTGGGCAAAAGCTTTGCCCAATCAGGGCTTAGAATGCACGCAAATTTGGGTGTTCGCCAAACAGTCAAACTTTTCCTTGGCCCGAAATGCTCGACCAACACTACTACCAACTGGTACTGCCTTAAATGTAAATAGATGCTAAGAATAATGAGCTTTAGCATTAAATATGTCTGAAACAAGTGTTGTTCTTAATGCTATACCAGATTATCCCTTTCATTTTTCTGTGTTTCATTAGAAAAATAACAGCAGAAACTGTTTATACTGCTAGTAGTGGTACTACTTAGTATCACTTATAACATGAACCATACCTTTATTCTGTATAGTATATGCAGTATATATTTACAGTATTCTTACTTTCTTAAAGGAAAACAAACTAATGTATACTGAGGAAAATAGGGATGATACTGGTGAAACTAACACTGTTTGGTGGAACCAACAGACACCCTCACCAGTACTGGTTCAAGAACTTAGCCTTTTCCCGTCTTTAGCAGCATAACACAATCTTAACTATATATTTGAGTATGAATAAATTATCTGTTAATGGCCAGATGCAGAAACTAGTGTGTTTTTGATCAAAGTATCATTATGATGAAAATGATTACTGTATTCACAAAATGCCTTGACACCCTTTGCACAGCAGTGCTAAAGCATAAGGTCTAGCCAGACAATTCTCTTTTGCAGAATAAAAGGTCACCAATGGTAATGGTTTTAATTTTTTTATGGCTTCAGATGATATCTTTCTATATTTACAAATACATCTTACCTGTACAAATGAAACTTGATAGTCCACCATACACGACATCATCGTTGTCTGGTAATATAAATGGACACCGCGTTTGAACCTCCAAACAGTATTGCTTGCAAGGAATTTTGCTACTGCATTCGAATTGTGTAACTTGAAAATACTGGGAACACAGCCAGGACTTATAGACAGTCTGGAAAGAAAAAAAAAACTGTAAGGTAATGTTATATAGCAATTTGTTTTGTTTACTTTAACTCTAAATACATTAATGCAACTAAGCTTTAAAAAACGATAAGTAATCATCAAACAAGGGATTTATAATAATCATTATTTTGACATGTCCACTGTGCAATTTAGCGCCTCAACTAATTGTATTTTTTATCTGGAATATCAGCTAATTTACATGATATATTAGCCTGCATACAATGCCAGTGCAACAAAGACTGCATATCCATTCCTTTAATGAGTCTAATGGCTACTACTGTGCAACTGTTTGATCCACAATTATTTGCATATTATGAATCTATTGGAAGCATGGAACATAACACAACTGATACCAACAGTCCCTGGCGAAGCATAGCAAGCAGTCATGGTCATTCAGCACACATTTTCAAAATTCAATATATGCTTACAGTATAGCTCCACTTTTTGGAAAATATTATATTTAAAGGGCAGCAAAAGGTGAAATGGCAGTCAATAAAACAGGCAAATTAAAGGTATAAAATGGTATTGTTGCCAGAGTAAATGTAGACATTTGAAAGAGATCTGTTTTTGTTTTCATAACTTAAGGTCCTATGTGTCCACAAATACCCCACAACAATCAAATGTAATTATTCCTCATAAATTACCCTGGATAAGAGCCCAAAGAACCATAAAGGAACAAGACAGATAATTAATATGGTTTCCGCATTGATTTGATTGCAGCGCTGCTTATTGATATCACAATTTCCAGAAAAGTGAAGTGTGGCTGTAAGGTTCTAATATATTTACACTGTAAGAGAAACTAATAAAATCAACATGATTTTACTGATTTGTTCATCAGAAAACAAAATACAGCAAGAGAGGAAGAAATGTATTCAGATCGTGTAGTCTCTTACCCAGTCAGGAGCATTTCAAATGGTCTGGATTGCAATGTCAAATAAGGTCAGATACGACAATCCATATTGATACAGCAAAGCAAGAAGCAAACACCTTGCCACACCAATATGTATTTAGGTATTACCGTATTTATCGGCGTATAACACGCACAGGCGTATAACACGCACCCTAACTTTAAGGCCCCGTACACACGACCGAGTTTCTCGGCAGAATTCAGCCAGAAACTCGATCGGAGCTGTATTCTGCCGAGAAAACCCGGTCGTGTGTACACTTTTGGCCGAGGAAACCGACGAGGAACTCGTCGAGCCAAATAGAGAACATGTTCTCTATTTCCTCGTTAGTCAATGAGGAAACTTGGCTCGCCGAGATCCTCGGCGGCTTCACAAGGAACTCGATGAGCAAAACAATGTGTTTTGCCCGTCGAGTTTCTCGGACGTGTGTACGGGGCCTAAGAGGGAGGTTTCAGGAAAAAACTTACCACAGCCCCCTGCATATAACAAGCAGGCACAATTTACCCTCCATTTTCAGGGTAAAAAAGTGAGTGTTATACGCCAATAAATATAGTATATCTCATTTTGACATCCATATTCTGATGCTTATAGAATGTAGGTTTATGGAAACAATAATAATAATGTAGGCTCATATTATCATATTAAAGACCTATATCTCTGTGAAACACTGTTTATTTAATATTATTTAATGGCACACTAATTTTACAAAAAAAACGCTATTCTCAGCCTAATTTATAAATCATGCAACGTGCGCTTATGCCGATTGTGTGAATGCAATAAAACCATTACTTCAGCGATCCAAACATTATGTACAAAGCATTATGTATTAATCTGTGTACTGTGAAAGTTATAGCCAGCAGAGCCTAGACCCACAATGAACATCTTCCAGGGTGCAACAGTCCAGTAATAGCAACCATATTATGCTAACCACCTGTCAGAAGCAGGTAGTCTACATTGCCTGCCATCTGCTCCCTCACAGGCTTCAAATCATGAAAACTAGCTTGTTGTGAGATATATGCCAACGTACAATTCCTATGAGTGCTGCTCTTTTTGTTTTGATGCTCATCAATTTCACATTAAATACTCAAGCATTATTTGGATTACACATGGATGGTTTTCTCAGCAGACCATAATACAAACAAAGCAATATTGATCCATAATGTACCAGCAGTCAGAGCAGTAATAAAAACTAGCAAAAAGAAGATTGGACTGCGTCAATTACAACCAATTCAATTCCATGTGCCACTTTTCCAGTGGCCGTCAGAAGATCAATAATTATTCCTTGTTATGGGCCTTATATTTCCATGGTCTATTTTTTATATATTAATTTCTGGGTGTTTTGTAGTAACAATTTGTAGCAGCAATATTTGTTTGGGGCATGTGATGTCCTGCTATTGGTGAGAAATTAACAACCATGGTCATTCAGTTTAGCTCAGTATATTGTAGTTAAGCCAAACACAGTCAGCGCAGAAGTCTGTGTGTAAATATTCATATAGTATCTTGTTATTTAAGCATACAGAGTTCCTCATACAAAAAACATATCCTGAACGGCCGCACACCGTTGAGGGCATCTTTATTAAATCTTGAAAAAGCAGATAAAATCCAAAACAGTCGCTACATATTTTGGGCCAGATTCACAGACAATTGCCCAGGCGCAGCGTATCAGAGATACGCTACGCCGCCGTATCTTACCTGGCGGAATTTCGAATCCAGGAAGATTTTGCGCAGTAAGTTACGGCGGCGTATTGTATTTCTCGGCGCGTATTTCAAATTGGGCGGGTAGGGGGGCGTCATTCATTTAAATGAAGCGCCTCCCCGCGCTGATTGAAATGCGCATGCTCCGTTTTGAAATTTCCCGCCGTGCTTTGCGCGAAATGACGTCGCACCAACGTCATTTTTTGAACTTCGACGTGCGTTACGTCCTTTACTATTCACGGACGACTTACGCAAAAAAAAACAAATTTAAAATTTGACGCGGGAACGACAGCCATACTTTAACTATACGCGGGGAAACGCCGACTAGCGACGACGTAAGAGAATGCGACGGCCGTGCGTACCTTTGTGGATCGCCTGAAAAAGCTAATTAGCATACCTGACGCGGAAAACGACGCAAACTCCACCCAGCGGGCGCCGAAGTATTGCACCTACGATCCGAAGCCGTACGAAGCCGTACGCCTGTCGGATCAAAGCCAGAAGCCGTCGTATCTTGGTTTGAGGATTCAAACTAAAGATATGACGTGGCAAATTTGAAAGTACGCCGGTGTATCAGTAGATACGCCGGCGTACTTCTTCTGTGAATCTGGCCCTTTGTTTTTTCACTATCCTAATTTGCAGCAGAGCCTGCACCCGAACGTTCCATAGGGCGTATGCTCTCAGGGTTTTGGACCTAGAGCGGCATACCTTTTTTCTATCTAAAAAGCATAACCTGTAAATGCTGTGAGATTCCAAAACTAGTTTTACAAAATGCATATAGCATCTACAGTATATAGCCTAGCAAAGCACAACACAATGAAAACAGAAAAATTGTTTGTGACATTTTGAAACTGAAGGCATATGATCTTTTGACAACAGTCAATAGATATAAGAAAAGTTAAATCGAGTATCTTTTTTTATGAACAATGTTTCTTTGATAGTGTGGAATGACATGACTAATATCAGCTTCAATATACTGTATACCGTATATACTCGAGTGTAAGCCAAGTTTTTTAGCCCATTTTTTTGGTTGAAAAACTCCCCCTCGGTTTATACTCAACTGTGTAATGCAGTCTGTTTGGCCGTCCATTGTAAGAAAGCCCCGCCTCCTTCCTCGTCTGTGATAGGCGGAACACTGATACAGTTTCCCAGCATCGTATTAGTGTTTCTCTATCACGGACGGATGAGGAGGAGGCGGGGCTTTGTTTCAATGGACGGCCAAACAGACTGCATTACACAGTGGGAGACACACGCTGTGGCCACCTGGGAGACGGTACACTGGTCATTCACGGGAGTCTCTGCCCGCACTCACGGGCACACTGAAGTCCCCGCCCGCTCCGTCCATCCTCTCCGCTCATTCTCTCCTCCCGGACTCACGGGCACAGTCCCCACCCGCTCCGCCCATCCTCTCCGCCTGCTCTGCCCAACTTCTCCGCCCCTTCTCTTGGTGCGCTACGACCAACCTTTGCCATCTGCACTCATGGGCACAGTCCCTGCCCGCTCTGCCCATCTTCTACGACTCCACCTGCACTCAATGGTACTCACAGGCCCTGCCAATCCTCTCTGCTCGCCCAAGCAAGACTTAACAAGGAGGGGGAACCAAGTGATCTGCAAGTAAGTGGCACCTATCCCTCAATATCAACACTGCCACTGACCCCCCCCCCCCACACCACTACCACTACTGCCACCTTATTTTACTAATGAAAGGTACAGCTTGAAATTGGCACAGTGAGACTACATGTGGGCACAGTGAGAGACTGCAAATGGGCAAAGTAAGAGACTGCATATAGGCACAGTAAGAGACTGCAAATGGGCACAGTGAGACAGCAACTGAGCACAGTGAGACTGCAACTGAGCACAGTGAGACTGAAACTGGGCACAGTGAGACTGCAACTGGGCACAATTAAACTGAAAATGGGCACAGTGAGGCTGTAGATGGATATTTTCTACCCAGTAGCTACTGCATTTCCCCACCATATGCTTATACTCGAGTCAATATGTTTTCCCAGTTTTTTTGTGGTAAAATTAGGTGTCTCGGCTTATATTCGGGTCGGCTTATACTCAAGTATATACAGTACTTTCCGTTTTTAAAGGAATGCACTCCACATGTGCATGTTTGGCAGGGCAAAGGTCAGGAAACCTACAAGTGTAAGAAATGAAACCATCTTTTGATGCCTATAACTATATTAAACTAATTACAAGGTGAATCTGGTTTCAGAACATTTTTGTGTCAGACAGTTTCTCTGTTTGATAATTAGGAAAACAACTGACCAAGTGTGTAACTTTAGGCACAGCAGACCATGTTAATGATATGGGGTCCATATGCAGAAGGAACACAGCACAGTCTGGCTACCCAGTAATTCATGCACTTAGCAATAGCATTTTGGAAATACATTGTGATTAAATAAATGTGTATGTATTTATAGTTTTAGACCAGTTGCTATGAATGTAATTAGTACTCTATATCACTAGAGGAATAGCCTTTGGGATAGAAATGAAAGAGATCTTATTACACAGTCACAGCCCTGCTTCCGGCCTGTGATGCCTGTTGCTATCAATATGCTAAGGGGTGCTGGTGAAGATCATTACTTTCCTATGATTGTATGGTGGCAATATCCATCAATTCACTACAACTTCAAACACGAACTGTGGGCAAGTCTATAAGAAGTACAACAGATACAATACAACTTCACATTTCTGCATCTGACACGAAAATTAAAAAAGAATGATACTTGTACGTTTACATTTCCTTTGTTGCTTTATTTGAGATAACAAACATTGCTGGACCCATGTCCCTTTGGGATGCTCAGGTAAGAACCCAGTTTCAGTACAGTTGGAGATTAAATGAGCAAGTCCAACTAAAATGATTGATTTATTTAAGACAGGGATATTTAAAGGGATTAATTAATGCTTTAAATGCTCATATTTAATATATTGCCCAAAAAACATTAGTATTTGACAAGGATTCTCAAAGTCATTACTTAATTCTGATCCTCACCTTTAATTTTGGGTTTGAAAATTTTTGTTAAAGGGGTTGTAAAGGTAAAAAAAGCTTCCTTTACCTCAAGGGAGGGGTCAAGCACAACACTCCACACCAGGGAGAAAGCCTTGCATTACTGTGTGGAGTTACAGACAGAAGAACAGGAAGTGAGGATTTCTCAGAAGAAATAAGGACGGATGAGGTAAGTGAAGGAGGACTGCACTAAGGTAAAGGAAGCTATTTAGGGACATTTTTTTTTTACCTTTACAACCCCTTTAAATCCCAAGGATATACCCTACAATATATTTATATACAAAGCTTACAAATGAACTGCATACTCTGTACAAATATGTCATTATTAAAACACTGAAAGGCAAGACAGTCTGGATGTGATTTAATCTGACAGTGACTGCTGCAAATTGTGTTCTTCCTTTGGGAACTAGCTTGCTTAAAGCACTAAGAAGCTCTTGACTACAATGAGGAGTTTTGCATGTTGTGTGTTCTATAAATGTCGGAATTTATGTATATCCTTTAGCAAAGAGGTAATATTTACCTTTTATGTTTTGTGTGTTATACTGTTTTTACTTGGTTTGATTTGTTGACATCAAACATGTAGGATATTGTACAAATCACACATCTGCCAAGCTATGTGTTTCAAATATGTAACAATATATATCACTAAAAAGAAATTAGCAGTAAAATATGTGGTTTTCATTCAAATGGCAGATGATGAATGTTCTGGGCTTACTCAAAAACATGTCTCTTGTATGCAAGGTTAAATCTTCTTCATCATATTTTTGGCCTATTTTAAGAGTCAATGGGATTGGTATACTAAAGGCAAATAAACTGTGAAACTGTAAACTAATGCAGTTGTACTCATTTAACACAGAGCTTAGTAAATGTGGCAAAGCTGCTTTTTATTTATTTGCCTTGCACCTGATTGGGTATTCTTTACAAAGTGAAGCTTTACTACATTAAAATTAATAAGAAAAATGAGTGCAACTACACTTTCAAAGTGCACAGTCTATTTGTCTTTAGTAAATCAATCCCAAGATCACCTTACTCATAAAGGGCAAAGTGACAGCGTCTCTGCAATGGGCCCTTCTAAATTCCCTTTACTCAACTGGCCTGCACGGCTTCATCACTCCTTCATCCAGGGAGTGGCAAGCAAGGACTGGCAAAGTGAGTTTAAGGGGAGTGGGGGCAAGGCCCTTTGCAGAAATACTGTAATTTTTCCCAACTTAGGCAAAGTGGCATGTGGCTCTTTAGAGAAAAACTCTAGTCTAAACAATAATATGTCCTTGTAATGGAGGTATTGCAAACTCTAAAAATAATCTGATTAGAATTCACACCTGTCTTTCAATTTTTGCATGCCACTGCCTTTCATGGCCATTGAGACTATGTTATTTGACAAACAAATAACAGGACAGCCAGTGCTTAGGATCTAAGTGGCTTTTCCCACAACTTCCTTGGTTCCTGGACACACCAAAAAAAGTTTCTCTGCTTCCCTCCCTCAACAGCTAAGAGAGGCCACACCTGCAGAGGCAGAAGTAGCTAAGCAAATTACCTGCAGGCAGATAAGTGCCCCACCCTACTGTGTGAACTGGCATGTGGGCAGCAGCCTAATAGCATGCAGCTTCTCTAGAAAATCTAGTTACTATGGTGAGCACCACCCGCAATGCTACAAGAGTACTCCAGCTCCCATAGGGTGGCCACTTCTATGTCCTTAGGTCTGAGATCCCTTCAAATGTTCACCTTGGTTACCAGAGCTACCCTAAATTTCACTGGGAGAGATGCTGTCTATGAGGATAAGTGCAAGTCGCTATTTGAATTCAGAACTAATGAATAATTGATCCTCAGCTGGACTCTCTGTTGTTTTAGCGTTTTATAGAGACTATGCTATGTAGCCACAAGTTACCTTGGTTGAGCCACAGAGAAATTGCCATGAAGTGTCCATGTTTGCTTTGCTTTAACACCTATGTTTTGGGACAACATCATATGACATGCCGCTTGCGCATTCTCGATCTGTCACTGGCTGTGTCCATAGTTGTGTCCACTGCTCACTGCACCGGCCCGCTGTCAGTGTCATGTGATTGCTTTGACCAATCACAGCAGATCACATGCCATTTGTAAACAATGGATGGCTTCCTTTTCAATATACAATTGTGTTGCTAGCAGTGATTGGTCACAGTGATCACATGGTACAGACAAGGTCAACCACAGCCCATCTGTACTGTGTGATTAGCTTTGACCAATCACAGCTAATCACAACAAAGACACTGAATGGAAGGCCCCGTACACACGACCAGTTTCCTCGGCAGAATTCAGCTTCCGACCGAGTTTCTGGCTGAATTCTGCCGAGAAACCCGGCCGTGTGTACACTTTCGGCCTGAGGAAGCCGACGAGGAGCTCGGCGAGGAAATAGAGAACATGTTCTCTATTTCCTCGTTGTTCTATGGGAGCTCTCGTCCCGCCGAGCTCCTCGGCGGCTTCAGGGCTGAACTGGCCGAGGAACTCGATGTGTTTGGCACGTCGAGTTCCTCGGCCGTGTGTACGAGGCCAAACAGTTCATTCAGGAAAAATGGTTGCTTATACCAATGAAATTCATTGGTATATTCAATCATAATGTGTAAAAAAGAGTAGTACAGTGTTACTAAGTTTTTTTTTTTTTTTACATACTGTCACCAGTCAGTGTCCCTAATCACTGCCACACCAATTATATGATACATATATCATATATGTTGCCATGCTAATATCGTGAAAATAAATTGCTAAAAACAAAAGTCCATATCAACATGAGATCTGGCAAAGGTAAAAAGAGTATATGAAATAGTCCAAATTCAAACATTTTTTGGCGGAAAACACCACTGATATTGTGCGGAGGTTGTGCTACTCCATGAATGTAGTCACCATTATAAGAAATGCACAATTAAAGAATTGAAATGACTCCACTACCTAGTCTGATTCACCTGTTGTAAACACTTCAACCGGGAACATTCAGTTCACGCCCATTTGTTCCAATATGTCAGGCTGGCTTTCTCTTGGATTAGTAGATTAGTAGAGACAATGGGGGCCATATATAATTGAATATCCCTATGTAATCAAAGCAAGGAAAGCCACATAGTGTAAATCGGCTAACAAACTTTTATGTAAACACATGATACACATTCTACTCACATGAGATAGAGTGGATAACCACATAAAAATTCATAATTTCAAGCTGTACAGCAAGGGTTCTAGTGGCAGAGTGACAGTGTCGCATGCGTAGCTTTTACCCAACACGTTTCATCCCATAGGTCATCATCTGGGGCCGATTTTTTTATCCTACTTTATATTTTGGAGAAAGCAATAAAAAGTGCTAGAACATGCAAATAAGACCCAACCCTCTGGTGCTGGCAGGAACAGAGTTGGGAATTCTGGTAAAAAGATGTGAGGGATATATATATATATATGACTGGGATGCCAATAAAGTTCACGTGCATGTAAAGGCAGATGCCCTAATACTTTTGTTAATATAGTGTGTTTATGTGTATTTATATATATTGTATATTCACCTGTATGTGAAAAGATGTAGGAGTTGTTATTGCCTACTTTGTACTTACTGCGTTTGGAAAGTTATCTACCTTTTCACCAACAATTCTCTTTAAAAATCAATTTTTGTATGTAAAACACTCTTTAGCGGAGATATAGTTTGGAAAGGTGGAAGAACTCTGTGGAAAGAACCACATCCCTTCTGTAATTTGTCAGCACTGATCAGAAATAGAAAACAAGCATCTGATTACTTTAACAACATTTTCGATATCTTTTTTTCTCCCGTTCTTACATCAAAGTTAATGTGACTGTACTTTGCATTTGTTACAAGATACCTCTCTGCTCAAAATGCTTTGAATAAGTTACCTCTAAGCTCTGAAAGCTTTAAATCTTTATTGAAATATGCTATCTATTTCTATCAATGAAATACTTTTTTGGTGTCGGCAAAGAAACACATTTGTGTTTACTTTTTACGATGTAAATGCAATTATTTTTTTCACATACAATCACAGATACCACCAGTTGGTGCATAGATTTCCAAAGATGCATTTTATGGCAATTGCTTTTTTTTAATTAAAGAAAATCTGCCTTATCTTCTTGCTGATTTCTTCATTCAGTGTGTCTGGGTTATCATCACGATACTGATAATTTGACCATCATTACATGTTGTATTCACTAGGGATCAATTTGCTAAAATGAATAGGATTAAACATTTCCTAGCATTAATTTACACATAGCAGACTAAAGATTACTGCCTGCAATGTTTGTTAGCAGAAAAAATCATGTTGGGACTTGAGGACAATATTTGATCTTTAGTGCAAGTTGTGTGGGGGGCAAATTACTGATCCTTCGGTGGAACTGATTACAAGGCAAGTGTTTATACTAATCTAGGCATGGGAACAACAACTAACAATATGAATTATGAGGGGAAAAATCTCTTCTATTTTCTTATCTTGCTTATTTATGAAAAGATAAATAACAAGTTATAACAATAAAGTGTATATAAACCCTACCCTTAAGTGATACACAGAGTTAAAACAAATCCTCCGACATATTTTGTACCCCTTTCTCTGCAGCCATCTCTTCATTTGTTTAAAGTCCAGAACTTACACAGCTAGATCTTCAGAGGCAGAGGGCAGGGATCTAATGTTACACACGGCACAGCTCAGAGAGAAGAGCTGAGTGTCATTTGAGGCTTGAGTGGACAGCCCTCTCTGCAAAGTCTCATAGGGAAACATGCACAGCTGAGGCTGTGAATCACAGGCTAGAGCATCCCTTCCCCGTCTCTGTCAATCCTTTGGTGTTGGCACAACCTGTCAAATTTTTTCCCACAAATAGAGATTTATTTTGGTGGTATTTGATCACCTCTGCGGTTTTTATTTTTTGCACTATTAACAAAAATAGAGCGACAAGTTTGAAAAAAATGCAATATTTTTTACCTTTTGCTATAATAAATATCCCAAAAAAAGATATAAAAAAAACATTATTTTTTCTCAGTTTAGGCTGATACGTATTCTTCTACCTATTTTGGTAAAAAAAATTGCAAAATTTATAGCGTTTACAAAATAAGGGATAGTTTTAAGGCATTTTTATTAATATTTTTTTTTTACTACTAATGGCGGCGATCAACGATTTTTTTCGTGACTGCGACATTATGGCGGACACATCGGACAATTTTGACAAATTTTTGGGACCATTGTCGTTTTCACAGCGAAAAGTGCTATAAAAATGTACTGATTACTGTGAAAATGGCAATTGCAGTTTAGGAGGTAACCACTAGGGGGCACTGTAGGGCTTAAGTGTGACCTCATGTGTGTTTCCAACTGTAGGGGGCGGGGCTGGATACGTGACATCAGTGATCATCGTTTCCTATATCAGGGAACAGACGATCACTGACATTGCCGCAGTGAAGAACGGGGAAGGTGTGTGTAAACTGATTACTGTGAAAATGACAATGGCAGTGAAGGGGTTAACCACTAGGGGGTGCTAAGGGGTTAAGTGTGCCCTAAGGGAGTGATTCTTACTGTAGGGGGTGTGGTTGTAGGCGTGACGTCACTGATCGTCGTTCCCTATAACACTGAACAGACAATCAGTGACACTGCCACACAGAACAACGGGGAAGGTGTGTTTACACACACCTCTCCCCGTTCTTCAGCTCCTGTGACCAAACGCGGGACACTGGCGGCGATCGGGGTCCGCGGGTCCCGCGGGCGCGGTCACGAAGCTTCGGACCAGGTCGCGTGCACGCACGACCCATGGCTGGGCTCTTAAAGGGGACGTATATATACGTCCATGTGCCCAGCCGTGCCATTCTGCCGACGTAAATCGGCGTTAGGCGGACCTTAAAGGAACACTAAAGGCAGAATTATTTTTTTTTTAAATAACAAACATGTTATACTTACCTCCGCTGTGCAGTTCGTTTTGCACAGAGTGGCCCCGATCTGTGTCTTCTGGGGTCCCTCGGCGGCTGTCTTGGCTACTCCTCGCAAAAGCTTTCCACGTTCATGCGAGCTCCCTCGCATGGTGGAAAGCTTTTGCGAGCGCGCTCCCATGATACAGCGGCAGGCATAGCCTCCGGCGGGATCATTTACATTAGGCGCCCTTACGCAGGGCTAATTAGCATTGCGCCCGCGCAATTTACGGAGCTACTGCTCCGTGAATCGCTGGGCAAATCGAAATATTTGCGTGGGCGCAGAGAAAAATCTTTGCTCTTTGCCCACGCAAATATTGCTCCAATCTACCTGAATCTGGGCCAGTATACGAAAAACAAAAAGATATACTGTATATGCTGTAGTCAGGACTGTTTATAGGCCAAGACTAACTGAAGAGACATTCAAAATGCCATGAGTGGTCATCTTAAATGTAGTGGTCATATTTATTCACATTCATTAAACAAGATAACTACTTCTACACCCAGTGACTGCAGGGCAAAAGTCTGCATTTTGATAGAGCACTTTGTAAAGAAAAAGCAGGTCTGTAGGTATTTAAAGAAATATAAACACCGTGGGGTTGATTTACTAAAGGCAAATAGACTGTGCACTTTACAAGTGCAGTTGCTCCAAAGCTTAGTAAATTTACAAAATTGGTACTTTACAAAGAATACCTAATCACATGCAAGGGAAAAAAAACAGCATGTTTGCTTGCATATGATTGGATGATGGAAATCAGCAGAGCTCTACCTCATTTACTAAGCTCTGGAGCAACTGCACTTGAACCCCAGGAGCACCCCTGCACTTGTATAGGTGATTAAGTACAATATTGTGGCATTATCAGAAGAACGTGAAAAGTGATATGTGGTAACGTTTTCTATCACCCCCAGGAGAAGCTCTAAATGGCCTGATCCTCTCCAGAATGTTCCAATCGGCTGTAGCGTTGTGCACTGGATAAAACAATGTATGACCACCCTTAGTTGGTCTTTGGGAATCCATCTAAGTAACATATTTTAGGTTATTTCACTCTGAATGCCATAATTGCTCTTAATGCACTGTAATCAAATGTCTAATTGAAAAAAAACAAAAACAAGGAAGGAGCCTTATCCCATCTATGCTGTTGAGTTAACACAACCCTCCTTAGGGCACAGGAGTAGAGATTCTTCAGCTCTCTCAAATACATAACAATAAATGCATAAAAGATTCAAACAATACAAAAAAGAGGATAGTGTGCAACAATCTGGTGCAATGACGATTAATATGAAGGAATAACACAGCACAATCAATGCACTCACATGTGACCAGGTAATGGGAGCAGTGCACACAGCCAAGTGCTCCCTCTGGACTATATTGATCTCTCTGACTAATATCATCCACTCAATTCCTAGTATCCAAGGTGATGCGTTTCAGAGGGATGTCCCCTTTGTGAAGCATCTGGGGGCTTGACAGAGAAGGATATGCCCCTGAAATGCATTCAGAAGCCCCAGTATTGAATGCTGTAAGAGCACAAGCTTTGACCAATTAATTTTCATGGTCTGACAACTTTCCTGGAGGTGGAAGAGGAAGAAAACATGACTCTTTAAGCATTGCAGGCCGTTCGATATTTTGTTTACACTCCCCCTTTGCACACTGCATTCCATTACCTAGCCATATGTAAGTGCACAGATTGTGCTGATTTTTTCATTCATATTAAAAGTAATTTTTTTTGCGCAAGATTGTTACGCTCTCTCTCACTTTGTGTGTCTTGTCTATTGCGCCTTGTCTAAAGTCGCTAGAACCAGTCACCATCAAATAATCTGCATTGGTAAGGTTAGGCTCAGTTGCTATACAGTCCTATTCAATTGTTCATCAAGGTGACCAATAACAGATTTTCCTTGTCTACTTTAACCACTAAAGCCCCGGACCTTTAGGCAGCTAAATGCCCAGGCCAGTTTTTGCGATTCGGCACTGCTTTGCTTTAACTGACAATTGCGCGGTCGTGCGACGTGGCTCCCAAACAAAATTGGCGTCCTTTTTTCCCCACAAATAGAGCTTTCTTTTGGTGGTATTTGATCACCTCTGCGGTTTTTATTTTTTGCCTATAAACAAAAATAGAGCGACAATTTTGAAAAAAATGCAATATTTTTTACTTTTTGCTATAATAAATATCCCCCAAAAACATATATCATTTTTTTTTCCTCAGTTTAGGCCGATACGTATTCTTCTACCTATTTTTGGTAAAAAAAAAAAAAAAGCGTTTATCGATTGGTTTGCGCAAAATTTATTGCGTTTACAAAATAGGGGATAGTTTTATTGCATTTTTATTTTTTTATTTTTTTTACGACTAATGGCAGCGATCAGCGATTTTTTTCATGACTGTGACATTATGGCGGACACTTCGGACAATTTTTAAACATTTTTTGGACCATTGTCATTTTCACAGCAAAAAATGCATTTAAATTGCATTGTTTATTGTGAAAATGACAGTTGCAGTTTGGGAGTTAACCACAGAGGGCGCTGAAGGAGTTATGCTTCACCTAGTGTGTGTTTACAACTATAAGGGGGTGTGGCTGTAGGTCTGACGTCATCGATTGTGTCATCCCTATAAAAGGGATGACACGATCGATGCAGCCGCCACAGTGAAGCACAGGGAAGCCGTGTTTACATATGGCTCTCCCCTTTCTTCAGCTCCTGGGAGCGATCGTGAGGGGGCGGCTAGAAACGAATAGCTGCGCCCTCGTCCCGGATCGCTCCCCGCGGGTTTCCGACTGCCGCATGTAGCGGGGGGGTCCCGATCGGACCCCCGACCCGCGGAAAGGCGAGGAACGTACATGTACGCCCATATGCCTGTACGTG
Source organism: Rana temporaria (assembly GCF_905171775.1). Taxonomy (NCBI): domain Eukaryota; kingdom Metazoa; phylum Chordata; class Amphibia; order Anura; family Ranidae; genus Rana; species Rana temporaria. Next base: position 195,477,975 of record NC_053490.1, read on the forward strand.
CCATTCTGTGGACGTACATATACATGCGGTGGTCGTTAAGCGGTTAAAGAAACATATTTCACTGTAGCAGTAGTAATGCTTAAAGTGATGCCTCATCTACTGGCAGTTCACACCAGCGCTGACAGCTTCTCTCTCCTATGGGTGCCTCCTGTATAAAGCTAGGTGTTAAAGAGGCACCCCACGCTGGGCTGTGTGTGCCCATAGACACACATAACACCCTAATGCCGTGTATGCACGATCGGAAAATTTTTGACGGAATGTTGGCTCAAACTTGTGTTGCATACACACGGTCACACAAATCTTGTCAGAAATTCTGACCGTCAAGAACGCGGTGACGTACAAGACGTACGACGAGCCAAGATCAATGAAGTTCAATAGGCAGTTCGGCTCTTCTGCTTGATTCTGAGCATACAGACGAGCAGATTTTCCGATAGGAACTTTTTCCGTCAGAAAAATAGAGAACTTGCTCTCAATCTTTTGTTGGTGGAACTTCCGACAGCAAAAGTCCGATGGAGCATTCACACGTCAGAATTTCCAACCAAAAGCTCACATCTGACTTTTCTTGCCGGAATTTCCGATCATGTGTACGCGGCATAAGAGCAGCAGCCTATGTCCTCAGTTTCTCTAGAGATTGCAGGAAGTAAAGGGAAAGATACCGGGACCCGGAGACAGGGCTAGAGTTAGGTAAATGTTTAGGGAGGGGGGGTAGGAGAAGTAGCTGGGTATTGTTTACGCTAGTGTGGAGAATGCTTTAAGGTAAAAAACATTTAGACTTTAGAACCACCTTAGTGCTTATTTTATTTTTAGCATAGTTAACACATTGCTTGTACTGCTAAGCATGTAGCAGAAGCATACAAACCCAGCAAAGTCACATAATTATCATCTTATACCTGCTTTCAGATTAAATTGTTTTCTATGTTGTTTGGGCATACCTGCAAACAATGAAAAATATACAAGTCTGCACAATTACATTTTGGCCATGAGTTGGAGTCAGAGAATTGTATTAAAATGATCTATGGTTGTGGACAAGGCCTATAAAGCCTTTGAGGGGATATATATATATTGTGTCTTACTATGGCTAAGTACATATTTCCATGAAATACTGCATTTTTCACATGCTGTGAGAACTAGTAATTGAGCAAACTACACAAAAATTAAAGGAACACTTTTGAATGAGAAGTCCTGGGATATTGATCTGGTCAGTTAAGTAGCAGAGGGGGGGTGTATACAGAGGGGGTTGTTAATCAGTTTCAGCTGCTTTGCCGTTAATTTAAATTAACAACCGGTGCACTAGATGGGCAACAATGAGACGACCTCCAAAACAGGAATGTTTTTTCAGGTGGAGGTGTCTGACATTTTTTTTTCCAACTCATCTTTTCTGACTGTTTTTCACTAGATTTGCATTTGGCTAGGGTCAGTGTCACTACTGGTAGCACAAGGCTATACTTGGACCCTATAAAGGTTGCACAGGCAGTCCAACTCCTCCAGGATGGCACATCAATACGTGTCATTGCCAGAAGGTTTGCCATGTCTCCCAGCACAGTCTCAAGAGCATGGAGGAGATTCCAGGAGACAGACAGTTACTCTAGGAAGGCTGGAAAGAGCCGTAGAAGGTTCTTAACCTATCAGCAGGACTGGTATCTGCTCCTTTGTGCAAGGAGGAACAGGATGAGCACTGCCAGAGCCCTACAAAATTACCTCCAGCAGTCCACTGGTGTAAATGTCTCTGACCAAACAATCAGAAACATACTTCATGGAGGTGGCCTGAGGGCCACACGTCCTCTAGTGTGCTCTGTGCTCACTGTCGGACACTGTGGAGCTCAATTGGCATTTTCCATTGAACACCAGAATTGGCAGGTCCGCCACTGGTGCCCCATGCTTTTCACAGATGAGAGCAGGTTCACCCTGAGCATATGTGACAGACATGAAATGGTCTGGAGAAACTGCAGAGAACTTTATGCTGCCTGTAACATCATTCAGCATGACCGGTTTGGTGGTGGGTCAGTGATGGTCTGGGGAGGCATATCCATGGAGGGACGCACAGACCTCTCCAGGCTACACAATGGCACCCTGACTGCCATTAGGTATCGGGATGAAATCCTTGGACCCATTGTCAGACCATACACTGGTGCAGTGGGTCCTGGGTTCCTCCTGGTGTACGACAATGCCCGGCCTCATGTGGTGAGAGCATGCAGCCAGTTCCTGGAGGATGAAGAAATTGATACCATGGAATGGCCCCCAAGATCGCCTGACCTAAATCCAAAAGAACACCTCTAGGACATTATGTTTCGGTCCATCAGGTGCTGCTAGGTTGCACCTCAGTCTGTTCAGGAGTTCAGTGATGCTCTGGTCCAGATCTGTGAGGAAATACCCCAGGACACCATCCGTCATCTCATTAGGGGCATGCCCTGATGTTGTCAGGCATGCATACAAGCACTTGGGGCCATACAAACTACTGAGGACCATTTTGAGTTGTTGCAATGAAATTTCAGCAAAATGGACTAGCTTTCTGCATAATTTTTTCACTTTGATTTTCGGGGTGTCTTTGAATTCAGCCCTCTGTAGGTGGATAATTTGCATTTCCATCAAATGATGTGCCATCCTTTCATTCCTAACACATTACCCAGTCCATATCAGTAAAGATATCCAGCATGAGATTTTTGCCCGTTGAGATTTGATATGTTTTCAAAGTGTTCCTTTAATTTTTTCGAGCACTGTATAATATTTTACTGTATTTGCACTTGAAACATTAACAATAAACAATATAAAGCAGAAATAGCCCAAAGTCTATCAGTATTAATCTATTTTAATCATAATGCTGTTCTAAAACTGTTCTAGAACTGCAGTGCTGAAGACTAAGTAAAAGTGTGGTCAATGATTTATACTACACTGGGAAACATTCCCTTTTGATCCAGTCAATGGTAATCAGATCAATTTTACTGACGAATCCTATTAAATATGCAGAAGGTGTCAGACATGCATGAACCAAACACGTCTGTACATCTTTTTGCATAAATGCAGTGTTAACATGAATATTTAGGTCACCTGTGCATTCTAGTCTATGATGTGGTGATGAGAGGGAAGTGGAAGGTAGGTAAGGTGATTGCTACATTTTAAAAGTGATTGTAAAGCCCAGTTTCTTCTTCAATTAAATAATAAACATGTTATACCTACCTGCTCTGTGCAATGGTATTGGTATTGCAATGGTATTGCACAGAGGTGCCTCAATCCTCCTCTTCTGGGGTCTCCTACCAGCTCTTTCCACTCCTCTTTGTCTGAAATTTTCTAGGCCGGCCGCTAGGTGGCGATTCCATTGCGGTCGGCGTAGAATATGCAAATGACTAGTTACGCCGATTTATGAACGTCCGCTTTGCCCGTCGCTCTAAATTTACGTAGTTTCCGTAGAGATACGTCACGTAAAACTAAGCATGTCCTCTAGGTGGTCTAACCAATGTTAAGTATGGCCGCCGTTCCCGCGTCAAATTTTTTAATTTCACGTCGTTTGCGTAAGTCATCCGTGAATGGCGCTAGACGCCATTTACGTTAACGTCGAAACCAATGCCGTCCTTGCGACGTCATTTAGCGCAATGCACGTCGAGAAATTTTAGGGACGGAGCATGCGCAGTACGTTCGGCACGGGAACACGCCTAATTTAAATGGCCCCCCCCTCATTTGAATTAGGCGGGCTTGCGCCGGGCGGATTTACGCTACGCCGCCGCAAGTTTACAGGTAAGTGCTTTGTGAATCAGGCACTTACGCTATAAACTTGCGGCGGTGTAACGTAAATGGGATACGTTACGCCGCCGCAGCATAGCCCATTTCTACGTGAATCTGGCCCCCAGCTTTTTTATCAAAGTTTATTTGAACAGGTTAAAGTTTAAAGCTGATTGGCTACGATACACAACTGTACCAGCTTTTGCACTCTCCAGCTTTAGTAAATCAACCCCAAAGAAACTTTGTACATTAATATTTTATATGTAATCAGTTCTTGAACAACTTGCATTCTAACTGAACGCACGACAGACTCCTCAAAGATCTGTAACCATGGTAATATTATCCCAGGTTGAATGATATCAGAGTTTAAAAATTCCAAGTTCCTTCTGGGTAGAGACCAATATGTCCAGTGAAAATACTCTGTGCATAATATGTTATAAATATAGAGATCATTATACTTTACTAGGTGTGATTTATGTATATATCTGCATAATATTTTGTGCATTAAGAAATCACTTTTGACATAACAGAACGGTTGCAGGGAATATCATATTTGTAGACATGTTACATTTACTTTAACCATAATTGTCTTACATGATATTTACAGGTACTAAAACAACTAAATACTCTGTAAATCCATGCACAATATTATTATTATAAGACTTCATTGCCATTTGTATGGCAGAAGGGGATTAAAGTAAGTATTCATTGTCTTTAGGCTGGGATGGATTTTTTCTTTTTTTTTTTTAAAACAGGAGAAGCTGATCATGCTAGAGCAAAGGTTGCAGATTCCCCATCTGCTGCATACCGTATACTGCTATACCACCATTCTTTTTCCACTTCTAACATTCATATTCACATCCAGGGAAGAAGTCTGCTTATGTCCGCAAGCTGTCTAGATGACCAGGTTCACACGGGTGCTGTTCCACAGCAAAGACATGCTTCTAGTTATACAATCAGTGTCTATGTGCCTAAGGGGATGTTTCAAACTATCAAGGAAGCATTTCAACTCCAAATATTGTCTGTCATTGAAGCAAGCTGTGGTCTGGAATACCACTCTATTATTTAACAGTTTTAGTATTCTGTTCACTTCCCCTATACCTGCAAGAAGCTGGTATCCACTATCAGGAGACTCAGGATGGATCTGTTGTTAAAGACAACACAAGATAATTCTGATTGACACTGTAGTGTTATATAAACTAAAATATACATTAAAAACCTTGGCATTTCTCTGAAGCTCACAAAACTGTATGCCATTAGATAATATACACTGTAGGGCATTGTACATATGAGCACATATGACAGTTATAAATGATCCCAGAGCAAACATAGGGATTTTAAGTCAACTGTAAAATAACAGAATCTATCTGTAAATGTGTGTAACAGATGACCCTCAAATACAGATGCAGCACCTCCACCAACATGCCTACTCAAACCTCTTTAAGTCAACAATGTATCCATCCTCCATAAACCATACCAGACATTACCTGGACATTCATGTCTTAAAGAGAAACTGCCGTCTTCTCACATAATTTGTAATAAAAACATCTTTGCCATTCTGAAGCTTCCCTCCAACTACTTTGCATATTAGAGGAAAGAGTAACCGCTCAGATGAACCAAAGAACCATCTCACTGGATCCAAATCATGGGTGCCGGTGATCTGGCGATATGGTTCCGGCTAACGCGAAAGTTCCTGCGCAGGCGCAATCTGATCTGCCGATATGGTTCCGGCTAACGAGAAAGTTCCTTTAAGGACTGCGCAGGCGCAAACTTGCCGATGGAAATCTCCGAACCTCGGCCGGCATCCAGGGCGACGTGGATTTTGAGGAAAGTGGCCTTGCTCGGCCTCCTGGCTCTTTTTTTAACATCCTCCAATCCACGGGGATGTTAAAGAATGAGCCTGGATGCCGGGCGAGGTTCGGAGATTTCCGTCTGCAAGTTTGCGCCTGCGCAGTCCTTGAAGGATCTTTCTCGTTAGGGGAACCTTAAGGACAAGTCACCGGCAATGCAATGACGATGCAAAAATATAGAAGAAAACTTGGACTGCCGCACTCCAAAATACGTTCCTTTTTATTAAAACTGGTCACAAAAAGTACATGCCACAGCAAAAGTTAGAACAGAAGCTGACGCATTTCACACCGTTACACAGTGCTTAATCATAGCTCTGTGTAACGGTGTGAAACGCGTCAGCTTCTGTTCTAATTTTTGCTGTGGCATGTACTTTTTGTGACCAGTTTTATTAAAAGGAACGTATTTTGGAGTGCGGCTGTCCAAGTTTTCCTCTATACTTTGCATATTACTTTATATGTAGGGGGAAAAAGGCGCACTAATATAAAAATAAATAAGAAAAATTAAAAAGTCCAGAAAAAACAGCAGCTTAATGTGAGACATGTACAAATATGTAAATAGATAGGAGAAGCCGCGCTAAGTTAGTCCAAATAGGAAGTCAGATTAATTGATTGAAGAACATATGACTTGCTACAGTGATTTGGAATGTGTGAGATAAATTCATCTAGTATTAACACCACCGTGATTCATTCCATCAAGTGCACCGCCACAATATAAAAAATGCTACTTAAAACTGACATTTAGGCCCCTTTCACACTGAGGCAGTTTGCAGGCTCTATTGCGCTAATAAAAGCGCCTGCAAACCGACCCTAAACAGCGGCTCTGTTTCTCCAGTGTGAAAGCCTGAAGGCTTCACAAAAAGTACATGCCACAGCAAAAATTAGAACAGAATCTGACGCGTTTCACACCGTTACACAGAGCTATGATTAAGCACTGTGTAACGGTGTGAAATGCGTCAGCTTCTGTTCTAACTTTTGCTGTGGCATGTACTTTTTGTGACCAACATGCTTACTCAAACCTCTTTTAAGTCAACAATGTATCCACCGCTCCACACTGGAGCGGTGCGCTAGCAGGACCACTCCAAAAGTCCTGCTAGCAGCATCTTTGGAGCGGTGAGAGGAGCGTTGTGTTTACCGCTCCTCCACCGCTCCTTCCAATTGAAAGCAATGGGAAACCGTGACTATACCGCCGGCAATGCGCCTCTACAAAGGCACATTGCGGGCGATATTAACCCTTTTCCGGCTGCTAGCGGGGTTTAAACCGCATCGCTAGCGGCCGAATACCGCCGCAATTCCGACGGTATAGCGCCGCTAAAAATAGCACCGCACCTCCCACCCCAGTATGAAAGGGGCCTTTAAGATTAAAATGTGCGCATAAAATTAAAAGCCGGACGGCTACAAACAAACTCCCGTCCTCCTAGTTAGACAGCATGGTGACGTCAGCACGTACCTTCCACCATGCTGTCTCACTAAGAGGACGGGAGTTTAATTTTATGACATATTTTAATCTTTAAATGTAAGTGCAATATATTTGTTTACCTTAATAAACAATCAGCTAGACAATATTACGATATGGTCAGTTTCTCTCTTTGGGTATGCTACTATCACAGACTCTATGGTGGTATCGGTGTAAGAATCAGTGCAACCAGGGTTTTCCTTACGATCATCCGTGCAAGCAAAGGCCCTGGCTGGGCTATAGACACATGCCCGGTTTTGCTTACCATCTGGTAAGCAGGTTTTTATACAGTGGCGGTGCACCTTATGGAATGAATTACTGTGGTGTTAATACTAGATGAATTTATCTCACCATTCCAAATCACTGGAGCAAGTCATATGTTCTTCAGTAATTAATCTGACTTCCTATTTGGACTAAATTAGCATGGTTTCTCCGATATTATTATATAGAGACTGTGATTCTGTACTTGCCAAATATGCTGCAGAAATCTCCCTCCACTGAGTCTGGTGGCAGCCATTTTAACTGTGGGAAGCTGAAGCTGCTGCCTGTTCACTTTCTGGATTTAGACAGAGGCCACCTCCAGCTCTGCAGCCCTGCAGCTCCCATTGGCCCTCTTATAACTTATCCCCCCTCCCTTCCTGGAAAACTCTCACAAGAGTGAGTGAGAGAGATGTGCATGATGTCATAAGCCTAGGCTAATGACCAGACAAGAAACAGGAAGTGGGCTGTATAAGGTATTCACTGGCAGAAAAAAAAGTTTTACTATCCAAAGTTAAAACAACAAGGGCAGAAGATGTAATAGATGGAAAGAGAAACAAAAAATAATTGAAGGTCCGCTTTAAGTAGCATGAAAAAAAGTAGTATGAAAAAAAAAGAGTCATACAAAATAATAAATAGTACTAGCTAATTCCCTTCCCTTTAAAATCACTGACTGTTTTTTATACTGTATGTAAAGGAAAACATTTTTTGGGGAAAAAGTAATTAGGGGTTACCAACCCTATCAGGTATTTTTTGTGGTCCTTCGCTTTCTGTCCCGCAGGAACAACAGGAAATGAGAGGAAATCTTCCTAAAGTGATGCCTCGTACACACGACCGAGAAACTCGACGGGCAAAGCACATCGTTTTGCTTGTCGAGTTCTTTGAGTTCTTTGTTTCTCCATTCCCGTTGAGGAAAAATAAGACATGCTTTCTTTTTGGCTCGACGGGATCCTCGACAGTTTCCTCGTCGAAAAGTATACACACGACCGGTTTCCTCGGCAAAAAAAAAACAACAGCAAGTTTCTTGCTGGTTTTTGCCGAGAAACTTGGTCGTGTGTACGAGGCCTAAGGGTAATTCCCATCAGGAACACGTCATCAGAAAATAAATCTCCTTTGGATCGTTTACCCTCAATTCTCCCTCTTGTGACAGCTGTAAAACTCTGCATTTCCCCTTACTTTCTATCTTGGCGACCAAGACAAATAAAGGGGTGAACCTCTCCAGCAGGGACACACTGGTAAAAAAAAAATATAAAATGTAACCCTTCTTCACTGTATTGGAAACAAGAAAAAAAGTTTTGCTTTTACACATACTTTAATGCTAAATGTGAAGCTTTTTCAACTTTAAACTGTTCCTGTATATTGTAAAACTTTAGGAATTTATGGAGATTTGAAAAGCTATTAACAGATCCACTGAAGATTAAAAGCAGAGTAAACCTTTGTGACCATGTTTTTGTTACATCTACATTTGTAGTGTAACCTAAAACAAGATCAAACCCCCCAACTGCCTCCCTACACTAACCTTAATGGTGGAATGCTTCTCCCTAAGTGTTTGTATTATTCACTACAAGTCTCATTTGCCACTATAGCACAGGGACTCCTAGATCACAACTGAGCACCATTGCAGTGGAGTCCCGGGTTTACTTACTCCAGCCCTAGAACAGAAGGTTCATACATCTGGGCCGATGAGGAGCCTGTACATGGCACCCAAGATGCACTGATCACAGTTGCAATGCTCTGCAGACTTCAATGCAAACATGTAATACATGCCTAATTTATATTTTATTATTATGGGTTAATTTATCCAATTTTTGCAAAAGATTGACTTTGCCTTTAGTTAAGCAGGCAAGCCCCATCCCCGGTAATTTCAAGGTAAAGCATTAAACCTTAAAGGGGTTGTAAATGTTTGTCTTCTATTTTCTAAATAGGTTCCTTTAAGCTAGTGCTATGTTGGTTCACTTACCTTTTCCTTCCATTTCCCTTCTACATGTGTTTTTTCTTTGTTTGAATTTCTCACTTCCTGTTTCTCCTCAGTAAGCTTTCCGCCATCATCCGAGCGGTGGAAAGTCATTTAGAACAGCTTACTGAACAGCTTACTGAGGAGGAACAGGAAGTGAGAAATTCAGACAAAGAAAACAAAGAAAAAAAACATTTAGAAGGGAAATTGAAGGAAATGGTAAGTGAACCAACAATGCACTAACTTAACCTCCCTAGCGGTATGATTATTTCAGATTTTAGGTGCTGAAAGCGGTACCATTATTTGCAAGGAAATTTGGCGTTTTATACGGTAGGCCTGTAATTCTTAGGAATAACTCACTTAAATCTGACCAAACAAGAGTCTAGTAGGCATCCCAAGGTATGAATTTTTTTTAAAAACAAAATTATAAATTATAATATAATAAATAATTATAAATAATTATAACAAATAATATAATTATAATAAAAATTATTCAATAATGTAATCAACTCAAAATCACTGAAATGTGCTCAGTTGCAGAATTGTCGCCGTCATTACTTTTATTTTTTTATGACGAATTTCCCCACAAATCGCTATCCCAAAATTCTGCAAGTGATTATAATTTATTATCGCTGTTTTCTAGCTGCTCCAAAACCATTTTTGACATATAGAGACACTCTTGGTTGCTATGGACAATCTACAGTTTGCAGGCAGAAAGAACAGTTTTTATTATATAAAAGAACATGTAGGGCACTGGGCAGACCACTAGGGACAAGGGGGGTGTGTATTTTTTACATACAGTACTGTAATCTATAAGATTACAGTATACTGTATGTAATGTGTTTGTTTACGTTTTTGAATTTGGCGCCGTTCTCCGCCCCCATGCGTCGTAACGTCGTAGGGAATGGAGATTGGCGGCACACAGAGGCACTGTGTGAATCGAGCAAGCACCCGCTCGCTCACACAGCGCGGTGGCATCGCTGGATCCAGGGACAAGGTAAGTAAACACTGCCTGTGGATTCAGCGAGGCGAGCCCGAGTCTGACTCGGAGTTACCGATCGCAGCACGAAAATGTAACCCCAAGTCAGGCACGGGAATAGCGCCAGGGGGGTTAAAGTAACCTATTTAGAAAATAAAAAAACTAACCTTTACAACCCCTTTAAGCCATACTGCACTGAAATGTGTAAACAAAAAAGTAGAGGATAGGATAGCCCTCAGCCATACAGGTTATTTATGAAAACAATGCTGGGGCATTTCATATAAATGAATACTTTAGTGTTTGATCTGTCTGTTTTGAAACACACAGAAAGAGGATCCCGCCTATTTTATGTACAATGTTTTTTTCGCCTGTTCAACATCAAACTAGCATAATGTATTTTATTACATATTATTTTTAATCAGCAGTTACAATACAAAATATTCAAAAACTGTCTGAATCACCTTAAAGTGACTATCAAGCTGAAATATGTTGTGCTCTGAGGGTGTTATATGTTTACTATGCTCAGTTTATTTAGAGATGGTTTGGATAATGCAGTTTGTTTAAAACACCAAAAGCAAATTAATGTAACACCGACCATGCATGGATCGAAATTTGTCCTGTTCAGCAAGGACCTACCAAATTGAATCCATGTATAGGCTAGCTCAGTGATGGCTAACCTGCAGATTTTAAAATAGAAAGCTGTCCAATAGAATTAGGACCTCATTTTAGAAGCCAATTTTATGGTACAAATTCACAAATTATTTTTTTGTATATGTAAAAGTATTTCATGCAAGTAATAGGAGTATCTCTACTGAACTATGCCTATTTTTGCCTTCCCTTCCTTTTCAATAAACCATTACATTTTTCATATTATAGTACATACATATTAAAGTGGATTAGCAAATTAATATTCTTATTTGCTCTACTTTATTACTCAGTCTGTCAGCAAATCACTGAAATGCCACAGAAATGGTCTCTGTAGCACTTCAAACCTGCTTGTGTTAGTAAATGGGCTGTTTTCCCTCTGATGAATAGTCAAGAGACTTCTAAACCAATAGTGTGGTAATAACTTTGTCTTTTTTTATAGACACTATGTCAGATATTGCTATTTTAACACATTCAGGCAGTCCCCGGGCAATCCATTCAGGCAGTCCCCGGGCAATCCATTCAGGCAGTCCCCGGGTTACAAGCAAGATAGATCCTGTAGGTTTGTTCTTAAGTTGAATTTGCATGAAAGTTGGAACAAGTACTTTTTTTAAGTGTAACTTCAGACAAATTATTTTTGTTATGTGTAGCACTACCCCTGAAGGAGCTGCTGATTTGATTTGGGTGGCATGTTACCTCTATTCCTTCGCCGTTTAGGGTATACAATGAGAGTTGAGAAGAACTGCAATGTCCACACTTTAGGTGTCTTTTTCTGTGCTTTATTACCCAACGGGGTAGAAGAATAAAAGTAGTAGCTGAAGAGGTAGAAGGGTAATAGGTAGTAGGTTTAGGTGTAAAACTTTGTTCGGAAACAATCCTGCTTCCAGCAATGTAACTTTTGTCGCCACTCTAGCCAGAGCGGATATTGTGCACCTGGATAGGCCTCTCCCACTAGCCTAGCAGCCAGAATGTCACACAGAAACTTTAGTAAAGTCTCTGCCACAGACCTTCCCAAAGGTGGAGATGTATTCGGTCCAGAATCCTTCTCAACACAGGATTAAGCACCCGGATCTCTCTTGAACAAACTTGTGAACTCAAAACTGACAGGCGACCATCACTCAGCCTTTCAGCAATCGTGCGTCCTTCGATGAATTTCAAGGCCTGAGAACTAAAAAATAAGGACCCCTCAAGGTGCAAAACCCTGCTAATGAATACTTCTATAAATATATAAATAAACCCTATACACTTGAAACTGCAAAAAGGGGAGAAATAGGTAAAAGGATTGGAGTGGGAGCTATCGGTATCATTTCATCAAAAACTCATAATAAAAACCCTGTTTGGGCTCAACCGACTGCAATGACATAAAGGGGATAAAGAAAAGGGGGAAGGAAATACACAGCCCACTGTGCAAGTACAAAAAGTCAAATTTTATTATATCAAAACACACAAATGGAATAGCCAATGATAAATACTGAATCATTCACAACATGTCAATAATATTGTGATAAAAACTCAATGTCCACCATTCTTTCCCCTATCCAGTGACAGTAATATATATATATATATATATATATATATATATATATATATATATATATATATATATGTATACCGTATTTTCCGTCGTATAAGACGACCTTTTGGATGCAAAAAAATGCATCCAAAGTCGGGGGTCATCTTATACGCCGGTACCTATCTTCGTCAGGCTGTGGGCATCCATGATTTAAAAGCCGTGCCTTCTCCTCAGACTGTTCCGCAATTGGCGGAACTCTCATTTTCCCAGCAGGGCCTCTGTTCAGTGTTCCGCCAATCACGGATGCCTTCTCATCCTCGGACAGAGGCCCTGCTGGGAAAATGGGTGAGGATGCCCGCAGCCTGGAAGCCAAAATCTGAAAAGAAAGTAAGGTAGGGACATCGTCTTGGTCGGCACAGTGGAGGCATGTGGTGGCACAGCGGAGGCATGTAATGGCACAGTGGAGGCATGTGATGGCACAGTGGAGGCATGTAATGGCACAGTGAGGCATGTAATGTAATGTAATGGCACAGTGAGATCTGAAAAATGCCTGTTTCTGTCAGTGGTTGATCCTGTCAGCGGTTATTCTGGCTACCCCTCAGCTTCCAGAAAGACTAGTAGGAAGGGGGTAGTCTTATACCATGAGTATATCCCAAAACAAACATTTCCTTGAAAAATAGGGGGTCGTCTTATACGCCCAGGCATCTTATACACCGGCAAATACGGTATATATATATATATATATATATATATATATATATATATATATATATATATATATATATATATATATATATATATATATAGGAATGTTAAAGTATAATATCTTCAATCCTGAGCAGCAATAATTACTTGAAACGTAGAAATTGCATGCATGTGAATAGGAAGTTGGCTCCCAATGGGAAATGGATCCTAGGAAGATCAGACCTGGATCCTGGGAGAGAGGCACACTGGCATATTGTAGTGAATGTTGTAATTAGGGATGAGCCGAACACCATACACCCCCCCCCCCGTTTGGTTCGCACCAAAACCTGCAAATAGACCAAAAGTTTGTGTGAACTTTAGAACCCTGTTAAAGTCTATGGGACTCAAAAGTTTGAAATCCAAAGGCAAATATGCAAGTTATTGACCAAAAAAGTGTTTGGGGACCTGGGTCCTGCCCCAGGGAACATGTATCAATGCAAAAAAAAAAGTTTAAAAAAACAGCAGTTTTTTCGGGAGCAGTGATTTTAATAATGCTTAAAGTGAAACAATAAAAGTTAAATATTCCTTTAAATTTCATACCTGGGGGGGGTGTATAGTATGCCTGTGAAGTAGCGCTTGTTTCACGTGCTTAGAACTGTCCCTGCACAAAATGTAATTTCTGAAGGAGAAAAAGTAATTTAAAACCACTCAAAGTTATAATGAATTGTCGGCCCCCGGCAATACAGAGAAAAGTAATTGATAAAAAATAAAATGCATGGGGATCCCCCCAAATTTAATTACCAGGCCCTTCAGGTCTGGTATGGATATTAAGGGGAACCCCACTTCATTTTTATTTTTAAATTTGGGAGTTCCCCTTAATATCCATACCAGACCTGAAGGGCCTGGTAATTGAATTTGGGGGGACCCCCACACATTTTTTTTTAAATCTATTCTATTTGTTATCAATGACTTTCAATGCCTTTTCTCTGTATTGCTGGGAGCCGACAATTCATTATAGCCGCGAGTGGTTTTAAATTACTTATTTTCCTTCAGAAATTACAGTTTGTGCAGGAATATTTCGTTTTTATTGTTTCACTTTAAGCATTATTAAAATCACTGCTCCCGAAAACACATCAGTTTTTAAAACTTTTTTTTGCATTGATACATGTCCCCTGGGCCAGGGGACAATAACTTGCATATAAGCCTTTAAAATTAGCACTTTAGATTTCTCCCATAGACTTTTACAGGGTGTTCCGCAGCTTTTCGAATTTGCCGCAAACACCCCAAATTGTTCGCTGTTCAGCGAACAGGCAATGTTCGCGTCGAACATGAGTTTGACTCGAACTCGAAGCTCATCCCTAGTTGTAATACTTTGATGTATCCAAAAGTGGGGAATTGCTGAGATGTGAAAAGGGGGAAGGGGACGGCAGCCTGGGTCAACAGCGGTCTAGAGGAGGTATATGGAATTGAAAGGTACAGTCACACTATATATGTGGCATGAAACATCAGATATTTGATTGCAAAATAATGTCCTGTAACCTCCCTCTCACTGTTGCAAACCATAATTTGATATCCAAAGTGTGCATGCAGGTTGACAGTCCTGGACCATGGGCGACAATACATGGATCAAAGCATATAGTCCAAAGTAGAAAGAGAGTAAATGGATACTTATCAGGTGGTGATGGAAAAACAAATCTTCAGTGCAAGTACCATTGCCGATTTCCAATAAGACCCGTCAAGCATAAGCAAGTGTTCATATCCTCTAGTCACAAGGGCAAGGTGGACAAAGGAAACAAGAGAGCCTAGTAGCACTAGGATTTGCCTGGTGCTTCTCTTCCTTTTTGTGCCTTCCTTTTCCCATAGTAATCAGGTCCCCCAGCACCCTGAAGCAGCCTCGCTCCCTTTACAGGCACATTTTGATTCTTGGATGATATTTTATGGCAGAAAACAACTGGGGATATTAGTCCAGTCACCCTCCAAACAAGTATCTTAAGCCCTGTACACATGATCGGATATCTGATGGAATCTAATCCGATGGATTTTTTCATCGGATATCCGACGAAGCTGACTTTAATCAGTCTTGCCTACACACCATCGGTCAAAAATCCGACCATGTCCAAACGCGGTGACGTAAAACACTACGATGTGCTGAGAAAAATGAAGTTCAATGCTTCCTAGCATGCGTCGACTTGATTCTGAGCATGCGTGGATTTTTGACCAATGGACTTCCACACAGACGATTGTTTTTTTCTATCGTTTTTTTATCCATAGGATAAATTTAAAACACGTTCTATTTTTTTTTAACCGATGGAAAACAAACCGACAGGGCCCACACACGATCGGTTTGACCGATGAAAACAGTCCATCGGTCTGTTTTCATCGGACAAACCGATTGTGTGCACAGGGCTTTAGTCTTTATTCTTGTTTTTGTTTTTTTTTATCATATAAATGTCATTTATTTTTTATATTGGAAAGACATTAGGAAAAACAGTACCTGAAACAAATATATTATCTTCTACTATATGGGTCTTCAATAAACTCACTGCACTCAGGTTCAGTCAGTTTTGTTATTTTAATACAATAATACTGATGACAAAATGTGTATAATATTACAAAGCAGCATAAAACTGTTTTTATGAGAAGGAATACTTCTGATGTCAACGAAGGGGGCCTAGAGACTGGTTATACATGGAAACTGTTTGGATGTAGGTTTAATATACTGTTTCCACAGGGCGTATACGCGGGTTCTAGTTACAGCACTGCAGAATTTCCAGTTTATCAAATTGGGCAAGCTAAACTAAACATGCCACAAACCTTGGCAAATCAAACTAAACATTTGCATTCATTAGTAAATTCAGCTTAATTTCTATCTTACATCTTGAACATCCTTGTTGGTCAGCGAGGCCACTGGCCAATATGGAATCTTGGTAATGCAAATATGCTTACAGGAGATATCCATATTTGCTTTTAACATATAGACCAGCTAATTGGTTCAACACAGTATTCTATTAGGCAGTCCTCCCTTATAGATTTTTCATCTTATCTTTGGTTCGAATTGCCCGGGTTCATGATTTACTTTAAGTAGAACAGTTCCATTCATAATATCCACAATTGCTGTGAATGGATTGCACTATCCATTTTATAGTTGTGTGACATGACATCTTTAATGAGTCTCTCGTGTTGGAGTGAACAGCCGTTTCACCTTTTTTCCTTGTTGCATCAAATCCATTACCGTCAGGCTTGGCTTTCACTGTCTATGTTCTACACATTTGTTGTGGAGTTGAATTCTCTTATTAACTAGTTTATTGTGTCTGTAATACAAGAATCATTCTTGCATTTCAAGCAGATGCCTTGAATCAATTTGCCACATTTCCATTCTACTGGTGTTTCCTTTGTTTTGTTTCTGAAATTCAATTAGTATTCCCTACATTACTTTTACACTCCTTCACAGAGATCATCAAATGTAAAATCGTACATGCTGGTAAAATGTCATACCTTGGCTAACCGAATGCAAATAAGAAGTTATAGTATTATATTTAGGTCTATAAACAAATACATTTCTAGCTAAAGTTCTGGAGTTACACACCATGTGGCAGCCTGATCGATTTGATTGCAAGTTCATTTATGTTAGTAAAAGCCATTGGGAAAAACCATGTACTGGTGCCTAATCTAAAAATTAGAGATGTAGGCTACCACAAAACTACTTTTACAATCTAATTCCTTCCCTAAATTTGTTTGTGGGAAAACTTCAGATTTCATATAACGGCTTTTAGGGCCACAATCATATGAAACAAATACTTTCCTATAGATTCTGCAACAGAAAATTGTAATGCAATATAAAGTTCAGCTTGCATGTGCGCAAGTAAATTAGAGAGAAAACTTACAAAGATGGCACTTGTAACGATGATATCTAAGAAAGGATTTACCTCTTTTTGGAGATATTTGCTCTCACCTTTCAGGGTAGCAAATGACAGAAAATCTTCTCAATGGGACACAGATTCAAAAAAAAATACTAGGGGTCTAACCATTCCCTAGTCTATCCCAAAAAGCAAAACATAAACATTCACTTATACTGATTGTTCACTATCTTGTGTACAAGGAACCATTTTTTCCCCCTATATCCAACTAGTTAAAAAACGTAAGTACAAATGTAGGCCACACTCTGTACTGGGCAGCATTCAATAAAACCTTTAGTTGGTCATACATGGAACAAAATGTACATGGTTCAGCTGAATTCCAATCCATGTTTGGCCACTGTGGTTGAACAGAACTCAATTTTTTTCTGATAGACTTCTGTTCAAACACCCTCTCACTGCAGCATCGATATGTGTGTATTCTGACAGGGGAGTTTCTCACCTGTCAGAATACAATGACACAGTGGAGAGGTTTCCTGTTTCCTGTTTTTTACACTTCATTAGTCTTATGTCCTCACTGGGTGCATCTCACTTTGACACCAGGCTTAATTATAAAAGGGGGGTGGAACTATTTATGCATATACAACATCAACATGTAACACCTTCTTAAATCTACAAATAGGAACATATTCCTCCCTAACATAAAAGCCAAGACCTTCAATTTTAATACAAAAACCATTACAATATTTCAACGATACCCATAAAAGGATTGATATACAGTATTTGGAACACTCAATATACTTATAACATATATTTAAATGTTTATTGTTATTCTTGATAAAAAGATTGATTCTATATATGTATGATATGCAAAAACCATTCTTCATTAATGAGTGTTGTGTTGGAAAATTAAGAAAATAATAAACAAGGCTTCAGCTGTTAAAAGCACTCATTATTGCCCCCTGTGAAACCACAATACGACCCTACACTTGTCACTAGCAATGGTTATACTTTATGTCATAGCGTTGATGAAAAAAAAATTGTACTGTTTCATCATTATATAATACACACATACATACTCATAAAAGTAGTCACTATACAAAGGCAGGGCAAAATTATTATATATATATATATATATATATATATATATATATATATATATATATATATATATATATATATATATATATATATATATATATATCTGTGCCAGCCACCACATTGTTCTGCATGTGCTTTTCCAAGTTGTGTTATACAGGACTGAAGCAGTGATTCCAATTCATTACTTCTACAGCACAAGATACAAATCAATTACCTGCAACCAGCTAATACTTCAAACCGTATTTCTCACCCACGGGCAGCTTAACATTACCATTTGTTGGGAAATGCTGCATGCCTCATCTGCTAGTTATTATCCCTGGAGACATGACTTGTTCTGCTCTATCACTGCGTTTATACATGGCATGCAGATAAACACTTACAGCATCATATCCTAATGCTCCCCCTCAGCATTTCACTGTCAGCATAACTGCAGACCTACAAAATACAGAGATATGCTGGCTTCAAGCCATGCAGTAGTTAGGTTGAATCTTTTAGTATAACAAGCATCTAAATGGCTTTTAATCAGCTCTATCAGAGCAATATCGTCTAGTGAAACATAGCAGGCAGATCATGGGGTGAGACATAGTTTAATACAATTTCTATGGATTGATAGCTCTGCGAAATACATTTAATGATAAATTCAGCTAGGCAAATAGATACATATCTAAAAGCATGTCCAGTATTGACTTGCAACACACGCTAAAATTTAGTGTTAATTTTTTTTATGTTACAAAAGATTTATATGCACATAAATATGTATTTATATTCTAGTATTCCTTTGTACAGTATATACAATATAATTAGGGTTTTCTTGGTGACTAGTTAGACTGCTGAGGAATATTTTGCACTGATTTATACAGTTGATATATAAGAGAATCACCCCCCCCCCTTAAAATAATAAAATGTTGTTGTTTTGCAACCTTGAAATGAAGACATACACAGCTTTTGTTTTATCCAGCTGTATTTACTAGTGCAACTTATAACATCCACATGAAAAATATTTTTAAAACAGAATCACTGAGTTGGAAAAATGATCACCCCCCATGTCAGTATTTTGTTGGACCACCTTTTTCTTTAATTGGAGGCTTTAGTCTGTTGAGATATGTCTCTACTAATTTTGCACATCTAGACTGTGCAATATTTACCCACTCTTCTTTGCAGAACTGCTCAAGTTCAGTAATTTAAATTTATAAAGGTGAGCTTGTGGACTGCAGTCATCAAGCCATTCCACAGATTTGCAATGGGGTTTAAGTCTGGACTCTGACTGGGCCATGCAAATACATTCACTATTTTCTCCTTCAACCACTGTGTGGTAATTTTTGCTGTGTGCTTTGGCTCATTGTCATGTTGGAAGGTAAACCTTCTTCCCATAGACAACTTTCTGGCAGAGGGCAGCAGATTTTCCTCAAGAATTTGATGCTATTTTGCACCATCCATTTTTCTTCAATCCTTACAAGTGCTCCAGTCCCTGCTGGAGAGAAACACACCCATAACATGATATTACCAACTCCATGCTTTACTGTAGGAATGGTGTTATTTAGACGATAAGTTGTATTGGATTTTTGCCAGATTTATTGTTTGGTGCTGACGTCAAATAATTCAATTTCAGTCTCATCCGACCACCTTAAAAGAGGCCACATGGAAAAAAGGTGTTATGGTCAGATGAGACCAAAATTAAATTATTTGGCTTCAACTCCAAATGTCTGGTGGAAATCCAATACAGTCCACAAACGGTCACCATCAAATGTAACTGAACTTGAGCAGTTCTGCATAGAAGAGTGGGCAAATATTGCAAGTCTAGATGTTCAAAGTTAGAAGAGACATATCCCAATAGACTAAAGGCTGTAATAAAGGAAAATGTGGTTCAACAAAATACTAACATAAGGTGGCTGATTCTTTTTCTAATTCAGTGATTCTGTTTTTGAATTTTTTATATATTTTTTCTGACATGTTGGTGTTATAGCTTTCACTTGGATGTTATAAATTGCACTAGTAAATACAGCTGGATAAAAAAGAAGCTGTGTCTGTCTTCATTTCAGTCTGCAAAGCAACAACATGTGATTATTTTAAATTGGATAATTATTTTCTATACCCACTGTGCATACAGTATATATATATATATATATATATATATATATATATATATATATATATATATATATATATATATATATATATATATATATGTAGCGCTCACCCCCGAAGGAGCCGCTGGTTGATTTGGGATCGGCGTATTAAGTTACCAAGTTTTTCTGTCTACGGGTGATACTTGTGAGTGTGGATGAAAGAACAAGTGTCCAGCCGGTAGCGTGAGTTTCCAATGCTTTATTCTTAGGCCAACAAGGCCAACATGAACAGTACACACAGTAGAGAAAAAGGTTGATGAGTAGGAAGAACTTGTAGCATCAGGCCTTGGATATCAGAAGCATAGAGAGCAAGCCTTCTCTCGGCACCGTTAATTCAAACGTCGCCACCCTCGCCAGGGTGGGTAGGTGCCCTCTGGACAGGCAGTTAACTCGGACCTGGCAGCCAAAGGGTCACTCGCAATAATCAGATCACTGGGAGGAAACAATACCACTGCCACAGGCGTAGTACATTTTCTTAGTATAATCGGAGTATAAGGATAGCGAATCCTCCCAGTAAGTCTCACTCTGTAGGATCACCTACTGACAGCAAATATAAGGTACCTGTCATGAAGCCTGGTGATCGGATCCCCGGTGGTTCGTCCAGGCCTCACAGACAACCTCTGCACTCAGGTTCTCACGAGCCAATCCCCCACCGTTCAGCCTCCAGCTTAGGATCTGGAACCCAGCAAGCCGCTGGGGTCCCTTTCTTCATCGAAAGAAGGCTACGCAAGGTGCACAGCCTCAACCTGGCAGGCCATGATGATGGGGCCTGGTGGATGCGCGCACCCTGAAGGTGGATGCTGCACCTGGAACTCGGGCCCCGCAGACTAACTCAGCAAAATGGCCGGTGCCCCAGATATACCCCCCGTCAGCATGCCTAAAGAGGTAAACTCCTCTGATTGGCTGCTGGGGAAGGATGGTTCTGTCAGAACCCCTGTAGCGCCAACAGTCGCCCAGGGGTGGCAGCGCACCCCTGGACACACAGACTGACCAAGAGGCAGTTCTGAACTGGCAACAGCACAAACTAACAATTAGTGAATGGGAGCAACTGAAATCTCCCATTCCCCACTAACTTTAGCGTAACACCCCACTAATTTTAAGGGGGGGGGGCGCTACATATATGTGTGTGCAAAAGTTTTAGGCAGGTGTGGAAAACATGCTAAATTGTGTCCATAGTTTATACAGTGTGTGACAACACTGAAGAAATTACACTTTTCTACAATGTAAAGTAGTGAGTGTACAGCTTGCAACTTTACTGTCCCCTCATAATAACTCAACACACAACCATTAATTTCTAAACTGCTGGCAACAAAAGTAAGTACAGCCCTAGGCGAAAATGTCCAAATTGGGCCCAATTAGCCATTTCTCTCCCCTGTGTCATGTGACTCATTCATGAATGGGGGGAAGATGTGTTAAATTTGAAACTGAACTGCAGCATGGTGGCCAAGACCATATAGTGGTTTAACAGGACAGGTTCCATTTAAACAGTCCTTGCCATGGTCAACCAAAGACGTTTAATACCAAATAAGTTTACAAAAATGTGAGGGGTGTGCTCACTTTTGTGGGATACTGTACATATATATATATATATATATATATATATATATATATATATATATATATATATATATATATATATAAACACACACACATAGGGCCAGATCCACAAACAAGTTAGGCTGGCGTATCTATTGATACGCCGCGTAACTTCTAATTAGCTCCGGCGTATCTTTGTTTTGTATCCACAAAACAAGATACGCCTGAAGCTGTGCTAGATCCGACTGGCGTACGTCTTAGTACGCCGTCGGATCTAAGGTGCATATTTACGCTGGCCGCTAGGTGGCGTTTCCGTCGATTTCCGCATCGAGTATGCAAATTAGGTAGATACGGTGATCCACGAATGCATGTCCGGCCGGCGCATTTTTTTTACGTCGTTTCCGTAAGGCTTTTTTCGGCGTATAAAAAAAACGTCAAAAACGTGAGGTCAAGCCTCATTACCATTAAACACGTCCCCCTCCAAGACATTTGAATTTGGCGCCCTTACGCCCGCCCTCTTTAGGCTATGCCGCCGTATATTAGCAGGCAAGTACATAGAGAATCATGTACTTGCCTAGCTAACTTATGGCGGCGTAGCCTAAACAGGCTAAGCTACGCCGCCGCAAGTTTGCACCCAGGTACCTGAATCTACCTAATAGTCTTTGGGCCAGATTCACAAAGAGATACGACGGTGTATCTACAGATACACCATCGTATCTCTGACTTAGACAGGTCCTATCTATGCGCCTGATTCATAGAAGCAGTTACGCATAGATAGGGCGAAGATCTGACAGGTGTAACTGTGTTACACTGTCGGATCTTTTTTTTTTATTAAAAATGGCGCCGGGGGCGTTCCCGCTGATTTACACTGAATAATATGTAAATCAGCGAGATACGCAAATTCACGAACGTACACGGACCCGACGCTGTGTTCTTACGTCGTTTCCGTAGCGCGGTACCCGTCGTATACTTACCCTTTCTAAAAGCAGGCGCAGCCAATGTTAAGTATGGCCGTCGTTCCCGTGTCAAATTTGAATTTGTTTACGTAGTTTCCGTAAGTCGTTCTCGAATACGGAACTACGTAGTTTACGTACGCGTCGCAACCACTGACGTCCTAGCGACGTCAGTGGGAGCAATGCACGCCGGGAAATTTCGCGGACGGCGCCTGCGCATTTAAATCGGCGCGGGAATTTGAATCCCGCTGGGGGATTTAGGATCCGCCGTCGCAAGTTTGGAGGTAAGTGGTTTGTGAATTAGCCACTTGCCTCCTAAACTTGCGGGACCGGATCTTAATTCACGTAGATCGAGCGGATCTATAGATCCGCTGAGCTACGTGAATCTGGCCCTTTATATACATTTATATACATGCTGTCTAGATGTGCTTTTGTAAGCTTGAATATAATTTATATGTAGTAAATATATATTTTTTCCTCCATTATTTATATGAGTCTTGAATAACTTCTGCAAACAAATATAATACAGATGAGGCTTTGGATTATAGGAAATGGGTAATAAAGTCAGAAGAGCAAACAAGAGGTTTATCAGATATAGAGGGTTAGAACTGTTGATCATTGTGTGCCCATTTCAGCTTCAATGTTTCAGCCAAAACTATATTAAATACTCACCTCAAAAATGGATCAATAAAAACACGTATGCCAGTGCTTTTAATGGCTTTCATAAATGTGAATAAAAATCTAATGTTGCTTTCCACTTATGCAGCCAGGGCTGATAATGAAACCTTGTTGTACTTCTTTGAGACCCACACTTGTGAATTCATTATCCTTAAAAAGCCCATTGAGGTTTGATAACATCTTAAGGCATTTTAGTTTGTCAGCATCTGGGAATCAGGGGTGTCATTTAGTTATTAAACTAAATAATTTCAGAGATTTAAGACACCTTGAAAAATATGGCTAAACATACTGTAAAAAATAATTTCACATAATACATTGCTGGTCTTGTTGGCGGACTTATATGGGGAAACACGCTTTGATGTGTGAGTACTTTGAATTACGAGCATTCTCCTGGAACAAATTATTATTATTATTTAGGTACTTATATAGCACCATCAATTTACGCAGCGCTTTGCATATACAATGTACATTTACATCAGTCCCTACCCTCAAGGAGCTTACAATCTAAGGTCCCTAACTCAAAATTATATACTAGGGCCAATTTAGACAGAAGCCAATTAAGGTTCCACTGTATATTGCTTGACTTTGCTACTCACTATTAACATTAGTATGATCTAATTTTCCTTTCATAATTAATTACCAGTACATGTTAAAAATGTATGTATTCATCACAACATTAGCTAAACCACAATTTGCACCCAGATCTTTAGGGAAATGAAAAACACTCCCAACTTCTGTAGCCCTTTTTCTGGACAAAATGTTTATGACTTTCTGTTATATTTTTCCTGTGGCTCTTGATGTCTTAATCATTATTGTTCTATTCTTAATGATACTCGTTCAGCTATTTTACAGATTCTTATTGCCTAGTAGCACCACTCCAGGCACATATACAAGCCACATTACCGAATTTAAGATTTCACAAAAAGTGTTGAAACTGATATTGGCCCCCATCAAACTTCTCATTTTATGTTTCACCCAAACTCCTTAAAGTGTACTGTAAGTAAAAGTCAAAGCTTTTTAGTTTTTTAGACAAAGTAAGGAAGTGATAAAACTCCTATCACGTTATATTTGAAAGTCAATGTCAATCTGGAGAAATTTCCCTTAACTTCCTCTCCCAGAGACACAACAGAACATGAGAGCAAATCTCTCCAATTGAACAGAATTCCCATCTTAGAAAGTTGTTATAGTAACCAGTGTTTGCACTGAAGAATTTTCCCTTACTTATTGGTCCAAAGACATATCACAAATTTCATATTTTCTCTTACTTTCTCTTTTGAAGACAATGGCCACCAGAACAAATAGTTGGGTGACTCTGCTAATCAAAAACACAATCAGCAACAATAAATGGTCCAACTCTTTCCTGCTCAATTCCAAAGAAAAAACAACAACATTTGCTTCAACATTTTAACAAATCACAAACAGAATTCATGAACCGTGAAGGAAACATACAAAACTAGGAGGTAATGCACAATCATTACAGTATACCCAATATCTAACAATTATGGTCCGAGGCATAGAATTAGAAGTCATAGCAGACAGGGATTGAACATGGGAGCACCCCATGGAAATACATGTGACCCCATATGCAGAAGGGGCCTACAAAACAATTCTATTAGCAAGGGTATCTTTTCTAGACAGAAACTGCTCTGTCAGAATTTCATCTTTATCAGAAAAATAGGCAAGATGTAAAAGTCTAAAGCCCCATACACACTATCAGTTTTCCTGTAGGTTTTTCTCTTCGGGTTTACCAAAACCATGTAGTGTAAGGGCCTGCCTGATTGCATATGAATTGAAACTCTTAAGGTTTGACCTCATATTAGATGGTTTTGGTAAACCCGAAGAGAAAAACCTGCAGGAAAACTGATAGTGGGTATGGGGCTTAAGAGAAAAAGTAATTCAGTAGTTTGACAAGGGTGAACAAAAGCGCCACATGGTAGGAAAGCACAAACAAAATGAAAGTGTCTGTACAAAACCAGTTGTGTTAGATTTAGGTATCAATATTTCTACACAAGCATATTAGGAAGTAGTATACAGGATGACTGTGGTGCCTAGGATGTAGAGGTCATCATGAGAAGAGCAGAAGAACAATAGATGGGAGTACTAGTACACTGAAAAAACAAATACATTGTTTTTATGTTTCTGCATCTGACCATTTGTGACTTATCTTATGCTGCTGTTACGACCCTGATTCTGAGAACACTCTGTCTCAAGTTTAGACTCCAGCTGTAGAGGCCTATCAGAATTAACCACCAGCTCACTCTCACTGAACTATAAGAGTATGGGGTCTATATCATCATATCCTCTGATTGGAGCAAAACATGTAGAAATAGTTTAATACTTGTTAAACTATATAGTAACCTTTGTCTAGAGCAATGACAAGGATAAGTCTTTAGTAAGTGCTTTTTGAATATATAGGTACTGAACTTGAGTCATGTAGGAAATTAGCACTCCTGATATAACATATAGAAGCAAAACCTCAATATATTTAGAGCAAGTATCTCAATAGTTAATATGTATTTCTGAAAGAGAGAGAAGAAGGTAGTCCAGACTATGGGCAACAACACTAACTATATGGCAAAATAGTCTTTAAACACAAGCAGTTAAAGAGGTAGTGTGGACCAGGTCAGTTTGCATAGTAGTAGATGGTAATCCCAATGTGCAATAATATGCTCTATATAATTATGCAGTTTAAGAAGTAGTGTGAACCAGGTCTGTTTGCACAGGAGTAGATGGTAATCCCTTTATGCAGTAATATGCTATATATCCTTATGCAGTTTAAGAAGTAGTGTGAACCAGGTCTGTTTGCACAGGAGTAGATGGTAATCCCTTTATGCAGTAATATGCTATATATCCTTATGCAGTTTAAGAAGTAGTGTGAACCAGGTCTGTTTGCACAGGAGTAGATGGTAATCCCTTTATGCAGTAATATACTATATATCCTTATGCAGTTTAAGAAGTAGTGTGGACCAGGTCTGTTTGCACAGGAGTAGATGGTAATCCCTTTATGCAGTAATATGCTATATATCCTTATGCAGTTTAAGAAGTAGTGTGGACCAGGTCTGTTTGCACAGGAGTAGATGGTAATCCCAATATGCAGTAATATACTCTATATACTTGCGGTTAGGAGGTAGTCCAGACTGGGAAAATAAGCACAGGTGTAACGCTGGTGGTCCTTCTATCTAGTATAGCAACTAAGATCAGGATCCAAGTATCCCAAAAGTGAAGTTCAAGGTTGGTGTGAGTTGGTGGAGGGTCTCCAGGTGGCGACAGGGTCCAACAGGAATATTCCAACAACCTGTCGCCAGTGCTGGAGGTTTAAATAGCCCGGTCTCCCATGCACGCCGAGCGCCGCACACTGGAACGCACTTCCGCGTTCCAGCGTGGAGCGCAGACGTCCGCGTACCGGAAGTGACGCGGATGTCTTTGTGAATGGAGCGCAGCTGTCATATTAGGTAAAGCTGCGCTCCTAGTACATAAATTAACGCTAATAGCGTTACATACTCCCCTCCTCAAGGGGGCCCATCCGGGGCGCCTAATAGGAGATGGTTTATCAGGATATTTGTGATGGAACTGCTTAATAAGTCTAGGGGCATGAATATCTGATGAGCATTCCCAGGAATCATCTGTGGGAGAATAGCCTTTCCAACGAATCAAGTATTGAATGGAAGAACCTCTCCTCCTAGAATCCAAAATTTTCTCTACTTGATATTCAGTCTCACCAAAAACTTGAACTGGTGGAGGAGGTTGTGGATCTCTGTTTGGAAAAGGGTTTGGTTTGAAAGGTTTAATTAATGAAACATGGAAGGATGGATGAATCTTCCAATCGGAGGGTAGAATTAATCTGACAGCATTATTGTTAATGATGTGGGAAATTGGAAAAGGTCCCGTGTACTGACGGCCAAGTTTCTTAGAAGGAATCTTGAGTCGTAAATTCCTAGTAGATAACCATACCAAATCTCCAATCTTATAAGATGGGGGTTTTGTTCTATGAGAATCGTAGTACTTCTTTTGTCTAATCTGCGCATCTTCAAGATTAGAACGGAGAGTATCTAGAGTATCCTTTATGGTTGATAAAAGATTCTGAACAGCAGGGACATTAGTTGAAGGAAAAGTAGACGGTAAATTATTAGGATGAAAACCATAATTTGCGTAAAAAGGTGAAAACTGGGAGGATGAACTGGAGGCGTTGTTGTAAGCAAATTCTGCATGTGGAAGTAAATGAAACCAGTCGTCTTGGAGGTGGGTGCAGTAACAGCGCAGATATTGTTCCAGTGTTTGATTTACCCGTTCTGTTTGCCCATTAGTTTGGGGGTGATAGGCGGTAGACATGCGATGATCTATTTGTAGCGTTTGACAGAGAGCTTTCCAGAATCTGGAAATGAATTGTGAGCCTCTATCTGAAATGATCTGAGATGGTAAGCCATGAAGTTTAAGAATATTGGATATGAAAGCCTTTGCCGTCTCTTGAGAGGTTGGTAACCTCTTCAAAGGTACAAAATGGGCCATCTTTGTTAAAACATCAACTGTGACCATGATGGTGTTTGTTCCATTTGACCTTGGGAGGTCAACTATGAAATCCATAGAAATAACGTCCCAAGGTCTATTTGGTACTGGGATAGAAGTTAATAGACCATAGGGAGGTTTTCTAGAATGTTTGTTGGTGGCACAGGTCTGACAAGAATTAACATAGTCCTGAACTGTCTTTGTGAGATTTGGCCACCAGTAATTTCTCTTGACTAGATGAAGGGTCTTAGTAATGCCAGGATGTCCTGCAAGTGGAGCATCATGAAGTTGTTTTAGTAACATAAGTTGCAATTTTGGTGGAACATATATCTTGTTGTTAAAAGTTAATAGTCCGTTAGACTCTTGTTGTAAACCCATAGGTAAATGAGATCTCTCTTTAGTGAGGGTTTGAATAAGCAATTTATTGAAGGTCATAGTAGTACCCAGAATCCTATTGGATGGAATAATTGAAAATGGTGGAATCTCCAATGTTTGTTCTTCATGCATACGAGACAAAGAGTCTGCTTTAGTATTTTGAGTGCCAGGAAGGTAGGAAATAACAAAATTGAATCTATCGAAAAATAGACTCCATCTGACTTGACGGGCAGAGAGAGTTTTGCAAGATCTTAAGTGTTGTAAATTTCGATGATCAGTGAGGATGGTGATAGTATGTGTTGAACCCTCCAGCAAATGTCTCCAGTTAGAGAGAGCATCTCTTATTGCTAGTAATTCTTTCTCGCCAATAGGATAATTTTTTTCCGCTGAGGAGAGTGTCCTGGAAAAAAAAGGCAACTGGATGTAGTGGTTCCGATAATGTAGGTTGTTGGGAGAGTACAGCGCCAAGAGCAAAATGCGAAGCATCTACTTCTAATGTAAAATGGTATGATGGATTTGGCAATTGAAGAATAGGAGCAGAAGTGTAACTATTCTTGAGTGTGTCAAAAGATTTCTGTGCATCATCATTCCAAACAAAAGGTATCTTTGAACTGGTTAAGCTGGTTAATGGTCTCACAATAGCTGAAAAGTTCTTTATGAACTTTCTGTAGTAATTTGAAAAACCGAGAAATCTCTGAAGAGCTTTCCTAGTTTGTGGTGCAGGCCAGGACAGAATACAATCTACCTTAGATCGATCCATCTGAACTCCACTAGGAGTAATTTGGTAACCCAAGAAGGAAATAGTAGTTTGACTGAATACACACTTTTCAAGTTTTGCATACAAAGAGTGTGTCCTAAGCCTAGCCAGAACCCAGCGCACATGTTTGTGATGTTCATCCTGATTCTCAGAATAAATTAAGATGTCGTCCAAATAAATTACAACGCAAATATCAAGTAGATCATGAAAAATATCATTAATGAACCACTGAAAAGTTGCTGGAGCGTTACACAAACCAAAAGGCATCACACAATACTCAAAAAGGCCATATCGGGTTTTGAAGGCAGTTTTCCATTCGTCACCCGAACGGATTCTGATCAGATTATATGCACCTCTGAGGTCCAGTTTTGTATAGATCTTGGCGTTCTGTAGACGCTCAATGAGTTCCGGAATGAGTGGTAATGGGTATCTATTTTTTACAGTGATATTATTGAGGGAACGATAATCAATGATTGGTCGGAGTGAACCATCTTTATTCTTTACAAAAAAGAGAGCTGCACTTGCTGAAGAGGTGGAGTTCCTAATAAACCCCTTTTTTAGATTCTCATCGAGGTACTCTTTTAAATGTACAAGCTCTGGTTGAGAGAGGGGGTAGATTCGAGCAGTAGGAATAGGACTGTCGGGAATAAGGTCTATGGGACAGTCGTAAATTCTATGTGGAGGAAGTTTATCTGCATTAGTCTTACTGAATACATCAAGGAAATCATGTAAATATTCAGGTAGGTCATGTGGAATGGCGTCAGAGAAAGAGATGATGCATGGGGAATAACAGAACTGTTTACAATAATCAGACTGTAAAGAAATTGATTTGGTGGACCATAAGAAAATAGGCTGATGAAGAAGTAACCATGGGAGGCCTAGAACAATGGGAAAGACAGGTGAGGAAATAATATCAAATTTGAGGGTCTCAGAATGACCAGTGGCACATGTAACCTTTAGGGGAGATGTCTGAGATATAACAGGACCATGAGTTGAACTGGACCCATCAATAAAAGTGAGTGACACTGGATTTTGCTTAAACACACAGGGAATTTTATTTGATTCTACAATACTTGAATCTATAAAGTTGCCGCAGGCTCCGCTGTCGACCATTGCTTCAATGGAAATCTCTTCTTGATCCCACTGTAGAGTAAGAAGGATAAAGATATATCGATTAGACGTGGAAAGGGATGAGTCTAATTTATTAATGTGGGAAAATTTACCTTCAGAGTTTTTCTTAAGTAGAGGACAGGTAGACACAATGTGGTCTGGAGCTGAACAATAAAGACATAGATTATTGGCTCTACGGCGTTGCTTTTCTGCTGGAGTCAAAGGTCCTCTTATAGTTCCAAGTTCCATTGGAGACTCTTTTGAAGGCGATCTGAATCTCCTGAAGGAAGTGACTGGGTATGTATTTGCACGTTCTGCCTTTCTCTCACGCAGACGGCGATCGATAGTCACTGATAGGTGCATGAGGTCTTCTAGAGTATCAGGGAGCACGACGCGAGCAAGCTCATCCTTCATAGCCTCTGATAAACCCAAACGAAATTGATTTCTAAGAGCAATCTCTGACCATTGGGTCTCCCTGCTCCAGCATTTAAATTCTGAAATAAAGTCCTCCACAGGCCTCTTACCCTGTTTGAGGGTTCTGATTGAATTTTCAGCTGTTAGCTGTTTGTTAGGATCTTCATATAAGAGAGACATCTCATTAATGAAAGTATCAAAAGCTCCCAAAAGATCTCCATGTTCTTCTATGTATGTATCAGCCCACACTCTGGGTTCACCTCTGAGATAGGTAACTAAAGTGAGGATCTTTATTCTATCAGAGTAATAAGTGCGCGGACGTAATTCGTACATCAAACGACATGAACTAATAAATTGTTTATAATTCTTCCTTTCACCAGAAAAAAGTTCTGGTGGGCAGACCTTAGCTTCAGGTCTGTCTCTAGCTTGTGCATGATTGAGATTGCGTAAGGTATCATTCTGAACACGCAATTCATTCATGTTAGCAGTCAGGTTATCCACTCTTTGGGAGAGTGTAACTAAATGATTTGCAAGTTCAGCTGGATCCATCTTGAATGTTTCCCTTTTTTTTTTTTTTTTTTTTTTTTTTTTTTTAAAGTGGTTGGAATATTATGTTACGACCCTGATTCTGAGAACACTCTGTCTCAAGTTTAGACTCCAGCTGTAGAGGCCTATCAGAATTAACCACCAGCTCACTCTCACTGAACTATAAGAGTATGGGGTCTATATCATCATATCCTCTGATTGGAGCAAAACATGTAGAAATAGTTTAATACTTGTTAAACTATATAGTAACCTTTGTCTAGAGCAATGACAAGGATAAGTCTTTAGTAAGTGCTTTTTGAATATATAGGTACTGAACTTGAGTCATGTAGGAAATTAGCACTCCTGATATAACATATAGAAGCAAAACCTCAATATATTTAGAGCAAGTATCTCAATAGTTAATATGTATTTCTGAAAGAGAGAGAAGAAGGTAGTCCAGACTATGGGCAACAACACTAACTATATGGCAAAATAGTCTTTAAACACAAGCAGTTAAAGAGGTAGTGTGGACCAGGTCAGTTTGCATAGTAGTAGATGGTAATCCCAATGTGCAATAATATGCTCTATATAATTATGCAGTTTAAGAAGTAGTGTGAACCAGGTCTGTTTGCACAGGAGTAGATGGTAATCCCTTTATGCAGTAATATGCTATATATCCTTATGCAGTTTAAGAAGTAGTGTGAACCAGGTCTGTTTGCACAGGAGTAGATGGTAATCCCTTTATGCAGTAATATGCTATATATCCTTATGCAGTTTAAGAAGTAGTGTGAACCAGGTCTGTTTGCACAGGAGTAGATGGTAATCCCTTTATGCAGTAATATACTATATATCCTTATGCAGTTTAAGAAGTAGTGTGGACCAGGTCTGTTTGCACAGGAGTAGATGGTAATCCCTTTATGCAGTAATATGCTATATATCCTTATGCAGTTTAAGAAGTAGTGTGGACCAGGTCTGTTTGCACAGGAGTAGATGGTAATCCCAATATGCAGTAATATACTCTATATACTTGCGGTTAGGAGGTAGTCCAGACTGGGAAAATAAGCACAGGTGTAACGCTGGTGGTCCTTCTATCTAGTATAGCAACTAAGATCAGGATCCAAGTATCCCAAAAGTGAAGTTCAAGGTTGGTGTGAGTTGGTGGAGGGTCTCCAGGTGGCGACAGGGTCCAACAGGAATATTCCAACAACCTGTCGCCAGTGCTGGAGGTTTAAATAGCCCGGTCTCCCATGCACGCCGAGCGCCGCACACTGGAACGCACTTCCGCGTTCCAGCGTGGAGCGCAGACGTCCGCGTACCGGAAGTGACGCGGATGTCTTTGTGAATGGAGCGCAGCTGTCATATTAGGTAAAGCTGCGCTCCTAGTACATAAATTAACGCTAATAGCGTTACAGCTGCGTACAGATGATTGGACATTCCGACAACAAAACCGTGAATACATTTCTGACGGATGTTGGCTCAAACTTGTCTTGCATACACACGGTCACACAATTGTTGTCGGAAATTCCGAATGTAAAGAACACAGTATGACGAGCTGAGAAAAATGAAGTTCAATGATTCCGAACATGTGTCTAATTGATTCCAAGCATGCGTAGATTTTTTTGTGCGTTGAATTGTGTACACACAGTGGGAATTTCCGACAACAACTTTTGTTGTCGGAAAATTTGAGAACCAGCTCTCAAATTTTCGTTGTCGGAAATTCCGACAGCAAATGTCCAATGGAGCATACACACGGTCAGATTTTCCAACAACAAGCTCACATCGAACATTTGTTGTCGGAAATTCCGACCCTGTGTACGTGGCATTAGTTCTTTTTCTCCATCCAGCAATCTACCCATGCAAGTCTACTGAGTAATTAAAGAAGTTCTGTGGCAACAGCATACACTTTCATTTTAGTAGTTATATTTGACAATTCAGCATAATCTTACTTGAAAAATTCCTTTCATGGTGGGAATGCTGCCTATCTCTTTCAACAATTTCCTGGATTCCCCACATGCTTTGCAACTTCTCCTATGCAATTTCTAAAGGACTACATATCACAATTGTGGGCGCCCTCCCATCCAACGTCCAGCCCCCTAATCTACATTCAGGGCACTTGACACATGGATTCAAATGTAAGGGGTGTTTTATTTTTTATTTTTTTATTTTTAATTACGTGATTAGAGCCAGAAGCTCTAATAGGCTTAAAAAAAGGATGGGCTCTGGGCGCAGAGCACTTCATGAAAAAGGCTATCCAAATACACATGTATAATAGGCATTTTTCTTTTATCTGTCTAATGACTAATGAGGCCAGAGTAAACAGAGAGAGCACATCTGCCCACAGCCCACAACCCCTCAGGTTTACTAAACAATTTCATACCCAGTTCAAAAATATGGAACGCATACTCCAAATACATTGGTCGATACTGCTTGAAGACTCTCACTTAAAACCCTCTCATATAAACAAACCAAAGGTTTCCTACAGACGGGCAAGAAATATCAAAACCAACATAGCCCCCAGTAAAGTCAACCCCCTTTGTGTCAAAATCAGTGCCCCATTAACCTTCTTTAATATCTAGGGCATGTTTCAATCCTGTAAACCCAGATGTCTAAGGTGTAAGCGTGTTAGACACGGACAGAAAGAGTTCACCACCAAAGGCAAACATTATGTACACCCGGGTTTTTATTCTTGTTCATCCAAGTTTGTTATTTATTGCCTTGCTTGTCTGTGAAACTTGCTTTTACGTGGGATCTACCATTTGCATCCTTAGGAAGAGGTTGGGGGGAACACAGCGGTATGGCGAAGAAGTTTCTAACAAACACAGGGGTTGATTTACTAAAACTACAGAGTGCAAAATTTGGTGCAGCTGTGCATGGTAGCCAATCAGCTTCTAACATAAACTTTTAATTAAGCTGACAAAAAAAAGACCTAGAAGCTCATTGGCTTCTATGCAGTGCTGCACCTGATTTTGCACTCTCCAGTTTTAGTAAATTAACCCCACTTTGTCCCCCTGACTTTTCCTTATGTTTCATGATCAATCCTCCCAAGGGCTGAGGGTATTGGTCATCAAAGCCATATCCCAGGATCTCCCAACTGCTGAACACTTTAAATGTCTCTGTGAGAGAGAGATTTATTGGATTTATACCCTGGACACCCTAGCCCCTGATGGTTTAAGTTAAGAGTTGGAGATCAACACCATTCTATAGAGTTGTAAAAGGCCTCCGCCAGCCCAGAGGTAGTTTTGCCTGTGCTTTTGTATCACTTCCCCAATATATACCTATAGTCTCCTATGCTACCTACATGTATGGCTATTGCCTATGGTTTTCACCACTTTCCCAATATATACTGATAGTCTCCTATGGGGTCTACATGTTTGACTAACAGAGATTTACAGTATATATCATTAAATCCTATTATAATCATAATCTGCTTTAATCGTTCATCTATTTTGAGATGCTTGTATCAATTCTACTTGATACCCTTTTCTTTCCTTTTTCTTTCTCATCATTTATGGCATTAGAAGTGTATTATTTATTTTTATGATATAGTATAATTGCCGTATGTTATAATCATATTTATAACTATTTTTGTTTATTTATTTGTGCAGGACCCATAAGGTATAGTACTATACCAAATGCTGACTAACATACAGTAGGTGCACGCGATATTGTGTCAATCTCGCTCCCTTTCTCGGCGAGATTGAGCACCTACGAGCCCCATGGCGGGAGCCAGCGCCGAGCTGGCTTGCTGCGATAGAGACAAAGCTGTCATAGAAGCGACGGGAGATCCGACTTGGATTCCCGCCAATTCTACACGTGTGCAGCGTTTGTTATGAATCCTGAGGGGGAAGTCCCCGCCGGATTTTAAATAAAAATCCGGCATGGGTTGCCCCCTCAGGAGCATACCGGGCCCTTAGGTCTGTTATGAGTTGTAAGGAGAGCCCCCCCTACGCCGAAAAAACGGCGTAGGGGGTCCCCCTACAATCCATACCAGACCCGTATCCAAAGCACGCTACCCGGCCGGCCAGGAAAGGAGTGGGGACGAGCGAGCGCCCGCCCCCTCCTGAGCCGTACCAGGCTGCATGCCCTCAACATGGGGGGGTTGGGTGCTCTGGGGCAGGGGGGCGCACTGCGGGGCCCCACCCCAGAGCACCCTGTCCCCATGTTGATGAGGACAGGGCCCCTTCCCGACAACCCTGGCCGTTGGTTGTCGGGGTATGCGGGCGGGAGGCTTATCGGAATCTGGGAGCCCCCTTTAATAAGGGGGCCCCCAGATACCGGCCCCCCACCCTAAGTGAATGGATATGGGGTACATTGTACCCCTACCCATTCACCTGGAGGAAAAATGTTAAAGTCAATAAACACAACACAAGAGTTTTTAAAATAATTTATTAGTCTGCTCCGGAGGCCGCCCCCTGTCTTCTTTAGCTCTGTTTACCAGGGGGCTTCTTCTTTGACGTCTTCGGGTGGGGGCCGCTCTTCGCCGCAGTCCGGTTCTCTTCCACCGCCGGGGGGGTCGCTTTTATAAAAGCGCCCACTCCTCGGCGGGTTTCCTCCGACGTCTTCGGCGGGGGGTGGTGTGCTTCTTCTTCCGCTATCCGGGGGGGTCTTCTTCGGCTATCCGGGGGGTCTTCTTCACTCTCCGGGGGTCTTCTGCTATGTTCGCCGCTCTCCGCTGTTGACACGGCGCACCCCGGTTCTTCCTCCAGCTGTCCGGTGCCTTCTCCTTCAGCGCTGAACGTCTATCTTCTTCTTCCGTGCTGTGACGTATTCTTCTTCTTCCAGGCTGTGACGTCATCTTCTTCTCTTCTCCAGATGTTGACACGCCGGCTCTTCTCGCTGAAATGACGGATGCGCAGCTTGCATCGGACCTATATAGGCCTCACAGTCCCATCATGCTCTGTACCTACCCATGTGATACCTACCCACGTGGGTAGGTATCACATGGGTAGGTACCAGAGCATGATGGGATATTGAGGTCTATATAAATCCGATGCAAGCCGCGCACACGTCATTGCAGCGAGGAAAGGCGACGTGTCAACATCGGGAGAAGAAGAGAAGTGAAGAACATGACGTCACAGCACGGAAGAAGAACTCACAGCACAGAAGGAGAAGAAGACGTACAGCACGGAAGAAGAAGGCACCGGACAGCGAGAGGAAGAACCGGGGTGCGCCGAGTCAACAGCGGAGAGCGGCGAACATAAAAGGAGACCCCCGGAGAGTTGAGAAGACCCCCCGGATACCGGAGAAGACCCGTCGGGATAGCGGAAGAAGAAGCCCCCCCGCCGAAGACGCCGGAGGAAACCCGCCGGGGGGTGGGGGCTTTTTTAAAAGCGCCCCCCCGGCGGTGGAAGAGAACCAGACGGCAAAGAAGAAGCTCCCCCTGGTAAAAGAGCTAATAAAGAAGACAGGGGGCGGCCTCCGGAGCAGAAAAATAAATTATTTTAAAAACCCTTGTGTGGTGTGTTTATTAACTTTGACATTTTTCCTACAGGTGAATGGTTAGGGGTACGATGTACCCCATATCCATTCACTTAGGGTGGGGGGCCGGTATCTGGGGGCCCCCTTATTAAAGGGGGCTCCCAGATTCCGATAAGCCTCCCGCCCGCATACCCCGACAACCAACGGCCAGGGTTGTCGGGAAGGGGCCCTGTCCTCATCAACATGGGGACAGGGTGCTCTGAGGTGGGCGTGCTTTGGATAAGGGTCTGGTATGGATTGTAGGGGGGCCTCCTACGCCGTTTTTTTCGGCGTAGGGGGGTCTCCTTACAACCCATAACAGACCTAAGGGCCCGGTATGCTCCTGAGGGGGAACCCATGCCGGATTTTTATTTAAAATCCGGCGGGGACTTCCCCCTCAGGATTCATAACAAACGCCGCACACGTGTAGAATTGGCGGGAATCCAAGTCGGATCTCCCGTCGCTTCTATGACGCGCTTGCTGGGATGTGCTGTCACTATTCCAGTGAGTGCGAGATCTCGGCACCATGTCGCCGAGAATCAGCGCGATGCTGTCGTGCTAAAAACACAATATCACAAACACCTACTGTATCTGTAAGTAGTGATGTCAAGGGTGTGTTGTAGGTAGGTGGGATGTTCAATACATTTGTCTGTTCATTTCCATGTGATAGTATCTTGAGGAAGATGGACTGAGCTTCATTGAAACATTGACAATAAAAAAAAAAAAAAATGCTGCTGCTTTGATCTACCTCCTCTGCAACACCTGTGAGAGCCTCTATACTAGTTTTCGATGTATTATATTGTATATAGGCTAAATGTGACTGAGGCACGCCAGGCAAATGCTCTCAAATGACACTTGGTTGAATAGCAATAAGGCATTTATTGGGTGTATTTCCCAGTGAGTCTTTCATAAACAGACCCCATTATGATACATAAATATTATCAAAAATATAAAACTATAAAATAGTGAGAGTGGGGGGACTATTTTCAAATTGGA
This sequence comes from Rana temporaria, assembly GCF_905171775.1. Classification (NCBI taxonomy): domain Eukaryota; kingdom Metazoa; phylum Chordata; class Amphibia; order Anura; family Ranidae; genus Rana; species Rana temporaria. Next base: position 195,515,410 of record NC_053490.1, read on the forward strand.
ATGTATGAATCATTCCATTCATAATTAAAAGCAAATGGTTTATTTGAAAGTAATTTAAAAATCCAAAATACCAAACTGCAAATTTATTCTATCTACAGTAAAACCTTGGTTTGAGAGTAACTTAGTTTGAGAGCGTTTTGCAAGACAAGCACATTTTTTAAATAAATTTCGACTTGGTATACAAGCGATGTCTTGACATACAAGTAACCTCATGTCACAACTGAGTATAAATATGGTTACATTTAATGAAGGTACAACATTTAGCAACTCATATGGTTGATGATTAAAACATGTACATCAAAGTATGCAGGCACCCGGGGGGAAAACTGTCCACATAGACCATCTTCCTCACCACCATCCACAAGCGGGTCCATCACTCTACTGCAAGGTAGTCTTCCCGGTCACGATTGCAGACTAATAGCGGTGAGAGCCAGTGGTGTGGGGGATGGTCAATGTGGACAGCTTTACCCTGGAGCTCTGAGCATTAGGTGAATTCACTGGTTCGATTGAAACAAAATGTACATGTTCAATGTACTTTATTAGTAATATGTGCTGAACAGTGCTGTTTTGTATGCCTTCTAAAGTCATCACAAAAAGCTCTAATTATACTTGTCAACATCTGTTTATAGTATTCTGCCACTTTATTATTGTTAATCACAAGACAATTATAATATATAATTCTATTTTAATTGTAATTATTTCAAGATTATAAAAGAATGTGACTTCATTAGCTACACGGACAAACTATTACGTTTTCAAATTAACGCCTAAAATAAAAATGTAAGAACAAAATTTAAAGTGAAGTCATACATTAACCACTTGCCGATCAAGTTGGCTCGGCTGGGCAAATCGATGTTACCTTACGTCGCTTCCCATTGTGGCCACTAGGCTCGCCGCCGGAGCAATGACTGTCGGGCACCCGCGATCGCTCGTGACAGAGCGAGAACCGGGATCGGTGTGTGTAAACACACCGATTCCGGTTATTTCAGCGGAGAAATGACTGATTGTGTGTTCATACAGACTATGAACAGCGATCTGTCACCTCCCCTAGTAAGTCCCACCCCCCCTTCAGTTAGAACACAGTGAGGGAACACAGTTAACCCTTTGATCGCCCCCTTGTATTAATCCCTTCCCTGCCAGTGACATTTTTACAGCACTGATGCTGTAAAATTGTCAATGGTCCCAAAAATGTGTCAAAAGTGTCCAATATGTCCGCCATAATGTCGCAGTCCCGATAAAAATCACAGATTGCCGCCATTACTAGTAAAAAAATAAATAAAAATAACATAAAACTACCCCCTATTTTGTAGACGCTATAACTTTTGCGCAAACCAATCAATATACGCTTATTGCGTTTTTTTTTTTACCATAAATATGTAGAAGAATACATATCGGCCTAAACTGAGGACATTTTTTTTTTAAACGTGGGATATATATTTTAGCAAAAAGTTAAAAATATCGATTTTTTTCAAAACTCTTTTTTTGTTACTAGCGCAAAAAAATTAAAACTGTAAAGGTGATCAAATACCACCAAAAGAAATCTCTATTTGAGTGGAAAAAAGGACATCAATTTTGTTTGGGTACAGCGTCACACGACCGCGCAATTGTCAGTTAAAATGACGCATTGCCGAATCGCAAAAAGGGCTCTGGTCAAGATGGGGACAAATCCTTCCGGAGCTGAAGTAGTTAACCATTTTGCTGCCCAGTAAACTACTCCAGAAAGACACTATATTCATGTTTTTGGTAGCTTTATATTTGAAACTGTTTTACAGGTAAAGCCTTATTTTGTAAGTGAAGCAGAATAATGAAGATTTTAAAGCATACCGCCAACCAAACAAATACATAGCTGTAAATATATATATATATACTGGGTTACCCGCAAAAAGATAAGCAATTTTGTTTATCCAAACTACACTGCGTATTCAGGATGTTATAACCCATATCCACTAATACAACTCTGCAGTGCACTGTGTCTCTTCCCTTTGTTTGAGCTGCACAACAGACTATTAATATAGTCGTAAAGGCTTATGCCACGTACACACGGTCGTTTTTCGGCATGAAAACAAATGAAATTTTTCAGCATGTCCAAAAAAACGACGTTTTTTCAACTTCATCATTAAAAACGATGTTGCCCACACACCATCGTTTTTGAAAAATGATGAACAAAGCGCTTTTAGCTGATTCTGTGTTAGTAAAAGACGATTCACGCTTTTTTGTCTGTTACAGCGTGATGAATGTGCTTACTCCATTACGAATGGTCGTTTTATCAGAACGAGCGCTCCCGTCTTATAACTCGCTTCTGGGCATGCGCGGGTTTAAAACGTCATTTTAGCCCACACACGATCATTTTTTACAACCCGAAAAACAACATTTTCAAAAACGACATTAAAAAATTGCGCATGTTCGAATTTTTTTTTTGTCGTTTTTCAGAAGCCGAAAAACGATGTGAAGCCCACACACAATGATTTTAAATGACGTTTTTAAAAATGTGATTTTTTTAATGCCGAAAAACGACCGTGTGTGCGCGGCATTAGCATGTTTTACATAAATGCATGCTTAGTAGAAAAACTCTCCAGTACCTTTCCACCATGACCCAGTGCACCCAAAAACGTATCTGCTGTCCCTGATCTCTGCCACCGGTGCTGGACTTGGAGTACCACTTCCTTGAACTTCTAGGTATGGGTTTGTGCACCCTGTGTTTGGGGAATGTGTATGAGTGGAACGGTGAGTGATAGGAGCCAGCTGGAGCCTGCATGCAGTTGTGTCTCCATGGGTCCCTGCGTGTTGTGGAAAAGAGCAAGCAGAGACAGGACCAAGTTGTGAAGAGGAATTAAACGAAAAGAACAGGCTAAAAAAAATAGCAAACTGGCAAAAATCGCAGTCCTGACAAAAATCGCAGATAACCGCCATTGCTAGTAAAAAAAATAAGTCATAAATCTATCCCCTATTTTGTAGACGCTATAACTTTTGCGCAAACCAATCACTGTATGCTTATTGCGATTTTTTTTACCAAAAATATATAGAAGAATACATATCGGCCTAAACTGAGAAAAAAAAAATTGGGATATGTACTATAGCAGAAAGTAAAACATATTGGGCCAGATTCACAGAGCAAGTACGCCGGTGTATCTGCTGATACTCCGGCGTACTTTCGAATTTCCTGCGTTGTATCTTTAGTTTGAATCCTCAAACCAAGATATGACGGCATTTGGGTAAGATCCGACAGACGTACGGCTTCGTACGCCTTCGGATCTTAGATGCAATACTTTGGCGCCCGCTGGGTGGAGTTCGCGATGTTTTCCGAGTCGAGTATGCAAATTAGCGATTTACGACGATCCACGAACGTACGCGCGGCCGTCGCATTTTTTTAACGTCGTCTGTAGTCGGCTTTTTCCGGTGTATAGTTAAAGCTGGTATTTTTATTTTTTTTATAGATAGACTTGCCATGTTAAGTATGGCCGTCGTTCCCGCGTCGAAATTTTACATTTTTTATTTTTTTGGCGTAAGTCGTCCGTGAATAGGGATGGACGTAACTCACGTCTAAGTTAGAACTTCTGTGCTGGCCAATCACACAGCCAATCACAGATCGCCGTGAACGGCCAATCGGAGTGGTCGTTTGCTAGGCGATCTGTGCGGCCAATGAGAGATGATCTCATATGTTTACATATGAGATCATCTCTCATTGCCAGCTCTCACAGACAGCGGTGCTGTCAGGGAGAGAGGAGACCGATCTGTGTCTCTTGTACATCGAGACACAGATTGGTCACCTCCCCCAGTCACCCCCCTCCCCCCACAGTTAGAACACTAAGCAGTATACACATTTAACCCCTTCCTCACCCCCTAGTGTTAACCCCTTCCCTGCCAGTCACATTTATACAGTAATTAGTGCATATTTATAGCACTGATTGCAGTATAAATGTGAATGGTGCCAAAAATGTGTCAAAAGTGTCCGATGTGTCCGCCATAATGTCGCAGTCGCAATAAAAATCGCAGATCGCCGCCATTACTAGTAAAAAAAAAATAATAATTCTGTCCCTTATTTTGTATAAACCAGTCGCTTATTGCGATTTTTTTTTTTTTTTTACTAAAAATGTGTAGAATACGTATCGGCCTAGACTGAGGATAAAAAAAATAAAATAAAAAAAAATTGAGCTATTTATTATAGCAACAAGTAAAACAATTTTTATTTTTTTTCAAAATTGTCGCTCTATTTTTGTTTATAGCGCAAAAAATAAAAACCGCAGAGGTGATCAAATACCACCAAAAGAAAGCTCTATTTGTGGGAAAAAAAGGACGTCAATTTTGTTTGGGAGCCACGTCGCACGACCGCGCAATTGTCAGTTAAAGCGACGCAGTGCCGAATCGCAAAAAGTCCTCTGGGCAGGAAGGGGGTTTAAGTGCCCAGTAAGGAAGTGGTTAATAACTTTTGTTTTTAAAGGCTACGTAACACGTATACACATATCCCTGTGAGTTGTGTAGTTTCTCTTTAACTAAGCTAAACTAACACTTCAGTCACTTTCTTACTTGTTTTATTTCTGTAACATTAAACACTGCGATAAACCTCCTAGTTACATATTGCATTTAGTTTATGATTTCCCAATGTTAATGGAAGTTGGCCTATTTAATGCTATCTTAGAAAAAATAAATAAGCAATGCAGCCTTTGCCGCTTATAGATTGTATACTCTTCTTCAGATTTAAATGCATTTAGTCGAATGCCCAAGTCATTCATATACTATATATGCTGCTATGACTTGAATTTTGATGGCTCCCTTTACAGAATGTGATTTATATTAAGTCTGTGAAGGTTGAAGACCTCATTACTCAAGAATTATTAGGAAACTTCTTCTTCAATACTCCCACCCAGCTGGGATGTGACAGATTGGATATTATTCCAAGCACTTGTTCATCCCATCATTCAACCCAAACCAACAATATATTCTCAACTACAAGTCTAATGTCAGTATGTAAAACCTACTACACAGGCTGTCATGTACAGTAAGTAATGCAAACACATCTGCTTACCTACCCGTGTAGTATGTCAATGACATGAAGAAAAAAAGCATAGCAAATCAAGTCTATAGTCTGTTATAAACGTTCCTTTAATAGCACTAGTCTAAATTAAACCACACATGTTGCTATAAACAGAAATCTCTGTATAAAATATTGCCATTACATTAAGATGAAGTTTTTATGTGTCCTGATTATTGGAATAAATTTCCCATGTACTATCATATATTATCATAAAGCTGGCTTGTACTGGAGAGGAAAATATGTACAGTGCCTTGAAAAAGTATTCATACCCCTTTAAATTTTCCACATTTGGTCATGTAACATCCAAAAACGTAAAATGATTTTATTGGGATTTTATGTGATAGACCAAAACACAGTTGCACATAACTGTGAAGTGGAAGGAACATCTAGAGAGTGGATTTTTTGACCATTCTTTTTTGCAAACTAGTTCAAGCTCTGTCGGATTGAAAGGAGAGCGTCTGCGAACAGCAATTTTCAAGTCTTGCCACAGATTTTTTATGGAATTAGGTCTGGACTTTGTCTGGGCCATTCTAACACATGAATATGCTTTGATCTAAACCATTCCATTGTAGCTCTGGCTGTATGTTTAGGGTGAACCTCCTCCCCAGTCTCAAGTGTTTTACAGACTCTAATGCCCCGTACACACGATCAGAAATTCCATCGGAAAAACTATATATGGTTTTTCCGACGGAATTCCGCTCAAGCTTGGCTTGCATTCACACGGTCACATAAAAGTTCTCTGAACCATCAAGAACGCAGTGACGTACAACACTACGATGAACCGAGAAAATGAAGTTCAATGCTTCGGAGCATTGTTTCGGAGCATGTGTCGGAATTTTGTGCATCGGAATTGCTACAGATGACCGGATTTTCCGATTTTCCATCGGATAATTTGAGAACCACCTTTCAATCTTTTGCTGGCGTAAATTCCGAAAGCAAAAGTCCGATGGAGCATACACACAGTCAGAATTTCGGTTCAAAAGCTCACATCAGACTTTGCTGTCAGAATTTCCGTTCGTGTGTATGGGGCATAACAGGTTTTTCTCTAAGATTGCCCTGTATTTGGCAACCTTTAAAATCTCTTTGCAAAAATCAACTTGATCTTCAAAAGTGTAAAACAGGGTGAACAAATATATGCGCTATATATGCGCTAACAATAGAAATAAATAAAAAGCAAAGTCCAAAGTGCAGCGCTTGAAAATAATGATAAAAAATAAGAAAAACTTCCACCAAGCTTCAGGGTGTACAAAGACAAAAGCACACCAACACAATGCACAGTGCAATCAATCTGCTTACCAGATAGATATGTAAAACAAGCATGTACTGTAATCATATGATGCAGAGGTTCAGTGGTAGATGGCAACACTTCTAAACTTGGAGGATTGGATTGATCCAAAAACACCAATATCAGAAGATCATCAGAACTCACATAAAACGAATGGATTATAGTGCAGTCATCAACAGGACATAAAACCAATATAAAGAGTAAAGCAAACAATAGTGAAGCCCGTAAGGTAAAGACACAAGCTTTATTGGTAATCTACTTACAGGTAAAAAAGGACATCATAGCTCATAAAAACTCTGCGGCTCTCAGCGTGCTTGCATCAGCCAACCTGACATGTTTCATCCTAAATGGATATCATCAGACATGTTTCATCCATTTAGGATGAAACATGTCAGGCTGGCTGATGCAAGCACGCTGAGAGCCGCAGAGTTTTTATGAGCTATGATGTCCTTTTTTACCTGTAAGTAGATTACCAATAAAGCTTGTGTCTTTACCTTACGGGCTTCACTATTGTTTGCTTTACTCTTTATATTGGTTTTATGCCCTGTTGATGACTGCACTACAATCCATTCGTTTTATGTGAGTTTTTGTCCTTTTTTACCTGTAACTAAATTACCAATAATCTTTTACATATCTATCTGGTAAGCTGATTGCACTGGGTGTTGGTGTGCTTTTGACTTTGTACACCCTGAAGCTTGGTGGAAGTTTTCCTCATCTTCCTCATCATCTTTTCTTTGGAATCCGTTGTCATTTGGACTATTACGTATTTATCATTATTTTCAAGAACTGCACTTTGGACTTTTATCTTTAAAAGTGGACATATTGACCTTATCTTTTATTTCTTGAATGAAATTATGTGTCCTTTTCCTTTGGCTGAGGCCAAAATTCCAACCAATGGGTAATGGGGGTATAAAATAAAAGGAAGTAAGCCCATTTTGGAATAGGCATGAGTCACTTTAGGGATCTTAGAAAGAGTAAGTAAAAATCAGTTTATTAGATTTCTGTTTTGTTATCTATTTTTTATAGAATGGGGAAGAGAATCATCTCCACGCTTTAAAACAATTTTTTCTCGTGTCCTGTGCTCACTAGCTCAAGAAACAAGCATACTTTTTCTAAAGGGTAAACAGACAATAAAATAATTTTTGTAAGCAGAATGTCAAAGGTTAGATTTTTAGTATTGTACCCCTGGGGGAGATATTCCTCAAGTAATGTGTAGTAAAGCGATAGAAAGTAAAAATAAAACTTGCAAGCAACTGTGCCGAGAGCAGTACAAAAGCTTAGTTTCTACATTATGGAAAGTAAATAGTTAAAATAGTGTATTTAATTTTTCAGCCTTATGCCCCGTACACATGATCGGAAATTCCGACAGCAAAAGTCCGATGTGAGCTTTTGAACGGAAATTCTGACCGTGTGTATGCTCCATCGGACTTTTGCTGTCGGAATTTCCGCCAACAAAAGATGGAGAGCTGGTTCTCAAATTTTCAGATGGAAAAAATTCCGACGCGCAAAATTCCAACGCATGCTCGGAAACAATTCGACGCATGCTCGAAAGCATTGAACTTAATATTCTCAGCTCATCGTAGTGTTGTACGTCACCGCGTTCTTGACGGACAAAAGTTCTGAGAACTTTTGTGTGACTGTGTGTATGCAAGTCAAGCTCGAGCGGAATTCCATCGGAAAAACCACCCAAGGTTTTTCCAACAGAAAATCCGATTGTGTGCACGCGGCATAACTGGGATTAAAATGCAGGAATCAAAATGAATAAAAACTGTAGGGATGAGCTGATGGTTTACTGTGAATCCAGGTTTGTGAACCTTGGCTGTTTGGGCATTCAGATGAATACCTGAAACTTTACCCATTAAGTCTCCTGTTTGATGGAAGCCGACAATTATATATAGAAGCAATATTTCTACCACTTCTATACAGGACAGCCTCCTGCTGTCTCTGGACAGAAAGGAGGACTTTTTGGGGGATTTCTATTTCATAATAATGGACTTGTCAAATGTTTGTCTTCTTTTCTATGTTTCAATTTTATTTTATTTTAAAGGAATACGGATACTATAGACTCATTCATGTAGAGGGAGTGGTATCTAGTGGTCCTCCTATTATTAAAGAGGCTTCCTGCCCTCATCCACAGAGATCCACAACCACCAGCTGGGGTTGTGGGGTAGAGGCCCTTTTCCTCGTCATCAACATGGAGACAAGCTAACCCATGTTAAAGGAGAAGTCCAGACTGAGCTTGTTTGGCTGGGATTCTCCTATGGGTCACACGAGTGCAATTTTTTTTACACTCCTGTGACCCATTTTCAGCAGAGAGAGGTCTGAAATCCGCTCTCTGTTGGCGTCACCAATATCAGGACTGATAGCCATCTCAGTCTCTCAGTGAGCCGCTGAGATGGCCGCTCCCTGCCCCTCCACAGGTCATTGCTCCAGTAAGCATGGAGGAGCAGAGCAGGAGAGCTGCCGATTCACAGGCAGCAGCTCCCTGCTCAGGGAGCTGAGAGAACCGAGCCATCAGCGATGTTCGATCGCTCGGTTCTCAGTAAAGAAGCACCTGGGGACAAATTCAGCATCGGACTGATGCTGCATCCACCTAGGTAAGTATAAAGCTTCAGTAAACCCGATTCCCCTACTTCTCTTTTAAGGGCATGTAGTGTGATGTGGTATGGTTCGGGGGGGTGAATGTTCATCCTCCTCTTTAAAAATCCATGCAAGACTCAAAGGGTTTAGTGTGAATTTGAGATGGACTGAATGCTAATGTTTTATCTTTTTTTTTTTCATTCTTGCTGCAGTATGGTTACAAAGAATCAAAACAATACACTTTAAAATTGGCAACAAATTACATTAATTGCCTGCTTCTTAAAAAATAAATATAAAAACAGCATACAGACTTCTTCAATGGTCCCTCAAAATACTTTTAAAGAAGCTGCCAATAAAATTCCTTTGTAAATTTAAAGTGCAGTGCTGCAGCAGTTCCTGTACATCACAGAGATGCGCCTCTTCACAGGCAGGATTAGGGCAACCAAAACCAAAGAAAATTCCCAGCTCAACTCACCAACCAGCCTGTAAATTACCAAATTATCCTGTCTAACAGTTTGCATTAAAAACAAGGGTTTAGTTTGCACACATTTGCAAATACATGCGTACACTTTGCAGCACCCCAGTATTATCTGCAGTCCTAACATATTTTATACATTTTTGAGAGCCACAGCAGTGGAAGTTAATGCATAATAATGGACAGATAGAGGGCAGGTAAGCCTGGCCATAACAGTATCTATTTTCCCATTCAATGCTGCTTACTGTTATGACCAGTCAATTAGTGGGGGGTAGTGAACCCCTTTTTTTTAACAATGTTATATTGGTCAGGCTGCACACTGACACCTTTGCAGCCATTGTGCAATTTGCTGGGTTTCAGTGTGCACCTGTACCTTTAAGAAGGGTCCACCTGCCCTCAACCTACTCATCAGAATGCATGTGCTTCCACTGTGAGGTCACTCATCAGCCAGTAATAGGAACTACAGATACCAGGGTGCCTTGACGTGGCCTGTAGCTTATGCATGTATTTGCAAATGTGTGCAGACTAAACCCCTCTTTTTAACACATACTGTTAGACAGATTGATTTGGTTGTCCGCAGGCTGGCTGGTAAGTAAGCTTGGAATTTTTCCTTGGATTTATCCTTGGCCTTGTTTATAGGATAATTTGGTTGTTTGCAAGCTGGTTGGTGAGTTGAGCTGGGAATTTTCTTTGGTTATGTTTGACATGCGTCGCCCTTCCATGTGCTCCTTGCTGCAAAAGCCAGTTATAGGTGGGGGCAGTGGCCATTTGTTTGTACTGTTGGAATATGGGTGAGGGGATGAACTGGACACCTTTTCTGCCATTGTGCTATGTGCTGGGTGTCCAGTGCATACCTGTGCCTTGTTCGCTCCTTTGGACACAGCTGATCACAGATCAGGGTAAAGAGCTCTTTAGCGCATGATCAGCTGTGTCCAATCACAGCTGATCATGATGTAAACACATTTAGGTTATGGACATTCCTTTTATCACACTGATAATTAGGGCACTGATCATCAGTGTCCTGATAATCAGTGCAGCCCCAACAGTGCGCATCAGTGCTGTCTATCAGCGCCCATCAGTGATGCCAATCAGTGCCCATCAGTGCTGCAAATCAGTGCCCATCACCGCCACTTAACAGTGGCCATCAGTGCTGCCTAGTAGTGCCCATGAGTGATGAAGCAGCACTGATGGGCACTGATGAGGCTGCATTGTGACACCTCACCAGTGCCCATTAGTGCAGTCTATCAGTGCCAATCAGTGCAGCCTCATCAACGCACATCAGTGAAGGAGAAGAATTACTGGTTGAATAATTGTATAACAGAAACTATCAAAAACTTTTTTTTATTCCATAAATCTTTAGTCTATTTTCGTTTGTTTAGAAAACTGTGGTGATTAAATACCACCAAAAGAAAGCTCTATTTATGTTAAAAAAAAAATGATAAAAAGTTCATAGTGCTGTATGATCGCACAATTGTCATTCAAATTGTGACAGTGCTGAAAGCTGAACATTTGCCTGGTCAGGAAGGGGGTAAAAGTGTGCAAATGGTTAAACAGCTAGCACTGTACAAACCCTTACTTGTAACTATTAGTGCAGAAAATAGCCAGTGTAAAAAGTATTTGCATGATATGAATTTATTATATGTACACAGGTGCTACAGATTTGCTTTGAAGGACCCACAACTGACTGTTTATTTGCAGTAATTTTCATAAATCAGAACCAAGTCAGTTAATAAAGAGGTCAATCTGACTTTTTCATTACCTCAGATAAATGGAATCCAAATATTCTGGCTGGCATCCTGCTCTTGAGTGCCAACGCTATGCAGTCCTGCTTTAAACTAATGCCATTTAACATGCTTGTCAGTTACACATTGGGACTTTTTAAAACTGCCGTTGGCAAATGTACACAAGCAGAAATTGCTTAGCACATTTTTTCCTACTGTATAATGCAGGGAAACCCTTCAATGGGGGGCCTTAGGGATTAATCTGATCCACAATTCCTTTTCAGGTCTCTCCAGCAGAGAATTGTTGTCAGTTTATTTTATCCCTGTCTTTTCAAATAACATTTCTGTGTTGTCTTTGTTGATGTGACAGGGATGTTACTCCAATAAGATTTGCTTTCACACTCATGTCTTAAATTACCCTGATCAAAAAGAGTGTGCAGCGGTTTATAAATGCTGCTGAGGTAAATTACATTTTTAGATTGCATGCTCTACAGCATGGATTGTAATTATATAAATGTAGATAAAGATTAATTATAGAGTACAGCAGGCAGAATACAGCATGTTATGCCTGCCTGGTTCATTAGGCTGCACTATTCCAGCAATACTTTTATGTTTTCAGTTTTTCCTTTAATAAATTGCCTACCGACAAGATTTATTGACAGTTTCATGTAAACTTATTACAGAGTCAGGGATAACAGTGACTTACTGCTTTTTGCACACCATCATAGCACTTTAAACATCATAAAGGCATGTATTTGTAAATCAAAACTTTATAGAACAGGCATTTCACTCCATAAGTGGAGCATTGCTTACATGCTGATGTCTGCAGATTACACTGATCTCAAAATAAATACTCTAATACTAATATAAACAATGTGCTTACTAGACACATGCACATTTGACGAACACGTTTTAGATCTAAAATACAAATAGAAACATTTAGAGCCGGTTCACACTGGGGCGACTTGTCAGGCGACTCAGCCGCCTGACAAGTCACGTCCCATTGTATTCAATACAACCGTTCTAATAGGAGCGACGCAAGTCGCTCCGACTTAGAAAAAGGTTCTTGTACAACTTCGGGGGCTACTTGCATTGACTTTTATACAGAAGTCATTTTGCAAGTCGCCTCTGAAGTCGTCTTCAGGACGCCTTGCCGAGTCGCCCCCGAAGTCGTGCCGCCCCAGTGTGAACCGGCTCTTACACTAAGATTGTTGAAAAACTGCAGGACTCTCCCAGTGCTATCAGAATATATTTTATTACTTTATATAGAACAAACCATTTGAGCAGAATTTTAAAAAGTACATAGAGCTGTCACCTATATTCTTCCCACAGTAGTTTACATATGAATGCTCCTACCACAGTCATAAAAGCACACATATGCTCATTCTAGATTACATTTTTATTGAAAACCAGTTCAAGAAAATGTAAATATACTTTTTTTCTTGTTCTATAATATTTGTTGAATTTGCTGTGTTGTTGAATTTGTTCTTCACACTTTAGCCTGTGTTCACTTCAGAATATGTCATTTATTTATTTTTGTTTTGATACCTCATGACTTCTCAATCACTCACAGAATCTGTTGCTTCCATATCAGACTTCTTTAGGAATCGCTCACAGAATCTGTTGCTTCCATATCTAACTTCTTTAGGAACCATACACATAATGTGTTGCTTCCATATCTGACTTCTTTAGGGCTTACTCATAGAATCTGTTGCTTCCATATCTAACTTCTTTAGGAACCATACACAGAATGTGTTGCTTCCATATCTGACTTCTTTAGGGCTCACTTACAGAATCTGTTGCTTCCATATCTAACTTCTTTAGGAACCAGTGGCGGCCCGCCCATAAAGGGCACCCGGGTGCTGCCCCCCCTCCCCCAGTCAGTAAAAAAAAAATCTAAAAAAAAATAATAATAATTATTTAAACATGTCCCTTTAAGGGAAAAAAAATTCCAAAAAAGGTTCTTATGTGCAAGTGTCGGGCGCCGGGCACAGTGCAGTATGGGTAGCGCCACGTCTGTACAATCACAGAATTGCAGACGTGGCGCTACATTGGCAGCCCAAAAATGCCTTTGTGGCGCAGTCCATCGCGCCACTTGCTTCCGGCGCGATGGACTGCATTGTTATGGCCGGGCAGGTGCATCTACTATCTGTGCTCATTCCGTCTCGATGTCCCTGGAAGAACAGGAAGTGATGTCGGGACTCGGGGCGCTCAGTGCGAGTACAGGTAAGCTGAGCTATGCCGCCTGCCTCTGCCCCTCTGTAATGGACTGTTTTCTCTGTAAACTTCGGCGGCAGCAGCAGCGGTCCACCCCCTTCTTCAAAGATTACCTGTGTTCCAAATTTTTTTTTATAGTGAATATTCGGCCAAAATCGCGGCTAACGCAGTCTGAAAGTTGCACAATTCTGCCGCAATTTTGATGCGACTTAAAGCAATGCTTGTGTATTCTGGAGGTCTATGGACCTCAAGTTGCATCAAAGAGGTACCAAAGTAGTGCAGGGACTACTTTGAAGTTGCTGTGACTTGAAGTCGCACAGATATGAACGGTTCTCATTGGAAATCATGGGGTACGACTTGTCATGCAATGTTGAAGTTCCAAGTCGCAAGACAAGTAATACAGTATGACTTCAGTCTCTGGTAATCTTGTGCAGTATGTCTGCAGTCTCTGGTAATCTTGTGCAGTATGTCCGCAGTATCTGGTAATCTTGTGCAGTATGTCCGCAGTATCTGGTAATCTTGTGCAGTATGTCCGCAGTATCTGGTAATCTTGTGCAGTATGTCCGCAGTCTCTGGTAATCTTGTGCAGTATGTCCGCAGTATCTGGTAATCTTGTGCAGTATGTCCGCAGTATCTGGTAATCTTGTGCAGTATGTCCGCAGTCTCTGGTAATCTTGTGCAGTATGTCCGCAGTCTCTGGTAATCTTGTGCAGTATGTCCGCAGTCTCTGGTAATCTTGTGCAGTATGTCCGCAGTATCTGGTAATCTCGTGCAGTATGTCCGCAGTCTCTGGTCATCTTGTGCAGTATGTCCGCAGTCTCTGGTAATCTTGTGCAGTATGTCCGCAGTCTCTGGTCATCTTGTGCAGTATGTCCGCAGTCTCTGGTCATCTTGTGCAGTATGTCCACAGACTCTGTTCATCTTGTGCAGTATGTCCAAAGTCTCTGGTCATCTTGTGCAGTATGTCCGCAGTCTCTGGTCATCTTGTGCAGTATGTCCGCTGTCTCTGGTAATCTTGTGCAGTATGTCCGCAGTCTCTGGACATCTTGTGCAGTATGTCCACAGTCTCTGGTCATCTTGCGCAGTATGTCCGCAGTCTCTGGTCATCTTGTGTAGTATGTCCGCAGTCTCTGGTCATCTTGTGCAGTATGTCCGCAGTCTCTGGTAATCTTGTGCCCATTTAGAGTCCTTCATTACTAACAGTGTCATTTTTTAGTTTGTTTGCGCCAATCTGTAAGGCTGCGCTGTATACCATGATTTGTGATGCTGGGGATATATACTCTGTGCTGTGATGCTGAGCTGTGTACTCCTGACACTATGAGTGGAAGCAAGTGGAATACAGGGGACGGAATGGTGGATTATATAAGGGGTGTGGCTTATGAGATGTGGGAGGGACCAAATGTGGAGGGGCGGGGTCTTGCGCCCCCCCATCCTAAAACTTCACCAGCCGCCACTGTTAGGAACCATACACATAATGTGTTGCTTCAATATCTGACTTCTTTAGGGCTCACTCACAGAATCTGTTGCTTCCATATCTAACTTCTTTAGGAACCATACACATAATGTGTTGCTTCCATATCTGACTTCTTTAGGGCTCACTCACAGAATCTGTTGCTTCCATACTGTATCTAACTTCTTTAGGAACCATACACAGAATGTGTTGCTTCCATATCTAACTTCTTTAGGGCTCACTCACAGAATCGGTTGCTTCCATATCTGACTTCTTTAGAAATCACTCACAGAATCTGTTGCTTCCATATCTGACTTCTTAATAGATCACTAAAGTATTTTTTTTTTAAATAACAAACATGTTATACTTACCTCCATTGTGCAGCTCATTTTGCACAGAGTGGCCCCAAACCTGGTCTTCTGGGGTCCCTCGGCAGCTGTCTTGGCTCCGCCCACAATGATTAAACACCTTCATGCAAGCAAGCTCGCATGGTGTTGAGTTCTTGCGGACTTGCTCCCCCCGGCGCGACCCGTCATTGGGTGTGATTGACAGCAGTGTGAACCAACGGCTGCGCTGCTTTCAATCAACCAATGAATGAGCCAGGAAGATGGCCGAGAAGCCTGCGCGTTCACGGTGCGGGACTTTCGAGGGGTCAGGTAAGTAATGGGGGGGGTTCGGGGGGCTTCTAATCCGCAGATTTTTTTTTCACCTTAATGCATAGAATGCATTAAGGTGAAAAAACTTTTACCTTTACAACCCCTTTAAGGGACCCTACGCAGAATATGTTGCTTCCATATCTGACTTCTTTAGGAACCATACACAGAATGTGTTGCTTCCATATCTGACTTCTTTAGAACTTACTCACAGAATCGGTTGCTTCCAAATCTGACTTCTTTAGGAATCACTCACAGAATCTGTTGCTTCCATATCTCACTACTTTAGGAATCACTCACATAATTTATTGCTTCCATATCTTTCGAGGAAAACCCTACAAGCTGAGAAATGTTTTCATTTCTCTTCATGGAGTACAACGTCCAAAAGTGATAACAGCTGTGATCATCACAATGCAAATGATATAAAAACTATCAAAACAAACAACTCAAATAGAGCATTAATATAGCATGCAGAGTGATTTTCTATGAAATAAAATGATAAACTATTAAAAAGTAAAAATTGGTTGATTTAATTGAATGTAACAATATGCATTGACAATGGATCACCTGCAAATTAATGGCCACCCGCTTACGTTATTCTTACAGAGCCCTTTATAATTTATATCATAAAAACATAAAAGAAAGTAAATGTAATTTAAAAACAGAAGTGCATGGTGAATATACTTGTATTCGTATGCCTTTTGTTGGGCATTTGATTACCTATTCAGATGTATTCTGCCAATTAATGTTTCTGAACAGCTGTGGTTAGTATTTGCTATCCACTAAATACAAGACACACATTTTATTGCACTAAGATTATATTATTGACACAAATACATATGGTGAGGGGTAATAATACAAATATTAATCTAAAAATAATACGATGTAGTGATTAAATAGCACACAATTCAATAAAAACAAACACAAATTAGAACAGAAGATTATTTACAAAATTCCCATGAGCATGAAAGACTGAAATCTAGGACACTATCTATCTTGTAAAGTATTTTTAGACTGAATCATACAAAGCCATTCCATAAATTGGTTTTTGAGGTTTGCATAAGCCCTTTGGTGAACTTGCCCATTTAATCACCATATACATTCTAATAAGTAATATGTGGTATTAACAACCTTTTACTTGTTGTTTGATCCAAATAAAACATATTACTATTTCTCTGGTAAATGAATATATTAAGCCAATTATAAAATACTTAATGTAAAATTATAATTTCCTATAAATTTGTTGAATAAATAAAGTGTGAATGTGTGTGAATTTAAGTTGTATTGTAAGCTTTGGCTTTCTAACTACTGAAAAGTAAAAAAAATAAATAATCCATCACCACCCCAATGCTTCAGAACTGCCAGCTTTCCTCTAGCTGGATGTTACTATGACACTGCAGGCTAAAGGTAACATGCAACACAAGTTTCAAACACTAGAGCATTGAGCTCAGAGGTCATTTTGACAGCTTCTGAAGATATGGATGCCTGGCAAAGTAAAATGTATTAAGAATAACAGCTTCCTGTTATAATAAATATTAAATATTATAAAAACAGGTCTGAACAAGAATATTTTTTTTTTGGAAATTGTTTAAAACCTCAATTCTAGAATTACATTTTTTTAAGTTTTGGATAGATTTGAAAAAAATATATACTTCTATCACATTTTTATCTGCTGTCCTTGGCTCTTTCAGGAACATCTCATCTTATTCCTAGTCACTGTTATAGTCAGGAAAAATTATAGAAGTTGTCATTAAGACAGAAAGATACTAGCAGTAAAAATAACGAGAAGGAGAATCTAACTCTTCCACATATTACTGAAAAAAAGTTTGGTTAAAGCTCCATTCACATTAACGTGTCACATGATTCCCAGTGCAACTTTGGGGTGTGACTTTAATGCAACTTTTGGTGCGATTTTGATCTGAATTTACATTCTATGGATCAAAGGTACATCAAAAGTAGCACCAAAGTAGTGCAGGCACCTTTTCAAAGCCGCTGCAATTTTTTAAATGGTTGCAATTGAAAAGACTGGGGTGCGACTTGTCATGTCAAAGTGGCATGACAAATCGAACAAGTCTGAATGGAGCCTCAATGCAGCCTGTGTCTTAATTTCCTGCCCCGACAGGTCACACTAAAATTTTGACAAGGATTCTATTTTTACCCACACTATCCAAAAACAAATATTTTTTTTAGCTGATGTTTTGAGGTGAATAAATAAATTCAGCTATGTGAGCTTTCACCATAATGTGTGTAAAGTATATATACAGCATACTAGCACATTATGGCACACTTACTTCTGAGTGTGCCCTCCTCCAGTAGTAACAGGTCCAGCCTTGTGTCCCCTGTCCATCTGTCACTACTGTCATCTTCCCCACTGCTTTTTTCTGAGTCTTGTGATGCTTCTGTTTGACATACAGGAGTTACATTGTTCCTGCCACCTGCCTGTATTCTGCATGCTTAGAATGAACCTGAATGTACATGGAATGTACATGTGCCACACCAGTGCAGCAAGAAATGGTTATTTATAGACACGCGTTACTTGTCCCTGGATTTCCAAATATTGGTTTATCCACAGACCTCATTATCTACTTGACCTTCTGAAGATTTATCTAGGGTATGGCAGCCATAAAAAAGTCACCCCCGCACAAAAAAGACCCCCATCCGTCCTTTGGCCGCCCCCCCCCCCCCCCCCCCGCACTGGCCAGCTGGAGCGTGGCGCCGGCACGGCACTTGCTACTTGGATTTGGAGCGACAGGCGTGCACACCATGATGGCCAATGAGTTTACTGGGTGCAGGGAAAAGAGCAGGGTAACTGGCGGAGGCAGAGCCTAATGCTCCGCTTACCCTCCTCTATGTGGTCGGCATCTTCTCCCTGGATCGGGGTCTGCAACGTCACGTGACGTGAAGAGGAGAAGAGATGAGTCACGAGAGAAAGAAGGGAAACCCCCAGGCAGCAGCAGGGATTAGCATTGCAGCCTAGCAGGTACTGATCTTGAAGATGAATATAATCATGTGCGTATGTGCCAGGCAAGCAATCAGTCAAATATAGTGCTAAATATGGATTATAGAAATATTCATAGCAGCCATAGATAGCAAAGATAAAGTGTAATAAAGTGATTTGTGCAACAACAGGTACAACTTAAAAGTAGTACCTGCTGTGCCTGTTGCACAAATCACTTTATAACACTTTATTTATGATATCTATGGCTGCTATGCATATTTCTATAATCCATATTTAGCACTATACTTGACTGGCTGCTTGCTTCTGCTTGGGCCTGGCACACATGCACAATCGCACATGATGATGCTGACTTAAAGTCATCACCATGTGCAATTGTGCGTGTGTGCAAAGCAGAAGCAGCCAATCAAATATAGTGCTAAATATGAATTATATAAATATGCATAGCAGCCATATATGTCATAAATAAAATGTAATAAAGTGATTTGTGCAACAAGCTCATGCAAACTTGGCAGTACATGAACGTTCACTGAATGTGGACTGTTTAATGAGCAGGGGTGGACTGACCCATCGGACACTGCCCAAGGGCCTGGGGGCCATTAGGGGGTCCCATAAGAGGCTCTTAAAGACTGCAATGCATACAGTCTAGCACAAGCAGCGGCTGTAATAAGAACTCTCATGGCGCACTGCTCCCCGCTGTTCCCATCTTCCCTCCCATCCACCCCAGGTGCTTGTACTGTACATCACATCACCTGGGATGGACGAGAAGATAGGAGGGGCCAATGGGGAGCCGTGTGCAGTGAGAGGTCTTATTACAGGCATCAGGTGAGGCTGTGTACTTTTTTTTTTTTACAGGAGTCTAGAGACACCGGGTGGGGGACCATGATGGTGGGGGACCATGATACTCTCCTGGTCCCCCCAGTGTCCCTCTCTGTCCCTGACATCCGTCTCTGTACTCGTCACACTGAGTCCCTCTCTGTCCTCATCACACTGTGTCCCTCTGTCTGTCCCTTGATTGTGTGTTAGTGTGTCATTGATTTTGTATGAGTTACTGTGTGTACCAATGTATTTTGATGAGTGTGAGTGTGTCAGTGTATTGGCATCATCAGTGATTTTTGTATCAGTGTGTTCCCAGGGGCGCAGTTTCAGTGCTTGCCATAGGCACCATTTTGACTAGATATGTCTCTGAATACAGCACTGCATTATTTTAACTGACAATTGCGCAGTCGTGCAATGCTGTACCCAAAATAAAATGTATGTCCTTTTTTTCCCCACAAATGGAGCTTTTTTTTGGTGGTATTTGATAACCTCTACATCTTTATTTTTTTGTGCTGTAAACAAAAAAAAGACCAACAATTTTGAAAAAATAACTACAATTTTAACTTTCTGCTATAAAACATATCCAATAAAAAATATGAAAAATCTAATTTCTTGTATTCTTCATACAATTTTTGGTAAAAAATCCCAATGAGTGCATATTGATTGGCTTGCGCAAAAGTTAAGGTGTTTACAAACGATAGGATATTTTTATTTGTAATGGCAGTGATCAGTGACTTAAAGCGGGATATTACGTGACCAGTGACACTAATACAGTAATCAGTGATAAAAAAATATGCACTGTCACTGTACTAATGACACTGGCTAGGAAGGGGTTAACATGAGGGGCGATCAGAGGGTTAACTGTGTGCCTAGCCTGTATTTTACTGCAGTGTGGGAGGTGCTTTTACTAAGGGAATACATGGATCCTTGTCCCTGCAGATCAGCTCCTGCTGTATGTAATCACAGTGGGAGCGAGCCGCTGCAAGCACTTAGAAGTGCAGGATCATATATATATATATATATTAATTATCTCACAAAAGTGAGTACACCCCTCAAATTTTTGTAAATATTTTATTATATCTTTTCATATGACAACACTGAAAAATTGACACTTTGCTACAATGTAAAATAGTGAGTGTAAAGCTTCTATAACAGTGTACATTTGCTGTCCCCTTAAAATAACTCAACACACAGTTATTAATGTGTAAACCACTGGCAACAAAAGTGAGTAAACCCCTAAGTAAAAATATCCATATTGGTCCCAATTAGCCATTTTCCCTTCCCGGTGTCATGTGACTCATTAGTGTTACAAGGTCTCAGGTGTGAATGGGGAGTGGGTGTGTTAAAATTGGTGTTATAACTCTCACTCTCTCATACCTCATACCTCATAGCAAAGAACTCTCTGAGGATCTGAAAAAAATAATTGTTGCTCTACATAAAGATGGCCTAGGCTATAAGAAGATTGTCAAGACCCTGAAACTGAGCTGCAGCATGGTGGCCAAGACCATACAGCTGTTTAACAGGGCAGGTTCCACTCAAAACAGTCCTTGCCATGGTCAACCGAAGAAGTTGAGTGCACATGCTCAGTGTCATATCCAGAGGTTGTCTTTGGGAAATAGACGTATGAGTTCTGCCAGCATTTCTGCAGTGGTTGAAGGGGTGGGGGAGGGGGGTCAGCCTGCCAATGCTCAGACCATACGCTGCACACTACATAAAATTGGTCTGCATGGCTGTCGTCCCAGAAGGAAGCCTTTTCTAAAGATGATGCACAAGAAAGCCTGCAAACAGTTTGCTGAAGACAAGCAGACTAAGCAAATGGATTACTGGATCCATGTCCTGTGGTCTAATGAGACCAAGATAAATGTATTTGGTTGAGATGGTGTCAAGCGTGTGTGGTGGCAACCAGGTCAGGAGTTCAAAGATAAGTGTGTCTTGCCTACAGTCAAGCATGGTGGTGGGAATGTCATGAGTGTTGCCAGCACTGGGGAGCAATAGTTCATTGAGGGAACCATGAATGCCAACATGTACTGTGACATACTGAAGCAGAGCATAATCCCCTCCCTTCGGAGACTGGGCCGCAGGGCAGTATTGCAACATGATAACGACCCCAAACACACCTCCAAGGCGATCACTGCCTTGCTAAAGAAGCTGATGTTAAAGGTGATGGACTGGCCAAGCATGTCTCCAGACTCAAACCTTATTAAGCATCTGTGGGACATCCTCAAATGGAAGGTGTAGGAGTGCAAGGTCTCTAACATCCACCAGCTCTGTGATGTTCACATGGTGGCGTGCAAGAGGACTCCAGTGGCAACCTGTGAAGCTCTGGTGAACTCCATGCCCAAGAGGGCTAGGGCAGTGCTGGAAAATAATGGTAGCCACACAAAATATTGACATGTTGGGCCCAATTTGGACATTGTCACTTTCGGTTTAGACATTGATGGCTGTGTCTTGAGTTATTTTAAAGGGAAAAACTATTTTTCACTGTTCTACAAGCTGTACACTCACTACTTTACATTGTAGCACAGTGTAATTTCTTCAGTGTTGTCACATGAAAAGATATAATAAAATACTTACAAAAAATTTGAGAGGTGTACTCACTTTTGTGAGATGCTGTATATATATATATATATATATATATATATATATATATATATATATATATATATATATATATATATACAGTATATATACACACGTGATGCTGTGCACAGCTCCCGCCTTGTAGCAGTAAAACTTCTATAGGGCGGTCAGCAAGCGGTTAAAATTAGGTACCTGTTATAAACAAATTACAGAAATACAGTTATAGCCATTTATGACTACTATATTTTTATAATATAAACAATATGCAAAAGTAAAGAGGTTTGTTGAAAATCAGCTAAATTGTGCAACACCAAGCACATTGTATGATACATTTATTTTAGGATTTTATAAGATAACCTTTTATTTATCCCAATGATAATGGTTTTACACTTGTATATTTAAATTAATATAATAAAAGCATAAAGGCATTTCACTGATTAGTAAAGTAGCTATAAAATGTGAACTTTTGACTCCTTTCCCCAGTAATTATTTTTCTTTTTTCATGTTCTGACAATATAAAATTGTTGGCCCTTATTTTTAATTTTTAGTGTTTCTCAAAGTATTTAGATTTGTTGGGTTTATTTTACGGGTCTGTTACAACACAGTTAATATTTTGTTTTTAACTGTAGGGAATTAACATGGTTTTGATAATTGGTTGTGTATTGTAGATGATAAAGTTAATATTGTTCTTATCCTAAAGGATTATTATAACATATTATTTTATAACATAAAGCTGTTGGGCATAACAACACATAATTACATAGGTTGTATTCCTCGATTTACATGGATAAAGGTGTGAATTGTTGTTAACTCAGATTTCAGACTTATTGATACCAAGGATGGGATTAAGTAACTAGAACAATGTGGTTCCACAATTTTCATACTTACCATCCTGTTCTTGGACAATCAACATGCACACATTCCCTGGTGATTGGATTAAAGTGTCTGTGCTACTTGTATAGCTATAAATGCTGGATTGTCTTCCTGAATCTCATTAGAGTTGCAGAAGTGTCTTGGAGAAGCTGCAAAAGAAGACCAACCAAAGAAGAATATTGGCCCATTAAAGGTTTTATAGATTCCATTCTTCATTGTAATTACCAAGGGATATATTGTAATGTAAGTAATATTTACAAAATCAGCTTAAAGGGATATTATAATGATTGTGGGTCAGTTGTATTTAAAATTCATACTTGCATTTTTAAAATGTTGTACTATTGTAATAATATATTTGTTTTACACATTTACAGTATATGACCAGGATTCACACACAAGTTTGTGTTTTTTTAAAAAGAGAGCTCAACAAAAACAGTTTTTCCTTATGCTCTCTGTTTCTAACTAAAACTCTGTACAGCCCGATCTGAACAGATCAGGCATAGAGCGGTCTCTGATTATTCATTTTGGTGCCTAACCTGCAGTCTGAGCAAATGTGCTTATTAGTAGTGCAGCTAGGTATAAACAGGTAAACATGTGATTGAAATACTTTTTTTAAGTGGTGACCATAATAAGAACATTTTATATATCCAAAACCATGATACATTCTCTATAAAGCATTACAGAAGATTGCAACTGCAGCTGTGTATAGAAGAGACTGTGGAAGAAAGACAAAAAAAGAGGAAGGGCATGTATTATAAAGAAAGGCTTACTTAAATGTGACATCCTGATAGAAAGATTATAGATGGTTAAATAGTAAGATAGTAATAGTAAGAAGAGCCACAGATCCAGTCAGAGAAGTAGTAGCCAACTGAAATTATACTGTGCATACCAATTCTACACTAGGTAGAAACAAAATAGGATGCTTAGGAGCAGGATAGATAGATAGATCGATGATAGATAAGATTTATTGTCATTATAGAGACAAATTCACAATGAAATTACATTGACAAAGAGAAGGCATAATGATGTCCTAGGTTGAAGGAAGAAACCACCTTGGAAATAAATAAAGCCCAAGACCTCAAAACCATGTCAACCCTATGAAAAACAAGAACGGGTTCTTTACAAGATAAGGCCACCAGTTCTGGGATTCCTGGCATGATAGCCAGCAGAAAGACCACCTTGCAAATAAGGGTAGTCAAGGGAATATCCTGAATGGGCTCAAAGGGAGACTTCTGTAGAGCATACAGGACTAGAATAAGATCCTTTGGCAAGACTGGTGAACAAACAGGGAAGGGCACTATGTGTTCCTCCCCTGGAAAAGGGCTTACCAGCAAATGAGCAGCCAGAGGTCTATGAAAGTAGATAGCCAAGGCAAAAAATTGACCCTTCAGGGTACCTAATGCCAGATGCACAATCCAAAGTAAGCCTTCCAAGTATGATGGTAGACCTTATGAGAGATTGATTTCCTAGAATTAGGCAGCACAGAAATAATTGTTAGAGAGATCTGATCTCTTCCAGAGCTGCAACATCCCTAGCTGAATTGGGTACATAACAACAGAAGGTAGAGATAGAGAGCAGCAAAATCAGCCAGGTTTTTTGCAGAGTACAGAAAACAAATCTCATAGTGACTGACTAAATATGAACAGCATGTAATACAACGTTTATTGATAGTTTTTTATGATGTGGGTTCAGTGGCACTTTAAGTCATGGCTTTCTGCCCAGTGTATGTTGACCTGACCCTTATCCCATCTTCCTATAGCCTGATGCATGAGGGTGAAAGGATTACCCTGAGGGGTACTCACAACCCGTTGCTGCATAGTAGACAGGGTGCATTCATTGTCAGTCTCATGACTGAAGGCTGCTGGGTAACTCATTGAAGGCTGATGTAGAGACCTGGGTCACAACTGCTGTGTCTTATGTGTAGAAGAAAATATGCTCAAAATGGCACCTTGAGAAAAGCAGAGGAGCCCTTAAAAGTGTGGGACTGTAAACACAGAATGAGCCATTGTGCACCCAAATGTGTCACAGGGGGTGTAAGAAAATGTTCACAGTTGTAAGGAAATAGTTGCATATTATCCTATGGCCACAGCAAACCCTTTAAAGTTTTGCGTAGCCCAGAGTCCATGGGCAACCCCCAGAAATGAGAGGGTACTGGGTGAGAAAGTAGGTCTAGTTAGACTACAGAGAGGAAGGGGCAAAGCCCTGTGTCACCACTTCAGGGTACTGGCTTCGTCCAAGTGAGAGAACCCAGCAGGTGGGGCTTCCCATTTCACCTACTTCAGAGGTTTCACCTGCTTCAGAGGTCAACATGAAGGGGGCAGCACCCATGGTCTTTCCTACTTTTTCTAGCGATCCCCTAAATTAGACAGAAATCTTTATTTTAGACTGAAAAGGAATTAAAAGTCAGATATGTCAAACCAAGCTCTCTTGATAATTTACACGCTTCTTAACCTTGCCAACTTCTGAAGACATGTTGCTATTAGGCTTCTTATAATTAGCTTTGTTCATATTATGCATATTTTATGCTAGCTATATGCCATCTTGCAGAGAATGTAAACAAAGATATACTGTGCTTGAGAAACACAAAATAAGACAAGCTGCACCATTACCGTGAGATATTATTACAAAAGTCAAATGTAAACTGTGTTGTGCTAAACAAAAAACGAAATAAATGGAAAACAAAAGGTGTAAATTCTCTTAATGAGTCCAAATGTCAATTTCTTGACAGTAGCACAAGTTCCAAAACCAGTGAAACAGATGATATTTAAAATTTCCAAGATCACAAAGACCACCTTTGTGAATACACCACCACCACATATAGATGTGCTCTTTCCAGAAAGCATGGACCTCCCATTACGGGAGGTCAAAGAAAGCTCAAGTATATAATGAATCTCATCTTCTGTTGTTATCCAGCCAGAATGAAATGATGGGAGTCACTACAACAGCCACACTCGTGCCAACATCCCTCTTGTCTCAGACCACCAGAATCAATATTATATATCAATAAAAAAATGTAATGCCAATAGTGTAAAATTTTTTACAGCTTTGCTTTAATAAAGGTAATGCACTTACCTGTTTGAAGATAAAAACAGCCTGCATAGAAATACGATAATTTTTTCCCCCAGTTTAGGCCGATATGTATTCTTCTACATATTTTTGGTAAAAAATAATCGCAATAAACGTATATTGATTGGTTTGCACAAAAGTTATAGCATCTACAAAATAGGAAATAGATTTATGGCATTTTTATTATTATTACTTTTTTTTACCAGTAATGACTGGGACATTGCGGCCGACACATCCGACACTTTTGACACTATTTTGGGACCATTGTCATTTATACAGCGATCCGTGCTATAAAAATGCACTGATTACTGTGTAAATGACAATGGCAGGGAAGGGGTTAAACACTAGGGGCGATCAAGGGGTTAAATGTGTCCTAGGGAGTGATTCTAACTGTAGGATGGTCTCACAACAACATGAGAGAGATCACTGCTCTTGATGACAGGGAGCAGTAGATCCCTGTAATGCTGCTAGGCAGAACAGGGAAATGCCTTGTTTACATAGGCATCTCCCCATTCTGCCTCTCTGTGCCACGATAGCAGGACACTGGCAGACATTGAATCTGCGGGACCTGCAGGCACGGTCAAGCCCGCAAATTAAAGGGGACGTGCAGGTACGCCCATTTGCCCACCACTGCCATTCTCCCACCGTATATCGGTATATGCTATATGGTTAAGGAGAGTCTGGTCCCTTTTTCTCTTTATATATTATTAGGTTCTTATGGAAGCAGCTATTACCTGAATCATGTACTGCATACCAGTTATGGGTCAGTGAAGCAGTCATTGCTCTGGAATGAGATTTATAGCACTTGACTTAAGGAGCCCAATCATACAGTTACGTATTTTGATTTGTAACAAAGTTCATTTAAATTTTATTACAAGCTTAGCATTATTCAGAGAAAGTATAAAACCGTTGTTATGGAAAACAAAGTGTGGGTTCTAAGCTAGGGTCCAGAACAGAGATGAATGAATATCTTACAATTGGTTTTGCTAGCAACATATCTGATCTCTTCCTGCAAACCATTTTACTGTATTCTGACCGAACATATTTTTACTTTATTGTTTTGTAGGTTTGGATCAAGTTGTTTTTCTTTTTTCTTTCCCACATTCCATAACTTTTGAAATACATAGTTGGGTTGAAGGAATTGTCTGCAGGACTGGGATTTGCAGATCACAGATATCTATGTCTCAACCCAATCTTGATTACAACTTACAATCTTTATTACAACGTATAACCAGCAATTGAATCTGAAGTGACCCAAAACTGTGATGTACAATTTAGGTGATGTACAATAATAAGGCAAATGTGTATCACCCGTCTGTGTCTACAGCATCCATGGAACCACCTAGATTGTACATCGCAGTTGTGCATCAATTCAGATTCAATTGCTGGTTATACCAGCCACTTCACATGTTAAGGTGTTGTCTGTCTCTTCCTCTAGAGGTGCCAAGAGTGTGGCCTCTTGCAAGCCTTTTGGAGCTGGATTCTGTCTTGGGGAGATGGGGACAGTTTGTGGATGCTTCTGTATCATCCAACTTCACATGTTCCATTCTCTAGTGAATAAATAATTCCCCTGAGGAAGACCACAACCACATTGCTCCACTATGTTAACATCACTATGTATGATGAAATGTGTCCTATGATTTATAACCAGAGCTCATATTTTAACAATATACATGAATTTGAATTCCATTTTGTATAATAAAAAGATTTTTTATAAAAATACTTATTTTGATCAACTCAATTTGCTGATAAAAAAAAAAACCCTTGGGGGAACTATCCGATATTGCAATTTTTCAGGGTGTGCAGCCTCACTATCTCTCAAATGTGTTTTCCATTTATCAAATTTCATAAGGGTCTTTCTAAACAAACCATACACTTGATTTCATACATAATCCTGGACGCTTGTTGGAACCAGTCAGTAGTAACATTTGACTAAACAAAAATTAAACTGGATTATGATTAAAGGTAAGATGGCTCCCAGCCTCAATGACTGGAAAATAGATATAAATAACACATTATCCTATCAGAAATGTATATACATTAACAGAGGTTGTCTGGATAAGTACAACAAAATCTGGGACAGGTGGCTTGCGTCTGTGGACACATTTACTGGTGGTTCATAGAGCCATAACCCCTCCCAGCATGGAACCACATGAACAGCATTGACGGAAGGGCTCCACTCAATTGAGATTCGCTGAGCACATTGTTAATTCTGTATGAGTTCCTGACTTGTTGTATTTACATGTACATAAGCCACATATCCTTGTTATATGCATTTCTACAGTATTGCCTTATAACCTGCAGGAATATGCTTAAACTGTACAATATTTTTTTTTATTTTTTTTCAAAAAGGTAAGATGGCTTGCACCCTCCATAACCACCAAGCTAAATTTAACAAAACATGGCAATCCCTGAACAATCCCTGTTTCTGGTTTACTTTCTGTATTGACCACATTTTAGGAACCCTAGTTATATGGTTCATGATCACTTTAAGAGGTCTACAACAAATAAATAGATTGAAATCTAAAAGTGTGTTCATAGATTATGCAAAGTTAAGTAGTGGCATTCATTCCCTACTAGATATGTCTGGCTTATTACTGCCCTGGATGCACTGTTTAATTGGGCAAATATGGCAAATGAGATACAGTGTGGGTGAATGTGATTTATGCACTTGGGGCTAAAAACATGCATGCACAATACAATCTTTAATGGTTAAAAGTGTGCAAGATGGATAAGAATTTGGCTTACCAATCAATTCCTATCTGCAGCTTATACTGTATAAACAGAATTATACTTTGTATATTAAGAGGCATAGAGTCTGATTTACTAAATAATATGTGGGTCCACCTTCACATTGTTGCATTCACAAACCAAGATTAACAACCCAATCTTTTTCTTCTGATATTTACTACGGGGGCCAAACACACACATCATGTAAAGTTACATATGGCAAATTCACTAACAAATACGGTTTGCTAAGCAGTGTACATTCCAGCATCTGAACGCACACCAACTAAGTGGTGACACACCGAAAATAAAGAAATTTTGTTTTCTCTATTCTTGGGGTTATTTGACAATTGTATGCTATTGTATGTGCATTTTATAAAGGAAGAATACTGCACAAAGTAGGCACAGATATCAATACATGTGGTTGTCACGCAGAATACTACAGAGCACATGTGTGACAGTGGGCATGTGTAGAAATGTAGGCTTTAGGTGGGGTAACATGAATTATTTGAAAGGAGAATTACAATCAGTTTAAAAGTCAGCAGCAAGTCTACTTGATGTTAGTTCTGTGAACTTAGTCTTGTACATCTGTCAGCTGCAGTAATAACTACACAGAGGGAGAAAACGTTGTAGCTGAGGGCAAGTTTCTATTAAAAGCATTTGGTGTGGCCAAATGTCCACTTTAAGACATAGCCGTACTGTATTTAAGGACTAGCCATTTTTAAAGGAGCAGGATGTTGTCAGAGATGGGTTGTAACTAGCCCAGCCAGTTAATGAACACATTTTTCCTTCAAATAATTCAAAACTTTTACATTATTATATTAACATAAAAGAAAAGTTGTCCATGGGGTGAAGATCACTGTCAGACTGGATGAGGCCATCAGGCCCCTTATTTTACCTTGCAGTTCTTATATGTAACCCCTGACTTTCTAAGTAAAAGCAAAATAAATTACCCATCAAATTCTCTGGTTACTCGAGTTTTTCAAACAGATAGACTCCAAAAATCAGATGTGGGAGGGAGATGACCAGACTTTTGATGAGAAAATCGAGATATAGGAGTTGATTTACTAAAGGCAAATATACTGTTCGCTTTGCAAGGAAATGTTCCCTTCATTTAGTGAATTTGGGGAAAATGCAGTTTGCAAAAAATTTCCAATCGTGTGAAAGGAAAATAAACCATACAGTATTTTTGCTTAACCTCCCTGGCGGTATGATTCTTTCAGAAAAAGGGTGCTGAAAGCGGTACCATTATTTGCAAGGAAATTTGGCATTTTATACTGTAGGCCTGTAATTTTTAGGAATAACTCACTTAAATCTGACCAAACAAGAGTCTTGTAGGCATCCCAGGTATGACATTTTTTTAAAAACAATATTATAAATTATAATATAATAAATAATTATAAATAATTATAACAAATAATAATATAATTATAATAAAAATTATTCAATAATGTAATCAACTCAAAATCACTGAAATTTGCTCAATTGCAGAATTGTCGCTGTCATTACTTTTATTTTTTTATGACGGATTTCCCCACAAATCACTATCGCACAATTCTGCAAGTGATTATAATTTATTATCGCTGTTTTCTAGCTGCTCTAAAACCATTTTTGACATAAAGGGACACTTTTGGTTGATATGGACAATCTACAGTTTGCAGGGAGAAAGAACAGTTTTTATTATATAAAAGTGCATGTAGGGCACTGGGCAGACCACTAGGGACAAGGGGGGTGTGTATTTTTTACATACAGTACTGTAATCTATAAGATTACAGTATACTGTGTGCATTGTGTTTGTTTACATTTTTGAATTTGGCGCCGTTCTCAGCTCCCGTGCGTCGTAACGTCGCAGGGAACGGAGATCGGCGGCACAGGAGGACGCTGTGTGAATCGAGCGAGGTCCCGCTCGCTCACACAGTGCGGTGGCATCGCTGGATCCAGGGACAAGGTAAGTAAACACTGTCTGCGGATGCTGTGAGGCAAGCCCGAGACTGACTCGGGGTTACCGATCGCAGCAGAGAAATCTAACCCCGAGTCAGACACGGGAACACCGCCAGGAGGGTTAAACATCCTTTGGGATTCAGAGCTTTAAATCTTCACCTCCATCACTAATCTAAGGGAAAATTCCCTTGCAAAGTGAATATCCTATTAGTCTTTAGTAAATCAACAGGGTCCTGCAACACTATTAGACTTAGTAACTGGTGCATAGTGGTCTCACAGGGTATATTTACTTCATCCACCATGGCAGTGTTCCAGCTTTGAAAAAATGAAAGGAGGGTCACTCCTCATTTGTGGAGACTCTAACCAAGTACTCCTCCCTTTCCTTGACAAAACGCCTTTTTCCCAAACACATCAGACCAAATGGAATCTTTCCAACTTGCTGGCAAAATACAACTTAGTGGATTCATGGAGGGAAACAAATCCAACTAAACGCAGCTATACCTATTTCTCGAACCCCCATAAATCGTCGAGCCGTATCGACCATATATTCCTAACGATTTGTATGCTACCAGAAGTTCTGGACTCAAACATCATCCCTATCCCGTGGTCTGATCACAACGCAGTTCTTACCACCCTATTCTCAATGATTCCCAAAAAACATGATCCAACATGGTACTTACCTGATATAATCCTTAAACACCCATCCTATAGAAAGGTAATAGAACAGAATTTAGCTGAATATATAGCACTCAATACGACCCCAGATGTATCTGCGCTCACGCTCTGGGAGGCGCATAAGCCGGTACTACGAGGGAAAGTACAGAGACAATTGGGAATCCTTAAAAGGGAGCGGAAACAGATATTTAATAAATTAGAGACAGAACATGATTCAGCCTTTGAGGCTTTCCAATATGCACACACACCTGCGGCAAAAGCCCGTCTGGACAAGGCGCGAACGGAATTAGACTTATTCCTCACAGAATCGGCTGATAAGGCGTTACTTAGAAATAGGCATACCTTTTACAACAAAGCCAATAAATCAGGTACTCTTCTTGCGAGATCGCTCAATTCTATCAATAAGAAGTATAAACCGATTCAGCTTAAAACAACTAGAGGCAATATTTCTAGCAACCCAGTCAAAATTGTGCAAAAATTTAGTGCGCACCTCAAAAAATTATATAATGACTCGAGCACCTTTACTGAACAAGATGCGGATGCTTTCTTTTCCAATTTGCAACTGCCTCAACTGAATGATTCTCACAAAAGGATGCTGGAGGCACCAATCACGCAAGAGGATGTCATGAGCGCCATTAGGGAACTAAAGTTGAATAAAAGGCCAGGACCCGATGGATTCACCGCACGTTACTACAAAACGTATGGTGATCTACTCTCCCCCATGATGGTGATGGCCTTCAATGAATTATTAAATCAGAAATCCTTTAGGCAGGAATCCCTCACAGCCACTATAAGCATGATACCTAAACCCCATTCTGACTCTACCCTATGTGAAAACTATCGCCCGATATCCATGCTAAACACGGATGTGAAGCTACTCGGTAAAATATTGGCCAATAGACTAAACAATACAATAGGAACTTTGATACATCGGGACCAGGTGGGCTTTATTCCCAACAGGCAAGCAGGAGATAACATTAGAAGGGCAAGCCTATTGGCATGCATAGCAAAAAAGAGGAAAATCCCTGTCTGTTTCCTCTCTTTGGATATCAAACAGGCATTTGACTCAGTCTCTTGGTCATATATGGAATTCGCGCTGTTAAAATGGGGCTTTGGCCCTAACTTTATAAAATGGGTCCTGCAACTTTACCAAAACCCGAAAGCGTATGTGAAATATGCAGGCTATAAGTCGGAAATGTTTGATGTCCAAAGAGGGACCAGGCAGGGTTGCCCACTTTCCCCATTACTATTCGCTCTCCTGATAGAGCCACTGGCACAAAAGATAAGGCTGGACCCCACGGTACTTGGCATTGAGTTAGGAGGCGTAAAGCATAAATTATGCCTTTACGCTGATGATATCTTGTTGTTTCTCTCGTCCCCCCAAGTGTCGGGGCCCAATTTACTCCCAATTTTACATCACTTTGCGTCAATCTCTGGCTTGGCAATAAACCCCAAGAAATGCCTGGCACTCAATGTTTCCCTTTCTCACACGGAACTGACGGCTGCAAAAATGGGCCTCCCGTTTGAATGGCCGGCCAAAAGCATCCCATACCTGGGCATACATTTATCCGCTTGCAACTCAGATCTTTATGCATGCAACTATCCAATCCTCCTGAAGCAATTGACGAATTTACTAAAATCCTGGACACAACTCCCTCTTTCTTGGTTTGGAAGAATCTCTGCAATAAAAATGACCTTACTGCCTAAACTCCTGTATCTTTTTAGAGTACTCCCCATACCAGTCCCTGCGCATTACCTACGGGTAATTCAAAAAAGAGTCTCCTCCTTTGTCTGGGGGCCCTCTAGGCCGAGGATTAAACCACAAATATTACACCTTCCGAAGGCAGCAGGGGGGCTTGGTTATCCCAACTTTGCAAAATACTATCAGGCAGCGCAATTGGCTATCCTGACTAAATACCACGCTACAAGAGAAGTACCGATGTGGGTGTCCATTGAGGCAATAGAAAGCGATCCTATTTTAACCTCAAATTTATTATGGGTCACCCCAAAACAACGGAAGCATATAAATAACCCCGTCATGAAACATTCGCTATCCCTATGGGACAAAGCTAAAAATAAACATCTTCTGATGTCCCCTTTAAACCCCCTGCTGTCTTTCATTAAAAACCCGGCCTTCTACCCGGCGTGGGTCTCCCCTAAATCCTTCAAAGACTGGGTGAACCGAGACTGCACACAAAAGCATAAATTCTTTGAATCAACAACGTTGATCCCTTTCCCAATCTTGAGCAATCGTTATGGTATACCTCCCAAGGAAATCTTTCGGTATCTACAGATAAAGAATTTTTTCCAACCCTCAGCCAGCTTGGCAATAGCAAATGGCCGATTATCGGCATTCGAAACTATATGCAATAAAGCCCCACACGCCAGGAATGTGATTTCTACATTATACCACCTTATGCTTTCGAACTCCTGCCCGGAAAAAATATCTTATGTTCGTAAATGGGAAGAAGATTTGGGAGAAGAGCTGAGTTCGGAGGAATGGGGTCAAATATGGAACAACACCAAAACTGTGTCAGTCAACATCCTAGTGGCAGAAACAAATTTTAAGGTACTCTCCAGGTGGTACTTGGTTCCCACTAGGGTGGCCAAATTCTCTAGAAATTACTCGGACTTATGTTTTAGAGATTGTGCAGAAAAGGGGACTTACTTTCATACCTGGTGGTTGTGCCCAATAGTGCGGAAATTTTGGACAGACATATTTAAAATAATTACAGTACTTATGAATAAAAATGTCCCCATGGACCCTAAAACAGCCTTACTCAACCTAAAACCGCATAATATCTCACACGCTCACTTCAGCTTAACGAAACAACTCTTGACGGCAGCTAAACAAACAATTGCGAAAGCCTGGAAATCACCAACCTTAAACTTGACTGAGGTCATTAACAGAATGAATACGGCAATGGTATTCGCAAAAATGTCTGCAATCGAAGCAGACACAATCACCAGGTTTGAAAGCATATGGAAGCCATGGCTAGATTATAACATGCACAACATATTCAACGGTGAAGTTCTGAAGCCATGGTAGCCCAGCCACATAGGAGGTGTCCTACCCATTGATATGAGCAGCGCTATTAAACTCCCGACCTGAACCGGCAGACTCCCTCCCCCCTCCCTCCTCCCCCCCCCCCATTTTTCTTATTTTTTATTTTTCTTACTACCTTCTCTTTTTATTTTACTTATTTTAACTATCATCTCACCCTTCAAGTTCGATCTTTTTCCTTACGCTTCCTTCTAGGTAAAGGAATTAGAAGAATAAGGATGACCAGGACATTGCTGGCTTAGCTTGTAGTATTGAGCCAAACAGGAATTCCTAGAAGGTCACCCTACTAAGATTTAGGGACTGGCGTTATATGTCCGCGAAGCCTGGAATATAATCAATTGTAGCCATGTTGGACACTACACCTCCTGACTTTAGATTTCTAAGTTATTTTTTTTACTTACACTGGATGAGGTGCATTAGGCTTAGCTACATCATCTCCTCTACTTAAGTATTCATTTAATTGTTTATTTATTTGTTTATACATCAACAAACTTTGGAATTCCTTTCCACATGATGTAATAGTTCTCTAATTCTGTTACTTGATTGCATATTTGTCATTACTAATGCCTAATAAAGATACTTTGACAAGGAAAAAATGAAAGGTTTGATTTTAAGTCTTTGTCCTTGCCTGGAATTATTTCAATACCAGTATTTTCAAGTAGTAAATACATTTCCTTTTTACATAGCCAACAGGATAACAAAATGGTTAAATAAAAATTATTTATTAACCACTTCCGTACCATATGACGTCATATGACGTCCTGAACGTCAGTGGGGGATATCTGAATGATGCCTGCAGTTATCCTTTTTTTCAGGTGGCGATTGTGCGCACCATAAGAATGATCATAGTGGCGGTTTAGTTCTTACAGGCGGCGGGATGGGACATCTCCCCTCCTGCTACCTTCCGGTGCTTCTCTGGGCTCTCCCGTGCCATCAGAGGCCTGTAGAACGAATCGGCAGCCGCTGAAATAAGAGCATAGAGATTTCCGGTGACCAGATGGTCACAAAATTATAAAAATTTATGGAAAAAATATCAGGTTTACTCACATCCTTTTCTTCATGTCTTCGGCCTTCCTTTGGCTTATCTGCAGATAACTTATGCACACCTCCCTTAATGGTTCAATAAGATGCAACAATGCCTAATATCAGAAAGTGCAATTAATTTAAAGTACTGTATTTATTGGCGTATAACACTCACTTTTTTATCCTGAAAATACAGAGTAAACCGTGCCTGCGTGTTATACGCAGGGGGCTGTGGAAAGGTTTTTTCCTGAAACTTCCCTCTTAAAGTTAGGGTGCGTGTTATATGCCTGTGCGTGTTATACGCCGATAAATACGGTATATCCAAACCCAATCATTAAATTCCAAATTTCAAAAGTTGTTCTCAATCTTATTTAAATGTACCAGTTTTCCTGAAAAAAATACTTGGTGATCATGCCATTGAGATCCTAGTTTAGGCAAGTACTGGTATGAAGGTGTAACTGTTTGTTAATTGGTTCTTGCATTGTCACCCTGTCCCATGTGCCCCTTATGGATACAATATGTGTAGGCAAGGCTCACTGTTGCCACTATCAGGTAACTGACCCTGAGTAATGAGATTCAGCTGCTGATGAGGTTGTGCATGTAGATAAGGTGTGACTAAGAAATATAGAGGAGATCAGTACCACTGAAATACAAAAAAAAATATTTAAATATTTTAAGAAAAAAAAACACCAATTGTTTATTCAATGCAGTGATTGGCAAACACAACGTCAATGCTTGCAGGTTTAGATCAACTTGATCTAACGTCTATGTGATTCTCTGCCAGATTCCAGACAACTCATTGCATATGGTATGACTGGGTCTTCTTTCTGAAGCATGTGCAGTATCACTTCCTTTCATTCTGTCTAAAGACTCAACAATTAGATTTTAGATTTAAATCTGACTGCAGGTTGTGAGAAATGGCTTAGTACTGACTTAGTACTATTTTCATATGTCAATTTGCTCTATGTGAGGGACTGCTAAGAGTCCACAGGGACTATTTGGGAATATCTTTACTGCATTACAAACAGTTAAGCAATAAAAATACTACAATGACCAGGTTACCAGCAGAAGAAGGTGGGGTGAACTAGTGAATTGATGAATAACAGCAAAGTTTTTATATAAATTATAAAACTGAATGAATAAGCAGGCAGTCTCTGTTCCTTGTTAAAACTGTTATGCATTTAAAGGTCTCATGCACACAGAACACTAGTGCTACACAGCTAAACATACACTATATATATATATATATATATATATATATATATATATATATATATATATATATATATATATATATATTATAAGACAATAACCACATTTAATGTGGGATCTTCACTTCTTCAGGCCAGAAGGAATGCATGTAAAATGTTTGCAATGTTTATATAGACAGCAACCAGAAACAGGGTATCAATTAGCAATTATACAGTTGAACAAAACACTTGGGTCTAGGAGACATATTCATGGGACAATTCCTCCATTTGGAGTGACATTTCAGTTACACAGGGCCAGGCACCCAAGGATAAAAGACCATTTAAGAACTTGAGAGGTATATATATATATATATATATATATATATATATATATATATATATATATATATATATATATATATACACATATAAATATATATATATATATAAAAGAAGGTGCAGTACAACAAGGCCTA
This sequence comes from Rana temporaria, assembly GCF_905171775.1. NCBI lineage: Eukaryota > Metazoa > Chordata > Amphibia > Anura > Ranidae > Rana > Rana temporaria. The sequence continues at coordinate 195,552,213 of NC_053490.1, forward strand.
CTGCTGCACTTCCGGCGCCAGGAAGCGAATCGATCTTTCAACCAAAGTGATAGTGAGGTGGTGACACACTATCTATAGGTGTAGACACAATACCAATAATGTAAGGTGTTGTTTCTAAAAGCAGCTATTTAAAATAAATGGTGACCCATCTATAAAGTGTAAACTAAAAAGTTATCAAATAAAAGTGAACTGTTGTTCAAAGTGATAAAACAGCGCTATAAACAGATATACTCTGTTCAGATGGATATCCTGAATAGGTGATGGTGAGGGAGGTGATCGATCAATGGTATATAAGCACCTTATACCAAACAAAATTTGATTTGTGAATGCACCAAAATTGTGGATAAGTCGCCCAAAAAGGAGGAAATAGGCTTACCACAGCAAATCTAAGTGAGATTTGCTAACAAACCATCTGTGTATTCAGGTACTGTGCGGGTTAAACCAACTCAGGCGGGGGTACATAGGAGGCAAAGAAACACAAAAATAATAGTGTAATATGACTAAACAATGACCCCTCCTAAGCATGGAAAAAACCTTTTGATTAATGCCCGTACAATATTGTAAACAAAGGTATGCATATATTGAAATGGTTTCACCAATCAGCTTCTGTCCCCGGGAGCCGCGCGAGTACTGTAGATCAGCTGGTCTCGTTCTCCTGCTGTGTTGGACAAAAGGTGAAGCGCGGTGGAACGCACTTTCGACTTCCGTGTAGCGTCTAACTGTAGCCACGCCCTGACGCGTTTCGTCACTTGGCCAGTTTCTGGACCATTATCCTGTGCAGGAACAGCAGTGAGGACTTTGCAGGCACAACATTGGGGCTTGTTTACACAGCGTTCAAACAATGCCACCTGTCAAATGCATTAACCCCCTTAATGCTTTAACCCTCTAAATACTAGACAACTGTGCTGTAGGCCTATACCTTTGGCACGGCTGTGTAGTGGTTGTAACATGGCTTCAGAGGATATAATTCCTTTTGCATGTATACGCCCCAAGACGCTGCCTCTGTAGCAAAAGGGAGAGCAGTTTAGGGGAAGTAAAAGTGCATCGCAATCCCAGGGTTTTTGCCCACCCCCCAATTGCAAGTGTAAGTGAGCCCATGGTGGCAATAGCACAATTCATATGTAGCATGTTCATTTTTCCAATCTGTATATGGAATTACAAAATTAAGGCATTATGGAATCCAGGTGCTGGTTAAATAGTTCAAAATTAGTAAATCCATCCATAAATGTGAGGTGACTATAGGGTAAATCTTTGGCAAATCTGCTATTCACTGCTATATAAACATGTCCAAATGTCAAATGGCACTAGTTCTATTATTTAAAAAAAATAAAGAACATATCCCGTAGGAAAAGTACTATCTCTTCTTCTCTTCTGACTTTCTACATAGAAAATGCTACTTGCCTGGCTGTCATACTGATCTAGTGACATTTAGTTGTGACTTCATTTGTTTCATGTTTGTGTAGGGTCAATGAATCACAAACTTTTCAAGCCATGCCAGGCAACATGCATTTAAAGAAGCAGGTCAGTAATAGAACCGTTTCCTGTTATATACAGTGTGTATCTATATATATATAAATATATATATATATATATATATATATATATATATATATATATATATATATATATACACACATACACACACTGCTTTGTTGGCAAAATAATTAAAGTGTTCTGATTCATCTGTTTTATGATTTGTTCCACTGCGTTGTCTCCTGCTTATTACATATTGGTGCATTATAGCATATTTATTTATTTATGGCAATAAACCACATGGGATTAGTTCATAATGTAACAGTAGATTGTAAAATCCTAATATATAGTCACTGCATGCTTCTACTGTATGTATTTGACAGTCTTCACAGAAAATACATATTTCTTTTATAATGCACTTATAAAAATAATTTAAGAAACATTTTGCAACTTTAAACTATCCAAACACATACATGAAGCATACATTGACTCCATATATTAGTTAAAGGTTTTAACTCAGTGCTTTACTTCACTTCCATCATAGATAAAATTAATTGAACATTTACTGAAAGGAAATCGATGAAAACATTAGATGAAAATTTAATTAGTGTTGTTTACATCCTAGTAGATTCCTAATACAGCCTATATGTCTAATTTAACAGCCTGAGGCCTCGTACACACGACCGAGTTTCTCGGCAAAAACCAGCAAGAAACTTGCTGGGATTTATTTTTTTGCCGAGTAAACTGGTCGTGTGTACATTTTTCGACGAGGAAACTGTTGAGGATCCTGTCGAGCCAAAAAGAGAGCATGTCTTCTTTTTCCTCGACGGGAATCGAGAAACTTGCCTTGTCAAGTTCCTCGACAGCCTAACAAGGAACTCGACGAGGAAAATGATGTGTTTCGCCCGTCGAGTTCCTCGGTCGTGTGTACGAGGCTTGACAAGTAAATGCATCACTGTATAACTCAGAGCTCACGGATGGTTGCACATAGTCATAAGTTAGAATTGAATTGCCCTGCAGCTGGGGGAACCTGGTAAACATGCCACGTAAACACGACCGTTTTTCATGACGAGAAAAATGCAAATTTTTAAATTGATCATTAAAAACGACCGTGTGTAAGGGAGCTGCGGTGGCTCAACGCGATTGGCACTGCGCTGACAAGCCATTCACCTCTGCAGCTAGGGGTTCGGATCCCGATCTCGGCTACATGTGAATTGAGTTTGGTGGTCTCAGCCCGGCTCCCGGTGGGTGTGCTATGCGAGGTAAGCCTGCGCTTAGTACGCCCACCCCCCTCCCACAAAAACCACCACACGTACTCAAAATTGGGTTAACATGCACGCACTTTGACCATGCGGTCTCTAAAAAGAGAGGCGAAGGACTAACGGGGCTGGTTGAGCGGGCAAATCCTCTCACTCCCTTATAGGGAGTGTGAGGGGGTCCTGCCCCGTTGGGCTTAAAGCGGAGCGGGTAGGGCGGGCTGTGTGGGAGGACCCCCTCACACACCCGCCATTGCCACCCGGGGCATGGAGAAAGGTGGCAGATTGCCTCTGGGGGAGGCCTGCCTACTCCCAACTCCTGCAGTCCGGCTCCTCTCTCGAGTACACGCACAAAATACACTTTAAAAAAAAAAAACGACCGTGTGTAGGCTCCAAAACTTTTTTTTTTGGCGTGAAAAATGGGCATTAAAAATTTAGAACATGCTCTATTTTTTCTCGTCGTTTTTCACGTCGTCGTTGTGAAAAGCGGTGGTGTATAGGCTTTAGCGACGGAGAAAAAAAACACGAATGCTCAGGAGCAGGTTATGAGAAGGAAAATTTGCATAATCAGCCCAAAGGGTGTCACCAATCGAATGGAACTTCCCCTTTATAGTGTCATTGTACGTGTTGTACGTCACCGCGCTTTGCTCGAGCATTTTTTTTTTCACGATCGTGTGTAGGCAAGGCAAGCTTGACAAGAATCACTTTGAGAAAAACTTTGTTTTTTCAATGACATGAAAAATGGTCGTGTGTACGCGGCTTTAGAAATGATTAGGGAAAATATTAATGTATTCAAAATTAATGTTTTTTTATAGGCTAAGTATAGGTACTCTGCGCAAGATAGACTCAGAATGAACAGGCTTTGTGTATAATCTTACCATACAGCATTCCAGTTCACACATTATCCTACTGCTCTCCACAGCCTTATTGTCCATTTATTTTCATGATTCAAGATTCAGCATCTAACAGGCATGAGAACCTAACAAATAAATTGATTTTCACACTGTAGGGTATATACAGGAGGCAGTTTTAACTCAAAGGTGAGTATTTTGACCATCCTAAAGCAAGTATGCATTACTTAATCCTTATGCTGTTGATGCATCTTATCCTCTCAAAATTGTTGTGCTAGGAGTGAGCCATTCCTTTACACTGGTCCCATGCAGTCCTCCATGGACACTCTCTGCAGACCCCTGTCCTTGTGATAGACAGATATGGATATGATGTTGAACATGCAGTGTGTACATTCACATATCAGAGAAACCTAAGTATATGGCACGTACAATATTATACTAAAATGTATGATTATATACTCTCTTTAGAACTTGCAACCTTTGTGAAGAAGTGGAACTGTTTGGCAAAATGTGCATAATGTTATTATACCCCATTATTGAATTTGTAATACAGCGATTAACATTGTAATGCCCTGTACACACGATTGGAATTTCCATTGGAAATTCCGACTGTGTGTATGCCCCATCGGACTTTTTTCATTTGTAATTCCGTCAGAATTCCGATGTGATTTTGGCCGGTCAAAAGTCCAACCATGTGTAAGGGGCATTAGACTTTTTGTAATAAAACATCTAACTTGTGTGAACACAATTTAGGGGGTATTATTAGGAGATTATGGGGCAGATCCACAAAAGAATTACGCCGGCGTATCTCTTGATACGCCGCATAATTTCAAATTTTGCGCATCGTATCCTTGTTTTGTATCTACAAAACAAGATACGAGTACTTCTCGGATGGATCTGACAGGCGTACGTCTTAGTACGCCGTCGGATCTTAGATATATTTTTTCGGCGGCTGCTAGGTGGCGTTTCCGTCGATTTCCGCGTCGAGTATGCAAATTAGCTAGTTACGGCGATCCACGAACGTACGTCCGGCCGGCGCATTTTTTTTACGTCGTTTGCGCTCGGCTTTTTCCGGCGTATAGTAATAGCTGCTATATGGAGGCGTACTCAATGTTAAGTATGGCCGTCCTTCCTGCCTCGAATTTTGAATTTTTTACGTCATTTGCGTAAGTCGTTCGCGAATAGGGATTTGCGTAGAATGAGGTCACCGTCGTAAGCATTGGCTTGTTCCGGTTTAATTTAGAGCATGCGCACTGGGATACCCCCACGGACGGCGCATGCGCCGTTCAAAAAAAAATTTGTTTACGTCGGGTACAATATTTTTTAAACAGCTAATGGTTTATTGTGTAATATTAATAAATATGAATTTTAGAAATATTATCTAGAATAGATACTAATTGACTGTTAATTAAATTCTATGCACCTCTAAAGCCCCCCATATTCTATTAAAACTATATACACTATGAGGGAAGTGCAATTCATACCTGTATACTTATTAACCCCCTTAGCGGTAAACCCGAGTGTGACTCGGGGTGGGTTTTCCATGTTGAATTGCCCTGCAGCTGGGGGAACCTGGTAAACATGCCACGTAAACACGACCGTTTTTCATGACGAGAAAAATGCAAATTTTTAAATTGATCATTAAAAACGACCGTGTGTAAGGGAGCTGCGGTGGCTCAACGCGATTGGCACTGCGCTGACAAGCCATTCACCTCTGCAGCTAGGGGTTCGGATCCCGATCTCGGCTACATGTGAATTGAGTTTGGTGGTCTCAGCCCGGCTCCCGGTGGGTGTGCTATGCGAGGTAAGCCTGCGCTTAGTACGCCCACCCCCCTCCCACAAAAACCACCACACGTACTCAAAATTGGGTTAACATGCACGCACTTTGACCATGCGGTCTCTAAAAAGAGAGGCGAAGGACTAACGGGGCTGGTTGAGCGGGCAAATCCTCTCACTCCCTTATAGGGAGTGTGAGGGGGTCCTGCCCCGTTGGGCTTAAAGCGGAGCAGGTAGGGCGGGCTGTGTGGGAGGACCCCCTCACACACCCGCCATTGCCACCCGGGGCATGGAGAAAGGTGGCAGATTGCCTCTGGGGGAGGCCTGCCTACTCCCAACTCCTGCAGTCCGGCTCCTCTCTCGAGTACACGCACAAAATACACTTTAAAAAAAAAAAACGACCGTGTGTAGGCTCCAAAACTTTTTTTTTTGGCGTGAAAAATGGGCATTAAAAATTTAGAACATGCTCTATTTTTTCTCGTCGTTTTTCACGTCGTCGTTGTGAAAAGCGGTGGTGTATAGGCTTTAGCGACGGAGAAAAAAACACGAATGCTCAGGAGCAGGTTATGAGAAGGAAAATTTGCATAATCAGCCCAAAGGGTGTCACCAATCGAATGGAACTTCCCCTTTATAGTGTCATTGTACGTGTTGTACGTCACCGCGCTTTGCTCGAGCATTTTTTTTTTCACGATCGTGTGTAGGCAAGGCAAGCTTGACAAGAATCACTTTGAGAAAAACTTTGTTTTTTCAATGACATGAAAAATGGTCGTGTGTACGCGGCTTTAGAAATGATTAGGGAAAATATTAATGTATTCAAAATTAATGTTTTTTTATAGGCTAAGTATAGGTACTCTGCGCAAGATAGACTCAGAATGAACAGGCTTTGTGTATAATCTTACCATACAGCATTCCAGTTCACACATTATCCTACTGCTCTCCACAGCCTTATTGTCCATTTATTTTCATGATTCAAGATTCAGCATCTAACAGGCATGAGAACCTAACAAATAAATTGATTTTCACACTGTAGGGTATATACAGGAGGCAGTTTTAACTCAAAGGTGAGTATTTTGACCATCCTAAAGCAAGTATGCATTACTTAATCCTTATGCTGTTGATGCATCTTATCCTCTCAAAATTGTTGTGCTAGGAGTGAGCCATTCCTTTACACTGGTCCCATGCAGTCCTCCATGGACACTCTCTGCAGACCCCTGTCCTTGTGATAGACAGATATGGATATGATGTTGAACATGCAGTGTGTACATTCACATATCAGAGAAACCTAAGTATATGGCACGTACAATATTATACTAAAATGTATGATTATATACTCTCTTTAGAACTTGCAACCTTTGTGAAGAAGTGGAACTGTTTGGCAAAATGTGCATAATGTTATTATACCCCATTATTGAATTTGTAATACAGCGATTAACATTGTAATGCCCTGTACACACGATTGGAATTTCCATTGGAAATTCCGACTGTGTGTATGCCCCATCGGACTTTTTTCATTTGTAATTCCGTCAGAATTCCGATGTGATTTTGGCCGGTCAAAAGTCCAACCATGTGTAAGGGGCATTAGACTTTTTGTAATAAAACATCTAACTTGTGTGAACACAATTTAGGGGGTATTATTAGGAGATTATGGGGCAGATCCACAAAAGAATTACGCCGGCGTATCTCTTGATACGCCGCATAATTTCAAATTTTGCGCATCGTATCCTTGTTTTGTATCTACAAAACAAGATACGAGTACTTCTCGGATGGATCTGACAGGCGTACGTCTTAGTACGCCGTCGGATCTTAGATATATTTTTTCGGCGGCTGCTAGGTGGCGTTTCCGTCGATTTCCGCGTCGAGTATGCAAATTAGCTAGTTACGGCGATCCACGAACGTACGTCCGGCCGGCGCATTTTTTTTACGTCGTTTGCGCTCGGCTTTTTCCGGCGTATAGTAATAGCTGCTATATGGAGGCGTACTCAATGTTAAGTATGGCCGTCCTTCCTGCCTCGAATTTTGAATTTTTTACGTCATTTGCGTAAGTCGTTCGCGAATAGGGATTTGCGTAGAATGAGGTCACCGTCGTAAGCATTGGCTTGTTCCGGTTTAATTTAGAGCATGCGCACTGGGATACCCCCACGGACGGCGCATGCGCCGTTCAAAAAAAAATTTGTTTACGTCGGGTGACGACGTATTTACATAAAACACGCCCCCATCACAACCATTTGAATTTCGCACCCTTACGCCGCCAAAGATACACTACGCCGCCGTAACTTACGGCGCAAATTCTTTGAGGATTCCAAAAAAAAAAGTTACGGCGGCGTAGTGTATCTTAGATACGCTACGCCCGGCAGAATAATGCGCCGCTGTACGTGGATCTGGCCCTATGTGTTTAAGATATGGATATTATGTTGTACAATATTTTTTAAACAGCTAATGTTTTATTGTGTAATATTAATAAATATGAATTTTAGAAATATTATCTAGAATAGATACTAATTGACTGTTAATTAAATTCTATGCACCTCTAAAGCCCCCCATATTCTATTAAAACTATATACACTATGAGGGAAGTGCAATTCATACCTGTATACTTATTAACCCCCTTAGCGGTAAACCCGAGTGTGACTCGGGGTGGGTTTTCCATGTTAGGATCGGTATCCCCGAGTCACGCTCGGGGTGGACGTGCAGAGTGTGCAGCGGCGCGGCTTACCTGCTCGCTGAATCCACAGGCAAGTTACTTACCTTGTCCCTGGATCCAGCGATGCATCCCCGCTGTGTGAGCGAACGGGACCTCGCTCGATTCACCGTGTCCCCGTGTGCCGCCGATCTCCGTTCCCTGCGACGTTACGACGCACGGGAGAGGAGAACGGTGCCAAATTCAAAAAAGTAAACAAACACTTTACATACAGTATACTGTAATCTTATAGATTACAGTACTGTATGTAAAAAATACACACCCCCCTTGTCCCTAGTGGTCTGCCCAGTGTCCTACATGTACTTTTATATAATAAAAACTGTTCTTTCTGCCTGCAAACTGTAGATTGTCCAAAAGTGTCCCTTTATGTCAAAAATGGTTTTAGATCAGCTAGAAAACAGCGATAATAAATTATAATCACTTGCAGAATTGTGCGATAGCGATTTGTGGGGAAATACGTCATAAAAAAATAAAAGTAATGACAGCGACAATTCTGCAACTGAGCAAATTTCAGTGATTTTGAGTTGATTACATTATTGAATAATTTTTATTATAATTATATTATTATTTGTTATAATTATTTATAATTATTTATTATATTATAATTTATCATTTTGTTTTTTAAAAAAATGTCATACCCTGGATGCCTACAAGATTCTTGTTTGGTCAGATTTAAGTGAGTTATTCCTAAAAATTACAGGCCTACAGTATAAAACGCCAAATTTCCTTGCAAAATAATTGTACCGCTTTTGGTACGTAATTCCAGACAGAATCATACCGCCAGGGAGGTTAAATATATGAGACAATTAGACATGAACCAACAGAGGTACCCAAAAATATTTCAACCTGTAAATACATATATACAGTAGCATGAGAAAACAGGTTTTGGAAAGACTATGATCTCCAGAATTCGGATTAATCCTTTCTACACAGCTTAAATCTTATTCATGATAAGATATGGGATCATATTAAACCTAAAACTTTTATAAACTGTGATTGTTTGCTTTTTAGTGTGGAAAAAAATAAATATAAAAATATATCAGCATAATGAAAAGCTTCTTTAAGGAGGAACATGATTGGCTATCACATATGGGAACTGTATTTTATTTATTTTTTTGCTTAGCATTGTTCGGGTTTTGGTTTAGGATTGCTTTTGCGAAAAAAAGGGGACAAAAATGTTTCTATCATTTTAAAATGACAACTTACTGATGCCAATAAGTACATTATTTACATGACCATAAGGCCATGAGGTGGTAATATTCTAATAATGGGAATGGATATATCATTTTTAGCAGTTGTAGATCCTCTCAGAACATATCACTGCACATGTAGAAGGCTTTAGAATTAAATACAGGATGCTAGGATTATCAATAGGGTCTCAACATCCTTGGGAAATAGGCACCATACACAAGTTGATAAAAATAATAGTTATCAAATTGCATAATTATATAACGCCACATGTTGAGTTTTGGAAGAATGCATTGCATGCCTTTCATTATTCAAAGTAAGTAGCTGAAATTGCAGTTCTCCATCCCTCTTACCCGTAAAATTAACTGACATTGGCATCTTGCCGATCAAGCAGATGGGAAGGAACAGAGACAGCCAACGGACCACATCCATGCCTCATCAAATACACTTGTTAAAGGCAGGACTCTCAGCCAAGATTGTGTAAATGCCTATTCATCCATTGCTTAGTGATGAAGGAGACAGCCCTTTAAAAAGGCAGTTTATTAATTACTGTGGAGTGACATGATTCACAACTTTATGTATGTTTGTGAATGGTATAATGCCAGTCTAAGCCCTAGTGTCCATCTACTTATAAGTGTGTGTATAACTGGCAAGATAAAACTTCATTTTGATCTCCAGTCAAATAAAGTGGATAAAAGTAAAAACCTTTTCTTAAAGGGCCAGTCCTCACCAAACTAATATTTTAATTATAGGGTACACGTGTAGAGCTGAGTCACTTGCAGGATTTGAATTTCTTTAGGACCTACAGCCATAACATTTGCCATTCAAAATTTGTTTCTATCCTTTTCCCTCTTGGAAATGTAGGGTATTCTGCTTTTGTATTCTCTACAATATAAAATCCAGCAGGGATAGCTGGACCCTTCCTTAAAGCCTACCACAGGTATGCAGACCTGGAAATGTGAGAGCAATTCTGGCACTACCAGAATCCCTAACAGATTTAGGAATCTAATTAGATGGTTGAACTCTCCAACATCTGCCAAATATATTTTACATTTACTGGCCTTGTAATGTGGCTATACAAATACACTGTGCTGTAAATTAATGCTTAAAGTCAAAGATTGTATATTTTGTTTACTTACCATTCTGCAAAGCCTAAATATAAATGCAAATGCTTGAGTAGGAGACAATATTTTATTAGCATACACAGGTAATAAAGTTTTTTGTAAATATCCTAGTATATGTTATACCGAATGTTTGACCCAATGGTTAAAAGTGCAACACTAAGGGATTGATTCACTAAAGGCAAATATACTCTGCACTAATTTTCCTTTGTAATGCAGTGAAAATTCAGGTGCAAGGACACTAAAAAAAAAGCATAATGGGAAAAAAAGCATGATGGAAATCGGCAGATCTTTACCACATTTACTAAGCTCTGTAGAAAAGAAATGCAACTGCACTTGCAAAGCTCACAGTCTGTTTGCCTTTAGCAAATCTACCGCTAAGTAAACCAAGTCTAAAAAACAAAGTAAGGAAAATAGAAAAGAGGAGGAGTATTAGCTGCCTAAACATATTATATTAGGCAAATTAATTGATTTATATGCAACCACAGCCCCTCTTACAATTGAGGCTGGGTTCACACCTATGCAAATTCGAGAGCAATTCCAATCCAATTTGCATGACAGGAGATTGAGACTGGCTCTCTATGGCAAAAAGAGACCTCAGGCAGACAATTCAGGAATGGTTCCCAGCAAGCAGCGATATTCAACAGATCACAAGGAGGGCATATCGATTATTCAACCGATGAGTATGTAAAAGAAAAAGTGGGGCGCACATAGCATAATTCCGTAAAAATCAATATTTATTTTAAAAAGAGAGTAACTCACATTTTGCAATGATAAACCAAGCTCATAAAATTAGGGTAGCAGGAACAACAGCAGTCAATCTCGGTTGAATAATCGATATGCCCTCCTTGTGATCTGTTGAATATCGCTGCTTGCTGGGAACCATTCCTGAATTGTCTGCCTGAGGTCTCTTTTTCAATAATACCGGATCGCAAGATGTGCATGGTGTACCCTCTTCAGTGTATCATCTTTAACAAAGCTTGATTGGCCTAGTAGGTATATGCCTTTCTGGGTCCAATCCATCCGGTAAGCCCATTGTCATAAGGGGTGGTGGACTTCTCACTTCTCACAGTTGGATTATGTTTATTTATCCAGTTATTGAACGTCTTTCAACATAGTTTGATTCAATTCATTTATCTAGTCAAGGATTTATGGACTTTAATTATCACCGATACCATTAGTTCACATGTGGTATTGCACGATACAATTTAGATTGTTGTAACTAAATATGTTTGTAGATTAATGTTTTAAGGAATATACTTTGTATTTCTTATAATGTAATTCTTTTATTTTAACGTAATATTTTCTTCCTTGGTGTAGACTATAGATAGATAGCTGTGTATTAGAAAGACTTTCAACTACTCAGCAATAAATGTTGTTATTGGGTTAAAGCTTTAACTCTTGGTCAAAGAACTCTCATTTATCCCACATCATATCTTTGAAATATTAAATCTTAAATATAATAAACAGGTAACACTACCTTGCAGAAGTTAGAGAATATAAAGCTTTAGCTGATAATAATGTTCTTGAAAAGTGGTCATAAGTCATTTATTTGTTTAACACTACAGAAGACAGATCAGCACAATGTAATATTTTTTTTTTTCTGTGAATGTTGTGAATTTGCATTGTACCCTAAAAATAGTTAACAGACTCTGAATCACCACCCTTTAGTGTTTACAATTTCAACTGTTTTGCCCAAAGCTATAAAAGAAAAATCAGCTGCTTGTTTTGTCTACCTGTTAGTTTTTGTATTTTTCAAAACTTGCAGCTTTGAAACCTAAATGTAGGATTCATTCTATAATTATTTAATTATTTTAACTGGTAATACCAAAATTTATGGTAGTCACATATTCTATTTTCTGACTTTCTGATGTTAACATTTTCAAAAATTCCCCTTACATTATTTATTAAACATAAAAAAAATTCTTGCTGAGATTCCCATTCTTGTGTACGAGGCATTCAGGTTTCTCGTCAGGAAATCTGTCCAGAATCTCGACGAGAAAAAAAGAGAACCTGCTCTCTATTTTCTCGTCGAGATTCTTGTCGGCCTGTTTCCCGACAAGAAACCCGAACGTGTGTATACTTACCTGTCGCCGTGGAAACCCGCGCATGCTCGAAATGACTTTGACGCATGCGCAGAAGCTTCCACGGCATAGGTAGGGTGAAGCAAGATGGCGGCGACGGCATCGAATGTGACAATCGCATGCTCCTCATACGCGATAACGTCATTGCGTTCTTTCCTTTAAAGAGAACCGTGGTTCTTTTGAAATGACAGTCAGTCAGTACAGAGTTTCTTGCCAAGAATCTGGTCAGGGAAAACAACGGGTTTTTCCTGACGAGATTCTCGGTCGTGTGTACTAGGCTTAAGAGTTATGGGTAATTTAATGTAAACACATTTAGAGTAAGCTATTTTCACCAGGGAATTAGGGTACCCCTTATCAGAGAATTATTTTTGGTAGGAGAACATTTTGGGTGATCAAATCTGTGCGTTGTTTATTAAGGTTTTTAAAGCAGTGGTTTCCCTGGCTTTTCTATTACTATTAATGGGTTTTCTATTATTATTATTTGGGGTATTTTCACACAGCTTTGTGAAATCTGAATACACCACTCTATAGAATGCTTCCAGATATGGACCTTTTGCATGTGAAGGGGTGATAGAAGGGGACCTTTTTAGGTTTTGGATGAGCAAAGCTAAAACAAATTCATCTGGGTGAGCACAGTAGAATCAGAATTATTGGAGCTGGAGTACAATTGTTCCAGGATCTGTAGCCCCTCTGTATGGGATGGAGACGTATTAAGTGCCAATAGGTCAGATGTAGAGGTATATATCTTATTTTTCTCTGATTGGATGTAATAGAATCTCTTTAATGTGGGATTCCGAATACATCTAAAATGCCAGCCACACAAGGAGTGTACTATTTTCAATAAATTATCCAAAGCACAACCATTGCATACCAATACATGGACACATACAATATGTAATGAGAAAATATAGGCGCCCCAATGTACACAGTGAATTATGAACTACACATGAAAAACACCTTTAACTACTTCAGCCCCGGAAGGTTTTACCCCTTTCATGACCAGGCCATTTTTTGCTATACAGCACTATACAATTCCGTGATCATTTGACGCTGTACCCAAGTAAAATGTATGTCCTTTTCTTCCCACAAATAGAGCTTTATTTTGGTTGTATTTTTGGTTGTATTTTTTATTGGATATGTATTATAGCAGAAAGTAAAAAATACAACATTTTTTACTTTCTGCTATAATACATATCCAATAAAAAATAAAAAATAAATCGAATTTCTTCATCAATTTAGGCCAATATGTACTCTGCTGCATATTTTTGGTAAAAAAAAATCCAATAAGTATATATTGATTGGTTTGCGCAAATGTTTTAGCGTTTACAAATGATGGGATATTTTTAAGTGTTTTTTTTTTAGCGGCGATCAGCAATTTTTAGCGGGACTGCGACATTGCAGCAGACAAATCAGACACCTAACTGACACTTTTGAAATTTTTTGGGGGACCAGTGTCACTAATACAGTGATCAGTGCTAAAAATATGCCCTGTTCTGTACTAATGACTCTGGCAGGGAAAGGGGTTAAGATCAGGGATGATCAAAGGGTTAAGTGTGTCCCAAAGCGGTGCTTGCTAACTGTGTGGGGATTGCTCTGGCTGGGAGAAGTCCTCCCCATTTGAAAATGTCCAAATTGGGCCCAATTAGTAATTTTCCCTCTCCGTTATCATGTGACTGGTTAGTGTTACAAGGTCTCAGGTGTGAATGGGGAGCCAGTGTGTTAAATTTGGTGTTATCGATTTCACTCTCTCATTCTGGTCATCATAGCACCTCATGGTAAAGAACTCTCTAAGGATCTGAAAAAGCAGTAGAGGACTTTACAAAGTGAATTTTCACTTATCTTTGTAAAAGCGGTGAAACAAATTAAACATTTTAATAAAAATAAAAAATAAATGCGCATACATGACTGGATGATTGAAGTCAACACAATATCACTTAATTCACTATGTTAAATGGATTTCCTATTTGCAAAGGGAATTTTCATTACACTTAGTGAATAAAGTGATCACTTTAAACATTAAACAAGTGCAAGCAAACATCCAATTTTTTTAAATCTTCCTTGCATATGGTTGGGCAGTCTTTGTCGTAAAAAACTTTATTTGAAAACGTTATTTGAAAACATCAACAAATATATTACTGGTAAAAAATTATGTAAACACGTACACAAAAGAGAGTATGTCTATTGCTGACTACTGACTACTGCTGACCCCATCTTATGTGGTGGGCATATGATTTATATTCCTTCCTACAAGGGAGATCCATCAGAACCCCCATCATACCAACAGAGATATTATACTGCCAGCCAAGGCTAAAGACCAGAATAATGGCAGATCACCCCTTTTGGACATTAAGACGGACAGACAGTACACTTGATCTTAGCCAAAGATTGAGCAATTCAACATTTCCCTTTCTGACAGATACTAAAAATCACCCTCTTGTATCATTTGCAAGGGATGTACTTTTGGACACACTATTTTAATATATCCACTCTGCTCACAGAGATCATTTATTCTCTTCTAATAATTATGCAGTGCTTATTTTGTTTCAAGTGACAATATTCAGTAGAAAGAGCAGTGACAATGTCATACATGGAAATGATATGCCAATGAAATCCTTGAAGCTGAATTCCTTTCAGCATAATCTTCTTTTCTCTTATTTGCTGCTCTAGTTCCATTGATAGATCCAAGCAGCTAGATGTTACAATTCCAGGATTAAAAGTTCACTGACATGGACCATTAATATATAATACTAAATATTGATGGTAATCTCACCCTACGGATTACAAAATCTTACATTCTTTCTCTATGTGCCATATGTTTGAATTGTAACATGACATTTTTCACTTTTAAATGGTTAGTAAACCATCATGATACAATAATTATTTAAAGAGCCACTCAGTACAACTCAGTTATATTTGTTTTAGTATTAGGATTGGATTTGTTTCTTTTTTAAAGGGTTAGTCCAAAACTGATATTACAGGCATTAGAAGGTGGTGAAGAATTAAATATCTGACAATTTTTAATATCCATCAGGGACACTATTAGTCAGATCTCTGCACTGCAGCTCCTCTGTTTGTACACTTATCCTGGCCATTATAAGATATTATCCCTCTCCCTGGCTTTATTTATTCATTCTGTATTATGGAAAATGTAACATGTGCAGCTGGAAGATGCAAAGATGGACAGAAACACTCAAAACCCTTTTGCCCTGTACACACGATCGGTTCGTCTGATGAAAACGGACCGATGGACCGTTTTCATCAGACGAACCGATCGTGTGTGGGCCCCATCATTTTTTTCCCATTGGTGAAAAAAAAATAGAATCTGTTTTAAAATTTTCATATGGTTAAAAACCGATAGAAAAAAACTATCGTCTGTGGGGAAATCCATTGGTCAAAAATACACGCATGCTCAGAATCAAGTCGACGCATGCTCGGAAGCATTGAACTTAATTTTTCTCAGCACGTCATTGTGTTTTACATCACCGCGTTGGACACGTTTGGATTTTTAACCGATGGTGTGTGGGCAAGACTGATAAGTCGGCTTCATCGGATATCTGATGAAAAAATCCATCGGTCCGTTTTCATCAGACGAACCGATAGTGTGTACAGGGCATAAGTCTCATAACTAAAGTTTGCATTGGGGATGAGATTTGGGTTGTTTGACTTTGATGTTTGCAGAGCTGGCAAAGTAGTAGGCCAAAAATGTCCAATTGTGTCCGTCTGAATCCCCAGCTGCTGTAACGGTCAGAAATCATGGGAAATCATGGGTAACATCATTCAATTTCTCAAG
Organism: Rana temporaria; assembly: GCF_905171775.1. Lineage (NCBI taxonomy): Eukaryota > Metazoa > Chordata > Amphibia > Anura > Ranidae > Rana > Rana temporaria. Next base: position 195,568,450 of record NC_053490.1, read on the forward strand.
TATTTCCTAAATTCTTTATCATTATTCCAGTACTCTCTAAATACAGTACAATGTGATAAAGACTTTTAGGGGCAAATAGAAATGTAAGTTGTATGAAGCTATTTCCCACATTTATGACTTATATCTAATAATTGCCTGACCCTAATACAAAACCCTATTCCTCTCAATAACCATGATGCCCAACTTTAGCCAATTGTCACGTACCTGGTTGTAGAGCCCAACGTGCAGGGAGCGGCCTCTCGTAAGCCTCCGACCCAAGACCTACTGGTAGAATGGACAGAGGGTCAAGGGTCCGGAGGGACACAAGTGCCTGGTGGTAAAGCTGAGTAGTGGTCCAGGAATGGTAGCCGGTAGGTATGCTGGTTCAGGCAGGGCACTTGCAGGTACAGAGATCAGGCAGGTAAGTAAGCCGGTCGGGTCACCGGTAAGTGGTTCAGGTAACAAGGAAAGTCCAGAGAATCGTGGTAGTCCAAGCCGGGTCAGTAATACGGGCGGGCAGCGACAAGCCAGGGGTTGAGCAGAGCCGTGGTCAGGAAAAGCCGGGGTCAAAGGCGGGTTGCAGACGAGGAAGGTCAAGGAAAGCCGGGTCAGGTAAACAGGTGAATCAATAGGTAGCAGATGCAGGTTCTCAGGAAAACGCTGTAGACTCGTCAGCAAGATGGTGAGGGACTGACCAGTTTAAATAGCGTTTCCTTGGCGCCAAACGCCGTCAGCAGGCGCGCGCGCTCCCGCGCCGCGCGCACTCCCGTGCCGCGCGCTGCGCGCATTCCGGCGACGCGCGACGCGCACACTGACGCGCGCAAACGCGCGCCAATGCGCACGCGCTGGGGCTGAATTCCCCTGACATTGACAGGACTGCGGAATCTCCTTTCATGACATTGCCCCCCCTCTACGGGCAGCCTCCGGATGCCCAACTGGGCCAATCTTCTTGGGTGTGCCCTTTTATAAGCTTGGATCAGTCTCTGGGCATGAATGTTGGCTTCTGGTTCCCAGGAATTTTCTTCCGGACCATAACCCTTCCATTTCACTAGGTATTGCACTAGGTTACGTCTCTTCCGACAATCTAGGATGGATTCCACCTCAAATTCCTCCTCGCCGTCGATAAGTACCGGCTCGGGGGGACCGACATTCCGGTCGGTGAAGGGATCCGGGATCGCAGGCTTGAGAAGTGCCACATGGAAAACTGGATGGATCCGGAAAGAAGCAGGTAGTTTTAACTCGTAGGCCACTTCGTTAATCCTCCTGAGAATCTGGAAAGGCCCCACAAACTTGGGACAAAGTTTCTTGGACGGGCAGGCTAGTTTTAGGTTCAAAGTGGACAGCCAAACTTGGTCTCCTGGAGCCAGATCAAGTTCCCCCCTTCTCCTCCTGTCGAATACCTCTTTATTATGTTCTTGGGCCTTTGCCATTGTCTCTTGGAGTAATTTATTATTAGTGGCGAAAAAATCCAAGGTTTCTTGGGCAGCTGGTACTGAGCATTCCGGGATAGTGTTGGATAGGAAGAGAGGGTGGAAGCCATAATTAGCAAAAAATGGAGATTGGTTGGTGGCCGAATGGACCGAGTTGTTGTAGGCGAACTCTGCCAGAGGCAATAGAGAGGCCTAAATAAAGAATGATGAGCGCAAACTGAAAATCTAAAAGTGAATATAAAGACAGTCCATAGGGGACTGATAACAATCAATAAAGATATGCAGTGAATTCAAAATTAGTGAAATAACCCAAAACCCAGGATTTCGTTGACACGCATGACCTAGTGTCTGGAGGTAAGCGCACTGCGAGCCCAGGCTAAGCAAAGAGTTATCAAGATTGTCCACATTGATGCCCGAAGTGCAGAAGTTTTGTTTATCACTGGCACACTAGATTGATTTATCCAAACTTTGATTTATATATTTGGACTTTTATTTTTGGATTTATTATCAGTTTTTGGGTTATTTCACTAATTTTGAATTCACTGCATATCTTTATTGATTGTTATCAGTCCCCTATGGACTGTCTTTATATTCACTTTTAGATTTTCAGTTTGCGCTCATCATTCTTTATTCAGACCTTTATTTGTTGTTAGCACATTTTAGATTTGAGCAGCATTTTGTTTTTCACTGGTCACTTTTAATTTTCACTGTTGGCTAGCGCTTTAGTCACCCACTTGTCTAATAGAGAGGCCTAATCGTCCTGTGAAAAACTGGAGAAGCATCGCAGATATTGCTCGAGCGTCTGATTGGTGCGCTCCGTTTGGCCATTGGTCTGCGGGTGGTACGCAGAAGAAAAGGAAAGGTCAATCTTCAATGCCCCGCACAGAGCCTTCCAAAACCTTGAGGTGAATTGCACCCCGCGGTCCGATACAATATTAGCAGGTATGCCATGAAGTCTCACAATCTCTCTTATGAAAATTTTTGCTGTTTCAGCCGCAGAAGGTGTCCCCAGCATTGGTAAGAAGTGCGCCATCTTTGAAAGCCTGTCCACCACCACAAAGATAGTGGTATATTCTTCCGAAGGGGGTAGCTCAACAATGAAGTCCATTGAAATCCTTCTCCACGGTTTCTCTGGAACAGGCAGTGGTTTGAGTAAACCCCAAGCTTTGGTTCTGCTACCCTTATGCTGAATACAGGTAATACAGGATTCCACGTAATTTTTACAGTCCTGAAGTAGTTGGGGCCACCAGAAGGTGCGCTGGAGGAGCTCAGCCGTCTTATGTATCCCAAAATGACCAGCTAGCTCATGGTCATGGCAGGACTTAAGAGCTGCTACCCGTAGCTGTTGAGGGACGAAAATCTTGTCCTTGTTCCAGAGTAAGCCGTCCCTTAACTGTAGAGTAGGATCTGGGGCTAAGGAATTTCCTGAAGAAGCCTGCTTGATTTGAGAGAGAAGGTCTCCTTGTAACATGAGAAAATTTCCAGGAGTAAGGATGGTGTCTGAAGATGAAGGGACTTCAAGACCACTGAACATCCGGGAGAGGGCGTCGGGCTTGGTGTTTTTCGACCCAGGTCTGTAGGTTATATGGAACGAAAAACGGGTGAAGAACAATGCCCACCTGGCCTGGCGTGGCTTCAGTCTTTTGGCAACCTTTAAATACTCTAAGTTCTTATGATCCGTGAAGATCAGAATAGGGTGTGCAGCACCCTCCAGAAGATATCGCCATTCTTCGAGGGCTGCTTTGATTGCCAAAAGCTCCCTGTCCCCAACATCATAATTCCTCTCGGCTTCTGAAAGTTTGCGGGAAAAAAAAGCGACTGGATGTAGGAGCGATTTGGACCCCTGTCTTTGAGAGAGCACTGCCCCGACCGCCACTTCAGAGGCATCCACCTCCAATGTATAGGGTAGGACCGGATCAGGATGCTTCAGGATAGAGGCTGAAATAAACAGATCCTTCAAGGTGACAAAAGCAGCTTGTGCCTCGGGAGACCACTGAAAACGGGTGCCCTGTTTGGTTAGACTTGTGATAGGGGCGATTATTGAAGAGAAGCCCTTGATGAACTTACGATAAAAATTCGCAAATCCCACGAAGCGTTGGACTGCTTTCTTATCGGTGGGAGCAGGCCACTCTGTGATAGCAGTGACCTTCTGAGGATCCATCCTGACACCTTCGATTGAGATTATAAGACCCAGAAACTGAATACTTTCTTGTTCAAACTCGCATTTCTCGGCTTTAGCGTATAGGCTATGTTGACGGAGCCGAGCTAGGACTCTTTGGACATGCTTCCGATGATCTGGCAGGGAGGAAGAGAAGACCAGGATGTCGTCCAGATAGATAATGACGAATAGATCAAGGTAGTCTCTAAATATATCGTTTACGAAATGTTGGAAGGTGGCTGGGGCGTTGCACAAACCGAAGGGCATAACTAAATATTCAAAGTGCCCGAATCTGGTGCGGAATGCTGTCTTCCACTCGTCTCCGTCTCTAATACGGACAAGGTTGTAGGCCCCGCGGAGATCGAGTTTGGTAAAGATGACGGCTGCTCCTAGTCTCTGGAATAATTCGGGGACAAGAGGAAGGGGATATCTGTTTTTAATTGTGATTTTGTTCAAATCCCGATAGTCTACGCAGGGGCGTAGAGAATGGTCTTTCTTCTCCACAAAGAATATGCCGGCTCCCGCGGGGGATGTGGACGGGCGTATGAAGCCTTTTTCAAGGTTTTCGTCAATATAGGATCTTAACGTGCCCAATTCCAGTTCTGTCAAGGGAAATATCCTACCAAACGGGATTTCTGCACCAGGTAAAAGTTCAATTGGGCAGTCGTAGGACCTGTGTGGAGGTAAGGTTTCTGCCCCTCTTTTACTAAAAACATCCAGGAAACCATGATACGCCTCCGGAACCAGTTGACGGTTTCCAACTTCAGAGTCTAGACACATTAAGGCGGCAGTAAGAAGAAAGGAAGTTGATCTCCCCGGACTCCCAGTCAATCTGGGGATTATGAGTCTTTAACCAGGGCATTCCCAAGATAACGGGAAAGATAGGTGACACAATGATATCAAAACAAAGAACTTCTCGATGGTTGTTAGCAATGAGCATGTGTAAGGGGGCAGTTTCCTGAGTGACAGGGCCGGATCTGATGGCTGATCCGTCGGCTAAATGAACGGTGAGTTCCGAGCGTCTAGGTCGAAGAGGAACTCCATGTCGGGCGGCAAAGGAAGCATCCATGAAGCCGCTGCAAGCGCCGGAATCAATAATCACGGGTACTTGGACGTCCCCTCCTGGGAGCTGCAGAGAGATTGAAATGACCAGGTGAGTATCATTATTACATAAAGTAGATGAAAGGGTAGAAGGCAAGACTGAACACTTACGGAACTTGACAGGGCAGGTGTTTACATAGTGCCCGGATCCTCCGCAATACAGACAGAGATTATTGCGTCGGCGCCGCTGGCGCTCTTCTGGTGTTAGAGAGGGCCGCAGTAGGCCTAGTTGCATTGGTTCTGGGGCATCGGCAAAGGTCGATACAGCACTTGGAAGAGGTATATGCGGAGAGCTTGGTACCCGTGGCATCATCCATGTGGGTCGTGCGGAACCGGATGTACGTTCAGCACGCCGTTCCCTTAAACGTCTGTCGATCTGTACCGAGAGGAGGATGAGGGCGTCAAGCGTTGCGGGAATGCCCACTCGAGCCAGTTCGTCCTTTAATGAGTCCGAGAGGCCCGCACGCGTCACGCGTCACGCAGGGCAACATCGTTCCAGTTGGTGTCGGAACTCCACTGTCTGAATTCAGCTACATAGTCCTCTACTGCCCTGCGCCCTTGTTGGAGTACACATAACGCTGCTTCAGCAGTTGCCGCTAACTGAGTATCCTCATAAATAAGGTCCATGGCTTGAAAAAAGGCAGCAAGATGGTTAAGGCATTCTTCCTTGCGTTCCAACAGGCGATGTGCCCAGGTTTGGGGTTCGCCGGATAACAGCGAGATGACGAAGCCCACTTTTGTAGCTTCGAGCGAAAAAGTTCTAGGTTGTAGCGCAAAGAAAAGTTCGCAGGCGTTGCGGAAGGCTCTGTATTTGCTGCGGTCACCAGAAAATCTTTCAGGTGTGGGCACACGGGGTTCCGGTGGCAACATCACTACAGAAGGGGTGGCTGAAGTTCCGGATGCCGCAGGAGCGGTTGTAGCCAAAGTTTGGACGCGCTCCTCCAAACGGGTATAACCCTCTTGTAGGTTCCTTACAGCCGTAGTAAGACCATCCAGATGGCGGCATAAGTCCTCCATAGGAGACGCTCCCTGCGTGGGCTCGGTCATGGCTGACCAGTACTGTCACGTACCTGGTTGTAGAGCCCAACGTGCAGGGAGCAGCCTCTCGTAAGCCTCCGACCCAAGACCTACTGGTAGAATGGACAGAGGGTCAAGGGTCCGGAGGGACACAAGTGCCTGGTGGTAAAGCTGAGCAGTGGTCCAGGAATGGTAGCCGGTAGGTATGCTGGTTCAGGCAGGGCACTTGCAGGTACAGAGATCAGGCAGGTAAGTAAGCCGGTCGGGTCACCGGTAAGTGGTTCAGGTAACAAGGAAAGTCCAGAGAATCGTGGTAGTCCAAGCCGGGTCAGTAATACGGGCGGGCAGCGACAAGCCAGGGGTTGAGCAGAGCCGTGGTCAGGAAAAGCCGGGGTCAAAGGCGGGTTGCAGACGAGGAAGGTCAAGGAAAGCCGGGTCAGGTAAACAGGTGAATCAATAGGTAGCAGATGCAGGTTCTCAGGAAAACGCTGTAGACTCGTCAGCAAGATGGTGAGGGACTGACCAGTTTAAATAGCGTTTCCTTGGCGCCAAACGCCGTTAGCGAGCGCACGCGCTCCCGCGCCGCGCGCACTCCCGCGCCGCGCGCCGCGCGCATTCCCGCGCCGCGCGCCGCGCACACTGACGCGAGCATGCGCGCGCAAACGCGCGCCAATGCGCACGCGCTGGGGCTGAATTCCCCTGACATTGACAGGACTGCGGAATCTCCTTTCATGACACCAATACATTTCTTCATTGTGGACAAAGTGGGCAAGGAATAGAACCCCTATCAGTGTTTAATTGTGGTCTGGTCTGTGACCCCATCATAAAGACACAGACTACAATAAAACACTTTTCTAATTAAAATGCGAGTGTGCTGTTCTCCTCAGGCCCCATACACACAGGAGTATTTATCTCGAGGATTTCAGCAGATTTTAATGCGATGGAGTGTACTCACCATCGCATTGAAATCCGCGCCGAAATCCTCTGGCGATGACGTGTCGCGCCGTCGCCGCGATTATGACGCGGCGACGTGCGCGACGCTGTCATATAAGGAATTCCACGCATGCGTTGAATCATTGCGACGCATGCGGGGGATCCCTTCGGACGGATGGATTCGGTGAGTCTGTACAGACCAGCGGATCCATCCGTTGGGATGGATTCCAGCAGATGGATTTGTTCTGCATGTCAGCGAATATCCGATTTGCTGGAATCCATCCCAGGGGAGAAATATCCGCGGAAACAGATCCGCTGGCGTGTACACACCATAGGATCTATCCGCTGAAACCCATTTGCTGGGATTTATCTGCGGATGGATTCTATGGTGTGTATGGGGCCTTATAGTTATTTGTATATTGCATTATCAAGCTTCTTTCACCATGTTGTTTTCAAGCATCTTTTGTATTGCTGCCATCTGCTGGCCAGAATTTGCATGCCGCACGCCTCTGTTTTATGTTAGTAAAGTTCTTTCCATGGGGGGCGTGGACTCAAGCAGGGCTGGCCTTATCACGTGGGGGCAGCCATCGCAGTGCCTCATGGCTGTGTGACTAGACATTGCACATTTTTTGGGCTTGAGAAGGCATCAGTTTTTGACCAGCAGTTAGCCTCAGGATAGATACCAACAGTCAGCATTGATACCACTACTACAGAACAGTATTGTATCACAGTTTATTGCTTTATCTGGACTGAATAAACCCACATTGATTTGATCCTCATGTCTAAGTCTGGATCCATCTAACCTGAGCATCTGCCGGTCTGGTCTGCCCCACTGCTTGGATACGAAGGTAGGAAGTCACACATCTATTATCAGTTATACCTTCATTCGCCTTCATGTGGGGACAGAACAACAAGTTAGCATCTCTGTCCATTTATTACTAACTTGTGCCTTAACTTTTCGTTCTGCTGTTACTGGCTTCTATAACAAGGATAGAAATGAGGTGACATCAGTGTCACAGACAGCAACAATAACTTAACAAAAGTAGTTATTCTTCCTAAAGCTGAATTTATACTAGAGCGTTTCATAAGCCATTACAAAACATGCAGACAACATGCTTGTGGTGCCATTCGTTGTTAATGACACCCCCTAAACATGGCAAAACAGATATGTGTTTTCATGCTAAAGACCTTAACCTAAGCCTTAAAAGCCAATCTGCTGACTCCTAACACTTACTTAGCTCCCAAAGCTGAACTCTAGTCTTATCTTCAGTTACGCACAATCATACAGGCTCCTCTCTTGTACCAAAAGAAGTCAGCAATTACAACCCCCACTTTAACTGCTGCTGTCAGTTTATAAAGTTCACAATCACCTCAAGTACCTTTTACCTTCCCAATAATGATTATATATATTGTTCTTTCTTAAACACTAAGCTAAAAACTAGTGCTAGTGCCTAAGCTAAAACAACACCAGACAAAATACTACATTTTTTATTTTTTCGACATTAATGGCAATATGTTTGATTCGAATTGCAAAGCAGGCACCACCACAGCTTTTCTAATCTCTAAATATTATGAGTTAGTAAGATACTGTTTTATGAAAATATGTTTTTGAATATTCATCCACGCTTCTGAAAAGTTTAGGAAATTTCCCAGTTATAACATTCATACAGTAATGTGTGTGTGTTTCTCTTACTCAATTATTTACCTACACATTTGAAATTGATCTGTCTTTTTTGCATGAATTTGTGAACTACCAGGTGGACTCTATTATCCTTAGGCAATATTTTTACAACTCAATTTAGAACTGTCTTGGGTCTTTCACTAAAATTTGTTACAGCCTTTTCACATAATATTCAAGAGTAGAAAGGCTGGCCAAGTATATTAGTTCTCTTCATTTAAAAACTGTTGGCACAACAACAGCTGTAGGTAATTTGATATGAGCTTAGGAATTACTGCCAGAATTATAATTTAAAACCTAATTTATCTCAATATGGAAATAGATTCACGTAAATTTTCATAAACATTTACTTGCATTAACCCCAAGACCATCCTGTCTTTCATGTCCATACGTTTTATTTTAAGTGATCACGTCACAAAAAAAATTATTAAAAGATACGATACATGTAAAATAAGTAAAGTAAATGCTTTGATGTTTGACAATAATTTCCCTTTAAGATAGATTTATGCTGTAAGGTCCATATCCCCGAGGTCCACTGGGAAACCGACCCTTCCAGGAGTATCAATATACTGGGTCTCTTTCAACTCTCACTAATTCCTCCCACTGACTTCATGTCATGTGAAATTATTTTATCAAAAATTTTTAAAAATGCAAAAAAAAAATCACTTTTTGTTTTTCTTTTTTCTTACATACTGTCACCAGTGCAGTACAGCATCATCATGTACCTAGTGTGGCAGTGAGCAGAGACACTGACTGGTGACAGCATGTAAAAATACTCAAACATGTTTTTAATATTTTCTTTTCTTTTTTTTTTATATTTTTTTCTTTCTATAGATTTATGTTACCTACTGTGACCAAAGCAATACAGTGTTACCATACTAAAACGGTACTACTCTGGGGAGGTGATCATGATTTTTTTAACAAACTATAATTACTTAAAGCAGTGAATTACAAACAATAATTTTTAATGAATTAAATAGATTAATTCAGTGTGTATTGTTGTGATTAGCTGTGTTTGGCCACAGCTAATCACATGCAGATGGACTGTGATTGTCCCCGTCTGTATCATGTGATCACTGTGACCACTCAGAGCTAGCAACACTATTGTACACAATGAATGGCATGAATCAAAGCCATTCGTTTTTTTACAATTGTCTTGTGATCTGCTGTGATTGGTCACAGCGATCACATAACACCGGCAGTGGGCCGTCACACGTATCTGTCATCTGCTGTGTCCGGTGGACACGCAGATGAAATATTGCACCAAAACATGGGCCACATCCACTCATAATGTCCACCCAAAACAATAGGACTCCTGCTTGGAAAGAACATGCAGCTACAAAAACTGGATGGGTTTTACCCAATGCCATACCAAAGGGAAACAACAAAACAGCAGTGCCTGCCACCTTCCACCTTCCACCTCAGATTGTAGTGAACATTTAACCACATTCTTTGGGTACAAGGCTAGAAGCACATCTAAAACATACAGTGCATTTGAACCCATGTTCTTTAAAAATAAAGATGGTGGGGGAGGATTATGCAAATGTGCGGTGAGATAGCTGCATAATCCTGAAGCTCTGCTCTGTCATCGCGCAGATCTTTTGTTACTGAGCCTCCGATCACTGCCCAGCAGCTCTCCTTCACCCCTGCACCTTGGGCACTGCAGCACCATGCCCTGAAGGAGGAGAGAGAACCCGCAGCCACAAAAATGTAATGACTTTTTCCCGATGCTACCCAGAGGGCTACAACATAATGGCAGCGGCCGCCACCTTCCACCTAATGCCACAATCTCTCCAGGTTATATAAACAGACCCAGCTATGCTACACATAGGCTGTAATGTGATAGTTCAACTCCTTCACAGTCTGCCCAAATCAGCAATTTTTGCAAGATGAATGTAACATACAAAACAAGAGAGATCCAGAATGTGTATTTAGTGAGGAGAGTGATAAACATTGCCTGCATTGAATTAGCATGTAACTGCAGAGGTGGATGTGAGCAATCTCCTGGAGGTGGAGAGCAGATGCAGGGTGTGTGTGTTTATGCGGTCAGATGCTCAAGTATTTCTTTGTAATGGTTTTTCTGTAACAAATATCACAGTTCAAGATGGGTAATTGCAGGGTTTTATACAGGTGGCTGTGGTAGGGTCTGTCATAAAAGATAGAGAAAGCTTTATACATAAATGGCATATTGGTAATTAGGCTGGAAATTTAGAAAAAAATACTTAGCCTTTAAGGGCTTTATTCTATATAGAAAATGTATATGTTGCCTGGTGTTGCCTCCATGCCAATTAAAAAGATTTCACTTTTTTAGCCGAGACATAATTCGTACTTATGAAAAGATGTGGTTGTAGTAGATAAGTGGTTATTACAACATATAACCCTCCACCATTTCTAATATAAACTGGTCAGACCATGCAGTAATTACTATCACCATGGAGGAGAAGGATACCTGTGCCCCTGTGTATATTTGGTATTGAAACTCCAAGGTTACCCAAACTCCTGATAATAGGGAGGTACTCTTTCAGCACCTCTGGGAATATTGAAACTGTAACTCTCCATCAGTCTTAGACAACTTCACCCTTTATAACTCAGTGTACATAAGAGGTATTATCATACAACACAGTGCAAGAACCAAAAATAAATACTATCCACGTCTTAACATTGTCCTAGCTGGCATACACGATTTGAAGCATGAGATCAAATCCAACCCTAGAGATAAAAAAAAGTATCATCCTTATCCTTATGCCAGTAAAATTCTTGGCTAAAAGATTAAAACATAAAAAACTTAAGGTGACAATTTCCCACCTACTACACCCCCACACCAATCATAAAATTCGAAATCCTCAGGAAATTGCGGATTCATTTGCAGACTACTCTGGTACCTTATATAACCTTAAAGGTGACTCACAAAGACTCAACCCTCTGAGCCAGAGATAGCTACCGTCTTATCTAAATACTGTAGCAACTTTCAACACTTTCTGAGAACCACCTAGCGTGTCTGAGTGTCCCCTTCACTGCCCAAGTAATTGGTAAAATAATAGATTCATTCCCACCCAGCAAATCACCCAGGCAAACTACTGTGGGTAGGCCCTAATGCTATTGGGGGAGTAAAACCAATAATAATAGTAATAGAAACTTGCCTCTTTCTGCCATATTATGGGTGTCTTTGGTCTGTACCCCCCCCCCCCCCCCCCGATCAGAAAACCATTGTGCCATTTAAAAAGGAAACTTCATTGGTGGCTGGCATCTTCTTTCTTTTCTTCTGGCCCACCGATGATATCTGCACCTGATCTTTTGTATGTGCCGTATAGGATCAGGCATAATTTAGTAATGTTTGTTCCTTCCCATTGTAGCAACATGAGCTTCATGATGCCAGCCAACACTCAATTTGCTGAAGCCATGGCAATGTTTAAACACTAGCACATAATAGCAAGCTAAGTATTTTCCCTGAGATCTACAGTTGGGATCAACCTTGCTATATTACCAATGTCTCAGCAAAACCCGAAAGTGGGAAAAAGTATAAAAATACATATATTTCTTTTACATGTAGACAAGTAATATTTAGACTATCCTGCAGAGATGTATGCACCAGAGCTTTTTGGGATACTTATGCATGTGTGGGCATAACGCATCTAACTTTTCTAAACACAGAGTGGAATAGATCCTCTGTAAAGCAAAGAATCATAGCATGACATTCATTATTCTTCATTCAATCACAATCAGGGAAACATGAAATTGGAGCAGCTGAAGTTGAACATATTGGTTCCCATTTGAATAGTTGTAAGAAAAGTGGAATTTTGCTCACTCAACCCAACTTAACCTTCAGCATTAGCCTAGGTGATTTAGCAATAGATAGATAGATAGATAGATAGATAGATAGATAGATAGATAGATAGATAGATAGATAGATAGATAGATAGATAGATAAATAGATAGATTTTATCATCATTAACTTTAAAATCAGAAATCAGCCAAAACAAATAAAAAACAGCCCATTAAAAGAATAACAAAACTGGGACTGGGATATATATATATATATATATATATATATATATATATATATATATATATATATATATATATACACACACACACACATATTTATCTGCGTATAACATGCACAGGCATATAACACGCACCCTAACTTTAAGAGGGAAGTTTCAGGAAAAAAACTTTCCACATCCCCCTGCGTATAACACGCAGGCACAGTTTACCCTCTATTTTCAGGGTAAAAAAGTGAGTGTTATATGCCAATAAATACAGTATATAAATATATATAGTAGGATTACAATATAATATATAAAATATGATGAGGGAAGATGGATTGAGATTGTCTGTAACACGTAAATTAAGTGTGGGATAATATCCATTTTGAGAACATTAAGAAGCTGAATTTAAATTTAATAAAAAAATATAAAGCAAAAAACAAGTATCTGATTTTTTGTCTTATATGTTTTTTTTTCCTATTTTTTTTTAAATGTGCCAACAAATAAATTGATAACAAATATATTTCCATAATAATCTGTAAATGATTTTTACACTAAAAAAACATTAACCGTCTTGAGTATTATCAACCTGAATAAAGAGGCAAAACCTTTCTAAATGTATGAAGCATATTTTATGGTAAATGTATTGTGAAATAAAAAGACCTACCATATTCTGTATTTTCAAAAGCACATTGATTACAATAAAATCTATAGGTTATATCTGCTCACTGTTCTATATGATTAACATTAGTATTCTGCAATGTGTGTTCTTGACGGCCTTCATTATAGTGATCTGTTTTCTTGGAAAATAAAAGAAAGAAAATATCTACATACAATCCTTCGGGATAAAATAAAAATATATCAATGAAGCAGTATATGATAGCATGAAAAAACATAATCTATTTGGCATTGCACCCTTACTTTAACAATCAAAAGGTTCAAGGATGTAATGAGTAGGATTTGCAGGAAAAAATCCCCTTTTGAAGTACTGTACCTCTGCCTCTAGGAGTCATGCCTGTGGCTGTCAGATTCTTATAATGTCTCATGGAGACTTTAGTTTCACAACAGCCAAAGTGCCAAAATTGCCTACCCCTGCGTTTTTTCAAATGCTTACCTGTTTCTATTATTGTTTTTTTTTTTTAAACTATCTGAATTTGACAGCTAAGTAGGATGGTCTGTCATTATAACCATCATGTTATTAAAATTTTACTAAAAGACTAAAGATATAACATGTACTGCAGGGAATGTATGTAATATGACTGAAAGTAATGTGCAGGCTTTTTTTAAATGGAGTAAGACAAATGGTGAAATTTTTCGAAAATTTCGTACAATACGGTATCGGGTATAGTTGTTATGGTTGAAGAAATCGTATTTCTTTGAGGAGTTTTAGAAATTAGTTGGCTGCAGATTAAAATGCAAATTAAAGTGATTGTAAATCCTCACGTTGTAAAATCCCACCTCTTTGGTTACTTTTAGGCCCCGTACACACGACCAAACATGTCCGATGAAACTGGTCCGCGGACCAGTTTCCGCGGACATGTCCGACCGTGTGTACGGCCTAGCGGACAGGTTTCCTGGCCTAGCGGACAGGTTTCCAGCGGACAAAAGTTTCTTAGCATGCTAAGAAACTTGTCCACTGGAAACCTGTCCGTCGGACATGTCCGCTGGTTAGTACGTCTAACCAGCGGACCGAAATCCCGCGCATGCGTCGAATAGATTCGGCGCATGCGTGGAAGCATTGCACTTTCGTGTTTGAGAACGTTGGTGTCTTCTACGTCACCGTGTTCTCTGTCCGCTGGGATTTTGGTCTGATGGTGTGTACACACATCAGACCAAAAGCTCCCAGGAGACATGTCAGATGAAAACAGTCAGCGGACCGTTTTCATCGGACATGTCTCCTTGTGTGTACAGGGCCTTAGTGGCAGAGCTTGGGAGATGTAATTTCAATGATTAAAATGCAAATTAGGGATCATCAAAAACCAACTCTTTACTGATGTGTCAAATTTTAACTATTATTAATGATAGCATTAACACCCCACTCCACTTTTAAACCATGGGGGAGAAAACACACAATTTGTAGATCCACTTGGTCTCCATTTTAGATATTTCTCTCCTAATCCAACCTTGTCACCAAGTGGGTATATATTTATCTATCCCCAAAAACATGTACATTCTGGATTTTAGCATGTGCCAAAGCGTAGTGTTTAGACAAACTTTTATGGTGCCAACATTTTTTTTAGTCGAGCATGTAAAGCACAGGTAGTCCTGCCCACATGTTTCGGGTAACAAGTGCACTGCAATAAGTAGACTACATTATGAGTGGCACATGTGATGAAAGGTCTAATAGAGTATGTCTTAGATGTAACCATAGATTGGAAGGTATTAACCATTCTATTTTCCGTCTTATTAATTTTAAGACAGAACACTTCTTGCAAGGATAAAAAACAATTAGATCTTGGAAAAACATAAGCCTTGGAGGGAAATCTACATTAATACATGCAATCTATAAGCCTTGGAGGGAAATCTACATTAATACATGCAATCTATTTGGCATTGCACCCTTACTTTAACATGCAATCTTATCTTGCAACCCTGAAACACCTTGAAATACAGCTCTGGGTTTATTGGATAATAGAGGTCCTGAGACTTTAACCACTTCAGTCCCAGAAGAATTGGCTTCTCAATGACCAGAGCATTTTTTGCAATTATGCACTGTGTCAGTTTAACTGACAATTGCGCGGTCGTGCGACGTTGTACCCAAACAAAATTGACATGCTTTTTTTCCTATAAATAGAGCTTTCTTTTGGTGGTATTTAATCACCTCTGCGTTTTTTATTTATGCTTGTATATGTAAATCTTGTAGTTGAGAACAATTTTGTCTCAAATCTACAAACTGGCTTTGGGGGACTGAGTGAAGCCATGAGTCATGATGACAACTTCCCATTTGAATGAAGGAGTTCCTATTTATAGGTTTGAAAAGGGACTGGTATCGAATCTATTCTCATTCACAGAAATCAGTAACTCAAAGAAATGTATTTGTGAGGAACTAGCCTCAAAATGTAAATCTATACCCTTATCATTAGAATGTTATTCTTGCATAAAAGATGAGAGGGAGTAATGGCTGCCATCCCACAGGAGGAGGATGTTATTGAGGTACCTCTTCCACAGCACCAATTGCTATTGTTGTCAGCCTGAAACAGAAAGTGCTACTACTGGCAGGATCTCACAGTAAAAAAAAAAAATTGCTTAAAAAAAATGTATAAACTGTGAAACATGATACCAAACATATTGAGACATAGACTGCCGTTAATAGAATAAATGTAAATCACTCCAATGAGAGTACATTCAAATGTTATTGAGACAGTGAATCACAGTCTTTTAAAAGTCTGAGAATAATTATTGCTGAAAATAAAAATAGACAGAAACAAAAAAAGAAATGAATGGAAAAAGAATATTGTCTGCACTTGACTCTCCCATCCAATTTTACACAATGATAGGATATAAAAGGTGATGGTACAATAAGATCTTTGTGTTGAATGGGAGATTATTACTTACTTTTTCTATTGCCAAGAATGCTGTGCACATAGCAAAGCATGTAACAGAAAATTGATGTCTGAATGGAAAATGATACAGTTTGCTCTCTCATTGAAATACTTCCAAAATACCCACTATGAGTTTTATACTAGTGCATTTAGACACAGTGTACTGTAGTACTGCATGTTCATGAAACTTAAACACAAAAATAGCAAATACAGTCCTTTTTTTATAATTTTATTTCTAAGAATTCAGTCATAAAATAAAGAGGAAAAGACTGATTTTAGGCATCAACACTGTATAAAAGTACAGTATCTTAGATGTTCTACACATAGCTGATCCAGAGCTCCGGCAAACTCTACATTTTAGCTCTCTTCTGTCTTTGCTGCTGTCCTGGCCTCTGCTGCTAACTTATGAAGGGCCTGATG
Source organism: Rana temporaria (assembly GCF_905171775.1). Classification (NCBI taxonomy): domain Eukaryota; kingdom Metazoa; phylum Chordata; class Amphibia; order Anura; family Ranidae; genus Rana; species Rana temporaria. Next base: position 195,584,694 of record NC_053490.1, read on the forward strand.
AAGGGCCACGCTCCGACACGCGTAGTCATGACTGCAGCCTAATACATTTTTCACCTTCCTCCGTCCTACCATCTTCAGCCCAGCTGTCCCTTGTAGCTGCCAGCCTAGCTTCCAGCAGAGCGAAGCTCCCACATTGGTCGGCGTGAGCTTATTGCCACCCTCGGCTCCAAGCCTTGTTTTAGTTTTTACTTCCTGGTGCCGTTTTGACGCCACGCCCAGGAAGCCTCAGCTGACACGGGAGCGCACCCAGACTCTGCATCGGGGATCCACCGACAAACGCATTGGGCTGTTATCAGCTCTGTCCTGTCATCTCTCCACCTCCATCTGGATGAGCTTCTCCCCCTCCTTTCCATCGTGAACAGAGTACAGTGATCCCACGTGAGTTTCATCCTTTGCAGTACGCCCCCTGTCACCTGGCGTCCTGCACGCTGCACAAGGTATCATCCACTGCTAAGCCTTTTTGACTGTTATTGTTCCATCTATACTACGGAGAAATGCTGGCTGACTGTTAATTTTCCATTATTGCTACGGAGGAATGCTGTGATAATTTTAAATGTTTCTATGGAAATAAATTTGACTTTTTATTGATTTATCTATTGTCTTTATATTGATGCCCATATTTCAGCGCTCCACATATGGTCTCTCTGTTTGCACATGCTGCTAACTTATGAACCCTCATTGTCTCCAGTCATGACTCTTTAAGCCATGCAGGTATCATCCACTTCTCCTTAAAGCATATATAAAACTCAAAATATAAAATTGTGGGATGGTGGAGGTGAAATTTAGCTTTATGACAGTTCAACCACCAGACTCATGTCTCTGGTAACTGATAACATGGGCATTTTGGAACTGAGCTGCAGGAGTGAGTGAGTGAGTGAAAAACTTATAAAGCGCAACACTTGCGAACTGAATCGCCTCTGGGCGCTGTTTGCATTCCTTCTGTAAGGAAACCCTTTACCTCAGAAAAGATAGGAGGTGAGGATTATAAAATTCAAAACAGGCCAGAGTTAATACACAATGGTCAGAACATAAGAGACACTAGCCTATCCATAAGGGTCAGGTTTTGGCTAGGATCAGTACAGTGTAGAAAATTACATGCCAAGGAGAAGCCAGTAGTAATGTTAGAAGAGATACAAGTGTATGATGGGCAGGTATGAGTCTGAGGATTAAAAGAGCATAGAAAAGCAAAGTTCAGGATAAGCTGGTCCTATCTTCAGTCAGATCAAGTCAGATAAATTGACCATAAGCATATGCAAGAATCAATAATGCTTCTATGCAGAACTGCACCTGATTTTGGACTCTCCAGTTTTAGTAAATCAACCCTGATGTCTATAAACCTGGGACATAATGAACAAGCGTAGCAGATGGCCAGGTTAGTATAGCCTTAGCAAAATAACCAGGGGCATTTCAATGTGTGGCTCAAAGAATTTTACTTATTTTTTACAGTGAAAATTGAAAATAAAATATTATATGCGCACAGGTGGCACAGCCTCGATACTTCATTTTTTTTATTTAGGCATAGCTGTACTGCAATAGTCCACCTCACTTTCGAAACACACCTGATCCTAAAACATGCCTGTCTTTGATGTTGGGACATATACCACAGGCTCCTGGCTACCTCTCACCTTTGAAGTAAAAAATGTGTCTCACAACCGCTAATCATATTCTTTTCTTGGTTCTTTGAATTCTATTGGTGATGAAAAGAAGAGTTTCATACAGCACAGGCTTTAAGACGACCAGTACATTCCCAAGTTAATTTTTTCTTTACAAAGTTAATTTTCACTTAGCTTAGTGAATGAAATTAAGTTGTGATGATCTTATTTGTGCAAGCAAAATCCTGTTTGTTTGTTTTTTAATTCTCCTTGCAAATGCAAGTATATTTTCACTTTGATTAACCTCTTTCACTGAGATAAGTAAAAACGTACTCAGTAAAGTGAAAAATTACAAAATATCTAAAAACTTTTGGAGCACTCTAGCTCTGACTGTATGGCTGATAGAGAACCAACGAAACAAATGGATATCCCATGTCGCAACGTTGACAAGTTCTCATTGCTGTACCACACTGTTTATCATTGCAGAAAACACCCTTCAATTAGTGGTTTATCATATAAAATGTTATGCCGTATGTACTACTCTTTTCTTGGCCACCTCTGATGTCTTACAAACTACCTATGCCACTGGTGCAATTTTTGGATGCAAACCAATTCATTAAAAAAACAAAGTGTAAATTTACTTTGAAAGTTGAAAGTATCGATGAAGTGGGCATTACTTTTGATAACTACTGATTAAAGATGATGTGCACATTGTTATATGGTATTAAGCAGGCAGAGAAAATCAGTGAAAAGCAGGAGGCATGCAACCTGCCTTTATGGGCAAGAGACAGTCTATGGATGTCTGTTGCAAAAGAGCTTGTTAAATGTGCCTCTCCTTTGAATAGAGCTGGGCGTGATGGAGTTTTAGATCTTTCTGCAGATTTTATCCCAAAGACTTTTATGCATACGTACAGGAGTTGCAGGGGTTGCCATTTCCTGAATAGGAGGGCCATAGCATGTAGAGGAAAGGATCCCTCCATGCAGCTGCTGAATGCCCACTCCTCCTTCTCTCCCTCCCGCAGACATTCAGCAGTTTCAGGAGGGAAATGGAGGGCATTGGTTCCTCCACATGCTGCCCCTGCTATCTCCCTATCTCTGGGCTGCTGCCATGGGCCCCTGTGTCCTACCCTGGCCCCCTCACCACCTGCAGTGCTGCCAGGCTTCCCACCTCCCACTGGCTGATGCTGGGGATTTGTCAGGATGGAGAGTGGGGAAGGAGTCGGTAAATGTGTAATTTACTGGCCTCTTCCTTGTCTTAATGAATAGAGTCAGTGATCGGCAATGATCACTTTTTTTATTTTATTTTATTCACAGCTGGGGCATTGTAAACTGTGTTTACAATGCCTCCGTTTTTTTTTAAATGGAAAGCTCTCTACAGAGCCATTCCTGTACATTCACATAGAAAGGGGCTGATGAATCTGTGCTCAGTCCCTTTCTCTGTCTCAAATATGAGACATCAAATGTCTGTTTGGACCCCTGATCTTTCACCAAGGGGGTCCTGAAAAATATGTAAAAAAACAAAAAATGTAATTATAAAAAAATCAATAATAAAATGGTAAAAAAATAATGCAAAAAATAAAACAAAGATAAAAAAAAAACTACTGTGGTGGAGCTACCAGGGTCACACACATTGCACTTGTGACTGGGCTTTAGCGTTCCGTCACCATGGGGGGACCCCAAGTTGTCAGGAAGGTGGCAAACTACAGGACCATAATAAAGGGTCCCACAATGGGAGTAAAGGGCCCTGGGATCAGTGGGAAGGGCCCAGTCGAGGGCCAGGGGGGCCCTTCATAATATCTTGCACTGGGGCCCTGAAGTGTCTAGTTACACCTCTTGTTATAGGCTAGCAAAGCAAATAATTTGAAAAGCAGAGCATTAAAAGTCTAAGCAGCAAAGGCTTCAAAGTGGCAAGGAACAAAAACCAGCACATCCCTTAGTGAAAGCACCTTACAGTAAACACATAAACACTGGTTAGGCACTGATTTAACCTTTTGATCGCCCTAGATGTTAGGGCCCTATGATGAATTGTCATTAGTACAGTAACAGTGTATATTTTTTGCACAGATCAGTGTATTGGTGTCACTGATTCCCACAAAGTGTCAAACATGTCAGTTAGTGTTATACTTTCCACCATACCATTGCAGTCCTGATTAAAGCAGCTGATTGCCATCATTACTAGTATATAAAAAAAAAAAAAAATTCCAGTATATATATCATAGTTTGTAGATGCATATATTTGTGCAAACAAATCAATATACGCTTATTGGGATTTTTCTTTTACAAAAAATCTGTAGCAGAATACATATTGGCCTAAATTTATAAAGGAATTTTACTTTTTTTTATATAGGGATATGTTTTATAGCAAATTAAAAAAGAATGTTTTTTTTTTTTTTTTGCTTAATTTTTTTCATTCATAGTGCAACAATAAATAAATCTAGAGGTGATCAAATGATATCAAAATAAAGCTCTATTTTTGGTGAAAAGATGACATACATTTTGTTTGGGTACAGCATTGGGTACAGCAATTGTCAGTTAAAGTAACACAGTGTTTTATAAAAAAAAATGGCCTGATCATAAAGGGAGGTAAATCTTCCAGAGGTTAAGTGGTTAAACAAAAAAAATATTTTGTCAGGAAGTGAGCAATCATGAACTTCAAACATGAAGTGGAAATATTGGTAAGAGTCCACCTGGCCATGTTGGTTTTTGATGAGAACAACACAGCTACATGAGAAGAGTGAGTGGCCATCAATGTGTGTTTGACCAAATGAGGACTCCATCTTGTCCATCAGATAAGGCATGCATCAACCATCATAATACATGTCTCTGATTTAAAGCTAGGTAATAATTGTGTAGATCAAATACTAGGGTAAATAGATAATTTGGGTTTTAGAACTGAGCAATAACATAACCACTGATCAGTCAGCTCATTGTGTGCTCACAGTCGAGTTCTTTAAAAAAAAATGAGGGTAAAATTAGATAAATAAAATAAAATATAAATAGAATGTTTGAGACACATCACAAAAAACTGATGTGCTTGGACATGTTAGATAACTTCATAATAGTTGTAGACAGCAAGTGTAAATTAGAGATAAAATTGTCAGGTCACGACAAGGATATCGACTTATCAACGTTCTCACCATAATTAGCAACCAACCATGGAATTACTATAATAATCAGCCTACTCTTTAACCTGCTCTTATTTGTTTTATTAATATTTTTACTTATTTCATTTCTTTGTGAATGAACAGCAACTTGACAATGAAATTTAGAGAGTGTATTTAAATCCACTGACATATGATAGATTGGTCTTTTATAACATGTACTAGGATCTTGACAGCTGGTTTAGTAAACATTAGATTAGACCTTGATTTTTCATTTTTTTTTTCATTTCTATTTATTTAACTCCTACCCGCTAAGCGTATGCATATATGCAGCCTCAGCTTTCAGGGGTTATACCAGGGTGATGCCTGCAGCTGTGGGCATCATCTCAGTACAGTTTTTTTGAGTGGGCAGTTGGCTCTTCAGGGATATCAACCGATGCGGCTAAAAGTCAATCGACTGTTATACCAGAGGAGTGAGAGGGGACGTCCCCCCTCCCGCCACTTTTCACCACTCTTACCGGGCCTCCCGTCCCACTGGGGGACCCGGTTCACAAACCAGCACTTTCAAAATGGCTTAGTTCCAGTCTTCTCTCTGTAAACACGGAAGCAACGTCCATGACGTCACTTCCGGTTTGCTCAGCTGTCAATGGCGCCGTTTTTAAAAAAAGTGACAGTATTCAGAATCGCAGTTTTTGGTGATCTGAATACTTTGAAGTGCAAAGGAGGGATTTGGGGTCTTTTAGACCCCCGATCCCTCTATAAAGAGTACCTGTCACCACCTATTACTGTCACAAGGGATGTTTACATTCCTTGTGACAGCAATAAAAGTGATCACATTTTTTTCATAGTAACAAAAAATAAACAAAATAAATTAGGACATTTTTTTAATTTCAAGCGCCCCAGTCCCCGCGAGCTCGCGCAGCAAAGAAAACACTTTAAAAGGTGTTAAAATTACACATGTGTCAGAGCAAGATCAATAATTCTAGCTCTAGACCTGCTCGGAATCTCTAACCTGGTAATCGTAATTTTTTTTTTAAATGCCACCTATCCAGATTTTAAGGTACTGTAGTTTGTCGCCTTTCCACGAAAGTACGCAATTTAAAAGCATGACATGTTGGGTATCTATTTACTCAGCATAATATCTTTCACATTTATGCAAAAAACAAAAAAAATGCAGCGCTGTGTCATACTGAACCTTACAAATGCATAGGATAGTGCCATAAACACTATAAATCAACATTGCTAAAAAATGTAGCTATGAACATAAAAAAAAATATATATATATATTTTGTGTAACAAGCAAGCTCGCAGTGAAATAAATTTAGTATAATTCCTTAATATCAAGTGTACAAAAAAAAAAATTCTCCCAATTTTCATCAATCCACAGAGACAAAAATACAAATTGGGGTATTATACGTATTACAGTCCAAAAAGTGACTCAATTGATGATAATCCTCATCAGAAGAGGGTGACTTCACACATGATCCCCCCCCGTGTGAATGTGCTCACCTCCAACAGTGTGACCGCACACTTAAGTTTGGTCCACATAAGCAGTTGAACCACTCCTGGGCTCTAAGTGAAACTGGCTCAGAAATATCCCACAGGAAAATCCAGAGAAAGTGTCCTCAATTTTAAAACAAGAAAGAGGCTGGATAGTGCATTATCGCTAGTTTAAAAATGTATTTAAAAAACATATAATCAGGGTACTCACACATTTTAGGTGATTCCAGCGCACCAAATTATAAAATCATTAAGCATTCCTCTCCAAATCACTTCCAAACTTGTATGTGTCAGCAGCTTGTACAAACAAGCATGTATCTTAGCTCCTCCACCATTCTGGCCCCTCCCCTACATTTGACGACACAGGGTTAATCACGTGTCTTCCTCAGGGGGATCTGATTGGATGGTGAAGATTACTAGAATATATACTATGCCAGAGGCCATTGAAGTGTAGCCGCGATATGCACCATTTTGTTGCAGGTATATTCCAATGATAACCACAACCACGGCCATATTAATGAAGCTGCAAGTCTCCGCCATAGGCACCATTTTACTGTGGTTCTACCCAAAAGATAAAATACATCTGTGGCCAAATAAACAAAAAATGACAGTAACAAAGCTAATTACAAATAATATGGAGAACTTCACTAAATACAGGATGGGGAGGACACATAAGAAGGAAGCCACCCGGAGAGAAATAAATACAGTACATATAATATTTCCCATTCAACAGCTAGTTGAGCCTGTTTATAATTCCCCTAATAACAAATATAATTAAATGCAGCAATAACCCCCATGTAATAATCCCTCTAAATAATGCACGTAGCGTAATGAATGGGATTTGATCCCATGACCCACTGGTTGCAAGGCAGGAAGTGTTAACCACTTAGCCACTATAGTTTACTCATTCTAAAGTCCCCCAATAACAAATATACATGAAATTAAACGCATAACTAACCCCCGTGTAATAATCCCTCTAAAATAATGTATGTAGTGTCATCGGTGGGACTTGATCATCTTTCACATTATACAAAAAATTGGGCTAACTTTACCATTTCGTTTTTTTTTATTCATGAAAGTGTATTTTTTCCTACAGTGTGACATAAAATATTGCAATGATTGCCATTTTATTCTCTAGATTCTCTGCTAAATATATATAGAAAAAAATACAGATTTTAACTTACAAGCAACAAATGTCAGAAATAGACTTAGTCATGAAAGGGTTAAACCAATAATATTTAAACTTTGTTAATTTTTATTAGCTTTGTTTGTCCATTTTCTTTTTAATGTTCAATTAAAAATTAATTATATTGGGAAATTGGGCCTGTGAACACAGCTGCCAAAAATGCAGCATTTTATCAGTAATCTGATTGCAGGTGTGTTTTCGATGGGCCCATTATAAAAATCTGCATCTAAGGTCATTTGTGTTGCAATGTTTACTTGCATAAAGTGCAAAGCGTACTGTAAAAATGTACTCTATTGCAGTACCAGAGCCCCCTGCATCTTAGGAGCTTTGGGTGTATGCTTCTGTATATGGAGGTTTTCTATTAATTTATTTGTTTTCTATTGGTTGAACTAGATAGACTTGTTTCTTTTTTCAACTTCACTAACTATGTACTATATAATTAGCAATGGAGGACTCCAGGCTTCAACAGTCTCCTGCTTTCTAGCAATGCAGGAAGCTAGGTGAAAATAGCGGCCTGTGTACTGGCATTGGCAATGAAGGACACTAGCGGTTTGATTTACTAAAATCTGAGAGTGCAAAACCTAGTGCAGCTCTGCAGAGAAACCAATAAGCTACTAGTTTTTTTTTTTAAGCTGAAGTTAAAAGTTAATTGGTTACCATGCACAACTGCATCAGATTTTGCACTCTCCAGCTTTAGTAAATCAACCCCTAGGTGTCAATAGCTGCCTGTGGCCTAGCAATAGAGGATAATAGGCATCAACAGCCACCTGCATCCTAGCAAAGCAGGATACAAAGAGGTAATATTCAAGGGTGTCCAATTTGCAGCATTAAAGTGGTTGTAAACCCTTTCCAACCACTTTAGCCTACAGGTAAGATTAAGGCTTACCTGTAGGTGCTTGAAATATCTCCCAGACCTGCACGGTCTAGGAGATATTGGCAAATCGCCGTACGGCGATTTGTTCTGCACATGCGCCAGAGTTAGAAAGGGCATGCTGTGGAGACGCATGCACGGGAGTGATGTCATGCAATGTCACTCGACTCTGGCTACTCACAGAGCCAGAGTTCGAGGCACCGGAAGAAAGAGGGGTGAAGAATGGCCGCTCGCTACTTGCAAGGAAGACGGGGACATCGCGGGCTTCTCCTGCAGGAAAGTGTCACATAATGGCTACTATGCGATGCATTGTCGCCCATTATGCTTTACCTTTGCAGGGAAACAAAAAGGAAGTAACACCCATAAGGGTTTACTTCCTCTTTAACACTGTATGCTTGTACGCATGTAAATTATGCTTACACTTCTTATGCAGAATCTTGCTGCCAGCAAGATCCAGAGTACTAGTTGCCATATTTTCATACACCCCTGTGCATGTATCCTGTATCAACAGATTTTTAATACCAATACTGATAAGAGAAGAAATAGCTGTGTGTGTTTTCATTTTTTTCTTGTCTCACTTAAACAGGGCCATAGCAGAAGTAAACAACTAGCTCTAGTCCATACGGATACACAGGTGCAACAGCTAAAGTGAGTAAATACTATGTACACACAGTGATGTATTTAGGTTTTGTGCTGCCCTAGGCCTGACTAAACTCGTGCACCCCCCTAATTTAAATATTACCCATCCCTTTCTGTCAAGGCCACACCCCTTGTTAAGACCCGCCCTGAAATTTTTGTGTGTGGACACTAGTTCTGAGGGCCTGGGAGGGGAGGGGGCAATGAATTCCCTTAATTTGCATAGATTTCCTCTCACTTCCTGTTTGGCTATGGAGCAGTAAGTGAAGGGAAATCTCTGCAATGGGACAGGAAGGGTAAAAAATAAAATGACAGGGGCTCTAACCCTCCCTTACTCTATCCAAAATGAAAACAAAAAGTGTTGCCTATAGTTCTACTTTAAGCACAAATGTCTGACAATTTTATGGAGAGGACTAAGAAGATATAACCCTTGGCAATGGTACAGCAGAAAACATATAGCACAGTGAGGAAGGTTTGTGATCCAGGATGATAGAACAGTCAAAATTAGAAGCACCCCCCCCCCCCCCCCTTTTGGTTGTATTTGATCACCTCTGAGGTTTTTATTTGTTGCGCTATAAACAAAAAAATGGAAAAAAAAACAATATTTAAAATTTTTTGCTATAACAAATATCCCCCAAAAAGATATAAAAAACTAAATTTTTCCTCAGTTTAGGCCAATATGTATTTTCCTACATATTTTTGGTAAATTTGCAATAAGCATATATTTATTGGTTTGCGCAAAAGTTATAGCATCTACAAAGCAGGGGATCATTTTATGACATTTTTATTATATTTTTTTTTATTAGTAATGGCGGCGATCTGCAATTTTTATCACGACTGCGACATTATGGCAGGCAAATTGACTCTATTTTGGGACCCCTTGTCATTTATACAGTTATACAAATGCACCAATTACAGTACTGTGTAAATGACACTGGTAGGGAAGATGTTAACCACTAGGGGGTGAGGAAGGGGTTAAGTGCGTCATAGAGAGTGATTCTAACTGTGTGGGGGCTGGGCTACCAGTGACACGACATCGATCACTGCTCCCGATGACAGTAGTGTGTCCTGTCACAAGGCAGAACAGGGAAATGCCTTGTTTACACAGGCACCCCCTGTTCTGCAGCTCCGTGACATGATCGCATGACATCGGCAAACATTGAGTTCATGGCCACGGTCATGGATCTCTCGGCAGGGGCACGCGCGTGCCCATATTCAAAGCAACGTACCTGTACATTGCTTTGCGCAGCCGTGCCATTCTGCCGACATATATACAGGAGGCAGTCGGCAAGTGGTTAAAAGGCAATTTTCTCTTGTACTACTGAAACATTTGGAAGACATTAGCCATAATCATTACTGAAAGCACTGGCACCTTAACACCTGATATTGACATGCATTGAAGTAGCACTTAAGTTATAATTATATATTTTCTCAAGCTGTTAGATCATTATACACATTAATGTTAAATACAAAAAAAGAAGATGAACCACATCTAACCAACCTTTACTGCTAATACAGTGTGGTATACTAAATAGTATGCATGTAGTGTATTTGTTGTATGCAGAAAAGCAGTGTATCATTACAATATTTACTATGGACCCACAATGAGTGTGTACACACAAACAACAGTGTACATACAGTGAATTTACTAACTTGTGGTTTTCTATGGAGTTCATGCTTGAGCATTTAAACATACCCTAGCTAAGTGATGGTGTAGTTAAAAAAAAATGAGCATGGGATACAGGTGTTTTCAATTTGCTTGATGCATGCATATATTGTTGTATAGTGAGCCTTATGATGCATACACACGTTTGGAATTTCCGACAACAAATGTTCGATGTGAGCTTGTTGTCGGAAAATCTGACCGTGTGTATGCTCCATCGGACATTTGCTGTCAGAATGTCTGACCACAAATGTTTAAGAGCTGGTTCTCAATTTTCCAGACGACAAAAGTTCTTGTTGGAAATTCTGATCGTCTGTATGCAATTCCGACGCACACAAATCCTACGCATTCTCTGAATCAATTTGACGCATGCTCGGAATCATTGAACTTAATTTTTCTCGGATCGTCGTAGTGTTGTACGTCACCGCGTTCTTGACGTTCGGAATTTCCGACAACATTTGTGTGACCGTGTGTATGCAACACAAGTTTGAGCGAACAATCCGTCGGAAAAAAATCTGCGGTTTTGATGTCGGAACGTCCGATCGTGTGTACGCGGCATTATTTATTTATTTTTTCTTTTAACATTATATATTTTTTTCTAACACATATTTTCCAGATCAAGCCTTTTCTGGCACTTTTTGTTTACAAGTTTAAATCAGATTTTTTTTGCTAGAAAATTACTTATAACCCCTGTAACAGAATGGCCCGTGACACCCAGAGACCTTTGAAGGATGTGGGGTACTCCTGTGCCAGCGTCACTAATGGCTCTTGGGTCTAGGGTCATCCTATGCCCCTTTTGGGCATAGGGTGACTGAGAAATGATAATTATAAATTACATGAGATGGGACATTACTGATAATTCATGTATTGCAGGAGATCTGGACATATTACAAGTTATTTCATGCTGACCCACACTAGGTCAATAGACTCCTAAGATATCCCATTGTCCATTGTGTGATGCTAATACTGTGCTGTGTCTATTGTACTGATTGAGTCTGTAAGGGTCAGATGTCTAACTTTGAGGTGTTGATTGAGGATGGCTCCTGAAAGACATTCCATTGTGTGATGCTAATGACACTGTTGGTGTGAGAAGCCTATTGATGATCAGGTGTGAATAGATTATTGCGGAGACGGGATGTCTGGGGTTGACTAATAATTAACTCAACTGAATGTCATTATCTAAACGAAGGTGTATTGAAGCCCCATTTTGTGATGTGTGGGTGGAGAGTTTCTTTGTTCCTTTGATTACTGTAACCTATTTGTACTGTATATAAGAAAGCTAAGGTACCATTAAAAGTGGTCATTCATTTTGGAACCAGTAACAGAGCTCTGTCTCAGACACCCTAAGGAATAAAATGGCTATTGTTGCAATTTTTTATGTCACAAACGCAATTTTTTGGGAACAACTTTTCTGATGAGAAAGGCCAGCACTGGTTGCTCACACTTAGTCAATCACTGTTAGATTTTTTTTCATACAACCTGTGAGCCGAATGAAAAAAAATCAGATTCATCCATCCATGCTATTGTATTCTGATGGCTACTGAGGACCGTAGTCAGAATTTATGAACAGTGGCTGCATCTGATTGGATGCAGCTGCTGCTCAGGTGAACATTTTCTGTTTAGCTTCTTCAATCATTTTGTCAAAAGATGTAGGGCACAAGGGGGCCAACAGGGCAATCTACACAGGGAAATTGGGCCAGTTCATCATTAACTGAACAACATTCACATAGGATATGCCCATCCCAGTCTAACTGAAGATTCATATGTGCAAGAATGTGCTATGGGGGCTTGCTATTGGCCAAATATTTAGGACGAGGGAGCAAGAAGTGGGCAGCCCAGAGTCAGCAAATATGAAATTATGTCTGTAGGCACTTTGTGTGTCATTATTTCCAGAAATACACTATATTACCAAAAGTATTGGGACACCTGCCTTTACATGCACATGAACTTTAATGGCATCACAGTCTTAGTCCGTAGGGTTCAATATTGTGTTGGCCCACCCTTTGCAGCTATAACAGCTTCAACTCTTCTGGGAAGGCTGTCCACAAGGTTTAGGAGTGTGTCTATGGGAATGTTTGACCATACTTCCAAAAGCGCATTTGTGAGGTCATGCACTGATGTGGACAAGAAGCCCTGACTCACAGTCTCCACTCTAATTCATCCCAAAGGTAGTCTATCGGGTTGAGGTCAGGCCAGGCCAGTCAAGTTTCACCACCTTAAACTCGCAAATCCATGTTTTTATGGATCTTGCTTTGTGCACTGGTGGGCAGCCATGTTGGAACAGGAAGGGACCATCCCCAAACTGTTCCTGCAAAGTTGGGAGCATTAATATGTCCAAAATATCTTGGTATGTTGATGCCTTAAGATTTCCCTTCACTGGAACTAAGGAGCCAAGCCCAAACCTTGAAAAACAACCCTACACCATAATCCCCTTCCACCAAATTATATGAACCAGAGAACAAAGAAAAGGATGGAGGAAATTGACTGGCCTGCACAGAGTCCTAACCTCAACCCGATAGAACACCTTTGGAATAAGTTAGAGTGGAGACTGCGAGTCAGACCTTCTCACAAATGTGCTTCTGGAAGAATAGTCAAACATTCCCATAGACACGCTCCTAAACCTTGTGGACAGCCTTCCCAAAATAGTTGAAGCAGTTATAGCTGCAAAGGGTAGGCCAACTCAATATTGGACCCTACGGACTAAGACTGGGATGCCTTTAAAGTGTATGTTAGTGGAAATTCAGATGTTCCAATACTTTTGGCAATATAGTGTATTTGGCTCACTTAAAAAAAAAAAGAAAAGAAAATGAATAACTTCTTATGCGGATTCAGAGTACTGGCAAAAAAGTCTCCTGATTTGAGTAAATCACTCTCTTTCTTTTTAATACAATAAAATACTTAATAACGAGTCTGAAATACACAAATGAAAGTAGATGGGGTCTGTCTGAGTATGCTATGAATAAATGCTGGAAGGCTTTCGGTGAAGTCATACTAAATAGTTCTTTCCACCCTGAAGGGGATACGGATCGAAATAAACCTGCTGAGAAAGGAATAGAGCCAATTTAAAAACTCTTAATTAAAATGTTAATTATTAGCAGAAATTTTTACACACTGTCCACCTGCAGGGTAAATACATAACAAACTCAAAATTGTAACAAGATGCCTGGAAAAGAATACATTGTCTTTACCTAAGGCTAGATGACGATAGGGAACTTTTAAACCACGTTAACTTACGCAAGTCTTTATTAATTAAGACATTATTGCAGGAACCCTATACAGGGAGTGCAGAATTATTAGGCAAGTTGTATTTTTGAGGATTCATTTTATTATTGAACAACAACCATGTTCTCAATGAACCCAAAAAACTCATTAATATCAAAGCTGAATATTTTTGGAAGTAGTTTTTAGTTTGTTTTTAGTTTTAGCTATTTTAGGGGGATATCTGTGTGTGCAGGTGACTATTACTGTGCATAATTATTAGGCAACTTAACAAAAAAAAAAATATATACCCATTTCAATTATTTATTTTTACCAGTGAAACCAATATAACATCTCAACATTCACAAATATACATTTCTGACATTCAAAAACAAAACAAAAACAAATAAGTGACCAATATAGCCACCTTTCTTTGCAAGGACACTCAAAAGCCTGCCATCCATGGATTCTGTCAGTGTTTTGATCTGTTCACCATCAACATTGCGTGCAGCAGCAACCACAGCCTCCCAGACACTGTTCAGAGAGGTGTACTGTTTTCCCTCCTTGTAAATCTCACATTTGATGATGGACCACAGGTTCTCAATGGGGTTCAGATCAGGTGAACAAGGAGGCCATGTCATTAGTTTTTCTTCTTTTATACCCTTTCTTGCCAGCCACGCTGTGGAGTACTTGGACGCGTGTGATGGAGCATTGTCCTGCATGAAAATCATGTTTTTCTTGAAGGATGCAGACTTCTTCCTGTACCACTGCTTGAAGAAGGTGTCTTCCAGAAACTGGCAGTAGGACTGGGAGTTGAGCTTGACTCCATCCTCAACCCGAAAAGGCCCCACAAGCTCATCTTTGATGATACCAGCCCAAACCAGTACTCCACCTCCACCTTGCTGGCGTCTGAGTCGGACTGGAGCTCTCTGCCCTTTACCAATCCAGCCACGGGCCCATCCATCTGGCCCATCAAGACTCACTCTCATTTCATCAGTCCATAAAACCTTAGAAAAATCAGTCTTGAGATATTTCTTGGCCCAGTCTTGACGTTTCAGCTTGTGTGTCTTGTTCAGTGGTGGTCGTCTTTCAGCCTTTCTTACCTTGGCCATGTCTCTGAGTATTGCACACCTTGTGCTTTTGGGCACTCCAGTGATGTTGCAGCTCTGAAATATGGCCAAACTGGTGGCAAGTGGCATCTTGGCAGCTGCACGCTTGACTTTTCTCAGTTCATGGGCAGTTATTTTGCGCCTTGGTTTTTCCACACGCTTCTTGCGACCCTGTTGACTATTTTGAATGAAACGCTTGATTGTTCAATGGTCACGCTTCAGAAGCGTTGCAATTTTAAGAGTGCTGCATCCCTCTGCAAGATATCTCACTATTTTTGACTTTTCTGAGCCTGTCAAGTCCTTCTTTTGACCCATTTTGCCAAAGGAAAGGAAGTTGACTAATAATTATGCACACCTGATATAGGGTGTTGATGTCATTAGACCACACCCCTTCTCATTACAGAGATGCACATCACCTAATATGCTTAATTGGTAGTAGGCTTTCGAGCCTATACAGCTTGGAGTAAGACAACATGCATAAAGAGGATGATGTAGTCAAAATACTCATTTGCCTAATAATTCTGCACTCCCTGTACATTTGCTTAAACATATACTAAGGGAAACGACTGTTATTCATACCATGGAAAAAAAACAATATTTTTTTTTTTTTGTGGTTCCCCACAAGCCTGCCTTGCATACACACAATCGTGATAAAAAATGCTTGAGCAAAGCCCGGTGACGTACAACACGTACGACGGCACTATAAAGGGGGAGTTCCATTCGAATGGCGCCACCCTTTGGGCTGATTATGCTAATTTCCCGTCACATAACTTGCTTCTGAGCATGCACGTTTTTTTCCTCCTCATTGAAGCGTACACACGACCGGTTTTCACGATGAGAAAAACAACGACGTGAAAAACGACGAGAAAAAATAGAGCAGGTTCTAAATTTTTAATGCCCATTTTTCTCGTCAAGAAAATGTCCGCTTTTCACAATCAATGAGAGGAGCACCGAGGAAGAATGCTGTAATGTTTTCTGGAAGATGTGTACAGCACCTTGTTAGTCCTTCCCACCAGTCTTGATCTGTCTACAATGCAAACAGAATGACAGAGACCAAGTGATGACATCACTGGGCATGAAACAAGGTATGTAATGTAAAAGAAAAAAAAAATGTAACCAGTTGCCGACCGTGTCACGCAGATATACTGTGGCACAATGGCACTGCTGGGCGAAATCCCGTATGGGTACGTCCTACCCGTTTTCAGCCACCAGAGGGTGCGCACGATCGCTGCCAGCCACGGGTGATCGTGTGCACCAGCGCCAGCATGGGGATTTGTGTGTGTGAACAATGAAATCCCTGTGCTGTCAGAGGAGAGGAGCCCTATTGTTTAGTCCTACAAAGTAGGAAAAACGATGGGGCTTCTCTCCTAGTTGCTCATATCCCCACACAGTTAGAACATGCAGAGGGAACACATATATAACCCCTTGTATGCCCCCTAATGTTAACCCCTTCCCTGCCAGTGACATTTACACAGTAATCAGTGCATTTTTATAGCGCTGATCGCTGCATAAGTGCCAATGGTCCCAAAAAAGTGTCAAAAGTCTCAGATCTGTCCGTCGAATTATCACAGTACCGCTAAAAATCGCAGATCACCACCATTACTATAAAAAATCTTTCCCATAGTTTGCAGACATTATAACTGTTGCACAAACCAATCAATATACGCTTATTGCGATTTATTTTTTTACCAAAAATATGTAGTCAATGCGAAGATTATATATTGGCCTAAACTGAGATTTTTTTTTTTTTTTTTTTTTAACTTTTGGGGTTATTTATTATAGCAAAAAGTTAAAAATATAGATTTTTTTCAAAATTGTCGCTCATTTTTTTGTTTATAGTGCACAAAAAACGCAGAGGTGATCAAATACCACCAAAAGAAAGCTTTATTTGTGGGGAAAAAAGGATGCAAATTTTGTTTGGGTACATCGTCGCACGACCGCGCAATTGTCACTTAAAGCGACGCAGTGCCAATTTGTAAAAACTGCTCTGGTCAAGAAGGGGGTAAAACCTTCTGGGGCTGATATGGTTAATGTTGATTAGGGTAGAAGGGAGGAACAAGAGAAAGCAATATATAAGCAGAATACATTTAAGCTTTAGCTAAAAGTGAATTTAAATGAATTTAAATAATGTATGCAATTGTAAATCAGTGGGTATGAAGATGATTGTTAAAATCATCTTTAATTTTGGCTTAAAGTGATTGTAAATGATCACCATGTAAAACAACAACTTACGCGGTTTAAAATAGAAATGAAAGGCAGAAAAATATTTGTGTATAGATTTAGAAAAACATTATAAATATATTTTTTTTTTACCTTTTTTATTGGTGATCACATATTCTCTGTTCTCAGCTGCATAAAACCCCGTTTACATCTAGAGATTTGGGATTGCGAGTGAAATTGTCACAAATCTGCCCCTGATTCAAAATCGCACTGCAAAGCTTGGAAAACATAGCACATTTGTTTGAGTGGCAATAACTTTTTATGGCACCTAAACGCGGTGCTGCTTTGCTGCGTTTTCGGCGCTATTTATCGTGGCAAAACAACAACACTGCGGTTAGGTGCCATTGGAAATGAATGGCACCAGAATAAGCATGCTGCGTTTGCCACCATTGCAGTACAATTTGTAATTGTGGGCAGAATTGCAGCGATTCCGTCCACAATCCTATATTGCGAGACATTAATGAGGCCTAACAGCTGGGGGAGGAGAAGCAGCAGCAGCACACTGATCTTCCCAGTTAAAGTCTGTTCTAGGGGGTGGGGGGGGGTTGTCATGGCAAGTCTGATCATTGGAGGGGAGCAGGCTGAGTTCCCAGCACAGCTAGAGATCTGACCGTGGTGTGGTTTTAGTGTGGTCAGTTTTTAATAGGAAAGCAGAGGGACTGGCAGGAACACCAGGGATTTCACACAAATTATTAAATAGAAAGAGAATAGGAATTGTTTCATACAAGTACATGGTACAGCAGGCGCATACCTATATCAAGAATGTGAAATGTTGAACTTGCATATTCTTTAAAGCCCATCTTTGCATACTATGTACATCAAAAGAGTAAACTTTTAAGCACAATCTGATCAGCTAATTTTCTGAGCTGCTCCTGGCTGGAAAGTGAAAGTGATCTGGTGGTTGCATGGCAGCTTCCCCCTTTCCCCTTCCTACATCCCCACATGGTTCCCGGGGCTCTCCCGCTCTTACTGGGAGTACAGGACCACATCCAACTGCTTCAGGCTGGTGAGTGGGAGGAACCCAAGAAAGATCAGGGGAGCTATTAGACACACAATTTCTCCATAAAGGGTAAGTGTCACTTGGGGCTTGTTAACCCCTTGTGATAGCAATAAAGTTACATTAAAAATAAGGAAATACAATAAAAAAAATACAATTATATTAAAATTTGTTTTTTAAATTAATTGTAAGCCCTGTAGCCCCGCACACACCCACAAATGCAAAGCAGTTACTTTTCAGAACAAGTGACTGACACCTAATACTGCCCTTCCCTCTCTCATTATTAGTGCTGCCATACAAGGGTTTAAAATGGTCTGATAAATCTCAAATGCAGGTACTTACACTTATTGGAATTAAAAGTATAGTTATGTTATTTATCTCACTTCCATCTCAGGTTCAAAAAAAGGTTTATTCCTCATTTTAGGAAGGCATTCCTTTATGCCCCTGTGTCCAAATGTAAATCCAGAACCTGAGGTTGTATACACATAAAACCTAACGGTATAATAATATAGATAATATTAGGCTGTATCTTGCTATAAGCCAAGGGTTTTGGATGTACATTTGACCACAGGGACAAAGAAATCATATGTATATGCCCATTATCCAAAATGAAGAATACATTTCTTATTTTTTGGATCTGCATCTGTTTTTGGGAGACTCTATTAAGTGGAGGTATTTTTGTCTTCTTTTAACCCACTCTCCATAAGGTGTCAAGTTTTGCCATTATGTCAGTTCATAAACTCTAATCCATAGAATTAATCAAGTCAAGTAGCCTGAAACAGCTATGTGATGTTCGCAATAAATGGCTCTAAGACCCCTTTCACACTGGGGCAGGGGTGGCTTCAGCGGTAAAGTGACGCAATTTTTAGCGGTGCTTTACCGCCAATTTTGCGATGCTATTTGGCTGCTAGCGGGTGGTTTTACTCCCGCTAGCGGCCGAGAAAGGGTTAAAAACCACTGCAAAGCGTCTCTGCAGAGGCGCATTGCCGGAGGTATAGCCGCGGTGTCCCATTGATTTCAATGAGCAGGAGCGGTGGAGGAGCGGTATACATAACACTCCTTCACCACTCCACTTTTTTACCGTCCTGCTAGCGCACCGCTCCAGTGTGAAATCCCTTGGAGCTTTCACACTGGAGGCACAGCAGGATCTGTTTCAGGACGTTTTTCAGGCGCTATTTTTAGCGCAATAGTGCCTGAAAAACGACCCAGTGTGAAAGGTGTCTAATATATCTGACTGTGTCTGTACAGGCACAGCTATTGTGGATGTATATTTGATTACAGGGGCATAAAGGAATGATTTGCATGGTCCTTCCTCTACTTTGATTTTTTTTTAGCATATATTTCATTATATATTCTATCTTTTAAGCTGAACTCTAGGTAAAATCAGAATTTACATTTTAAATGTTCGCTTTTGTCTAGGGAGAACATAAACATCAGTTATACCTTATGCCTCACTTTCGCAGACTTCCTCTCAGCTGCATGACAAGTACCCCAAAACTGCTTCTCTTTGCTGTTTCATTGGCTGCAGGTTTTTTTGAAGTCATCACATACAATGTGTGACTAGGAAAGGAATATCTTTCATTTTTCTTATAAAAATATTGGGCCAGATTCACAAAAGAGATACGACGGCGTATCTCCTGATACGCCGTCGTATCTCTGTGTTAGGGCCGTCCTAACTATGCGACTGATTCATAGAATCAGTTACTCATAGCTAGCCCTAAGATCCGACAGGTGTAAT
Organism: Rana temporaria; assembly: GCF_905171775.1. Lineage (NCBI taxonomy): Eukaryota > Metazoa > Chordata > Amphibia > Anura > Ranidae > Rana > Rana temporaria. Next base: position 195,604,505 of record NC_053490.1, read on the forward strand.
TGAATTACACTGTCGGATCTTAAGGATGCAATTCTAGGCCGGCCGCTAAGTGGCGAGGCCCTTGCGGTTGGCGTAGAATATGCAAATGAATACTTATGGCGATCCCCAAACGTCTGAGCTGCCCGTCGATCTAACTTTACGTTGTTTCCGTCGAGTTACATCGCGTAAAATTAGGGCTACCTCCTAGGTGTCCTAAGCCATGTTATGTATGGCCATCGTTCCCGCGTCAAAAATTTAAAAAACAACATCGTTTGCGTAAGTAATCCGTGAATGGCGCTGGACGCCATTTACGTTAACGTCTAAGCAAATGACGTCGGTGCGACGTCATTTAGCGCAATGCACATCGGGTTATTTACCCGACGGAGCATGCGCAGTACGTTCGGCGCGGGGAACGCGCCTAATTTAAATGGTGCCCGCCCCATTTGAATTAGGCGGGGTTGCGCCGAGCGCATTTACGATACACCGCCGCAAGTTAACAGGTAAGAGTTCTGAGAATCAGGCACTTACGCTGTAAACCTGCGGCGGTGTAACGTAAATCACATACGCTACGCTGCCCAGGAGCAACGTAATTCTATGTGAATCTGGCTAATTATTCCTTGACGTTTTACATATAGACAAATGAGAATACTTTAGCTTCTAGAATATTAGGCCTACTTATTCAAAGATTGTTATTATACCAACCAGCATTGATAAAATATATTTAACCTGACTTGTTTGTTTTGCAGTTGTCCAATTTATTCCCCAGATGTGTTTATTGACTTTAATGATTAACAGCAGCTCAGTTCTTGAATATTCATACCAGAACTGACTTTATCAGACAGTTCCTTACCATCCTTCGACTCCCAATTTAATCACTCAAGTGACAAGAAAGGCTAAATATAACATATGTAATGTGATTTGACACATTTCCATTTACAAACTGTTTAAGTGCAGGTGATCTTAAAAGATCTGATAGCATTTAGCGATATGTCTGTTCTTTAAATGACATCACATATGCTAAAAATACAGCATTACTAATGATGTGTGTTGTCTCCTCTTCCATCTATTTCCATTATATATACACAACAGTAAAATATATGTACACACAAACATATATACATATGTTCAAAAACTGGCTTTGTATTCATTGTGAATAAATTACCTTGCCTTAATTAAAGTTAATATAAAACTAGATACAGTATACAGTAATTACATGAGCGTTTTTAATTTGAAAAATAAATATGAATTTAGTCAGTTATATTGTCTATATAAGTGGGTCCACATACATCATTCATCTGTCATTCACAATGTCCCAATGGAACTTCTCTCATTCTATTATTTTATGAAAAATTGGATACATTGGGCCAGATTCAGGAACGTTTTACGCCGGCGTATCTATTGATACGCCGCGTAAGTTAAAAGATGCGCCGTCGTATCTATACGCGGTATTCTTAATACAAGTTACGCCTGAATTTTGGCTTAATACGACCGACGTAAGTCTCCTACGCCATCCTATCTTAGGTGCATATTTACGCTGGCCGCTAGGGGCACTTAAATGGATTAACGCGTCGAATATGCAAATTAGCAAGATACGCTGATTTACAAACGTACTTGCGCCCGGCACATTACTATACGCTGTTTACGTAAGGCGTACGACTGGCGTAACTTTACCCCACATAAAGCAGGGGTAAGTCATGTTAATGTATGGACGTCAGAACACCCGTAGAAATTTACGTTGTTTACGTAAGTCGTACGTGAATAGGGCTGTACGTAAGTTACGTTTACGTCGTAGGCAGTGTTCGACGTATCTTAGGCATTCTAGCCGACGTGATTTTGAGCATGCGCACTGGGATACGTCCCCTAATTTGCATGGGGTCACGGCTCATTGTAATACAACACGCCCACTGCCTTGATAATTTTAATTAGGCGGGCTTACACCGGCCCATTTACGATACGCCGCCGTAACTTAGGGCGCAAGTTCTTTCTGAATACGGTACTCGCCTCTTTAAGTTACGGCGGTGTAGCGTATATGAGATGTGCTACACCCGCGTAAAAATACGCCAGTCTTTCTGAATCTGGCCCATTATCTCTAAGATTAGAGGCTTTTCAAGTTTTTATATACTGACCCTTCAGTTGTCTAGTGGCCTTGCAGAGATGGGTACTAGGTTTGATTTCCAGTATAAAAATCATGTATTTCCACCCATGTCCAAATGTTAGTCTCCTGCCACCAAAAAAGGTTTATAGTGTATGTCTCTATGCAAAGCTGGATTTTCCAGCAAGTAGTGTCATGCAGTAGGATTATGATTATAGGTGCAGGTATAGTGTAGTGACAAATACACATATTTACTTGTAGCATTAATGGTACACTACTTCTTCAAGCATCTATACTATCTCAGACCTCAGATGCTACAAGTGAATGGAAGTGCAGGTTGCCCATCATCTACTATTGTAGAAATCGTTAAAAAAAAACACACCAAACCTACGTTATACTTTGCATTATTTATATCTTAAATGAATTGTGTGTTCCCGTGCTTAGGAAGATATTATTCTACACCTGTACCAATGTGCAAACACAACAATGACCAGCTGCAGCTCTCTTAAGTTACTGTACTTTTTCAATAACAATATGTTGGTTTAAGCGCTGCCTTGTCCCTTAAATATCATATAAATACCAACATGAATCCATAAAATAAATTAAATATACAATAAACAATTTTGATAAAATAAACATGTGACATTCATAAATTAGTCCATATCTTTGCGTTTCTTCTTGCATTCAAATTGTGACAATCGATTGTGCAGTCTTTAACTGTGCCAGGTGTTGTCTCTTTAAATACAGTGCAAATTGTGCTCCCCTCCAGTGTGCCCACTTACTCACCAACTGGTATTATAAGATTCATAAGCACTTACTGATGTTCCTGGCTATTCTGGAACTTGTGGTCCTCCTTAATAATTAATAATTCCACAACAGCATGCCATGCCGTTATATTAAACTCATGAAGGGACATAGAGGAAATAGCAGAAAAGATTCAAAATAGCATAAATCATGTTTATTAAAATAGCATAGTTAAAAATAATTGCACTAATTTGTATAAAAGAAAAATGCAAGCATGGGTCTCACTGTCCGGAAATTACATCACCATCAGCGGTCAACTGATGTGTTTTGCCCCCTCCCCTAGGGTGTTATCAAAGGCTCACAGACACAGCCACTGTGTCCCAACATTATATGTGGACACATGTGGATGTGTGTCCCCAAATTCATCTTGTGTGTCCTCAAGGACTTACACCCACATGCTCTGGGATGTCATATTGGGACACAGCGGCTGTGTCCATGGAGCCATGTGTCTCAATAGACAAAGATGCATCTCCTGTGCATCCCCATGCTGGCCAAAAATTGCCCTGCAGGACATGCAGCTAGTCTTCTATTATACTGTAGTTTTGTTAAAAAAAATACAAAGTGATCTGAGCACAACTCAGACAATAATAGAAAAAAGAATGCCTCAGTTCTTTGATTCTCATAAACATTTGACGAATGGGCAGTAAATATTATGAAACAAGGTTTGCAACACATTTGTTTTTTGGTACAGTACATTAATAAAAAAAATAAAAAAATAGGTGTGCCTTAAGTGCAAGTTCACACTACAGCGACTTGGGATGTGACTTGTCAGACCTCAAGTCGCCCCGAGTCGCTTGACATCAGTAATCCCATGTTAGTCAATGAGAGCCGTCTTAATGTATACTACTGAAGTCGCTCCGACTTCAGAAAAGGTTCCTTTACTACTTCAAGGCGACTTCTAGGCAACTTGTACCCATTGATTTCAATGGAAGTTGCCTCCAAAGTCGGATCTCCAACTTAACTGAAGCAACTTTACAGGAAAAGGAAATAGTTTACTCAGGCAAACCTCTCCCTCCCACAAAGCTGATTATTCTGTGATTGGCCACAGCCAAAGTCGCCTGTCCTGGAGGCAACTTTAAGTTGCGTTGTAAGTTGCTCCAAGTCGCGCTGTAGTCACTTAGCAAAGTCGCGCTGTAAGTCAGGTTTTCCCAACCTGCTGCCAGTACAAACTAGTCATACAGTACATCTCCCCCAATAAGTATTACTGTAACTCACAAATGAAGCAATCACTTCAAAAATTCCTTGAAAGGAAAAAAAAAAAACGAATCTGAACATCTTGCAAGGTTTGATAATATTAATGGATGTACCATATTTAGATGATTACTGATGGGAGCAAAGAGATTTGTTATTATGCCTTCATTTTCCTAACATTGTAATGCTTGTCCATGGTTGGAGCAATCTTTTAATAATAGCCTGGGAAAATACTCAAGCTTCCTACAAGGATACTGACAAGAAATAACATGCAACTACCTTAGATTATAATTTGCTCATTTACACTTTAATGAATAAATTAGTATGCTGCATCAGTTCTGCTTAACAGTCATGATAATACTTGCATTTATATAAGCTGTAATCAGTCTGAGTATAAGCACAGGGGAGAATTATGATTCTGACTTAACACATACAAATATTGGTATTTTTTTTTTTTACTTATTTTTAATCATATAGGCTTTCTAGCAACTTGTAGAAGGCAAATTCAAATGCAGATGATTTGTCATAATTACACTCATTAATAGGAAATGCAGAGAATTTTCCAGAACCTATACATTTAGAAAACAACCTGGTACATGTATCATTACTACCTCTAAAGCCTCGTACACACGACCGAGGAACTCGACGGGCGAAACACATCGTTTTCCTCGTCGAGTTCCTTGTTAGGCTGTCGAGGAACTTGACAAGGCAAGTTTCTCCATTCCCGTCGAGGAAATAGAGAACGTGTTCTCTATTTGGCTCGTCGAGTTTCTCGACAGTTTCCTCGACGAAAATGTACACACGACCGATTTCCTCGGCAAAAAAATATCTCCCAGCAAGTTTCTTGCTGGGAGATACGAGGCTTAATAGGTAGAACAATTGATTGTCAAACCCAACACCCAGTTCCATTTCACATTACCCATTGGTCAGTGAACTGGTCATGCAGCAAGTGCCCCCTGCACATGCACAAAACAACAGAGTGTGCCAAAATCTAAGCTTGTGCATTGGCACTGTTATTTTGTACTTTTATCCTCTGGTAACAACAGAATTTTTATTTTTACTTCAATGCCAGTAAAATTCACATATACCTGTAAAAGTTATAGCACTAGTCCTGATGTATGGTCAGTCTTTTGAATCTGTCCCTGTCAGGGCTCTAAAAGTTACAATAAATCTCAGAAACACATACCACAATAAAACACAACAGAGGCTCTAACCCTTCCCCATAATAATAATAATAATAATAATAATAATAATAATAATAATAATAATAATAATAAAAATATCCTTTGGTTAGAGTTGAGCTTTAAGAGTCCAAGATAATATTGGCAGAGGTCACAAAATGAAATTAACATCAAAATGATTTAGTAGATTTGAGTTCAAAATCTGATATTTCAAGTGATAAATTCCTAGGACTTTCTCAGCTGCCAGCTAAAGGAATTAAAAGTGAACCTTGAAAGTGAAAGTATTAAAACATTGTTAGTCAGCAATATAAAGAAGGTTGCATGTTCATGCTGATCTAGAGTCCTAAATCAGCATTGCCCGTTGCCCATTGCTGCCACTGTTTCCATGTCGATTCCTAAAAAGTACCAGTGACCATTGGTCAGTGAACTGGCCATGCAGCAAGCACCCCCAGCATATGCATAAAACAACTAGAGTCTGCCCAAACCTGAGCTTGTGCATAGGCACTGTATATTGTACTTTTAGCTGAGTACATTAAAAATTAGGTGTATACTGTACACAGTATCCTGAACCAATTAACAAAATTATAAGTGCTACAGAAAAGTTTTCAACATCCTAATGCACCACATTAAGTAAGTTGGTGATTCTAAGGGCCCAAGTCAAAGGGTTTGTTTGCTTCAAATAGGTTTTGCAGTCACATAGAAATCTATGGGAAGGTAAAACTCATTTAATCACTTGCCAACCGCCCAACGAGCATATATGTCAGCAGAATGGCTTGTGTGGGCAAAGCAACGTACCTGTACGTTGCTTTGAAAATTCCGCTGTGCTTGCGCGCCCACCGCGGGCTCCGAGATTGTGCCCATGGGATGGGCAGACTCGGTGTCCCACGATCATGTCACAGAGCTGCAGAACGGGGAGATACTTTTGTAAACAGGGCATTTCCCTGTTCTGCCTAGTGACAGGACAGTGATCTACTGCTCCCTTTGATCGGGTGGTAGTGATCAATGTCGTGTCACTCATAACTCAGCCCCCACACAGTTAGAATCACACCCTAGGACACACTTAACCCCTTCCTCGCCCCATAGTGGTTAACCCCTTCCCTGCCAGTGTCATTTACACAGTAACCACAAAAATTCGTTTTTTATATATTTTTGGGGATATTTATTATAGCAAAAAGTGAAAAATATAGTTTTTTTTCCCAAAATGTACGCTTTTTTTTTATTCTATAGCGCAAAAAAATGCAGAGGTGATCGAATACCACCAAAGGAAAGCTCTATTCATGGAAAAAAAAGGACGTCAATTTTGTTTGGGTACCACGTTGCACAACCACGCAAGTGTCAGTTAAAGCGACACAGTGCCGACTCGCAAAAAGTGCTCTGGTCAGGAAGGGGGTAATTTCTTCCGGGGGTGAAGTGGTTATAGCAGGTTAGAAGGAGGTAAACTGCAAGCCAAATGGACTTGTCAATAAATTCTGAATGATCTAAGAAGCATCTCAAGCTAACGTCAAACTGATGCCATTGAAACAAGTGCATAACTCCCAACTTTGTCCGATAGGAACGAGGGACACCTATTAGCAAAAGCATGTAGGCATAGGACACACCCCCTGCCACATCCATTTAAAGGAGAAATATACAAAAAATTATAAGTTAAACCCACAAGTTATTTTTTTTTTACCACTACTACTGTATTCCTTTATAAAGGCTTTTAAAATTTACAAATGAAGACATTTAGAAATATGATCAATGTCTTAGCACTGTGAAACCCTTTTTGAAAGATAAATAGTGCATTTTATATACAACAATATAGATCAGACCAAAATGAGGGACAAATTAGGAAAAAAGAGGGACAGAGGGAATTCCAAATCAGGGAAAGTCCCTCGAAATCAGCGACTGATTGCAAGCGCAAAGTCCATTGACCCAAGGCCTAAAATGCCAGAAAATACGTTTTAGGTTTATTAATCATAAAAAATATTCTAAAATAATATGATTACATTTTAGTATAAAGGGTGCTTTATTTATTGTCACGAACAACAATAACGACTTTCAGTTTCAACTGATCTGAGGGCCTGCATGTTTATAATAATTAGCATTGGACTATGGCAAAGGGGAATTGACAATGAAGGGCAGTTTGAAGCCCTATTCAGGGTTAAATAAAGAACCACAGCCCATCAATGCTTGCTATATCGAACTTTCAAGCCTCGTACACGACCGAGGAACTCGACAGGCAAAACACATCGTTTTCCTCGTCGAGTTCCTTGTTAGGCTGTCGAGAAACTCGACAAGGCAAGTTTCTCCATTCCCGTCGAGGAAATAGAGAACTTGCTCTCTTTTTGGCTCGTCGAGTTTCTCGACAGTTTTCTCGACGAAAATGTACACACGACCGGTTTCCTCTGCAAAAAAATATCTCCCAGCAAGTTTCTTGCTGGTTTTTGCCGAGAAACTTGGTCATGTGTACGAGGCTTCAGAGTTGCCCATGGCTCAAACTGCTAGGAAACATGGAGACATTTAAATGCTCAGATGAGCATCCACTCCTCCTTATCATCTTACAATTGAGCAGGTTCTGAATCAGCCCAAGCAATGTGATGAGTGCTTCAATGTTTTGCTATATTTAAGCTGTACTGTCTATCAGTGTGATGTGGTGGAAGCAATAGGCACAAACCTATTATTTTCAAGGGTTTCAGGTACTGGGTTTCTTAATAGCTATTTTCTCAATGGCTGATAAAAAGTGTTAATCTGCTATCTCCACTGCTAGACCAAATTCTTATTTATAGTATAGCTGAAAAGTCCTCCCTAGTTTCTTTATAAATTCTAAAATAGTTTTCTATGACACCTATTAGATTGTATGCAAAAATTAAAGCTGTTTAGTTTAGTCAGATAAAACGATAAAAAATCTGCTCTGTTTACTCTTGTTCCAGAATCAAAACAAAAAAAAAAAACAATATGTTGTTATACAAATTTGAAATAATTTTTTTATTTTATTTAGAATGTCTTAATTAAATATCATGATTGCACAAAAGATGGAAAATCCCTGGCCCACATCCTTTCCTGAGCACATAATCATTTCCTCCCAGACACACAGCTATTACCTCTTGTCATATCTAATGAGAAGTTCAGAATTACTGGGATATTATTAATGAAGGGCTGACAAATAAATGCACGGCTTCATCCATACACTTCAGTTTATTTCCCAGCTTCATTAGCTTACTACTTTCAAAGCAGCGGCCACTGATGGACTATAATTTTTAATTGCATGGGAACACCTTTGTGACAGCTCTGTTAGACATGACATGTCAGTAAAACAGGAAAAAGGGCCACTCCCTAGGTGAGTATCAACTAACAGCAGTTATGAGCTTTCTGAGGAATTTCTTGAAAGGATAACAACTAAGCAAAATGTTAGCTGGGAATGTAAATATGTACAGTGATCTACAAATATAGGAGGAAAGGGAATCTGCAGTTCTATTTGATTATTTTTTTATTATTTGTTTATTTATTATAATATATTATATTCATGACTCAAAAATACAATGTTGAAAAATTAGCCTGTTAAATTAGAAATATTGTAAATTAATATTGTGTATATTCATTTATAGACAGCATAAGGAGCTTTTTTTCGGACTGTGTCCATTCTATGTCTTGTATAGAGTGGATAACCCCTGTCAATTTTTTATTTTGTTGTGTTTTTTCCATTTAGGTGATTTCCCGTTACTTTGTCTACTGTAGACACATCAGGAAGTGGAAAGAAACCTCTCCAAAGTGAGGAGAAGCCATTCAGAGACACTAGTCATCATTATGCCTTAACCACTTGCCGACCGCCTATTTACGTAGACAGAATGGCACGGGCAGGCAGATTGGTGTACAGGTGCGTCCCTTTAAATCTGCTGCCCAGCGGGCACGTGCACGCTCCCGCCGCATGCCTCGCGAATGCGGCTGCGTGTCCCGGGAACTCAATGTTCCTGGGAGTCCCGCAATTGCAGTCGGCAAAGGCAGAACAGGGGGATGCCTTTGTAAACAATTTTGCCTAGTGACACTGTCACCGATGGCCGTTCCCCGTGATCAGGAACGGTCATCAGTGACATGTAATGTGTAGCCACGCCCCCTGACAGTAAGAATCACTCCCTAGGGAACACTTAACCCCTGCAGAGCCACCTAGTGGTTAACCCCTTCACTGCTGGTGTCATTTTTACAGAAATCAGTGCATTTGCATAGCACTGATCGCTGTAAAAATGGGTGTCAAAAGTGTCCAATGTGTCTGCCATAATGTCGCAGTCCCGGTAAAAATTCGCTGATCGCGGCCATAACTAGTAAAACAAAAATATTAATAAAAATGCCATAAAACAGTCCCCTATGTTGTAGAAGCTATAACTTTTGCGCAAACCAATCAGTAAACGCTTATTGTATTTTTTTTTTTACCACAAATATCTAGAAGAATATGTATCGGCCTAAACTGTGGGAAAAAATGTTTTTATACATTTTTTGGGGATATTTATTATAGCAAAAAGTATAAAAATATTGAATTTTTTTCCAAATTGTCGCTTTTTTTGTTTATAGCGTAAAAAATTTAAAACGCAGATGCGATCAAATACCACCAAAATAAAGCTCTATTTGTGGGGAAAAAAAGAACGTAAATTTTGTTTATTAACCATGTCGCACTGCCGCGCAATTGTCAGTTAAAGCGACGCAGTGCCGAATCTCAAAAAGTGGCCCGGTCATTGACCACCAAAATGGTCCGGGGCTGAAGCGGTTAACACAGGTTCCTTAGTACATCCTGTCTGGATTTTATAAACATCAACTGCTCAAGCCCTGAAAAAGAGGGAAACATTTTTTTCCCCCCCAAAATGTGTTGGATATATATGATGCTCTTAACTAATATTTGTTTCAAAAAGTCCATGAAGTGGGATAAACTTTTGTACCAAGCACTCAGTACACATCCATAACGTTACCATCTGGCGAGCGTTTACTACATCAATATCAGAAAAAGTAGGATCCTGGAACCAGAACAGGGTTCACTCCATCTCGTGGGAAGGAAGGGGGGGGGGGGTGTTGTGGGATTTTTCTGTCCACCTTCTTCCTACCTGTCTACGGCCAGCTTAAGTCAGCTTGGGGGGAAAAAAACAGTCCTGTTGCCTTGGGATAACCAACTACTGGCTGCAAGTGGTAAATTACATTTTAATATACAATATTTCAAACTTACCTGATTTATGATAGATTACACCTAAATAACTGATATCTTTTACAATCCCCGTCAGACTATATAACCGTGACGTTCAAGTTGTCCTTCTTCACTTCCCAAACTTGAGCCTGAAATTTTGTCCAAGAAACAGTTCTAAAGGCATCTCTGCGCATGTTACCTACTTACATAATAATAAGAATAATCACGATATTAGGTATTTTGCCATATTACGTATAATTCTGAATATGTCATTACATTCAATGATACAAACAGGAAATATACGGTAATTACTGGTCAGACCCAACTCTCCTCTCAGTCAGAGGCTGAGGAGTACTTTTGGTTGGACAGGTCTGTGTGTAGGAAATACCTATAAAATCGTCAAAAGACAGTACTGGGTGGGGATGGGAAGCAAAAGACCTAAAAGGGCAGAAATTATATATCTGGCCCTAAAAAGCCAGGCCCAGTCCTCAGATAGTTACCCTGCCTTAGAGAGAGACAGCCTGAAAGGGTTTCAGATTCATCTGTGAAAACCTATCCCCTAAATACTGCTAGCAAAAACAAAGCCCAATTTTTAGACAGTTAAAAGGAAATGATAGTGTATTTTAACTGATCACCCGTCTACCTAAAATCTATTTTAACATTGATTTTACATTTAAACATGCTTGTACGATTACTTTTGCATTATATATACAAAATGTTCATACTAGCCACTAGATGGGGCTCTGAATATGAGTAAGCTTTTATGCTTAAAGTGGTCCTAAAGGTTATACTTACCTACTCAATCCTTTTCTTCTCTGGTCCCCCATTGGCACTCCTGGTTCCTTTTCATTGACCAGTGTCTCCAATAGCAAGCTGCTTGCTATGGGGGCACTGGTGCGTGCTCACTTCTGAGCCCTGCTGTATGCATTCATAAGACACATAGGCCCAGATTCTTAAAGGACTTACGATGGCGCAGGGCCATGTACGCCGTCGTAAGTCCTAATCCGACCCGTCGTATCTATGCATCTGATTCTTAGAATCAGTTACGCATAGATATCCATTAGATCCGACAGGCGTAAGTCTCTTACGCCGTCGGATCTTAACTGCATTTTCCTTTTTGACCGCTAGGTGGCGCTTCCGTTGAATTCCCCGTCGAGTATGTAAATTAGCTAGATACGTGAATTCCCGAATGTACGCGCAGCCGCCCAAGTAAAGTTACGACGTTTACGTTAGGCTTTTCCCAGCGTAAAGTTGCCCCTGCTATATGAGGCGCAGCCAATGTTAAGTATGGCTGTCGTTCTCGCGTCAAAATTTTAAAAAGTCACGTCGTTTTCGTAAGTCGTCCGTGAATGGGGCTGGACGTCATTTACGTTGAAACCAATGACGTCCTTGCGACGTCATTTGGAGCAATGCACACTGGGATATTTTACGGACGGAGCATGCGCTGTTCGTTCGGCGCGGTACGCACTTGATTTAAATGAAACACGCCCCCTACCCGCCGAATTTGAATTCCGCCGGGTGATTTACGCTACGCCGCCTCAACTTTACAGGCAAGTGCTTTGTGAATAAAGCACTTGCCTGAAAAACTTGCGGTTAACAACTGATGTGACATGATATTAGCCACATAGCAAGGGAATTGATTTCATTAAGTCAGCCATCTCATAGATTTGCTTTGTAAGAAATTGCAGTAAAGTACAACCATTTGTATAATGCAGCAAGTAGGCTCTATTATGTTAACCTTTATGTAATAAACAAAAATGTCCCCTCCCTTGTTCATAACGTCACATTTAAAGTGTATGAACATTTTAGCCAAACTTTTTTTTGCTAGTTTTAGTAGAGTAGGGAAGAGTTCAAATCCCACCTGATATCCAAAGCCAATAAAAGGATGTCTCCTTACATCCTTTCTTACTGACAACGTTTTATAAGACACACAGTAGGGAAAACTCGACAAAACCAACACAGATAAAAATAAAAACACATTTTTAAAACAGAAGGGGAAAGCCAGAATCTCTGTCAGATTTGTATGTATGTTTATGTCCCTGTTGCAGATTTTCCCTTACTTTTAGTCACTGAGAAATAAAGTGGATGTAAACTTCTTTAAACATTTTTTTTTTTTAAGTCAGCAGCTACAAATACTGCAGCTGCCGACTTTTAAAATATGGACACTTACCTGTCCAGGGCGCCTGCGATATCGGCACCTGAAGCCTACCTGTCCCTCGGCTCTCGGGTGCTGCCGCCGCCATCTTTGGTAAGGGAATCCTTGCGGCTTAACTTCCTGGTTCCCTACTGCAGATGCGCAAGTTGCGCTGTGCGATTTGAATGGTCCCTGTTGTCTTCTGGGACCTGTGTGTCTCCCAGAAGACAGTGGGGGGGACAGGGGGAGGCACCGGACGTGGTGTAGATATCCGCGGATATCTATGCCCGGAAGTGGGAGCAAATATCTGTATTAGCTCCCCCTCCCCCTGAAAGGTGCCAAATATGACACCGGAGGGGAAAGTTACATTTTTGGGTGGAACTCCACTTTAATGAAGGTCAAGACAGCATTAAAACCAAGGTCTTAACCACTTTCCGCCCAGTCTATTGTCAAATAATGGCTGGAAGGGACATTCGTCATTCCGGGTGGACGTCATATGACATCCTTCATCAGGCCTTCTTAACCCTCCTAGCGGTAGTACCAAGTCTGACTCGGGGTGAGATTTTTATACCAAAAGCGGTAACCCAGAGTCAGACTCGGGCTTGCCTCGCTGCAGCCACAGACAAAGTTACTTACCTTGTCCCTGGATCCAGCGATGCCACCGCACTGTGTGAACGAGCGGGACCTCGCTCGATTAACACAGTGTCCTCCTGTGCCGCCGATCTCCGTTCCCTGCAACGTTACGACGCACGGGAGCGGAGAATGGCGCCAAATTCAAAAAGGTAAACAAACACATTACATACAGTATACTGTAATCTTATAGATTACAGTACTGTATGTAAAAAATACACCCCCCCCCCTTGTCCCTAGTGGTCTGCCCAGTGTCCTACATGTACTTTTATATAATAAAAACTGTTCTTTCTGCCTGCAAACTGTAGATTGTCCATAGCAACCAAAAGTGTCCCTTTATGTCAAAAATGGTTTTTGAGCAGCTAGAAAACAGCGATAATAAATTATAATCACTTGCAGAATTGTGCGATATTGATTTGTGGGGAAATTCGTCATAAAAAAATAAAAGTAATGACAGCGACAATTCTGCAACTGAGCAAATTTCAGTGATTTTGAGTTGATTACATTATTGAATAATTTTTATTAGAATTATATTATTACTTGTTATAATTATTTATAATTATTTATTATATTATAATTTATAATTTTGTTTTAAAAAAAAATGTCATACCCGGGATGCCTACTAGTTTCTTGTTTGGTCAGATTTAAGTGAGTTATTCCTAAAAATTAAAGGCCTACAGTATAAAACAACAAATTTCCTTGCAAATAATGGTACTGCTTTCAGCACCTTTTTTCTGAAATAATCATACCGCCAGGGAGGTTAAAGGTCAGTATTTGTGTAAGGCCTTAGGCTGCATTCACACCTGAGCATTTTGTAGCCTGAAGCCTGAAGCTATAAAACGCTAGAGGGGAAAAAATACATTATTCTCTATGGAGATGGTTCACATCTCCACTCCAAAACGCCTGAAGCCGAACGCCTGAAGCTCATCGGGCGGATTTGGGCGTTTTTGAACGTTTGTATTCCCATAGAAACGAATGGAAACGCTTGATTCAAGCGTCTAGCGACAACAAGCGTTTCTACGGGCGTTTTGTCGCTTTAATCTGTTCTGTGAAATAGAACATTCACCCAGGAAAAAAATCTACAAACATAGCAACAAGTGATGAAAGAGATGATAATGTTTCCTATTGGTTAAAATAAAAAAACAACGAAGTTCAAAAACGTCGGACAACGCTGTATGCAAACGCGTGAATACGTGTGAAACGTGCGACAAAACGCCGGAAAAAACTACCGAAAACGTGTGAATGCGACCTTAGGGAGGCTGAAAAAGGGGAGGAATGCAGACAATTAAAAAGGAAGTCAGAGTGTGCCTGCCTTTCTGCTCTAGGGTTAATACTTTTCTCTTTAACAGTAAATGTACAGTAACTATACATTACAGTTAGATGTAAAGGGACTGTTATGATTCCCAAAACAGTATGCTAGAAACATTTTCATAATTTTTAATGTTTGTTTTTAGCCCCATTTGATAAATAAGCCACTGGTGCTGCTGTCATTTTCAAAATAAAGGTCTGCTAACTAGCTGCAATAAATTATAAGAACAACATTAACCTTTCAGTGATCCAAACTAATCACTAATTAAAATGATCTGAAGGCCAGTTGGAATATTAGAACAATGCATCTGCTGGCATTAAGCTTTAAATGATATTTAATGAAAGTGATGTTACTTATACTACAAAACATAATGATAATATTCTTTTATAACCACTAGAGAGCTCATGACACCACATACTTTGCCTTTGAAGTAATAAATCAACTTGTCAGAAGCTATCTTCATATTTCATTGTGGCTGAGCAATTGTCTCCAATTGTCTATACTACTTTTTATTTTTTAGTTATATATATATATATATATATATATATATATATATATATATATATATATATATATATATATATATATTTGAGAAACATTTAAAAAAGGCGTCCCTGTGTGATTCCTGTGCGATTGTGCGATTGCATGCACTACTTTTAAAAAGACAGTGCAGCCAGATTGCTTGGTATTGCAGTACCATGTGATCTGGTGCAGGCAAACAAACTGCATTTGTGATCCACAAATGGGGTGCCGTTAGGAATCTATTGCCACCCGCAGCAGATCACGCATTTGATGTCACCTGGCTTCTCCCTATATGTTCACTTCTTCAGAGTGAACAGGGTCAGATGGTATTTTTTAAGCTATACTATCTGCCATTATGCTTGTTCTTATTTTATACATGTAAGTGCATTTTTGTAAAATAAATGAAGGTGATTTTAAGCACGTCAGTACCATGCTATAGACAAAAGATGGCTACAGCATGGTACCATAGTTCTGAGACTGTGTCCATATATGTCCTTCCAGAACACCCCCCCCCCTCCCGTGGCATGCAGGCAGCGGGCATGTTCTGTGACTGATGTATCTTTCAGGCACAGCTGATCACAGATCTGTGTAAAAGGACCAATCACAGTGACCCTTTACCATGTGATCAGCTGTGTCTAATCACAGCTGATCACATGTAAACAGACTTGCCGGTTAATGGCAGTCCTTTCCTCAAGAGCTGTATCTGTGTGAGGAAAGGAGTGCTGATAACCATCAATGCTGTCAGCATACTGTTTGCACTGATAAACAGGACACTAATCATTACTGTCCTGATGATCAGTGCATCCCCATTAGTGCCAATCAGTGCCCACCAGTGCAGCTTATCCGTGTCCATCAGTGCTGCCAATCAGTGCTGCCGATCAATACCCTTCAGTGCCACCTATCAGTGCTCATTAGTGCCGCCTCATCTGTGCCTTTTAGTGCCGGCTCATCGGTGCGCATTAGTGCAGCCTCATCAGTGCAGCCTCAGAACTAAGAAAAGATACTAATAAAGCTTTTATTTTCAAAATGTTTGGTATTTATTTGTTTGTTTAGCAACAAATAGAAAACACAGTTGTGAATAAATATCACCAAAAGAAAGCTCTATCTGTTTAAAAAAAATGATTAAAATGTAATTTGGGTACACGGTTGAATGACTGCTCAATTCAAATTGCAACAGCACTAAAAGCTAAAAATTGGCCTGGGCAGGTAGGTGGGAGGAGTGCTCAGTAATAAACTGATTAGGTACTACACTATAGCATTTCTCTTGCCCTCTTACCATATTGTCTGGGTGTACATAGAACTACCCTGTGGAGAGGTCCCAAGTCTTAAAATGCCAGATACTGCATATATTGGTTAATACTGAAAGAGGGCCTGGTGAAGTTGGGAGATTGGAAGCTGATGCATTCCAACTATCATTAACATTTTATGACCTGAATTGATTTTTGGGCATTAAAGGAAGGTGAGGAGACGTGTGGGCACAGAGGTGTAGTGTACATGTATTTGGTGGCATTTCTTCCACATGTTAATTTGGGCACAATCGTATTTGTATTCTGGTCGCTGAATATAGATGCATGGGAGCACTGTTTTATCACTGATTCAAATAAACTGAGCATATGAGCTGTCACTGTGGTTCACATGACTTATGATTCACATCATTGTATGTATTGATGATATAAATAAATTACATGTGCAATTAAGGCATTGCATTGCTACATTTTCTGGTTTTACCTAACTGATCAGCAACCAGGGCAGCTCAGCATTATTTCTTATGCTTCATTACATAAATAACATTTTACTAGATTGTGTGTTCACATATAGAGAAAATTGAGTACTGTCCGTGATACTTTTTTTATTTGCACTAACATACAATTTTTCAGGACAAGCTTTCGGGGTGTTATAATACGGCTACAATCACGTCAAGTATGTGTTCACATATAAAAGTTGACCATATTCACATGGCTGCAATCTGGCCCTATTACCAAGATGAACTTTTATGTAAGGCCCAAAACTTTGTTTTCTGTACTGTGATTGTCTGACTGTTACACGGTTACCTGCTGTTGCTAAACGTGTATATAAAGGATATGGATAAAATGTATCAGACTCAGACCTGTACATTTATTTTTACTGTATTTCCCCCCCGTTAGGAAAATGTACCCTTTTCCTTGTCATGATGTTGTCACCAAGATAGAAAAACAGAAATAAATAAAAAAAAAGTGTCACCAGACCATGGGGTAAGCATAAACTGATGGGGACATTTGTTCTGGTAATAACTGTCTGACTCAAGAACTTTGAAGATATATTTTCTCTCCTTTTCTGTTTGATTACCAGTACAGGAAAATAAGGGAAACCTCCCAGCAGAACACTGACAACAAAGAATAACCTAGGAGGGGGTTTAACCTGTTCCTACTCAATCCAAAGTAATATGGGCTTATAAACTGAAAAAACCTCAGGGAGAGTGGGATTTTCAAGGCAACAAATATAAAGCAAAACAATTCATAAAAAAGTATAAATTTATTACAAAACATATATATAATAGAAAAACATTAGCAATAATTATAAAAACAATCCAAATGATACTGTCCATCAAAACATGCCCGTAATCAGCAGACTGTAGGCATGCAAGACAGATAGTCCGACACGTTTAGAATGAATGATATTCTTCTTCAGGGTAATTTACAGTATCAGATTCTAAAGTAGAAAAATACAAAAACACAAAATAATTAAATATAAAGCACTCAAAAAGGCTGATCATCACCAAACCACATCACAAAGAGTAGACGTGAATAATGACTCACTTTCCTTTAAGAAGTATGTGTATCTATGTCTCAGGATGCACATGTCACAGATGTCAGGCTAGGAGCAGATAACAGTTCAGGTGTGCTAACTATGTAAACAGTTCAAGAACAAGAGCACATACCATGAGCAGGTCTGAGATGAGCAGGTCAGCTGGGACTTGTAGTTCACCGCTGCAGATGGATGTTTGCTGGTGTTTGTAGTCACTGCTGCAGATGGATGTTTGTTGGTGTTTGAAGTTCACCGCTGCAGATGGATGTACTACAGGAGAATCAGGCAAAACATAGTCTAGGCAAGTTGGGTCATACACAGGTAGATCAGAGTTCAAATGGTACCGAATCAGAAGCGAACAAACAGTGTCAAACGAGCCAGGTCATACACGAAATACTTAGAGCAGAATGTCAGGCTGATTCACATAGTGGCAAACAAAGGTAACTCTATCACGAGCACTGATTGGATGATGACACAGGTGATTTAAAGGTGAGCTGGCCAATCACTGTTGTTTCCCAGGCAAGGGCTGTGTCAGGTGAGTTGTGCTGGGTCCTAAAGAAATCCTAGTACTGACAGTACCACCCTTTTCTCGAGGGGTTGCTCCTGCACCCCCAGGCTTACTTGGATAACAAAGATAGAACTTCTTCTTAAGGCGGTCAGCATGAAGATCATGAGCTGGGACCCAGGATCGATCCTCTGGGCCGAAACCTTTCCAATGAATGAGATATTGTAAGGAATTGCGTACTCGTCTGGAATCAAGAATAAATGCCACTTCATATCCCTGACTATCCAACACATCCACATGTTCTGGTTCATTTACTTGGAGGCTGGAATGAACAGGTTTCAACAATGAACCATGAAAGACATTTGGAATGCGCATGGACGGGGGAAGTTTTAATCTATAGGACACAGAATTAACAATCTCCAAAATTTCATAGGGCCCGATGAATTTTGGGCCAAGTTTTTTGGATGGAACATGCAGGGACAGATTCCTAGATGATAGCCACACTATGTCACCAACTTTATATCCTGGAGCCTTTGAGCGCCTCTTGTCAGTCGTTTTCTTAAAAGCCTGCACAGAGCGAGAAATAGCACGATTAACATCAGACCAGATTTTGGAGAAATTTTCAATTGTGGTGTTGGCATCTGGAACATCAGAGGGTGGAAGATCAAAGGAGCACACACGAGGATGCAACCCGTAAACACAGAAGAAAGGAGAGGTCCCTGT
Source organism: Rana temporaria (assembly GCF_905171775.1). Taxonomy (NCBI): domain Eukaryota; kingdom Metazoa; phylum Chordata; class Amphibia; order Anura; family Ranidae; genus Rana; species Rana temporaria. Next base: position 195,623,505 of record NC_053490.1, read on the forward strand.
AGATGAGCTGGCACAATTATTAAAGACAAACTTTGCCCATGGAAGGATGTTGACCCACTCCACCTCAGCATTGGCCATCAGACAATGTACCATTTTCTCTAAAGTCTGATTAGTCCTTTCTGTTTGGCCATTTGTCTCAGGATGATATGCTGAAGAATATCATAACTTAATCCCCAGCTGAGAGCAAAGGGCCTTCCAAAACTGGGCTATAAACTGAGAGCCACGGTGTGAGACAATGTTAATTGGTGCCCCATGGAGCCCGAAAACATGTTTAATGAATAAAGATGCCAGTTCTTTAGCAGATGGCAGTTTCGGAAGCAGAACAAAGTGGGCCATCTTACTGAACCTGTCTACCACCACCCAGATCGTGGAACATCCCTGGGACGGAGGCAAGTCAGTGATAAAGTGCAGGAGTGCACTTTCTGGCAATGACACTGATTGATGTGTCATCCTGGAGGAGTTGTACTGCCTGTGCAACCTCTATAGGGTCCAGATATTGCCACATGCTACCAGTATTGACACTGACCCTAGCCAAATGTAAAGCTACTGATAAATGGTCCGAATGAGTGGGGAAAATTTTTTCAGTGGCCCCCACCTGTAAAAGCATTCCTGTTTTGGTAACCGTCTCATTGTTGACCATCTAGTAAACCAGTTGTTAATTTCATTAACACCAAAGCAGCTGAAACTGATTAATAACCTCCTCTGCTACTTAACTGACCAGATCAATATCCCAGGAGTTTAATTGACTTGATGCTAAATTCTGATTAAAAGGTGTTCCATACATTTTTTTGAGCAGTACATATATATATATATATATATATATATATATATATATATATATATATATATATATATATATATATATACAGGCATACTCCACTTTTAAGTACACAATGGGGTTTATTTACTAAAGCTGGGAAGTGAAAAATCAGGTTCACTTCTGTATAGAAACCAATGAGCTTCTAACCCCAGCATGTTCAATCAAGCCTGGTAATAAAACCTGTAAGCTCGTTGGTTTCTACACAGAAGTGAGCCTGATTTTGCATGTTCCCGCTTTAGTAAATAAACCTCATTGTGTACTTAAAAGTGGAGTACGCCTGTATGTGTATATATATATATGCACTATATAAGTACCTGTAATAAATAAATGTTAAAAGTTTTTGGCTTTCCTGCACCAGCTTCTAATACCACGTTAATTGGAAAGCAAGGTTACACATACTACTTTTTACATCTGGATGGAGATTATGAAGAATAGGAGTAAACAATTATATTTGGGGAAGGTTGAGACAAATTAAATCAACTAGTGGAATCCTATGCGTCTCTTAATTGCCTGTACTACAATGCAGAGAGCCTACATTAATCCATTTAATTATTCTGCATTGCAGAACTGTACAAATAATTTCATTTTAAGCATACAAAAAATCATTATGTAGTTTTCACCTCAATTTACACATATTGATTATCAAATAAAATAAAAATGGAAATGCATCAATAACTCGTGCCTAATATGTAATCTGTTTCAGCAACAACATTGTAACAGTTGCCTAGCAACCAGGAAGATGAATGAAAGATGATTTGAGGAGTTCAAATACATAAACTGAAGCTCAAATACCAGCTTAGTGAGGGTAAAAGTGGATAACAATCTTTTTTTTTCCATTTATTAGATACAGTAAAAACAAGCATTATTTCTTTGAATAAATAATGACATTGCTAATGTAGCATTAGCACCCTTGCATGCCATGCTTAGCTGAAACAATAACTGGGTTTAGTTTTTTGTTTACCTGTAATGCCTAGGACTGTACAAAACATTGTAAGAACATAAGTTACAGTGCCTTGCAAAAGTATTCACCCCCTTAGCTTTTTACCTATTGTGTTACATTACAGCCTTTAGTTCAATGTTTTGTTTTTTTCTGGATTATATGTGATGGATTAGAACACAATAGTCTAAGTTGGTGAAGTAAAATTAGAAGAATATATACATAAAACAATTTTTCATAAATTAAAAACTGATAATTGGCACGTGCGTATGTATTCACCCCCTTTGTTATGAATCCCATAAAAAGCTCTGGTGCAACCCAATTACCTTCAAAAGTCCCATAATTTGTGAAATGATGTTCACCTGTGTGCAATTTAAGTGTCACATGATCTGTCATTACATATACACACCTTTTTGAAAGGCCCCCAGAGCCTGAAACACCTGCAACACCTAAGCAAGAGGCACCACTAACCAAACACTGCCATGAAGACCAAGGAACTCTCCAAACAAGTAAGGGACAATGTGGTTAAGAAGTACAAGTCAGGGTTAGGTTATAAACAAATATCCAAATCTTTGATGATCCCTAGGCGCACCATCACATCCATCATACCCAAATGAAAAGAACATGGCACAACAGCAAACCTGCCAAGAGACGGCCTCACACCAAAACTCACGGCCCGGGCAAGGAGGGACTTAATCAGAGAGGCAGCACAGAGACCTAAGGTAGCCCTGGAGGAGCTGCAGAGTTCCATAGCAGAGACTGGAGTATCTGTACATAGGACAACAATAAGCCGTATGCTCCATAGAATTGGGCTTTATGGCAGAGTGGCCAGAAGAAAGCCATTACTTTCAGCAAAAAAAAAATGGCAAAATGAGTTTGTGAAAAGGCATGTGGGAGATTCCCAAAATGTAAGGAGGAAGGTGCTCTGGTCTGATGAGACTAAAATTTTACTTTTTGGCCATCAAAGAAAACACTATGTCTGTCGCAAACCCAACACATTACATCACTCAAAGAACACCATCAGCAGTCAGGACTGGAAAACTGGTCAGAGTTGAGGGAAAGATGGATGGTGCCAAATACAGGGATATTCTTGAGCAAAACCCGCACCACTCTGTGTCTGATTTGAGGCTAGGACGGAGGTTCACCTTCTAGCAGGGCAATGACCCCAAACACACTGCTAAAGCAACACTTGAGTGGTTTAAGGGGAAACGTGTAATTGTGTTGGAATGGCCTAGTCAAAGCCCAGACCTCAATCCAATAGAGAATCTTAGATCAGACTTAAAGATTGCTGTTCACAAGCACAAACCATCCAACTTGAAGGAGCTGGAGCAGTTTTGCAAGGAGGAATGGGAAAAAATCCAGGTGCTAAGATGTGGCAAGTTCATAGAGACTTATCCAAAGCAACTGGGAGCTGTGGTAGCCGCTAAAGGTGGCTCTACAAGGTATTAACTTTAGGGGGGGGGTAAATAGTTACGCACTTAGGCCCGGATTCTTAAAGCACTTACGCCAACGTATTTACTGATACGCTGCGTAAGTGCAGGGATGCGCCATCGTATCTATGCGCCTGATTCTGCTATTAAGATACGCCTGAATTTTGGCTCCATCCGACCGATGTAAGTCTCCTACGCCATTGTATCTTGGGCGCATATGTACGCTGGCCGCAAGGGTGCTTCCATTGTTTTACGCGCCGAATATGCAAATGACAGAGATGCGCCGATTCACAAACGTACTTGGGCCCGTCGCTGTAATCTGCGCCGTTTACGTAAGGCGTACATCCAGGGGGAAAAAGTTATTCCAACTATAGGAGGAGCATCCCATGCAAAGGTATGGACGACGGAACAGCCGTCGGATTTTACGTTGTTTACGTAAGTCGTACGTGAATGGGGCTGGGCGTAGGTTACGTTCACGTCGTAGGCATTGAGCCGTTGGTCGTAGGGAGCGAGCGCTTTGTGAATACTGCTTTTGCCTCTCAGAGTTACGTTGGCGTAGCGCATATAAGATGCGCTACGCCAGCACAAAAATGCGCCGATCTACCTGAATCTGGGCCATTGACTTTTTCTGTTATTTTGTCCTATTTGTTGGTTTGCTTCACAATAAAAAAAAATCTTCAAAGTTGTGGGCATGTTCTGTAAATTAAAGAATGCAAATCCTCAAAGAATCTGTGTTAATTCCATGTTGTGAGGCAACAAAACACGAAAAAAGCCAAGGGGGATAATACTTTTGCAAGGCACTGTATATAGGGTGTAGTTAGATCAATAACTAAATAACACTTTATATATTGCAGCTTAACAGACTTTAGATATGATGGATGCATTTGTTTGATTTTCATTTCCCCCCATTTTTATTGAGTAATCCTGTTAGAAATACTTCCTGTCTTATGGTTGCAATGCTTATTAATGGCACTGTATCCATGGAGCATCACCATTGTCACCCTAGAATAGACAGTGTGCTATGACTCTCTTCATCACCATAACATTGGGGGTGGAGTTCAGTAGTCCACACAAGTGAACTGGGAACAATTCTTGAGATAAAACTGCAGAATTTCTTTTACAGCATTTTCTTTTATTTATATTGTTTTAAATAATTGTTGTTCTTTTTTTTATATAATTTTGTTTAAGTTTTGTAATGCTGCATAAACCAATACTAAATCTTGTAATGTAGTTTCAGTGTTATTATAAATGGAGCAAAATTATAGAATAACATCAATAACTTTTACTTTTAATTTTTTTTTTTTTTTTTACAGTTCTTTTTTTACACACTGTGGCCAGAGCAGTACAGTGTTACCATAGTGACACGGCACTGCTCTAGGGAGGTGATCAGATTTTTTTTGTACTATCATTGCTTTTAACAGCGATGATCACTGTTATCTCTGTTATAAGCAATACATTTTATGAATGGCACCTATGTTTACTGTTGTGATTTGTAAAAAGTAAAGAGCTTAGACACAGATTCAGGGCACGTGGATATCCCAATTCTGTGATTAGACATGGGATAAAGAAGGCATTACATAAAAGTAGGGAATGTACCCTTGGCCTTGAACACAACACGAACAAACAAAAAACAGATAGAATAGGAATTGTTATGCCGCGTACACACAATCGGATTTATGATGGGATAAAATCCGATGGATTTTTTAGTCGGAAATCCGATGAAGCTGACTTTCATCAGTCTTGCGTACACACTATCAGACTAAATTCCGACTGAGCCAAAACGCGGTGACATAAAACACTACTACGAGCCGAGAAAAATTAGGTTCAATGCTTCCGAGAAGGCTCTGTATTCATTTGAATGCATCGCTCACCAGGATTGGCTAAGCGGTATATACTGTATGTAGCCAAAGCTACATACAGTATTACTGCACATCCAGCAGGCATCCGAGCAGCTGACCCGGTGTATAAGATGACCCCTGCTTTTTGGGCAGTTTTTTTTAAGTGTAAAAGGTAGTCTTATACTCCATCAAATACAGTAATAGTGTTATCACTATCATAATAAATAAATCATAATCAAAGTTCAAAAGTAGCGCATTTAGAAATAAAATAAAAACTGTAGTACAGTATGTTTCTGCTCCCAGCTGTCATACTGCTAGCATTAAGTTATGTATTTAAAATCAGCTAGATATAAATGTGAATTATTTAATATAATGGATTAAGCAGGACAGGTGGGCAAAGCTTGCTACTAACAGATCCTGACTTTATCAAAACTCACATTCTGTGATAATTTGCCTTTTGGCGAATTCTAATAATAGGCATATAATGTAACAGAACACAGTGAAGTATGGCCAGTTTCATCATCTTAACTCACAATGTGAGGCACTTTGACAGCATATGCTTTATATATATACATATTATTATTTTTTCAGATTGAATGGAGCACTTAGGGTATTTTCTGCCATCAGCTTCCAATTAGTGTTGCTCACGAATATTCGCATTGCGAATATTCGACTCGAATATAGCATATTCGAGAAATCGCGCTATATTTCGAAATTCGCGGTGAATATTCGCAATTCCGAATATTCGATTTTTTACAAATTTTTTTTTGAATCAGATCACATCCTAGATATCTCCATCGACGTCTAAAAGCATTGCTGGTATCATTAGAGACCCTGGGCCGAGTAGCTGAAGCGTTCATTGAATTTTCCAGAAAGATCGCAATGCGATTATTCGGCAAACGCAATATCGCGCGATTATTTTCCTCGCCCCGATCTTCCGCATCAGAGCGATTTTTACAGTTTCATTTTTAAAACAGATCACATCCTAGTGATCTCCATAGACGTCTGAAAGCATTGCTGGTATGATTAGAGCCATTGGGCCGAGTAGCTGAAGCGATCATTTTATATTGCCGAATATTCGCAATGCGAATATTCGGCAATAGGAATATTGCGCGATTATTTGCTCCGCCCTTTTGCATCAGAGCCAATCAGAGTTCTCCTTCCACACTCGTCACAGGTTAGCAACCAATAGGAACCTGCCTGCATGGACATTATATAAGCTCACTCCCAGCACCATTTCATTGCAGATTCAGAAGCTGGCTATAGAGTGTGGAGGCTGTTTCTGTGTTCCTGGTTTCCTGTGTCTTTGTTCTTGATTGATTTAGATCATCACCAGCATTGCTATTTAGTGATTCCAGTGGATCTTTTCCAGTATATCAACTGCTTTTTTCAAAGCAATAGACCCAAGAGCTTTTTTCAAAGCTACGTTTTGTGCTGTTTTGTGCTGTTTTTTTCATTTGTGTTACTGTTTGATCCTGCAATCCTCCCTGTTCAGTTATATTTGCAAGAGATTTCAGAACACATTTTGCTGAGCTTTATAAAAGAGCTTTTCTAAAAGCTAAGTTTTGTTCATCTTGTGTTACTGTTAGATCTTGCAGGTTCGCTGTTCAGTGATATTTGATAGGCATCTCAGTTCAAATTTTGTTTAGTTTTCCCTAAAGAGCTTTTATAAAAGCTAAGTTTTGTGTTCAGTTTAGTTAAATTTTGTGTAGTAAGTGTACACACTGTTAGTGTACATTTATTTCATCTAGCTTAGCTTAGTGTGTGTTTAGTGTCTGTGTTTTGTGTTTAAAAAAAAAAAAAAGTTAGTGTTTGTTTAGTGCTTTTTTTTTTTTCTTTAATTTTGTAGTCCTTGTCTGGTGTACTACTTTTCTTATAGTTTAGTAGCTGTCTGTGTACGTCTTTGTCTGCGTGCCTGTCTTGTAAAAAAAACACAAAAACACATTTTGTTCACATTTTCCCCCCCAATAAAGTTTAACCCCCCCACACACATATCAGCAATTATGAGCGGCATCCGTGGCCGTGGCAGCAGGGGTAGGGGAGTTACTCCCAGTGCTGGATCGCTGCCAGCACGGGGTACCTCTCGTGCCCCTACTAGTGGTAGAGGATCGGGTGCAAGGGGAGTACGCCTGATCCGGGAGTTCTTCCCATCGGGCAGCCGCCCGATATTGCCATCTCAGGCTCAAGTAGTGGTGGACTACATGGGGCACAGCAGTGCCACTGAGTCGTCGGTCCCGACTCACAGTAGTACCACCATTACACCGTTGCCTGTACTACCCCCCCCCAGCCCCCAAGAGTCCAGCATCTTACTGTTCGACAGCGACAGTGATAGGGATCTCTTGGGGGAGGCCATGCATCAGGCAGACCTCCAGCTCTGTCCTGATGGTCAGGACCTTTTTGAAGGGATGGATGAGGAGGATGGGATACCTGCTGGCAGTATCCCAGAGACATCCCTTCAAACTGGTGCTGCTGTTTTGGTGCAGGAAACAGCAGCACCTAGTCAGACCCAGGCGTGGGTGAGGGGACAGCGGAGCCAGGCTAGAGGCTCCATGTCACGTGGTTCCCTCAGACCAACACATCTCAGCCCTTGGTCTGACATCTCTGGGGGCGAAGAGGGTGACCCATCATGGTTGCCATCTGACGCGTCGGCTCACTACGTCAGTGACGACGGGGAAGGTAGGCACCCTGGTGAAACGGTGCGCCAGGTCACCACCAGGGAGACCATCGTCAGGGTCTCCACTGGTGATGGCAGCAGGAGGTGTCAGGAGGAGGAGCAGCAGCAGCAGCAGCAGCAGCAGGCAGCTCCACCTGTGCGCACCGAATCCCAGCAGGTGCAAGTAAGCGTCACCCCATCTGACAGGAGGGCGGTGCTGAAGTCACCTGTCTGGAATTTCTTTACCCTGGTGGCAGACAACCCTACCGTGGCCATCTGCCGGATTTGTAAAGTGAGGGTGAAGAGAGGGAAGTGTTTGGCTCGGGTGGGTACCACAGCCCTGAACCAGCACCTGAGGATAAACCACTGGGCGTTGTATGACGAGATGAAGCGTGGTGGTGGTAGCAGCGCCACCACCACAAGTGAGCAGGGTACAGCAGCCCCTGCCACATCTTCATCTGTTTCCAGCAGGTCATGCCCCCCCGCTCCCTCTAGTAGAGGTACTGGTACCGGCAGCCAGACCTCTACTTCCACAGCACCCTCCACGTCTGTGTCCCGCACTGCCGTCCGGCGCCAGGCGTCGATTTCAGACGCCTTTGACCGCACCACTCCCTTCCCCCCTGGAGACCGACGTGTGCGTTCCCTCAATGGGCTCCTGGCAAGGGTTATTGCCCAACATCTGCTGCCCTTCAACATAGTTGACAGCAACCCCTTCAGGCAGATGTTGGAGCAGGCCCAACCCCAATGGCGTGTCCCCAGCCGCCATTTCTTTGCCAGGACTGGTGTCCCTGCCCTACACCAGCACATTGTGCAGAATGTAACCCTGTCGCTGGATCACGCTGTCAGCGACAGGGTTCATCTGACAATGGATGGCTGGACCAGCAGGCATGGGCAGGGACGCTACATCAGCTTCACGGCCCATTGGGTTTCCCTCCGAGGCGTCGGTGAGGGATCGTCGGCAACCGATCTTGTGGTGCCGCCCCGGGGTGTCCAGGGGAGAACTGCTGGTCTCCCTCAAGCCACTGTCTCCGCAGCTGCTGAGCCTCCCAGCAAGCGCCCCCGTAGCTACTCAAGTGTGGGGCACGTGCGCTGTCAGGCCGTGCTCCAGCTTGTTAGTTTAGGGGACCGGAGACACACTGCAGAAGAAGTGCTGAAAGCACTTCAAGCTCAGGTCCAGAAGTGGCTGACACCCCGAAGGCTCCAGCCAGGTATGGTTGTCTGCGATAACGGCAGCAACCTACTCGCCGCCCTCCATGCTGGCAGTCTGACGCACGTGCCCTGTCTGGCACATGTCCTCAACCTGGTGGTGCAGAAGTTCCTGCGCACTTATCCAGGGTTGAGTGACATTGTGGCAAAGGCGCGTAGGATTGCCAGCCACTTCAGGCGCTCCCCAACCGCTACCGCGTCCCTGTCCAAATTGCAGCGGAAGTACAATCTGCCCCTTCACAGGCTGATTGTGGACAGTGTGACGCGGTGGAACTCCACCCTCCACATGCTGAAGAGGTTGTGGGAGCAGCAAAGGGCGGTGAGGGAGTACCTGATGGAACTAGGCACTCAGAGGGCTTCACCACAACTCCCTTTCATCGCCTGTGCGCAGTGGGGGCAGATAAACCAGGTCTGCCAAGTGTTGTCCTCCTTCGAGCAGGCGACCAAGATGGTCAGCAGTGAGCAAATTGGCCTCAATAGCGTGCTGCCAATACTGTTCATGCTGGAGAGGACACTAGATCGCCTGCTCGAGGCTGGGGAGAGTGCCTTGGTGGAGCAGGAGGAGTCAGCAATGCTCCACCGAGACCAGGGCCAGGACCAGGAGGAGGAGGAGGAGGAGGAGGATGATGATGAAGAGGAGGAGGAGGTGGTTGCTGGTGTCGTCCCGGAGTCAGGGCCTGGTCAGGAGGGAGAGCCGGTGTTGGGGGCACCGATAGTCCGGGGGTTGGGCATGTCTGAGTTTGACCAGCAGCGCCTCAGGGAAGAAGAGTCGCACCTCATTCACCTGGCCAGCATTGAGGAGTCACAGCGGGCTGTGCTCTTCCCCATGGCTGCCCACATGCTCAGATGCCTCAGGAGGGACCCCCGGGTTAAGACCATCAAGACGAGGGATGATTTCTGGATGGCCACCCTTTTGGATCCCAGGTGCAAGGGGAAACTGGAGCAGTTCATCCCAGCCAGCCGGAGGCAGCACCGGATGGAGGAACTGCAGGCAGCCATTGTCAGACGGTTGGAGCAGGCAACTCCCCGGCCTCCAGTTGTCCCCCCTCATCTCACCCAGCAGGTGGCTGCACCCAGCTGCAGCCGAGCAGGGGACCTAATGGAAGAGATGAGGATGTTCTTCCAAACCGAGCGACCCAGTACCACCACCAGCAGCAGCAGCAGCAGTCACCACCAGCGGCTGGCCCACATGGTGGCAGACTACATGGCGTCCGTCGGTGCTTCTGACAGTATGAGCACCGACGACCCCATGGAGTACTGGGTTGCCAGATTGGACACCTGCCGCGAGCTCGCTCAGTATGCGCTGGAGTTATTGTCTTGCCCCCCCTCCAGCGTACTATCTGAGCGGACATTCAGCGCGGCAGGTGGGGTGGTCACGGACAAGAGGACCCGTCTGTCCACGGAGTCCGTGGACAGACTCACATTCATAAAGATGAATGAGTCCTGGATCGGCGGTGACTTTCTGGCACCCGTCGTCGGTTCAGGGCGCTGAAGGGTCCCTTGCCATGCATTCCCTGATGAAGCCCCGGACCTGATGTATTTACAGTGCTGAATATAACTATTTCAACATCAGAGAAAATCAATGTTAATATTTGGTACAGTAGGCTTTCTTTGCAATTACAGCGGTCAAACATTTCTTGTAGTTTTACACCAGCTTTGCACACACTGGAGGAGGGATTTTGGCCCACTCCTCCACACAGATCTTCTCTACATCAGTCATGTTTCTGGGCTATCGCTGAGAAACACGGAGTTTGAGCTCCCTCCAAAGATTCTCTATTGGGTTTAGGTCTGGAGACTGGCTAGGCCACGCCAGAACCTTGATATGCTCCTTACAGAGCCAATCCTTGGTTATCCTGGCTGTGTGCTTTGGGTCATTGTCATGTTGGAAGACCCAGCCTCGACCCATCTTCAAAGCTCTAACTCAGGGAAGGAGGTTGTTGCCCAAAATCTTGCAATACATGGCCCCGGTCATCCTCTCCTTAATACAGTGCAGTCACCCTGTCCCATGTGCAGAAAAACACCACCAAAGCATGATGCTACCACCCCCATGCTTCACATTAGGGATGGCGTTCTTGGCATGGTACTCATCATTATTCTTCCTCCGAACACGGTTAGTGAAATTATGATCAAAAAATTATATTATAGTCTCATCTGACCACATGATTTTCTCCCATGACTCCTTTGGATCAGTCAAGACAATTATGTCAGCAGTTATTTCACACCCTATATACTCTTATTAAGACTGCTGTACATCATGGCAACTCCTGCCCATGTGATATGACTCTGTATCAACTACTACTGTTAATACTACTACTGCTGCTTCTGCTGCTGCTGCTGCCCAGTCAAGACACCTATGTCAGCAGTTATTTGACACTCTATATACTCCTATTCCTACTGCTGTTCATCATGGCACCTCCTGCCCATGTGATATGACTCTGTATCAACTACTACTGTTAATACTACTGCTGCTTCTGCTGCTGCTGCCCAGTCAATACACCTATGTCAGCAGTTATTTGACACTCTATATACTCCTATTCCTACTGCTGTTCATGATGGCACCTCCTGCCCATGTGATATGACTCTGTATCAACTACTACTGTTAATACTACTGCTGCTTCTGCTGCTGCTGCCCAGTCAAGACACCTATGTCAGCAGTTATTTGACACTCTATATACTCCTATTCCTACTGCTGTTCATGATGGCACCTCCTGCCCATGTGATATGACTCTGTATCAACTACTACTGTTAATACTACTGCTGCTTCTGCTGCTGCTGCCCAGTCAAGACACCTATGTCAGCAGTTATTTGACACTCTATATACTCCTATTCCTACTGCTGTTCATCATGGCACCTCCTGCCCATGTGATATGACTCTGTATCAACTACTACTGTTAATACTACTGCTGCTGCTTCTGCTGCTGCTGCTGCCCAGTCAAGACACCTATGTCAGCAGTTATTTGACACTCTATATACTCCTATTCCTACTGCTGTTCATCATGGCACCTCCTGCCCATGTGATATGACTCTGTATCAACTACTACTGTTAATACTACTGCTGCTGCTTCTGCTGCTGCTGCTGCCCAGTCAAGACACCTATGTCAGCAGTTATTTGACACTCTATATACTCCTATTCCTACTGCTGTTCATGATGGCACCTCCTGCCCATGTGATATGACTCTGTATCAACTACTACTGTTAATACTACTGCTGCTTCTGCTGCTGCTGCCCAGTCAAGACACCTATGTCAGCAGTTATTTGACACTCTATATACTCCTATTCCTACTGCTGTTCATCATGGCACCTCCTGCCCATGTGATATGACTCTGTATCAACTACTACTGTTAATACTACTGCTGCTGCTTCTGCTGCTGCTGCTGCCCAGTCAAGACACCTATGTCAGCAGTTATTTGACACTCTATATACTCCTATTCCTACTGCTGTTCATGATGGCACCTCCTGCCCATGTGATATGACTCTGTATCAACTACTACTGTTAATACTACTGCTGCTTCTGCTGCTGCTGCCCAGTCAAGACACCTATGTCAGCAGTTATTTGACACTCTATATACTCCTATTCCTACTGCTGTTCATCATGGCACCTCCTGCCCATGTGATATGACTCTGTATCAACTACTACTGTTAATACTACTGCTGCTTCTGCTGCTGCTGCCCAGTCAAGACACCTATGTCAGCAGTTATTTGACACTCTATATACTCCTATTCCTACTGCTGTTCATGATGGCACCTCCTGCCCATGTGATATGACTCTGTATCAACTACTACTGTTAATACTACTGCTGCTTCTGCTGCTGCTGCCCAGTCAAGACACCTATGTCAGCAGTTATTTGACACTCTATATACTCCTATTCCTACTGCTGTTCATCATGGCACCTCCTGCCCATGTGATATGACTCTGTATCAACTACTACTGTTAATACTACTGCTGCTTCTGCTGCTGCTGCCCAGTCAATACACCTATGTCAGCAGTTATTTGACACTCTATATACTCCTATTCCTACTGCTGTTCATCATGGCACCTCCTGCCCATGTGATATGACTCTGTATCAACTACTACTGTTAATACTACTGCTGCTTCTGCTGCTGCTGCCCAGTCAATACACCTATGTCAGCAGTTATTTGACACTCTATATACTCCTATTCCTACTGCTGTTCATGATGGCACCTCCTGCCCATGTGATATGACTCTGTATCAACTACTACTGTTAATACTACTGCTGCTTCTGCTGCTGCTGCCCAGTCAAGACACCTATGTCAGCAGTTATTTGACACTCTATATACTCCTATTCCTACTGCTGTTCATGATGGCACCTCCTGCCCATGTGATATGACTCTGTATCAACTACTACTGTTAATACTACTGCTGCTTCTGCTGCTGCTGCCCAGTCAAGACACCTATGTCAGCAGTTATTTGACACTCTATATACTCCTATTCCTACTGCTGTTCATCATGGCACCTCCTGCCCATGTGATATGACTCTGTATCAACTACTACTGTTAATACTACTGCTGCTGCTTCTGCTGCTGCTGCTGCCCAGTCAAGACACCTATGTCAGCAGTTATTTGACACTCTATATACTCCTATTCCTACTGCTGTTCATCATGGCACCTCCTGCCCATGTGATATGACTCTGTATCAACTACTACTGTTAATACTACTGCTGCTGCTTCTGCTGCTGCTGCTGCCCAGTCAAGACACCTATGTCAGCAGTTATTTGACACTCTATATACTCCTATTCCTACTGCTGTTCATGATGGCACCTCCTGCCCATGTGATATGACTCTGTATCAACTACTACTGTTAATACTACTGCTGCTTCTGCTGCTGCTGCCCAGTCAAGACACCTATGTCAGCAGTTATTTGACACTCTATATACTCCTATTCCTACTGCTGTTCATCATGGCACCTCCTGCCCATGTGATATGACTCTGTATCAACTACTACTGTTAATACTACTGCTGCTTCTGCTGCTGCTGCCCAGTCAAGACACCTATGTCAGCAGTTATTTGACACTCTATATACTCCTATTCCTACTGCTGTTCATGATGGCACCTCCTGCCCATGTGATATGACTCTGTATCAACTACTACTGTTAATACTACTGCTGCTTCTGCTGCTGCTGCCCAGTCAAGACACCTATGTCAGCAGTTATTTGACACTCTATATACTCCTATTCCTACTGCTGTTCATCATGGCACCTCCTGCCCATGTGATATGACTCTGTATCAACTACTACTGTTAATACTACTGCTGCTGCTTCTGCTGCTGCTGCTGCCCAGTCAAGACACCTATGTCAGCAGTTATTTGACACTCTATATACTCCTATTCCTACTGCTGTTCATCATGGCACCTCCTGCCCATGTGATATGACTCTGTATCAACTACTACTGTTAATACTACTGCTGCTGCTTCTGCTGCTGCTGCTGCCCAGTCAAGACACCTATGTCAGCAGTTATTTGACACTCTATATACTCCTATTCTTACTGCTGTTCATGATGGCACCTCCTGCCCATGTGATATGACTCTGTATCAACTACTACTGTTAATACTACTGCTGCTTCTGCTGCTGCTGCCCAGTCAAGACACCTATGTCAGCAGTTATTTGACACTCTATATACTCCTATTCCTACTGCTGTTCATCATGGCACCTCCTGCCCATGTGATATGACTCTGTATCAACTACTACTGTTAATACTACTGCTGCTTCTGCTGCTGCTGCCCAGTCAATACACCTATGTCAGCAGTTATTTGACACTCTATATACTCCTATTCCTACTGCTGTTCATGATGGCACCTCCTGCCCATGTGATATGACTCTGTATCAACTACTACTGTTAATACTACTACTGCTGCTTCTGCTGCCCAGTCAAGACACCTATGTCAGCAGTTATTTCACACCCTATATACTCTTATTAAGACTGCTGTTCATCATGGCACCTCTTGCCCGAGTGATTTGACACTGTATTGTCAATGTCTACTACTACTATTACAGCTCAGTCAAGACACCTGTGTCCCAATTTTTTGGTACACTATTGACTACTATGACCACTACTGATGCTGTAAAGTATTCCCCAAGTGTTTTTATGCTATGTATTACTATTACCACTACTGCTTGTAAATCATGCCTGTGTGATACTTAGTGGGAATGCTTTAATAAGCATTCCTAGTATGGATACCCGTAAATGTATTAATCTTAATTAGTGTGAATGCTTTAATAAACATTTCCAGTATTGATATCCGTAAATTTAGTAATCTTATTATTCCTTAAGTTTTTTGGTTCTGCGTAACTTCGGCATACTTTCAACTATTGAGACCATTCAACTGTAAAAATGTTCGTCTCGTTCAGCTAATGATGGGACTTCTTCAAGTTTTTTTCTACTTTTTACACTTTTATAAATTTTAAGCTTTTAGACCCTTTTTTTAAACATTGAAGTCAATGAGAACATCCTTTTCCCCTTTGAATTCACATGCCATGCCAAAAGTTTCAGCTACTTCATACTTTCACTTACAGACACTGAAAAAACTTTAAAGCGGTCACAAAATATTTAGCTATCCGGCTATGACTTTTCAAATCGTTATCGTTTACAATTTTTTGGTGAAAACGCAATTTACGTTTTGCGAATTTTTCACAAAAATGCAATAGGTTATAATGTAATCCTATGGAGGGGATTTAGAGTCTGTCAGGTGACCTTAACATTGGAGATCTTTGTAATTAAAAATATCTTTACAAAAAGGGGAAACAAATTGGTCTCACGCCCACAAGATCTACTTTTCATACACAATTTTTAGATCAAAACGTAGCTATGCTTGTCTGGTTTATGGCAATGTGACCAATTCTGCGATACGTATTTTAGTTTTAATTATTGGAGCAACAGCCAGAAATTATGTCTCATAGACTCTCATGTGAAATTATCTAAAAAATGTTGCTGCAGAACTCACAAAGACGCTCTTTTCTAAATCGCAGAAATGGCCACATTTTTAAGTTTATCTACATAAATTTCATATCGATGCGTTTACAAGGGCCGTGTATTTCAAACGGTGTAGTCGTTGTATCAATTGCATGTACGTTTGAGGATTTATTAAGCTTTGTTTGGAGGCTTAAATCATGTATTAGATCTGTGAATTAAAAGCGTTTGTAATGTTATTTCTTTCCATAAATAACTTTCCTGACCTCAGTGCAATATTCCTCCTCACTGACCTGGGGGGGAGGGGAAACCTATTGAGGGGGGAGGGGCGACCAGGAAGTCAGCATACTCTATACTTTGCAGATAGAGAAAGAAGCTGTGTGTCCTAAAGATAGTGTAGTGGTTATGGTGAATGTCTTTGGCAAGGGGCTCACCAATTAAGCTATTCAGCATTCCCACTCGCATTTTCCTCAGGAAATGCATTGTCTAGTTATATTATATTTTAATACTCCTGCTGCTGCCTCCATGCTGAGTAAAGCTTCATGAGCTTTCTGGCACAGCGGATCCACCAACAGCCTCCGCTACAAGCTACCAGACCGGACTACCAGACCGGATCTAAACAGCAAGTGTAACTATAACAATGAACCTTATGTTAAACCCTGTTTTGCGGCATTTATACTGCAACCATTGGGCTGACTGCAAGAGCTCATCTGCATTCTCTCTCTTTCTTGCTCTCCCTCTCTCTCTCTTTGTATATATATATATATATATTGTTGCTTTTGTTATGTTCATTTTTCAACAGTTTATTTTGTGTTCGTCGTGTCTGTGTCGTGTGCTTTAGTTTGTCCTAGGTTAATGTTAAATAAAATAATAGTATAAAATGTTTTTGCTTATTATGAAGTTAAATGTGTTGATGTTGATTTGTTTGATGTGAAGTTAGATGTGTTGAAAAACCTACAACTCTATCTCAAAAAGAAATGAAACATTTCCAAAAAATAAGTTTTTTTAATACAAAAATAAATTTAAATATAGCTCTCAATCCGTTTTTGAATGCGGTGCATTTCCGCAATCTGACCCGATAGCTGCTGCTCTAGCAGAGCATTTTGTTGGTTGAGGTAGCTCATCTTACGCTGGTTCTGAAGGATCTTCTGGTGCGTCTTTTCAATGAGTATATTTTGCCTCTTCAGATCTCTTGATGCTTTTAGGATATAATAAAAAAACATTTGGATTTCAAATAACGTTACCAAATAAATAAATATTTTTTTTTGCTTATTAATCAATCATTATCATGTGTATACACTTGTTATGTGTCTAACACATCCCGGGAGTGCAGAATTATTAGGCAAATGAGTATTTGGACCACATCATCCTCTTTATGCATGTTGTCTTACTCCAAGCTGTATAGGCTCGAAAGCCTACTACAGATTAGGCATATTAGGTAATGTACATCTCTGTAATGAGAAGGTGTGTGGTCTAATGACATCAACACTCTATATCAGGTGTGCATAATTATTAGTCAATTTCCTTTTCTTTGGCAAAATTGGCCAAAAGAAGGATTTGACAGACTCTGAAAAGTCCAAAATAGAGAGATATCTAGCAGAGGGATGCAGCACTCTTAAAGTTGCAAAGCTTCTGAAGCGTGATCATCAAACAAAAGAAGCGTGTGGAAAAACAAAGGTGCAAAATAACTGCCCATGAACTGAGAAAAGTTAAGCGTGCAGCTGCCAAGATGCCACTTGCCACAAGATTGGCCATATTTCAGAGCTGCAACATCACTGGGGTGCCCAAAAGCACAAGGTGTGCAATACCCAGAGACATGGCCAAGGTAAGAAAGGCTGAAAGACGATGACCACTGAACAAGACACACAAGCTGCAACGTCAAGACTGTGCCAATAAATATCTCAAGAAAGATTTTTCTAAGGTTTTATGGACTGCTGAAATGAGAGTGAGTCTTGATGGGCCAGATGGAAGAGCCCGTGGCTGGATTGGTAAAGGGCAGGGAGCTCCAGTCCGACTCAGACGCCAGCAAGGTGGTGGTGGAGTACTGGTTTGGGCTGGTATCATCAAAGATGAGCTTGTGGGGCCTTTTCGGATTGAGGATGGAGTCAAGCTCAACTCCCAGTCCTACTGCCAGATTATGGAAGAGACCTTCTTCAAGCAGTGGTACAGGAAAAAGTCACCATCCTTCAAGAAAAACATGATTTTCATGCAGGACAATGCTCCATCACACGTGTCAAAGTACTCCACAGCGTGGCTGGCAAGAAAGGGTATTAAATAAAAAAAAGTAATGACATGGCCTCCTTGTTCACCTGATCTGAACCCCATTGAGAACCTGTGGTCCATCATCAAATGTGGGATTTACAAGGAGGGAAAACAGTACACCTCTCTGAACAGTGTCTGGCAGGCTGTGGTTGCTGCTGCACGCAATGTTGATGGTGAACAGATCAAAACACTGACAGAATCCATGGATGTCAGGCTTTTGAGTGTCCTTGCAAAGAAAGGTGGCTATATTGGTCACTGATTTGTTTTTGTTTTGTTTTTAAATGTCAGAAATGTGTATTTGTGAATGTTGAGATGTTATATTGGTTTCACTGTTAAAAATAAATCATTGAAATGGCTATCTATTTATTTTTTGGTTAAGTTGCCTAATAATTCTGCACAGTAATAGTAGTCACCTGCACACACAGATATCCCCCGAAAATAACTAACACTAAAAACAAACTAAAAACTACTTCCAAAAAAATTCAGCTTTGATATTAATGAGTTTTTGGGGTTCATTGAGAACATGGTTGTTGTTCAATAATAAAATGAATCCTCAAAAAATACAACTTGCCTAATAATTATGCACTACCTGTATACTTCTAGCATCAATACCATATTATGGTTATACAATCTGACAGGTGCGCTTTATATGTTGTCCATTTTTATATCTACATTTTGTTGTTGAAATGTTATTAATCATTGTGCACATATTTACCTTCCTGAATGAGGCTCACAGGACCGCTCTCTTCCTCCTGCTCTTCTGCTTGAGAAGTTGGGGTGGTGGGGGGGGGAAGCTCCTCAGCTTGCTCCTCAACAGGAGCTGGGGTTGGGGAGTGGGAGGGCCCTGGCTGCTCCTCCTCATCCATGTCCTCCTCTGCCGCATCCTCCTCTGCCGCATCCTCCTCCTCCTCCTCATCGGCCTGGCGCCTTCTGCGCTTGGCGCGGACAACTGGCATTGGAGCTCCTATAATAACACAATGTTCATATATTATAAAAATGTTTTCTAATGACGTATGCAAATTCTGTGTACTGTGCTGTATTGTATATGAATACAAATTGATTTATATAGACAGTTAACCAATGGGACAATGTTATATTAAAGGGTCTTGTGGGCACTACAGGGGACTGAGCGTGAGCTGGGATGCAACCATGTTAAAATGAGCTGTTTTTGTCTCCTTTGTTTTGTTCAGACCATCTCATGTTAAAAAAAGGGCCTGATGGAGCACACGGGATTACTATAACAACCCCACTCCTAACACAGGAATTTAGTGGTAATCTATATATATAAAACTCAACGTGTGTGTGTGCATAAATGTATGTATGTATGTATGTATGTATGTATGTTCCAGCATCACGTACAAACGGCTAAAGATATTTATATGAAACTTGGCACACAGGTTACTTATATGTCAGCCACAAACATAGGATAGGTGGTTTAAACCTTACCCACCCCCACTTGCCATGGTCGGGGTTTTTCTTTAAAGTCCCATGCAAAGCAATGGGAAAATTATGTTCCCACATAACTTCTGTGTTCCTGTCTGCTGCCCCATGTCTTTTTTCAACAGTACTATGAATACCTTGGCCGGTGGTGATATATGTTAGCACAACATGGCATCTTGGTTAACAACATCTGACCTTACATGAATTACATATGACCTTACATAACTGTCACCAAAGGAGCTGCGGTGGCTCCACGCGATTGCCACTGCACTGACAACTGATTCACCTCTGCAGCTAGGGGTTCGGATCCCGCTCTCGGCTACCTGTGAATTGAGTTTGGTGGTCTCAGCCCCGCCACTGGTGGGTGTGCTATGCGAGGTTGGGTTGGGAGGACCCCCTCACACCCGCCATTGCCAACCGGGGCATGGAGAAAGGTGGCAGATTGCCTCTGGGGGAGGCCTCCCAACTCCTGCAGGCCGGCTCCTCTCTCTTTCGAGTTCACGCACAAAATACACTTTTTTAAAAAAAAACATAACTGTCAACAATAACTTACCTGGATGATATTTAGCCCGAAGACGTCTGACATTACCCATTTGGCGCCTCTTGAGGTCAGACCACTTCTTAACAATGGCCTTGTGGTCATGTTGGCTGCCAAAGTCAGCGATTAGGGCGCTGACCACAGCCCTTTTCTGTGGCTGCCGCCGCAGGTCATCGTATCCTGTTTCCAGGAACTTCTGCAAGATGAAGAACAAAGTATATTGTAATACTTCTGTTGACAGCCTTATGGATATATGACGTAAATGTATGCTATTCAACAATTGGAAGCATTCTCGCCTTATTAATCAATGACAGGGGTAACATGAAAGATTTTATATCCTGCCATTTCGGTCGCCACCTTTTTTGCATAAATATAGCAGCCATTATCATTTGCATAATTATGAATATATTATTAACAACACAGGATACACGTATAGGGGAGATATGCGTTGCTAACTCTTTTCCCTGTCAGGAGCCTAACGCCCCGGGGGGTCAGAGACGGGACCTTTTTCGGAGGACCACTGACGTATGTACCAGTCGCAGTTTTTTGTGATGTCACTCTTTAGGTGTGTGCACATTTTTCACTGCATCCGGGTGGAGTTTTTGGGTTGTGTTTTGCACGCCACAGGCTTTTCAACAGGAAAAAAACAGCTGGAGGCAGAATGGTTGCAAAACACTACGTGTTTGTTACTTAACTCTGGGTTTCAAGACCAGTCCACCTCCAGCTGTTGCAAAACTACTACTCCCATCAGCCACGGTCTGTCAGTGCATGCTAAGAATTTTACTTTTGCTGCATTTAGGGTGCCACAGTTTAGAGACCCGTGCATAAAGGCCTGAAAAATGGGGGCCTGCAGAACTTACAATACTAGAAGTGCCAGCATTCCCAGGCATGCTGGAAGTTGTAGTTCTGCAACATCTAAAGGGCAATATGTATTCGAACGTCCTTGGGCCTTGAGGACACTGAAGTCAGGACGTTCGCATACGTCCTATGTCCAAAAAAATTTTAAATTCATTATGCTAAATAACAAGGAAAAGTGCCTAAATACACATTTGCCAACCAGGGTGTCTGCAGCTGTCCAGGCATGCTGGGACTTGTAGTTTTGTAAAAGCAGGAGACACATTTTTTGTGAAATACTAATATATGATCATATATACTAACTTTTAAACTAGACTTAAATGCTGGGCTGGGCTGGGACTTGTAGTTTTGTAAAAGCAGGAGACACATTTTTGGTTAAATACTAATATCTGATCATATATACTAACTTTTAAACTAGACTTAAATGCAGTTGAAGATGATGAAATAACAGTGGTCAAAATACTTACACAAATCAGCAACTTTTCCTCAGACTTAGTGAAATTGCTTCCAACCATGTTGCTGTGTGATTGCGCTGCGATCATAAGTTGGAAACTGGCAAGGCTCCAGGAAATGGTCGCGTGTTGTTCGCGTGTTGATTGCGCTGCTTGGACCGAGATGGGTCCATATGGCTTCGGCTGTATGGACCACAGTAACTCTTTTCCCTGTCAGGAGCCTAGGAGCCTAACGCCCCGGGGGGTCAGAGACGGGACCTTTTCGGAGGACCACTGATGTATGCAACCGTCGCAGTTTTTTGTGATGTCACTCTTTAGGTGTGTGCAAATTTTTCCTTGCACCGGGTGGAGTTTTTGGGTTGTGTTTTGCACGCCACAGGCTTTTCAA
Source organism: Rana temporaria (assembly GCF_905171775.1). Lineage (NCBI taxonomy): Eukaryota > Metazoa > Chordata > Amphibia > Anura > Ranidae > Rana > Rana temporaria. The sequence goes on from NC_053490.1 coordinate 195,645,248, forward strand.
CAGAAAATAACCAGCTGGAGGCAGAATGGTTGCAAAACACTACGGGTTTGTTACCTAACTCTGGGTTTCAAGACCAGTCCACCTCCAGCTGTTGCAAAACTACTACTCCCATCAGCCACGGTCTTTCAGTGCATGCTAAGAATTTTACTTTTGCTGCATCTAGGGTGCCACAGTTTAGAGACCCGTGCATAAAGGCCTGAAAAATGTGGGCCTGCAGAACTTACAATACTAGAAGTGCCAGCATTCCCAGGCATGCTGGAAGTTGTAGTTCTGCAACATCTAAAGGGCAATATGTATTCGAACGTCCTTGGGCCTTGAGGACACTGAAGTCAGGACGTTCGCATACGTCCTATGTCCAAAAAAATTTTAAATTCATTATGCTAAATAACAAGGAAAAGTGCCTAAATACACATTTGCCAACCAGGGTGTCTGCAGCTGTCCAGGCATGCTGGGACTTGTAGTTTTGTAAAAGCAGGAGACACATTTTTTGTGAAATACTAATATATGATCATATATACTAACTTTTAAACTAGACTTAAATGCTGGGCTGGGCTGGGACTTGTAGTTTTGTAAAAGCAGGAGACACATTTTTGGTTAAATACTAATATCTGATCATATATACTAACTTTTAAACTAGACTTAAATGCAGTTGAAGATGATGAAATAACAGTGGTCAAAATACTTACACAAATCAGCAACTTTTCCTCAGACTTAGTGAAATTGCTTCCAACCATGTTGCTGTGTGATTGCGCTGCGATCATAAGTTGGAAACTGGCAAGGCTCCAGGAAATGGTCGCGTGTTGTTCGCGTGTTGATTGCGCTGCTTGGACCGAGATGGGTCCATATGGCTTCGGCTGTATGGACCACAGTAACTCTTTTCCCTGTCAGGAGCCTAGGAGCCTAACGCCCCGGGGGGTCAGAGACGGGACCTTTTCGGAGGACCACTGACGTATGCAACCGTCGCAGTTTTTTGTGATGTCACTCTTTAGGTGTGTGCAAATTTTTCCTTGCACCGGGTGGAGTTTTTGGGTTGTGTTTTGCACGCCACAGGCTTTTCAACAGAAAATAACCAGCTGGAGGCAGAATGGTTGCAAAACACTACGGGTTTGTTACCTAACTCTGGGTTTCAAGACCAGTCCACCTCCAGCTGTTGCAAAACTACTACTCCCATCAGCCACGGTCTTTCAGTGCATGCTAAGAATTTTACTTTTGCTGCATCTAGGGTGCCACAGTTTAGAGACCCGTGCATAAAGGCCTGAAAAATGTGGGCCTGCAGAACTTACAATACTAGAAGTGCCAGCATTCCCAGGCATGCTGGAAGTTGTAGTTCTGCAACATCTAAAGGGCAATATGTATTCGAACGTCCTTGGGCCTTGAGGACACTGAAGTCAGGACGTTCGCATACGTCCTATGTCCAAAAAAATTTTAAATTCATTATGCTAAATAACAAGGAAAAGTGCCTAAATACACATTTGCCAACCAGGGTGTCTGCAGCTGTCCAGGCATGCTGGGACTTGTAGTTTTGTAAAAGCAGGAGACACATTTTTGGTTAAATACTAATATCTGATCATATATACTAACTTTTAAACTAGACTTAAATGCAGTTGAAGATGATGAAATAACAGTGGTCAAAATACTTACACAAATCAGCAACTTTTCCTCAGACTTTGAGAAATTGCTTCCCACCATGTTGCTGTAATATTGGGAAACTGGCAAGGCTCCAGGAAATGGTCGCGTGTTGTTCGCGCAATTGCGCATGCGCGATCGAAAAATCGCAATCGCAATATGTATTTTGGTTAAAATATCATACATATTCGATTTCAGAGTGCTGCTACAGCAGTTTTCGAAATATCTGCAATAAATTTCGCATTCGCATGTTGCGATATTTCGATAAAATATCAGGAATATTCTGAGCCAATCAGAGCGCTCCTCCAGCATATCTCGAAATTGCGCAATAAATATCGCATTCGCATGTTGCGATATTTCGATAAAATATCAGGAATATTCTGAGCCAATCAGAGCGCTCCTCCAGCATATCTCGAAATTGCGCAATAAATATCGCATTCGCATGTTGCGATATTTCGATAAAATATCACGAATATTCTGAGCCAATCAGAGCGCTCCTCCAGCATATCTCGAAATTGCGCAATAAATATCGCATTCGCATGTTGCGATATTTCGATAAAATATCACGAATATTCTGAGCCAATCAGAGCGCTCCTCCAGCATATCTCGAAATTGCGCAATAAATATCGCATTCGCATGTTGCGATATTTCGATAAAATATCACGAATATTCTAAGCCAATCAGAGCGCTCCTACCGCAGTTATTAAAAAAATCGCAATTATTTTCGCATTCGCAATAGCGAAAAATCGCATTCAATTAATTTCGATAAAATATCACGAATATTCGAATTTAGCGAATATATCTCGAATATTCGAATATATATTCGAGATATATCGCGAAATCGAATATGGCATATTCTGCTCAACACTACTGATGACAGCTTACTGATGTATTGCTTCAAAAATCAGTCCGTCCCTTACATGTTACACCACGTCACGTGGCTTCATCAGAGGTGCACCAGGTATTTTCACTGAAGGTCAATGTACAGTGGTAATTCCACTAAAAACTAATTTTAACAATCTGTCAACCTGCTGGGTACTGTGGAAGGAGGACATCAAGTAGATGGGAGGGAGATCAGAATGGCTATAGGGCCATTTCACACACTTTTAGGCTAGGTTCACACTGCTGCGATAGGATTACAATCTGACTTTCAGTGTGATTATGTAGTGTTACTTGGGTGGATCTTGGATGCAACTTTTATACGGTTTGTATAATCTATGGGGCCAAAATCACATTGGAATTGCACCAAAGTAATGCAGGAACCTTCTCCAAAATTGCTCAGTGCTGAGTCTCATTGATGTGAAAGCACACAATTAAAAACAATGTAATTTAACTATGATGCGTTTCAGTGCAACCCAAGTCATATCTGAAATCGCACTAGTGTGAACCAGGCCTTAGAAACAGCTCTGTATTTATACTTGATATAGCATAATCTGGTCTCACCGTTCCAACTTACTTTACATGTACAGTAAATGAAACCTGTACATATAAGGAACCGCCAACTACAAAACACATCACATGGACAACTATCATCCATTCCTGTCTAATCCCAACTCACGCTAATCCAACATTTCCACGAGGCGGGCTGAGAGGGAGGAGTCTGGAGATGGCGCGGTCAGAGTGGAGGAGTAGCTAGACACGCCGCTCGCTCCTCGGCCCTGCTCTGAGCATACGCTAGGACCGGAGATGTTTGCGAGCCGGATCCCTCGCTCCCTCCACTAGGGCATCCTCCTTTCCTCCCCTTTCCTCCGTCCCCCCTCCCGGATCGAAGCCCGTGCTTGGAGCGGGCTTGCATCGCCCTCAAACGGGTCTCCCAGATTCGTCACTACGTGGTCACGTGGGCGGAGTGGCTCCCCTGGTTACCCTGGATGGATGCGCTGCAGCGGTGTGTGGTCGCGATAGGACGGCGCATTGGGACGGCGTGCCGAGCAGGGGGAGGGGGTGGTAGAGGCGAGTGAGGGCCGGAGCCCTCCCCTGTAGCGTCAGCTGTGCGGTGGATTCTTTCCCCCCCGGAGCGTGCAGGCGGCTGTGCGCCGCTCCGTGAGAGGGGGCTGAGGGAGGGGGAGATACAACGCCAGCCCTGCAACCCAAAAGAAAGATCACAGGCTGCCATCAATAGTCTGTCCAGAGACAAGCTGAAACAAGGTGAAACCCATTGTAGCAACTATTTTGCTTTTTTTCTGTGATAACGCTGCCAGACTGGTGAGTACATTTTTCAGCTTATTACACCCATCAGGATGGTGAGTACCAGTCTTCATTTAAGATTCATTTAAGATTCAAGAACTAAGAAAAAAAAAAAAGGAAATATATATCCATGGGACAATGTTGCTGAGGAGAATGGCTACTGAAAGTGACTGACGCAACATAAGGGATACAAGCTCATTAATGAATTATATGTGTTTGTAAAGAAGCCGGTAATTTTATAGTTCTTTTAGCAGCTCCCCCTTGACATTTCCCCTCTCCTTATTGGGATTTATTGGGATTAATTAAAGTATAGGGAGAGTTTTTTTTTTTTCTCTCTCCCCCTTTTTTTTTTTTTTTTTTTTTTTTTTTTCCCCAACAGTATACACGCAATCCATATTGAATTCTGTCTATAAGATACTTTATAAGATAAGATACTTTAGTATCCACAGTATACAGATGAGTTGGACAGAGAACGGGACTAAAAATCGATGGATATAATGGTAAAAGTACAGTACATAGTGTAATTAACCATACTATAGAGCCCTGAAACCGGTAAAAGAAGGTCTTCAAGATTGACGGGCACTTGAGACTAACAGAAGGCGGGGTCAGTATACGTGTTTGGTGCGCCGAATATCTCTAATCCATAGCCATAGCCAAAGAGTAGAAATACTATAGCAACTTTAAGCTCGGATATTAGAAACTCCAAAAGGTATTGTCTTGTGTAGTATACATCCCCCACAAGTGTAAAACGGACTTTCTATAGAATCCCGGTAAAGTGTCGCAGTTACAACTCAGGAGCGGCGAGAAGCACGGGTAAACATTCAGGACTATTGCAGGACCAAGAGGGGTGAAGGATGACCACAAGGGGAAAAGGAGTGAGAGGCGGGGCAATCCCAAAGGCCCCCCGCTTAAGTCAAAGTCCAGGCCCGATGTGCAAATTTGTGACCCACGGGACAAACGGGGATAATCAGCATATAGAAAAATCAACAACCACCAGAGGAGCCCAAGTGGAGAGGGAGAAAAAAAAGGAAAAGAAAAAGGGGGTCGCTTATATTTTGGCGGACCCAGAAACACTCTCGGAGTCACTCCTAGAGAGTAGAATAGATCAAGATAGAGAAATAGATAAAGATAAAGAAATAGACCTTGAACAAAGAAATAAGGAGGAAACGCAGGACATGACACGTCTCCCAACAAAAAGGGAAATGGAAGGAATGTTTGCGTCACTAGAAAGATCACTCAAATCGCAAATGGAAAGAATGGAGAGAAACATGGGGTATATTCTGGAAAGAGTGGAAGAAGTGGAAAAAAAAGTCGATCATAATGCAATCTCCGTTAAAAAACTAGAGGATGAAATAAAAGCATTAAAAACAAACCAGCGAGAACAGGCATATAAATTAGAAGATCAAGAAAACAGGGATAGAAGGAAGAACATAAGGATACGTGGAATCCCAGAAACGACACAAGATGAGGATCTCTCAGAAATAATAAGGAAGATCTGTAATCCAATATTAGAGAGAGAAATAACTTCTCCACTAAAAATAGAACGAGCACATAGGATAAGACGCCCTAGAGAGAGAGTACAGGACTACCCAAGGGATATTATTGTTCGATTTGAAAGCTGGGAAGAGAAAAACCAACTATGGAGAAAACTGAGAGGGAAGCCGCCATTAGAATACGACCAACATATTATTCAAATATACCAAGACCTGTCACAAGAGACGTTAAAAAGAAGAAGAAGCTTAAAACCCCTGTTAGGAACCTTACAGGAACATGGTATACAATACAATTGGGGATTCCCAGCCTGCCTAATAGGCAGGAAAAACGGTATCTCTGCAAGATTAAGGTTCTTAGAGGAAGTTCCAGAGTTTTGTCAGCGACTGGATATCCCAATACCATCTAAAAAAGATTAACAATGTTGAAGTGACGGCGGGGGGGGGGGGGGGGGGGGGGGTGTGGGGGGGGGGGAGAGGGGGATGGGGAGGCATAAATATAGTAAGCAACAGGAGTGGGGTTGAGGAGAGGGAGGACCTGGAGAGTACTCCTTCCCCAGTCTCCCATGTATGGGAGATAGGAGACCGGGCTAACATAGAATTCCACCTCAGCCGGAGGAGCAAAAGAGCGCCTGGAGCGCCAAACAAGAAAAGCTCCAATATGACCAAAGGGTCAAGGATCAACCAAAGGGAAGGGGGGAGGAGGGAGGGGATGAGAAAGCCCCAAATAAAGATCATAGGGGCAAGGTATGAGAGGGGGGGGTGGAGGGGGGAGGAGGGGAGGGAGGGCGGGAGAAGGGGTTAGGGTGGGGGAGGGGAGGAGAAGATTAGGGAAAGGGACCCAGATCTGTGTGTCATGCAATAAGGAAAAACAAATGCACTCGAGAAAAGTACAGGGGAAAAAAAAAAAGAGGAAAATATGACAAATATAAATTTCTTAACTTATAATGTAAGAGGTCTCAACTGCCCGGAAAAAAGGCATATGGTATTAAGAGAGGTTGAAAGGTACTCAGCGGAAATAGTTTTTTTGCAAGAGACTCACATAACATTGGACTCTAGTGTTAGACTGTATTCTCGGGCAGTCCCCACCTGGTACTATGGGGATTCTCCAAAGAAGAGAGCCAAAGGGGTCGCCATAGGAATAGGGAAGAACATCTCCTTCATAGTAGAAGATAGGAAAGTGGACCCGGAAGGCCGTTATTTGTTTTTAAAAGGAATACTCCAAGGGAAAAAATATACGTTAGCAAATATATATTGCCCAAACAGCCAACCACATAAATACCTGAGGGGGATTTTGAATGCTTTAATGGATTTTAGACTTGGACATGTAATACTCGCAGGAGACCTCAATCTTTCAATGGACTATCAACTAGATAGTACGTCTGGGGCACAGAGGCGAAATATTAAACAGCTAAGAATATTAGAGAAAAAAATCCACAGTCACTGTTTAATAGATCCTTGGAGAATAACATATCCAAATAAAAGGGACTACACCTATTTCTCTTCCGTGCATGGAACATACTCAAGACTGGACTATATAATGGTAGACCACGAGTTACTGGAAGAGGTAGTTAAAACTTCAATAGGGGTAACTACAATTTCAGACCATGCTCCGGTAATAGTAAAAATCAGATTCAAAGAGATAGAGCAAAGAAAAGGATCATGGAACTTAAATGAAGAACTTTTAGAGGACAGCGAGGTAAATAACATAGTGAGAACTGATTTGGAGCAATACTTCACCCTCAATAATACACCTGAAGTAAGGGTAGCCACTGTATGGGAGGCCCACAAGGCATACATTAGAGGGAAACTAATCTCGATAGGAGCAGGGAAAAAAAAAATAAGAAAATTAAACATGGAAAAATTAACAACTGAGCTATTTGAATTGGAGCAAACACATAAAGAGCGAGGAGAAAATGAAATTTATCAAGAAATTGTTGCAAAGAGGGCCCAGCTCAGAGATTTAATGAAGGTTGAAACAAGGGACATATTCAAAAACGTTAGAAAAGAGAGGTATAAATGGGGGAACAAACCAGGGAAATATTTAGCAAGAATATCCAGGGAAAAAAAAAAGAAAAACTACATAGAAAAAATAAAAAACCAAGACGGCCAAATGAAATATAGGACGTCTGAAATTGCTGAGTCCTTTCGGACTTTTTACAGCTCACTATACGCAATAAGAATAAACGAAACTCAAGAGCAGGAAAATATTAGAAAAAAGAAAATTAGGGAATACCTAGAAGAAGTGAAATTACCCAAAATCTCTCAAAACGACATTGAATCCCTGGAGGCTCCAATAACTCAAGACGAGGTATATGGAGCTTTCCAGGAAACACCGGGTGGTAAGAGCCCAGGCCCGGATGGTTTGCCGATCATATATTACAAAAAATTTAAAGAACTCTTGGTCCCAGAGATGTGTAATTATTTTAATAAAATAGGGGAGGAAGAGGAAATAAGAAAAGAATCCCTATTGGCAAATATTACTATTATCCCTAAAACAGGAAAAGATGGAACTCTGTGTTCTAACTATCGACCAATCGCATTGCTAAATGCAGACTTGAAGGTATATGCGAAAATATTAGCAACCAGGATAAAAAGTTTAATGCCGCAATTAATAAACACAGACCAGGCAGGTTTCGTAACAGGCAGAGAGGGAAGAGACAATAGCATAAGGACCCTGCTGTTAATGCAACAGGATCCAAAAAAGAAACCCCCAGTCGTACTCATGTCGCTAGATGCCGAAAAAGCATTCGACAGAGTCGACTGGGGGTTTATGATGGAAACCCTACAAAGTATAGGCCTAGGACCAAGGTTCATGAAATGGGTAAAGAATCTATATAGCCACCCGACGGCAAGGGTGAAGGTCAACGGGGGTATGTCGTCTGTGTTCGAAATGAAAAACGGAACCAGACAGGGGTGCCCACTCTCACCTCTCCTATATGTAATAGCTCTGGAACCTTTGTTAGCAAAAATCCGGGAAAACCCGGAAATAGGGGGGGTGAGAGTGGGAGATGAAGAACACAAGGTGGCGGCTTACGCAGACGACATACTCCTATATCTGACCAAACCTAGGGTATCCCTCCCAAATATCATAAAGGAAATAAAAAGATACGGTGAACTTTCAAATTTTAAAATAAACCCGATAAAAACAGTTATTTTGAATCTGGGGATAGATAAAAAAGAAGCTGAAGAACTACAGAAAGAGTTCCCATTTACATGGGAAAAAGAAGCTATAACGTATTTAGGAATAAAAATTACATCAAGATTTGAAAAACTATACTCGGTTAATTTTGTCCCCCTAATTAATGAAATTAACCAAGACCTGAAAAATCTTGCAAAAAAACACATTTCTTGGATAGGTAAGATCAATGCGTTTAAAATGATGATATTACCGAAGATTATATATAAACTTCAAATGCTCCCAATAAAAATACCGCAAAGTTTTTTTAAAGTAATCAAAACAGTAATCTTAAAATACATATGGACAGGTAAAAAGGCTAGATTAAGTTACTCATTGTTGAGCATGAAAAAAAAAGGAGGGGGGTTGGGGCTCCCTGATATAAAAAGATATTACTCTGCTGTTAATTTAGCTAGGTTGGTTGAATGGTCAAATATATACACAAAAAAAAAATGGGTTCGAATGGAAGAAATATTAAGTAGCACACAATTAAATAGAAATGTATGGATACCACCTAAAATGAGGGAATTGGGCACAAATACACATAGTATTACAAGGAATGTACTCAGAATATGGGACACAATATTTAGACGGGAAAAATGGGAGTATAACTCTCCATTGATTCCTTTAGTAGGCACAAATTTCTTTCCACCAGGAAATGGAACACGTTTTGGAAAGCTACTGGGGGAAAAAAAATTAAAAGATATAGTCACACGGGGGAAAATTAAATTAAGACAAGATATAAAGATAGGAGAAGGGGAACACATGATGAGTGAATGGGAGTATATGCAGTTAAAACACTTTGTGAGCACATTACCACAACCAATTAGGGAAGACAAGACACTACACCCAATAGAAAAAATTTGTAATATGGGTAAGCCCCTGACACACGGCATATCAAAGGCATACGGGATATTAACGGAGCTCGATTCCCAGGAAACTCTCCCCTTTGTAGAAAAATGGGAAAACGACTTGGGTAAAAGGATTGATAAACAACAAATGATAGGTGCAGTATACAATCATGCCTCTGACAACATCACCATCGAAGCAAACTACAAATGTATGGTCCGATGGCACTTGACCCCATCGAGAATGAGCAAGATCCACCCAAATAACTCAGAGTTATGTTGGAGAGACTGTAAGCAAAAAGGAACAACTATGCATATATGGTGGGACTGCCCGAGAGTGCAAGAATACTGGAAAGAAATTTTGGAATATATCGCAGAAATAACGGGGGAGAGGATTCTTTGCAGCCCACTGACCTGTATGTTTCACGCAACTGAAAAAACAAAAAAACAGTATGGAACAACGTTGGTCCCAGTGCTACTAAATGCAGCGAAGGCTCTGATTCCAAAGAACTGGCTACACCCAAAGAGGCCAACAATTAAAGAGTGGATAGAAAGGGTGGAATATATAGAAGAGATGGAGTATCTTGCCTGTAGAGAGACAGGCGGCGAAGATAAATATAGAGTGGTGTGGGAAAAATGGAAAGTGTTCAAATCTACAGAAAAGTTTGCCCAGGGAATGGCAGAAGCAGATAGGAGAGAAACCAAATAGAAGACAATATGGCACACAGATCTAGGGAGAGGGGGGAAAGGGGGGAGGATAAGAGGGGGGGAAGGGGGGAAAGGGGGAAGGGGGGGAGGAAAGAGGGGGAAAAAAAAAAAAAAAAAAAAAAAAAGGGGGGATAGTCACTTATAATAGTAAGCAATTCAGCCAGACTGGTTAATCGGTAAAAGGGTAATTAATGGTTTAAAAATGCCAAGCTTACAATTGTACAGAAGAAAATAAACTCAAACAAATAAATAAATCTCACGAATGATGCAAAGCCACAAGAGATACGTTATGGGCGGTCGAACCGTGAGCTTGTCTCGCTGCTAAAATGTGAGCAGAGTCTGACGTGGACTAATAAAAAAAAAAAAAAATCCAACATTTCCACAATTGGACCCATACACACTACTTAGTTATGTTCTATCGCAACTTAGTAGTTATTATGGAAACTGCAACACATTTCTGGGAAAGTGTCTATGCAAAAAAAGTCCTGTAACATCTTTTGTGATGCTTTGCTAATGTTTATTTTTTGTTGCCATCTTGGGTTTGTCTTCTGGAGTTTGTAATTTGTCTGCTGACTGTCCTTGCTTATTCCAATTTGTCTAGTGCCAATCCTTACTTGTGTGTGCTATGATTCTTCCTAAACAATACCTGCACCACATATTCTACAATTAATGGGTCTACCATTCTAAGTGGTACGTGACAGAGAACCTGAGAGTTGCGACTTAAAGAAGTTCTTCATTCTCTAGAAAAAAAATAAAAGTCAGCAGCTACAAATACTGTAGATGTTGACTTTAAATATAAGGGCACTTACCTGTCCAGGGATCCAGGGAATCCAGTGCCATCCTCACCTGAGCCAGGCTTTGGGTCCCTGGCATGTTTAGCGTGGGAAGCCAGCTGTGACTCCTTGCAGCTTCATAGCTGGCTTCCAACTGAGCATGCGTAAGTCACTTTTGAATGGTCCCACAGCCTCTTGGGGCCTATAATGTGTCCCGACTCCCAAGAGGTTGCAGGCATGGAGGGGAGGAGGGACAACTTCCAGTGGAATCACCTAGATGATTCCAGTAGAAATTGGAGTGGATATCTGCCCCCCCCCCCCACAAACAAAAACCTCTAATATTGTTAGAGAGGGAGGAGGGAATTCTTAAAAGTGGACTTCCCATTTAGGGTGAAGTTCCACTTTAAAATCATTACATGGTAAAACATATGCTGTTTTTTCAGGGAATCTTGGATACAAGTGGACATTCCTTGGACTCTCATTGAACCACAAACATACTACTGGTGATAACAGGTTTGATCATCAGGGAAGGAGGAGTAATACATTATAACTATGTACATTATACATTATATGCTTCATGTCATGAGAACTGTACTGTGAAATTTTCCTAATTGTATATAGGAGGTAATGCCCATGTAATATGTTAAAGCTGCTTCCAAGTGTAATATTCTTGGCATTATCAGTAAACACTTCAGATGTCAAATACGTTATTTTACATCTCAGAAATCTCATTTCAATATTTTTTTATTTCCTCAGCTTTACAGAAATCCGTTCTTGCCAGAGATGATACTCTCTCATTTTCAGAAAATCTCAGTATATTTTAATGCCTTCACTAATACCTTCAATACAATGATTTCTAATTACTTTGCAAGTATCTCATTTACTTGCACTCTACAGTAATACAATATTAAAAACAGTGAATGGCTTTTAAAACTATTTGCAGAGTGAACCCATTTGGAAAATCCTACAGCTTAGTAATAGTTTTTTTTTTGTCTGAAACGAAAGGCATATTCCAGCTGAGAATACATTGTATTTCAAAGAAAGCAGACTGAAGTTTATAAGGATGTGAAGAGCAAACCTCCAACCTGACAGGGAACTTACCAGCCGCCACTGTAGTAGTTATTGTAGAAGCAATTTTTGTCTTTTTAGGGCCGAGACCAATGTGCTAAGTGCAGTGATCCACTTCTACCAATTACAGTTCGCCTGTACCGACATGATTACAGTAACTTGAAAGCTCAATTGAACCTTTGGTTTAAAGCAGCATAATGCATTCCATATTTCTCTAAAACAATTTTTTTTTTAATGCAGCCACAGCTTGAGAAGAAAAAGTCTGTCTCCTCCAATCATGCAGCAACTAGGGACCATTGCTCCCTGTGTAAAAACAGTGGTCACAACAAAAGGCTACCGTGAATGCAATACACATCTGTTAATGGAATATTACCTACCAGAGTGCAGTCAACTTTCCACACTCTCTTCACGTATACTATTTCAAAAGTGTAAAAGAAAAGGTAAAAATGTTCTGCTTAGGATATAGGGAACTAAAGCTGTTGCTTTTTCCTGAATGAGAAAAACACAGGTTTGCTACAGCGTGGATCTGTTACCAAGACATTAGCATTGGCTTCCCAACTCTATTCATATTATTGCCACAGAGCACAAGAACTACACACAGGGCAGTCATCAGACCTTTTTGGGCCCCTTACACAACTTGAAGCCTGGGCCCCCCTAGCCTGACTACCAACATTCCCCAGGGCCTGCCCACGGACCATCCCACTGAATCCGCACACCGGCCACCCCACCTGTACGCACTCAGCCCCCCCACACCTGTATATATGTCAGCCCCTCTCACACGTGTATATACGTCAGCCCTCCTCACACATGTAAATATGTCAGCCCCCCACACCTGTATATATGTCAGGCCCCCTTACACATCTATATATGTCAGCCCCCTCACACATGTATATATGTCAGACCTCTCACACCTGTATATATGTCAGTACCCCCTCACACCTGTATTAATGTCAGTCCCCCCCTCACACCTGTATATATGTCAGCCCCCTCACACCTGTATGAATGTCAGTCCCCCTTTACACCTGTATATATATCAGCCCCCTGACACATGTATATATGTCAGCCCCCCCTCACACCTGTATATATGTCAGCCCCCCGACACATGTATATACAGTTGCCATAAAAAGTATGTGAACCCCTTTGGAATGATATGGATTTCTGCACAAATTGGTCATAAAATGTGAACTGATCTTCATCTAAGTCACAACAATAGACAGTTGGCTTAAACTAATAACACACAAATAATTAAATGTTACCATGTTTTTATTGAACACATCATGTAAACATTCACAGTGCACGTGGAAAAAGTATGTGAACCCCTAGACTAATGACATCTCCAAGAGCTAATTGGAGTGAGGTGTCAGACAACTGGAGTCCAATCAATGAGATGAGATTGGAGGTGTTGGTTACAGCTGCCCTGACCTATAAAAAACACACACCAGTTATGGGTTTGCTTTTCGCAAGAAGCATTGCCTGATGTGAATGATGCCTCGCACAAAAGAGCTCTCAGAAGACCTACGATTAAGAATTGTTGACTTGCATAAAGCTGGAAAGGGTTATAAAAAGTATCTCCAAAAGCCTTGCTGTTCATCAGTCCATGGTAAGATAAATTGTCTATAAATGGAGAAAGTTCATTGGTGTGCTGTGCCTCTTTATGTATGTTAACCCCCTAGACTAATGACATCTCCAAGAGCTAATTGGAGTGAGGTGTCAGACAACTGGAGTCCAATCAATGAGATGAGATTGGAGGTGTTGATTACAGCTGCCCTGCCCTATAAAAAACACACACCAGTTCTGGGTTTGCTTTTCACAAGAAGCATTGACTGATGTGAATGATGCCTTGCACAAAAGAGCTCTCAGAAGACCTACGATTAAGAATTGTTGACTTGCATAAAGCTGGAAAGGGTTATAAAAAGTATCTTCAAAAGCCTTGCTGTTCATCAGTCCACGGTAAGACAAATTGTCTATAAATGGAGAAAGTTTATTTTCTCCATTTATATGACTACACAGAAGATGCCACAAATTTTGTTGGCTCTACCACACTATCTTCATGCAACATACATAGAAATCCAACACTAATATTTGCATTAAAATATGAAGAATAAAATACAGGGGTTAAATACAGTCTTCCTCAATCACTTAAGATGGGAAGTAAGATTGTTTTACTCTATTGTTGGTCTTTTTAATACTGAACTTATCAGACCTTTTAGAATGCTGCTTTCATGATTACATTAGGACATGGAGCTTGATTAGCCAGGCATGAAATTATTAATTTTGTTCTAACTCACCACACAGCAGTTTTCTGTTGATTAGTAAGAAAGCACAAGGATTACTATTTCAGAATCATACAATGAGGAATCACAGTACACAGATTTCATTATCTCATATATATATATATATATATATATATATATATATATATATATATATATATATATATATATATATATATATATATATATATAAAAGATATGCACAAAAAAAGTAATATGTCTTATTACAATGCAAGCCAATGTTGCATTTACTGCTGTTTTGTTACTGTTATGATTTAAAATTATGGGTACAAATTTGAAAAAAAAAAAAATCATAGGATCAAAGATGTCTGATTGCAGTTTTTGATTATGTTTCAAGTCCATGGTAAAGCAATAATCTTACGTATGCTAGACAATAAATAATGCTTCTCTCAACAGTCCCTTATTTTTACCCATGGATTTGGTGGATTTTTAAAAACTTCAGATTACGGGTACAACTAACAGTACAAGACACCATATATTTGCACTTCCTCCCATTCTCATTTTGGCATGTCTCCAAAAAAAGGAAAGAGAATTCAGAAAACTTTCATCCAGATGCAATGTGCACTACAGTGATCATAGTTCCTCCCGGGTATTTCAACATAACTGATGCAAGTGCATAATCTGCTTGCTTCAACTATGCATGGAAAAGTGAACAAGACAGATATGAATTCTGTACCAAATTGTACGTGCATATTTGAATAATATCATTGTCTGTAGTCATCATGTAGTCAATCATCAGTATTGCCAGTGCTTTCTGTCAATGCTACAGTTAAGGTAAGTATGCAAACAGTTGCCACACTGGCTTTCCAATAATGTGACACATTTCCTATACAACATGTACAATTTTAATTTAATGACTGAATATCATTATATAGTTATATAAAATTAATGTTAATTTAATATTCTTATACAATTGAAAAATAGTATTTTTTTTTCTTTTTTTTTCATTGAAAGGTCTATTCTAGTTTTAAAACATAAGAAATTTTATAGTACAAGCTGCACAAATTTAATTTTTTCTGTATAGTATACTATATAATGACTTAACAGCAGTTCCCAGTACGGAACATTACATTCTGTTCAACTTCCTTTTGGTTGTAAATAACACAGGGCTCACGCTAAGAGGCATGTTGGCCAAAATGCTTGTGGTTGACATACTGCTCTTTAGCTTTGCCATCAGGAAAAGCAATGAATAGCTTAACAGGAAATACTCACTAGGGCATGTATTCAGTTAACATTACATCAGATGTGAAGTGACAGTTCTCTAAACTACAGTGTTATAAGGCATGGCATGGGGTTATTAATTACTATTTAAAACACTGGGATTTTTTATTTATTTTTAGATGTTAATAGGATCTACTGAAAAAGGAACCATTGTTAACGTTTTTATTGTAAAATAGCATTGCTGACTGGATGGTGGTTTATAACAAAAAATCTGCAGGACAAATGACTTATATAGACCACATAATATGTACTGTAAGACACGGGAAAGTCATAGACATCAGAACACTATATTTTTCTACAGCCAGCCAACACGCTAACTAAACCACACTTTACACAGACAGGGATGAATCATGCAACTATAACAATTTCAGCAGCTCACAGTTTAATACAGTCTTTCTCAACTTTTTTAGCCCGGAGAAATCTTGATTTTTTTTTTCAGGTCTTGGAGAAGCCCTGCTAAAAATAAATACTGTATACTTAAGTGAACGCTAATTTGTAAAACATTTTGTATGTAAAAATAAATAATACAGCAAACCTAGCATATTTGACACCCTGGGCATATAATCTGCTCTGCACAACATTTTGGGAGTAATTAAAAAATTACATAAATCATAAAAATAACAGAAAAGGAACATGCACAGTATAAATTGTGAACTACTACACAGCAGAAGAAAGAAATCAGATGCTATACCTTTGCCTATAAACCAAGCAGTGTAGTTATAAAACAATGTATTGGTCCTGTACACACACATGCATAATTGGCAATATAAAAAAAAAAAAATCAGGGACACCTTTGCTATTGCTGTGCATCCAGCAAGCCATTGTGGAGAGAGAATTACTTTCATTTGGGCTGGGAATTAATTTAAAATGTACATGGTTCTACACAAGTCATATTATTAACCTATTGTACAATTGAATATTAAAGTATAGGATACATTATCATAATAAGGACAGAAACAAAGCCAATAAAGTATTGCTCATTTTTAAAATGATTCATGTAATGTTTAGTTAGGTGCAACTTTTAGTTTGTACTGTATAGTCTGTTTAAAGTGAAGCAACCCAGCAGCTATTGTACAGAATAAGGTGATGCCAGGGGACCAGTGGTGGTCAGTGAGGACAGGGCACAGAGGGTTGGACATGTGAGCATTGATGATTAGTGGTAGGGACAGGGGACAGTGGTTTAGTGAGGATGACCTCCGCCAGTGGTTCTTATTTAGCCGATAGGAAGATGGGGAGCAGTGATATTGGAGGGAGCAATGGGGTAAACAATGGTGTAGTGGGGTTCAGGAGGGGGGCAGGGGGCAGTGGTACTCAATTGAGTTGACAAGGGGTCAACGGGAGAGGAGAAAGGGGTGGAGAAGGGGGCAGTGGTGTTTGGTGTGGTGAACAAGGGGGCAGTGGAGTATACAGGGAGGAAGTGAGGTGGAAAGGTGGACTTTAGTGGACATTGGGGTGAAATGGGGGTTGGTGGTGCTCAGTGGGATGGACAGGTACCATTGGGAGGGACAGGGGACAGTGGAATGGGCAGTGTGGAGACACAGAGGGGCAGTGGTGTTGACAGGGTGGAAAAGGTGCTCAATGAGGTAGACAGGGAAGCATTGACGTGGGCAGTGGGGGGGGGGTGTGAACAGGGGGCAGAGGCAATCAGTGGGGTAGAGAGGAAAGAAATTGAGTGGAAAGGAAGGCATTGAGTGGACAGAGGGAAACGGTTCTCAGTGGGAAGGCCAGGGAGGCAGTGGGGTGGAAAGGTAGCCAGTGGTGGTAATTTGGGTGAACAGGGGGTTGTGGTGCTCAGTAGGATAGACAGGGGTCCAGTGGGAGGGACAGGGGGCAATGAGGTGGGCAGTGGGAGCACAGAGGTGTTTAGTGAGAGGGCCAGGGGGCAGTGGTGTTGACATAGAGGCAGAGGTGCTCAATGCGGTAGACAAGGAGCATTGGTGTTGGCAGTAGGGGGGAGTAGTGTGTACAGGGAGCAGAGGTGATCAGTGAGGTAGAGAGGCAGGCAGTGAACAGGAAGACACTGGGTGCACAGAGGGCAGTGGTTCTCAGTGGAGAGGCCAGGGGGCAGTGCTGTGGACAGGGGACCAAGGTGCTCAATGAAGAGGGGCAGAGGCAGAGGGGCAGTGGTGCCCAGTGGAAGACTGAATACCTGGCTCAAGCTTTACTATTTTTTAGGCTTCTGAGAAACTCCCTCTGCTAATGATGGTACCATGGTTAACATCCTCTCAGTGATTCCTATTTAGCTCCAAGAAGTGCTGCTTTCTAGGCATGGCTCTTCGAAGCCATGAAGTGTCTGCTCAGCAGCATGAGAGACATAGGACAGCATCAGAAAGAAGCAAGGGAGGTCCCTCAGTTGCTGGAGGGGGCCCTTCTGCTGCTGGTTGTCCTAAAATGTGCCTGTTATTTGTATTTTGTGGTCTCGGGAAGAGATCAGGGGTACATGCTTTGAGTTCCAGAAACTAAGGATGCCTATACCTCACACTGTGTTCCTGGGACTCAGCTTGGATAAGGGACAGAAAAGTAAAAAGTAGGACTGTCCAAGAAAATCTGGAACTGTTGACAAGTACCCTTCATTTTGTGCAAATGAGGGCAAAAATAAATGTTACTAAACCCAAGATTATATTTGTGTGCTTGCAAAAAATCTGACCTTAGTGACAAAAAACTTAGTAAAACAAACACAATAAAAAATCTATTAGATTGAATGGATAGCAGCATCTAATGTTCATACACACTAATGTTCGTACACATGATCGGAATTTCCATCAGGATAAACTCCGACAGATTTTTCTGATGGAATTCCGTTCAAGCTGTCTTGCATACACACTGTCACACCAAATTCCGACCGTCTAAAACACGGTGACATACAACACTACGACGAGCAGAGAAAAATGAAGTTCAATGCTCCTGAGCATGCGTCGATTTGATTCTGAGCATGCGTGTTTTTTTCTCCGTCGGAGTTTCCATACAGACGGAATTTCTGATAGAATTTTTCTTCATCGAAAAAAAAGAGAACATGTTCTCTTTCTAAGTCCGTCAGGATTTCCGATGGAAAAACTCAGATGGGGCACACACACAGTCGGAATATCCGATGAAAAAATTTCGTCTGACTTTTTCCATCAGAAATTCCAATCATGTGTACAAGGCATTAATCACCAACCCGAATAGGATGTGTAACAAGCTCCAACCAAACAAAAAAAGTGTGCTATCCTTGTGCTAGGTATAAGTTAATAAATCACATAACAGACACCATAAGAGTGCATTAAACATATGATGAACTTATCCTAAATTGACATATCTGTGTAAATAAAGTCCATATAAAATGTGCAAATACTGTGTAAAAAAAATAAATTATATGCAAAAAGGTGCTCCGATTTTCTACACTTCAATTTCTTTGCCATAAAGGAATGATGATTATGTGCACCATCAAAGAAAGAGTGCTCCCAAAAGGAATTACCACAATTAGTTCCTTACCAGCTGCTCTGATCCCACAAGGAGACCATCAGACACCTTGCTGCATAGCAGCCATATACTGTATATCACGATCTTGCATGCAAAGGTTCCACGATCTCTTAAGCCAAAATAGCCTTATTAACTTATACCCAGCACAAGGATAGCACACTTTTTATTGTTTGGTTGGAAAAATAAATGTTATTATGCTATTTTCTTTCTAGGTCGAATGTTAGTCTTCATTTAGAATAGTAAATTAGGAAAATACCACATTATGGACACTAAATAGACCTACTGTAATGAGTGTGCTATTCTATAGTGTGGTAATTTCCTGATTCACTCTATTCAACTACTAATCTATGTATAACTTTTGACCTGGAGAGAAAATAGCCTAAACACATTTGTTTTTGCCCTTATTCGCACAGAATGCTTGCACACGCACTTTCACATGAAGAATGGCTCTGATAATATATTATAAATACACCCCAAGATTTTAAAAGCCCAGCTGATATTTTCCTTAAAAGTGTATATATAAACTCATAATGAGGCCAAATAGTAGTTATCAATGTCTTACTTTTGATTACCTCATAAAGTAGCTCAGTGCTAGTAAAACTGCCTGTCCCCCTATACAGGCTTCAGTTAAAACCCTATGAACTATGTGTAAACGCAGCAGGGTACCTGCAGCAGAACAACATGACTTCTGCCTGTCATGACTACAGGGCCCAGATTCACAAAGGACTTACAACGGCGTATCTCCTAATACGCCGTCGTAAGTCCGAATGTGAGGCGTCACATCTATGCGCCTGCACAAAGATACGCCCTCCTACGTGAATCTGGCCCTAGATCTTTATGTTAGGGAAGCATGAACAAAGCCAATTGCAGAATTTGAGTTGTGACTTAACATGTTAGATCCCTGCAGACCAATAGGTAAGGCATGTGCAAGGATTATAACCGCCTCAATAGAGTGCACTTTCTTGTCCTTGTCCAAGCCATTTTTCAGCTTTCAGCGCTGTCACACTTTGAATGACAATTGCACGGCTATGCTACAATTCAACCATGTGAAATTGTTATAATTTTCTTCCCATAGAGCTTTATTTTGGTGGTATTTAAAAAAAAAAAATAGACCGAACATTTTGAAAAAAAAATTGTTTTTCTTAGTTTCTGTAAGTAATTGATGGGCGCTGATGAGGCAGCATGGATGGGCACTGATAGGCTGCACTTATGGGCACTGATGAGGTGGCATTTATGGGCACCGATGAGGCGGGACTTATGGGCACTGATGAGATGCCACTGATGAGGAGCCACTAATATGCCGCCCTTATGGGCATTGATAGGTGGTACTGATATGTGGCACTGATGAGTACTGATATGTGACACTGATGGGTGGCACTGGTGGGCACTGATGGACACTGATAGGCAGCACTGGTGGGCACCGATAGGCAGCCTGAATAGGTGGCACTGATGGATAGCATTGATGGGTATTGATGTACAGCACTGATAGCCAGCACTGACTGGCATCACAAATGACCACTGATTTCTGGCACTTGTGGGCACTGATTTCTGGAATTTGTGGGCACTGATTGCTGGCACTTGTGGGCAAATGTGGGCACTGATTGCTGGCAGTGGTGGGCACTGATTGCTGGCACTTGTGGGCAAATGTGGGCACTGATTGCTGGCAGTGGTGGGCACACATTGCTGGCACTGGTGGGCACTTATTGGTAATCAGAGCACTGATGATCAGTGCCCTGATTACATCCCTAGATGTTCTTTGTGAGGATATGCTGCTGCTTTCCTATTAAAAACTGACTACATTAGGCTTGAGAGCACAGTGTGGTCAGTTCTCTGACTGTGCTGAGAATGAGTGGTATGTATATGAGGCACTCAGGCTGCTAGGAAATGTACTCCTGTGCCTGTTGCTGTGAGTGCTAGCTGGGAAGGAGACAATGACCGATAAGAGCAGAAGATCCTGGGAGCCACACATCAGATGGGATCCCCATGTGTAAGCTCCAGTGGGCGGAGTGAAACAAATTGAGTGTGTGGCCTGGCGTGGGTCCAGGCTGATATTGCTTGTCTACACACAGCAAGTCTTGTTCTGATCTGCGTCTCCCGGGATTTTCTGCTTTTATCTGTCCTGAGACTGCAGCTATCTCTCCTCAATGATTAGACTTGTGATGAAACACTGCCCTGCACAACCATTCACTGGGAAGACCAGTGTGCTGCTGCCTCTCCTTCCCCAGGAACGGTATGCAGCTGAGAACAGAGGTTATATGATCACTTATATAAAATGTATTTATAATGTTTTTATATGTATACGCAAATGTTGTGCCTTTCATTTCTTTATTATACTGAATGGGTTGTTTAACAAAGTGAGGGTTCACATACAGTGTATACCTGGCATATATCTGATCTTATGTATATGTACAGTACATCTAAAATATGAAGACAATGTCCATTCTCATTATTGGAGTAAGTAGGCAAAGTAAGCATTATAAGGAAGAATGTAGATTTGTAGAAAAATAACATTTGAAACAACAAATGTATAACGAGACACAACAAAAACATACACCATACATAGAAACACTGTCATGTTCTGTTTAAACTCGGAGGGACACTCTATAAATACTGTATATAGGTTTTAAAGAGAGAAGTCAGTTGACATCAATTATATTTCTGCTACAAGGATGGATGATAGAATGATAGTCCATAGTACAGCAAAGCAGAGGCAGACCTTCCACAGTGTTCTGCTTTGGTGCACTTCTTTCTAACAGTGCAAGATAATCACCATCGTCTGCATTCAGTGATCAGTCATCTGTGATTATAGCAGCGTCTGGAGATGTTGTGACAAGGTATTAACAAGGAATCCAATTCCATTTTACAATCTCACTCTGCATTTTCTGCTCAATCATCTCATGACTTTCAATTCCTACAGTACTGTGGCTTATAATGTTTATTGTTTGCTGTATTGATTTAAATGTTATGAAATGGACAGTTGCCTTTTAGAACTAAGCAACAACCACCTTGATAACTCATTTTTTAACGACTCTTTCCTCAGTGTTGTTTCAACGCTTACAGGGATATTAACAGAGTTGCGTGCTTCAGGTTCTCAGTTGTATAAATACACACTTATAAGAGGTTATGGTAACCCAACATTTCCTATTGCCCCTGCTGGAAAAATAAAAGAAGAGAGGAAAGAAGTGACAGCCTTTTCATGATTATGGTAATATTTCGTAAGTATTTTAGCCTATCCATAGGTGTGTGCAGCCTATTGTATTAGGGTGTGCACCCCAAAGCTCAAACACATGTGTGTGCGTGTGTAATATATATATATATATATATATATATATATATATATATATATATATATATATATATATATACACACACTCTTATAAACACATGTAAAAAACAGTAGGGCAGTGGATAGTGTCAGCATTTTTTTTATTATTATTTTTTACAATTTTACTTAATTTTTTTTACATTTTGTTTTTTTAGGAGCACCTGTTGGGGGGCTTTGGTGAAATATCAGCAGGGGGGATCTGTGCCCCAGGGGTAATTAGGGTGTGCCCAGGCATATATATACATACACACACACTTATAAATACATGTAAAAATCAGTAGGGCAGTGGACGGTGTTTTTATTATTTTATTATTTTTTTACATTTTTATTTTTATATTATTATTATTATTATTATTATTATTATTATTATTATTATTATTTACAATTACCGTATTTATCGGTATATAGCAAAAAAAGTGAGTGTTATACGCCAATAAATACAGTATATTAAAACCTTTTATTTATTTTTTTACAATTTTCTTAGGAGCCCATCGGGGGACTTTGGTGGAATTTCAGCAGGGGGAATCTGTGCCCCAGGGGTGATTTGAGTGTGCCCAGGCACACCCAGCACACACCCTGCGCAAGCCTATGAGCCTATCCCATACTTCTCCTTTAAGTGCTAAACACATTTTTTAGAATGGTGTATGCCTTAAAACATCATTCATTTGGTTTATTATGCATATAAGAAAAAAACTATTATATTTCTAGCTTTGACATATTTATGCATAATAGTAATAACTAAAAAAATAACCTGAAAGTATTAAACCATTTAACCACTTGCTTACTGGGCACATAATACCCCCTTCCTGCCCAGGCGAAATTTCAGCTTTCGGCACTGCGTCGCTTTAACTGACAAATTTTACATTCTTTTTTTCCCACAAGTAGAAGTATTTGATCAGCTTTGCAGGTATTTTTTTTGCTTTATAAACAAAAAAAGTGTGACGATTTATAAAAATAAATACAATTATATTTTTTACTTTTTGCTATAATAAATATAAAAAAAAAAAAAATGTCTTCATAAGTTCAGGCCAATATATATTCGTCTACATATTTTTGGTAAAAAAAATCGCAATAAGTGTATATTGATTGGTTTGCACAAAAGTTATTGCGCCAACAAAATAGGGAATATGGAATATTTGTATTATACATTTTTTTACTAGTAATGGCGCTGATCAGAAATTTTTAGCGGGACTGCAACATTGCGGCTGACAGATTGGACATTAATTTTTGACACTTTTTTTGGGACCAGTGACAATTATACAGTAATCAGAGCTAAAAATAGCCACTGATTACTGTATAAATGTAACTGGCAGGGAAGGGGTTAACACTAGGGTGTGATCAAGGGGTTAAGTGTTCCCTAGGGAGGTGTTTCTAACTGTGGGGGGGGTGTACTGACTGGAAGTAGACAGAGATCGCTGTTCCTGATCTTGCTCTACTTCCCTGTCAGAACAGAGATCTGTCTGTTTGCATTGACAGATCCCCATTCTGGCTTTCTGAGAAGCGATCGCGGGTGGCCGGCAGACATTGCGGCTTCCAGTCCCACGCATCGGCTCCAGGGTGGCGCGGTGCGTGCCCCTATACCTCTTAAAGCGTCCACCGTACAGCTATGGCGATTTGCGCAGAGGAGCCAACCTGCTGCAGTATGACAGCGGCTGGTCGGCAAGTACCGTAGTTAAACATTTTCAATTGACAATCCACAGATTGAAGAACCAGTTGGTTTATTAGCGATGTGCAAAAAGGTTCATTCAATTAAATGTGATTCTATTAAATCACACTTTACACAGTTTCATAGAAATCCTTATCACCAGTTGGCATGAGCATTTTCATTTCTGTATGCTATTTTTAAAGGCCTTGAAATTTGCATATGTTTCAGTGCCAAACACATATTCATATTGAACCGTAACTGTAAGACCTTTTTTTCCCCAGACGTAAAGAGTTATTTTGAATTTAACACAATGGTAGTCAGTGGCAGGTGTAATTTTGGAAAATTCTTTTCACAGACCTCAAGAGACTATACAACTTATTAAACCACATATATCTTTACTAAATTAGATCTAAACTCAAACAATACACTCTCATATAATGTAATTTTAAATGTTGCTCTCAGTCTTTTTTAAATCTGTTCTCCTGATGTGGGGAGATTAACTCTCCTACAATGTAGTGCTTAAAGTGGTCTCTTTCCAAGCTCAAACATTTCTATAAAAAGTGAGTAAGAAATGTTTGTGCCCCTACAGATGTAGACTACATGTATTGTTATTTTCAGGAAGAATCATAAACTGCTTTGTGATCTATAGGAATCAGGGATGACTTGACTTACCTCAAGGTGACTTCTATGAGTAAGTACCCCTGGTGCCCAATATGGAGAGGGCTCTGATATGCACTGGCTTCCTTGGTTGATAGGTTGTACGCCTGGCCTTCAGTGTTAATTTTGGCAGCAAATTTCGATATAGTTTTAGTTTTAGTCTTAGGACTAAAATGGCATTTTAGTTTTAGTCCCATTTTCGTCTTCTGCAATTGTTTTAGTTTTAGTCGAATTTAGTAGACAATGGGCCAGACTCACAAAAGAGATACGACGGCGTTTCTCCTGATACGCCGTCGTATCTCTGTTTCTATCTATGCGACTGATTCATAGAATCAGTTACGCATAGATATCCCTAAGATCCGACAGGTGTAATAGTTTTACGGATCTTAGGATGCAGTACCGCGGCCGCCGCTGGGGGGAGTTTGTGTTGTAAACCAGCGTCGGGTATGCAAATTAGGAGTTACGGCCGATCCACGACAGATTTTCGCGTTCGCTACGTCGCCGCTAGTCTAGTTTCCCGTTGCAAAGTTAGTCATTTTTTTTGGTGCCCTAACTTTAGTCAGCAAGTGTATTGCTGTCTAAAGTATGGCCGTCGTTCCCGCGTCAAAATTCAAAATTTAACGTCGTTTGCGTAAGCCGTCCGGGAATACGGAAGTACGCTACGCGCATCACCGTTCAAAAAAATGACGTCACGGATGTCATGCAAAGCACGGCAGGAGTTAAGAAACAGAGCATGCGCAGTAGGTCCGGTGCGGGAGCGCGCCTAATTTAAATGGTACCCACCCCATTTGAATTGGCCCGCCTTGCGCTGGACGGATTTAGGATACAACGCTGCAAATTTCCAGGTAAGTGCTTTGTGGATCGAGCACTTAGCCAGAAAATTTGCGGCGGTGTAACCTAAATCGGTTAAGTTACGTTGTGCCCGGGCTACGTGAATCTGGCCCTAAATCTCCAGTACATTTTAGTCGACTAAAATGTCCTACATTTTAGTCAACTAAAATGTACTGGAGATTTAGGGGGTAATCCACAAAGATCCGGCGTAACTTAATTTTTTCCATTTAACCACTTCCCGACCCCCGCATGTACATATACGTCCACAATATGGCACGTACAGGCACATGGGCGTACACGTACGTCCTCGCCTATTAGCGGGTGGGGGGTCCGATCGGGACCCCCCCCGCTACATGCGGAGGTCGGGTCCACTCGGGGAGCGATCCGGGACCACGGCGCGGCTATTTGTTTATAGCCGCTCCGTCGCGATCGCTCCCCGGAGCTGAAGAACGAGGAGAGCCGTGTGTAAACACGGCTTCCCCGTCCTTCACTATGGCGGCGCATCGATCGCGTCATTCCCTTTATAGGGAAGACACGA
Source organism: Rana temporaria (assembly GCF_905171775.1). NCBI lineage: Eukaryota > Metazoa > Chordata > Amphibia > Anura > Ranidae > Rana > Rana temporaria. The sequence continues at coordinate 195,671,093 of NC_053490.1, forward strand.
TCGATGACGTCATTCCTACAGCCACACCCCCAAACAGTTGTAAACACATACTAGGTGCACCCTAACTCCTACAGCGCCACCTGTGGTTAACTCCCAAACTGCAACTGTCATTTTCACAATAAAGAATGCAATTTAAATGCATTTTTTGCTGTGAAAATGACAATGGTCCCAAAAATGTGTCAAAATTGTCCGAAGTGTCCGCCATAATGTCGCAGTCACGAAAAAAATTGCTGATCGCCGCCATTAGTAGTAAAAAAAAAAAAAAAAATAAAAATGCAATAAAACTATCCCCTATTTTGTAAACACTATAAATTTTGTGCAAACCAATCGATAAACGCTTATTGCGATTTTTTTTACTAAAAATAGGTAGAAGAATACGTATCGGCCTAAACTGAGGAAAAAAAATGTTTTTATATATGTTTTTGGGGGATATTTATTACAGCAAAAAGTAAAAAATATTGCTTTTTTTTCAAAATTGTCGCTCTATTTTTGTTTATAGCGCAAAAACTAAAAACCGCAGATGTGATCAAATACCACCAAAAGAAAGCTCTATTTGTGGGGAAAAAAGGACGCCAATTTTGTTTGGGAGCCACGTCGCACGACCGCGCAATTGTCTGTTAAAGCGACGCAGTCCCGAACTGTAAAAACACCTTGGGTCTTTAGGCTGCATATTGGTCCGGGGCTTAAGTGGTTAAGTTACACTGCCTTAAAATTTCTACCTAAGTGCCCGATCCACAAAGCACTTACCTAGAAATTTTTGGCTGTGTAACTTAAATTCCGCCGGCGCAAGGCGTTCCTATTTTCATGGGGGCGATTCCCACTTAAGTTAGGCGCACTCCCGCGCCGGCCGTACTGCGCATGCTTGTGACGTCATTTTCCCGACGTGCATAGTGCAAAATTACATTACGCCGAGCTTTGTGGATTGCGACGGGTCAATAAAGTTGCGTCGGGAAAAAAAAAAGATACGGCGCGAAAAAAAAATTCAAAACAAAAAAAAAATTGCGTCGCTGGACAGAAGGGTCTGTTTTTACAAGGTGTAAACAGTTTACACTTTGTAAAAGCAGCCCTAATTTTGCGTTTGCAAACTAAAACTTACGGAGAAAAAAACGAAGCCGAAAAGCTTTGTGGATCTCCGTAAGTGCTAATTTGCATACCCGAGGCGGCATTTCGACACAAAATGCCCCCAGCGGCGGATGCGGTACTGCATCCTAAGATCCGGACACATCCCGGATCTTCTGCCTAGCTATGGAAAACTGATTATGTGGATCAGTTCCATAGTTAGAAACAGGGATACGACGGCGTAACAGCAGTTACGCCGGCGTATCCCTTTTGAGGATCTGGCCCTTAGTCTACTAAATACAACTAAAACTAAAACAATTGCAGAAGACTAAAATGGGACTAAAACTAATTCTGATGATTAGCGCCCCCCCCCCCATTTACTTACCTGAGCCCTCGAAAGTCCCGTGTCATGAACGTGCTGGCGTTTCGGCCGGGTATCTTGGCTCATTCATTGGATGAATGATAGCAGCGCAGCCATTGGCTTCCGCTGCTGTCAATCAAATCAATTACGTGGCGGGCCGGGGGCGGGTCCGGGTGATACAGTCGGTGGCTATGGCTGCCGACTGTATCACGGGAGTGTACCCGCAAGCTAAATCCCTTGGGAGAGTGCTTCACAGAAGGGGGTTAGATCTTGCAGGGAGGAGCCGAGACAGCCGCCGAGGGACCCCAGAAGACGAGCACAGTGGAGGTAAGTATGATATGTTTGTTATTGAAAAAAAGAAACCTTTATAACCCCTTTAAACCTTTTAATTTTGTGTGAAGTAAAATGCAAGTCTAACCAAAAATTATTCTCTAATATATGGAAGAATCCACAGTACCTAATAGTTGATGTGTTTTGATTTCACAATGTCCAAACATACCCTTTTTCCTTTTTTTGGAACCTGACAAATGGCCACTTCCACTATTTTACTTACTGTGTCAGTGGGCAGGCAGTGCCGAAACCATGACATTGCATAGTATGGTGTTTTGGTGTTTTGGTTGCGTCCTGTACTACATTTGTCATACAGCCTAGTCTGTGTTTGATCACTGCTGCAGATGGTGGTGGAGCTAGGAACACCTTGCTTCTGGGGGATAAGGCTGCATTACCACACAGCCTTAAAGTCCAGAATTGGCTAAACATAAGGCCCCGTACAGACGACCGAACATGTCTGCTGAAACTGGTCCGGGGACCAGTTTCAGCAGACATGTTCGGTCATGTATAGGCCCGAGCGGGCAGGATTCCAGCAAACATTTGCCCGCCGGGCCTTTTCCCAGCGGGCAAATATTTCTGGACTTTTTTTAAAACAGCCCGCTGAAATCCCATGTATGCTCGTCTGTACGCGGCATAAGGCCCCATACACACGATAGAATCCATCCACTGAAAAATCCCAGCGAATGGGTTTCAGCGGATAGATCCTATGGTGTGTACACTCCAGCGGATCTGTTTCCGCGGATATTTATCCCCTGGGATGGATTCCAGCAGATAAATATTTGCTGACATGCTAAACAAATCTATCCGCTGGAATCCATCCCAACGGGTGGATCCGCTGGTCTCTATAGACTCACCGGATCCATCCATCCGAAGGGATCCCCTGCATGCGTCGTAATGATTCGACGCATGCGTGGAATTCCTTATATGACAGCGTCGCGCACGTCGCCGCGTCATAATCGCGGCGACGGCGTGACACGTCATCGCCAGAGGATTTCGGCGCGGATTTCAATGCGATGGTGAGTACACTCCATCGCATGGAAATCCGCACAAATCCTCGAGAGGATTTACGCTGGACCGTATTCGCGAATAAATCCTCTCGTGTGTATGGGGCCTTAGAGTTTAACAATTACAACTAATTTAACTAAACAATTCTAGGGGTAAGTAGTTTGGCTGTATAAAGCATTGTAAAACGTATATGAGAATGAAACAATATCTCTCCCATAGTACTAGCAGGATCAACAGGTATGTTTATCAGGAAAGAAATGGATAAAACAGAAAACAAATACATTTCTGAAATCTGCAGTAAATATATTTTACATTGCTAAATATCTAATTGTGCCAACACGTATACTTTAAAGTGACACTAAAAAATAGTTTTTTTTTGTTTTTTGTTTTATTTTTAAATAACAAACATATCATATTTACCTCCACTGTGCAGTTTTTTTTTTGCACAGTGTGGCCCTGAACTTCGTCTTCTGGGGTCCCCCGGTGGCCCTCACAGCTCCTCCTGGCATCGGTAAACCCCCTGGAAGAAGCTTTCTCTCTCTATAGACACAGAATTCCGGACTCAGCCCCGCCCCCCAGCGTCCGCATCATTGGATTTGATTGACAGCAGCGGGAGCCAATGGCTGCACTGCTATAAATCTATCCAATCAAGAACCTCGGACAGAGAGGAAGAGCGTGACTCCGATGAGGGAACAAAGGGCTCAGATGAGTAAAACGGGAGGGGGGCTGTGGGGCCGATCACTGTCATCCTATGCATTAAAGTGAAAAAACATGAGGGTTTACAACTCCTTTAAGCTGTTGGCAGCCAAGTTGCCCATGTTAGGAAATCTCACTATTGCATAACACAAATTCCTAGATAAAGCAGGTAAACATTTCCACATACAGCCAGTAACAAATTGACAGTGGTCTTTTAAGACTGCTTTAATATTTTGAAAGTTCATACTGAACCGACCTGTTAAACTGTAATGCCTCGTACACACGATCGTGCTTTCTGACAAGAAAAATGTATGAAAACACGTATGACGAGCTGAGATCAATGAGATCAATGAAGTTCAATAGGCAGTTTGGCTGTTCTGTTTGAGCATGCACAGGTTTTTTCATGTCGTAATAGCATAAAGACGATTGCGATTCCAGATAGGAATTTTTCCTGTCACAAAAATTGAGATCCTGCCCTCAATCTTTTCTTGGCAGGAATTCTGACAGAAAAAAGTGCGATGGAGCATACACACGGTCAGAATTTGCGACAAAAAGCTCACATCGCACCTTTCTCTTCAGGAATCGCGATCGTGTGTACGAGGCATATGTCTGGGGAAAATGTAAAAAAAAACAAAAAAAAAACACACATGCAGTACATATTTGCAATGCTACAATGTGTACACATTCTCCATATTTGGCTTCATTAAAAGCTGCATGAACAGAAAAATACCTGGTGATCCTGACAGAAATCCAATGAGCTCCCAATTTGCTTTTTGATGCCTTTGCTGCACTGGAATCCCAGCCAGTGTTACCAGTCCTACCTGAGTTTTCCTTCCTACACTACATAATTTCTCTTTATTATGTAATAGAGATGAGGAGAAGGGGGGGGGGGGTGCTGTCCAACATAATAGAACTGGGCACGGCAGACATAACTGTTTGGGTTTTCAGTGCAGCAGGGCACTGTATTTTTAGCTAAAATGGAAAGTTATTTGCCCAGCCATACATTTAAATGACTCTTACCATATAGGTCTTATGAACCCACAATAGGTGTGAACAATTTTGAGGTGCTGAAGTGGCACTACTGCAACAGAATGCTTGTCTTCAGCTCACGGAATCCAGCACAGGTAGTTTTTGTTTTTTCATTAGTCTCTCAGAGCTGGATATAAATAAAAACTCTGCAACTCTTCTAAAATAATAAATAAATAAATAAAAAAGACGACCTGATGACCTGACCAGACCAGACCAGACCAGACCAGAAGACTGCAAACCTGAGCATGTCACAATAAAAAAAAATATTTTCTAGAAGCAATATGTAGCTTTTTAGAGTCTTTTCCCACTTTAAAGGGGAGGTTCACCCTAAAAACGACTTTCTAGTTTTACAATGGCCCCCCACATTACAATACAATTATTCAGCTAATTCACCAGTGGCTTCCGGGTTGCGAGTCCCGCAGGAGTGGGCGTTCCTAACTTGCTGGTGATTGACGTGATGACCAAAAACGAGCTCCCCCCGTCACGGAAGCTGCGTCACAAATGGCGAAAGGAGCCGAACAGCGAGTCGGCGCTATACTGCGCCTGCGCACCGCCGTTCGGGTCCTTTCGGAAATCGTGACGCATCTTACACGACGGGGGGAGCTCGTTTTTGGTCATCACGTCAATCACCAGCAAGTTAGGAACGCCCACTCCCGCGGGACTCGCAACCCGGAAGCCACGGGTGAATTAGCTGTACCAAGGTATGTACAGCATAAAAAAAAACATAATAGGCATAATTGTGTTGTAATGTGGGGGGCCATTGTAATACTAGAAAGTCGTTTTTAGGGTGAACCTCCCCTTTAAATTCTTTAGGATCCAATCAACAAAAGATTACACACATCTCAGTTTAAGTGTTGTGCACTAAATGGTAATACATTCTGTTTTCAAAAGACTTATGAAAACTTTGAACTGTGAAAATTGTTGACTAACTGCCATTTTTCACATTTCTGATTTTCACACATAGGATGCTCATTTTAAGCACAATATTTGCTATGGTTTTATTATACATCAAAAGTTTTAATATAAACCCCTTTAGAATCCAATAATAATCTATAAGCATACTTGGCAAGAAAATTGGCTCTTGTGCTAGTAGAGGTGCTATTTTATGCAAAATACTGAACAAGTTTATTAAAATATTTTTGAACAGGTGGAATATTCCATTTGCTAAACAGAAAACAGAGTAGGAGAAAATGTTCTAAAAATGTATGATTAGCTGTGATTTGGCTCTAAATGTGAAAACATGTGGGCTGAAAAGGCTATAATTTATGCATTAACAGAACTTTAAAATCAACAATCCATTGCTTTTTTGTTGGCTGAGCATGGGTTAGAAAGGGTTAAAGGGAAACTCTATTCAGATCTTTATTTTCTGTTCAACATACTCCATCCACAACACTTTTCAATTTATAACTCAATCTAACTTTTCACTGTTTGACATTAGGGTTAAATCCAAATTTAGTATAATCCCTCAAATCTTGAAGCCAAGTCAAGGCAAAATTAAATGTCTGTAACTCCATGTCTTCAGACTTCCAGATTCAATGATTATTGTCGTCGTTTGACATTTTGTGAGTACAGGGCATTACGAAATAGTCCCAAGGGGGCCTCATCATGATGCCTTGCACCCACATACAATGATACAGAGTGCAACACTGAGTTAATAATATTAGTACCCTTCTCTGTATCACATAAGACCAACGTCTGCCAGAGAAAAGGGAAAAATAATCCAGCATGTCACATGAACAATATACAAAAAGTAAAAAAATATATACAACCAAAGGGGTGAAAAGGTGGTCTTGGAGGGGAAAAAATAACACTGGGAGGTTGGAGGGGGGATCCAGGAGTTGGAATTTAATCATTAATTAATCCGAAAATAATCCTCCTGTGAGGAAAAGTTTGTTACAGATAGACACATCAGTATTGAAGTAAACAGACAACTAGCTTTTTTTAAACAATCTCAGAGGGGGGCACCATATTTATGACAGCAATACTATAGCATCAGCAGTAGCTGATCACTGGCTTCTCCAAAGGGTTTCCTCCTCCTCCATCCATGATATTACATGGCCAGACCATGCAGAAATCTCCATCGTAATTGAGGATCGGGTCCCCCTTTCTAGAACACCTCTGTAGCGATGCAATGTTAAACTGTTACAGGAAATAATGGTATCTCAGATTGTGTCTCAGCATCTGTGGCCTTTTTCTCACACCATACCCACTCTGTTTCAGACCCATTCACTCACACACATGGAATTCCTCTCCGAGGGAAACTGAGAGAAATACACGCAGAACAATATGACAAACACCTCCGCTCCCTCAAACTCACCTATTATGCCAATACCAGCAAGGGGTGGGAAGCACTTAGCTAGTAGATAAAAAATTGCCAAACCAAAACCAGAATTTCCTACCTTATACACCCTACTTCCAAATGTAGGATCACTGACCCTCAGGGCATGGCAGATGAGTTTGCCAACTACTATAGCACACTTTACAACCTCTGAGAAGACTCAACTACCCCCAGCCCTCCTCATCCGACATCCAAAGTTTTTTGTCTAAATTACAGCTCCCCTCCCATAACATTAGAGTCAATTGGGGCAGATCCACAAAGATCTGCCTATCTTTAGGCAGGCATAGCGTATCTAAGATACACTACGCCGCTGTAACTAACTTTTTCTTCTTGTGAATTCTCAAAGAATCCGCGCGGTAAGTTACGGCGGCGTAGTGTATCTATTGTGGCGCAAGGGCGCGCAATTTCAAATGGGAGTGATGGGGGCGTGTTCTATGCAAATACGTTGTGACCCAACGTAAACAACGTTTTTTTTGAACGGCGCATGCGCCGTCCTTAAAATATCCCAGGGTGCATTGCGACAAAGTACGCCGCAAGGATGTATTGGTTTCGACGTGAAAGTAAATGACGTCACATTCCTATTCACGAACGACTTACGCAAACGACGCAAAAAAATTAAAATTAGACGCGGGAACAACGGCCATACTTAACATTGAGTACGCCACCATATAGCAGCTTTAACTATACGCCGGAAAAAGCCGAACGGAAACGACGTAAAAAAATGCGACAGCCGCTCGTACGTTCGTGGATCGTCGGAAATAGCTAATTTGCATACTCGACGTGGAAACGCCACCTAGCGGACGCCGAAAAATTGCATTTAAGATCCGACGGCGTACTAAGGCGTACACCTGTCGGATCTAACCCAGATGCCGTTGTATCTTGTTTTGTGGATACAAAACAAAGATACGACGCAGGAAATTAAAAATTACGCCGGCGTATCAATGGCCCTCTATTCCACCCCTCCTGCACAGGTGAACACCTCCGGCCTACTATCCAAATCCTTCTAAATCACAAACGGGACTAGACAGGGGTGCCCCTCCATTTATCTTCAATCTAATGATTGAACATCTTGCAGAGGCGATCCGCTCACACCCAGGAGTCACTGGCTTACAGTTTGGTAAATCTACCCACAAAATAAACCTCTTTGCGGATGACATCATACCACTCCTAACAAACCCTGATTCTTCTTTACCAGAAGCCTTCCAAATCTTCACTCAGTTTAGCCATGTATCATACTACAAGGTTAATGACACTAAGTCACTAATCTTGGATCTAGGAGTCTGGCCCTCCACAAAATGAAATTTACAAAGACAACTCTCATTAAAGTGGTCTGATGAAGGATTCCCTTATATCGGCATCACCTTAACTTCCTCCACTACCACTTTGGTGGCTGCCAACTACATACCCCTGCTTTCCAAAATTTACAAAGAACTTAACCGAATAGCCAAATGTGAACTCTCCTGGGGAGGCAGACTGGCAGCAGCCAAGATGAACATTCTTTCCCAAATTCTCTATATGTTCAGACCACTTCCCATCCCCTTCCCTACCTGACACTTAACATCCCTATCTAGATCGCTCAAGTCCTACATTTGGGGTGGTCATAGGGCCAGATGTCCTTACCTTTGCCTAATTAAACACAAAACGATTGGCGGAGCAGGCTTTCTGGATGTAAAGGACTAGTACTGAGCTGTGCAACTAGACCAACTTAAAAACTGGTTCTCTTCCACATCACCCCCACTATGGATGGACATAGAAAGTAACATTTCTCCCAACTCAAACCTGAACCGATTTCATCTATGGGGCACCTGGGAACCATGGGACCTCAAACCTCTCTAATCCCATGCAGGCATCACTGATGGCTTGGAGATATCTTATCCATGCTTCATCAAGTCCTAGATCCCCAGTCCACATTTCTTAGCCCATTCAGCTTTTTGAAGCCCTGATTCCATCTATTACGGTCAAACCCCTTCTGGCTCTTGACATTAAAGAAATCAATACAATTTTCAAAGATAATGTCACACCATTGTCCCTACCATCTACATAATGTGATTTCCTCAACCAACTTGTACAAAAAAAAGTCACTATGGAGGAACCTCAATTGACTCCATACACTATTATACATCTATCTATCTATCTATCTATCTATCTATCTATCTATCTATCTATCTATCTATCTATCTATCTATCTATCTATCTATATATCTATCTATCTATCTATCTATCTATCCATCTATAAACACATATATATTTATTTATTTATTTATTTATTTAACAAAAAAAATTGCCACACTTATCAACACTTCTTTATAAAAGTGTTCATTCATCATAATTTTTTATTATTTCACATTTTTCCAGATTTAAGGGGCTGAGATAAGCTCATATGACCTATAACACATATGGATTGTGTCCTGGCAATCTGGCATATACCTGACTGTTTCCTTGATCTGGACAAAGTTTCCTGCCTCAGCCCCGGGTAAGACATTTTGTCTGGGGGCCCCATGCTTCCCTTTCTCTCTCAACAGGCTGGGCATAGTTTTTGAGCTTTTTTTGTAAGTACTAGACCTTTTGCTCCCTATTAGTTCCCCTTTTAAGGGTATGATTTATTAATAGACAATTTTTTGAAGTCCATCTATATTTATAGCCTATCTTTGCATCTAACTCCTGACGAATGGTCACGAGCCATGAAATGCATAGAGTTTATAGGGTGCACAGTTTGATTCATCTTCATACTCAACTGGCTCATGTTTGCTATTTATGTATAAATATGTAATTTCTGTGAATATGTATCTCTATAATTGTATTTGCCTGTCCTTTTGCATATGGTTTTGTAACCTACTCAGTGCATTTTATGTACTTTAGATAATTTTAAGTAAATATGTGATCGAATAATAAATTATTAATACCCTATGCATTGCTTACAGCATTTATATGCCTCATTTACATGTAAAGTCTAATGCCGTGTACACACGATAATTTTTTGGCATGTAGAAAAAACTAAGTTTTTCCAACTTCATCATTAAAACGACATTGCCCACACATCATCGTTTTAAAAAAAATGCTCTAGCAAAGCGCGGTGACGTACAACACGTACGACAGCACTCTAAAAGGGAAGTTCCATGCGGATGACGCCACCCTTGGGGCTGCTTTAGCTGATTCCGTGTTAGTAAAAGACGATTTACGCTTTTCTGTCTGTTACAGCATGATGAATGTGCTTACTCCATTACGAATGGTAGTTTTTACCAGAACGAGCGCTCCCGTCTCATAACTTGCTTCTGAGAATGCGCGGGTTTTTAACGTCGTTTTAGCCCACACACGATCATTTTTTACAACCCGAAAAACGACATTGTTTAAAACGTTGTTAAAAAATGCAACATGTTCGAATTTTTTTTTGTCGTTTTTCAGAACCTGAAAAATGATGTGAAGCCCACACACGATCATTTTAAATTACATTTTTTAAAAACAACGTTTTTTTCATGCCAAAAAATGATTGCGTGTACGCGGCATTACTCCTTTCTCCTCTTTGCGTAAGTAGTAACCCAAATCCTGGTAAAGGCTCAGTTCACTATTCTGAGGAAATGGAAAACAAACCTTTTCCCCTTAACATATCAGATGTAGTGACTATGGTAAACTATAACTACACATTAGAGTGATTACTAGCGATTAACTCTATAAGCCTCACCGAATTCTCCCGAATATGGGGCATATGGAACAACATATTGCTCTCCCTTGCCGTTAATCCTAATCTATTATCTACACACTGACTGTTTATACCTATGGTACTTTTACTATTGAATGCTGTTTTTAATCTGTATACTTTATATTTCACATGCTGAGATACCCTTTGTTTGCTCTGTATAACTACAAAACTCAATAAAAATGTATTGTACTAAAAAAAAAATTGTATAATTGAAGGCTTCTACAGAATTGTAGATTGCAATGAAGTGAACGTTGATCTAAAAAAACAAAAAAACAACAGGGGACAACACTATAATAAAACATTTAACCAATTAGATTATAAAAGCCAAAGTGTATACTTATGGGTGCCTGATGAAATCAATGTTAATGTGAGGACTCTAAATAAATTTTTCCTGCAAAAGACTCTTACTTCCCTTCACTTAAATGTTAACACAGAATCTTCCATATTTGACACTTCCTGGTATGTCAAAATCCTGTGTCCCCTGTGCTACACATTGGGGTCCAATCTTCTGCCCACAGTGACATATTGGCTGGCAGTGCACAGCGGGAAACCAGGCATACTTGTAAGTGTGTCAGATGTAAAGATTCTGTTAGAGATTATGCCATTTGACAAGAGCAAAGTTAGGACTTGCTGCCCACTGGAATGCTAAATGTAAACCTGCAAAAGCTGACTTGTACAATACCCAACTAAACCTTTACAAATAATATCAAATAGCTTTTATTAAAACAATAAGATATAGTAAAATCACATTACTCATGGTATTGCCTCAAGATGTATAATAATTCTCAACACATACCCATACACTCTCTAGATACTCATATAGTTTTTATCCAGTAGTCAAAACTACTTGTAGTGTCAGCAGTATATATTGTACTGCTACACCCTTTACCTGTCTAGCAGATGTACAATATATACTGCTGGCACTGTAAGCCATTTGACCACTGGATAAAAGCTACTGTATATACTTGAGTATAAGCCGACCCGAATATAATCCGAGGCACCTCATTTTACCACACAAAACTGAAAAAAACGTGTTGACTCGAGTATAAGACTAGGGTGTCCATCTGCATGCCTCACTGTGCCTCACTTTGCCTCACTGTGTCCATGTGCATGCCTCACTGTGTCCATGCCTCACTGTGCCCATGCCTCACTGTGTTCATGCCTCACTGTGCCCATGCCTCACTGTGTTCATGCCTCACTGTGCCCATGCCTCACTGTGCCCATGCCTCACTGTGTTCATGCCTCACTGTGCCCATGCCTCAATGTGCCCATGCCTCACTGTGTCCATGCCTCACTGTGCCCATGCCTCACTGTGCCCATGCCTCACTGTATCCATGCCTCACTATATTCATGCCTCACTGTTCCCATGCCTCACTGTGTCCATGCCTCACTGTGTCCATGACTAGACTGATGTTTAACATGGGATTCTATGGAAGGGGTGCCCAGCTTTGAAAAATCGGTGGTCCCCCAGACAAAAAACATTGCACACTTGTAGAGGAGAACTGAGGCTACATGTGTAGGACCTACCACTGGCCGGTACCGGGTCTCCAAAATCACTGGAGAAATGACCAGTTAACATGGGAGTCTATAGAAGTGGTGCCCGGCTTTGAAAAATCGGTGCTCCCCGGCTGTAGGTCCCCCAGACAAAAAACGTTGCACACTTGTAGAGTGGGGCTACATGTGTGCCAAGTTTGGGGTCCAGGGGACCTACGACCGGCCGGTACCCGGTCCCCAAAGTCCGGGAGATCAGGCGCAAAATGGTGACTCGAGTATAAGCAGAGGGAGGCATTTTCAGCACAAAAAAATGTGCTGAAAAACTTGGCTTATACTCGAGTATATATGTTATATGAGTATATAGAGAGTGGATAGGTATGGTATTATAAATACTGAGGCAATGTTATATCAATTCATACTGTGAGTAATGTGATTTTACTATATTTTATTGTAATATTAGTAAAACTACCGTAATTGATTTTAACTTTAGATGTTTGGTTGTGTACCTTAAAGGGTAACTCCGCTTTTTTGGAAAAAAAAAATATTAAATATAGTATACAATTGTGGCACAAGTCATATTGTGATTTAATGTTATTAAAAATGACCGTTCCTTTTCAATCTGTTGTGGTATTATAAATACTGAGGCAATGTAATATCAATTCATAGTGAGTAATGTGAGTTTACTATATTTATTGTGATATTATTAAAACAAATTCATTTTAAGTTTAAAGGTTTTATTGGGTACCTTAAAAGCCAACTCCACTTTCGTGGGAAAAAAAAGTTAGCAAAAATAAGTATACATATTGTGATTGAATGTTATTAAACATGTCATTTCCTTTTCGATCTGCAGTGCTGTAATTTTCTTTAAAACGCAATGCAATATGGCACAGTACCCCACCCAGATATGTAATTTCCTGCTTATGCAGAAGTCTGCACTAAGACACAAATCCAATTTTGAGCATCCCCTGCAACTAAAATTGAACTTTTGGTGAGATACTGCCAAAAATCACATCTAAAAGGGATGCATAGCCTACCATTTTTCTCATTAGAGCCCTGCAGGTGCAGCAGCTAATTGATACAGTAATTATAAAACCACTCCCATAAGGATGCACCTAGACACAGACAAACAAACTGATATTCCTTCAGAATAAGAAAAGGTAGGACTCTGCAATAAAGGTTGTTAGAATCCTTGCAATGTACATAGATTACCCAGAGTGGAATGTTTTTTTGGAGTTAGGCCTCGTACACACGATAGGTTAAACAGAGGACAACGGTCTGATGGACCGTTTTCATCGGTTAAAACCGATCGTGTGTGGGCCCCATAGGTTATTTAACCATCGGTTAAAAAAAGAGCCAACTTGCTTTAAATTTAACCGATGGATTCCTAAGGACAAAAGTCCTTAGGCACGTCCATCGGTTAAAAATCCACGCATGATCAGAATCAAGTCGACGCATGCTTGGAAGCATTGAACTTCTATTTTTCAGCACGTCGTTGTGTTTTACATCACCGCGTTCTGACATGATCGTTTTTTTAACCGATGGTGTGTAGGCGCGACGGACCATCAGTCAGCTTCATCGGTTAACCGATGAAAACGGTCCATCAGACCGTTCTCATCGGATGGACTGATCGTGTGTATGCGGCTTTAGTCTTTTAAGGTCCATTTGTTTGGCTCCTCATGAAAGTGTAAGAAAAGAAAGAAAGAAAGAAAGAAAGAAAGAAAGAAAGAAAGAAAGAAAGAAAGAAAGAAAGAAAGAAAGAAAGAAAAGAAAGAAAGAAAAAAAAGAAAGAAAGAAAAAGTCAGGGAATGTTCTATTCACCATTTTATGAAGAAGTCCAAATATTAACTCAACCTTACTTTTCAGCTCAGCGATCTACTGCAATTTGTCTTTTAAGGATACACCTTGCCTTTGGTTATTCTGCTATGTTCTTTGTTAATGGAGTTTCCTTCCTGATGCACTTACTTTTTGACAAAAGGCCTATCAAGGTCCTTTTTGAAAGGTTTTATATATTGTACCAAGCTTTCTCATGACACGTTGAAAAATTTGGTGCTCATTGGAGTCACAAAGGACACGCTACTACATTTTTGGAAGTATAAGAGGTTACTGGAAGAAGAAATATTTTGTTAGGATCATTACTATGTCTTTTCCTCCCCGTAAATCATTTCATTCGAAATTCACAGTACTCTTAGGAGACTTTTACAAAGCAGCGTACAATTGCACTATTGTGCTTTTGGTAAATGATATACTTTGGATTGTTATTATTCTGTTGAAGTCTCTGTTGTGAAAAGTTCATATGCTGGAAACCTGTGTATGCACATCACAAATTTGAGATCGAGTCATTATGTTAATTCAGTGACATGAATATGGAACAGCTGGAAAGATATGTCAATATTATGAGTGTAACAAAGCAACAGCTATGCAAACCTTTATTAGAATTTGTAAAAACTGAGATTTATTCAGGGAAGCTTTCTACACTGCTCACCTTGCATCTCTTACCACTCCTACTAAAGCATTTTGCTATGTATTAGTCATTTTAAAAATCAGCAGTTAAAGCTTAACTCTAACCAAAACTTTTTCATTTCGATTTTTTTTTTATAGCATTAAAAAGGTTAAAACCTTTGTGAGATTTTCGTAGCTGTCTGTATTCCCGTTTGGGAGAAATCCCCTTACTTCCTGTCCTATGGACAATCAGGATGCACGGTGAAGGGAGACTTGCTCTATGGTGACACAGAAAATAAATCCTGACAGAGATACCAACTCCTCATCACCATTCGTAACATAATCCTAGCATCATATTTATTATATTATGTTACAGTAGAACTAAAGACAAAACTTTTTTTTAATTATTATTATTTTGTGAAGAGGGTTAAAACTCCTGTTATTTATTTATTTATTATTCTGTTTTGTTTTTACATCTACTTCCGATTGGGGAGATTTTCTTTCACTTTTACTATACTTTCTGTCCCATAGTCAAAGCAGGAAGTGAGCGAACATCCAGGGTATCCAGAGCTAGTGTCCCCATTGGAAGATTTCCCCTCTAAACCTGTTCTGGTGACAGCCTAAAATGTAAGATCTCCCTAATGGTGGAAAATAGAACATTAAAAACTCAATAAGATTTTCAATACCTCTCCAGCAAAAAAAAATTACCCTTAAAAGCAAAAGAAAAAAGGAAGAAATTGTAGCCTTAAGAAAAAAATAAATTGTGATATCGGAGGTCGCTTCGATCCTACAAGGGCAAAGAGCCCGAGTGGGGGCTACCTTGCCCTCACTCGACTTCCTGCCTAGCCATCGGTCGTATTGGATTGGTTTCAGGCTTACTGTGGACTTTGAACTGAATTTATTTTCTCTTCAGAAGAGGAGATTAGGTGGGCATATGATCAACATGTCCAGATACAAAAGTGGTCCATATAATGAACTTGGTGTTGAGTTGTTTACTTTAAGGTCATCACAGAGGACAAGGGGACACTCTTTACATCTGGAGGAAAAGAGATTTAATCTACAAATACGGAAAGGTTTCTTCACAGTAAGAGCTGTGAAAATGTGGACTAGTCTCCCTCAAGAGTTGGTGCTGTCCAGCTCAGTAGATTGCTTTAAAAAATACCTGGATTCTTTCCTAAATGTACATATAACTGGGTGCTAACATTTATAGATAAAGTTGATCCAATCAATATCCGATTGCCTGTTATGGGATCAGAAAGGATTTTTTTTCCCCTGCTGTAGCAAATTGTTTTTGTTTGCTGTGGTTTTTGCCTTCCTCTGAATCAACTGTGGGTAAAGGATTATGTAAATAGGATTGTAATTTATTTATTTTGGTTTATTTATAGATTTTTTCCCTGTTATGGGTTGAACTAGATGGACTTGTGTCTTTTTTACTAACTATGTAACTTCGTAAGCTGGTTACCTGGTTCTAACTATATCATTGCTATCATTTCTTCAAACGCATTGGGTTTATGGTGCTGACCCAAAAAGCATCTTTTTTGTTCTATCTTTAGTCTTTTGTGCAGTCCTTGGGATAAGATTTTCACCTGCAAGATCTGTTTACTTTAACATATTAACCACTTAAGCCCCGGACCATTTTGTAGCTAAAGGACCAGGCCACTTTTTGCGATTTGGCACTGCGTCGCTTTAACTGACAAGTGCGACGTGGCTCCCAAAGAAAATTGGTGTCCTTTCTTTCCCACAAATAGAGCTTTCTTTTGGTGGTATTTGATCACCTCTGCAGTTTTAATTTTTTTGTGCTATAAACAAAAATAGAGCGTAAATTTTGAAAAAAAAACAATATTTTTTTACTTTTTGCTATAATAAATATCCTCAAAAAATATATAAAAAAACATCCTCATTTCCTCAGTTTAGGCCGATACGTATTCTTCTACATATTTTTGGTAAAAAATCGCAATAAGCGTTTATTGATTGGTTTGTGCAAAAGTTATAGCGTCTACAAAATAGGGGATAGTTTTATGGCATTTTTATTAATATTGTATTAATATATTTTTTTTACTAGTAATGGCGGCGATCAGTGATTTTTATTGTTACTGGGACATTATGGCAGACACATCGGACACTTTTGACACTATTTTGGGACCATTGTCATTTTTACAGGGATCAGTGCTCTAAAAATGTGAAAATGACACTGGCAGTGAAGAGGTTAACCTGTAGGTGGGCACTGCCGGGGTTAAGTGTTCCCTAGGAAGTGATTCTTACTGTAGGGGGTGTGGCTTGGCATGTGACATCACTGATCATCGTTCCCTATGACAGAGAACAGACGATCACTGACACTGTCACTAGGAAGAACAGGGAAAGGTTTGTATACACCTCTCCTTGCTCTTTAGCTCTGTGACCCGATTGCGGGACACCGGCGGTGATCGGGTCTGTGGGTCCCGCGGGCGCGGTCACGGAGCTCAGGACCGGGTCGCGAGCATGCCGCCGATGGCGTGTGCACGACCCACAGCTGGGATCTTAAAGGGGACGTACCTGTACGCCCTTGTGCCAAGCCGTGCCATTCTGCTGACGTACATCGGCGTGTGGTTAAAGTGGTTAAAGCTGAAATCAGGAAAAAAAATCAATGTTGGCCTATTTGCCTTCTAACAATAAGTTACCTCTATTGATGCTTATCTTATTTCTGCTCCATTCAATAAAGCTTTTACTATATTTAAGCTCTTACAGTGTTATAAGCGCCAAAAATTGTGAATTGTAGTTCCAGCAACCGGCTTCCAGTTGCAGCGCACTGATCCTAGATGGTCACTTGTTGTACATCTCCTCCATTCAGAAAAAGCTATATATTTTTTTGACGGAATGCAAGGCTTTCTGTGATTAGAGGAGAAGCTGGTAAACATCACAATCTACCTTTCTAAAATCACAGAAAGCCTTTCATTCAGTGGAAATAATACAAGGCTTTTTCTGAATGCAGTAGGTATGCAATGAGTGAACTGCTATGATCTTTGTACCGGAGCTGGAAATTTGGTGCTTACAGCACTGTGGGGACCGAAGGAAAGCAGATGTTTTTCTACAACAAGCAGCAGCCAATTGTAAGCCAGGCATCAATTGAGGTAATTTATTTTTTACACAGAAAATGCCTCAAAATATTCTTCCTGGAATTCAGCTTTAATGTGCTCTTGTAACTTTTTTCCATTTCACTACCTGCTGCTTTTTTAAAACTTTTTTTTTTTTTTTGACAAAATAATAAAAGTAATGCGCTGTTTCTCCTAAACATACTTGTCGCCTTTGAGGGAAAGTAAACTTTGTCTGGTTTGTGAACTGCTAATGGGGTTCACCTCGGTGCATGGAAAAAAATACCGGGCCTAAAATATATGCCATAGTACATTGTTGAAAAAAACACAAAACTATTCTCCTTATTCCCCAATTTACTTATAATATAAAATAATAATAATATAAAAATATATACTATGTATATATACTATGTAACCCTCAGTGAAATGATCTCCTGTTTGTTCCTAAATCTTTTCAAAATTTAAAATCAGAGATCTCATCCAATAAGCTTCGAAAACTATGAGCTGGGCAAAAAAAAAAAAAAACATTTCCAGTTTGTGATTGTTTTATTTTCATTATTTTCATGATGTAAGTCATTTTTAGAAATGAAAAAAAGACATATATGGTAGTTCCAATTTTATCCAAATTTAAATTATAATGCAATATATTTTTTTTAATGAATGAAACCTTTGTTGGGAAAAAAAGGCACCTTTCATGTTAAAGGTGGGTTCTACACAACAATTATTCAGTTTTGAGTAGATGTCATTTGTTTGAATTATTTACACCCTATGGGGCAGATCCACATACATCTGCGCTGGGTGCAGCATATCTAAGATATGCTACGCCGCTGTAACTTACTTTTAGTTGGTTTGAATCCTCAACGAATCCGCGCCATAAGTTACGGCGGCATAGCGTATCTCTCGCGGCGTAAGGGCGCGGAATTCAAATTCGGCGGGTAGGGGGCGTGTTTCATTTAAATGAAGCGCGTCCCCGCGCCAAACGAACTGCGCATGCGCCATCCGTAAAAACTCCCAGGGTGCATTGCTCCAAATGACGTCGCAAGGAGGTCATTGGTTTCGACGTGAACGTAAATGGCGTCCAGCCCCATTCACGGACGACTTACGCAAACAATGTAAAAAATTCAAAATACGAGGCGGGAACGACGGCCATACTTAACATTGAGTACGCCACCATATAGCAGCTTTAACTATACGCCGGAAAAAGCCGAACGGAAACGACGTAAAAAAATGCGACGGCCGGTCATACGTTTGTGGATCGTCAGAAATAGCTAATTTGCATACTCGACGCGGATTACGACGGGAACGCCACCTAGCGGACGCCTAAAAATTGCATCTTAGATCCGACGGCGTACAAAGACGTACCTCTGTCGGATCTAGCCGGGATGCCATCGTATCTTGTTTTGAGGATTCAAAACAAAGATACAACGCGGGAATTTTGAAATTACGCCGGCGTATCAGTATATACGCCGGCGTAATTTCTTTGTGGATCTACCCCTATATGTCTTGGGATCTCCAGCAACAACATCTCCCATTGAGAGTTCCAGACTCTAATTCAGGTCTAAAGCCTCATACACACGATAAGTCCATCCGATGAGAACGGTCTGAAGGACCGTTGTCATCGGTTAACCGATAAGGCTGGCTGATGGTCCGTCGCGACCACACACCGTCGGTTAAATAACCGATCGTGTCAGAACGCGGTGACGTAAAACACGACGACGTGCTGAAAAAAAATGAAATTCAATGCTTCCAAGCATGCGTCGACTTGATTCTGAGCATGCGTGGATTTTTAACCGATGGTTGTGCCTACTAACAATCGGTTTTGACCTATCGGTTAGGAATCCATCGGTTAAATTTAAAGCAAGTTGGCTTTTATTTAACCGATGGTTAAATAACCTATGGGGCCCACACACGATCGGTTTTGACCGTTGAAAACGGTCCATCAGACCGCTGTCCTCTGTTTAACCTATCGTGTGTATGAGGCCTAAGTCTTACAGAAGCCAAGCAAGGGAGTTTTACCATATTAGGTGAAATAATTATATAGACTGCATCCACAAGAGAGAGGCTCCCCATAAATGTCAAGGAAATGGATGGGGCAAGGCATCCAAATGTCAGAGAATGGCAAGCATACCCAAAACAGATTTTTGTTTGCATAGAAGCATACTATGAATGAAAAAATAAGTATCACTGATCTGTTATTATGTATTATTTGTTTTTTAGCAATATAGGCACAGGAAAGCAACATCACAGTTTAAAATAGAGACTGTGGTCATACATAATGTTTCACAATCCACAGACCTATAAATGCAACTATGGAATACAATAAGATGCAATGCAAGTACTGTACATTAGAGTAGTGACCAGAACATTAGTTAGCTGGAAAATAGTATCTGAAATTATCTAAAGAAGAAAAAGGGAAAGGCAGCAGGTGTAGCCCTTATCTGATTTGGTATTAACCAACTGCGGTTGAATATCTAAGCACTGCACAAACTGTTGGCGCTATATAAATCCTGCAAAATAATAATAATATTGGTCAAGGGAAGGGTATTAGTAAAAGGAAGCAGGGAAGGTATTACAACTGGATGGGAGGTGAAACATAGGGGGATAGGGTGTGGGCCAGGTGGGGATGTCCACTATATCTTAAATGCTAAATAAAGGAGGGTACAATGGATATAGGGACTGTATGGGGGATATCTCTGGGTAGGGGGTAATGTGACTTGAGGAGCAAAATGGGCAGAAACATGCTTGTTGCTAAAAGGCTCGTAAGGGGGAGAGGTTAGCAGAAAGATACATCAGATCTGAGTCAGCCAACCAAGAAGTCTTTAAATTTATCTGTAGAGGAAAATTCTAACCAATAGAACCAAGGGTTACAAAACTTGCTGTTAAGGCCTTTGAAGGGAGCTAGTCAAATCTTTCATGAGATTGATTTCCTCAACACGGCACAGCCAATGTTGTACTGTCAGTGGGGAGGGGGATTTCCACAGAGCCCAGATGCAGGAGAAACCTCACTGATCCTTTTTTAACAAAGGAGCCATTTCAAGGCTAAACTAAAATATACATCTTACTGCAAGTGTCAAGGGAAACATATCAGGGTATGCTACTACCATATTTATAACACAGACATCAAGGAATTAATAGTGCATAGATGTTAACAGGTTTTCAGAAAGAAAAAACTTCACTGCAATATACTAGGATTTCCTTCCAGATGCATCAAAAATAAAGATGAAATCAAATGACTGAATGAATGCCAAAAAAATATTGGCAAGCATTTTTATGGTGGATTGAATAACTATTTCATAATCTATTCAGGTTTATAGTGAGGACCTATGACCTATAATTATTACTGGTAGGAATCTTACATTGGCCAAGACTGATTTAAATAATAACCTCCACAGACAATTTAAAACTATAAGGAGAATCTAAGGTTGTGAAATGATGATTAATGTGTAGCTTTATATTACCTTATGTTTAAACCTGTTTTCTTATTAAAGAGATTCTGTCACCACCTGAAATAAAAACAGTTTGAAAATCTCTATTTAGTGTAATTATGATAACTTTGCCTGCTATATCAGCATGTCCCTGATGTGTTGAATTCTGCAGCTTCCATTAAAAGAAGGAATGCCTTTCTATTATACTTTCTATTATGGGGTGACTACTGTCCTCCGGTTGAGACTACAATTGGCCATACTGACACAAACTGCATGGGCATGGTCCTCCTTTGTCACTATCAGCAAGAAGGTTCCAGCAAAGATGGGGTGAAGCCGATGATGAAGTGACTGCATGTAGAAAATTAAAGTGGTTGTAAACTTTCGTGTTTTTTCGCCTTAATGCATCCTATGCATTAAGGTGAAAAAAAAAACTTGCAGTCACCGCCCCCCCCCCCCCCGAGCCCCCATTTTACTTTCCCAAGCCCCAAATGTTTGTGGGCGTGATCCTGCGTTGATTTCCCCAGGTCTTGCCGACTCTTCATTGGATAGATTGATAGCAGCAAAGCCATTGGCTCTCGCTGCTGTCAATCAAATCCAATGACGCGGCCACTCAGGGCGGGGTCGAGTCATACAATCGGCGACTATGGACGCCGATTGTATGGCACGGGAGTGTGCCCGCAAGCTAACGCCCTCGGGACAGAGCTTCCCAGAGGGGGTTAGCTCTTGCGGGGAGGAGCTACGAGAGCCGCCGTGGGATCCCAAAAGAGGATGATCGGGACCACTCTGTGCAACGAACTGCACAGTGGAGGTAAGTATGATATGTTTATTATTTAAAAAAAACAGAAAAAAAACAAAGCTTTAAGGCTCTTTCACACGTCCGTTCCGTTCGTCCGTTTTTTGGACGTCCGTTAACGGACCGCAATGCTTCCCTATGGGTTAACGTCAGTTAGCGAATGAGCATCCGCTAACGTCCGTTAGCATCCGTCTGCGTTAAGTTCCGTTTTTTTGGACGGAAGAAAACCCTATTTTTCTTCCGTCAAAAAAACGGAACGGACGAAAAACGGACGTTAGCGGATGATCCGTTTACCATCCGATCCGCTAACATCCGTTTTTCATCAAAATATGTAAAAAGCCCCCCAAAAAAAAAAAAAAAACGGATGAAAAAACGGATGGAAAATGGATGGAAAAACTGATGGAAAAACTGATGGAAAAACTTATGAAAAACTGACGGAAAACGGACGAAAAACGGACGAAAAACTGATGGAAAAACGGATCAACTGATGAAAAAAAAACTGATCTAAAAAACTGAGCTGACATGTGAAAGAGCCCTAAGGGCTCTTTCACACATCCGTTCAGTTTTTCAGATCAGCCCATAGGGAAGCATTGCGGTCCGTTAACGGACGTCCAAAAAACGGACGAACGGAACGGACGTGTGAAAGAGCCCTAAGTAGCACTTTCAGTGTCTGAAAGAGGCTTGAGGAGATCGGCAAATGCAAAATGGAATAAAAAAAAAAATTCAAACAGCCTAAGTTAAAGTTGATATCTACTGTACTTTGAAATATGATATATACATCATAACACATAATCCATAGTTATGTTTAGGTAATGGATATTATAATGCCTAAATTAACCTCTTCCCATCCGCCCGTCGTGTTTTTACGGCCACAAGGTGGCTCTAAAATGCCGGGAGGCCGTCAATATACGGCCTCCCGCTGCTGGAGGGCGTGCCGCCAGCAGCGTGCATGCACCTCCGCCACGTTACTCTGGTGCCGATGCGCGTGCCTGGCGGCCGCGATGTCCGCCTGGCACCCGCGATCAGCAGTCACAGAGACAGGGACGTGGATCTCTGTGTGTAAACACAGAAATCCACGTCCTGCCAGGGAGAGGAGACCGATGGTGTGTCCCTAGTATACAGGGACAACCATCGGTCACCTCCCCCAGTCAGTCCCCTCCCCCCACAGTTAGAATCACCTAGCAGGGCACACATTAACCCCTTGATCACCCCCTAGTGTTAACCCCTTCCCTGCCAGTCACATTTATACAGTAATCATTGCATATTTATAGCACTGTTTGCTGTATAAATGTGAATGGTCCCAAAAATGTGTCAAAAGTGTCCGATGTGTCCGCCGTAATATCGCAGTCCTGACAAAAATCGCAGAAAACCGCAATTACTAGCAAAAAAAAAAATGTCAGAATTCAATCCCCTATTTTGTAGGTGCTATAACGTTTGCGAAAACCAATCACTATATGCTTATTGCGATTTTTTTTTTACCAAAAATATGTAGAAGAATATGTATCGGCCTAAACTGAGAAAAAAAAATGTTGTTTTTTTAAAAAAAAATGGTTATTTATTATAGCAAAAAGTAAAAAATTTAGTTTTTTTTCAAAATTTACACTCTATTTTTGTTTATAGCGCAAAAAATAAAAACAGCAGAAATGATCAAATACCACAAAAAGAAAGCTCTATTTGTGGGGAAAAAATTACGTCAACTTTGTTTGGGAGCCACATCGCACGACAGCGCAATTGTCATTTAAAGCCTGACAGCGCTGAAAGCTGAAATTTCGCTTTGGCAGGAAGGGGGTATATGTGCCCAGTAAGCAAGTGGTTAAAAATAAATAACGAATCCAATGAGCTGCAGAAAAACTACATATCTCTCTTTTCTAAAAAAAAAAAAGGAATCAAATTCTGTGCCAATATTTTAAGAACTCATCCTGCTCTAGAAGCATACAGCCATGACCCTATATATGAAACAAGGTTAAAAAAAAACATTGTGGATCACAAGCTAGCACATTAGTGCAGAAATGCATGTAGTTCATATGCAAAGTAGTATAATGTGAACCCAGCAAATATGCTTCCATTGGTAATAGAAATGCCTCTGAAATAAAGTAACCGGTTCTATTTTTAGATGGATTTGTTTCCAGACTCTTGAAACTCATCCAGTCTTGCATTATCCTACGAAAATGATCATCTTATTAATTAAGCAGTGCAAACTGCAATGATCATATGCAAATATCATTCAAAGCAACAAATCAGAAATCATATTTTTTCTAATCTACCTTCAGCGTGCTAATAAATATATACTGTGACATGGATATACATTAAAGCAGTCTAGCATCATATTTTTTACTTTTTTTTTTTTTTTTTTACCAGATATATGTATGTTTTCTTAGGTGATGGACAGGATGTTTATATGGTTTTTTACATGCAAAACTAAGCACGGACAGCTGGCAAATATTCTATATGTATCCTTTAAAATGCTGTTTACTCCATTTTAATCTAGTATAAAAGTCTTAATATACGTTTACTTTAGCTTCCTGCAATCCTAATCACAGGAGAAATCTCACATCCTCACCACCCATTTAGAAAGTTAGAAGTGGAATACAGATTAAAGTGTACTGAATGCATATAATAATAAAAATATGTAGTACATCTTTATTATTATTATTATACATGATTTATATAGAGTCAACAGTTTGCGTAGCGCTTTACAACATGACGTCAGACAGTACAGTTACAATACAATTCAATACAGGAAGAATCAGAGAGCCCTGCTCGTTAGAGCTTACAATCTAGGTGGGAGGGTCAAGTGATACAAAAGGTAATAGTTGTGGGGGATGAGATGATGGAGAAAAGAAAGTACATTTGCTAGGTGTGGGCAGGATACGGTTCAATGAAGAAAAGGGTTTTCAGGGATCATCTATAAGCAAATAGAGTAGGAGACAGATTGGGGTAGGGAGTTTCATAGGATGGGAGTGGCTCTGGAAAAGTCCTGGAGGTGAGCATGGGAGAAGGTTATGACTTGGGAGGAAAAAAGGGAACAATTACATCTTTATAAAATATTTCCTATGTTTTATCCTACAAGTACAGAAGATATCTGTTGATTTGTCATACATGGAGGCAGATACTAATTTCCTGTTGTACACTGACTACACACATGATTCTGTGGACTGAAATAAAAAACTTTAGTTGTCTTTTGATAAACTGCTAACTCTTTACCCCCTCTCACCATCTTCACAATATTGATAGCATGTATTCTGTATGCCAAGAAAAAACTGGAAGGGTTTGTTCAAGAGGAAGTGAAGACTTATTTTTGAATAGTACCCACAGGTAAGCCTATAATAAGGCTTACCTGTAGGTACTGTGAATATCTCCTAAACTTCCACAGTTTAGTAGATATTCAGAATGCATGCAGCCGATGACGTAATTGGCCCATGAGCACTCAAGGTCTGGCTTACTGTGCCGAACCTTCAGAGCCTGTGCCGTAAACAGTGGCTCCTAGGCGAATGCGCTGGAGTGACCTCATCGCGGCTCTGGCCACTCACAGTGCCGGAGCCCACAAACCCAGAAGAATCACAGGGGAAGATGTAAGCAATCTCAGTAGTGTGTGGGCACCGCTGGAGGGCTTCGTTCTAAGATAAATACAGTGATACCCCGGTTCACAAACGCTTCTGTTCACGAACAACTCGGTTTGCAAATAGAAGCGTTTACAAAAATTAGCTTCGGTACACGAACTCCGCTTCAGTTCACGAACACGAGACGCAGCCATCTTCCCTGCTCTGACACGTTCATATTGAAAAGAGCAGTGCAAGGTCTTAGGAGAACCAGTCCACTCAGATAGGGGTTTCTGCCCCCTAACTACAATGTGGGTGGGCTCACTTGTTTGGGAATCATGGGAAAACAGTTCATATGAATTCTACAACTTTATTCTGCTCTCAGATGATCTTTCCCTCGATTCACATTGCTGTTTTCTGGCCCCTAGATTAGTCATTTAAATTGGGGGTTAAAAAGGAGCTATAGTTTTTTTTTTTTTATGTACACATGAAAGAGGTCAGCTTAATGTAAAAGACTGTATCTAATATATGTTTACAATCCTTTTATTGTACATACGTTTCATATTTTATATAGAAACCAAAAAAAGTTCAGAAAGAATTAACCTGATTCACATTGAAACATATGGGAAAATTTGCCACAGTTCGCGACCAGGGTCGCTTCACGAATTAAGTTTGTGAACCGAGGTATCACTGTATATCATAATGAGCAAGTATGCAGTGCATACTAGCTCAGTATGCCTTTTTTTCTTGGGGTTTACAACTTCTTTAAGCAGGCTATACATTATGCAGTATTGATGGGGGAATCCCTCCCATGGACCTATTGTATTTTGATAGTTGGAGGTTTCCCAATCATCAGAATACAATGATCACTGCTGGCGGCTATAGCCACTCCAGGCTCACCTGCCCTCTATCTATCCATTATAATGCATATGCTTAGACTATGAAGGCTCTCAAAAATGTACAGAGTTAGCACTATGCAGATAATACTGGGGTGCTCTGAAGTGGTTCTGCAGCTTATGCATGTATTTGCAAATGTGTGCAAACTAAATCCCTGTTTTTAACGCATACTGTTAGACAGGATAATTTGGTTGGTTGTAGGCTGGTCGGTAAGTTGGGCTGGAAATTTTCTTTGGTTTTGTTAGAACACGACAGGTTGCCTACTTTATTCAAAACTAAAAAATATAGTTTTGGGGTTTGATATACTTTAATCTATACTTGAAGAGAATTCAAGGTGCTGTGTACTGCTTGGGATCCAAGTTGCTTTCTTAAGGACACAATGGTTCATTTGGAAAATTCTTCCAGTACCACAAGGTAACTTGTAACTCCGGCACTATTTTTACTTTGGGCAATTTTAATGCCAAAATAGGTTTGCACTAATGTGAACCAAAGAACTGTGCAACATAATTCATTTCTGGAATGTATGTAGGCTTGACTTGATGGAAAGGCAGTATGACTAAAGTCTAGGAGAGAAAAATTCTAGCTTAGTCTTTATTCCAAATTGCATAGAGAATTTTGAGGAGCTTTTGAGCCATGTAACTATAAATTGCGTTCAAACCTAATGGGTCACAAATCCCCACAATAATTGTTCCAGTTTGCTATCTACTGACGTCTATTATAATCACATATGACTATGGAATTGTGCTCGGCCCCTGGTGGACCATCCCCAAGTAATCACAATACAGGTCAATAGTGAGGCAACAGGCTGTAGCTAGTAAACATGGAAATGGATGTTCAGTCTGAAGCAATTTCTAGTCACACTTCAAAAATTGCTTCTAAATAGCCCGTATAGTTGGATTTTAAGGGGAAAAAACCTTACATTAAAAAAAAAAAATCTTTGCTGGATAACATTAAAGTCCTAAATGTTAGGGTCTACTGTGAAAACCTAAGACAACACTAAAGTGTGCACCAAAACAATAATAAACTTACCTTAATCATTTTTCACAAGACACAAAGAAAGCCATCAAAGTGATATTAATGAGTGTATTATTTCACAGCTTACTGTTCTCTGGAGGCTATATTTCATTTTCCAGCATTTCCAGCTGAGTCAAGAATCATAGTTTGTGCTGGAAGCCCTGAAGCTCTGGATTATGTTGCACACACTGTGAAGTGCCTTTAGAAATCAATTCATGTCCCTGAGGCTAGAGGAAAACTCAACGGGAGACAATTATCCAGACTGGTCCGCAAAACTGAAGTACATGTTCAGGAAAAAAAAACTTTATATAACAATCCACCTTTGTAGAATAAAACTGTTCAACACAATATAGAAATAAATCATCAACTTGAATTAAAAATCAAATTAGAAAATGCAAAATCACATGGGAGTCTATGAAATAGCTTCAAAATAAACACTTTACTGGGTCTGTTAACCACTTACCCCCCGGACCATATTGCTGCCCAAAGACCAGAGTACTTTTTGCGATTCGGGACTGCGTCGCTTTAACAGACAATTGCGCGGTCGTGCGACGTGGCTCCCAAACAAAATTGGCGTCCTTTTTTTCCCACAAATAGAGCTTTCTTTTGGTGGTATTTGATCACCTCTGCGTTTTTTATTTTTTGCGCTATAAACAAAAATAGAACGACAATTTTGAAAAAAATGAATATTTTTTACTTATTGCTGTAATAAATATCCCCCAAAAATATATAAAAAAACATTTTTTTTCCTCAGTTTAGGCCGATACGTATTCTTCTACATATTTTTCATAAAAAAAATCGCAATAAGCGTTTATTGATTGGTTTGCGCAAAAGTTATAGCGTTTACAAAATAGGGGGTATTTTTATGGCATTTTTATTAATATTTTTTTTTACTAGTAATGGCGGCGATCAGCGATTTTTTTTTCGGTATTGCGACATTATGGCGGACACTTCGGACATTTTTGACACATTTTTGGGACCATTGGCATTTTTATAGCGATCAGTGCTATAAAAATGCATTAGATTACTATAAAAATGCCACTGGCAGTGAAGGGGTTAACACTAGGGGGCGGGGAAGGGGTTAAGTATGCCTGGGTGTGTTCTTACTGTGGGGGGGGTGGCCTCACTAGGGGAAACACTGATCTTCTGTTCATACATTGTATGAACAGAAAATCAGCATTTCCCCTGCTGACAGGACCGGGAGCTGTGTGTTTACACACACAGCTCCCGTTCCCCGCTCTGTACCGAGCGATCGCGTGTGCCCGGCGGCGATCGCGCCCGCCGGGCACACGCACGGGAGTCGGGGGCGAGCGGGGGGCGCGCGCGTGCGCCCCTAGTGGCGGCTAATAGGCAGGACGTCATATTACGTGCTCTCGCCTAGGAGAGCCACCTTGTGGACGTATTTCGACGGTGCGGCGACGGCAAGTGGTTAAAGAGGTTCAATACGTTTTTATTGTAATTTTTCAGTCAAGTTTAAACAGAAAACTAAAGAAATTGGACCAAACGCCAGGCAAAGGGCAGCCTGATCTTCAAAATGTAAAACATGTACATTCCATAACATACAAGCAAGTGTGTACAAACGGTTACCTCATAGGTATATTAGTAGTACAAATATAAGTATACAGTGCTAACCTACATCCAGTAAAGACTACCCCCAGCCTGGACACCCCAATGGGATCCTGCTGCAACCAGGCCCCAGGGAAGTAAAAGGAATAAAACTAAGGCAGGAGTGCAGGTAGCATCAAGACAGTAAAGGGTTTGTACAACACCCAAAAGTCACAACTGACACATAAATCTAACGGAGTGCAAATGAGTTAACGGTAAGGCCAAATAGAGTGGCCCAGAAAGAGGACGAGAAGACAAAGGCCCCGTACACACGAGAGGATCGATCCGCTGAAATTGATCCGCTGACCGGTTTCAGCGGATAGATCCCCTGGTGTGTACAATCCAGCGGATCTGTTTCCGTGGATTTTTGTCCCCGGGGATGGATTTCCAGCGGATAAAAAATTCCTAACATGCTAAGAAATCTATCCGCTGGAATCCATTCCAACGGATTGATCCGCTGGTCTGTACAGACTCACCGGATCAATCCGTCCGAATCCATCCCCCGCATGCATCGTAATGATTCGACGCATGCGTGGAAGTCCTTATATCACAGCGTCACGTACGTCGCCGCGTCATCATCGCGGCGACGGCGCGACGCGTCACCACGGACGGAATTCCGTGGGGATTTTGATCTTCTGGTTAGTACAACCAGGAGATCAAAATCCGCCAGAGGATTTATCCGCGGAAACGGTCTGGAGGACCGTTTCCGCGGATAAATCCTCTTGTGTGTACTAGGCAAAAGAGGAAGGAGATAAAGAAAAGTTCAAGAAAGAAAAGGAGGGGGAGGGGGGAGGAAGGGGTAAAGGGTGGGGAATAAGGAGACGGTGTGCTAAAATCCACCACAGATTATATTATTTTAAAGTAAACTAAATGAAATGAAATCAAATCAAAGTAAATTAAATACAATTAAACAAAATTACATTAAAATAAAATCCCCACAATGTGCGAGGACAGAGGCCAGAACCCGACAGGGATTCATGAACTGGGTCTGTTAAAGGATAAGTTCACCTTTGTAAAAAATAATACTAAATTCACAGGTAAAAAAAAAGTGCATCTTTTTATCGTACCCGCAATCACGGGTGCAATGCAGTACTCCTGCAGACTGTCACTGTAAGCTGTCTGCTCGTACCTTGTACAAACATGCAGTTACACAACGACAGGAAGAAACAATGAACAAAAAAACAATGAACTACCTAGAGCCCTGGTAGTTCATTAGGAATATAAGCTGACAGCCACAAAGACTATTGGTACTTGTAGTTCTCCCCTCTGTGAATGACACAGCCAGGGTTTTTTTTAAGGTGGGTTCACACTATCACCGCATGCGGTTTACAGCAGGGGCCCTCTGCATCCCTGTTCACTCTTTCAGGTCCTATTTCATCCCAAAATTTTGACTGAATTCGGATCTGAAATGGACCAACACACAGGACTCCTGTGCAAATTTGCTCTGGAGCCACAGCGGAGATATGTGAACTGACTCCATAAAGAGCTAGTAAAAATCTCCTGCTATTGTGAATTGTATATGGGGAACCCGCATCCAATTTACAATAGTGTAAACCCAGCCTCAATCGTGACAGTAAATTTAGGAAGATGCCCTGCTCTCTGTCACTAGAGGGTCAGGGAAAAGCTGCAGCACTTGGAACATGTTACATGTTCCACCCTAAAAATGGATGGAACATGTAACATGTTCCCAAAGGTGAATTTAAAGGGTAACTCCACTTTGTAGGAAAAAAATAGAAAATAAAGAAAAAAAAATATAGCACATATAATTGTGACACTAATAATATTGTAATTGAATGTTATTAAAAATTATCTTTTCTTTTCAATCTGCAGCCACTGTAATTTTCTGAGAATACATTACAATATGGCTACCTGGAGTTGTTCTGTACATATAATGTGCACTGACCACCCCCCCCCCCACAGAAACATTATTTTCTGCTTATGTGATTGGCTCACTGATTTTCCCAGAAGTCTGCCTAAGATACAAATCAGATTTCAGGCATCCCCTGTAACAAAAATACAATTTTTGAGAGATACTTTCAATAGGAACACATCTAAAGGGATGCAGGCCCAGCAGATTTCCTCATTAGTGCCCTGCAGCTTCACACCTGGCAGTTAATTATGAAACCACTCCCATTAGACCCACTCAGAACACAGCACAGGGGGCTGGATTCAGATACATTGGAGTATCTTTCGGCGGGGTGTAATGTATCTCAGATACGTTACGCCGCCGTAAATTAGGGAGCAAGTTCCGTATTCAGAAAGAACTTGCGCCCTTAGTAACGTCTGTGGTCCGGCGTAAGCCCGCCTAATTCAAATGTGGATGATGGGGGCGTGTTTTATTCAAATTCACTGTGACCCACGCATTTGACGTATTTTACAAACGGCGCATGCGCCGTTCGTGAAAGAATCCCATGCTCAAAATTACGCCGCAAATCATCATTGCTTTAGACATGAAAGTAACTTACGTACAGCCCTATTCGCGAACGACTTATGCAAACGACGTAACATTTTCAAAACTCGACGCGGGAACGACGTCCATACTTAACATAGGATACCCCTCATATAGCAGGGGTAACTTTACGCCGGAAAAAGCCTAACGTAAACGACGTAAAAAAATGCCCTGGGCGGACGTACGTTTCTGAATCGGCGTATCTACCTAATTAGCATATTCATTGCGTAAATATACGGAAGCGCCACCTAGCGGCCAGCGTAAATATGCAGCCTAAGATACGACGGTGTAAGACACTTACGCCCGTCGGATCTTAAGGAAATGCTGGTGTATCTAGCTTTCTGAATACAGAAAGAAGATACGCCGGCGCTTCGTAGCACTTACGTGGCGTATCAGGCTATCTGAATCCGGCCCAGGGATTTTTTCAGAATAACAAAAGGTAGGAATCTTTAACAAAGTTTGTTATAATCATTGCAATTTACATAAATCACCCAGAGGGGGATGTTTTTTCCTCAACAAAAGTTGAGTAAGAGTTATGCTTTAAAAAAAATAATACAGATGTACATTACTCCCCCCTCAAAAAAAGTTAGGTGCCTTTACAACATCTTATCTGTTGCTGGTGTAGCCAACACATTGGTGCACCTCATTCAGGGGCTTCTCATCTGTCACAGCCACAGGCAGGACGGAGCAAAAAAGGAAAAAGGGGAACATTTTAGTGTCAGTGACCAAACACATACACAGGCAGCTACCAGACACCTCTATTCTGCAGATAACAGGATAGTTGACAGGTTTTTGTAAACACACACGCTGCATTCTCTATAAGTTGAAAGTTATGCTGGATTTTTATTTATTTTTTGACATTTGCTGTGTATAATTAAATTACCTCCAATGATGGGTATCCCTTGTGTGACTTTTAGGGGTTGGTTTACTAAAGGTAAACTTTTCCAGTGCACGTGCACTCTGCAAGGCATTTTCTCCAGAGCTTAATAAATGAGGGGAAGCTTTGCTGACTTCAATCATTCAATCTTGTGCAAGCAATAATGCATTTTTTTTTTATTTTCCTTGCACATGATTTGATATTCTTTGCAAAGTGAAGCTTTACCTCATGTATTAGGCTCTGGAGCAAATGCCCTTACAGAGTGCAGCTGCACTTGCAAAGTGCAACCCCTTAAGCCCCGTACACACAGGCCAAATGTCGGGAGACATCGGCTTGTTCAATAAAAAGCAGCTGACATTCGGCCCATGTGTATGTCGGTCTGTCCGACAGAAGCCAGCCATTTGGCCGGCTTCTGTCAGATAAACATGCTGGAAAGCCAGCAGCCAAATGACTCCCGATCAGTGCTCTCAGCCAATGGCTGAGAGTGCTGATCAGAGTGTTCTGGTGGGAGGGCTGTCCCCCTGACATAACAGAGGAGCTCAGCTTGGTAAATCGCTGTACTAACTTTGGATGGTTAGTACAGTGGCTCTGACCAGAACTGCCAGTTTGTAGTGTGTGCCAGGCATTAGATTCATTCATCCCAACCACTACTGTAAGTGAAAAATGTTGGCACTAAGACTTACAGTTCCAGCTATAGTGATGATAGTGGGTCGCTCACTCTCCACCCCATCTATTCTTGCAGCTTCTTGTATTCCTGTCAAAGAATACAAAGCATTATGTGAATGGACGAAGAGAGATTGTGATATTTATTCACTCCTCCTCTCCCTTATTCCATTCCATTCATTTATTTGTGAATGGATGAGGTGAAAGTGAGTGGCCTACTATGACTATTCTACTAGTTCAGTAATGCTTAAGGCATTGAACA
Source organism: Rana temporaria (assembly GCF_905171775.1). Classification (NCBI taxonomy): domain Eukaryota; kingdom Metazoa; phylum Chordata; class Amphibia; order Anura; family Ranidae; genus Rana; species Rana temporaria. The sequence continues at coordinate 195,704,133 of NC_053490.1, forward strand.
GGATGAAGGAACCAAGAGTTTTAACTAATGCAGGAACATCAACACATAGCACATCCAATCTTAGAGATAATTTAGTTTTACATAGAAAATGCCTTTTTCTGGCGTTAAGCTTTAACTGTTTAAACTGGAAAAACATTACGAAAGATTACCTAAGTACTATTATTGCAAATGAGACACTCGCGCCTTGGAATTGAAGTGGCCTATGTGTATGGGCCGCTGCTGCCCAAAATTATCCCCACAGGGTGGGGTAAGAAAAATTTAATTTTATTGGCAGGGTTCTAATGTTATTTTACGCTGTAATTAATAACCTAGGAACTTATTGTAGAACTTGATAACTAAATATTAAAGGAGTTCATCCTTATACCAACGTAATGGTTGTAAACCAAATAAATTAAATAAGTAATACAGTGACAATATTACATCATACCTTAAAGTACATTTGTTAATAAACAATAATTAATATTTATATTGTGAAAAGATAAATTCTTGTGAGGGCTGCTGGGTATTCTGGAAAGTTCAGGTGATGAGGAAGTTTCCCCAATCACCCACTCTTGATTTGCAGTTCATGGCCCAATCATCTCAGTTGAACCAAAGTCAAGCAATAAGGATCAGCAAGACCCCATATAAACTCAAGGTCTGGGGGTGAGGGGTGAGCCATAGCCAGAGGATATTCATCCCAGAGGGGACACTGGAAGTAACCAGAGTCCATTGTATTGGGTTAGGTTCCCAAAAAAGACCTACAGGCATGACTGACTGTTTGATATAAGTCCAACACATCCGGTGAGTTTCAAATTTTACACTACCCCCAAGAGGTGGATAACCACATCAATAGGACTTGCAGCACTATAGCACTTGTTGGCATAAAGAAAAAAAATATTTGCACTGTACCACTATATGCACTTTAAAGATATGTTGTACTACTGTCACTTTATCATCTTTTCATTTATCTTGTCACAATCTAAATATTAGTTAATGTTTATTAACATATGCACTTTACATTATGATGTAATATTGTCACTGTATTACTTATTTAATTGATTTGGTTTATAACAATTAAGTTGGTATAAGGATTAACTCATTTGATAATTAGTTATCAAGTTCTACAATAAGTTCACAGGTTACTAATTACAGAGTAAAATAACATTAAGGCCTCATGCACACTGGAAGTTTTTACAGCAGCTGTTTTTGGCAGTAGTCGTTTTTTTCTACAGTCAATAAACTCTCCATCACGTTATCCTATGTGTCCATGCACACATAGGCTGTTATCAGCAGTTTTGGGCAGTGAAGTTTTTGAGCAGTAAAAAAAATAAAAAAACTACTGGGTTCTGAGAGACGTTTTTCAGCTGTAAAAACGCTCTAACGCTGATAAACGCTGATAAACGTTGATAAGCGCTGATAAACGCTCAAAAACGTCACTCATCGTTTTTTAACGTTTTTGATCAACTGAAAAAAAAAATCTTTAACAAAAAAACGCGAAAAAACGCTAAAAAAGACTAATAAACGCTAAAAAAACTCTATTGAAAAAACGTTGAAAAAAGTTGAAAAGCTCACTGCAAAGCTTTTAACGTCCAGTGTGCATGAGGCCTAAGGAGGAGCAAGCGCTGTCAATTCACTCCGTAAGGACTCTTATGCCGCATACACACGACCGTTATTCATGTCATGGAAATAAAACAAAGTTTTTCTCTACGTGATTCCTCTCAAGCCTGCCTTGCATACACACGTTTGTGAAAAAAAGCGCGGTGACGTACAACACATACGACAACACGTACAATGGCACTATACAGGGAAAGTTCCATTCGAATGGCGCCACCCTTTGGGCTGCTTTTGCTGATTTTGTGTTACCGCATGTTAGTAAAAGTTTGGTGAGAGACGATTCACGCTTTTCAGTCTTCGTGCTTTTCAGTCTGTTACAGCGTGACGAATGTGCTATCTCTATTACAAATACTAGTTTTTCCAGAATGAGCGCTCCTGTCTCATAACTTGCTTCTGAGCATGGGCGTTTTTTTCCCCCTCGTCTACACATGACCGTTTTTCACGACGTGAAAAACGACGATAAAAAATAGAGCAGGTTCTAAATTTTTAACGCCCATTTTTCTCATCGAGAAAAATGTTCTGGAGCATACACATGACCGTTTTTCACAACCAATTTAATTTTTTTTATTTTCTTATCATGAAAAACGTGATGTGTACGCAGCATTATGCTCCAGAAACTGGATCCCATGAATATGGCCATTATTGAATTTCAAACAGCTGACTTTGTACAGTTGCTGGGCCCCAACTTTTCAATTTGATATAAGGAGCGATCAGTTGCATGCTAATTTCATTTCTATAGGAATGTTTAGACTTGGCAAAAACATTAAACCTTCACACTTTTACAGAACTGTGATACACATATGTTGTTATGCTTAGTAGCTGGTCCTGAAAAGACAAAAATATGAATAGCTCTCCTATATGCCAGGTCTTTCAAGGCATAGTTACACTCTTTTTAAATTCCGGAATGAAATCAGTCTTCAACATTAGTTATTTTAACTGTATAAAGCAATGTATAGTAGTTATGAGTTATTAGGCTTTTCAGAACCACATAAAGTACATCAATATATAGGGTGCAAATGTCTCTCCAGTGGTGGTTAAGTGATACCTATTTCCCTGCAGCCATCACATGTGAAAGCTGCCTAAAGTTCATTCAATCAGCAAGGACAGTATCTGTCACTTTTTGGGCAGGTTACTAAGGAAAAATGTATTGGATTGATATCTCTTCTTACGGAATGAGTATCTTGTAAATGTTCCTAACATTGTCAGTAATCACTAGCTAATCTATTGAAAATAGTCCTTACCATTATAGCACACAGAATACTGACTGAAAAAGGATGCCACAATTTAGATTAAATTGATGAGATGTACATGACTTGTGATGTTTAAATGTGCTTTAGAAGTCAAAGAAGATGACACTCTACTTTAACAAGTACTTTACTTTGTGAATCTTTGATTATAAATGTGCCTGCTCTAAATGTCCCTTGATCATTTATCATCAAAGGAGCATTGTCACAACTATAACATACATCAGGGTCAACTGAATCTATTAATTTTGACCACTCAAAAGGTTTAAAGAAAAATGTGCTCTGTAATGAATTAAACCTAGTGTATTCAGTAGTTACTGTGGAAAACTGGAATGTATTTCAGTTTATATACAGGGCAGCGTAAAGCTGTCACTGTTCTGAAAGCCTAGACTGTGTGACTGTTAGGATAACAGCTCTGTGTGGTAAAGTGTATAACCATTCAATTTTACAAGCTAACTCTATTTTGCTTGGTGCTTGGAATATGAAAAAAGGAAGGTTTTGGCGCAAGGCTCCCATCACTAAGAAAAAGGAAGACAAACGATAGCTGCCAAGTGTTTTTCTAACCAATAAAGAATCCCCACACCAGCCTTCCTCGGCTATACTTCTTTGTAACCCTAAGGTTCCTCCAAAGGTTAATAGGTTTTCCTGGAGCTGCCAGCAGTGCTTGAGAGTGCCTGAAAAATTCTGGTATGCCACTTTGCAAAACTATCAGAATGGGCCCATGGAAGGTTCTTCGCTTTTCTCTCAGGTGTGTGTCCACAGATAACCAACTACTACCACCAATGTAAGTGGCTATGACAACCAAGGTAAGAGGCAGTGACTACCAATGTAAAAGTATGGGCGTAAAATGAAGGATGGATGGCCGCACTCCAAACCAAACAGGTTGTCTTTATTTAAACGAACAGCAAAACATACCAGATCACAGCAACAGAAACAGGAGGATAACCGACGTTTCGCACTGACTTAGTGCTTATTCAGCCACCTCGTGTGGAAGAGGCCTAATAGATTTTTTGTTCAGCCTGCCGGCTGAACAGAAAAAAAATTAACAGGCTCCTCTATTCACACTAAAAGAAAAGATATCAGGCAAAATTTTCTATTTTAGCTTTGCATCTTACCGTGTCATTGGCCCATTCAATGAACAACAGACCAGATTAATCACACACATGATTTTTTGTACAGGTTATGCAGGAAGAAATTAAAGTAGAAAAAAGCGGTGTCCCTTGTCTGGTTATTCATTATGGAATGTATGGTACGTAAACCACAAGCTAAATTAAATAAAAAATCCTCTGCCAGACAGAAAATTTCAGTTACATGTGCAATACATCTAATAGTTTTAAAATTTAAACTTGCTTCATTATTTATTTACTCTGACCAAAGACCTCTCTGAGAATCTGATCTCAAGGTCCCGTGCATGTGACCTTCCGCATAGTTCTGCTACCCGAATTAGACTTTTGTCCGTTTTTCGGAAATTCTTTTTCTCTTCCAACACCACATTTTTGACTTTTTGACCACATCCTTGCCTTTATATTTTGTATCAGGCCTCGTACACACGATAGGTTAAACAGAGGACAACGTTCTGATGGACCGTTTTCATCGGTCAAAACCGATCGTGTGTGGGCCCCATAGGTTATTTAACCATCGGTTAAAAAAAAGCCAACTTGCTTTAAATTTAACCGATGGATTCCTAACCGATGGGAAAAAAACGATCGTTAGTAGGCACAACCATCGGTTAAAAATCCACGCATGCTCAGAATCAAGTCGACGCATGCTTCGAAGCATTGAACTTCATTTTTTTCAGCACGTCGTGTTTTATGTCACTGCGTTCTGACACGATCGTTTTTTTAACCGATGGTGTGTAGGCACGACGGACCATCAGTCAGCTTCATCGGTTAACCGATGAAAACGGTCCATCAGAGCGTTCTCATCGGATGGACTGATCGTGTGTACGAGGTTTTATGCTTCATTTTTACCTGCTGTCAAACAGTTGGAACATAAACAAGGGCAGCAATCTGCAGAACAATTCTTCATCCCTTGCAGGGTGTTCTGGCGAAGACTAGACAATTTCTTAGACTCTGTCCCCCGGCCCTCTTAAGGGCTTACATTTGTTTTGTGATACAGAGGGTCTTCTATCTCCATGATTTTATTTATTTGTATTTATTTTAGGTATTTATATAGCGCTGTCAATTTACGCAGTGCTTTACATATACATTGTACATTCATATCAGTCCCTGCCCTCAATGAGCTTACAATCTAAGGTCCCTAACTCACATTCATATACTAGGGCCAATTTAGACATGATAATATGAGTATAGGAGCTATTCTTTTGCAGAGCTAATTTATTAGGATTTGATATACTGACAGGACCACTTTAAATAGTCCCATTACTCCAATGTTTAACATTAAAGTATGTTTTTAGAAATAAATCCTATTCCCAGTAAATCAAAAACATATTTGTATCTAGCAATGCTACGTGCAGCTTTTACCTTGTTCAAGGACAGATGTGTATGACAATGATGCATTCAGACTATGAGCTTGAATAAATGTACGTGTTCCATCACTTGCACAGGAAGTGGGTAGTCTGTGCTAGTGGCAGAGCAGCTTGATTGCATCAGTTTCTGACAGAAAAGGAATGCCGCTTTTCAAGATAACATGTGTTGAAGGATTCATGTGGACCACTGTGGGAGTCAGCCAGAGCATGTCAACACAATTTTATTCAAAGTGGTCTTAAGTGGATAACTGACAGTAGTGTGGGTCATGCGGAATACACTGATACCTGATTTCATTGTGCTAACAAATGACTGTGTCATATGCTGTGCCTTGTACTTCTTAAAAGCAAGGTTAATGTCAGACTACAGCAAACAACTGATTTTCACAATAACGATTTGCATACCTCTAGAGGTTGTTAACGTATGGCTGAGGAAAATTAATTATGATATTATTTAGCACACAAGTCCCAAATTTCATTATATGTTAACTATACTTAAAGATATCCATAAGATAATTAAAACGAAGAACATTTTTAATTAAATATCAAACAGTGAGTCAGTGAAAATGGATTTCCGCTAACTTACATTATACGTTTGCATCCATAAATCACATGCAATTGATCCCATAGCCGCACGTTATATTTTTCACAATGTAATGTTCATCAATAGATGTATTTGATAACAGTGCCCATGAATACAAGGATCATATTGGTCTGTGGACACAGCTTATGTGTATAATACATTCTACCAAAGTTTATCAAGAGATGCCCTACAAACCCCAAAGTAAGGCTGCAGTCATCAGTATATATAACATACAGCAATAAAAATACAATTTGTGGACTAAGATGGCCTAATACAGTGGCTTCAGGGTTATCTGTAGGTACTGGAAATATCTTCTAAACCTGCACAGTTTAGGAGATATTTAGCATATATTCTTGCGATGACATCACTGGCACATGTGCACTAAAGAAAGGGCACAATCATGCCGTTTCTATAGGGCCCATGCCGTGATGGTAAGCTACCCTGCGCATGCGTGGGAGTGACATCACGTGAGACTCCACAGAGCAGAAGTCCACGCCCCCGGAAGAAAGAGGGGTGAAGGTGAATGTGGCCACAAACAGGGACATTGTGGACATTGCAGGCTTTGTTTGCAATGCATACTAGCCCATTATGCTTTTACTTTGCAGGGGAATAAAGAGGAAGTAAAACCCATCAGGGTTTACTTCCTCTTTAAAGCTGAACTCCAAGAAAATGAAAAGTCCTACCTTACAGTAGTGCTGCACCCGCACTGCCAAGGGTTAAACTGTATGTTTCATGAAACAAGAAAAGCTGCTCCAAGTGAGTGAGTTAATCCCCACACACACTAGTCAGGTGCTAGCCCAGCTTGAATGCTGTGTAACGTGAAGAAATATTTCCAGACGGCTGGAAGCTTCATATGACAAGTGGTACCAGGTAATGACTACTAAGCGCTGATATTTGCACGAAATGCCTCTACCTCTTTGTCCCCTGCTCCATCTGTCAACCACTTGTCATATGAAGCTTCAATAAAAGGATTTTTGGAAGTGCAGCCGTCCGAATTATTTCTTCACGTTAAATTGTATGTTACCTCAAAATGCAAATCCTATACTGTACATACAGCTGTGTTTTATGTTGTTTTTTGTTAATGTAGCTTTTTTGTGTTAGAATTTTATTTGATAATAAACACCTGGTGGTCATGCTATTTCCCCTTTGGTACCCTATCATTCTGACTATATCAAGTATTGATGCACATTTGTGCTGGTGTAGTTGGTTTGCATATCTCTTGTTCCTCCTAGGAGATACTGGATGCCTGTATCTCTATAGTCTGTTTGGTTTCCACACTCCCCACCCGACACTGCTGTTTTGATTGTCAGTGGCTCCCAACAGGATCCTTGCTCTCAAAGCTGAAAGTATATACAGATGGGGAATGTACTTTTCCACTGTATGTGATGTCACTCTGCCCACCCACTAGCCTGTCCCTCTGCCCACCTTCTAAAAGAGACATGGCAACTGCTTTGGAGAAATTAACATGAAGGGAGACTGTGCCTGCATGTGACTAAAAATTTAAGATTAAAAAAGGTACATAACCATTATTGTTTTATAAAAGTTAATGAAATGTTAATTAAAAATAATGTCTGCTATGAGTTTTAATAGCACTTAGTTCACAAATAATTTAACTGCAAAATTTTGCATCCAAACTTCAGTAAAGTTCACCAAATCCATCCTAAAACAAACCCAGGCATGTTCAGCTTATCACTTATCTCATGTATTTCTAAGAATTATAACATTCCATTACACAAAGTACTGCATAAAGTTAATTAAACAAACAGAATATTTTTAAATGGAACAGTCAGATTTTTGATTGTATGCTTACTTTTCAGTAATAAATGTATTGACCTTCTTTTTTTGGCAAAAATGTCATTTACTCTATAGTCAACTGACCTGGCCAACTTGAGTTCACCCAGGGAAAATCATTTCCAAGAAGATAAACATCAAATATGCAGAAACATTTTAATTAAAAGAACTGAATAATACTAAGGGGTGTACTTATGAAAGATTCATTGGCAAATTCATCAAGTGAGTACTTTATTAATATTTGCACACATTAAATTCAATAGGATTTGCCTAGCATTTCAATTCTGATATTCTATAGTCTTGGTATATACCATATCCTACTGACAATAAGAAGAATGCGCATCAAACAAATGCAGGAGGTATCTATTGTGCTAAAATTGTGGCTGTATACATTTTCAGCATTAGGAATGTTAATTACCATTTTTTTTTAAACGTCATATAAATTAGGCAAAGAAAAACAGCATGTCTCCCTTGGTCCAAAACTAACCAGCCCAACACACCAAGCATGCAAGCTGGTATCCCCATAGCAATGGATCAGCCTCCAATGCTATGCCGATACCAGCAACCTGACCTTAAAACATTGGTGAGGTCCTTTGAGGCCTTGTACACACGACCGAACATGTTCGCTGAAACTGGTCCGTCGGACCAGTTTCCGCGGACATGTTCAGTCATGTGTAGGGCCGACCGGACAGTTTCCTGGCCTAGCGGACAGGTTTCCAGCGGACAAAAGTTTCATAGCATGCTAAGAAACTTGTCCGCTGGAAGCCTGTCCATCGGACATGTCCGATGGTCAGTACAACTCATCGGACATGTCCGCTGGCCCGAAATCCCACGCATGCGTCGAAGTGATTCGACGCATGCGTGGAAGCATTGAACTTCCTGGTGCGCGCAGGTCACGGCGGCATCGTCGCCGCCATGTCGCCGCCACGTCACAGCGTATTCTGTCCGCGGGGAATTTGGTCTGATGGTGTGTACACACATCAGACCAAATGATCCCAGCGGACATGTCCGATGAAAACGGTCCGCGGACCATTTTCATCAGACATGTCTGGTCGTCTGTACGAGGCCTAAAATGTGTCTTCTCTGCTAAAAGCACTGGCTCTTTGGCACACCCAGTGCTCCGGAAAAGGTCTTGGCAAGGTGGAGGGTGGCTTATGCACCACCACCTGCTCACGATGAAGGGCAAGTAGGTAGTTGCCCCTTCCCTGGTGGACTGGATTCTGAGGTTCCTCAGACCCCTTACAAGTTCACTGAGAATGCAGGTAAAATAGTTTTTAGTCTTTTTTTTTTAGAAATGACGTGATGATGTCACGCCCGGGTTCCCAGAAGTAAACAAAGCCGCGATTGCGGCTAGTAAGCATGAGATCAGTGAATTTTTTTCACGATCTTATGCTTACCAGCCTGGAGGAAAGATGTGTGGTCTTATTGACCCCGCATCTCTCCATAAAGAGGACCTGTCACACACCATTCATATTACAAGGGATGTTTACATTCCTTGTAATAGGAATAAAAGTGATAAAAATGTTAAAAAAGTGTAAAAATAAAAAAAATTAAGTAAAATAATTTTTTTTATAATAATAAAAAAAAAATTAAAATGCCCCTGTCCCCGGTAGCTCACGCTCAGAAGCGAACGCACACGTAAGTCCCGCCCACATATGTAAATGCCGTTCAAACCACATATGTGAGGTATTGCCGCGTGCGTTAGAGCGAGAGCAACAATTCTAGCACTAGACCTCCTCTGTAACTCTAAACTGGTAACCTGTAAAAAAATTCATGGAGATTTTTAAGTACCGATGTTTGGCGCCATTCCATGAGTGTACGCAATTTTAAAGCGTGACATGTTAGGTATCTATTTACTCGGCATAACATCATCTTTCATATTTTACAAAAAAATAGGCTAACTTTACTGTTTTGTTATTTTTTAATTCATGAACCATTTTTTTCAAAAAAAAAAGGTGTTTGAAAAATGATTGCGCAAATACCGTGCAAGATAAAAAGTCATTTTATTGCTGTGCAATGACCGTCATTGTATTGCCTAGGGTGTCTGCTAAAAAACATATATCATGTTTGTGGGTTCTGAGTAATTCTCTAAATTATGATTTGTACATGTAGGAGAGAAGTGCCAGAATAGGCCCGGTATGGAAGTGGTATAAAAGCCCTGTATTGAAGTGGTTAAGGAAAGGAAAATGGGAAGGTAAGTCCGCAAGAAATAAAAAGGAAGAGTAATGACACTGTAAAAAAGTCCCTGTTATACTGTTCTTGAATTTTGCATTTTATTCTGCAAGTGATACAGCCATAATGAGATCTGTATATAAAAGACTTAATGATATGGAGGTTAGGTGATATGAAAGAGCTTTTAACATATCAAAAGGAGATTTAATGTACAGAAAGAGTTTCATCTTATATGGAATATGACCTGTGTTTTGACGAATACCCATCCTGATGTATAGGCCTCTGAATGCTGATCATCACAATGGCTTCATGCAGGGCACTCAGAGGCATAGGCAATCACATGTGCTCATAATCAAGAATATCAGCTAGAACTTCAAAGCAAGGCAGATTGTGAATTCTTTTTGTACGAACTGTGGAGTATGTGGGGTAATTGGTTAAATAGTTTGTCAAAATTGATATATATGAAACTAAATAATACATTAAGCAGAAGAATGAGAAGCACCACTGTTTTGTTAATTTGCAATACATCTGGTGTTACACTAAAATGGTGCATTTCTAGGCAACCACTTCTCTAAATCAGTACGGTATCATTGACAGCACTTAGCAATGTCATACGGAGAACTATTATACGATCTGATTTCCAGGTATATAAAAATCATTAGTATGCTACATTAGTATGTGACATTATATGTCACAAAGAAAGTAGTATGACATCACTAAGAGAAAGACTCAAAGCTAGGTTACTGAAATGATTCCCAACCACATTTATAGTATCTGGAGGCACAAATTTCTTTTTTATAGGGCACAGCAGCTCAGGCCCAATTCAGTGTTCAAGGCCAAGGGAGACCAAACTCTCTTTGTTAAAGCGGGGGTTCACCCTATTAAAAAAAAAAAAACATTTTTTTTTTTATTCTACCATTACATTCGGCATCGTAGCGCGAGCTACAGTATGCCGGTCTTACATTTTTTATCCCCGTACTCACTGTGCTATGGATCATTGAAGATTCCGGGGAATGGGCGTTCCTATGGTGAGAGAAGGTGATTGACGGCCGGCCCTGGCACGTCACGCTTCTCCGGAAATAGCCGAAATAGGCTTGGCTCTTCACGGCGCCTGCGCATAGCCTGTGCGCAGGCGCCGTGAAGAGCCGAGACCTACTCCGGCTGTCTTCAGGGAGCGTGACGTGCCAGAGTCGGCCGTCAATCATCCTCCCTCTCCATAGGCACGCCCATTCCCCGCGGGAGTCGGAATCTTCAATGATCCATAGCACAGTGAGTACGGGGATTAAAAATTTAAGACCGGCATACTGTAGCTCGCGCTACGATGCCGAATTTAATGCTATAATGATGTTAAGGAGGGTGAACCACCGCTTTAACTAATATTGCTCAACTGAGCTATGGTCTACCACAAACATCATTATAGACAATGGTGTTGTAAACACAGTTTGTACAAACACTACCCATACTAACCTTACAAGCAGGAAAAACAAGGAAATTCATGTTTCCATATTCCTTTAACCATTTCAGCCCCGGACCATATTGCTGGTCAATAAACGGGCCACTTTTTGCGATTCGGCACTGCGCCGCTTTAACTGACAATTGCGCGGTCGTGCGACGTGGCTCCCAAACAAAATTGGCATCCTTTTTTCCCACAAATAGAGCTTTCTTTTGGTGGTATTTTATCACCACTGTGGTTTTTATTTTTTGCGCTATAAACAAAAATAGAGCGACAATTTTGAAAAAAAAAAATAAATTTTTACTTTTTGCTGTAATAAATATCCCCAAAAATATATAAAAAAACTTTTTTTTTCCACAGTTTAGGTTGATACGTATTCTTCTACATATATTTCGTAAAAAAAATCGCAATAAGCGTTTATTGATTGGTTTGCGCAAAAGTTATAGCGTCTACAAAATAGGGCATAGTTTTATGGCATTTTTATTAATATATTTATTTTACTAGTAATAGCGGTGATCAGTGATTTTTATCGGTACTGCGACCTTATGGCGGACACTTCAGACACTTTTGACACATTTTTGGGACCATTGGCATTTTTATAGCGATCAGTGCTATAAAAATGCATTGATTACTATAAAAATGCCACTGGCAGGGAAGGGGTTAACACTAGGGAGCGAGGAAGGGGTTAATTATGTTCTCTGTGTGTGTTCTAACTGAAGGGGGGTGGGACTGACTTGGGGAAATGGCTGATCGCTGTTCATACATTGTATGAACAGACGATCAGGAATTTCTCCCCCTGACAGGACCGGGAGCTGTGTGCTTTTGGTACCCAGAATAAATATTTGAGATTGTAGCAGGTATTTAAAATCGCTCTCGTCAAAAAAAAAATGGTGATGTCAAGGACTTTAAAAGGAGAAGGGTTTCAGCTGCCTTCATTACAGAGTAGGCAAGGGAATGCTCGCTTAGAGCCGGTTCACACAGGGGCAACACGACTTCAAGCACGACTTTGGGAGGCAACTTGGACACGACTTGAGTATGAATCATCAGGCAACTTACAAGGCAACTTCAAGTTGCCTCCAGGACAGTACAAGGCAACTTCAAGTTGCCTCCAGGACAGGAGGCTTTCCAGTGGCCAATCAAACAACAATCAGCTCTGTGGGAGGGAGGGGGGAGGGAGGGGTTTGCCTGAGAAATGTATTGTTGCTTCAGTTAAGACAGTGATCCGACTTCTGAGGCAACTTCCATTGAAATCAATGGGTACAAGTTGCCTACAAGTTGCCTACAAGTCGGATTGAAGTAGTACAGGAACCTTTTCTGAAGTCAGAGCGACTTCAGTAGTGTGTATTAAGATGGCTCCATTCACTTCCATTTATTTTCTCAACCACACGACTTGGGACGACTTGGGGCAACTTCAAGTTGGATCCCTGGTCGCCCATGTCGGAACTGGCTCTTAGCGCTTGTGTGTTTGAAAACAATACCACAGGCAAAGGAGTAGGATTTAATTTAATTGATTGCTGTAAGATTATTTTTTTTTTTACATAAGGCTTTCTGTATATGAAAGACAGAAATCATGGTGTCCAAGCATCAAATACATAATTCTATACTATTCCTGTATGGAAAACCCACACTGTGCAGGTAGGCTGTGCTCCCTATATACAGGACAAGCCTTATTTTTTTTTATTTAAATTTTTTTACTTACAGTATGTGGTTTCAACATGTCCTGTCTTTGTCTCCTACGCACCCACACTGAGGTTAGCTTAAAGACAACTATACTTTAAAATAGATTTGGGTGTCTTTGCTTACTGACACTGGTCAAAGCTCTGGAAGTGAAAAGTACTTGCAGTGTCTAAGTTGCTTCCACTGCTCAGCTAGGTGCTTATGAATATGAATACTCCTGTTCGTCCTACAGAATGCGTATCTCTATGATTTTTGCCAGTTTGATGTAGTTAACTATTTATTTTGTGCCAAAAGTGTTAAAGCAGCAGCATCATGTCCTGTATATTCCCAAATGAATAGTACCAATGTGTTGTTTGTGGTTTTAGATCTCAGGTCTGAATCTCTGTTGCCTACAGCAAAGTCGAATGTGCCTTGCAACAAATTGCATTTACATGGTTAGAAAGAGTTTAAATGTAAATGAGTACAATTATTGCAGGAAAGAAAATCTTTCAGAACTCATTTCAAGAACTGAAATAATGTACGTATAAGGAAACCACAGAACCCTGTTATTTTTCATTATTTACAGAAACAGTTTTTTAAATGAGATCTATCCAGGTTGTAAGCACATATATGCACAAAAAATCAGCGCAAGTCTGTCCCCAATGACCCAGTTATTCTCGGTTTGGACATTGCTTTCACACAACATAGAGAAAGTGATGCCAAATTGTCCATCCCAACATTCATGTAAAAGACATTCCAGTGTCATTCCAGTCATATGGCACTGATCTCTACATACATGAGCAGCCAGGGAAAGTGGTAAAAAACTTGGAGAAAAGTGCAGCTAAATGATATAAGTATATATTTATTTGATGTAATTCTGCTGTTGATGGTTTTGTTACTACATATCAATGTGCCATACATGTTTACATGTTCATATCCAAAGGCCTACATCACTATGGATAAGGGAACATTTTAGATCTTCACAGAAGGGGCATCTGGTTAATGGCCTGATAAGTGTGCAGGCATCCTAGGTGCCCCAGTCCAACAAAGTCACTGGTATTTACTATTTTATTTGAAACAGCATCAATACATATTCCAGTGCTATAGTGCAAGATTTACACAAGATGTAGTTTATAATACAGACCATAACTGCAGACATGGAGGGAGGAATTAACAAAGAGTGATGCAAGTACAAGGCTTGCACCACTCTTCTAAACATAAAAAACTGAGCAGATGTTGCACCTAATTAACAAAAGGGCACCATCACTTGTATTAATTATGAGCAATACGTTCTCTGTTCGGCCATGTCTAAAAAACAGAGCACAGAAAACATGAGAGATGAAGTTGCACACTGCAGGCTCTGCTTATGTAGTGTTACCACTGCATGAACAGAGTGTGAGGCTACGGCAGTATGCTGAGCCTGCATGGGATAGAGCAGAGGGAGAAGTGGGCTGCCGCGCTCTGGGGTAGTAACAGCCTCTGATTGGTCAGCTGCGGCAGCCCCCTTCTCTGATAGGTTCGCGTGAGGTAAAACCCGCACTGGACGAGCCTATATAAGGGAGAGGCTGAGGCGATTTGCTCAGTCACATCTCCTGACAAGCAGCATCGCCCGCCTCTCCCTCTCTCTCAGGATGAAGCGCGCTGTGCAGGACAGCCGTGAGGAGCTCTTATGTAGACTCCTAGAGAAGGCGGAGAGCAGGGGAGGTGAAGAGTGGCTGAAGCGTTGCCTGTCTGAGGAGAGTGGCTCTGTTTTATCTGTCAGCCCAGCTGCAGTACCAGAGATGAGCGTGGGCGCCCCCAGGAAACAGCCTGGAAGAAAAAAGAAATGTAAGACCAATAATTTAGCTCCTCAAGCTGAGGGAGCTGCAACAAGAGGTGCTTCTTGCCAGCAAGGGAGCAGCGCTGCCTCTTCCCCCCCTCCTGGGGACTTGGGTGAGCATGTTTTACCTGAAGTTGTTTTCAGTAATGTTAACCAGTTATCTGCATTTTCTAGTCTAATTGAATCTTTGTCTGTCATTGTGCAGCAGTTCAAAGGTATACATGATGCGGATTTTACCTCACAAAATGTAAATATGTATGTGCAACCAGGTGAGAGTCTGAGTACTCAGGCATGCACAGTAAGTCAGAGTGCACAGGAGACTGGTGCTGGAAATAGCGATAATGCTATTGATATGGAGGAGGTTGGTGTGGTGTGGCATGAGGCTGGTCATCCCTCTCTGCTAAATAAGGATGTTACTGTCAGATCGAGTGTGAGGTGTCCTGCTGTTAATAATACTTTACCCCTCAGATCCTCGGCTGCTATGGTCAGCGAGTCTTCCTTTAAGGAACCCCTCCCTTGCAGTTTATCCCCGCTGGGTTTTCATCTGTCTAAGTCAGTCAAAGAAAAAATTTGGAGGGGTGAATATCTCGATATATTATCACTTCTCCCTGCTTCTAAGGAGTTTTTGGCTAAATCTGACAGGCAGTCCAGCGAAAGAACAGAGGAAGATAGGAGGAGAGCGGTTCCTAAGACATTTCAAAACTGGCTGCAAGCGTTCTGTATCTATTCAGCAGTTATGGGAGAACGCTTCCCGGGGAAGTGCTCAGGTTTATTCCAACACCTGGATATTATTGCGGAGGCCTTTCGCCACTTTGGCGGCTCCGCATGGTTCTCATATGACGAGAATTTCCGTCAAAAACTAGCTGTGCACCCATCGCTGCATTGGGGGGCTAAGGACGTTGGTTTATGGTTAAACCTTATGCTGCCACCTAGGCCCCAGTTCACCCCTCGCCCCGCTTCAAATGGTCAGAGTCCAGTCAGGAAGGGTGTATGCTTTGCATTCAATGAGGGTCAATGTAAATTCTTATTGAATTGTAGATACAAACATGAGTGTTCTTATTGTGGCGGTACTCACGCGGCGAGCAGATGTTTTCGTAAAGCTGCCGCTAGTTCCTCTCATTCAGGACCCAAGGACACACATGGGAAAGGCCCCGACTCCGGTGAGCCTGGCAAGAATGCGCCCATGGCTCGAGCGCTATCCAGACCACAGGATGGCGGCTCTGCTAACTGAAGGTTTTGCCAATGGTTTCTTAGTGCCATCCTTTACTGGTTCAGGGTGTACACCAGTTAAAAATTTACTATCGGTATCCATGCACTCTAACTTAGTGCTTGAGAAAATTTGCAAAGAATTGTCTGAGGGTAGGGTGGCTGGCCCCTTTAATGACCCGCCATTCTCTAATTTCCGGTTGTCCCCTTTGGGCATCGTACCCAAGAAAGAGCTGGGTGCGTTCAGACTGATCCACCACCTATCTTACCCACCGCATTCGTCACTCAATGACGAAGTTGCCTCTGTGGAGGCTCCAGTCTGCTACGCCTCATTTGATGAGGCTTTGTGTCTTTTGAGGCAAGCAGGGCAAGGGGCTGTGCTAGCAAAGGCTGATATTAAGTCGGCTTTCCGCCTTCTTCCCGTGCATCCACAAGGCTTCAATTCTTTGGGTTTTCAATTTTTGAATAAATATTATTTTGATAAATGCATGCCAATGGGGTTTTCTATGTCATGCTTTTATTTCGAGGCTTTTCCTCCTTCTTACATTGGGTCGTGTCAGTCGTTATCCCTCAAGGCCTTATCCTACATTATCTAGATGACTTCTTGTTTTTAGGTCCCCGGGGGTCATCAGTGTGTATGGAAGCTTTACAGGTTTTCTTTGTCGTTTGTCATGACTTTGGCGTGCCTCTGGCCCAGGAGAAAACAGTTTTTCCCACGACAGTTATTGAATTTTTGGGGATCACGGTTGACTCCGAACGAATGGAATTCAGATTGCCACAACAGAAGATACATAAAATGAAGTCTATGATTGCAACCTTTCTTGTCAGTAAGAAGGTGTGCTTAGCAGGGGGCTCTTAGCTTCTGGGGCTCATTCTTCAAGTGGGGCGTTTCTATAAGTGGAAGCACTTCGGCTCTGCACTTGTCTGAAGAATTCTTCTCTGTTTTTTCACAGGTATGTTCAGCTGTCTGAGATCCACCCTGAATTGAAAACTGATGTGTTTTCTCTAGTTTAAATGACTATGGTATGTTCAGCTGTCTGAGATCCACCCTGAATTGAAAACTGATGTGTTTTCTCTAGTTTAAATGACTATGGTATGTTCAGCTGTCTGAGATCCACCCTGAATTGAAAACTGATGTGTTTTCTCTAGTTTAAATGACTATGGTATGTTCAGCTGTCTGAGATCCACCCTGAATTGAAAACTGATGTGTTTTCTCTAGTTTAAATGACTATGGTATGTTCAGCTGTCTGAGATCCACCCTGAATTGAAAACTGATGTGTTTTCTCTAGTTTAAATGACTATGGTATGTTCAGCTGTCTGAGATCCACCCTGAATTGAAAACTGATGTGTTTTCTCTAGTTTAAATGACTATGGTATGTTCAGCTGTCTGAGATCCACCCTGAATTGAAAACTGATGTGTTTTCTCTAGTTTAAATGACTATGGTATGTTCAGCTGTCTGAGATCCACCCTGAATTGAAAACTGATGTGTTTTCTCTAGTTTAAATGACTATGGTATGTTCAGCTGTCTGAGATCCACCCTGAATTTGAAACATTGCTGTCTGTTTTGTTTATGTCTTTTTGATAATACTGGCATGTTGCTTTTGCTTAACCCTCTGTAGATCTGTCCACCTTACAATGTTTTATTATGTCCTCTGACTTACCCAAAATCACGGCCCATTAATTTTATTGCCCTCTTGCTTATCTGTTTTTGACCAAAGAATTTTGCCCTGTTGATCAGCCTAACTTTAATACCTCCTGATTAGCTAATTGAAATGCACCCACCCCCTATCTCTGTCAGTATAAATGTAAGCATCCTTTAGGGGGAAGCATTAGCAGGGGGCTCTTAGCTTCTGGGGCTCATTCTTCAAGTGGGGCGTTTCTATAAGTGGAAGCACTTCGGCTCTGCACTTCAGCGATTGTATAAGGCGGTGAAGTATTAAATGACTTGTCTTTTATAATACAGGTATCACTACTTTTTTTTTTTTTTTAAGGGAAGGTTTTACTTTTCCTCCCCTTTCTAAAATGCACTGTCTACCACTGCTTCTGACAGCTGTGTCTTCTATCCTTAAACTGTCTTCCCTTCACCCCTCTTCGCCACCCCACACCTTGTATATATCACCCTCACTTCTGTCCTCTTCTTATTACTGCACTCACCAACTCATGCTAATTCTAAAACAAAATGCCCAATACTCCAAATCGCTGGGGCATGTCCCCTCATATAAATCGCAGTCTCACATTACCTCCCTCACCCTTCTACTTCTCCTATCCTCTGGTGATGTCTCCCCAAACCCTGGCCCTCCATCTAACTGTGCTCAACGCACCCATTGCCCTACACCCTCTGAATGCAGTCGCAATCCACACAATCTAATTCCCATTTCCCTTCTTCCCAAGACCAGACTTCCTTTCTCTTGCGCCCTTTGGAATGCTCGCTCCGTCTGTAACAAACTCACCCCCCTCCATGATCTCTTTATCGCTAACTCATTTAATCTTCTCGCCATTACTGAAACCTGGCTTCATGAATCCGACACCGCGTCTTCTGCTGCTCTATCTCACGGTGGTCTTCTTTGGACTCACTCCCCCAGACCCAGTGGACGCAAAGGAGGGGGTGTTGGAATCCTATTGGCCCCACATAGCACCTTTCAGGTGCTTCAGCCACCTCCCTCTATGTCACTCTCCTCATTTGAGGCGCATTGCATTCGTCTCTTCTCCCCAGTTTCTCTAAGGATAGCTGTCATCTACCGCCCCCCCGGTCCAGTATCCTCCTTTCTTGATGATTTCTCTGCCTGGCTACCCTACTTTCTCTCTTCTGAAATCCCCACAATCATTCTTGGCGACTTCAACATCCCTACTAATGCTAACACTCCTGCAACTTCCAAACTTCTCAGTCTAACCTCCTCTTTTGACCTGAAGCAATGGATACATGCTCCTACTCACTCTGAAGGCAACACTCTTGACCTTGTCTTTTCCCACCTATGCACTCTATGCAACCTCTCCAATTATCCTTACCCCCTCTCTGATCACTACCTTATTAATTTTACTCTCTCACTCTCCTCCACATCCTCTCCCCCCAAATGCCTAACAGTTACTCGTAGAAACCTGGACCATATCAACCCTTCTCTTCTATACTCTGAGACTGACCACCTCTATGACAAAATTGCACCCCTGTCCTGCACCGACCTAGCCACTTCAGTCTACAACACTTCACTTCTAGCATCACTGGACAGACTGGCCCCTCTCACTACACGCAGAATAAGGCCCCGTCCCCTTCAACCCTGGCAAACAAATGATACTAGAAGTCTGAAAAAACATAGCCGTGCTCTCGAGCGCCTGTGGCGCAAGACTAAGTCCCAGGAAGACTTCGCCCAGTATAAATCTGCCCTCCAAATATACAATTCTAGCCTCTTCACTGCCAAGCAGACCTATTTTATCACCCTTATTAAAAACTTATCATCCCGTCCCCGTCAACTCTTCTCTACCTTCAACTCTCTCCTTCGTCCTCCATTGCCTCCACCCACTAACTCACTCACCGCCCAGGAGATCGCCAATCACTTCAAGCGGAAGATTGATACAATTCGCAACGAGATCTCTACTGTTCAGATACCCTCCACGCCTCACGCCTCATGCCTACAGGTACAGTCATTACTTCCCTCTTTTAACCCCACCACTATAGACGAGGTCGCTAAATTACTTGCTAACGTCCATCTTACCACCTGTGCTCTGGATCCTGTTCCCTCGCAAATGCTACGTTCGCCCTCTGACTCGATTCTACACTCTCTAACCCACATCTTCAATCTCTCCCTCTCTTCTGGCATCTTCCCTAACTCTTTGAAACATGCACTAGTCAGCCCCATACTTAAAAAGCCCTCACTGGACCCGTCCAATCTTGACAACCTACGCCCCATCTCCTTGCTCCCCTTTTTATCCAAACTCCTTGAACGTCTAGTCTACAAACAACTGAGCGTCCACCTTGCTAAAAATAACCTCCATGATCCCCTTCAGTCTGGATTTCGTCCTCAACATTCCACAGAAACTGCTCTCCTAAAACTAACAAACGATATACTAACAGCCAAAACTAAGGGACACTATTCTGTGCTCCTACTCCTGGACCTCTCTGCCGCCTTCGATACGGTTGACCACCCACTCCTCCTCAAAAAACTCCACAATTTTGGTCTCCGTGACTGTACTCTTCGCTGGTTCTCCACCTACTTATCCAACCGCACCTTCAGCGTTGCTTACAACTCTACTTCCTCCTCTCCTCTTCCATTCTCTGTTGGGGTCCCCCAAGGTTCTGTTCTTGGACCTCTCCTATTTTCTATCTACACCTCCTCCCTGGGTCAGCTGATAGCCTCCCACGGCTTCCAATACCATCTTTACGCTGATGACACTCAAATCTACTTCTCTACCCCTCAACTCACTTCTTCATTCTCCTCACGTATCACTAATTTACTATCGGATATATCAGTTTGGATGTCACACCACTTCCTCAAACTCAACCTATCCAAAACGGAACTTATAATTTTTCCTCCCCCACGTGCCTCTTCCCCTGATCTCTCTGTCAAAATTAATGGTACAACTATCTGCCCATCCCCACATGTCAAGGTCCTAGGAGTAGTCCTGGACTCTGAACTCTCCTTTAAGCCTCACGTTCAATCACTGTCCAAATCTTGCCGCCTCAACCTTCGCAACATCTCCAAAATACGCCCATTTTTAACCAATGACACCACAAAACTCTTAATTCACTCCCTGGTCATCTCTCGCCTCGATTACTGCAACTCCCTCCTCATTGGCTTACCGCTGCATACTCTATCCCCCCTTCAGTCTATCATGAATGCTGCTGCCAGACTAATCCACCTTACCAACCGCTCTGTCTCTGCTACTCCTCTCTGTCAATCCCTCCACTGGCTTCCGCTCATCCAACGAATTAAATTCAAAATACTAACAATTACCTACAAAGCCATCAACAACTCTGCCCCCAGCTACATCACTGACCTAGTTTCTAAATACCAACCTGTACGTTCTCTTCGTTCTTCTCAAGACCTCCTACTCTCTAGCTCTCTCATCACCTGCTCCCATGCTCGTCTCCAGGACTTTTCTAGAGCCTCTCCATGCCTATGGAACTCCTTACCCCAATCTATCCATCTATCTCCTTCTCTATCAGCTTTTAGAGGATCCCTGAAAACCCTTCTCTTCAGAGAAGCCTACCCTTCCCACACATAACTGTTTTTTCATTTGAGTCCATCTGATCATCCCCCACAGCTAACTACCCTTTGTTCCACTTGACCCTCCCTTCTAGATTGTAAGCTCTAACGAGCAGGGCCCTCTGATCCCTCCTGTATTGATTGTATTGTGACTGTACCGTCTTCCCTGATGTAAAGCGCTGCGCAAACTGTTGGCGCTATATAAATCCTGTATAATAATAATAATAATAATAAAGGAGGCACAATCTTTGCTGGGTCTTTTTGCTTTTGCAGCCAGAGTCATCCCTATGGCGAGGGTATTTTCGCGCAGGTTCTCGTTAGCCATAAAAGGTATGGTGAACCCTTACGCTCATTTCCGAATTTCAAAAAGCATCAAGGATGATCTAAGAATTTGGGATGCTTTTTTAAATGAGTTTAATGGTTCCTCGGCCTGGCAAATGGACTTTATTAATAGTTCTCAGTTGGAATTCTTCACCGATGCAGCTGGCTCTGCTGGGTTCGGGGCTTTCTTGGATGGGCGCTGGTGCGCCCAGTCCTGGCACCCTGATTGGCTCCAGAAGGAGATACTTCAAAATCTAGTTCTGTTGGAGCTCTTTCCAGTGATTGTGTCGGTGGTTGTGTGGGAAGACATCTTTAGGAATCGTAGAATCTTAGTTCATACGGATAATAAAGGTGTCTTTTTTGCCATCAATACTCTGTCCTCTAAGTCTGATCCCGTTCTGAGGTTATTGCGTTTCCTTGTACTTCATTGTATGAACTGTAATATATGGTTGAGAGCTGAGCATATTGCAGGTAAAGAAAATAACATAGCAGATTCTTTATCTCGTTCACAGTTCAAGAGATTCCGAGAGTTGGCGCCATCAGCGGATCAACATGGCACCCCTTGCCCAGACTTCCTCTGGGGCTTAATTTGGGAATAATATTCCGGAATCTCAAGGCTTCAGTAGCGGAAAACACCTGGAGGGATTATAGGCTTTCATGGCACAAATGGTGCTCTTTCTGTCAACCATTGGGTTTGGATCCACTAGATGTGTCTTCTTACGTGGCTTTGTCTTTTTTGTCCTTTCTCATTCAGTCTAATCTGTCCCCGGCTTCCATAGGTAAAATATTGGCTGGAGTTTCTTTTTTCCTTAAGTTTGCAGGCCTTCCTGCTCTTACCTCTTTCTTTCAGGTCACCCAGGTTTTGAAGGGCCTCAAAAAGTCTAGGCCCTCTTTAGATAATAGGCGTCCCATATCTATCCCCATTTTGATCGATCTTCTTCAGATCCTTCAAGATGTCTGCTCATCCAATTTCGAATCTTTGCTTTTTAAGGCTGCTTTCTCTATAGCATTCTTTGGAGCCCTTCGGTTAGGTGAGTTTACTGCAGCAAATAGAAACGCTTTTTCATTTCTCCGTTTTTCTCATGTTCAGTTTGACGTCGGTTCTGTCCGTCTGTTTTTGTCCAGATCAAAGTCCTCTCAGGTTGGCCAGTGGTTTTCTTTATCCAGTTCTCCTAATGAGGCTATCTGTCCCGTGTTTCATGTTCGTAATTATCTTTTGGTCAGACCATTGAGTAACGATTCCTTTTTTATTCATGAAGACTTGTCCTCTCTAACTAGGTACCAGTTCTCAGCTGTTTTGGCCTCCTGTTTGAAGCACTTGAATTTATCTGGGTACCAATTTTCTTCCCATTCTTTCCGAATTGGCGCTGCCACCACAGCTGATTCTATAGGTTTTTCAGAGAGTAAGGTTAAAAAAGTGGGCAGGTGGGGCAGCAATAGATATAAGTTATATGTTCGTCCCAGTCTTCTAACTTTATGATTCTCTTTCAGATTTATCCAGGAATATCGCTTGGGTCATAGGTCACTCCTACGTGTTCTGGGCTTACAAGCACTCCGGATCCAGATCATACTCTGCTAACCTGGGGCTTGATCCTGATTTATTTTTAATTTTATGGTCAGGTGTTAGAGGTATGCGGTGGCGCAATTTAAAAGACCACCTAGCTTATTTGTCTTCTGTCTGGCCTCAACCCCAAGTGATAGTTATCCACGTGGGGGCTAATGACTTGGGTAAATTCAACACATGGGACTTGTTATGTGAAATGAAAAGGGATCTCTATTCCATAACTCAAATGTTCCCAGGTTCAGTGTTAGTATATTCTGAGATGGTTCCCAGGCTGTTATGGTCGCCGCACGGCACCCTTTTCTACGTGGATAGAATCCGCAGACGGCTAAATAGGACGATTCATAGTTTTATGCCTTCAATTGGTGGCTCTTCCTTTCGTCATTCCGAGTTAGAGGGTTTTTTGCCTGGGTTGTTTCGGGTTGACCAAATTCATCTGTCAGGCATTGGCCTGGACATTTTTAATATGGGTATCCAGTCCATGATCGAATCAGCCACGGTGGTGGGGGGGCCTCGGCCAACAGCTTCGCGGTTGGCCCCGGCCGGTGGGGAGTAGTCGTCCAGCTTTTGCTGGATGGACAGAAATTAATTTGATTTTAAAGTTTTAAGTTTAGCCAATTTGGCCTTTTGTAATTTAATTTATTTATTGAGAAAATTTTTGTAACCCCGCCCCCACATTTTATGGATGACACCGTGGCCAATTTTACCAAAGTTAAATAAAAATGTTGTATCAAATTGTTGTTTGGTCTCCTTATTCAATACCTCTGTACTAGCCCATGTGAGGCTACGGCAGTATGCTGAGCCTGCATGGGATAGAGCAGAGGGAGAAGTGGGCTGCCGCGCTCTGGGGTAGTAACAGCCTCTGATTGGTCAGCTGCGGCAGCCCCCTTCTCTGATAGGTCCGTTCGCGTGAGGTAAAACCCGCACTGGACGAGCCTATATAAGGGAGAGGCTGAGGCGATTTGCTCAGTCACATCTCCTGACAAGCAGCATCGCCCGCCCGCCCACCCTTACCTGTCAGTTTGTCATAATAAGTCATGGGGTCGTCTGTATGGGGGGAGTAGTCGTCCAGCTTTTGCTGGATGGACAGAAATTAATTTGATTTTAAAGTTTTAAGTTTAGCCAATTTGGCCTTTTGTAATTTAATTTATTTATTGAGAAAATTTTTGTAACCCCGCCCCCACATTTTATGGATGACACCGTGGCCAATTTTACCAAAGTTAAATAAAAATGTTGTATCAAATTGTTGTTTGGTCTCCTTATTCAATACCTCTGTACTAGCCCATGAAGGATTTCAGCAGTCTACTGACAACTCATATCTCATACAACAGATCACACCTGACAGGAATCTGCAACAGGTTTCTATATGGACCTGCATTCGTTTCTATATCACTCTTAAATCAAAACTGGTACTTAATGTATGTGGCGCACACCATTCCTGACAGTTTCCAGCACCATTTCAATAGAGTTTTAGCATTTATTGAAATAAAAAAGTGTGCTCTTCCCATTGGTAATAGCCCAGCATACCAACCAGACAAACAAGTTTGTATTTCTTCAACAAGAAGTCACCCAATAAAAAAGAGCTCTCTCCCAAAACACCAAATAATGCAGGTGATGTATATTCCCTTATGGAAGTTAAAGCGGACCTTCAGTCATTTTTTCAACTTTCCATCTATTACATCTTCTGCCCTTGTTGTTTTAACTTTGGATAGTAAAAAAAAAATTCTGCCAGTAAATACCTTATACAGCACACTTCCTGTTTCTTGTCTGGTCATTAGCCTAGGCTTATGACATCATGCACAGCTCTCTCTCTTACTCTCATGAGAGTTTGCCAGGAAGGGAGTGGGTGTGTCATAAGATGGCCAATGAAAGCTGCAGGGCTGCAGAGCTGAAAGTGTGCCTCTGTGTGTCTGTGTAAATCCAGGAGGTGATTAGGCAGCAGCTTCAGCTGACCACAGTTAAAATGGCTGCAGCCAGACTTAGTGGAAGGAGATTTCTGCAGCATATTTGACAAGTACAGAATCACAATATAAATAAAATAATATGCAAAGTGGTTGGATGGGGGATTTAGAATCGCAAAAATATTTTTATTACAAATTATGAGAGCAGACTGCAGTTCCTCTTTAAGTTAAAAAAGATACTTGGACACTGGGTAAAAAAAAAACATCAGTTTTAAAAAATCTTTAAGGGGCAGTTTTCAATCTTCCCTGTTTCACATCAGGTTTCCCTGGTGTCTTCGCTCTGAGGGTTTGGAGTTACTAATCACATAAAGAATAAAGCTCATAAGCATTCATTATATTAACTGGAAGATTCCAGTCCCCACTCTGTTATTCAATAATTTCTTCATTCACTCAACAAGAAATGTTGTTACAAACTCCTGGTACTATAATGAAGCTCTGTATTAAAAACTGTCAGGGAATATTGAAGATCTATATTAACGCTATAGTATCAAAGTGGAGAAAAAATGTGGGGCTGGATGATTTCTATTTAAAGCTAAACTCCAAGAAGATTTTAAAAATAAAAAATCACTAATGTATGCATCATCAAAGTGCAGATTAAATACAGGTATGCATGTACCTAAGCTTGTCTTTGTTTTAGTTTCCCCTATATTGAAAGTGTATCTCTCGTGAAAACCTTTTTGTTTAGCTTTGGAGAGAGAGTAAAATAGATTAAAAAACAAAATCAGGCTCAGTCACCCTCTCCTCTCCTCAGAGTCCTAGCTGAGTAAACTGACTGTCTGACAGCCGCAAGCTGCCCCTCTGCTCTGCACTTCCCTCATTCAGTTTTCCTGTGCTTCTCTGCTCGATGAGGTCTCCCCACAAAGTGAGTGCAGACTGGGCCCAGGCCAGGGTGGATGTCCTGGCAGTGGTCACAAGATGAGGATAGCGATAATGCCGGGTGTATTATACAATGGGATGATGATGGGTGTATTTTACAATGATGAGGATAGCGATGACGGGTGTATTATACAATGATGATGATGATCTTCATCATCCTCATATATACCCTGATCTGTAATGCTGAGCTATATACCCTGATCTGTGAGGCTACGCTATATACCCTAATCTGTGATGCTGAGCTATATACCCTGATCTGCAATTCTGAGCTATATACCCTAATCTGTACTGCTGATCTGTATACCCTGATCTGTGATGTTGAGCTATATACCCTGATCTGTGAGGTTGAGCTATATACCCTGATCTGTTATGTTGAGCTATATACCCTGATCCGTAATGCTGAGCTATATACCCTGATCTGTAATGCTGAGCTATATACCCTGATCTGTGAGGCTAAGCTATATACCCTGATCTGTGATGTTGAGCTATATACCCTGATCTGTGAGGCTGAGCTATATACCCTGATTTGTGAGGCAGAGCTATATAGCCTGATCTGTGAGGCTGGGCTATATACCCTTATCTGTGAGGCTGAGCTATACACCATGATCTGTGATGTTGAGCTATATATCCTGATCTGTGAGACAGAGCTATATAACCTTATCTGTGAGTCTGAGCTATATACCCTGACCTGTGTGGCCAAGCTATAAACACTGTCCTGTGATGCTGAGCTGTGTACTCTATCCTGTGATGCTGGAGTGTATGCTCCTGTTCTGTGATTCTGTGGCTGTATACTCTGTCCTGTGATGCTGTATACTCCTGATACTATGGGTGGAAGCAAGTGGAATACAGGATACGGAGTGGGTGGATTCTATAAGGGGTGAGGCTTATGAGAAATGGGAAGGGTCAAAATGGAAGGGTGGGGTTAAAAAAGGAAGGGTGGGGTCTGCCCCCATCCTAAAACTTCACCAGCCGCCACTGGTCAGACAAGATTAACCCTCTCTTTGGAGATATTTTCTCTTACTTACTGGTGTGGTTTTGTAACAAGTGGAAGAAAATCTCCAAATGGAGCATAGCAAACTCACAAATTCTGATCTGTATTGGATCACAATGACAGTTAGGCAGGTAGCGTTTTTAACAGGAGATCAACACAGTTTTTCTTTAAATTCCTATATTATTACCATTTTATATTCTCTAATAACAGGTCCGGTATTCTTAATTAGGTTTAGGAGCATTTACAGGTAGGCTTTGTAAAAAAAAAATTGAACATTTCAATTAGGGTAAAAAAATAGAATTATTTTTGTTCACGTTGGAATAGGAATCAAACAGTAAAAATCTAGGGTTAAATAACACAGATCTGCAATATTTTCACTGCTCACTGTGTTATAAATAGAGCTAATGGATTCAGTCTTTGCTTCTTCTGAAGTTTCAGATCAATAGCTCAAAGCTAGGTAATGTAAATTTTCTTAGAAAATGTGATAGGCTGCTTGTTAGGTACTCCATAGAGATCAAGTGTGTCATGAAAGTAGCAAATAGACTTCTATCTTCCTCCATTCACTTGTAGAATATGATGAGAAGTGCACATTTTCCAGCAACTACCTATCTATCTCTGGGCCATGGGAGTGTGTTCATCCCTGTCTTGGCTGGAATTTGAATTACAGTGTATCTCATAAGACCTATGATTGTTAACTGACTGTGAATTGTAACAATGAAAAGTGGAATGTAATTTGAATATGTCACCATACAAATATTCCCCAATAAAATGTGCATGTAAAACAAATTATACAGTATACCTTCCTCTTCTTTTGCCTGTGCCAACGAATTTGGCTGTACCTAAGACAAATGGCCAGTGAGTGTCAATTACTTGTTTCTTCCATTGCACTCATGGGTTTCTCCAACACATTACACTTATGTCCTGTATCTTCAGCTCTTAAAGGTTGAGAGACACATCAGAGAGCACAGAGGGCCAAATATAACCACCAGGCCACAGGTCGAGCACCCCTGCTTTATTCATGTTCTTTTTCTTTGTTCCAATAGCATGTTTTTTGTTTTGTTTTATTCTACATATTCCATTCTAAAGATTTTTTCTTTTATTTGTGTTTTTATCAGAAGCTTTTGATTGGCAGAGTGGCATATGGCTTATAAAGCCTGAAGCCCTCATATCGGAACCTTTAAAATGCGGCACAGCAAGAGCAGAGGCATGGAGGTATTGGACCCACCTTCCCAAATGCTCTTTCCACTGAACAGGTTTTGAGCAACTCTCTTTAACTCAAAAAGTAAAGTAACATTTTCATAATTTTTATCATTATGTTTTATTTTATTAAAGATTAATTGTTATACACATTTTTTTCTTTCATTGCTAAAAAGTACCTAAATAAATCACTTTCTACTGCATTTCCAAAAAAAGTTAAGATTTTATTTTGCTAGAGAATTTAAACATGCTGAAGTTAAGTAATGTTTAAACTGGATTGGGATTACAGTAATGTTGTCACACTTAAAACAAATCATCCCAGAAATGCTTTGTACAGTTGTCAAAATAATGAATTTTGTGGCATATTTAGCCTAACCTAGATTCAGCTTAAAGAGATGGAAAATGTAGGCTCCCTATAGACTTCTAATAAAGAAATACTATAAAGTGGAGCACAAGAGATTTACAGCAAACAACAAGTAACCTTAGAAATCAACTGGTTACAGAGAAAATATATGTTTACCAAAACGCCATGTATATTAATGCTAAACATAATTAACAAATAACTGTATGGAGGACCCCAATTCAAAGTATTCCAGCTTGTAGATTATAACATAAATGTATCTTTCATTGTTTTAAATACAAATAAGGATTTAATGTGTATGTCATGGATCTTAAATGTGAAGAATAGATATGGCCCAATGTTATTCTGCTACCTCTCTAATAGGGTTGATTGAATAAAGGAGTAGAGGTTGTTCACTGTATCTAAGTGAACAGTCTCTACTCCTTAAGTAAATCAATTCCACTTTGTTATAGCAATACTAAATGGATTGTTTTACAAAATAATTTAGAGTCTGTTCACCTTGCAACGTGAATATCAGTAAATATGGTAACTCAGCGACCAAACATCTCCATTGAGGGCATATACAGTAAGAAAGCCTTCTAGGAAGTACAGTGGGGAAGGTTCAAAATTATTTCAAGGATTTTAATTGTCATCAATTTCATTACTAGGGAGAATGACAGACAGCTAACAGACAGCAAAAAAGGCAACGTTTTGTTCTCTTTGAATACCCAATCATGTGTGAGGGAAATTAAAGTGGTTATAAAGGCACAAAGTAAAAAAAAAAAACTTCTGTGTGCAGCAACCCCCCTAATACTTACCTGAGCCCCTTTTCGATCCAGCAATGTCCAGGAGAGCTTTGCCTCTCCGAAGATTCACACTTCAGATTGGCTATTGGCAGCAGCGGGAGTTGATCACAGCCAGTAAGCCAATCAGGAGACGGAGGGGCGGGGTCAAACCGTGGTTGCGCATGTGAATGAACATGGAACAGCGGCTCGACTCGGGTGCCCCCATAGCAAGGTGCTTGCTGTGGGGGCATCCGACAGGAAGCAGGAGCCAGGAGTGTCGGCATGGGAACCAAGAAGTGGAGGATCTGGGACGCTCTGTGTAAAACCACTGCACAGAGCAGGTAGGTACAACATGTTTATTATTTTAATGTAAGAAAAGAAACAAAGCTTTACAATCACTTTAACAAAACATTTTTTTTAAGCACATTGTTCGGTATTCAAAGTGAATACACCTTATTTAATATGGTTCACTTTGCAAAGGGAACATATCCCTGGCAAATCGAGAATATTCATGAATTTCACATATATTTTATATACTTTTTTATATACTTTTAAAGTCAATGTTAGTAAGTAACGTAAATCATAGCTCATGAGTGCACTCTCAAAATGTGATATTTTCAGCTTTCTCAGGATCCTGCAATCAAAACCAAAAGCCATGGTTCAAATTATACTGATGTTTTTGTTTGCACATTTTTTTAACTAGTGTTTTTAAATGCTGAATGGGGGGCTGCAAAATAGCCAATCTTTGATTTTTAATGCAAGGTCTGCTTTAAGACTATGTGAAGGGAAGCAGTTGATTATCCTATTCGTGTTTTCTTGCATTTTATTGGTTTTGTAAAAGACAAAACATTAGGATACATTAAAATTATTTACATTACGCTCTTGTCTTCTGGACAAAGTTTAAATTTATGTGTGTCCCCTGCAATCATAATGTGAAAAAGTGAAAATAAATGGACATTGTTAGCATAGATTTACCTCAGGAAAAAATATATAATTGCACCATTTAGAGTCATTATGTTTTCATGACGTAAAACATAAGATGAAAACACCACTGTTGGAGACACTGGCATCTGGCTGACCTCTATATGTATTTTTCTCCAGTGAAAATAAGGTGCAATGAAAAAAAAAGGTTTGTTTTAGACATAAAAACTAATTAAATTACAGCATTTTTCCAATGCAAGCTAGGTCAGAGATGTCAAACTCAGATGCAATAATGAACAGGGAATTCCATAGATACTCTTGCTTTGAACCATTTTTTTTAAATAAATAAATAAAGTTATATATATATATATATATATATATATATATATATATATATATATATATATATATATATATATATATATATATATATATATATATATATATATATATATATATATATATATATATATATACTGTATAGTTAAATTAGTGTAGTGCATGGATAATTTTCTGCAACAGGCACACCTCCTCACAAATCCTCCAACTCAGAGTGCTGGCTCCCAGCGGTCACTGGCCGCTCAAAAGAATCCATCCCAAAAACTTATAAGAGAAGGGTAAGTTGTTAAAAAAAACTGTTCAAGATTATTTAGCTCTTCAACGTACAGACTTGTTCAACTTTGTTCACAGGAAACCCAACAGGTTTCACTCTAACCAGAGCTCACTTATAGGTTAAGATCAAATGGTGAGAGCTGCCCTTATATCAAGGTTCCCACACCTGCTACCATTGAAACCAATGAATTAACTCTATGGATGGCTCATGAGGTCAGAAACTTCATTGCTATACCGTGATATATATTTTGGACACAAATTCATCACTTCACAAGGATACATTATTCACTAATGTCCCGAAATATCACAGACTTTCACGAATGACTAAATTGTATCAAAACTTACATTGGTATTGTGATATAATTCTTCATGTCTATATTTTGAAAGTTAGTGAAAACAAATCTGCACTTGTATCAGGAGAAGCTATTTTTCTAAGTTCAATATTACATATTCTCAGATCATATTACCTATTCTTGAACATCATGAAGCAATTCTTCTAACATTTTCATTACCATTAAAATCAGGTTATTAGAACAATAAAATATTTTAAAATATATAATCAATTTGTGTGAAATCATCACATATGTTTTACACCATTACTCAGACAGAAAATGATACTCCCTAATAATAATCTTTGTTTTAATCTTATTAAAATATATATAAATGTATCGACCAAAAAGAAGGGAAGGGATTTCTCTTCAAATACATACATACATACCTACCCCTCTATCTCTTCTGCCAATTCCGTTCCTCTGACATAGAATGTGCCCCTTGATATTTGCTGCACAGTCATGTGAGCTGCAAACAGGTTTATGATATTCTCACAAAGTCAAAGCGTTCCTTGAATAAAAAAGTTCTACTTAATACATTTTGCTTGTCAGGCTTCTTGCATTTGTAAACAAAATCTTTAATTTTGTATTAGCATTTAATATCCTATTATTACTCATTGTTTGGCTATAACTTGATGCCACTATTCTTTTTGGAGGTGATATATTTCCTCTTCTGTCTAGTTTGTGCCCAGTAATCTCACTTTTCAACCAAAAAACAAGAAACCGCACTAATGGCCCCCCCGCCCTCTGACCCTAGGCAGCAGCTGGCGTGCGAAAACACAAAGACAAGGTAAACAAAAGGGGATCACCTCCAACGGGAGGATCACGCAGTGACGTCACCACACCAAGGAGTAGGGCTCCTGTATGCCGGCCGGCAATTTTATTGTTATGCTCATTTTGCACGCTCGTTTGTAAGTATATTTTATCCTTTTTTAAATAAAAGTGTATGTCGCAGAGTAACGCTATGTGCGCCTCTTTTCTTGTCCATATTTAAACGGTGGAGCTGAGGAACATCACGCTCAGGGGACGGAGGGCTTCCTGGTGAAAATATCCAAGGATTAAAGGCCTAGGCTGGGTTATAGCCATCTGCCCTAACCGCTTGCCTTCTGGTAAGCGGCTTTTCTTTCCGGTGGAGGGTCACTTTGTGTATATGTGTCACTGGGTGGTGTGGAACGTAGGAGCTACCATTGCCAGGATTGTATCTAAATAACCCGTGATCTTACAAGTGCCATCTAATCAACTACGGACCAAATTACACCCTCATAGACTGTGTATCTAAATAGGACAACGCTGTTAGGACAACGCGGCACCCTGATGATAGCTCATGCTCATTCGTCATCCCGCGGTAAACCGATTGGATACAAGAGGAGTGCAGCATGATTGGTTGCGCTCCTCGTTGCTGAAGTGACGAGTGAGACGCTATACACAGCTCCCGCCCATAGAAACGGCGATGCTCTCACCCCATTGGACACTGAATCACACGTGACCGGGTGACGTTTTCGCTGTCTCAGATGGTGCGATACACACACGCAAGAGGCGGTGTGTTAATCGTCACTCTCTGATTCTATTCGCTGCTAGTATCCCTGAGTATATATAAAAGAGGGGAAGGCGTGATTCGGCCATACCCATGAATAAGACAGGAAGTCGAAACATGTCGGGGCGTGGCCTAATCCATGTTTAAAAAGTTCCAAGTTACATCTAGGACTGTTTGCAGCCATCTCTTAGCTGTTTTGAATTACCGAGTTAAAGAGTTATCGTTTGAAGTGGTGTGCTGTGCCAAGGATTGTGGTGAGATTGTCCAGTTGATCGAGGGTCCGCCGTGACCACTGTTATCTGCAGTTGAGGATTTTGAAGTGTGCAGCGATCTGTTATCACACAAAGTTTTGCATTTGATTTTGTTTGTGAGTGCAATATTTGAAGGTTCATTTGAGTGTTTTTATTAAACTGGTCTTACGTTTTTACACTATTGTGCACCTTTCTTTTTTTTTGCATTGCTATTTGGAACATCCTTGAATCTAACACTGGAATTCATATACTGGTGACACCTTGGAGATACTCTTATTACAAGCTTGTTAGCCAAACACGAGAGTGGGAGGCATAGTATTGTGGTGAGTGTCCACTGTGAGGGGGGATTGGAGCACTGAACACTGAGGTGTGGTGGAAGCCCTGGAAGAGTGGATCAACTATATTGAAGTTATATGAACTTTCCTCTTAATACTTCACGTTTTTTTGTAACATCACAGACTTTTTTTCACTTATTTGCATGTTTACAATTTTATGAGTTTATTCACTTATAATTGTGATATCACATTGTACACTTGTATATATTTAGATTTGAATATTTATTTATTCTCATAGCGCTGTGGTTTTATATTGGCACTTGATGTATATAATATATTCCTTTATTTTCACATAGTATTTATTTAAACAGCAGCTAGGCGCTTCAACTTCTTTCCATACTGGCGCAGTAGTGGGTTATCAGTCGGGCGCAATTTTGATATCCCAATCATCACATGTGTATCTAAATAGACTGTGGCGCGGCTTTCTTTTGTTTACCTAATCTCACTTTTCCACCCCCTCTATATTACATTCCCATGTAGACCCTTGCTCTCCATTTGGCATTGTATTTTCTGATCCCACCCCCACATCCTAATCCAAAACTCCTCCCCAGCCTCCAAACCATTTTTTTCCCCAACGGTGCTGCAGCCTTCCCATTTAGACACAGTTGGTCACTACATTAGAGTCAGTAACCACATGCTCAACTCTCTAAGCTCCAATTGCCTCTCTGGTGTGGCCCATGGCACCTTGGAGGTCCTTTTCCTTGACTTGGCACCTGTGTTTCTGAAACTTTTTTAGGATGCTTCATCTTTCACAAATGTTGTGGTTTGTACTAATGTGTACAATTACAGCTGTGTCTTACCCAGCCCCACCCAACAGTCTGTCAACCCAGTCCTCCAGCCAGCATCTGATATATGAGGTCCCCACTGCTCTCCAAGTTGTTAATGCTCTGCAGTGTAACCAGATGATGCTTTAGATCCAAGATCTGGACTTCCAAACTAACAACTTGCTCACATGTTGCACAACAGTATTCATCTTCAAACTTATTTTCCAGGAACGCATACATAGAGCAGGATGTACAAGGAATCACATTACCAATCTGGGAAGACATGTTGGAGTAATTTACTAATACTGGAACATGCAGAATTTGGAGTAGCTGTGCATTTCAACCAATCAGCTTCTACCTTCAATGTCTAGCTATATGAGGATATTTTGAAATTGAAACTCTGGTACAAATTACATTAATGCGATACGTTTTAACCCTGTTTTGTTATTCCCCGAGGAGTGTTATGTGTTTGTTTTACTTTGCTTCTATTATGTAACTATACTTTACAGAAAGCATATCACAACCCTCTCAAAGTAAACACAGCCCCCACAGAACATTATACTGTATTATAGATTATGGTTTCAATTAATTACCTTGCTCTGTTACTCCTTGTATTGAGCTATCACCTTGTAATAAAAAACAATGCACTTTAAAGAGCAAACATTACAGTGCTCAGAACCTCACTTGCACTGCTAGTTATATATATAGATTAACATACCAATGAGAAAGTACTCACTTATCCAGGTCATGGTACATCTGGTAGAAGTTGGTCGCATTCATCTGGACTTGCTCTGTAATGTTGAAAATGTTTCACAACTGCTTCAACTTGGATTAGCCTTAACATGGCTTTAACATTACAGAACAAGCCCAGTTGAATACAACTACTTTTTGTTTGTTTTTCTTTGGTTTGCTATCTGTTTTTTGGAACATGTCCTGCAAGGATAGAAATGTTGGTAAATCTACCCAAGTGAGGAAAAAACAAAACTTTTTTTAGTGAGGACGAGTTTAGAAGGGTGGGAAAAGATGGAGTGGGGAAAGATATATATACCTTTAGTAAAGACAGTTCACCCCATTTCTTTTCCTGGTGTGATAAGGTCAGGAAATAATGCAAAGTCCCCCCAATTCCTATAACAGACACAAAAATTAAAACCTTTGCAATCACATCATTGTAAATATATGGATAGCTGCCAACATTGACATGTGCCTCCACACTTGTGATGGATACCCCACTAACAACCTACTAAGCTGTATATACAAGTATAAATAAAATGTGTAAAAAATAAAAATTATAAAAATATATGTAGTGAGGAAAAGGGGTGATACCTTCCACAGAGAAGTGTCCCAATAGCCTTCTAGTAATATACCTCAAAATTATGAGCGTGTTAATATAAATAAAAACACATATTTTAACCATGGATACATATTAACAATAATGGTGTGACCCTCTCATGCGTGTGTGTGTGTGTGTGTGTATTTGAATTTATTCTCACTATTTTTAGAAACATATTTATATCATTCATGATATAATCATCATGGTGATCTATTGCTATGCCTAACTAAATAGGGATACCAAAATGCCATATAGTAGAAAATAGTACCTGTTTTCCTGCAGGATCTGGGGCCCACCCTGAGATGTTTGGCATGACCCACGTATGCCCCCTGCCTGGAAACTTTGTAGCATTGTTGCACATTTTTTTTAACATTATCTTTTTTTTTTTTTTCATTTGATAAAATTGATTGCTATTTATAGAACAACATACAGTAGTCTATCAGACTACAGTCCTATGTCTACAAGTAACCTAAGGTGGAAGTGTGGAGCTCACTCCAAAGTCTTGCTGATAGGTTAATTGGCTTCTATCTAAAATTGGCCCTAGTATATGAATGTGAATTAGGGCCTTAGATGGTATGCTCCTTGAGGGTAGGGACCGATGTGAATGTACAATGTATACATAAAGTGCTATATAAGTACCTAAATAATAATAATAATACTCTGGCGTGACTGGCCTAGGCTAGTCAATAAAAGCAATAATCTTACTAAATTGCTGGTTGCTGTATTTTTATTTTTTTAAATCATCTTGCTAGCAGCTGTGCATCCAATTTGTCACAGGACATGGAAGTCACCAAGCGCAGTTATAACAGAAACGAATTCATAAAAAAAACCTTTGAATAAAAAGTAATTAATTATGCTTATTACTATGACAGTTTTTGTGCCTGCTGTTGACTGATGAGATGTCAGTATTGCTCCAACATAAGGTCAAAAATTATCTTCAGTCTGCATAAAAGGTTAATCTGTAGATCTGGCTATTATCACCATGATAAGCATAGACACAACACACTGTTTACATTAACCTTTTCCTTTCCTGTGAAGCTGTTACGTTAAAGTGTGTAGTCAAGTAAATCACGCCTGCTGTAAGCACCGGTAAGTATAAAAAAAAAATATTTGATGGTGAAAAGGCAAATGAAAGGCCTGTATATATTTCTTGAATATTTAAAATATAGGCATAGAGCAACTTTTTGAGTCTAGTGTGCCAAAAAAATTTAATAAATTAAGAGTGTCAGATGTATAAAACAAAATGTCTTCTTCAATGATGGTGATATAAACCAGAATAATTGAAATAAATTGGCTATACTGTTAAATTATAATTTTAGTTACAATCCATACTCCTCAGACCTCAAATTAGCCACAATCTATACAATTTGGACCTCAGATCAGCCCAATTCCATATACTTCAGACCTTAGATTACCCACAGTTCATATATTTTAGACCTCAGATTAACCCCAGTCTATATACTTCAGACCTCAGATGAGCCCCAGTCCATACACTTCAGACCTCAGATCAGCTCCAGTCCATACACTTCAGACCTCAGATGAGCCCCAGTCCATACACTTCAGACTTCAGATCAGCTCCAGTCGATACACTTCAGACCTCAGATCAGCTCCAGTCCATACACTTTAGACCTCAGATGAGCCCCAGTTCATATACTTCAGACCTTAGATTAGCCCCAGTTCATATATTTTAGACCTCAGATTAGCCCCAGTCTATATACTTCAGACCTCAGATGAGCCCCAGCCCATACACTTCAGACCTCAGATCAGCTCCAGCCCATACACTTTAGACCTCAGATGAGCCCCAGTCCATAAACTTCAGACCTCAGATCAGCTCCAGTCTATACACTTCAGACCTCAGCTCTGTCCCAGTCCATATACTTCACACCTCAGATCAGCCCCAGTTCATACACTTCAGACTTCAGATCAGCTCCAGTCCATACACTTCAGACCTCAGATCAGCTCCAGTCCATACACTTCAGACCTCAGATTAGCCCCAGTCTATACACTTCAGACCTCAGATCAGCTCCAGTCCATACACTTTAGACCTCAGATGAGCCCCAGTCCATAAACTTCAGACCTCAGATCAGCTCCAGTCCATACACTTCAGACCTCAGCTCAGTCCCAGTCCATATACTTCACACCTCAGATCAGCTCCAGTTCAAACACTTGCGACCTCAGCTCAGCCCCAGTCCATATACTTCACACCTCAGATCAGTCCCAGTCCATATACTTCACACCTCAGATCAGCCCCAGTCTATACACTTCAGACCTCAGGTCTAGGGTTAGATTTGCCCCAGTTCATATATTTTAGACCTCAGATTAGCCCCAGTCTATATACTTCAGACCTCAGATGAGCCCTAGTCCATACTCTTCAGACCACAGATTAGCTCCAGTCCATGCACTTCAGACCTCAGATCAGTCCCAGTCCATATATTTCAGACCTCAGATCAGCCCCAGTTCATATACTTCAGACCTCAGATCAACCCCAGCACATATACTTCAGACCTCATATTAGCCCTCCTGTGTTGGTGGTAGCACTAATGTGACAGAAAACTGCATCTTTCCTCAAGTAGCTGTGCTATACAAGTGCACAAAAGTGTAATGCTGGGGCCTGTAGTCTTACCATTGCTCTGCAGAAAATAAAGAGTGCACTTTCAGCATGCTACATTATTAGCAGATCAGCCCCAGTCCATATATTTCAGACCTCAGATCAGCCTCAGCCCATATACTTCAGACCTCAGATCAGCCCCAGTTCATATACTTCAGACCTCAGATCAGCCTCAGCCCATATACTTCAGACCTCAGATCAGCCTCAGCCCATATACTTCAGACCTCAGATCAACCCCAGTCCTTATGCTTCAGACCTCAGATCAGTCCCAGTCCATATACTTCAGACCACAGATCAGCCTCAGCCCATATACTTCAGACCTCAGATCAGCCCCAGTCCATAAACTTCAGACCTCAGATCAGCCCCAGTCCATATATTTCAGACCTCAGATCAGCCTTAGCCCATATACTTCAGACCTCAGATCAACCCCAGTCCCTATGCTCCAGACCTCAGTTTAGCCCCAGTCCATATACTTCGCACCTCAATCAGCCACAGTCCATATACTTCAGACCTCAGATCAACCCCAGTCCATTTACTTCAGACCTCATATTAGCCCTCCTGTGTTGGTGGTACCACTAATGTGACAGAAAACTGCGTCTTTCCTCAAGTAGCTGTGCTATACAAGTGCACAAAAGTGTAATGCCGGGGCCTGTAGTCTTACCATTGCTCTGCAGAAAATAAAGAGTGCACTTTCAGCATGCTACATTATTACTAGTACAGGCTGCACACACTATGTATTTTGTTTATACTGTTATAAATATACATGAGGACATGTAAAGAACACGAGCAGGGCTAGCTTTGGAAACATGCATGGGCCCCTTTGTCCTGATTATGTCCAAGCATATATAGCGCCAGCACACTATGAATCTTGAAAGTAACATTTAGGCTGGGTTCACACTATTGCGAATTGGATGTGGCTTGCACCACACCAAATTCACAGAATATTTGCAAACATGTCATCTTCAATGGGTATGGTTCACATATGTGCGTTGCATCCGCACTCCGCATTGCACAAAGATCGTGTGCATTTTCTAGGCAGTGCAGTGCAAATTGCAGGCACATAATCTTCAATAGGAACGCATCTTATTTGCAGATGTGTCCCGTTCTGAACAGGAATGCTGTCCCCCTCCTCCTACACCTCCTCTTCCAGGTCAGCTGATTCGCCGCTACAATGGACAGGAACCACTGAATGAATCATTTTTATCTTCGCACAGGAAACAGAGCTGCAATTCGCATCGAACTAGTGTGAACCCAGCCTCAAACATTTATTAAAGTGATCACATCACATCAGTAAAGGTACGATGCTTGAAGCCACACGGGACCCCATCATAACAAGCCTAATGAAGGAACACTGCAGGGCCCTGAAATGCTGCACCTTTACTGATGTGATGTGATCACTTTAATAAAAATGTGAATTTTATTTTGAAGATCCAGGGTATGCTAGCAATATTTAACTTGTGATGTTACTGGGTTCCAGCTAGTAATTGCTACAGAACTCATTTACTCTCTGCGTCATTTCCAGGAGCATATGCATTGGAAATATTACACATGATCTGTCCTGAGTATAGACACATGCATTAATCTGTGAGCCCAGCATGGTGTTGGAGGTATCCAGTAGTTCCACTATACACATGCTGAGGGAGTCGCTGATATATATTTGACAGGAGAAGCTATAGTCTAGCCTGAACTGACTGCCTGGAAAACTTCTGATCCAATGACAACATGTAGCCTTTTCACCTTGTTTAAAGTGGTTCTAAAGGATACATTTTTTTTAACCTAACATAATGTTAATGGGACATTTATTACCTTAATGCGGGAAAAACATTAAGGTAAAAGATGTTATGACTTTAGAACCACTTTAAAAAGATCTTCCACCTCAATGACAAGGTCTATTTAAGTTGCCCTCTCCCCTCCCTTAAAAACCTCCCTGGCGGTATGATTCTGTCTGGAATTACGTACCAAAAGCGGTACAATTATTTGCAAGGAAATTTGGCAT
Organism: Rana temporaria; assembly: GCF_905171775.1. Lineage (NCBI taxonomy): Eukaryota > Metazoa > Chordata > Amphibia > Anura > Ranidae > Rana > Rana temporaria. The sequence goes on from NC_053490.1 coordinate 195,744,046, forward strand.
TTAATACTGTAGGCCTGTAATTTTTAGGAATAACTCACTTAAATCTGACCAAACAAGAATCTAATAGGCATCCCGGGTATGACATTTTTTTAAAAACAAAATTATAAATTATAATATAATAAATAATTATAAATAATTATAACAAATAATAATATAATTCTAATAAAAATTATTCAATAATGTAATCAAATCAAAATCACTGAAATGTTCTCAGTTGCAAAATTGTCGCTGTCATTTTTTTTTTTTTTTATGACGAATTTCCCCACAAATCGCTATCGCACAATTCTGCAAGTGATTATAATTTATTATCGCTGTTTTCTAGCTGCTCTAAAACCATTTTTGACATAAAGGGACACTTTTGGTTGCTATGGACAATCTACAGTTTGCAGGGAGAAAGAACCGTTTTTATTATATAAAATAAGATGTAGGGCACTGGGCAGACCACTAGGGACAAGGGGTGTGTGTATTTTTTACATACAATAAGATTACAGTATACTGTATGTAAGGTGTTTGTTTACGTTTTTGAATTTGGCGCCGATCTCCGCTCCCATGCGTCGTAACGTCGCAGGGAACAGAGATCGGCGGCACAGGAGGACGCTGTGTGAATCGAGCGAGGTCCCGCTCGCTCACACAGCGCGGTGACATCGCTGGATCCAGGACAAGGTAAGCCAGCGCACGCTGCAGGCTCTGCATAGCTACCCCGAGCGTGACTCGGGGATAACGATCGCAGCCTAAAAAACCCACCCCGAGTCACGCTCGGGGATACCGCCAGGCAGGTTAAATGCTGCATAAAAGTAATTTTGTGGGGAAAGTAAATAGTATTCTCATCTTCCCTGACTTCCATAGAGCAGAGGTTGACATCATCATCCTGCCGAAAAGCTCTCTGGGAATGCTAAAAAGCCCAGATCTTTCGAGAAGATGCTGTAGCACAGAGCAAAATAGCCCTTTCAAAAGACCCGTACTCAACATTTTTAGTGACCTGCCAGAAAGAAAGGTGATCCCACCCTCTCGCATGTGCTGTGGGAGTAAGTCGGAGAAAGGTAAGATTATTATCTATTTTTCACCTTACGGGATTTTTTATGCAGTGTTTTAAAAAGGGAGGGCAACTTGAATAAGCAGACCTTTCCAGAGAAGTGGAAGGTCCACTTTAGGAACTACACAAATAATGTTTAGCAGGTAATTTAACATGAAAAGCAGAGCAATAAAGGTAGACAACTTTTTCAATTAAAATGAATCCATGTTTTAGTTAAATTAATACCCTAATCTACAGCTCTGAGATTTTTAAGTGTTCAGCAAGATTTTTAGCAGCCATGTTGTGATCATGTGTCATATTGAGCACCTACCTGTATGTATTGGGCACCAGAATCAGCTCTTTCTCTCCTTGCTCTCCAACAGTGTGCCCACCTCCTGATCATTGGTTGCCCCATTGCCACACACTCACTGCCCTTCCCTTCATATTGCTACTGTGTTATCATTTAGAAGTCCTTGGGCTAGATTCAGATAGATTAGCGGATCTTTAGATCTGCGTAATCTATCTGATTTACGATCCGCCGGCGCAAATTTGAGAGGCTAGTGCAGTATTCAGAAAGCACAGAAAAAAACACACAATTTGATGATGAAAATTAGCAGAGCTTCACCTTATTCACTAAGCTCCAAGGAAAATTCCCATGCAGAGTGCAACTTTCCTTGCAAAATTAACAGTCTATTTATCTTTAGTAAATCAACCCTAATGTCAGGAAGTCCAAAAGATTCTTAGGGTGCAGTGGCAGCACTTTAATGATTATAACTATACGTTTCAGCCATGAATGGTGCCTATGAATAACAGGTGAGGTTAGTTTATTCTGTGATTACAGTAACCCCACATTGTAGTGCAAACATCAGTGCACTTTGAAAATGTAGGGCTGATGGGCGTATGTTTTCTTTTATAAGTTCATTCCAACTTTTTGCATCTGACACCTTTAGGCACATGCTTACGCTGCCTAGTGGTAAATAGGGATGACCCGAACACACCCCCGTTTGGTTCACACCAGAATCTGCGAACATACCACAAGTTTGTGTGAACTATAGAACCCCGTTAAAGTCTATGGGACTCGAACGTTTGAAATCTAAAGTGCTAATTTTAAAGGGTAATATGCAAGTTATTGTCCTAAAAAGTGTTTGGGGACCTGGGTCCTGTCCCAGGGGACATGTATCAATGCAAAAAAAGTTTTAAAAATTTCTGTTTTTTTGGGAGCAGTGAATTTAATAATGCTTAAAGTGAAACAATAAAAGTGAAATCTTCCTTTAAATTTTGTACCTAGGAGGGGTATAAAGTATGCCTGTGAAATAGTGCATGTTTCCCGTGCTTAGAACTGTCCCTGCACAAAGTGTCATTTCTGATGGAAAAAAAGTAATTAAAAAATCACTTGTGGCTATAATGAATTGTTGGCTCCCGGCAATTCAGAGAAAATTCATTCATAAAAAAAAAGTGTGGGGGTCCCCCCAAATTTAATTACCAGTCCCTTCAGGTCTGGCATGGATATTAAGGGAGAACCCCGCCATCAATTTGAAAAAAAAATGACGTGGGGTTCCCCCCAAATATCCATTCCAGACCCTTCAGGTCTGGTGTGGATTTTAAGGGGAACTCCACCCCAAATGTAAAAAAAAAATGGCGTGGAGTTCCCCCAAAAATCCACACCAGACCCCTTATCCGAGCACGTAACCTGGCCGGCCACAAAAAAGAGGGAGGGACGAGAGAGCACCCCCCCTCCTGAACCGTACCAGGCCACACTCCCTCAACATGGGGAGGATGTCCCCATGTTGATGGGTACAAGGGCCCCATCCCCACAACCCTGGCCAGTGGTTGTGAGGGGCTGCGGGCGGGAGGCTTATCATAATCTGGAAGACCCCTTTAACAAAGGGGACCCCCAGATCCAGCCCCCCCATGTGAATTGGTAATGGGGTACATTGTACCTCTACCAATTCACTAAAGAAGTGTAAATAATAGTAAAAAAAACACACACACCGTGAAAAAAGTCCTTTATTAAAAAAGAAAAAAAAAATCCAGCAGTGGTAATCTACTCTCGATCCCCGCTCCAACGTTGTCAGTATCCAGTGACGGGTGATCTCCTCTCCTCCTGGGTCCAGCGATGAGAATATCCATCCAGGTACGGGATCCAGAGCGCACGCATCGCCAGACTCCTGTCTCCACCAGAGACAGCCCGGTGAATGACGCGGCTTGAGCCAGTGACAGCTCTTATATAGGAGAGGCGGGGCCACCCGTCATGTGACCCCGCCCACCTCTGGCTCAAGGGAAAGCCTGGGCTTCCCCAGTGACATAGTCAGAGGTGCGTCAAAGGGGGACGGGTCACATGACGGGTGGCCCCGCCTCACCTATATAAGAGCTGTCACTGGCTCAAGCCACATTATTAGCTGGACTGTCTCTGGTGGAGACAGGCGGCCGACGATGCATGCGCTCTGGATCCCGGACCTGGATGGATCTTCTCATTGCTGGACCCTGGCGGAGAGGAGATCACCCGTCACAGGATAACAACGCTGGAGTGGCGATCGTGAGTGGATTACCACCGCTGGATTTTTTTTCTTTTTTATTAAAGGACTTTTTCCACAATGTGTGTTTTTTTCTATTATTTACACTTCCTCAGTGAATTGGTAGAGGTACAATGTACCCCATTACAATTCACATAGGGGGCGGGATCTGGGGGTCCCCTTCGTTAAAGGGGTCTTCCAGATTCTGATAAGCCCCCCGCCCGCAGACCCTCACAACCACCGGCCAGGGTTGTGGGGATGAGGCCCTTGTCCCCATGTTGAGGGCATGTGGCCTGGTACGGTTCAGGAGGGGGGCGTCTCTTGCCCCCCCTCTTTTCTGTGGCCTTCCAGGTTACGTGCTCGGATAAGGGGCCTGGTGTGGATTTTTGGGGGAACTCCACACCATGTTTTTTTTTTAAATTTGGGGCGGAGTTCCCCTTAAAATCCACACCAGACCTAAAGGGTCTGGAATGGATATTTGGGAGAAACCCACGTCATTTTTTTTAAATTGACCGCGGGGCTCCCCCTTAATATCCATACCAGACCTGAAGGGCCTGGTACATAAATTTGGGGGACCCCCACGCTTTTTTTCTTTTTATGAATGAATTTTCTCTCAATTGCCGGGAGCCGACAATTCATTATAGCCGACGAGTGATTTTTAAATGACTTTTTTTCCTTCAGAAATGACACTTTGTGCAGGGACAGTTCTAAGCACGGTAAACATGCGCTATTTCACAGGCATACTAGACACCCCCCCAGGTACAAAATTTAAAGGAATATTTCACTTTTATTGTTTCACTTTAAGCATTATTAAATTCACTGCTCCCGAAAAAACTGCAGTTTTTAAAACTTTTTTTTGCATTGATACATGTCCCCTGGGGCAGGTCCCAGGTCCCCAAACACTTTTTAGGACAATAACATATTAGACTTTAAAATTATCACTTTAGATTTCTCCCAAAGACTTTAACAGGGTGTTTCCGCGGCTTTTCGAATTTGCTGCGAACACCCCAAATTGTTCACTGTTCGCCGAACAGGCGAACAGGCAATGTTCGAGTCGAACATGAGTTCGACTCGAACTCGAAGCTCATCCCTAGTGGTAAATCTAGCTGTGATTGCCATGTAGCAAATCCCACTATTAGTCAAACCAACAAACATCTTACAACTCACCTGTTAGGTGAGAATCAAAATCACATACCTAGTTCGGATGACCAGGTCTTTTTAAATGTGTGAGGTTTTCGGTAATTGGTTTACATACAAAGAAAAGCTAATGTTGTATGTCTCTGTTTGTGTAGCTCCACATATGCAAACTGAAATGGTAAGCCCACTTCTGCAGTGTTTCTATTTTTCTGGCCACTAAAATTATGCAGCCTTTAAAATATATGCATAGAGGTGACCTAATCATTGAAATTCCAGTCAGTCATTAATCCTTTACCAGCAAAGGAATCACAATGCTCTGCAGTGAATTCAGATTTATGTGGACTAGTATGCATATCTTTAACAACAACAACAACACATATTTTATACAATAGCATAGTACAATTTTTTATCAAAATGTCACATGTGGCTGTAAAAGCGAATTCACTTGTTTAACGTAAGGTTCCAAGTATGTTCATCCTCAACAACAGCCTTTGGCCAGTTTCAGCCCACAATAACCTCTTGACCTAAATGATGTTGTAAGATTACCTGATGAAATGCAGGTTTTTGTTCACAGACCAGTTTTTGAAAATAAAGGACAACCATTAGATCAGACAATACTTTTAGGTTTTGGCATGTTCTCCTTGTCCTGTGTTAAGAAGTTAGCTGACTGGTCACATATACCATAAGCAACAATTATAAACTCACACACTTCCAGAAATCCATATACTGTATTTGCTGGCGTATAAGACTAACTTTTACACTTAAAAAAAAACTGGCCAAAAAGCAGGGGTCATCTTATACGCCGGGTCAGCTGCTCGAATGCCTGCTGGATGTGGATACCGCTTAGCCAATCCTGGTGAGCGATGTATTCAAATGAATACAGAGCCTGCTCGGATTGGAGTTACAACCTCTGCCAATCCAGGCAGTCTACATACAGTAGCCTGCTCAGATTGGCTTTGAGAGTCAGAGAGGCATGGGCTGATGATGTTACAGCCCCTGCCAATCCAAGCAGGCTGTGTATTCATTAATAGAATACATCACTCGCTGTGATTGACGCCAACTCCAGCAAGAAGGAAGAAGAATATGACTCCAGCAAGAATGAAGAAGAATATGGCTCCAGAAGGAAGAAAAATGAAATATTTCCTTTTGGGTTTTCACTAGCTGTAAGCCATAATAAAAAAAATGAAAAATGCTTGAAATATATCACTCTGTGTGTAACACATCTATATGAAATATATGAGTTTCACTTTTTTTACTGAGATTAATTAACTTCTGATGTTATTCATTTTTTTTTTATATGCACCTGTATATTTAAAATGGTAGTGCTGTAATTGTTGGTATTTTACATTTGCCTTAAGGATGGGCTTTGGTACCACAGAAATCATTTTTGGACAAGACAGTTGTTGACATTCTTGCTGTCCTGCCACAATATGTATATTTTATGTTTTTGCCTACAAATAGTTTTATAGTTTTGAGCCAATGTTTCAATGTTTCTAGGTTTGGTTCGCTGGACTTTCATCATTTGAAAATTGTGAACTTAAATCCAAACCCAGCTAAAATAATTTTTAGACAGGACAGTTGTTGACATTCTTGCTATCTTGCCACAATATGTATCTTTTATGTTTTTGCCTACACATAGTTTTATAGTTTTGAGCCAATGTTTCAATGTTTCTAGGTTTGGTTCGCTGGACTTTCATCATTTGAAAATTGTGAACTTAAATCCAAACCCAGCTAAAATCATTTTTGGACAGGACAGTTGTTGGCATTCTTGCTGTCTTGCCACAATATGTATCTTTTATGTTTTTGCCTACAAATAGTTTTATAGTTTTGAGCCAATGTTTCAATGTTTCTAGGTTTGGTTCGCTGGACTTTCATCATTTGAAAATTGTGAACTTAAATCCAAACCCAGCTAAAATCGATGGGGGGGGGGAGGGTGTATACTGGTAACACAAATTTTGCATATATAATACATTATTTTGCTTTTACATTACTGTTTGGGTTGAATAGAATAGATTGGAACAAGCAACAACATCCCAATTCCATTCATTAAACTTGAAAAAAGTTTTGGTCGTTTTGGCTGCTACATTTTTTATTTTTGTTTGGATCCAGTGATAATAAGCTTTATTAGAACAGTGGAAGTAGCAGCGACAACTGGCCTAAAAGCTATAGAAGAGTTTACTCTTATAAAAGAAGAATGTTAAAGCACTCAACTTCATACAAACTGACCAGTGACACAACTGAAAAACATTTAATACAATGTCAAAATAAAATGCACTTGAGAGCCAGAGGTCTGTATGCTGACTTAGCAGGGTTATATGTTAATGCAGATGGCCTTAGGAGTTATCTTGTTGTTATCAGCTCAAAATTCTCAAATGTAAAACAGCTTTTAATTTGGCTTTTGCTAAGTGCATTACAGGGCTCTAGTGATCATGTGTAGACAGGTACTGTTAACCTAATGTAAAAGATGGATACTGATGTTTCAAAGGAGGTTTCACACAAGGAACTAGTCCAACAGAAGCCAGAAAACCATACTGGCCAAATGTCGCCCGTTTTTTACTAAAGCAGCCAACGTCGTCTGGCATTTGGCCCATGTGTACGGTGCTTAAAACTGTCCTCAGTCTATTGACTTGCAAAAAAACAAAAATAAAACAAATACAATTGACACTGGACTAGCAGAGGTGATGGCTATAAGGAATATCACCTTGTAGGTGAGAAAAGAGAGATAAATATCTCATGTGGGTTTCTGAAGAGCAGATATGATTATTATTATACAGGATTTATATATCGCCAACAGTTTGCGCAGTGCTTTACAAAATGGGGGCAGACAGTACAGTTACAATACAAATCAATACTGGAGGGATCAGAGGGCCCTGCTCATTAGAGATTACAATCTAGAAGGGAAGGTCAAGTGGAACGAAAGGTAATAACTGTGGGGGGTGAGCTGATGGAGAAAATGAAAATACAGTTGTTATGCCTTGTACACATGGTCGGACTTTTGACCATGCAAAAGTCCACCGTGAGTCCGTCGGAAATCTGACGGAAAGATAGAGAACAGGTTCTCTATCTAAGGTTCATCGGAGTTCCGCGAAAAAAAATCAGATGGAGGCTACACACGGCTGGACTTTCCGAGAAAAAAAGCCTGCCTGGCTTTTTTGCCTCGTGTGTATGAGGCATTAGGTGTGGGTAGGATAGGCTTCTCTGAAGAGAAGAGTTTTCAGGGATCATTTAAAAGCTAGTAGAGTAAGAAATAATCTGACAGATTGGGGTAAGGCCTTCCATAGGATTGGAGAGGCTCTTGAAAAGTCCTGAAGGCGAGCATGGGAGGAGGCGAGATAATCAGATTGCCACAAGAACAATGGGTAGGTCCAGAATAAAATAGCCTTAGAAATTAGGGTGCACTTAATGTGTTAAGTTTACTCTAATTGTTTTGATACCTTTTAGGAACTACACGTTCTTCTTATTGTACCCGTATTGAGCTCCAAAAGGAAATATATACAGAAGTGACATGTTCTCTGTAGCAACACTTGCAGCCCCAAAGTCCTATATACCTGAAAACGTATGCAACAGATAATGCCAGCAAAGATTAATAGCATTTACAGGTCCCTAGAGATGCATGTTATCCCTTCATTAAAGGACCCCTGTAAATGAATTATATATTTGCCAAGTCTGTTTTAAAAGTCTTGTATTTTTCTGTCATCCCAGCAGGTTTATCCATAGCTACAATATGCATATAAATTTGCTCTATTGATGCATTAAATATATAATTCACAGAGTCTTGCACCTGCATCAAATAGCCACAAAGATTTACTGCCTTTGATGAATTATTAAATATTCTTATTCTTTTATGACATATTGAACTAAAATGTATGTTGTTCTGTTGAACAGTAATGAAAGAACCTCTCCAAGAACATTCCTTCACTCTTCAAGAGCACATTGCTTGTCATTGATCAGTAAAATAGATAAATAGTTCTACGTCTCAAAAAAAAAAAACATGCTTCACCAATAAAACTCATACATTCTTCAAGAAAACAGTGTATGAAAAATAGGCAGCATTTTCTCAATTAAGCTTTGTTTTACTGATAATACATACTTGTAAATGGAATTATTAAAATTAAGTTCATGTGACACTTAACAACACATGATTACCCAACTATTATTATTATTATACAGGATTTATATAGCGCCAACAGTTTATGCAGCGCTTTACAATATAAAAGGGAGACAATACAGTTACAATACAATAAAATACAAGAGGGCCCTGCTCAGAAGAGCTTACAATCTAATAAATCACACACTCATATAAGGAAATATGTATTGCTCAGATTTTATTTGAGATGTGCATTTTACTAATAAATAGCAGTAGGCATCATTCATAAGTACAATGACTTACTCATAACTAGTTTTCCCTGTGAGTGCCCACTAGCGCTAAAATGGAATGTAGCTTTAAAAAAAAGTCTGCTCATTTGTAATCATTTCACTAAAAAGTGAATTTGTGCTTTGCCCACACAGGGCGAAGCAATTCTTCTTTTTAAAGTGATAACGTAAAGTGTTTTTTTTTACTATAAAAATAACAAACATGTTATACTTACCTGCTTTGTTTTGCGGTGGATTTGCACAAAGCAGCCCAGATCCTCATTTCTGTGATCCTGCCCCCTCCCTCCTGTTCAGTGCCCCCACAGAAAGCAGTTTGCTATGGGGGCACCCAAGCTAAGTCACAGCTCCATGTGTCTGTTCAAACACGAAGCTCTGAACCAGCCCTGCCCCCTCTCTCTCTCTTCTGATTAGCCAGTTGATTTTGATTGACAGCAGCCAATGAGGAGGGAGAATTTTGGACAGCTGAGACATTCATGGACATCAACAGGCTGCTGCACACAGAAGGCTTATTATCCTAATGCATAGAATGCATTAAGATAACAAAAACTTCTAACTTTACAATCCCTTTACTCAGCCCTCTGCAGATAAATATATGTACCTTACTTTCACTCCCCCCGGAGCTACATTCAGCCACCAGGAGCAACTTGAAAGACCTGGGTAAGCTATGATTCACTGAAGTTGGAGCTCACAGAGAGCTATTTAGTCCACGGTGACAGCAACACTGATTGGTACAGTGCTGTCACTTTGTTGAGTTGTGTGTTCCTCCATACCTGGAAGTACCAAGTATACCTTTGGCTTCCTGGTTCTAAATATAGCATTGAAAAATCAAAGGAAGGATGAATATATCCAGTTAGTTATGCTACAGGGCAGCCACTCTATGCAGAATAACATATAATTATATGTGTTTCTTCACTTCCGGGTAGGGGGTGCGCATGCACGCACACCACTGAATCATTGCTTATGCTGTGATTAGTCACAGCAGAAGCAGATCAGTGGGTGCTGGTCAGGAGACTCACTGGATGGAGCTCTGCATATGTAAACAATGCAGAGCTTCGCCTTGTCAGCCAGGGTGGTCTGGATTTTGTTTCCCTGAAAAGCAGGGAATACAATTCAGCACATCCCTTAGAGAAAGCAGCACACACAAACACTGGTTAGGCACACATTTAAAACAACAAGAGAAGCGTGCAACAACCAAGCGCATTACTAAAATATATTTTGTTTGAGAATCTTTTTGAATATTGAGTGAACCTACTACTCGCTACTTTGGCCCTGATGCAGAGGTTTCTCCCTTCAAACACATCAGCCATTACAAATGCTGCCTGGTCTTCCCACACTATTGGTTTAGAAAAGGCTTCCTTCTGGGACGACAGTCATGCAGACCAATTTGATGCAGTGTGTGGCATATGGTCTGTGCACTGACAGGCTGGCCCCCCACCTCTTCAACCTCTGCAGCAATGCAGGCAGCACTCATACATCTATTTCCCAAAGACAACCTCTGCATATTCTGCTGAGCACATGCAATCAACTTCTTTGGTTGACCATGGCGAGGCCTGTTCTGGGTGGAACCTGTCCTGTTAAACCGCTATATGGTCTTGGCTAATGCTGTGCAGCCCGGGCCGATCCTAGGGTCACAGACGCCTGGGTGCAGAAATATTTCTGGCGGCCCCACATGGGCGTGGTCATCTTACTAACTACTCCTCTTTACAAATGTTTTAATGGCTAGGACTCAAACACAGAGATGCTCCCCTAAGAAATCTTCATTAGTATCCCCCATCAGAGTCCCCCCAGCAGGTGTCCCCCATCAGAGTCCCCCCCAGCAGGTGTCCCCCATCAGAGCCCCCCAGCAGGTGTCCCCCATCAGAGTCCCCCCCAGCAGGTGTTCCCCTTCAGAGTCCCCCCCAGCAGGTGTCCCCCATCAGAGACCCCACACAGCTGGTGTCCCCCATCAGAGCCCCCCACATCAGGTGTCCCCATAGATCAGTACTTGTCCAATAGATCCCTGTAGCTCGGTTGTGCTGGGAGCAGAAGCACTTTACAGGGGACGGGGCATACGTGGCATCTTTGGTTACTAGGAGAGTGGCACTCGGAGAGCATTTCTGGGAGTGCACAGGATGATTGACAGCAGCTCCGGCCAACCCAGAAGCCTCTCATCACACCGCCTATGGGAAAAGAGCCGACACACGCAGAGGGGGCGGGGCAGACAGGAGACTGCTCCATGCGCACCAGACAGAATTAATTAGTGGAGCCTAGTACTGGAACGTGTTCCAGTACTAGACTCCGCTGTGTTACCCAGCCTGGATTCCGCGGGCAGTGGGAGGTATGCGCTCTTGTCAGTTGCCAGCGGAGAGACTAAGCGGGATGGGGAACCGCAGCACCCGCTACATGCGCTCCACCTCTGGACACAGACAAGGAGGAGGGAGGGGAGCACTTTGGAGCTTCAGCGCCCCCACCTCTGCGGCGCCTGGGTGCGGAGCACCCTGTGCACCCTGCCTAGGATCGGCCCTGTGTGCAGCTCAGTTTCAGGATCTTGGCAATTTTCTTATAGCCTAGGCCAATTTCATGTAGAGCAACAATTATTTTTTTCAGATCCTCAGAAAGTTCTTTGCCATGAGGTGCCATGTGCATCTTCCAGTGACCAGTATGAGAGAGCGATAACACCAAATTTAACACACCTTCTCCCCATTAACACCTAAGATCTTATAACACTAATGAGTCACATGACACGGGAAGGGAAAATGACTAATTGGGACCCCAATTGGGATATTTTCACTTAGGAGTGTACTCACTTTTGTTACCAGCGGTGTGTTGAGTTATTTTGAAGGGACAGCAAATTGACACTGTTATACAAGCTATGCTCTTACTAATTTACATTGTAGAAAAGTGTAATTTCTTCAGTGTTGTCACATGAAAATATATAATAAAATATTTACAAAAAAGGGGTGGGGGAATGGCAAATGTCCTGTTGTCCCACTCCCAACATACTTCCTGCCCTAAGATGACAATGTTCCTTCTACATGCATACAATGAGAACAATTTGTCACCTTAGGACAGAAAATGTGTCACAGGCAAAATCACCAAGTGAAAATAAGGAATATAAATACTCTAAAAGAAAGCTATTGCCACTACATCTAAGGGCTGGTGAACTGGAATTTATTACAATTTATTGAGTTCAGATACACATTTGTAGTCAAATATTGGTACAGTTTCCCACAGAGAAGTGAACACATCCCTGTTTATACACAGTGAGCTAGATTCACGTAGCCCGGCGTAGAGTTTGGCCGGCGTAGCGCATCTCATATGCGCTACGCCGGCGTAAAATAAGGGGCCCAGACCATTATTCACAAAGATCTGGCGCCGTACGTTGCGCCGGCGTAGGGTAAATAGGCAGGCGTAAGCCCGCCTAATTCAAATGTGGAAGGTAGTGGGCATGTTGTATTCAAAGTAGCCGTGACCCCATGTAAATGTTTTCACTAATAATCCGCGCATGCGCGCGCATGCTCAGAGTCACATCGCATATACTCCCTAAGATACGTTGGCTCAATGCTTTCGACGTGAACGTAACCTACACACAGCCCCATTCACGTACCACTTACGTAAACGACGTAAAATTCGACAGCTGTTCCAACGTCCATACTTTAACATTGGCTGTGCCTCATATAGCAGGGGTAACGTTACGCCGGACATAAGCCTTACGTAAACGGCGTAGCGGGCGCAAGTACGTTTGTGAATCGGCGTATCTAGGTCATTAACATATTCTACGGGTAAATCTACGGAAGCGCCCCTAGCGGCCAGCGTAAATATGCACCCTAGATACGACGGCGTACTAACACTTACGTTGGTCGGAGGAAGCTAGAATTCAGGCGTATCTAGCTACCAGAATAGCACGAATAGATACGACGGCGCATCTTTCTACTTACGCAGCGTATCTATAGATACGCCAACATAAAAGAATGCTGAATCTAGCTCAGTGTTTTCATATTCTCATAAACCCAAGAAGATGGCTTCATACAGTATATATCTACAGGTAAGTACATAGGAAACAACATACCTATACGAGATATACAGGATTCCAGATTAATTTAAAGCTCTGTGTATGTTACAGGTACTTTTTAAACGTTTGTTTTTCTTCTAACTTGAAACCTGCCTAGCACATGTGACTCACAGAGTTGACAGAGCATTTGGCTTCAATTTAATGCTTATTATAATTGATTAAAAATTTTCCTGGAGGCCTACTTACTGAAAATGAGAAGTGCTCTTAATATAGTGCTTTAGGTAGAGGTGTAGCGCAATATCGGTTAACTCATTTATCTTAGCTGAATTAACCAAGATGCAGAGACATCCGGAGAATGTGCAATTTGTTTTCATGCATAACAACATTAGAGAATGTAAATCCAGATATAATAAATGTACTAATTGTGTGAGATCTTGGAATATCTGCATGCTAGACAAACCAGCAGTTTTCTTCATTGCTTATAGCATAATTTGATATAAGCTACAACTATCTTTCAAAACCCTAAAATTAGTCTTTGTGTAGTAAAAGTCAAACCGTGAGAAACATAGAGCAAACTGCAAAGCATAGTAAGGCACAAATTAACTAAAATATTTTAAATTATAAAGGGGTTCTAATATGCTTGTTAACCGCTTCAGCCCCGGACCATTTTGGTGGTCAAAGACCAGGCCACTTTTTGCGATTCGGCACTGCGTCACTTTAACTGACAATTGCGCAGTTGTGCGATGTGGCTCCCAAACAAAATTGACATCCTTTTTTTCCCACAAATAGAGCTTTCTTTTGGTGGTATTTGATCACCTCTGCGATTTTTATTTTTTGCGCTATAAACAAAAAAAGAGCGACAATTTTGAAAAAAATGCTTTTTGCTATAATAAATGTCCCCAAAAATATATTAAAAAACGTTTTTTTTTCCACAGCTTAGGCCGATACGTATTCTTCTACATATTTTTGGTAAAAAAATTGCAATAAGCGTTTATTGATTGGCTTGCACAAAAGTTATAGCGTCTACAAAATAAGGGACTGTTTTATGGCATTTTTATTAATAATTTTTTTTTACTAGTTATGGCGGTGATCAGTGATTTTTATCAGAACTGCGACATTATGGCGGACACATCGGACACTTTGGACACCATTTTGGGACCATTGTCATTTTTACAGCGATCAGTGCTATAAAAATGCACTGATTACTGTAAAAATGACAGTGAAGGGGTTAACCACTAGGTGGCGCTGCAAGGGTTGAGTGTTCCCTAGGACGTGATTTTTACTGTTAGGGGGCGTGGCTACACGTGACACGTCACTGATGACCGTTCCTGATCACGGGGAACAGTGATCAGTGACAGTGTCACTAGGCAGAATAGGGGAATGCCTTGTTTACAAAGGCATTCCCCTGTTCTGCCCTTGCCGACCGCAATCGTGGGACTCCCAGGAACATCAAGTTCCCGGGACCCGCGGCCACACTCGCGAGGCACACGGCAGGCACTGGAGGCATGCGGCGGACGCGGGCGGCCGCCAGGCATCAGATCTAAAGGGATGTTCCTGTAAGCCAATCTGCCTGCCCGTGCCATTCTGTCGACGTTGGTCAGCAAGCAGTTAGAGTGATTTTTTTTATTAATGTGTGACTTTTCTGAATTATCCTGCAGGACGGTACAAAAAAATCCTGCACTGCTCCTGCCCATTGAAATGAATGGGCACCGCTGCTATACCGCTGGCAAAGCGCCACTGCAGAGGCTCTTTGCGGTGGTTTTAACCTTTTCTAGGCAGCTAGCGGGGGGGTAAAAGCTCCCCGCTAGAAGCCGAATAGTGAAGTGAAAATGACGGTAAAGCACGGCTAAAATTATCAGCGCTTTACCGCCAAGGCACCCACCGCCCCAGTGTGAAAGGGGCCTTAAGCAATCTACAGTGATACTTTACATGGTATCTAGAATTTTGGTAGAAAAGTTGTACATTTAAAGTTGAACTCCAACTTTCACTAGAACTGAATGGGGAGATCAATCCCAGCATAGATCTTACCTCTGTACCATGTTGCTCTGTTGTCCGCAGATCCCCTGATATTCTGGGTTTAGTTGTGGCTTTGCATCATGTGATACTCTGTATATCCTGCTGATAGACTCTGTCCCTTCCATAGCCACGTCCTGCAGCAGCTAGAGCCAATAAAATCCCCCTTTGTAGTATTTCGGACTCTGCAAATGATATAACTTTCTTCACAGTTCTGATGGTGGGTGAGAATACATCCTATTTAGTATTCAACCCCACCCAATCAGACCCACAGGAAGAGTTTAAACCTCCCAACTCCCACCTCACAGATCACAGTGTTATTCAAGAAGGAAATGCTTCATACACAGCCTGTTCTGAAAGCTAGCTATGCTGCTGCTGGGCAGAATTGATTGGATCACAATTAGAATGTAATCCAATACGTTGACCATTGTAAACAGGGAGAGTCCAACCCCTCAGATCCCGCCCTCCCAGTACCCTGCTCTCTGTGAAGTGATTCATTTACATCCTGTAAGAAGGAAACACCTTCATAATAAGCTCCCATAACCCTTCCTCTGTAGTCTTGCAGTAAGCCAGTATTCTTTGGCATGCTTCAAGACAGGAATTACACAGGAGGAGGTATGGCACATTTATACCTTTCACCACCCACATGATGGCCCAGAAACACCCACAGTAATCCTAGGACCCATCCATATCAACTCCCAGAACTGGTACAAGTGACTACCATAGACTTCCATGAAACTATAGAGGCTCAAAGGATCATGGGATATGTAGTATCAGCAAAAGGAGGGAAACAGGAAGTCAGGGAACTTTGAAAATCAGCCAGGAGGAGGAGTGACATCACAGACACAGAAACGTGCTGTATAAAGCTAAAGGAGGCACAGTGCATTGAACAAGTATTCATACCGCTTGACATTTTCCGCATTTTTTTATGTTACATTTTACAAATAATTTTCTGGAAAGTGTGGCATGCATTTGTTTTCAGACCCCTTAACTCTAATACCCCTAACTAAAATCTAGTGCAACCAATTGCATTCAGAAGTCACCTAATTAGTAAATAGAGTCCCCCTATTTAATCTCAGTATACATACAGCTGTTTTGTAAAGCCCTCAGAGGTTTGTTAGAGAACCTTAGTGAACAAATAGCATCATGAGGGCCAAGGAACACACAAGACAGATCAGGGATAAAGTTGTAGAGAAGTTTAAAGCAGGGTTAGGTTATAAAAAAATATCCTAAGCTTTGAACAATTCACAGAGCACTGTTCAATCCATCATCTGGAAAGAGTATGGCACAACTGCAAATCTACCAAGACATGGCTGTCCACCTAAACTGACAGGTCGGGCAAGGAGAGCATTAATCAGAGAAGCAGCCAAGAGGCCCATGGTAACTCTGGAGGAGCTGCAGATATCCACAGCTCAGGCTGGACAATCTGTCCACAGGACAACCATTAGTTGTGCACTTCACAAATCTGACCTTTTTGAAAGAGTGGCAAAAATTAAGCTACTGTTGAAAGAAAACCATAAGAAGTCCTGTTTGTAGTTAGGGAGAAGCCATGTGGGGGACACAGCAAACATGTGGCAGAAGGTACTCTGGTCAGATGAGACCAAAATTGAACTTTTTGGCCTAAAAGCAAAACGCTATGCGTGACAGAAAACGAACACCCCACAACACCCTGAACACACCATCCTCACTGTGAAACATGGTGGTGGCAGCATCATGTTGTGGAGATGCTTTTCTTCAGCAACAACTGGGAATCTGGTCAGAGTTGATGGGAAGAAGATTAATGGAGCCAAATAAAGGGCAATCATAAAATAAAACCTGTTTGCGTCTATAGAAGACTTGAGACTGGGGCAGAGGTTCACCTTCCAGCATGAAAATTACGCTAAACATACAGTCAGAGCTTTAATGAAATGGTTTAGATCAAACCATATTCATGTGTTAGAATGGCTCAGTCAAAGTCCAGACCTAAATCCAAATCCGAGAATTTGTGGCAAGACTTGAAAATTGCTGTTCACAGACACTCTCCATCCAATCTGACAGAGCTTGAGCTATTTTGCAAGGAAGAATGGGCAAACATTTCACTCTCTAGTAGTGCAAAGCTGGTAGAGATCGCCCCAAAAAGAGTTGCAGCTGTAATTGCAGCAAAAGGTGTTTCTAAAAAGTATTGACTCAGGGAGGCTGAAAACAAATGCACGCCACACTTTTCAGATATTTATTTGTAAAAAAAAAATTGAAAAAACATTTATCATTTCTCTTCGGCCCCGTACACACCATAGAATCCATCCGCAGATAAATCCCAGCAAATGGGTTTCAGCGGATAGATCCTATGGTGTGTACACGCCAGCGGATCTGTTTCCGCGGATATATCTCCCCTGGGATGGATTCCAGCAGATCGAATATTTGCTGACATGCAGAACATATCCATCTGCTGGAGTCCATCCCAACGGATGGATCCGCTGGTCTGTATAGACTCACCGGATCCATCCGTCCGAAGGGATCCCCCGCATGCGTCGTAATGATTTGACGCATGCGTGGAATTCCTTATATGACAGCGTCGCGCACGTCGCCGCGTCATAATCGCGGCGACGGCGCGACACGTCATCGCCAGAGGATTTCGGCGCGGATTTCAATGCGATGGTGTGTACACGCCATCGCATAGAAATCCGCGGAAATCCTCGAGAGGATTTATCCGTGGAAACGGTCCGCTGGACCGTATCCGCGGATAAATCCTCCCGTGTGTATGGGGCCTTCCACTTCACAATTATGTGTCACTTTGTGTTGGTCTATCACATAAAATCCCAATAAAATACATTTATGTTTTTGAGTGTAACATGACAGAATGTGGAAAATTTCAAGGGGTATGAATACTTTTTCAAAGCACTGTAAGTTACACATAAACTGACAATGGGGTTGTGATTCATTTACATGCACCTGTTTTGGGGAAGAAAAGCTGAAGTTCTTAAT
Source organism: Rana temporaria (assembly GCF_905171775.1). Classification (NCBI taxonomy): domain Eukaryota; kingdom Metazoa; phylum Chordata; class Amphibia; order Anura; family Ranidae; genus Rana; species Rana temporaria. The sequence goes on from NC_053490.1 coordinate 195,762,047, forward strand.
TAATTTAAAAAGTATTTGGTGATTAAACAAACATCGCTGAGTGTGGATAGAATTGGTATCCCAGGTCTGTTTTTATTCCCTGCAACCCACCCCCCGCTCAGACCCTACGGGATATGATAGGGCTTACATGATGTGAAGGAATTGTGAAAATATGACTGTAAATGAAAAGTATAGCTGAAAGTTGGAATCTAGTGATCACTATTGGTTTTATATGAAGTTGTAAATGATCTGTATGCAATGAAAGACATATGGGCTGGATTCAGATACAATGGTGTTTCTATCCGCCCGGCGTAACGTATCTCAGATACGTTACGCCGCCGTAATTTAGGGCGCAAGTTCTGTATTCAGAAACAACTTGCACCCTTAGTTACGGCGGCGTAACGTATCTGTGTCGGCGTAAGCCCGCCTAATTCAAATGTGGATGATGTGGGCGTGTTTTATGTATATTAACTGTGACCCCGCGTATTTGACGTTTTTTACGAACGGCGCATGCGCCGTTTGCGAAAAAATCCCAGTGCGCATGCTCGAAATTCCGCCGCAAATCATCATTGCTTTCGACGTGAATGTAAATTACGTCCAGCCCTATTCGCGAACGACTTACGCAAAAGACGTAAAATGTTCAAAACTCGACGCAGGAACGACGGCCATACTTAACATAGGTGCTGCGCTAATACCAACAATTGCTGCTGTGAGTACAAATAGTGCTAATGATACCTCATACACAACCTTCTCAGGAGGTATCAATATGTGCAAATAAAAAATTGCATGCAATGAAAAACAAATGTGCAAATTGGCAGATATGTGCAAATAACCCATGACTAAGTCACGTGCCTAGTGATGCAACACATGGGGGAGGAGCCTAGTGACGCGATCGACGGGAGATCCGTCCGAATGAGGAGATCGCAACGCTGAGCGGCTTATTCAAACACTGCCTTGCTGAATGCTGTGATTGATCGGGGGTTTCGTGAGTGTTGAATCGTATCGAATACTCTGCTACCTTTATCACATACAGTCTTCTTTGGTTTTGGTTTATGCACTTGCACAAGGTTGAGTTAGGAGGGACGCTGTTCCATCCTATTGGTTAGGTACTTAATTGTTATTTGCACATATCTGCCAATTTGCACATTTGTTTTTCATTGCATGCGTATCTAGCTCATTGCATATTCCTTGCGTAAATATACGGAAGCGCCACCTAGTGGCCAGCGTAAATATGCAGCCTAAGATACGACGGTGTAAGACACTTACGCCGGCCGGATCTTAGGGAAATCTATGCGTAACTGATTCTATGAATCAGGCGCATAGATACGACCCCGCACACTCAGAGATACGACGGTGTATCTGGAGATACGCCGTCATATCTTCTATGGGAATCTAGCCCATATGAGTTTTAAACAAATTACATTTATGGTAGTATATGTTTATAATATCTGGCATCAATTTGTTTTATGGAATAGTTATACCTAAGCATTAGGGATGTTTACTTGTTTTCTTATTACCATTACCAGTTCACTATATTTTTATTGTAAAGAAAACTATGGAAAGGTTGCATTTTGCAATCTCTTGGATCCCTAAAAAAAAAATAAAGAAAAAAATAAACAAATATATTCATAAATAAGGCAGAGGTCAGTGGCATAGTCAGTAAATTCTACCTCAATGTCTAATCTTTTATCTTTCTGTTTGTTTAGCTCAATGATTATGCTGTTACAAAAGGCAGTAGGTGGCTTCACTGCTCAACTAAAAGAAGATACCATTCACTTCAGCACACACTTATTAAAGCACAAGCTATTTATCCTGTTTAGAGAATCCTGGAATATATGGGCTAATAATAATATACACTGCTCAAAAACATTAAAGGAACACTTTGAAAACATATCAGATCTCAACGGGCAAAAATCTCATGCTGGATATCTATACTGATATGGACTGGGTAATGTGTTAGGAATGAAAGAATGGCACATCATTTGATGGAAATGAAAATTATCCACCTACAGAGGGCTGAATTCAAAGACACCCCGAAAATCAAAGTGAAAAAAATTATGCAGCAAGCTAGTCCATTTTGCTGAAAAGTCATTGCAACAACTCAAAATGGTCCTCAGTAGTTTGTATGGCCCCCAAGTGATTGTATGCATGCCTGACAACATCAGGACATCCTACTTAGGCCCTGTACACACGATAGAACATGGTCTGATGGCTGTACACACCATCAAACCGAAATCCCCGCGGACAGACAGCGCGGTGACGTGGCGGTGAAGTTGACGCCGCCACGTCACCAAACCAGGAAGTAAAATACTTCCACGCATGCGTCAAATCCATTCGACGCATGCGGGAGATTTCTGTCCGCTGGTTAGGTGTACTAACCAGCGGACATGTCGGACGGACGGGTTTCCAGCAGATAAGTTTTAAAGCATGCTTTAAAACTTTTGTCTGCTGGAAACCTGTCTGCTAGTCTGTACACACGGTCAGATCTGTCCGCTGAAACTGGTCTGCGGACCAGTTTCAGCAGACATGTTTGATCGTGTGTACAGGGCCTGAGACGACGGATGATGTCCTGGGGTATTTCCTCCCAGATCTGGACCAGAGCATTACTGAGCTCCTGAACAGACTGAGGTGCAACCTGGCGGCACCGGATGGACCTAAACATAATGTCCCAGAGGTGTTCTTTTGGATTTAGGTCAGGTGAGCGTGGGGGCCATTCAATGGTATCAATTTATTCATCCTCCAGGAACTGGCTGCATGCTCTCGCCTGGGTTCCAGGAGGAACCCAGGACCCATTGCACCAGCGTAGGGTCTGACAATGGGTCCAAGGATTTCATCCCGATACCTAATGGCAGTCAGGGTGCCATTGTGTGGCCTGTAGAGGTCTATGCGTCCCTCCATGGATATGCCTCCCCAGACCATCACTGACTCACCACCAAACCGGTCATGCTGAATGATGTTACAGGCTTCATAAAGTTCTCTGCGGCTTCTCCAGACCCTTTCACGTCTGTCACATATGCTCAGGGTGAACCTGCTCTCATCTGTGAAAAGCATGGGGCACCAGTGGCGGACCTGCCAATTCTGGTGTTCAATAGAAAATGCCAATCGAGCTCCACAGTGTCCGGCAGTGAGCACAGAGCACACTAGAGGACATCGGGCCCTCAGGCCACCCCAATGAAGTCTGTTTCTGATTGTTTGGTCAGAGACATTCACACCAGTGGCCTGCTGGAGGTCATTTTGTAGGGCTCTGGCAGTGCTCATCCTGTTCCTCCTTGCACAAAGGAGCAGATACCGGTCCTGCTGATGGGTTAAGGACCTTCTATGGCTCTTCCCAGCCATCCTAGAGTAACTGCTTGTCTCCTGGAATCTCCTCCATGCTCTTGAGACTGTGCTGGGAGACACGGCAAACCTTCTGGCAATGACGCGTATTGATGTGCCATCCTGGAGGAGTTGGACTCCCTGTGCAACCTTTATACGGTCCAAGTACCACCCCGTGCTACCAGTAGTGTCACTGACCCTAGCCAAATGCAAAACTAATGAAAACAGCCAGAAAAGATGAGTAGGGAAAAAAATGTCAGACACCTCCACCTATAAAAATTTTCCTGTTTTGGAGGTAGTCTCATTGTTGCCCATCTAGTGCACATGTTGTTAATTTCAATTAACAGCAAAACAGCTGAAACTGATTAACAACCCCCTCTGTATACACCCCTCCTCCTCTGCTACTTGACTGACCGGATCAATATCTCAGGAGTTCTGATTTCAAAGTGTGCCTTTAATTTTTTTGAGCAGTGTATATAATATATATTACAATAAACAACCCCTGTGGGCTTATTTTGATCCTTTTGAAGTTGTTTTTATGTATTTTTTTTAAGACACCGAAACATCAAAGTTTTTATAGCCAGATTTAAGTAGAGTTACGCCGGTGTATCAGTAGATACGCCGTCGTAACTCCGAATCTGCACCGTCGTATATTTAAGTGTATTCTCTAATTGAGATACACTTAAATGTAGCTAAGATACGACCGCCGGCGCCGTCGTATCTTAGCTGTATATTTACGCCGGCCGCTAGGGGCGTGTACGCTGATTTACGACTAGAATGCGTAAATCAGCGAGATACGCCTATTCACGAACGTACGCTTGCCCGTCGCAGTAAAGATACGCCGTTTACGTAAGGCGTTTTCAGGCGTAAAGATATTCCACCAAAAAGATGGCGCAGCCAATGTTAAGTATGGACGTCGGACCCGCGTCGAATTTTTAATTTTTTACGTTGTTTGCGTAAGTCGTCCGTGAATGGGGCTGGGCGTAATTTACGTTCACGTCGAAACCAATGAGTCTTTGCGGCGTAATTTGGAGCATGCGCACTGGGATACGTCCACGGACGGCGCATGCGCTGTTCGTTCAAAACATCATTTACGTGGGGTCATGCTTTATTTACATAAAAAATGCCCACCTCTTCACAATTTGAATTAGGCGCGCTTACGCCGGCACATTTACGCTACGCCGCCGTAACTTAGGACACAAGTGCTTTGTGAATACAGCACTTGCGTCTCTAACTTACGGCGGCATAGCATATATGAGATACGCTACGCCAGCCTAACGTTAGGCACGGATACCTGAATCCAGCTATTAGTGTTTATTTACTTAGTATTATGTAACATACATTTTTTTTTACCTAAAAGTAGCCCTCTTTATGGTTACAAATCAACCAAATAACATGTGTGTAGTTTATCCAAATGAATAACATATTTTTCTGCAAACAGTATCACCTCTCATAGTCCAAAAAGACTGTCATGCCATGATCTCACAGAAAGTGCATGGCAGTAGATTCATATAAATGGTAAATGTGTGTATGAGCTGTGTTCTTTAAATGAACTATGGCTCATTAGTAACTTACTGGTATTATACTAGAACAACATACCGTGCTAATACTAATGAGTTGATAGGCAATTAGCTTAATTAAATTAGTGCATGTAGATGAATTAAGGTCTACGCTAATGAAAGGCTTCCACAAAGATCCATGATATATAAATATCTTTGGTAGACTTAAATAAGATGCTGTTTTTAGTAAACTCTTGCTACAGTAGCATTGCATTGATATATAAATATTCTATTACTATGTCACAGAAATGGGAGGTTGCACATAGCTATTACAGTTGTTTCCAAACATTGTTTTAGATCTTTTAACACAAATCAATGTAAAGAAGAAACAGTATCATCTATTAGTATCTTCTAAAGACCAGAATGGATCACCTAGAACATGGGTAGGCAACCTGGGGCCCTCCAGCTGTTGCAGAACTACAAGTCTCAAATTGCCTCTGGGAGTAATTGTAACTGCCAGCCTTGCAATGCCTCATGGGAAATGTATATAGAAAAGAAATCAGTCCGGATGGCCGCACTCCAACAACGATTTCTTTATTGGTTAAAAACCATACAGCAAATGATGCAATCAACAGCTCACATGTTTCACAAAATTCGTCGAACGTACAAACAGACGATGTTCGAGTCGAACATACGTTCGAGTCGAACACAAAGCTCATCCCTAGTTATGGTGTGAAACATGTGAGCTGTTGATTGCATTATTTGCTGTATGGTTTTTAACCAATAAAGAAATTGTTGCTGGAGTGCGGCCATCCGGACTGATTTCCTTTCTATATGCTACTTTGCATACTGAGCCAGCACCATCATTTTGAGAAGGAGAAGATTTTTTGTGACCCAGACACCTGGAGAGGGTGCTTTTCCCTGTCATGGGAAATGTAGATCCTGACCTATAATATATAGATTCCTACAGTTCCTCTGTCATATTACTTCATGATAGTATATTATAAAGCTAGAACACAATAATTGGAAGAAATAAAAATGTAATTTTCTGCCGTAACACATCCTACAGCAAGAATAGAAACAAATGCACCCACCCCCCCCCCCCCCCAAAATGCATACCAGACCCATTGAGTCTGGTAGAGATTTTAAGGGGGACACCATACAAAAAAAGTACGAGGTCCGCCCCAAAAAAATCATAACTTGCCCTTATTCTGAGCATGCAGCCTGAATAGCTAGGAAAGTGGGGGAGAGTGTATAGCTCCCTTCCCCTCAAACTATACTAGGCCACATGCCCTCAACTTTGTCAGGCAACATGCTCTTAACCTCATTGCCACAACCTTTGCCAGGTGGCTGTGAGGGTCTGCAGGTGGGGGGCTTATCGGAGGCTCTTTACCATGATCGCCACGCTGCTAGCCTCCGCGTGCGCACGATCGCGACTTATCCTGCTTGACATTATATGATTCCCAGTCAGGATGACTGAACCACTTCCCGGCCGTCATTTTGCTATAGGCTGAGCGGGAAGTTATTAAAGAACCTTTTTCCCAATTGTTGTTAAAATCTCTTTTCCTTTTTAGTAATTTTAGTAATTCAAGTAATTGCTGTCCCCCTACCCTATAGTCTTTGCAATAAGTTAAAGCGGTGGTTCCCCCTAAAACTAATTTCTAACAATAGATTCGTAAGACCCGTTACACTGCGGGTAGGCTGGCTTTTTTTTTTTTTTTTTCGTACATACCGAGATCTCCCCGTCTCGTCCCTAGGCGGTGGGCGGAACTAGTTGATTGACGTTCCTCGGAGGGGCGCGTACGTGACGTCACGACTTTCCGAAAGAAGCCGAACGTCGCTGCGCATGCGCCGTATAGAGTCGGCTCTATACGGCGCATGCGCAGCGACGTTCGGCTTCTTTCGGAAAGTCGTGACGTCACGTACGCGCCCCTCCGAGGAACGTCAATCAACTAGGAACGCCCACCGACAAGGAACGAGACGGGGAGATATCGGTATGTACTAAAAAAAAAAAAAAAAAAAGACAGCCTACCCGCAGTGTAACGGGTCTTACGAATCTATTGTTAGCAATGTGTTTTAGGGGGAACCACCCCTTTAATTTGGAAAATCTTTAGACTGGCTTGGGATATATTTAAACTTAAAAACTTACATTACATGAAAGGTTTTCCCTGAACCCTTTCTCTGGATTCCTTTCAAAATCAATATGTCCTTTTGCAACGTGGTGCCCAAACTGGACAGCTTGACTTATTTTTATTTCAAAATAAAGCATCATACTAGATGTGTTACATTTTTCCTTTAAATAAACTTTTCTACATTCAGTTCAGCAATATAATATTATAGCTTTCTCTGCTACGCAAATCTTATTTTGTGCTTTTTATAACAGATAACAACATGTCTTTATATCTCTGTGTATATACAGTAAGCAACCTATGCCCTACACTGCTATATCATTATAGACTAGACTGTACTGAGTGTCAAAGTGTACTGTAGCTCGGCAGGAGATTAAAATATTGAGATAAAATGCTGGCAAACTCTACTTTCACATGTCACTGTCATCTCTATAGACCCCCCCCCCCCCCCGCTGTTGTACTCTTGCAAAAAACAGAGGAGATTCTCTGTAGTTTCTGAAAAATTAGCAGGGATTTTCAAAAATGAAAAAAAAAAAAAAAAACATAAATCTATCTATCTATCTATCTATCTATCTATCTATCTATCTATCTATCTATCTATCTCTACACATAGTTATTTATAGTACAGAGATTTGTATTAAAGTGATTGTAAAGGTTTTATGTTTTTTATTAAAATAAACATGTCATACTTACACAGGGACAAAACTAGGGGGGCAGGGTGGCCGCCTGCCCTGGGTGAGGCATCTAGGGGGGCACCCTCACCTACACTGGGAGCTGCTGCTCTCAGGGTGTCACTGCTGCCTGATTAAGTGTAATGGACAGGCAGGTCTTCCTCCTAGTCCCGCCCAGTGCCCAAACAGCCTATGTCTTTTCTGCATGAGGCATCCCAGAGAAGGGATGGCTTCAAAATAAAGTCCTGAACTGGACGGTGGGGTGCAAAGGAGGACCTTGACTGGGGGGGGAGTGCTGAGGAGGCCCTGGGCTGGGGGGGTGAAAAGAAGGCCCTGGACTGGGGGGCGCAGTGAATGCCCTGGGTTAAGGTGGTGCAGAGAAGGCCCTGGGCTAAGGGGTTGCAGAGCAGGCCCTAGACTGGGGGGGTTAGAGGAGACCCTGGACTGGAGGGTTCAGTGGAGGCTCTGGGCTGATGGGAGTGTGGAGGAGGTCTTGGGCTGGAGAGTGCGAAGGAGGCCCTGGGCTTGGGGGTTCAGAGGAGACCCTGACCTGCGGGGGTTCAGAGGAGACCCTGGACTTGGGGGATGTAGAGAAGGTCCTGGGATAGGGGGGTGTAGAGAAAGCCCTGACCTGGGGGGGCATAAAGGAGACCCTGGACTTGGGGGATGCAGAGGAGGCCTTGGACTTGGGGGGTACAGCAGAGGTACTCGAGTGGGGGTGCACAGGAGGCCATGGACTGGGGGTGCACAAGAGGCCCTGGACTTGAAAAGTGGGGTTGATAAAGTTCCTGGATTCGGAGAGCAGGGTGCAGAGAAGGCTATTAACTTTGGGCGGGCTGTAAAGAAGGCCTTGAACTAGGAGAGGAGTGAGAAGGAGACCTGGGACTAGGGGGGTGGGTGCAGAGGAGGCCATTGTCTAGAAAATGGTGGTTGGTGTAGCAAAGGCCCCTGGATAGGGGGTACAAGGGAGATACTGGACTAGGTGGGGGTTGCCTGGAGGCCCTCTGGACTAGGAAAGAGGTTGCCTGAAGGACCTTCTAGCTTTAGGGAGAAAGATCCTGGATCTAAAGCCTGGGAAGAGACTGCCTGGGCCCTGGAGGGTGAGTTCACAACATAAACAGGGACATTTATCAGGTGTGATGACAAACAGAGCAGCATCAATCATATGTTTGATGTTATACTTGAGGAACCTAACAAAGATCATTGGCCTACAAAGTAGTTTGTAGCAGTAGAGCTTGACCAAAGGCCAACCATTGCCTACTGATTCCACCTAAAGGCATGTTTACAGTTAAACGTGGTATGCATGGAGAGTTTTTTTGTTTTTTTCGTTCGACCAGCAGGTCAAATGAAAATTTAATTCACAGCTACCCCCATCCACACAATTTATGTGGATGCTGGGATCTTCCCCACTGCACCAATGTACTTTGACAGCGGGAACACCCTCAGAACGCACATTGACTGCAAGCACTGAACAAATTTTGGTCTTCCAGCAGGACCGTTTGACAGAAGCCAGTCTAACCACAGACTTCTTTTGAAGAGACAGGTGCACACACACATCAAAATTCGACCAGTTCCTGCTAAAACAGCTGATTTTTGGTCCTTGTATACCCAGCTTAAGCCTGCTGGCACAGTGCAAAGAAAGCAAGGTCTGCTTAAAGCAGAGTGACACCCCTACCTCTTCCAGTGTGAGATGTTGGCTTAATTCATTTATTGTCCTAGTAATTGCTCTACATGCAATCTTACATTTAATTAGCAAATAAAGCCAGATTCACAAAAATTTACATTACATTCCCAACTGGTCCCACCGCCAGCACTTGTTAATTACTATTTGTACTTCAATTGTCCTTACAAAGTTGTATTCTATGTTATTTTACATGGCACGGCACACTGAATCCCTTAGATGGATTGGGCTGATCTGAAATCCTCCTCATTTCAAGATGCAATTTTTCACATGCTTTCCCTGTATTATTGAATCTATTTGTTCAGCATGCTGTGTGTGTGTTTCTTAAAAAAAGCACTGTTATTAACATGACTGAGATTAAAGTGGACCTAGCCTTTAATACATTTTTCATGTTAAATGTATACATGCTAAGTAAAGTGTAAGTGTTGCACTTACAGTTACGTGTTACGTCTGGTGCAGACTCCCACTGAAAATGTCTTCACCCACTTTTTTCAACAGGATGGCCCTCCCATTGTTCAAGATTTAGCATCTCCTTCAAAGATTGTAATACTAGCTCAGAGATTATCAAAGCTGGCATGTACTTTTTGGTGTTTGTGCAATTCTGGTCAATGTGGGAGAGGAAACTGAGGAACCACTTCAATCATGCACTGTATGCAGCAGACTGATGACATCATCTCAGCCTAGGCAAAGTCTCTAGGCTAAAAGGCTTATTTTTAATGATTTAAAGCAGAAAACTTAAAGTGGACCTTCTGTAATTTTTCAACTTTCCATCTATTAAATCTTCTGCCCTTGTTGTTTTAACTCTGGATAGTAAAACATATTTTTTTCTGTCAGTAAATACTTTATACAGCCACTTCCTGTTTCTTGTCTGGTTATTAGCCTAGGCTTATGACATCATGCACATCTCTTTCTCTCACTATCATGAGAGTTCGCCAGGAAGGGAGCAGGATGAGTCATAAGAGGGCCAATGAAAGCTGCAGGGCTTCAAAGCTGCAGGTGTTAGTGGAGGGAGAGTTCTGCAGCATATTTGGCAAGTACAGAATCACAGTATATATACAATAAGATGCAAAGTGGTTGGAGGGAAGCTTTAGAATGGCAAAGATGTTTTTATTACAAATTATGTGAGCATCCTCTTTAAACTGTTACCGTATATTGTGACATGTCAGGAGTTTAGAAGAACAAGACAGCATTATCCCAAGCCTCTTGTGTATTTCCCCTCAGTTCAATGTGCATGCTGGGTTCTGTTCCTGGTAGGAGCACATCCCACTCCACATATGTGCCAATAGGGCCACACTCTAATGGCATTAATCATTCCATTTTATTACAAATCTATTGACGTCTGCACAGTCTCTGCCCTTGGCGATGCCTCACTCGGATTGGGCTTAACTCTACCAATGCATCAGGGGGTCATGGCCAGGGCCGCTGATAGAAATCATGGGGACCCGTACAGTCTACCTGACGGGGCCCCCTTCGGCCCCACCCCTGGTCTCTCCTCCAGCCCCACCCCTGGCCCCTCCCTAGACCCCACCTTGAAACAAAGTGCAGATTTGTCTTCAAGTGATATTTATCACTGCAGACAGAGCCACCCAATAGTATAATGCAATTGGCAGCATGGGTGGCTCTGTCTCTGCAGGTAGCACATGCGTTATGGCATTAGCGTCATGGGTGGCACTGTCTGCAGGTAGCACATGCATTATGGCCCATAACGCATGTGCTGTCTGCAGAGACAGTGCCACCCATGCTGTCAATGCCGTTATGTGCTGCAGACAGTGCCACCCATGACGCGAATGCCATAATGTGCTGCAGACAATGCCACCCATGCTGCCAATAGTATAATGCAATTGGCAGCATGGGTGGCACTGTCTCTGCAGGTAGCACATGCGTTATGGCATTAGCGTCATGGGTGGCACTGTCTGCAGCACATTGCGGAATATGAAAACGAGGCTTGGTTAGCCTCTCTCTATATTAAGTGGTGATGTTGATGTGTCGCCCGTGCCCTTTGAAAACGACAGGTGTGTCAAAACTGGTCAGGGCGGAGCTACGCAGTGACATCATCATGCTCCCACGTGACCCCGGAAGCACGGGTGTTTCGCAAATTTTGTGTTTTAAATTTATGCCAGGTTTTTTACTTGTAACTTGCTCGTTTTACAACTTGCTCGTTTTTTACTGCTATAATGCTATAACAGCTTCACAATAAATTACCCATTCTTGGAAAGGAGGTAATGCACATGTGGCCTATTTTTTTATATCCCCTATGATCCATGGACTGGCGTTCTGTGGATTAATCACCATCATTCCACTGTTGGTCTCAGAGGGGGATTTCGTGTGGAGATACTGAGGAGCCTGGAGGCTGGAGGATCTACCATAACCTCTGCAGAGGTTTATATCTGCAAACGTGAGTTTAGACCTTATATTCTGAGGTCCAACGGTTCTGGTAAGGGTCCCTCCTTTACTACTCTGTGTGGCACGGGAGAAGATTGTATCGCTGTGGTGGTGGATGACAATCTCACTTTACATCTACAGACACATCTATCAGTCTTCACCTGAAGCTTTTGTCTTTCCTCCCTTTATTGGACTATTTTTTCTCTGAATGCTTGATCATCCCTTGCATATGTATGCCATCTGATATTGTTGTACCTACTGGCTGTTTCATCCTGGGACACTTTACGTTACACAATATTTTGTATCTATTACCATTTTTTGTGTTTGCACTTAGATGTCTAATGACATGATTATCGGTAATTCCGACTATCTGCTGTTGAGTTATTATATACACATTTTTTTCACTCATTTGATATTAATGTTATTTGTCACTATTTTTGGTATCACTTAGCGCAACTATTTATTTCTGTTTTTTGTCTGTTTCATGATTATCACATGTTTATGTTGCTGCTTAGACCTTTTATTTTCAATACTTGTTTAATCAATTTCACTTGATACTGATTAGCGCAGGAGCAACCCCCCTATTTTCCACTGTCTCTGCAGGCAGCACATGCATTATGGGCCATAATGCATGTGCTACTTGCAGACAGTGCCATCCATGATGCTAATGCCATAATGTATAGGTGCTGCTGGCTGCAGTAGTAGTAGATATTGCAGCCCCCCCCCCCAAGCAAGCACAGTAGCACACACCTGTGTAGTGTTGTTAGCTGGGCCCAAGGAATCCTGACCCTGCTGCTGCCTGGACTTGTGTCTCCACAATATATTCCATTTAGATGGGAATCATGGGATGCTTTTGCCTCTGCCGCCTAAGTCACCCTGCTCACGGCTACTTACTTTTCACGAGGAGAGAGGGGAGAATCACTCCGCTGCGCTAGGGGGACGGCACTACAGAGGACGCGCTGGCCGGGACTTGAGCCAGCGTGAGGAGTGGTCACAGAAGAATGCCTCTTCCGCGCCCGAAATACAAGAAGTAGTCCCTCCCCTGCCGCCACCTAATCATCCACATCGGTATAAAAAAAAATGTTTTTTTAAATGTAAACAGGGGGGGGGGGGGGTGGGGGGTGAGCTGGAGGCAGAGGGTGATAGGTGGGACATTAAAGAAATGGCTGGATGATTTTTTTCTTTTTTGCATTAAACTACTCTGTTCAGTTTGCCTGGGCCCCCCTGCTGCCCGGGCCCAGTACAACAGGGCCAGTTGTACTGGCCTATCAGTGGCCCTGGTCATGGCCAAGGGTAAGGACTGTGCAGAAGCCAATATTTTTGTAATAAAACTGAATGGTTGATGCCATTAAAGCGCAGCCCTGATCTTTTTACCTTGATGTTAGGAGTTTATTTTGTGCAGACATGTCAAGTTACTGAAAGATCCACTTTAAACTTAGATCACATTTTAAAAGTCATGAATATGAAAAATGTAAGCTTTTACAATGTTTTTTTAAATAACTGAATCTGTATGTTCCTTTTTACTGATGTCATGCTTATTTATAATATATTACAAATACATGAATTAGCTCTGCTAATGACATTCAGTACTTTAGATGTGATTAAAGCAGACTGTGGAAATTCTCCTTTTATTTTACCAAATGTTAACTACTTTGTAACGATCAGGGAATAGTTATGCTTTCCTGAACAAACTAATTTAAATACTTCCCATGTGCTGGATAATCAAAGGAGAAGGCTTATGTAAACATATTCAGCTTTCAACACGGAAGTATTGCATACAATTAATGCTATATGGAAAACAAGAAACTGCTGGAGTCTCAACTATTTTGATGTGTTGATGACAGGCAGATAATGCAGATTACTAAAGTTTTTCCAAAATATATAGTAGGATATTTAAACTTTTGATACTAGTAATAATAATGTTACAATATCAGCAATAGAAATACATATAACTTTATAGTGCAGACTAAATGTTATTCTTTGTTATTCTTCTCTTCAGAGAAGCCTATGCTACCCACACTTAACAACTGTGGGCTGGATTCAGAAAGATGAGCGGATCTTTCTGCGGGCGTAACGTATCTCAGATACTTTATGCGCCGTAAATTTGGGCGCAAGTTCCGTATTTAGAAAGAACTTGCGCCCTAAGTTACGCCTTGCGTAAGCCCGCCTTGCGTAAGCCCGCCTAATTCAAATGGGGATGTTGTGGGCGTGTTTTATTTAAATTTAAGATGACCCCGCGTATTTTACGTTTTTTGTGAACGGCGCATGCGCCGTTTGTGAAAAAATCCCAGTGCGCATCCTCGAAATTACGCCGCAAGTCGTCATTGCTTTAGACGTGAACGTAACTTACGTACAGCCCTATTCGCGAACGACTTACGCAAACGACGTAAAAATTTCAAAACTCGGCGCGGGAACGACGTCCATACTTAACATTAGCTACGCCTCATATAGCAGGGGTAACTTTACGCCAGAAAAAGCCTAACGTAAACGACGTAAAAAAATGCCCCGGCCAGACGTACGTTTCTGAATCGGCGTAAATACCTAATTAGCATATTCATCGCGTAACTATACGGAAGCGCCTCCTAGCGGCCAGCGTAAATATGCAGCCTAAGATACGACGGTGTAAGACACTTACGCCAGTCGGATCTTAGGGAAATCTATGCGTAACTGATTCTATGAATCAGGTGCATAGATACGACGCCGCAACTCAGAGATACAATGGCGTATCCGGAGATACGCCGTCGTATCTCGTTTCTGAATCCAGCCCTGTATTTTCATCTAGTCCATCTGATCATCCCCCACAGCTACTACCCTTTGTTCCACTTGACCCTCCCTTCTAGATTGTAAGCTCTAACGAGCAGGGCCCTCTGAAGTTGTTAAGCACTGTGCAAACTGTTGAAGCTATATAAATCCTGTACAATAATACTAATAATAATAATAATAATAATTATTATTTGTAACAACTTTATACCTCCTGATGTATTGGGTTCTAATATCAAAAAAGCCTTGATGTACAAAATTAAAAAATCAAATACAGTGGCCATAAGGTGGTATTTTCTAGAATACTTCAACTGAACAAGCTTTCGATAGAGGTTATTTCTCTTACTGTGAAACCAAAACAGCAGTCGTGTGTGAATGAATGAACTACAACTACCATCTGCCATTGCAGTTGATGGCTTACAGTTTTCAATGAACCGTGAAGGTGCTGGTTAGTGCTCTCATGCATCATTGATCTATCTGCTTTTCAGTAAGTGTCTGCCAGAATGAAAGGTATAGACAGACACCTATACTTACAGTCTGCAGGAGCCTGGCATTGCACCTGTGATGTACAGTACTGATCACAGGTACAATGCTTTCCAGGCTCCTGTGGGAAAAAAATCCCTGCAGAAATATGTGCAATTATTATTTTTCCCCAAAAGGTGAACTGAGGCCTGGTTCTCACTGATGCGGTGAGGGAACCACAGTGATTCCTGTGCGGATCCCGCACTGCATCAGAATCACAGGCAGTTCACACTGTGCTCTGTGGACCACTGCAGGTGTCAATATAAACAACACCCCCAAATCGGTTTGCAGAATGCAGTGCAAACTATGGAATCAGATGGAATCAGATCAGATGGACCTGGAGACCCATGAAATCTGATTCCATCGCAAACACAAAAGAGGGTCCTGCATGTTATTGGTGCAGGTCCAGTGCAAACTGAGCTATACATAATGTATGGCTTAATTTGCATCGCACTTAATTTTAAAGTAATTTATACAAGAATCTGATGCAATTCCTGTACAAATGACATGTGACCGCATCAGTGTGAACCCAGCCTTAGTCTTTAAATCCTCTTATGTAGTAAAGCCCTCATATAAAGAATGTGATTGCAGATATTACCAGTATAACAATGAGCTGATTGTTTGGAGGAGTGGATTATATTCCTCACCCTAGCCCTGTTTCCTCTGCCCCCACTCTAAGATAACTTTTCCTTCTCCTTTAGTTATAGCAAATGCTGTCATAAATAAGGATATACATATTTATTCACCGCAATGACACTGAATAACAACATAACTTTTTGAGGTTTTCTATTTATATTGTTTCCTTCTCTCACTCTCTCTCTCTCTCTAACATCATCTAACACAACCATGCAACCAGTGGCAGCTGGTGTTTTTTTTGGGGGGGGGGCAGGAAATAATTCACCCGCTGCAACCCCCCCAATCATTTGAGTCACAGATGGCTCCCACCCCTCCAGTTGTGGTCGGCCAGCCGGCCGCTTCACAGGTGGTACCCCCCAGTCATTCAGTCAGTCGGGGGCCCCCGCACTTACCCCATCACGCAGGTAGTGCTTCAGGCGGTGGGGGCAGCTTCTCTCCAGGCTGTGGGTGGCTGCTTTCTTGGTTCCTCTGCGTCTCCTCCCTCCTCCTCCTCCTAGCCAATCTGATTGGATCTCCTTTCGGCCAATCGGGTGACGGGGCCTGAATGGCCGAGGGGGAAATCAGTGTTACAATGGTGACAAATAATTTTCTATTGTCACACAACTGAGTGGGCTTCAGGGACAGTGTTCTGTGACATGAGCCCACCCTTTTTTGAAGCCTATTAGAGCCCCGATTGGAATTCATGCATCCGTCGCCCTGCATGTAGATCAGGGGGCCAGATGCATGCATGGGGGGTGGCGCCTGCATGCAAGCAACACTGGCACCATGTAACATACTCTTCTAACATCAGTAATGTATATATATATATATATACATGTCTGAATACTCTGGTATGTAACCTTTACGAGAAGATTTGAAAAATAAAACGATTTTAAGTGCAGCAAATCTTGAACTTTTTTTCTTATATATATATTGTTATTGTTATTGTTATAGGTGAACAAAAATGTTAATGCTATAGAAAATTGAAATAAGTACATAAGTACATTTTCTGGATAAAAAAAAGTACTTTTGTTTCCTATGGGTAACAAATTAAATTACTGTAAGTAAAAATAAAACTGCAATAACCTTTTTGTTACTTAATTGATTTGACTGCTGGCTGCCCACGTCATTGATTTCAATGGAGCAAGACTCCTCAAACTGTGCTTGCATACACATTCATTTATACCTGTTTGACACCATTTATGCACACCTACAGAGATCCTTTCTATAGATTTATTGAAAAAAGCTGTTGTCAATGGCTGGCAAACACATTTTAGAAACACATGGATGTGGAATACACAGCAAGATTTAGTTGTTAATGTAAAAAAAATATATATATTATATAATGATATTAATTAAATGTTAATGGGGACTTAGTTAAATATAAGCCATACAATTTTCAACTATAATTAAAGTCATTTAAACCTGAATTAGAATATTACATTAAATAAATTACTCATAAAGGGCATAGACATATTTTCAAGTTGCATAACAAATTTACCAGATTTTCATTATATCAGGTTCAGTGCATCCTAAACTACTTACTTATTATAAAGTAGCAAAAGTCTCTATTTTCTGAACACAGGAGGGATGTGTGGAAATAATAAAGTCTGTATTTGGTGACATAGATCATCTTGCACCCTCCCATGCCCACAGTGGCATATCTTTGTTAGTGACTATTGGGTAACAAAGGTTTTTCTCCCAGTCTCTGAAGTGGTTGTAAAAATCTAGAAATTAGAAATAAAAGCAAACTACCGTATTTATCGGCGTATAACATGCACAGGCGTATAACACGCACCCTAACTTTAAGTGGGAAGTTTCAGGTAAAAACTTTCCACAGCCCCCTGCATATAACACACAGGCACAGTTTACCCTCTATTTTCAGGGTAAAAAAGTGAGTGTTATACGCCAATAAATACAGTATATACAGAATCATTCTAAAATGAATCTATTCTACATATAGCAAACCATACTATTATATTCCTAAAAACAATGACACATTGGGCCCTAGTAAATATTAGAATTCATGGATTGCTCATAGACCCCTCACCTGTTGAGGTGTTGTCACCGTAACCAGACATGAAATATATAATAGAGCCCTGGTAAAGGACTACCAGGAAGACCAACAGGGTTACTTTAGTCACAATAAGGTCATAATAGGGCTTGATGGTAAAAATATATACATTTTATTTAAGTCTGATAATTGAGAATTCACAGTAAAAACTTTTTGATTCCCAACCTCACAAAGTCACTCAGATCAGCGAGGAGCACCATGACTAACGGAATTATATTCCTAAACCAATAACATATAGAGTTCCAGAGAGTGCTGCAGTTTTTTGTAATGTATCTGAATTCATTTCCTTAGTGAAAGACACAAGCCAGCAAAATGAGCTTTAAAGGTGAGAACACATAAACATTGGGTACAAAGCCTAGATCATCCACAAGGCAACCCAGTCTGAATACTAGAGCCTGGAGATTGTCCAAAGGGGGCAGTTATAAGCTACACAATAGCATCTTAAAGAGGAAGTAAACTCTGATGGGTTTTACTTCCTTTTTATTCCCCTGCAAAGTAAAAGCATAATGGGCTAATATGCATCCATTATGTGGCACGTACATGCAACCGAAGCCCGCAATGTCCCTGCTGGTGGAAGCATCCATCTTCACCCCTCTTCCTTCAAGGACTGCGGACTCCGGCTCTGTGACTGGCCAGAGACCGCGTGGCGTCAATCTCACACATGTGCGCTGGAGCGGCCAGTCACAGCACATGCTGGGGAAGAAACAACACAGACGGCTGTTTCTTCACTGCGCATGCATAGATAACACCATCAACGCACTACAAGGCAAATATCTCCTAAAGGCGCACGTTTAGGGGATATGTTCAGTACATATAGGTAAGCCTTATCAACGTATTACATATATGAAAAAATAGGTTGAGAGGGGGGTTTACAACCACTTTAAAGCTTATCTAAGATATAACAAATGGTCTACAGCAGCCTTTCTCGACCTTTGTACCCCAGAGGAATTACAAAATTATTTTCAGGAAACCTCTGCTAAAAAAAAAAAAAAACATTTATACTGTATTTAAATCTCATCAATAAGTAGATTTAATAAATACAAGAATAAATAATGTGGCATCCCTAGAGTATTTGACACTCAAGATAAAATATTTGTTGGGTTCCCGTACATAAGTGGTCAATGGGCATGCCACACTTAGAGACAGCTAATAAGAGTATTGGTTATTGTTAATTACCTGCTTATTGTTCAAGTAACCCCTACACATCTCTGAAGGAACACTGGGGTTCAATGGAAGCCATGTTGAAAGAGTCTGTCAAGGACACAGTAAGTAACCAAAATTATTTCAGAGATTTATCAGACCTGATTTATAGACAAGGAACACTGTTTTATGTCTGAGTCCATACTAATGCATCAAATCACTTTTCTTTTTCTAGTAAAGGAAGCTCTGTAAACATATCAACTGAGTAAAATAAAACAGGTGGCAATTACATTAAAATCCTGTGCATGTGTCTTGTTTTTTGTCTGATTTTTATTTATTTTTTAAAGCAGCATTGAGAGGAAACATTTTATTTATCTGGATGGAGACATGAAGTCTGCACTATGGCACTGCATAAAACAAGAGAAATGTACTCCTCTCAGACCTTCCGTGATTCCAGGCTGCTATGCAACAGCATCAACATTCTCTTATGAGGAAAAAATATGAATACATTCTGCCTTAAAGATTGACTGAGCACCTGAATGACCAGCAGCAGTAGGAAGGTTAGTTAGAAAAGAAGCATTGCATAATTTTGTTGAGGAAGCCTGGATACTATAGCCACATTCCCTTGAAATTACAATAAAATATAAATTCCTTTTTAGTTACCGACCTTCTACATTGCAGGCCTTCATACCACTCAGCTGGCAGGACCTGGCATCCGCATTTAAGAGAATTGCTACAAAGCCTTAATCAGTCAGCAAAACACATAGAATTCTGAGTCACGTTATCTGAATGCACTCTCTTTCAGTGTAACAGGGCAGAATATGAATGGAACATACGTTCACCGTCAGCTCCTGTTGTTTGTATGCATTCTATTATTACCAAAGCATCCTAGTTTGTTCAGGCTATGCAGGCTGCCTCATCTCTATTCTTTAGAATTTTATGTTACTAGCCACTGCTGTCACTGTGCTGCGTATTTTCTAAAATATTGTACGAAAAGCATAATTTGAAGGCCTAATAAAAATAAATCTCACTCCTGGGAGGAATAAAGTACAGATTACAATGTGTACATTCCACATTTGTGAACTCCAGGGGTCAGTATAAAAAGTATTTTATTTATTTTGCAGAGCTACCTTATGCATGTATTTACAGCAGTCTCAAGAAACATGTGGCTCAGTTGTCACAGCTTTATTTCAAATTCTAAAATTAATGTTTCTCAGACTCTCAGCAATAAATTGTAGTGGTAACCTGTTTTTGTATGCACAAGACAGTAGCAGATAGGTAACAAGCATGTAGTGGGTTCTAAAAATGAATAATCATGTCAACACAAACACTCACAAACACATCCATACACACACACTTAGGGGGTTATTTACTAAAGGCAAATCCACTTTGCACTACAAGTGCAAACTACAACTGCAAAGTGCACCTGAAATTGCACTGAAAGTGCACTTGGAAGTGCAGTCACTGTAGATCCGAGGGGGGCATGCAAGGAAAATAAAAAACAGCATTTTAGCTTGCACATGATTGGATGATAAAATCAGCAGAGCTTCTCCTCATTTCAGATCTACCCCTCAGATTTACAGTGACTGCACTTCCAAGTGCACTTTCAGTGAAATTTCAAGTGCACTTTGCACTTGTAGTGCAAAGTGGATTTGCCTTTCATAAATAACCCCCTTGGAGTTGAAATTCACCAGATCTGACAGCCCACTGAAAGGGAATATTTGCCCCCCATTTTTTTTTTACAGAAATTTACAGTTCAAAAAAGAGCCAAGCATGAGTTAGATATCATTGTACTTCAGAGTACTACAGGGCAGCCTAGATCCTTTTCTTGAGTCCCTTTCCATGTTTCTGGTTCCTCCCTCCTGCCAAGTGCCCCACAGTTATCAGCTTCCTATGGGGGCACCTGAGCTGAGCCATTGCCCTGTGTCCATTCACACATGGAGCCATGGCTCAGCCCCGCCATGTCTCTCTCTTTATTGGCTCACAGACTTTTATTGACAGCACGGGAGCCAATGACACCCGCTGCTGTTTCAGCCAATGCGGAGGGAGAATCCCAGACATACTAAGCTCTCGTTCAACGGAGATCTTATAGGCATCAACTTCCAAATCCAGATGTTCTCTGGCATATTGCATAACAGTATCCTTACTATTGAAGAGGTGGGGTTTAACAATCACATTCCTGGAAAGCCCATCTGGTTTTGAAGGAACTACGGCCCTGTGAATGTGGTCAATCTTCATACAGAGGTCATAATTGTCTGGTACCACAGATTACATAAGAGCTTAGGTGATGGAGGTGATATCGTTCACTGTTTCAGGAAGGCCCCCTAATATGGAAAATGTAGTGCCTAGCACGATTTTCAAGATCATCAATTTTGGCATATGCTTCCTCAAGATGATCTTGTTGGAAATTTGAGCCACCCTGTGGACTGTTTCATCAACTTTAAATTCAATGCTGTCCAAACATTGGCATAGCTCCTGAAAGTCCTGCTTCAGCTCAGAGGTCAATTTAGTTGTGGCCTTCTCTAGCTCTCTATGTAGAAGATCAACAAAACGGGCAATAAGTACTGAATCTGAATCTGAAAACTGAAGGTGGAGAAGCAGGGGAACCCGCAGGACTATCTGGGTCAGGCTCCAGGACACCAGTCTGGCTTAGAAAGATGTCAGCCATGTCCTTGTCCAAAGCTGAGGAAGTGTGTGACTCACAACTTGGTGAAGGAGCTGAGGCCTGCAGTGGGGGCTGGCAGGGCTAGGAAAGGATTAGGACCATACAGCTAGCTCATCTGTATATTTGTATGGCACTTGAAGAGCCCATACTGCAATCCCCAGAACCAGAGGATTTAATATGTTCCTCTGTGGCAGTATTTCCTCCCTCTCTGTGGCTGGGGGGATGCTGAAGCCAGTGCCGGTCGCCATCTTGCCTCCTCTCCCCGCTACATGGGTCAGGTTATGGGAGCAGCCCCAAATATTCCCCACCAGCTGTAATGGCATAGAGTGGGTTACTGCTAACTTAGAAAGTGGTTAGCAGAAGTGGGTGAGGTGGGGAGCCGCTAAATATAGCTATTAGTGCTGGGAGTGTATGGAGCAGTTCAGAAATGCATCCGTTCCAGACGCTCACACGTGCACTCCCAACTTTAACGTATTTTCTCACTGGTACTAAAACAAATGAGAGGCTGAATATACATGATAACACCTCAAACAGTACCTAGTTTGCTAAATCCAACAACAATACAGCTTTGTGAAAATTCACTTTTCTCTGATCCATTAAGAGAGGAAAAGTCCAGACCTTAAAAAAACTAGTTCCTCCTACAGTTTGTGTCTGATCTTTGAAAATCCAGATTCTTACCTATTAGAATACTCTTATCCACTCACTTACTACATTGCTATCATCTTTTTTCAACAACCATCCAATATAAAAAAACAAAAACAAAAAAATAAAGAATAAAACCTACACAGCACTTGAAATAGTTTCAAAAGAGTAAATTGATAAATACTATATAAACAAATATAATAATTAATATAATCCCCACTCATTTCAGAGATTTTATTGAGGCATAACAAAATGTTATACACTAGTATTAGTCAAAATAAAATTATAAAAATGTCAAATGTATGTCATCAGAAGATCAACGGCCATAAAAACATAACTGGTAACAGTTGTACAGGTATACAAATCACTTATATATGGAAGAAAGGGCCTCAATTAGAGCAGGTTAAAGTGAGTAAACAGCCTAAACATAGCGGGATTAGCTATAGCAAATCCTGAGGATATGAGGGGGCCTGCTCAAAAGAGGGATTTATCAGGGATTACAGCTATGGGAATCAGAACTGCTAATTGGTGTCATATACTTGAGTATCTGGACCATAAACCTCTCTCTCTTGTGCACTGATTCAAATCATTTGGTGGAAGGGGGATTATGGTGTTTTTTTTCAGGGGTTAGGCTTAGCCCCTTAGTTCCCATGAAGGGAACTCTTAAGGCATCAGCATAACAAGATATTTCGGACAATTTCATGCACCCAACTTTGTGGGAACAGTTTGGGGGTGGCCCTCTCCTGTTCTAACATCACTGTGCACCAGTGCACAAACAAAGTCTATAACGACATGGATGAGCGAGTTTGGGGTGGAGTAACTTGACTGGCCTACACAGAGTCCTGACCTCAACCCGATAGAACACCTTTGGGATGAATTAGAGCGGAGACTGAGAGCCGGGGTCTTCTCGTCCCCATCAGTGACTGACCTCACAAATGTGCTTCTGGAAGAATTGTCAAATATTCCCATAGACATACTCCTAAACCTTGTGGACAGCCTTCCCAAAAGAGTTAAAGCTGTTATAGCTGCAAAGAGTGGGTCAACTGAAAATTGAACTGTACGAACGGAGACTGGGATGCCATTAAAGTGCATGTGTGCGTAAAGGTAGGCATCCTTTGGTAATATAGTGGAAAGAGAGAGAGAGAGAAAATGCAAGACAAAACTTATAAGCGCTATACAATAATTTAATTTAATTAAAAATAAATTCAATAATTCAAAACAATAACAATTTTATGAAATATGAATCCATATTTAAAGTGTATATAGCATTATTTTGATCCCATGTGTCATACTCTCAGTTCAGGGGTCAAGGTGCGATATATCTGTAGTAACAGAGCTCCTTGATTGGACTAAAATGTAAATTTCTTCAAAGATTTTCCACAGTAACCGAACGTCAACCTGAGATTTCAATAATTTTCTTCGAAAATATTAGAAAGCCCAGGGCTTATTCAAATTGGTAGCGTTATCCCACATTGTGCAAAGCAAGAAAAATGTAGAGCAATGCAGATAGCAATGCTTTCAAATGAAAAATGTCCTTACAATGAATTAGGCATATTATTACAAAACTAAAATACCTCTTCTTTGGAAGATCCCTTAACTTGCATTACCTCAATCTGCATTGCCACATGTGTTATGTTGTGAATGTGTCCTTAAAATTAATCTACATAAATCTCATAATGTTATGGTTTGGGCATAGTTTAAGTCCCCTTAATAAAACCAGTTTAAAAAATCTAAGTAGAATAAAGTAAAGCCAGTTAAATAAAAATGTAAATCACACACCAAACTCTAATTTGTAATACTAATTATGAAGTTATGAAAGCGATTCTACAAATTGTTACTTAGAATGAAAATGACAATTCTTTTTCGTTGCAATAAAATGTAAGTGCATAATTATGATGTTAAATGTGTTTTCCATACACATCTCAAAACCTAACAACTGAACAGTGAAAATAATTCCAAACAATCTCATGCGAATGAATTTACCAAAAGAAATTAGCTACTATGCATAATAATGCTTTCAAAAAGAGAATTGCTCAAATGCCTGAATATCTGTTTAAAACTTTAAAGTGGTTCTACATTCTGGAAATTGTTTACCTAGATACATTCCCTTCAAGTCCTATCTTGATCCATTGATGTGCCTATCTGCAGCAGCTTTCCCCTCTCTCTCTGCTTACGGAGGTGACAGTAAAAGCCATTTGCTCCTGCTGTTGTCAGTCAAATCCTGTGAGTAGACAGCCGGGCTGAGCCATGCCGTGTGGATGCACACAGTCCAGCTCGGAATTGAGCCCACAGGTGTGCCCCTATAGCAAGTAGCTTGTTATGGGGACACGCAAAGAGGAGGAGGAGCCAAGAACACCAACGAGGACCTCCGAAGAGGGCGTATAGGGTTGCTCTGTGCAATACTATTGCACAGAGGAGGTAATTATAACATGTTTGTTATTTTAATAAAAAAAATAAAAATAAAGCAGCATATACCGGTACATTATCTAGCATATATAACCAATTACTTACAACATTTTAATAGACACCTTTCCTGCAGAGTAGTACAAGAGATGGCACCACCACAAATTGTATTTATTTCCAGTCCCAGAAAAATTGAACCCAGAAATCCAGCAAGGCATACTGACCACTTAGGACCAATACTGCCCTATGAAGTATGTACTATATTGCAGTTTTTTTTGTGGTTCAACATCTTTACAAAAGTAGCAGAGTCTGCTATGCTAGGGAAAGACACCACTGTGGGAAGACCTATATTTGACAATATCTACACATCCAGTTTAGATTCTTAGGCCTCCTTCAAATGCTTTGTGATCCCTGTGGCAAGAATATATGGATTATTTCATGCATGCATTACTAGGGGTCTCTGTATGCAGACCTTTAGTAATATTCAGAAACTGTCCTTTGTAAATATCTTGTCTCCACCTCACACAAAGAAACATATGTGAGACAGTGAGCTCACATTAGATGCCTACGCAGTTCCAACTACTTCTCTCAAGGGAAAGTCAGCCTCCATATTGGCTGCCATAGGGGGTCACTGTCCATGCATTGTGCCTCTCCATCAAAATTCCCTGTCTTACCTTTAACTTCAAACCCTGAAGATCTGATAGAACAATCTGACCCAGTTTATACACAATCCTGACACATATTTCCTTTATAATACTAAAGCTAACTACTATCCTATTAGTTATCAAATTAACTAAACTAAGTTAAGCTGGCCATGCACCATTTTTATTTTAGTTTTAAACTCTACCACAAACGTTTTTGTGTGGTGGCCTACCAGATTTAGCAAAAAAAAAAAAACGTATTGTTTAAATAAGATTTTACATTACATAGAAACTGTTAAAATTTGCAAACCTAATGCCGCGTGCACATGACCGTTTTTCGGGTTCTAAAAAATGACGTTTTTTTAATGTCATTAAAAACTATCGTGTTTGGGCTTCAGAGCATTTTTCGGGTTCTGAAAAACGGTCAAATTTTTCGAACATGCTCTATTATTTCACAACGTTTTTAACGTTGTCATTTTTGGGTTGTAAAAAATGGTCGTGTGTGGGCTTTAACGACGTAAAAAATCTGCGCATGCTCAGAAGCAGATTATGAGACGGGAGCGCTCGTTCTGGTAAAACTACCGTTCATAATGGAGTGAGCACATTCATCACGCTGTAACAGACAGAAAAGCGCGAATCGTCTTTTACTAACACAAAATCAGCTAAAGCAACCCAAAGGGTGGCGTCATCCGAATGGAACTTCCCCTTTATAGTGCCGTTGTACGTGTTGTACGTCACCGCGCTTTGCTAGAGCATTTTTTTTTCACGATCGTGTGTAGGCAAGACTGTTTTAATGATCAAGTTGAAAAAAAAATAGTTTTTTTCTAGAGCCTGAAAAACATAGTTTTTTTACAACCTGAAAAATGATCGTGTGTACGCAGCATAACAGATGAAAGCTAAAAACAAAAAACCGAACTGGCGTGTGGGCAGCTAAACAGGTATATGTAAAATATAAATATTATATTAATATTATTATAAAAAGGTATACAAATATTCCACATCCATTAAGCTGCCATTGCAATCCAAGCATTCTGTCTAGCAAATCTCATAAATTATTTGATTTTGGTTATGGAAGGAAAAAAAAATCTGGCATACAGTAGGTTCTTTTTTTTTTTAAATACATTTCTGTTGGTTGTTTTGCAAGGTGCTTGGGTGGCTTTCTCTTCTGCTGCTTGCAATGTAAGGGCATAATGAAAAATATTGCCATTTGTGAAGTGGAGTGAAGGTCCTTGCTCCTGTAGAATACACAATCAGTTTGACTGCAGGGACAGAATTTTAATGTGGTTGGGTAGCACTGTAGAATGCATAAACAGCAAAGTAACTAAAGTATTAGAATACAAGGATGCTAAGCATTGATCTGGAATGTCTGAAGTCCTAACCATAGTCACGAATACCTAACATGTGCATAGCTGTAGAGACAATAGGCCAGCTAATGACATAGAGAGTTATCTTAATTCAATTAGCAGGGTTTTTTTTTTTTTCTCATTTTATTATTGTTAAAGGTGTTGCACTAGACATCTTTCTTTCTGTTAGCTCATCCAAGTGCTGAGATTGCCGCTGTGCTATAATTATCTCTTTTAGAGGTAACAAGATAAATGAATCGATCAAGTTGGCTAATTTCTCTATTATCTAATCAACCCAGAAAAGGAATACTCGTGGGTTTTATTCTACAATTAGAAACATTACAAATACTGTTTTTAATTTATATATACACAAGAATGGAAATTTTTTTATTATTAAAAAATCCAAATACTTATTTAAGGTCAAACCATTCAATTCCCTGCACAATCCAGATGAACTGATCTTACTTATAAGATATATTAATATGTAGACAGGGTGATGGCTACAGAGCTTACAGAAAAACTGAGCGACTACAGAGTATACAGTATAAAGTGAAAGAAGAACTTTACCCTGTAAAAAAGTAAATAAACAAACATGCACTTAACAGTCCAGGGATCCAACTTGGTCCTCATTCGGACTGGTTCTTCGCCTGTCTTTGGGTCCCTGACACTACCATCTTGGATGTGGGAACCTGGCTATGATTTCTTGGTAATTAACAGCCCCAATGTCTTGACTGGGATTCATACCAGGGATCTAGTGCTGCAATGCAGTAATGCCGACCACTAAAAACTAGGCTAAAGCCCCATACACACGATCGGAATTTCAGGTGGAAAAAGTCAGACATACTTTTTCCATAGGAAATTCCGACTGTGTGTATGCCCCATTGGAGAAATTCCATCGGAAATTCCGATGAATTCCATCGGAGTCTAAATATAGAACATATTCTATTTTACTCTGATGGAATTCCGATGTGCTTTTGGCCGGGCAAAAGCCTGATTGTGTGTACAAGGGATACGAACATTTTTAGTAAATACAGAAAAAACTTTTTGATCTTGCAAGAAATATAGCGTAATTGACACTTACTATGCTGGAAAGACTGTAGACTAATACTTTTTTGTAAACTATTTACAGACAGATTCACACAAACTGAAGCCACAATACCATCCATCAGGAGAAATGGTGCAACTGCTCAATTCTCCCTAACAATGCCTACTGGTAGCAAAACATGTCAGGCAGGGCCTAGCCGGTCACGTTATCATGCCTGCCATGTTTGGATGGTGTGGTGGCTTCAGTTTGTGCAATTCTGTCTCCATCTTTGTGTAATGTCGCATACACACGATCGGTTTGTCTGATGAAAACGGTCTGATGGACCGTTTTCATCAGACCAAACCGATCGTGTGTGGGCCCCATCGGTTATTTATCCATCGGTTAAAAAAAATGGAACTTGCTTTAAAATCATCTGATGGATACCTAACCGACAGATAAAAATTGTCTGTAGGCACGTCCATCGGTTAAAAATCCACGTATGCTCAGACTAAATTAGGGGATGGGAGCGCTCGTTCTGGTAAAACTAGCGTTCATTATGGAGATGTCACATTCATCACACTGTAACAGACAGAAAAGCGCAAATCGTCTTTTACACAAAACACAAAATCAGTGAAAGCAGCCCCAAGGGTGGCGCCATTAGATCTGAACTTCCCCTTTATAGTGCCGTCGTACGTAGTTTACGTGACCGCGTTCTGACACGATTTGTTTTTTAACCGATGGTGTGTAGGCACGACTGACCATCAGTCAGCTTCATTGGATAACTGATGGAAAAATCCATCAGACCGTTTTCATCGGATTGACCGATAGTGTGTACAGGGCATTAGGTTTGCCTATTGCACTATTGAAATAAACCTGTGTGGCGGTGCAGCACTATGCTGCCTCCTTTGGCTCTTTTTTGGGGATACATGTACAGCATATGCCACACTATTAACCTCTTAGTGTATGGCTGGTTGGAGTTCCTGACGTCCGCATCGACTTGCAGTGGTGGCTCTTAAAGGCATATACACATTGAGCGTTTTTTGATCTCATTGAACATAGGAAATCAACTTCTTCTGGTAAGAGGCTGAGTGTTTTATGGTGGAGGAATCACGTAGAGGAACATCTTTCTGCTTACTGAGAGAAACATGATTTAGTCCGGATTTATTCACAGATATATATATATATATATATATATATATATATATATATATATATATGTTTGCACATCTGTTTATTTAAACAGTTACTTGAGAAATGTTTATTGATATTTATTTCATATATGCACACACATACTGAGTTTTGAACCAATTTATTTGACTGAAGTCTTTTTAAAACATGTATGTTATTTAGTTGTCTATATTTGATATCAGTAGGAAGCGCACCTGTGTATGCCATATTTTTTTTTAATTCAGCCTGTGTGACAACCATGCCTCTCTTCATAGATGCACTGAAGAAAGGAACATAACCATGAAGACACAGGAAAAAACAAATGCAGCCACTACATCGAAGGACCAATAAGCTGCAATATATAAAATATTTGTTTTGGGATTTTAGAAACACTATAATTAACAAGTGAAGGTAAAGAAGTGATTTGCTCATCGCAACTGTTGAGATGTTTGATTTAATTTTTTAATTCCAGAAATATGATAACGTTTTGGTACATTGGACAGCAAAACTAGTCTGGGTTTTGGACAGTCTGGGTTTTGAATCATGTCTCTCTCTCTCTCTCTCTCTCTCTCTCTCTCTCTCTCTCTCTCTCTCTCTCTCTCTCTCTCTCTCTATATATATATATATATATATATATATATATATATATATATATTATATACACACACATATATATATATATATATATAATATATATATATATATATATATATATATATACTATATTAACTAAAGTATTGGGATACCTGTCTTTACACACACATTAATTTTAATGGCATCCCAGTCTTAGTCTGTAGTTCTTCTGGGAAAGTTGTCCACAAGGTGCATTTGTGAGCTCAGGCACTAATGTGGACAAGAAGGCCTGGCTCGCAGTCTCCGCTCTAATGGTGCAACCCAATAGAACACAAAGGTGGTCTATCGGGTTGAGGTTAGAACCCCTAGTGTTAACCCCTTCCCTGCCAGTGACATTTACACAGTAATCAGCGGCTATTTTTAGCTCTGATCGCTGTAAGAATGTCACTGGTCCCAAAAAAGTGTCAAAAGTGTCCGATCTGTCCGCCGCAATGTCGAAATCCCAATCACTGCAATCACTAGTAAAAAATAATAATAATAAAAATGCCATACATCTATTCCCTATTTTAAAGACGCTATAATTTTTACACAAACCAATCAATATACGCTCATTGTGATTTTTTTTCCAAAAATATGTAGAAGAATACATATCAGCCTAAACTGATAAAGAAATTTGCTTTAAAAAAAATGTAAAATATATATATATATATATTTATGCTCTATTTTTGTTTATAGCGCAAAAAATAAAAACCACAGGGGTGATCAAATACCACCAAAAGAAAGCTATTTTTGTGGGAAAAAATTTGGGTGGGTACAGTGTCGCACGACCGAGCAATTGTTATTTAAATCGACGCAGTGCCGAATCGCAAAAAAATACTCTGGTCATTAAGAGGGTAAAACTTTCTGGGGTTGAAGTGGTTAAAGGGCATGAGTGTGTAAAGGCAGGCATCCCAATACTTTTGGTAATATAGTGTATATATATTTAAAGGATGTTTACATCCCTCATATCTTCACATGAACTAAACCGTTATACACAGTAGCCTACACATAACCTAATCTACCTTCTTCTTTGCTGTATATTGGACGTTGTTTTACATTTGCTGTGATATTTACAAAGACAAATTTAGAGCGAAATGAAATTCTGCAGATGATAAATGAAGAAAAAAAAGATAGGTAATATAGGTAATATTTGGCTCTGTTTTAAAAGTGCAGGACAACCTATCATAACATTCCAACTACCGTAATTACTTTCTGTTATCTATACTGATTGATGTATTTGTATATTATATAGGCGACAATTTAGATTAATTCTCCCTGCCTGCTTCTATAGCTCATATCCTTGAAGTCACTTTAGTTAAATCATTCTCTCTGGAAACAGAGACAGACGGAAAGACAAAAAAAAATATTATTGTGCTGGTCCCTAGCAATAACAGCTGTTATGTAATTTTGTTATAAAGCTATTTCCTTCTGCTAGAAGGTCTTAGAAATAGCATTTGCTCATATAATTCTAATTGTATTTGTTTTATCCATCCGGGCTTCAATAAATAGCACAAATTAATCCATACTGAACATGCCATAGAGATAACCTTTAAAAACGAATTAAATGATGTTGATTAATTCATAGTTATCTAATTGTTTTAAAACCTCAACTTGAATGCATGCATTACATCCTTCATCAAAATACTGAAACAATTTTTCTGATCTGTGCAATCCCTTAACCTGACATAGATCTGATGCCTTGTACACACGATCGGTTTTCCCGGTGGTAAAAAGTCAGCCAGGAAAACCGAGGGGAAAGCCGAGAACCTGCTCGGCAGCTTTTTCCCCTACACACGGCCAGTTTTCCTGGCAGGAAAACTGTCATGAGAACTTTGGTCGGGCAACCTGGCCATGTGTATGCTCCCCCGTAGTGTTTCCCATAGGAAAACTGCCGGGAAAAAGACCGCCGGGAATCGGGCAAGAAAAAAAGAGAACATGTTCTAATTTTTCCTGCTGGGATTCCCAGCGGTTTTCCTGTCGGGAAAACTGCCATGGAGCATACACATGGCCAGTTTTCCCTGCCAAAAACTGTCATGGCAGTTTTCCCGATGGGAAAACTGGTCATGTATACGAGACATTAGAATTTTGTTTGATTTTTTAAATTCCGGTTGTGGCTGGAAGGCTTTATTATTACAATGTTGCCTGTCCTCACAGGTTTGGTATGTTAGTTTTCAGCTTTGTGGCAGGTAAAGTAGTTAAACATTTCTCTTTAAACATCCCCAACCTCTGTCCAACCAGTCTGCTAAACAGACCCTGACCCTTGAGTAAAATGGAGTATAAGATAAAAAGTCAGAAAATGGAATGGTGTTTGGTGGACCTAGTAGGGCACCAATGGACAACCAATTCACAGGCAGAACAAATGCTAGAGCAGTTTAAAAAGTTTTTAAAGGTACAATTTTTTCCCCCAAATAGCTTCCTTTACCTTAGTACAGTCCTCCTTTACTTACTTCATCCTTCTATTTTGCTATTAAATGTCCTTATTTCTTCTGAGAAATCCTCACTTCCTGTTCTTCTGTCTGTAACTACACACAGTAATGCAAGGCTTTCTCCCTGGTGTGGAGTGTCGTGCTCGCCCCCTCCCTTGGACTACAGGAGAGTCAGGACGCCAACTAACACATAGCTCCTTTCTCTATCTGCAACATAGAGAGTCTCCTGATTCTCCTGTAGTCCAATGGAGGGGGCGAGCACGACACTCCACATCAGGGAAAAAGCCTTGCTTTACTGTGTGGAGTTACAGACAGAAGAACAGGAAGTGAGGATTTCTCAGAAGAAATAAGGACATTTAAAAGCAAAATCGAAGGATGAGGTAAGTGAAGGAGGACTGCACTAAGGTAAAGGAAGCTATTTAGGGAAAATAAATTGTACCTTTACAACCCCTTTAAGTTCTCAGTCTTTCAAAGCTGGAGTCAGTCCAGGCATAGACTCACAGTAGCTGAGGTAACAGGCTAACAGGTTTACAGAGTAAGCACAGGAAAGCTGATTATATAAAAAAAAAAGAAAAATTACTGGAGAAATTCAGGGCATGAATGGACAGACAGAAGTCAGAGTCAGACAGACTTCTCTCCAAGGCATCCGCAGACAGACTGCTTAATGTCCAGCAATCCACTTAAGCACTTCTGATTAGGATAGATGTGTGCTACAGTATAAAGTATTTGCAAAGATGAGTGATAACCAAAAGGTGGTGCAAAGGCAATGCTAAAAAATTATGAATACAGATTAAACACTTTCCTAGTTTGAAAAGATTTCTTGTAGTACTTGGTGTCTGATTGCAAGTTGTATAACGTTGTTGAACTTTTGAGTGCTGGAGCACAGATGTCTAACATCTATGTCTAACATGTACAGGCAACTAAAGAGTGCAGCACACTTACCTGCAACTGTATAAGCAATGAGGCATATATTATGTGCATATGTTACTGATTACATAAGTGTTGAGATTTCTAGCAATAATTGTGCAAAAAAAGCATATTTATTCATAGCTTATGTCTCCCAGGCTATGTTGCCTTTAAGCAGAAGGAAAATGTGTTTTAGATGAATTTGGGATTGTGAATGTGTTCCCAGCGATTAGATTCTGGCAAGTCAGACGGAATTCCTAGGCTACACTGTTATATCTTCTTTAGTAGTGTCACTGTTGGTATGGGAGAACTAATGTCCTGTCACATTTAATGACTGATCAACAGGGTCACCAGTGAAGGTAGGAATGAATACTGTCACCCAGCAAACACAGAAACAGAAGGTAGTTATACACAATAGTCTTCATTTCAATATCTTTGGTAGACATACAGATACTTTTTTCTACTCTTTACTACAATACAATTTCTGCTAGATTAAAGCTTAGAGAAAATCAACACTTTTTTTTTAGGTTTGCATAGATAAGACGCAGATGATAAAAAACAAAACAAAAAAAAACCTGTTTTAAACTCCCAGCTACTGTATCAACTGCTGGCATATGACTCTAAAAACCTCCAAATATATAGCAGATGAGTATCTAAATAACTCACAGTGTATTTCAAATACAAACATCATTTTGACAAGTACTAAGTTGTTTTGATGCCTATGTCTCATTTCCCTTCACCTCCTGTCCTGTAGACTCAGGTGTGGAGAAAGCCTCTTGAAGGGGGAGGGGGCGAGCAGGAGGGTCAGGACACTCTCTACGTTGCAGATAGAGAAAGGAGCTGTGTGTTAGTGGGCGTCCTGACTATCCTGCTCGCCCCCTCAAGAGGCTTTCTCCACACCAGGGAGAAAGCCTTGCATTACTGTGTGTAGTTACAGACAGAAGAACAGGAAGTGAGGATTTCTCAGAAGAAATAAGGACATTTAAAAGCAAAATGGAAGGATGAGGTAAGTGAAGGAGGACTGCACTAAGGTAAAGGAAGCTATTTAGGGATTTTTTTTTTTACCTTTACCTTTTTGTTCCTTCGATTTCCCCTGAAAATGTCATTAATCCTTCTTTAAAAAAGTAATTTCCTGTTTCTCTTCCCCCGAGCAGTTATGCCTGGTGAAAAGTGACTGTGCTCGCCCCTCCCTTGGACTACAGCCCTGCGTGAACACGCTGTGTGTTTCACAGGCATGGAGGCAGGGGATAAGTGGGCGTGTCTACGATGCCGTAGCTCCGCCTCTCGTGCATTGGTTTTCTTTCGCACTAAGCTTTACTGCCCCGCCTTAACTCTGCCCCCTTGCTGCCTTCAGAGTCAAAGTAGAAAAACTATATAAATTTGTTCACATTACCATTTGAATGTTAAGTTGGTGCTGCATAGGGTGGGGAGGCAGCAAAGGGCGTTTACTAGTGGGCGGCGTGTGGACGAGAACATTGCTCATTCTCGTTAGGCAAGATTAGGAAAAACCGGCAATGCGCATGCGCGATGCCACTAAGCATAATGGGAAATGTAGTTTCATGGTTACTGTGACGTCGATGTAATGCACGCGCACTGCAAGCCTGGAAATACAGCATAGAAACGATAGAAGAAAGCAGGAGGACGATAAACACCTACTATTTTCACAGGTAATCAACATTTTTTAATGGAAGTGATAACATTTTTCGATATCTGTGTATAACAGAGATCAATTATAGGTTAAAACATTTTTACCCTTACAACCCCTTTAAAATAAGAAACATGTCTGTGTGAAGTTCCCCCCATCAGCTTCCCCATACTTACCTAAGGCCAGGGCTCAAGTCCTGCGGGAACGCGTGGGAACGGAGTTCCTGCACTTTTTTCACAGCAGGAACGCAGTTCCCTTTGCAGGACTAGAGCAGCCGAGCCGCCCAAGCAAATCCTTCACTAAGCGGCGATGCCCAGCTAGAGTCACTGTCAGGGGCAGGCGAACCTTAGTAATCCTTTATGTTACTGGCCGCTTCTTGTATATGGATTCATCGGGTAGTGTGTGGGTATTCTGGCACTTTCTCGATGCCGCAATGTCTCCTGGGAGCTTTTGACATTATCCCAGGAGACATTGCGGAGGTCTGCCGCGAGTTATCGCAGGATTTAGAAAGGTACAGTGGATCGAAGAAAAAAAAACATGCGGTTTAGTAATTATGCATATGAGCGTATAATTTTTTTTTTGGTGAGGGAGTGGATCTTGGGTGGGAGTTCCCACACTTTTTTCCCCAGGACTTGACCCCTGTCTAAGGCCAATTTAAGGCCAGCACTGTGCCCTAAAGCAGTGGCTTTCTCCACTCTCTCACTCCTCACAGGGCAGATTGATAGCAATAGGAGCCGTTGTGATGAGAGAGAAGGGGGTGGGGCTGAGCCACACTGACTGTGTCAACAAATGCA
This sequence comes from Rana temporaria, assembly GCF_905171775.1. NCBI lineage: Eukaryota > Metazoa > Chordata > Amphibia > Anura > Ranidae > Rana > Rana temporaria. The sequence continues at coordinate 195,797,082 of NC_053490.1, forward strand.
GACAGCACAGCTCCGGCTCGAGCCTGCCGGTGTGCCACAATACAAAGTGGCTTCCTATAGTGGCAAACCGAGAAGAGAAGGAGCCAGGTTTATCAGAGTGAGACCTGAGAAGACGAGGATCAAGGCTGCTCTGTGCAAAACCATTGCGCAAAGCAGATAAGTACAAAATGTTTGGCATTTAAAGAAAATAGGTTTACAATCACTTTAGGTTCTGCTTTAATCCTCATAGAAAATAATAGGAAAAAGACAGCAGATGGGCACAAATCCAATCCTTTCAATAATTATAATGTTGACAGTATTTATGATTACTACTAAAAACTTTCATCTGGCTCATTATTTTGTACAACTATTCATAACTACAATGATCACTAGGTGTCTTATATTAAAAAATGAGACGTCAGTCTAAAGACTTGTTACATTAATTTATCTTAGATCTAGCCAGCAAAAAAAATTGAAAAAGAAGTAGTAGAATCTTGAAATACTCTTTTATCTTAGAAATCATTCATTTCAACTCAGCCTCCTGGACAGTCTTTTAAAACTGGAAATAACTAATCATTTATCATCACCTACACCAGATTTCAGGCCCACAGTAACCTCATTCAAAGGCAATGCCATCTGTTTGATATACTCAAGGACAATGAAAAGCTGAAAATGTGCCATCCCTTTTGCTTTTTAACTCTTAATTTCCCATTACATATTGGCATATAAAGTCAATGAGGCATTACAGTCATAATATACTGGTTGTAGTTAGCTCAAATAAGTGTAAAGTGATATTTTTACATAAGGTAATGCATTAGCAAGAATAAAGCAAGCACAAGCTTGTTGACAAAGCTTGCATGCAATAAGCTCCAATTTTTATTCAATGTAACCTACATAAAGTGGGACTCAAGTTCCCTTTATACTTACCTCTCCTCCAGTAATGCAACATCCGTGACCAGTCTTAAGTCTTCTGGCATCATCAGTTATCTCGATTGATGGCCCTGGATGATGTAACTCCCAAAAATGCCCAGGGGAATTAATAAACCTGACACCAAGGCATGCAAACAACATACATTGAGCACACAAGTGCAGCTCAGTGCACATTCTAAGGAAAATTGCAAGGGGGAAGGATCTTCTTATCTCAATACTCCTCTTGCGTGGTCCCCAGGGCTCCTGCCCCCCCCCCTTGTTGAGTGCCCACCATAGAAAGCCACTTGTGCGGGCCACACTCCTGTGCCAGGCTTTTTGCATCTATTCAGACACACAGTCTGGCTTGCTTCCACTGCCCAATTTCTGCTCACAAATTTTGACTGACAGCAGCAGGAGCCAAAGGCTTCCACTGCTCTCAGCCAAACCAGAGAGAGCAATGAGAGGGGGGTCGAGCTGTTGTAGAAGTGATGCTCAGGTGGATATTTGGGGGGGGGGCTACAGGGGGAGCTGCATGTAAAATATTTTTTACCTTACCTTTAAAAAAAAAAATTACATTTACAGCCACTTTAAAGGCTAGTTTATACCACATACCCCACATTCATTGTGTGTTTCCACATGCATGTTTATATATTTTTTAATGAGGTTCTGATATATTTTTAGTGCATTTGTAATGCATTTAAATACATTTTTCATTTTTTTCAGTTGAAAAAGTATTTACTTTTAGGAGTATGCTAGCTTATATGTGCATCCCTGAAAAAAAAAGCATGCTGCTGTACCATTTTTTTAGAGCACTGGAACTGGACACAATGTTGTGGACTAGGGTGACAGAAAAACATTGATTTTTCTGTGCATGCATTCAGGGCACATTTAAAAAACACAGTTGAAGCATCTGGTAGATACAAGCCCTTCAAATTATGTTATCAGTGAATAAACAGATAAAGATCAGAGAACATATGTTAACATAAGATGGATAAATAAAGCATAATACACGCCTGAATTACTAACTTTTACTAGTACAAATGTGGATCCAGGCTTGTTCCCGTGCTGATCGAGTAATCTCACCAAATACTAATGGTTAATAAGTTAGCTGAAAGATTTCCATTGAAGAGGGGGATCATACAAACTCTAAAGCCCTGTACACACGATCGGTTTGTCCGATGAAAACAGACCGATGGACCTGTTTTCATCAGACAAACCGATCGTGTGTGGGCCCCATCGGTTTGTTTTCCATCAGTGAAAAAAAATAGAACATGTTTTAAATTTTTCCTATGGATAAAAAAACGATAGAAAAAAACAATCGTCTGTGTGGAAGTCCATCGGTCAAAAATCCACGCATGCTCAGAATCAAGTCAACGCATTCTCAGAAGCATTGAACTTAATTTTTCTCAGCACGTCGTAGTGTTTTACGTCATTGAGTTTTGGCACGGTCAGATTTTTGACTGATGGTGTGTAGGCAAGACTGATGAAAGTCAGCTTCATCGGATATCCGACGAAAAATGCATCGGAATAGATTCCATCAGATATCCGATCGTGTGTATGAGGCTTTATATAAATTGATATGCTAAACAGCAAAGTAAAGGACTCTAGGACCCTAGAGACGAGTAATCACTTGGGACTTATAAAGCATTTGTCATTCCCCCTACAAAGGGTTGCGTCTACATACCAGAAAAAAAAGAGAGACTACACTTATTAATGGTAACATATCCCAAAGAAGCAGGTATACAGTGACCCCAGACGTTTATGCAGTATCAAAATTGAATCAGTTTATTGGACACAGAATATTGCAAAGACAAACATCATAAAATGTATCAAACCAAATTGGTGACAGGTGGAGGTTTGATACATTTTATGATGTTTGTCTTTGCAATATTTTGTGTCCAATAAACGAATTCAATGTTGATACTGCATAAATGTCTGGGGTCACTTTATACCTGCTTCTTTTGGATATTTTAGCATTATTAAATTTAAACTCTAATATAATCCTTCTCTTCACTGGAGATTGCATAACCAATACCTACATTTTCAGACATGTGGCCAGCAGTGAAGGGAACCTACAAAAGCATTTTCTCCAGGACAATTAAACGTTTGTCTTTTTCATTGCATATTTTTTGTCCACCCAACAAGACCATTAACACAGCCTAATATTAAACGTGAGCACAGATACACTTAATTAACATTTTGCTTGCAATGTGGTATTTGGTGAATATCAAATAAATTAAACTATATCATGCATAATTCACATACATTTGAGCCATAGTTTGATCAGGCCAATAGAAGTGACTCTGAGCGTGTAGCTCAATCAGCCTTTGTTCTCCCTGTCTGACCCTCCTCCCGGAAGTGTTCCCTGGAAGTAATCACGTGACCTGTCACGTGACCCGTGAGGCTGGACCAGGCCTCATCCTGATGGCCACAGGACAAGCCTGAAGACTCCACACATTCTGCTATCTTCACTTCTAAGCAGCCCATGGATCCAGGACGAGGACTACAGGATGTTACAGATCAGCCTTCTTTCCTTGCCTTCTTGTAAGTGTGTTTTGTATAATGTGTCATTAAAATAACCTATTTAATACTGCATTTAGGTGGCGCTTCCTTTCTCTACCCCTCTATAGTTTAACAGCAGGTCAATTGTAAGGACAATGAAAGAACTAAAGCGTGAAAATGGACCTATATTTAAACTATAAAGTTTGAATGTATAGTAGAGATTCAAAAGCACAGTTTAATGTGACAAAGCCAACATGCTTTTAGCAAATAATTACAAATGAAAAGCAGCAGAGCACTTTTGCACTTGTGACTAGCCTAGCCACCTCTTCTAAGCCTATCAGTTTTATATAATCAGAGACATAGCCTACCTATTCCTGTTTCTAGGCACTGGATTTCACTAATGGTAATATCAGGGGCCTTCTTCTATGAACTGGTTAAGCTGCCTTGTGATAAATATAACCTACACTAATATGGCAGCTGCCTCACATCCATACTTTTCTGCAGAATGGATGAGAAATTTGGCCCGAAAAAAGGACAGCTGCACAATGTCTACTATAAGTTATTGTCTCATGTTGTTTGAGGCCTCGTACACACGACCGAGGATCTTGACGGAGCGAAACACATAATTTTGCTCGTCGAGTTCCCTGTTAGGCTGTCGAGGAACTCGACGTGCCAATTTTCTCCATTACCATCGAGGAAAAAGAAAACATGCTCTCTTTTTGGCTCGTCGAGTTCCTCGACAGTTTCCTCGTCGAAAAATGTACACACAACTGGTTTCCTCGGCAAAAAAAAAAAAAAAAAAGCAAGTTTCTTGCTGTTTTTTTCCGAGAAACTCGGTCGTGTGTACAAGGCCTCAGTGTTCTTTAAGACTATCAATGTGTACAGGGAAAAAAAAAACATTTTAGGCCTTTCAGACCTATGGACTCATATCTGTTTTGTACTTGTGGTTACGATAAGTAATTTAAATTATGTATGGATGTGAAGTTTTGTTGTTGGACCAGTTTGGACAAAAACTATTCTTAAAGTGTTTCTTTAATTTAGGCATCTTTGGGATTTTTAAAGTGCACCATGACAGGTAGGAAAGAAAATATTACACCTGGAGACAGAAATACATTTTACAACATATCCTGTTTAGAGCTAGGGGTAGTATCTACTTACCTATGTATTCTAAGCTTCTTTTTTACAAGTGTACAAAGCAACCAGAAGAATTTTAGGGCCAGATCCACAAAGAGCCGCCGTAACTTAAATATTCTGATTTAAGTTACACTGCCGCAAAATTTCTACCTAAGTGCCCGATCCACAAAGCACTTACCTAGAAATTTTCGGCTGTGTAACTTAAATCCGTCCGGCGCAAGGCGTTCCTATTTTCATGGGGCGAGTCCCATTTAAATTAGGCACGCTCCCGCGCCGGACGTACTGCGCATGCTCACAACATAATTTTCCCAATGTGCATAGCGCGGTTTTACGTTACGCCGAGTTTTGTGAATCGCGCCGGGTAAAAAAAGTTACGTCGGGAAAAAAAAAGATACGGTGGGAATTTTTTAAAAATAAAAATAAAAAACAACAGCGTCGCTGGTAAGAAGGGTCTACTTTTACAAGGTGTAAACAGTTTACACTTTGTAAAAGCAGCCCTAATTTTACACATGCAACTTAATACTTACGGAGAAAAAACGAAGCGTAAAAGCTTCGTGGATCTCCGTAAGTGCTAATTTGCATACCCACAGCGGCATTTCGCCTCGAAATACCCCCAGCGGCGGATGCGGTACTGCATCCTAAGATCCGGCAGTGTAAGTGCCTTACACATGTCGGATCTTCTGCCTATCTTTTGGAAACTGATTCTGTGGATCAGTTCCAAAGATAGAAACAGGGATACAACGGCGTATCAGTAGATACGCCGGCGTATCCCTTTTGAGGATCTGGCCCTTAGTGCTTATTTATGTGACGTATTTTATAAAAAAAGAAAATGATTAGTTGCTATAGGTAACTTGCACTTTCACTCTAAACACATGCAGATCAATTAGGTAAAACATAATTTGTATTTTACCCAAACATGTTTTTTTTTTTTTATTCAACCCAATGTCTCTACAATTGTGACCAGACACACTACACTCTGAATATACAATCGCTGTACAACCTTCTTTAAATTTATCAAAACGATGTAAAACTAAATCTAACCATTTATTTTGTATCAAATCATGCAAGCTCTTAGATAGTGTATGATATTTGGTACAGTGTGTAGGTGTATCAGCAGAAGAATGTTCCCAATGGTAACTGGAGGTCAGTACTCACTAATATTTTATCAGCATACAGGGCTCTTTTACAAAGTTCATTATCTTATCATATCCCTTGGCCCACGAAAATACCAATGTCTATCAAGAGCTAGAAATCCCCGCAGACCCCAGGCAAAACTTTTTTTAATATATAATTTTGCGATGAATAGGTAAGGTTAGATTTTTTATTTCTTGCCCTAATGGCGAGATTACACCATACTTTCTGTTTTGAATGAAAAATAGAAAGTAAGAGAAATTTCTCCCACCTTTGACAGTGGTTTTTCTATTTGGGTATTTTTTTCTTTCCTACTATTTTGGAGAAAATGTTTGAATTTTATTTTTCACCAATACAAAAAGTAGGAGTGAATCTGCCAAGTAGCAACACAGGCAGCAATGACTCCCAGAGGTAAGAAAAGGCTTTTGTCAGAATTCCACTTAAATTTGTTAATAAACATTAACGCAATCCCTTAAACAATCTCAGATAATAAATCCCCTTGGTGCTGTACATTTTTTGCTGAAACAGAACAGCTTAATGCAAATTATTTTATCAGTACGGTTTAAATTGGTATTAATCACCAAAACAAAAATGTAATATATTGCAGCTTACCAGTTCTTAGATGTAGTGGCTGCATTTGTTTTTTATGGCTTTTTTAGGCTTTTATTTATTTATTTTCACCTAATGATTTGGCCAATCATTCTTTTATTTTTTTATTTTATTTAACAAATTAACCGCTTGCCGACCACCGCACGCAGAATGGCACAGGCAGACAGATTGGAGTACAGGTACGTCCCTTTAAATCTGCCGCCCAGCTGGCGCCCGCGCCCGCCACGTGCTTTGTGAGTGTGTTCGCGGGTCACGGAAACTCAATGTTCCTGGGTGGCCCGCTATTGTGGTTGGCAAAGGCAGGGGTGTCTTTGTAAACAAGGCACTCCCCTATTCTGCCTAGTGACACTGTCACTGATGGCTGTCCCCCGTGATCGGGAACGGTCATCAGTGATGTGTCACATGTAGCCACGCCCCCTACAGTAAGAATCACTTCCTAGGGAACACTTAACCCCTACAGCGCCATCTAGTTGTTAACCCCTTCACTGCCAGTGTCTTTTTCAGAGTAATCAGTGCATTTTTGTAGCACTGATCGCTGTAAAAATTACAATGGTCCCAAAAATGTGTCAAAAGTGTCTGCCATAATGTCACAGTCATGATAAAAATCGCTGATCGCCGCCATTACTAGTAAAAAAAAATAATAATAAAAATGCCATAAAACTATCCCCTATTTTGTAGACGCTATAACTTTTGTGCAAACCGATCAATAAACGCTTATTGCAATTTTTTACCAACAATACGTAGAAGAATACGTATTGGCCTAAACTGAGGGAAACAAAACCTTTTTATATATTTTTTGGGGGATATTTATTATAGCAAAAAGTAAAAAATATAGATTTATTTTCAAAATTGACACTCTATTTTTGTTTATAGCGCAAAAAATAAAAATCGCAGAGGTGATCAAATACCACTAAAAGAAAGCTCTATTTGTATGGAAAGAGGCACGTCAATTTTGTTTGGAAGCCACGTCGCTCGACCGCGCAATTGTCAGTTAAAGCGACGCAGTGCCGAATCGCAAAACGTGGCCTGGTCTTTGACCAGAGTAATGGTCCGGGGCTTAAGTGGTTAAAGGGGTTGTAAAGGCTTGTTTTTTATTATCTAAATAGGTTCCTTTAAGCTAGTGCATTGTTGGTTCACTAACCTTCTCCTTCGATTTCCCTTCTATATGTTTTTTTCTTTGTTTTCTTTGTCTGAATTTCTCACTTCCTGTTCCTCCTTAGTAAGCTGTTCTGGCTGACTAACCCCCTCAGATGATGGGGGCAAGCTTAATGAGGAGAAACAGGAAGTGGGAAATTCAGACAAAGAAAAAAAACATTTAGAAGGGAAATCGAAGGAAAGGGTAAGTGAACCAAGAAAATAAAAAATTAACCTTTACAACCCATTTAAGCTGTCCAGCAAATGTAACAGTTGAGACAAGCCATTTAATACTGGCAGGTATGCTTACAATGCTCAGCCTTTGTTTAATAACATAAACCATAATATCAAAAGTGTTACATGGAATTCAGATTTAAATTGTTAGTCAAGCCCATCTAAGTCTGCTAGTACATCTAACACTACCCCATAGGCGTGGGGTGTCCTGGGTTTGCCTAGGCACACCCCTGGGCTTTTTTGCTGACAGGATCTCTATTCTGGCACCTCTGCTGATTGACAATGGGAACGCTGTGACTATGTGAGTGGGATTGTTTTTCATTTGGCTGTATAACTCCTGTGAGTGCAGCCACTGAATGCGGAGTAAGCAGGCATACTTCTATAGTTCCGGCTACTGCATCCCTGACAGCTGAATATCATTCTGTCGCCTGCTGTCAGGGATACTATACCCACAACTATAGAGGTAGCATCGGGACTGGATTAACCCCACTGTTTTTAAACAAAACCTGCCCGCTGCCACTGCATAGCTTCCGCAGCCCCCCACTGCCCTTTGTCCGAGAAAATTTTTGGTTGTCAGTACCATCCAAGGCAGAGGAGGAGGAGGTGACTTTTTCTTCCATGCTCCGCCTCCGAGTTCCCCCGCCTCCCAGCTTTGGCCCTGCAGTGCCGACAACGCAACAACCTGAGGTGAGGAGGATGCGTCAGGACTCAGGAAATGTCACTGGTAAGGGGGGAGTTGGGGGCACAGACTCTAGCAGTGTATGTGCGCAGCTCTGCAGCAGGCAGGTAGAGAGGGGGGTGTAGTGCTTTTCATCTATCCTCTGAATTCTTTCATTTGTTGTATTGAACAGCTAGTAAGAAGTGTGTATCACTGTTCCCATGTACAGGGATGTTCTTCTCATCACATGAATATAAGCCAACATGCTCTTTGGTTCCCAGTCACTATGCAATGTTCTGTACCTGAAGTCCAGGATATGTCATGGGTAACCTACCCATAGTACATCCTATTGTACCCATAGGCATCCTATTGTAGTAATGGCCTTACAAGGGCCTAATTAGAGGGTATAAGTACATATCCTGTGTAAATATCATAACATATCCTGCAGGGAATAAATATTGACCCCCTGTCTCGAGGATTAGTAAGTCATTCTCTAGTAAATGTGGCTGCTAATTGCACATTCATGCTTTCTTGGGTTGAAATACTCAGTCGGCAGATGCTGCCAAGCACAACTGTACATTAAATAGGATTTGAATATTAACCTGAAGGCAAATATTGTATCGCTTTACTCCAAAAGGGAAATTCCAGTTAGTATAATATTTCCTTTCAACCACAGAGTTTTACTGCCCCTCAGCCACTAGCGTAAACAATTAAATGTTTTAATAAGTTGCAAATATATTATAGTGCATGTGTATGTGTGTATATGCAGTATATATATGTATATATACTGTATATATATATATATATATACACACACACACACATGACAGAATGTGGTAGAGCATTCCAGAGGATGGGAGAGTCTCTGAAAAAGTCCTGGAGGTGAGCATGGGATGAGGTGACAAGGAAGCTTGAGAGCAGGAGTCTTGGAAGGAGGGAAGAGAATGATTTGGTTGGTATTTTGAGACTAGGTTAGTGATGTAGCTGGGGCCAGAATTTGGATGGCTTTCTTTCTAATGTATTTAATAACCAATGGGAGTTTTTATTATTTTACTATTTAAAATGAGAAAAATACCAACAATGCCAAAATATAACAAATAAAAAATTCCAGAAAAGTACAAACACACTATGGGCCTGATTCATCAACAAGTTACGCTGGCGTATCTATTGATATGCCGCGTAATTTAAAAGTTGTGCCGTCGTATCTATGCGCGGTATTCTGGGAACAAGATACACCTGAAATATGACTTCAGCCGACCGACGTAAGTTTTAGTACGCCGTCGTATCTAGGGTGCATATTTACGCTGGCCGCTAGGGGCGCTTCCATAGAGTTACGCGTCGAATATGTAAATGAGCTAGATACGCCGATTCACGAATGTACTTGCGCCTGCTACGCCGTTTACATAAGGCTTACGTCCGGCGTAACATTACCCCTGATATATGAAGCGCAGGTAATGCAAAGTATGGACATCGGAACAAGCGTATCTTTTTACATCGTTTATGTAAGTTGTACGTGAATGGGGCTGTGCGTAGGTTACGTTCACGTCACAGGCATTGAGCCGGCGTAACTTAGGGAGAAAATTCTACATGATACTGAGCATGCGCATGCGCCGTTCGTTAGGCGCATCATTTACGTGGGGTCAGGGATTCATTTCCATACAACACGCCCCCTACCAGCCTACTTTGAATTAGGTGGGCTTACGCGGGCCAATTTACGCTACGCCGCCGCAACTTACGGAGCAAGTGCTTTGTGAATACTGCACTTGCCTGTCTAAGTTGCGGCGGCGTAGCGTAAATAGGATACGCTACGCCCGCACAGACATATGCCAAGGTACGTGAATCTGACCCCATATATATATCACACTGAATTTCTAATATTCCTTAGTGCATTTTTTCACAGTTGTATTGGATTTCCCACAATTTTTTTCATTATCTTCCAGTGAAGAAAACCTCTGGTAAATAAACTCTTAAATCAATTTGAACAGTTTATCAGTCCCAAAATAGATTCAATAACCAGATAATTATCGATGTCTACAATGAAGATACAAGTCTGCTGATTACCCCCAGGCAATGCCTGTCAGTTTAACAAAACAGGTCATAGTAAAGGAAATATTTAACTTCCCAGGTAATAACTCAATAATTTGCCATACACAGATTTACAACAAAACAGGGAACATTTTAAAAATAAATAATGAAGTGTTGCAAACTCCTTTGCCAAGCATAATGGCTACAGCGTGTGTACCAATCCCCCCCCCCCCACCTGCCATGTTAGGCTTTAGGTGGGCGATAAGCGGGCAGTAAAAATGCAGATCAGCCACTTACCACCTGTTTAAATGATGCCTTAAACTCACACATTTATGGGGAGCAATTTTTCCACACTAACCTGATTGTCTTATTGAGACTCTTTAAATTGTATTATTTTATTCTCACTATTTACTACTGTAATGCATCCAGGCTGCATACATAGTATTGAACATGGGACTCTCTCACTGTTTGTACACTACTAAGTGCTTCAGTAAGTATTCAAATGCCCTGAGCTGCCAGCACATAGGAGAGTCAGATTGCAGCTCTTACACAAAGCAGCTACCCAGCTCTCCATCGGTCTGACACCCCTTTCCCCACCCTTACATTGCTCCAATCAAAAGATCTGTGAGAGCACTGTTGATTGGAGCAGTGTTGGGTGTAAATGGTTGATTCAGTCAGGCCTCGTACACACGGCCGAGGAACTCGACGTGCCAAACACATCGAGTTCCTCGGCCAGTTCAGCCCTGAAGCCGCCGAGGAGCTCGGCGGGACGAGAGCTCCCATAGAACAACGAGGAAATAGAGAACATGTTCTCTATTTCCTCGCCGAGGTCCTCGTCGGCTTCCTCGGCCGAAAGTGTACACACAACCAGTTTCCTCGGCAGAATTCAGCCAGAAACTCGGTCGGAAGCTGAATTCTGCCGAGGAAACTGGTCGTGTGTACGGGGCCTCAGGCTTAAACGACTTATTACACATATGTATATCATAACATCTAAACAACCTTTAATCTGTACTTATCTAGGCAGCAAATGTAAAATGCACGCATCTCACATTTTATACTTGCTATGGTTTACTTAGGTAGAAATAGTTTTTCTTGGCCCAGGGAATCTCAACCACTAGACAGACTTATTCTCGAGTAAGGTACTACAGGGAAATTTCGAAACATCACTTTAACTTGAATAGACTTTTGACGTAATCATAGATTTACTTAAGTTAAGTGTATGTGACATACATAGAAGGTTATACATTTACAGTAGAAACTGATTTTGTTAAATTTAAAGCCCAACTCCAGGAAATCTAAAAACCCTCCCTAGTAGTAGTGCTGCATTCACACTGCAACGGTTAACTGCTCATTTATGTCTAAAAAACTTGAATCAATTTTACTTACCAAAATTTGTTTTGCTTCCCAATGATGACCCACTATAGGTTCAGTGACTGGGTTTGCTATGTACACTAAATTCTACGAGTACATTTGGGAAAGATCAGGCCCATTGTTTCAGGTAAAAAAAAAAAAACAGAACATGGTGCACTCAATTTTCTAGTTCAACAAAACCGAGGGCTCTAATGATGCAAAGTAGATGACGCCACTATCCCTGTTGCCAGGAGGAAGAAGCTGATGTGTGGGCTCTGAAACATTGCTTGCCTGTGACTATTAAATGGCTCTATCTTGAGCATATGGTGTTCTGATGCACTAAAGGTAAAAAAGCACATGCCCATGAAGTTCAACTTTCAAATCCTAAACACAAAAGAAGACAAAAATAAATAAAAATTAAAGTGTGGACCAAAATCCTTCTTGATCCCAATTTACAACTGGATAACTCCAACACTGTACAATGTTATCTCTCATAAACCATAAATATATTTATATTTTATGTACCTAAAAACATCCTTTTAAAAGAATTCTAAAGAAAACATGAAAAATTACTTCAATACCAATAAATACATGTAACAATATTTCCACACAATAACACATCCTACATTTAAAAAATGTAATAAGCATTTTAAGTCTTTGCTGTAATTACCATTTAATTCACTGAATGAGTGGGTTACAAGTAGTGTTTGCATTGGGTAAGTTCTATTGTGGTATTGTTGGTTAATGAGTACCTTTGTAAGATACCATATATGCTTCAAACACATATATGTGTTGCAGTTTTAGAACACTGAGTGAATACTGAGTTCATTTGTGGTTATCAAGATTGCATAAAAAAAAAAAAACTTGTCATTTCTATTATGTTCTATTATAAACATGAAAGTATATTTTTTCAGTGGAAAATTTATGCATCCATTTTTTTTCAGATCCCAGTCACTATGAAGATAAGACAAACAGTAGTTGGGAAAACAGTTATTATTATAGGAAGTGGACCTCATAAAAACGTCATAAAACATTGTTTACGCAGAAAATGAATTTTCATTGCCGCTGACAGCCATGTGGACAAAGCTTTATTTCATTGTATTTATCAGGAAATCAATGGCCAAATAAAGTTTACAAAGCAGTGAAATATGTAAAGTTGAAAGTGCTAAGCTTGTGTACACACAGACTGAAACAGTAGCTTTTAATTACATATCCAAAGTCCAAATGGTGATGAAAGAAGGTTATTTGTTAAGCTTCCATAGCAACAATCAGGCAAGAAACATTCACTGAAACTAACAGAGACAATTTCAGGTAGAATCATTGTTTCATGGAGCTCAATGGGGAATTCTCAGGAAGCCTTGGAGACAAATGAGTAACATAGCAAAATTTCCTTCTGTGTCAAAGAGAAAATATGCTAAGTGTTAAAAGAAAATATTCCTGCAGCCAAAAACTGGAGGAAGTATTTATATTTTTTAAATAGTTAACTCAATTCACAGACTAGAATAGTGATCTTTTAGGGGTCCCCTGGCTTTTTGGAGATAGTCCCCTCCTGGGGTGCATGTGTTGCACAAAGGCTTTGTTATCAAAGATGGTGCTCATATACTTTAAAGGGTCTGTTCTATGAAAGCAGAAATAAGCCCTGCAGAAGGGTACCAGTTAAAGCATAACTTTGTTGAAAAAATAATAATTCCCCCCTGGGTGATCTATGTACATTGCAAGGATTATAACAACCTTTGTTGCAGATTCCTACATTTGTTATTCTTAAAGAGGGGGTTCACCCTATAATTAATTTTTTCTAGCATTAAATTAAGCATAGTAGCGCGAGCTACAGTATGCCTGTATTTATTTTTTTTGCCCCGTACTCACTGTGCAATCCTATCCAGAGGGAAGATGATTGACGGCCGGCTGTGGCGCGTCACGCTTCTCCGGAAATAGCCGAAATAGGACTTGGCTCTTCACGGCGCCTGCGCATAGTCTGTGCGCAGGCGCCGTATAGCGCCGTGAAGAGCCGAGACCTACTCCGGCTATCTTCGGGGAGCGTGACGTGCCATAGCCGGCCGTCAATCATCTTCCCTCTGGATAGGAACGCCCATTCCCCGCGGGGAGTCGGAATCTTCACTATAGGATGGCACAGTGAGTACGGAGCAAAAAAAATAAATACAGGCATACTGTAGCTCGCGCTACTATGCTTAATTTAATGCTAAAATGTTGTTATTGTGGGTGAACCACCGCTTTAAGAAATCTATGTATGTTTGTCTGTGCCTCTGGGCTAATGGGAGTGGTTTTATAAATATCAGTCAGCTGTGGCAGTTGCAGGGCACTAATAAGGAAGGCTGCTGGACCTGCATCCCTTTAGATGTGTTCCTATTGGAAATATCTCACCAAAAATAAAAATGTGTGTTGCAAGGGATGCCTGAAATCTGAATTGTATGTTAGGCAGACTTCTGGGAAAATTGGTGAGCCAATCACACAAGCAGGAAATTATGTTTCTGGGGAGTGGTCAGTACACATTCTGTGTACAGGGCACCTCCAGGTAGCCATATTGCTTTGCATTTATAGAAAATTACAGCTGCTGCAGATTGAAAAGGAAAGGTAATGTTTAATAACATTCAATTACAATATGACTTGTTTCGCAATTGTACACGCTATATTATTTTTTCTTTATTTGCAATTTTTTCTCCCACAAAAGTGGAGGTACCCTTTAACCCCTCCCTGCCGAGCGTACGCATATATGTGCCCTCGGCTTTCAGGGGTTTTACTGGGATGATGCCCGCAGCTGCAGGCATCATCCCGATACCGTTGTTTAGAGCGGGCGATCGGCTTTCCAGGCATAACAAGCAATGTGGCTAAAAGACACTTGGTTGTTATCCCAGAGGAGCGGGAGGGGACATCCCCTCCGCTCTGAACGGGCCTCCCGTCCCACTGGGAGACCTGATCCGCAATCCAGGCACCTAGTGACAGACTGGAACAGTCTCCTGAATGTAAACATGGAAGTGACGTCAAGACGTCACTTCCGGTTTATTTGGCTTCCAATGGCTGGATTTAAAAAAATATACAGTATTCGGATTCACCGAATGATGCATACAATGTCCCTTTTTTCTCTCCTTTCCCACTGGCCTGTCAATCAAATTGCCAGGGCAGAGAAGTAAATTGCAATGTGGCCACAAAAATATCTAGACTGTGCTTCTTCCACCTTTGAGAGGCTTCTGGCCAGGCTACACAAGCAAATTAGTTTGTAAATAATTGTGCTTTATACATATGCCAGAGAGGTCTTTAGTTTGTTTTTATGATTTATTTTGTTTTGTTTTTTTGAGCAGTGGCTCTGGTAAGCCTCCAAAGTGTGCTCTGGTGATAGGTGTCATGCCGGGGGGTGTTTGATCTTCATTTTTGGCACGGATTCTCCCAAGGAATCTCTTTAATGGACTTTTTGTTATTTGTTACATATGATTTTGCTTGCACAGGACTGCACCTTATCTACATGCATATAACACTGTTTGATGTGCACAGGACTGCACCTCATTTATATGCATAATAACACTTATGTGTGTTTGAGACTTTCTTATGGTCTCTTGTTATGTTTTTTTTATTGATTTATGCCGATTGTCTTGATTGCACAATTATTCTATTTATATGATAATTGTTGTTTAGTGCTGAACCTCACAAAAGGTATTTAAACCATACTCATTTCTCCAGAACCTGGGTGGGATTCCATAGGAACACAGGCTATTAAAAAAAATCCTTTAGTAAATCATCTTGAAGGGGTCAATGCAATGCAATCCCCCAGAGTCTCAGAAAGAGAGCACAAGGGAGATAGAGATACAATGTACCGCCCAGGACTTAAGTGTTTTTTACAGATTCAATGGTTCTACAAATTATGTCAATCAACTAATAACAAAATAGAAAAATGTTACCCCTCAACTTGACAAAATGGTTATTCACTGTGATTTTGTCTTGCAGCTGCACAGTAAAGATTGCTGGATTCTGTTACTTTGTCATTAAAGCATGGCAGTTAATCAATATCAATATATATTGACTACCTGGTAAGACAGGAGTCCATGTTTGGAGGTGAGAGTAGCCATTCTTACTGGTGGAGGGATCACTTTGAGTTTGGAGTTTAAACATCACCTGGTGAAGATTTCTGGAATTAGTTTCTTGGCACATTTTTTCGGAATTTGTTTCACAAATTTTGGACTTATTTATCACATATATATTTATATATTTTAAATTTATTTTTGCGCTGCACTATTTTCTTCTTTATTTTGTAATTTTTTTGGATTTTGTGATTATCCTGTCAGTGTTCAGCTTGCATTATCGGGGGGAGGGAAATTGTTTTTGCGCTGATTGCATTTTTGGTTTTTCTAATCAATATCAAAGCATAAAAAACATTGCAATTTTTTTTTTTTTTACAATATGTCCAATGCCTAAAACGGCAATATAAAATTACAGAAGTAAACCTGTATTGGAAATCAAATTCAACGCTGAACTATATGTTCAATAACAGACACCGGACAATGTCAAACTCAAATGTTTTTTTTCCGTTGTAGAAAGTATTCCTGTTTAGGGTAAGTACTATATTAATAAATAAGTGTGATTAATCATGAAATGTTATTTAGGCCCCAGTGCACTATTAAAATTAGGCCCAGAGCAGTTTAGCTGAAGAATGTAGCATAATTGCGAAAACCTAGACGTAATTAAAAAAACATATTTTTTAAGTTTATGAATGGTCCTAAAGGACAAATGCTAGGGAGCTTATATTTCTTTCTCACAAAAGGTATATTTAAGGGGACATCTAAGGAGAAAACATTGTTTTTCTACCCTTAGCAATCATTTAGTATTTTTCTATTTTTTTGAACACAGAACAAAACAGGATGGCTGGCATCTAACATGTTGCTAGGGGTCGGCAGCATTTTTTGTCATGGGACCCTTTTTATACATGAAGCCAAAGAACTATTACCTACCAATTTTTTCCAAGTATTATATATTCCTTAATATAAAAATTGCAGCAATTATTTAAATGGCAGTACCTTGGCTGCCACCAAAGATCACCCAGTAAAATGTATACTTTAGTAAAGCTGCACTCTATAATTGCCAGAATACAGCAACCGTTATAGACTAGATGAAACTAGTTGCACTGTCCCTTTCAAAGTCAACCCTAAAAGATTGTGAGTGATTGAACCACCATAAATACATTAATGAAAGTGCATAAATACTGTATGTGAAAGTGCAATGTTGTCCGTCCAATAATTATACCTGCTCTACCTTATATATGATGCTTGAGTGATCACGTCCATCCTTACATACAGCTGCCTGGTGACCTTGTTGCATGGTTTTATCCACACATTTATCAGCATTAGGAGGGTCAAACTATTTAGTAAGGAGGTGGTGTGTATTTTTGGTATTGGAGTACTGAAGTCTACACTGTCTGCACAGTGGATTGATAGCACTTAATGTACACTCAACACATTGATTATGATTGAATTTTTTTTGCAGTTAACAAGTTTCCTGCATTTTTTATACCACTGCATTTTTTTTTATATTTAATCTTTATTATCACAAAGATATTGCTATTGTTTAAACGCTGGCCGACCAGCTGCCATTATTATACTGCGGCAGGTGGGTACATTCCTGCGAGCCGTCGTAGCTGTACGGCGGCCCTTTAAGCAGGGATAGCAGGTGCGCATGCACACCCACTGCACTGCGGGAGAACCAATGCACATGGCCGGCGGTTGAAATGACCACCGGCGGTCATGTGTGACCGTGGGCACGAGAGCCAGAACAGGGATGTATAAACACACAAATCCCTGTTCTGTGAGCAGAGGAGAGGCAGATCCTGTGTTCCTACTTGCTAGGAACAATGATCTGTCTTCTCCTCTACTCAGTTCCTTCCCCCTACAGTTAGAACACACACTGAGGGAACACATTTAACCCCTTGATCACCCCCTAGTGTTCTCCCCTTCCCTGCCAGTGACATTTACACAGTAACCAGTGCATTTTATAGCACTGATTGCTGTTCCCAACGTTCCCAAAAATGTGTAAAAAATGTTCGATCTGTCCACTGCAATGTTGCAGTCCTGATAAAGATCGCAGATCACTGCCATTACTAGTAAAAAACAAAAAATGCCATAAATCTTTCCCATAGTTTGTAGACGCTATAACTTTTGCGCAAACCAATCAATATATTCTCATTGAGAGTTGTATTACCAAAAATATGTAGAAGAATATATATTGACAAAAACTGATGAAGAAATTATATTTTATTTAAATATTTTTGAGACTATTTATTATAGCAAAAAGTAAAAAATATTCCTTTTTTCTTTTCAAAATTTACGCTCTTTCTTTGTTTATAGCGCAAAAAATAAAAACCGCAGAGGTGATCAAATACCACCAAAAGAAAGCTCTATCTGTTGGAAAAAAAAAGACTTCAATATTGTTTGGGTACAGTATTGCATGATCGCGAAAATTGTCAGTTAAAGCGACGCAGTGCTGTATCGCAAAAAGGGCACAGTCCGGGGCTGAAGTGGTTAAAGAGATAGTGCAGTTGTTTTTTGGTAAAATGATATGTGGACTTTATAGTGGCTGCACTTTCTTTCTGTTTCATGTTTTTTGATATATATCGATTATTTTATGTCACATGGAATGTATAAAAGGTGGATCAATTATTGTGCAGTTTCACATGCTTTTGCACTTTGATTAATGTCTTTATTGTGGTTAAATAATTCACAATCTTTTTTATTTGACTTTTAGGACAGTGTAACTATTCTCTAGCCTAGTAAATAGACCTGCAGCCATATGCATAAGTGTACTACAATCTGGAACTACATGCCACATTACATGTTGGAAAGGAACACAAATTTTAGTACATTACAGGGATAAACAATTGTTTTTATTATAGAGCCACCATGACATTATACTCTTAGGCCTCGTACACACGACAGAGTTTCTCGGCAAAAAACAGCAAGAAACTTGCTGGGGTTTTTTTTTGCCGAGGAAACCGGTCGTGTGTACACTTTTCTAAAAGGAAACCGTCGAGGATCTCGTCGGGCCAAAAATAAAGCATGTCTTCTTTTTCCTCTACGGGAATGGGAAAAATTGGCTCGCCGAGATCCTCTGCGGCTTCACAAGGAACTCGACGAGCAAAACGATGTGTTTCACCCGTCGAGTTCCTCGGACGTGTGTACAAGGCTTTATAGTATACTGAATGTTTGAATTCTCTGGTTAAGCCCTGGGAATAGAGCTCCAAGCTAGCCTGCAAGAGGACTAAGAAGCCTGCAGGGAAAACATTTCAGTACTGTTGGACTATCTTCCTTCAAAACATTTTTAGGAAATGATTTGATAAAACAGAAACCTGGAGCTTTTTGATTACCGTAACTATGCACTAGGAGTGTGTAAAGACTGTAATGTGATAAACCAGATCAGGGATTTAATTTCACGCCTATAAAAAATGTGCTGTAAATGTAAATAATACTGTATATATATATATATATATATATATATATATATATATATATATATATATATATATGGCAGAATCAAGGCCACTCTCATGCCAACAAGTGCTAGTATTCAAGGGAGTTATGATGGCTATTATTATAACGTCATATCCAAGTTAAAGTTTTAAGCTGAAGATAACTACAGTATGTGTAGCATGTAGAATTGATGAACAAATGTGAATAAGATCATTTGTTGGAGTTCTCAGTGGGAATGAATGGTAAATCATTAAAACAAACTATCTAAATGCTTAACCTCTTCACTGCTGGGCCCTGCCTTATAAGGCACAAAACCTGCAGTATCTAATCAAATTAGATGGTTCTACTAAATATATGTCCTGTGAAAGCGGCGCAAATGTTCAACAAAACAATAATTTTAAAAATCCACTAAAATTATTATTAACAAATAAAAACAAAACTTACTTCTTACTAAAGCTAATTTTAGAGTTAAGAAATACTAAATATTTATAAATATTAAACTGTGAAAATAAGGCCCCTTTCACACTAAGGGTTTTTTTTCAGGCGGTTTAGGGCTAAAAAAAAGTGCATAATTACCACCTAAAAAACTCCTGCACTGCATTCTCAATGTGAAAGCCCAAGGGCTTTCACACTGAGGCGATGCGCTAGCGGGAGAGAAAAAAATGCAAATGAGCTTTTTCCGACGATCCACGAACGTACGCGCGGCCGTCGCATTCTCTTATGTCGTCTCTAGTCGGCTTTTTCCGGCGTATAGTTAAAGCTGCTATTTTGCGGCGTATAGATAGAATTGCCATGTTAAGTATGGCCGTTGTTCCCGCGTCAAAATTTGAATTTTTTTTTTGCGTAAGTCGTCAGTGAATAGGGATGGACGTAAGTCACGTCTAAGTTCAAAAAATTATGTAGTTGCAACGTCATTTTGCGCAAAGCACAACGGGAAATTTCGAAACGGAGCATGCGCAGTTCAATCGGCGCGGGGACGCGCTTCATTTAAATGAATCTGGGCCCCTAATCGCCGATTTGAATTCCGCCACCAGAAATACACTACGCCGCCGTAACTTACGGCGCAAAATCTTCCTGGATTCGACTTAAAGCCAGGTAAGATACGGCGCCTATCTAAATGTATGTGAATCTGGCCCTTTATGTTCATTCGTGTGTTGTGGCGAACTTGCTTCTGATTCAAAATGAATAAGCTGCCTTAGCACAATGAACGTTAACACATGAAATTAAGAACAGTAAGAGACACTGTCATGTTGCCCTTTCAGCCCCCTCTTGACTCATTATCTTTTGAGCAATTTTGATACTGCTCCTTTCTGTCGCAGATGCCATCAACATTTCTGATGTTGGATGCTGTCAGAGCCTAGAGGGAGCAAAGACATCACTCCTTCCTTCATTTGACTCGATCCTTGTGACTGGTCATTTAACCCACTGTCACATGCCATCCTATAAACTCTGGGTATTGAGCTAGCTACAGAACAGATATCACCACAACTTAAAAACAAAATCCTTATTGGACATTCAATAGGGCCAAATGCAGTTAGAACTTAGTTCCGTTCTGATCTGTGCTGTGGTACCTGAGTTAGTGTGGTCATCAGCACCCCCTCTGCCCATTGCTATTCAACTATGCTGCTCAGAATAGGATGAACATGTTACTCAGCACAGCAGGGAGAAGGTGTTAGCTTGGATCACAGCACAAGCACTTGCAATAGTAAAGAATCAGTCAACACTGCCAGGGCCTTGTGATCTATCTGCCAGCTGCTAGTAAACATCCACTTTATAGTACGGTGTGTGCTGACAGGCAGCACAAACAGAATATTTTTTTTTTATTATTTCTCAACCACAGCACATATCATGGGTATTCAAAAAGGATTTGTATGTTATGTTGACACCGTCACTTTGCACTGAATGGGCAAAACAGCATCTCTAATATGCTTGCTGTGATGGAAAGCACATACCATCGTACTATTTTTTCAAGTGGATCTAAACTTTACATAAGAGCATCTCTGATGTGCTTGCTGTGATGGAAGGCACATACCATCTCATTATTTTTTTCAAGTGGACCTAAACTTTACATTTAGGCCCACTTTAGGTTTAACTCTCTATAAGCAATCATTGAGGAGGAAAAAATAAGATAATGGTAAATGCAGGAAAGATTCTTAGCTGTAAAGTAATACAATCAATAATAAAATATGTACTAAAATTAAAAGGAAAACATTTTCTACTAATACCCATAGGAAAAGCTTTTGGTGAATGGTGAAACCCCTACATGTAGCTAATATTGTCAGCCAGCTGCATATAATTCTTTCTAATAGAAGGCTTATCTTCATGCAGGAATGGACTTCTAATTAGAAACGGACTTAAAGTTTTGTCAAAAAAATAAAATGATCCTTTCATTACTCAGTAATTTCATAGGGTTGACCTTATACAGGTTATCGTTTCACAAAGAAAACCATGAAGTTTGTAGCTCTAGGGTGCTGTCAGATGTCTGGAAAAAAAACAGAGGTGTTTACTGATCAAGACTAATTATCTTCCACTCCAACTGTTTCACTTATTGCAGCAGTTTGGTCTGTGTTATTTTATCCAAGGGAAATAACTTGAATGGCACAAGCTGCTTAAAGCTAGGGCAAAATATGAACCATAAACTGATCAGATGAAAGAGACGCATATCGTATTTTCCACTTTAACAATACCCATGAAAGGTGTAAAAACTTGCATTAACATCAATTGAATACATATGATGATTGAAGTGGCAATGGGGGCACACCCACACCCAGGTACCTACAGTGTGCATTCTTTGACTTTTCCCAAGTCAATATTGCTCTCAGTGCATTCTATAAAGGAATGCAGGCACCCTGAATTGCATTGTGGGATCACATGGGGTCTTGCCAACATAGCTACATAGTACAGATGCCATTCACCTACATGATGTGTTGTGGTGCTCTGCACTGCTAAAAAAGGGTGATTTGTAGGTTTTGATCTGGACGCAATGCATATTAACCCATATTAGTACATGTGCATTAATACACTACAATGAAGTGTAATGAAGTGTAAATTAACCCTTACTGATATTTAAGTAATACATAGCTGGCAACGTGCATTTTTTTACACATATTTCCATGGAATTCTGCTTTAATATAATAGTTAGGGATGGGCCCGATGTTCGAGTCACCGAATAGCCGAATAGCCGAATAGCGAACATTATTCAGTGTTCACGGCAAATTCAAAAGCCGCGGAACACTGTTTAAAAGTCTAAGGGAGATTAACATGAAAATCAAAAGTGCTAATTCTAAAGTCTTAGGCCCCGTACACACGACCGAGTTTCTCGGCAGAATTCAGCCAGAAACTCGATCGGAGCTGGATTCTGCCGAGAAACTCGGTCGTGTGTACAGTTTTCACAGAGGAAGCCGACGAGTTGGAAAGTTGGCCCGCCGAGATCCTCGGTGGCTTCAACACAGAACTCGACGAGGAACTCGATGTGTTTGGCACGTCGAGTTCCTCGGACGTGTGTACGGGGCCTCATATGTATGGTATTGTCATAAAAAGTGTTTGGGGACCTGGGTCCTGCACCAGGGGACATGTATCATGGCAGAAAAAAAGTTTTAAAAACTGCAGTTTTTTTCAGGAGCAGTGATTTTAACTGGTTGCCGACCACCTCCTGCAGATATACGTCGGCAGATTTTGGGGAGGACCCTACGCCATTTTTTTTAATGGGCGCATCCCTGAAGGGCCTGGTAATGGACTGGGTGGGGAACCCATGCCGTTTTTTTCAATGAGTTTTAGCTGTATTGCTGAGGCCTGACTATATATTACAGCCGCGATCAGTTTTAAATGACTTTTTGTCCTTTACAAATGTCATTTTGCTGTGGGACTGTTCTAAACACAGGGAAAATGTGCCAATTTACAGGCATATTATAGACACCCCCCAGGCACGAAATTTAAAGGAATATTTCATTTTTATTGTTTCACTTTAAGCATTATTAAAATCACTGCTCCCGAAAAAACTTTAGTTTTTAAAACTTGTTTTTGCATTGATACATGTCCCCTGGGGCAGGACCCAGATCCCTAAACACTTTTTATGACAATAACATGCATATAAGCCTTAAAAATTAGCACTTTTGATTTTTCATGTTCGTGTCTCATAGACTTTAACAGGGTTCAAAAAAATGTTTGCGTGTTCGCAAGTTCTGGTGCGAACCGAACTGGGCGGTGTTTGGCTCATCCTTAGTAATAATATTCTAATCAATAATTTAAACATTTACCATAAGTTGGTAACCAAGAGTTCCCCTGCTTGAAAAAGAGGAAGAGTATTAGTGATAGCTTTTCACACCACTATTAACAATGTAAACTCTTTTACCTTTATTAGGTAAGATTGCTCATTAATTCATAAAGCCAAAAGCAAATGATTGGACTGCAATTCAATACTTAAGCATAAGAAACTGACCAATAGTCAATGTCAGACTTGGTGATGCTAGCATCATAGGGCCAGATTCACAAAAGAGATATGACGGCGTATCTCCTGATACGCCGTCGTATCTCTGTTTTAGGGCCGTTCTAACTATGCGACTGATTCATAGAATCAGTTACGCATAGCTAGCCTTTAAGATCCGACAGGTGTAATTGAATTACACTGTCGGATCCTAGGATGCAATACTTCGGCCGCCGCTGGGGGGAGTTTACGTCGTAAACCAGCGTCGGGTATGCAAATTAGCAGTTACGGCGATCCACAAAGGTTTTTCCCGTTGTTACGTCGTCGCAAGTTTTAGATTCCCGTCGCAAAGATAGGGCTGCTATTAACATGGTGTAAAATTACTCCACCATGTTAAAGTATGCCCGTCTTTCCCGCGTCGCTTTTGAATTTTTTTGTTTTCCCGGCGTAAGTACGTTACGCACGTCGCGATTCTCAACACATCGGCGCGTCGTAATTTCACGCAAAGCACGTCGGGAAACTTGCGACCGGAGCATGCGCAGTACGTCCGGCGCGGGAGCGCGCCTAATTTAAATGGTACC
This sequence comes from Rana temporaria, assembly GCF_905171775.1. NCBI lineage: Eukaryota > Metazoa > Chordata > Amphibia > Anura > Ranidae > Rana > Rana temporaria. The sequence goes on from NC_053490.1 coordinate 195,821,217, forward strand.
CGCCCCATTTGAATTGGGCCGCCTTGCGCCGGACGTGTTTACGATACAACGCTGCAAGTTTCCAGGTAAGTGCTTTGTGGATCGGGCACTTAGACTGAAAACTTGCGGCGGTGTAACGTAAACGGGTTACGTTACGCTGCGCCGCAGGTACGAGAATCTGGCCCTTAGAAACCAGCAATATCTTGAAGTTCTAGAATTTACAGAGAATGGTGCAAATATCATTCAGTGAGTGTTGTGGGCAGAGCACTTTGTTAATGACAAAGGTCATAGGCATATTTCTAGAGGAAACATCTTTAGGATCTCTAGACTTATTCAAACTAACAAGTCCATTACTCCTCAAATGTTTAATCTTTACAGCTGTGGTGTGAAGAAGGAAATTAAATGGTTAAACTTTGAGCCCTGGTTCACACTGGGTACGATTTGGAACGATTTGAGATGCGATTTGACATGTCAAATCGCATCTCAAATCGGCGGGAATTGTCGGCAATGGCACTGTCCTAATCAGTGCGACGCCGCATCTGCGATTTCAAAAAGTAGTTCCTGTACTACTTTTTGCGATTTCAGGACGCGATTTACATTAAATTGCGGCCGAAATCGAGGCAAAATCGCGGCAAAATCGCAGCCGCGAAATCGCGGTAAAATCGCGCATTTTACCGCGATTTTGAATTCGCAGCAGTGTGAACCTAGGCTTAAGAGGGCGTCACACAGCAGAAAAACTCAATTTCAGTTGCTGTCAAAGAGCAATTTTAGGCAACATTTATATAACATTGCAGTCTTATACCTTTCAGGAATTATGTGATTTATGATTATTTACTTGTACACTCTTCCTGTCAGAGCAGGAGTGTCAGGCCTCGTACACACGACAGAGTTTCTCGGCAGAATTCACCGAGAAACTCGGTCAAAACCCGGATTCTGCCGAGAAACTCTGTCGTCTGTACAGTTTTGGCTCGATGGAGCCGCCGAGGAGCTCGACGAGGAAATAGAGAACATGTTCTCTATTTTCTCGTTGGCCGCGTTGTTCTATAGGAGAAGGCGGCCCGCCGAGGTCCTCGGCGGCTTCATCCCAAAACGAGACGAGGAACTCGACGTGCCAAGCACGTCGAGTTCCTCTGTCGTGTGTACGGGGCCTCAGACTATAAAAGCATTTTATCTCCTACCCAGCTAAAAAAAAATATGGTATTTGATAAAGATGCCAGCAGAACTACATTGGGAAAAATAAAGGATTTGATAACTAAACAGTTTTCCTCTTTTTCAGCAACCCAGAGGGTGTTTAAGTAATCAACCTTTAAAGTGGTAGTATACTCTGTACTACCACTTTCACTTACAGGTAAGCCTAAAATAAGGCTTACCTGTAAGTATAAAGAATATCTCCTAAACCTGTACGGTTTAGGAGATATTCCCCTCGCAATGCGCCGCTGACTGCAGCAAGGCATGCGCAGCGGGCATCTTCGGCTAAAGGCCCGGCAGCTGCCGGACGCAGAAGTCTCCCGCACGCATGCGCGGGAGAGACGTCATCGCCGCTCCAGCTAATCACAGCGTTGGAGCGGCGATACCCGGAAGACACGCCGAGGAAAGATGACATCTCCCTTGGCGTGGACCAGGTAAGTCAGCGAGTCAGCTCTACACGGCGCCTGTGCAGTCAGCTCTACACGGCTCCTAGTCATTGTGCAGGCGCTGTGTAGAGCTAACTCGCAGCTCTACATGTTCGGCTACTTTCGGAAACTCCGTTGAGGTTTGTGACTGCGCAGTACAGGGGGGGTCCTTATCCACCGGGGGGGCCTTCTTTGGCAGAACACTGTCCACCACTTCCAGGAAGTCAGTGCTTGTGGGCTTCACAATGCCCACAAGCAAAATTGAAACTTTCTAGAGCTGATTTTAAAAGTTCATCTTTTGCCCAAAAACAGACAGGGGAGGTTTGAAGTCACCAAACACGTGAGTACTAATTTGTGATCTAAAAATACATTGAATGCAACCAAAAAAAAAAAAACGATTTGCTGTGGAACCCCCGCTTTAATTCGTTCGGATTTTAGGACGAATGCAATTTCCAATGAAAAACGCAATACATAAAACGAATTTCGGCAGTAACTAAATACATTTATTTTTCGGACGAAAATCCGAAACAAAATATTTCAGTGTGCTCATGTCTATTAAAGACTGTTAGGCCCCGTACACACGTCCGAGGAACTCGACGGGCAAAACTCATCGTTTTGCTCGTCGAGTTCTGTGTGAAGCCGCCGAGGATCTGAACAATGAGGAAATAGAGAACATGTTCTCTTTTTGGCTCGACGAGGAACTCGTCGGCTTCCTCGGCCGAAAGTGTACACACCGCCGGGTTTCTCGGCAGAATTCAGCTCCGATCGAGTTTCTGGCTGAATTCTGCCGAGAAACTCGGTCGTGTGTACGGGGCCTCAGAGTCTTTAAAGGCTGTACAGGGATGTATTCTTGCAGGACTTACATGTTCATTAATAATTGGTTCAATTTAATCTGAATTCACTCTTATCCACTTCAGTGAGATTTCCACCAGCCAGATAAAGGATAATAGGATTGTGTTCACTGGAATCTATGCAGTGCAACTTCCCCTTTCTCTCTGCTTCTTCATCACCAATTATATTCAAACCTCAGTAGAAGATTTGGATGTTATTGGTGTCTGTGTAAAACTTCTTAGTACTGGCATATTGTTTTTTAATCCAGCTTTCTGAGGGGTATAACAGGTATTATGCCGCATACACACCATCACTTTATGTGATGAAAAAAAAACAAAATTTTCTGTGAAGTAAAAAACTACGTTTTTGAAACTTCAATTTTCAAAGACGAAGTTGCCTACACACCATCGTTTTTCTCACAATGTTCTAGCAAAGCGAGGTTACGTTCACCACGTTTTTCCATTGAAGCTCGCTTCATAACTAGCTTCTGGGCATGCGCGGGTGTAAAAACGTCTTTTTAAACTACGTTTTTTGCTACACACGGTCAATTTCTGTGAAGTAAAAAACGACGTTTTGAAAAACGACACATAAAATTGAAGCATGCTTCAATTTTTTTTGGTCGTTTTTTACAAGACATAAAACGACGTTTTCCCCCACACACGGTCAATTAAAGTGACGTTTTTAAAAACGTTGTTTTTTTTCATCACATAAAGTGATGGTGTGTACGGGGCATTATGGTGTAATACAGAAATGCCTTGAGAACAAAACTGTGTTGGACAGGCAATATATGCTCTAAAATTTTGACTGGAGCTTATATTTAGGAGCAAAAAACTGAGGGTCAGTCCACACCAAAACACAATGCATTCCATGTGCGTTCCTGCAGCAAAGTTAAAACACACTGCCTGTACAATCTGCTGTAAGTGCCAATACATTGTTATTGATACCCCAAATGCAGAGTGCACCGCGTTTGCAGGCACCCGATCGCATAGTTTTACTTTCAAAGTATTTTATTTTATATAGAAGAAACAAAAAGCCAGACCTTCCAAAGCTCAGAAAGCAAAAGACATGCAAACCATAATCCAAAAAGGCCCGGGTAAAAGGCCTAACAACCTAGACAAAAAGGTCGATCGCATAGTTTTGCAGTAACATGCAATTTGATGCGTCACATTTTTCGAAAGTAGTGCGTGCACTACTTTTTGTGTCGTCCAGTACATTTTGCAGCCCAGTAAAATTAATGGGCTGCCAAATTGCACTGCAGGGGAACACACAGTAAAGTGTGATTCTAGTGTGAAACAGTCCTAAGGCTTCAATGAGCATTACCAATATAATCTTGAAAAATTTCCCAAATGTTCAAACATTTCCCAATAAATCTGTAGGTATCAAAGACTATGATCCAATTTAACCTCCACTGCTATTGATATATACAGATGTCTAAAAGGCTGTGCCTTCTTCACTCCCCCCCCCCCCCCCCAAAAAAAGAGCTACATTGTGACATTAACAGGATTTAGTAAACAGTGAAATGCTCATTAAAAAGCACATTTCTCTTCCACGTACATAGGAAAACACACATGATCATCGTTAAGTAGACAGTTTAACCATCAGTAAATATTTAGATTGGAAGGATTGTTGGGAAATGTCCACAGTTTACTGAAGATTGTTTCACTTTCCTACATGCATGCATGGTAGAGGGGTTCTATATTAGGCTTTCAGGTTAACTGCTTATTGTTCAGACTGCTTTGGTTAGAACAATAATTCTGATGGAGCTCATTTATCAAAACCATCTTAGAAGAATGCTGAAATTGTAGCCTACAGCAACAATAAGATTAGTGTCATGCTTTTTAACTTTTGTTACAAAATAAAAGTATATTCTTTTAGGGAAAGTGAGACATTTGGTTGGTTGCTGTGGGTAACCCTTTTAGTTTTGCTCTGATTTTCTTGGCTCAGTTTCTTTTCTATATATCAGCCCCATAATGTCACCCAGGCCGCGCTATTTCTAGACCATCTATCTGTTCCGTGAGTTCTAAATACTATTTTTATAGATAAATAATTCTACAACTATGACCTAATTACTTATTCCAGATACTCTACATATGGAAGAATACTATCCTGGATACTGAGGGCCGGATTCAGGTAGGAGATACGACGGCGTATCTCCAGATACGCCGTCGTATCTCTGAGTTGCGGCGTCGTATCTATGCGCCTGATTCATAGAATCAGTTACGCATAGATTTCCCTAAGATCCGACTTACGTGTCTTACACAGTCGTATCTTAGGCTGCATATTTATGCTGGCCGCTAGGTGGCGCTTATGTCGATTTCCGTGAGGAATATGCTAATTAGGTAGATACGCCGATTCACGAACGTACGTACGCACGGCGCTATTTTGTTACGTCGTTTACGTTAGGCTTTTTTGGCGTAAGGTTGCTCTTATGAGGCGTACGCAATGTTAAGTATGGACGTCGTTCCCGCATCGAATTTTGAAATTTTTACATCGTTTGCGTAAGTCGTTCGCGAATAGGGCTGTACGTAAGTTACGTACAGAACAATGCGCCGTTCGTAAAAAACGTCAAATACGTGGGGTCACACTAAATTTTAATAAAACACGCCCACATCATCCAAATTTGAATTAGGCGGGCTTACGCCGGAGCACATACGTTACGCCGCCGTAACTTAGGGCGCAAGTTCTTTCTGAATACGGAACTTGCGTCCTAATTTACGGCGGCGTAACGTATCGGAGATACGTTATGCCCACACAATATTACGCAGGGATACCTGAATCTAGCCCTATATGTACTGTATGTTTCCAGGGGATAAAAAAAAAAATGTGTTTGAATTCCCATCTTTGAAGCCAAAGAAATCATCGATATGTAACAATATGTGACATAGAGTTCAAAAATTAATTCAAAAACACAATAGTGATCTGCAAAAAGTAAATTACCTCTTATATCACAGCTTGAGATAACATCTTGTCACTTGTCATTGCTGTGGAAATCATAGGCACCACTTTTCAATCGGTATTTAGATAATTATGCTGAGCTAATAGCAAATGTCAAGCAGTAAACATACATATGTTCTGTAGAATTAATTGCTAGTTCAATGCAAAGATATCTATTCATGTTGTGAGAGTATTTTGTGTCTCAAGCTTGTTAGAAGTTACTGTTTAGCCTTGGCAGGAAAGATAACAGATTAATCATTTGCTTCTTTATGCTATTGAAGGAGCACCCCTTTTGTTTTACAAGCCATCACATCCTTCCTATAGACCAGGGGTCTCCAAACTGCGGCCGGAGGGCCAGATGTGGCCCTTTGCTAGCCTTTATGTGGCCCTCAGGGCTTTATTCCTCCCACTGATATGAGGCACTATTCTTCCCACTGACTCCAACAAGGGGGCACTTTTTCTTCCACTGATACCAATGATGAGATACAATTACTCCTAATAGGGTCCTAGCAAACTATGAGGCCATATTTATTCTCACCGATGCTGGGCCCGGGGCATTTTCTTCCCCGCTAGCCACAATCCGGCCCTCCTAAAGGCTGAAGAACAATAAACTGGCCCTTTGTTTGAAAAGTTTGGAGACCCCTGCTATAGACCCATGGGTTACCAAATTTTAACATCAAAGTTAAAGTGTAAGATTGTCTTTAAGAGGCATACATCATTTTTAAAGTGCATGTATAGCCAACACTTTTCTTTAACTTTGAATATAATAGGGAAAGGGAAATACCCCGTTTTCATTTATGTTTTGCTGCCTGTGCCCCTTTGGGGAGATTTACCTTCACTTCCTGTTCCAGAGACACAACAGAAAGTAAGAGAAAATCTCTACAAAATGTACCCTCTTAGATGGCTGTCAATGGAATATGTGTCCTTTTTGCAAGATTTCCCCTTTACTTTAGCTTTGGTGACAGCCATTGTGGACCTATCAGTTTCTTTGAGGCCTCGTACACACGACCGAACATGTCCGCTGACCAGTTTCAGCAGACATGTTCGGTCGTGTGTAGGGCCGAGCGGACAATTTTCCGCCCGACCGGACAGGTTTCCAGGGGACAAATGTTTCTTAGCAAGCTAAGAAACATGTCCGCTGGAAGCCTGTCCGCCGGACATGTCCGATGGTCAGTACGACTCATCGGACATGTCCGCTGGGCCGAGAACCCCGTGCATCGCGTCAAAGTGATTTGACGCATGCGTGGAAGCATTAAACTTCCGGGTTTGCGCACGTCGCCGCGTCATTGTCGCTGTCACGTCGCCGCGTCGTCACCGCGTATTATGTCCGCGCGGAATTTGGTCTGATGGTGTGTACAGCCATCAGATCAAATTCTCCCAGCGGACATGTCCAATGAAAACGGTCCGGCGGACCGTATTCATCGGACAGTCCCGTCGTCTGTACGAGGCCTCACAGTCACAACAAACACCAGTAGATCTACCTAGCTGAGGCATAGACAGAAAAGAACATAGGGCCAGATTCACAAAGAACTGCGGCGGCGTAACGTATCGTAGATACGTTACACCGCCGCAAGTTTTCATCGCAAGTGCCTGATTCACCAAGCACTTGCGTGAAAACTTATGCCGGCGGCCTCCGGCATAAGCCCGCGTAATTCAAAGGGGCGTGTGCCATTTAAATTAGGCGCGCTCCTGCTCCGGACCTACTGCGCATGCTCTGTTTTGAAATTCCTGCCGTGCTTTGCGCGAAGTGACGTCATTTTTTCAAACGGCGACGTGCGTAGCGTACTTTCGTATTCCCGGACGTCTTACGCAAGAAGAAAAAATGTTTAAATTTAGACGCGGGAACGACGACCATACTTTATACAGCACATACGTGTGCTGTGTAAAGTTAGGGCAGGTCAAACAATGACTAAAATTGCGACGGGAAACTAGACTAGCGACGACATAGAGAACGCGAAAACCGTTGTGGATCGCCGTAAATACTCATTTGCATACCCGACGCTGGAATACGACGCAAACTCCACCCAGCGGCGGCCGCGGTATTGCATCCTAAGATCCGACAGTGTAAAACAATTACACCTGTCGGATCTAAGGGCTATCTATGCGTAACTGATTCTATGAATCAGTCGCATAGATACTCTGAGAGATACGACGGAGTATCTGAGATACTCCGTCGTATCTCGGCTGTGAATCTGGCCCATAGTTACAACCCCTCATCACTCACTCTAAAACACCAAAACATTGACTTGGTTATGCATACACTTTAAAATGGACCTTTCACCTCAGTTTAAAGGTCTGCTTATTAAAGTTGCCCCCTCCCTAAAATAACCTCTGGAGGAGAAATTTTAGATAATCCTTATCTAAAAATCTTATCTAACTTACAGCTGCAGTGCCTAGGGGGGGTGACCTTGCTTCCGGTCTGATATCAGAGAAGGTTGAGAAGTCTAATTGAGGAGATGAGCCTGCACTTTTCTGCGGTGTCTTCCAAAGTGATTTAAGCCCTGTACACACGATCTGATATCTGATGGAATCTAATCCGATGGATTTTTTCGTCAGATATCCGATGAAGCTGACTTTCATCAGTCTTGCCTACACACCATCGGTCAAAAATCCGACCGTGTCCAAACGCAGTGATGTAAAACACTACAACATGCTGAGAGAAATGAAGTTCAATGCTTCCGAGCATGCGTCGACTTGATTCTGAGCATGCGTGGATTTTTGACCGCTGGACTTCCATACATACGATTGTTTTTTTCTATAATTTTTTTATCCATAGGAAAAATTTAAAACATTTTCTATTTTTTTTCACAGATGGAAAACAAACCCATGGGGCCCACACACGATCAGTTTGACCGATGAAAACAGTCCATCGGTCTGCTTTCATCGGACAAAGCAATCGTGTGTACAGGGCCTAAGGCTACTGTGAATTCCTATGGATCTTATTGGCTGGAGATTGATGTCACCACCTGCACTATGGAAGTCAGACAAAGGTGAGTATATTACCTAATATATCTTCCCCCCACAGATACTTCTATGTAGCATTTTGGGGGGGTATAAGGGGACTTCTTTAGGTGGATGTTACTCCTTAAGTAATAAAGAAAAAAATATCAACTTTATTATGATTTCTATAGCAAACAAGGTGGTATCAAAAAGTTTTGAGACTTGTTCCATTTACAAGAAAGTATTTATCTACGTGTACACACTATGACATTCAAAATAGTCCTCTTGCACAGCAATACAGCGCTCCCAGTGTTTCTGCCACTTCTCAAATGTGACTTGGAAGTCTTCTTTTCTAAGTGTATCAAACACCTTCTGCAATTCATGCTGGATCTCAAAATGACGACCATTGAGCTGGATCCTCATATAAGGGAAGAGGGTTAAGTGCACAGGAGCCAAATCTGGATAGTGGGTGGGTGCAGAAGTGAGATTATGTTGTTTCTGCTTGTTCTAACTTGCTGTTCATGATGAAATAGCAGATATGGTAACGCACATGGTCAGAATAGCACCAGTTGCGCAGCTCCGGATGTACTGTACACTGAACAATGTCTTTTGGCACACTGGGTTATGAAGGTAGATGCTCCCTGTGACTGTACGTGCAGCCATGTGTTGGCTTGTTACAAAACGATTTGATACCACCTTGTATTTTGTGCTGTAATGGGTCACATTTATCGGCTAAATAAAAAAAAAACTTTAAAAAAGTGCTTGTTGTTGAATGGTTTTAGAAAAAAACATTTCTCAACTAGGGTTACACTAACTCAACCCACTTACACTAACCACCAATGCACTATAAACTACCAGACTGTTTCTTATAACTTTAACTTACTGTTTAATCCTACAGTATATAGTTGAGATTGAGGTACTGGGTATTGCAGCTGAGGCCTCTTTTGGGGATCTCACACTACTTTTTTTGTTTGTTTTTTTCTTTTTATATTATAAAAAATTTAACTACAGAAGCAAGAACATGCAAAGGTAGGCATGAATGCCAAAAAAGGGTTAAAAATAGTTAATAACTATGGTAGAAAAAACTTGCTGTGTGTCCATTATAACGTATGCCTCGTACACACATGGCCTAAATGGCCATGGCCACATGGCCTCCGATGGCCTAAAATCCGATGGAATTTTTCATCGGAATTCCGTTCAAGCTGTCTTGCATACACACTGTGAGGCCCCGTACACACGACCGAGTTTCTCGGCAGAATTCAGCCAGAAACTCGATCGGAGCCGTATTCTGCCGAGAAACCCGGTCATGTGTACAGTTTTGGCTGAGGAAACCAACGAGGATCTCGTCGGGCCAAATAGAGAACATGTTCTCTATTTCCTCGTTAGTCAATGAGGAAACTTGGCTCACCGAGATCCTCGGCGGCTTCACAAGGAACTCGACGAGCAAAACTATGTGTTTTGCCCGTCGAGTTTCTCGGACGTGTGTACGGGGCCTCAGACCAATTTCCGACCGTCCAAAACCCGGAGACGTAAAACACTACGAGGAGCCGAGAAAAATGAAGTTCAATGCTTTCGAACATTCGTCGACTTGATTCTGAGCATGCGTGGGTTTTTTCTCCGTCGGAGTTGAACACAGATGATAGGAATTTCCTATAGTTTTTTTTACATCGGAAAAAAATAAAACATGTTTTATTTCTAAACACCGAAGGAAAAAAGTCAGATGGGGCACACACATGATCGGAATTTCCGATGAAAAAAGGCCATCTGGCTTTTTTCATCGGAAATTCCGATCGTGTGTTTAAGGTATGCTTGCTCTGAACTGTAGACATCCAACATGAAATTTAAAAAAGTTTCACCAATTCCCATGGTTTTAAATATGCTACTGCAGAAAAAACAAGCAGTCCTCCCTATCTGCTGTGTCATACCAATCTAAAATCAGGATGTATGAATAATGATATCCTTATGATTAGATTTAAACTCAATTCCCACACTTACAGGAGCATGCAGAAGATAAATTAATGGCAGAAGGATTTTAGCGGGCCGGGGCACTGTGGAGGTAAAATAATGCCATGCATAAAATTATAGTTACTAATATGCTGTCAGCATGGGTGAGTAATCAAGTACTAACTACATCATTAGGAAAAAATGTGTATGTGAAGCCAACTTATTTTTACCTTACAGGTAGCATCCAAGAACATTTGTTATACTTCACTTGAAGCTCAGAGCAAGCTGTTCACTGCCAGCACATGCTGAGTGTTATCATTCAGCTACTGTCACAAAACTACAGATTCTCTGTACTGGTTGCAGAATGTTCAGTTTATTGCTCATGATTCATGACATTCTATTTACATACTTATTAGAATTTTATATGAGCTTTGTTCTTTGTAATTATTTATTTGATATTGTATCTACAGAGAATCAACAGCAGACGTATCAATATACAAATCATTTATTAAGGACATAACCTATTCACAAATGCAAAATGGCTGCAACCGGAGGATTGAGAATCCCATTCTAAGAAGCTGCAATTACTTTCAAAGGAAATGTCAACTCTACCTGACCTTTTGCATGTTATGTACATACCTGCTCCAGCTGGGAAAAGTGCATGTACTATGATATGGCTGATGACTGGAGAAACTACAGATATGATTTATTTTTTGGCCAATTACTCCTGAACTGATCCCCCCCCCCCCCCCCATTTAAATGCTAGTGCAGGAAACTCCACCATCAGCCTCAACTAAAATTTAAGTTCATGGGGATAAAGAGAAGTTTATGTAATTCTATCATGTCATAATCCTTAGCAATTGAAGCATAAGATGAAAAAGTGCATACACAGAAATTACTTTCGCTTACATTATCGTCAGTAGATCCAGGGATATAGAAAGCTATATGCACATCTTGATTGTCACATGTACTACCCGCTAAGCTGCCCGACAAGTTCTTTAACACAAATATGTAAGTTTATAAAAAATATCCATATTAAACCGGAGTTCCGCTATTATTTTTTTAAAGTCAGCAGCTACAAATACTTCAGCTGCTGACTTTTAAAATATGGACACTTACCTGTCCAGGGCGCCCACAATGTCCTCACCCAAAGCCAATCTGGCCCTCGGCTCTCGGGTGGAGGCGCCGCCATCTTCGGTAAGGGAATCAGAAAGTGAAGTCTTTGCGGCTTCACAGCCTGGTTCCCTACTATGCATTTGCGAGTCGTGCTGTGCGTCCTGACTGGTCCCTGCTGTCTTCTGGGACCTGTGTGTATCTCATAAGACAGCGCGGGGGGGGGGGGGGGTGCTGTACATGGCGTAGGTCGCTGTGGAATCTGTGGCGACCTATCAACTGAAGTGGCAGCAAATACCTGTATCTGCTCCCTCTCCCACCTGAAAGGTGCCAAATGTGACACCGGAGGGGGGGGGGGGGCGATACGAAAAGCAGAAGTTCCATTTTTGGGTGAAACTCAGCTTTAAGGAGCTCAGGTCTCCCTCTCTCTCTCCAGAAACTTAACTGATGTTTGTTACTTGCTTGGACCAGCAGATGTTTTGCTTGGACTATGAGTTTCTCTCCTGCACTGAAATTGTGTTTTTTGCTCTCTTGCTGAATAAAAGTGACAGGCAATCCTGCTCAGACCTCCTTGATGCATCTGTCATGTGCATAGTCTACCACTGATCCATATACAGTCAGTCTCTCTCTCTCTCTCTCTCTCTCTCTTGTATAACAGCTTCAACTCTTCTGGGAAGGCTGTCCACAATGTTTAGGAGTGGTGTGTGTCTATGGGAATGTTTGACCATTCTTCCAAAAGTGCATTTGTGAGGTCAGGCACTGATGTTGGACGAGAAGGCCTGGCTCACAGTCTCTGCTCTAATTCATCCCAAAGAAGTTCTATCAGGTTGAGATCAGGACTCTGTGCAGGGCATTCCTCTACCCCAAACGCGCTCATCCATGTCTTTATGGAACTTTCTTTGTGCACTTGTCCAAATCATTTGGTGAAGGAGGGATTATGATGTGGGGTTGTTTTTCAATGATTGGGCTTGGCCCCTTAGTTCCAGTGAAGGGAACTCTTAAGGCATCAGCATACCAAGACATTTTGGACAATGTCATGCTCCCAACTTTATTATAATAGTTTGGAGATGGCCCCTTCCTGTTCCAACATGAATCAAGGTCCAAAAAGACATGGATGAGTGAGTTTGGAGTGGAGGAACTTGACTGACCTGCACAGAGTCCTGACCTCAACCCAATAGAGCACCCTTGGCATGAAATAGAGCAGAGACTGCGAGCCAGGCCTTCTCGTCAACATCAGTGCCTGACCTCACAAATGTGCTTCTGGAAGAATGGTCAACCATTCCCATAGACATACTCCTAAACCTTGTGGACAGAAGTCCCAGAAGAGTTGAAACTGTTATACCTGCAATGGGTGGACCAACTCAATGTTGAATCCTACAGACTAAGACTCGGATGCCATTAAAGTTCATGTGCATATAAAGGCATACATATGTAAATATTTTATTCTATCTGTGCGCAAGGTCTCTAATGCTCATCATCTCGGTGATGTCATCATGGAGGAGTGGAAGAGGACTTCAGTGGAAACTTGTGAAGTTCTGGTCAACTCCATGCCCAAGAGGGTTTAGGCAGTGCTGAAAAAAAATGTTGGCCACACAAAATATTGACACTTTGGGCCCAATTTGGACATTTTCACTTAGGAGTGTACTCAATTTTGTTGCCAGCAATTTAGACATTAATGGCTGTGTGTTGATTTATTTTGAGGGGACCGAAAATGTAAGCTGTTATACAATCTGTACACTCACTACTTTACATTGTAGCAAAGTGTAATTTCATCAGTGTTGTCACATGATAAGATAGAATAAAATATTTACAAAAATGTGAAGGGTGTACTCACTTTCGTGAGATACTGTGTGTGTGTGTGTGTGTATATATATATATATATATATATATATATATATATACATATATATATATATATATATATATACTGTAGTGTGAGGGATTAGCTAAGTAGCAGGGTGTGCAGGACCTCCTGGATGGGTCCCAGCACAGTAAAGTAGGCACAGACAGACAACGGGATCTTTGTAAAAACAAAACTGTGGTTTATTTACAAGTCTGTGGTTACAAAGTGCAGGTATCAAAACAGCAAAAATAAAACAAAACAGAAAATAAACCCTTGCCACGTTGGGCATCTAACTGAAAAAGTCCGGAAACCTGACTATCTGGTGTGGAACAGCCTACCACTGCCCAAACACCTGACTGTCACACTGAATAAGAGGCGTTTAGTCCCACAGGCCCAGATTCAGATAAGAGATACGACGGCGTATCTCCTGATACGCCGTCGTATCTCTAAGGCCGGCTGGTCGTATCTATGCGACTGATTCATAGAATCAGTTACGCATAGATATGCCTAAGATCCGACAGGTGTAAGTGACTTACACCGTCGGATCTTAGGCTGCAATTCCAGGCCGGCCGCTAGGTGGCACTTACGTGTCTTTTACGCGTCGAATATGCTAATGAGCTAGCGACATCATTTGGAGCAATGCACGCTGGGAAAAATCGCGGACGGCGCATGCGCTGTTGGATCAGCGCGGGGACGCGCCTGATTTAAATTGTAGACGCCCCCTAGCCGCAGAATTTGAATTCCGCCGGGGGATTTACGATACGCCGCCGCAAGTTTTGAGGTAAGTGCTTTCTGAATACAGCATTAGCCTCAAAAACTTGCGCCGGCGGATCGTAAATCAGATAGATTACGCGGATCTAAAGATCCGCTAATCTATCTGAATCTACCCCACAGACTTTATCTCACCACTCAGATGATGTTGCTCCCCAGTCCTACACAGAAATCTGGTTCCAGGTTGGCGCATTTATTTTTCTTGTTTTTCAAAAGACTGGGTGGAATATATCAACTCTGCAAGGAAATCTGAACTGCAGAAAGATAAGTGTTTGTAAATGAGACAGACTGCTGCTACTGCACAAAGCACAGCATGGTGCACTTCTAACAACATTTCATTATACCATCTTCAGCCTAATGCCTCTCTTCTAATATGCTTACACCTGTTCTACCCTTTCAATAAGTCTGAAAATGTGTACATGTATACGTGTGTATTTCTTGTAAAAAATAAAATAAAAAATCCTTATATATTTCTTTAACCTTTCAGATCCTGCAAGTTTGCCTTAGTTTGTGTCAATCATCTAACAATGGTGTCAAGAGGCATAAATGGTGAGTACAAAGGAACCTAGGCAGAATGAGATAATATTAATATTTTTATTATCCTATCCTATGCCACACTAACATTACTTTCCTATTTTTACCATAGCTTATCCTATACGCACACACCACACTTCCTATTATCTATGCCAGCAGTGAGATGGCCATTTCATTTCACAGTTATCTTTCAATATCCCACCCTTTTCCCTGCCATGCACAGAAGGCATCTTTCACCTATTCAGCTTCACACCTCTCTTCCTCTGCTCTCCTCCTCAATGTTGCACTACCACATACACTCTCCTCTATTCTTACCATGACACTTTGATGACACACGTTACATGAATTGGCTTGCTGTAGTGCCATTTATTATGAATGTCACCCCAAAACACCTCCAAAATACATGTACACTGCAACACAATGCAGTGAGGCACAACACATTGTGTTAAAAGTTCTATTTCAAGTGCATAGCTATGTGTTACAGCCCATTCAATCTGAATGATTGTTTAACATGTCAGCATGCAGAAACATGTGAATGGCCAATCAATGTTACGTTCCCCCTGCAAAGTGTCTACTACTCTTCTACTCTTTCTTTTTGTTGTCATCTTTTACCCTGTGATTTCCTGCACACAGGCTCTACACACAAAGGAAATACAATTTCTGGGCAACCACCACTTACAGCACACATAAAATTAAGTGCACACAAGCACTGAGAAAATGTACCTTCAGTCAGAGTCAACGTAAATGCACCTAAAACACAGACTGCACACACAGTCACTGCCAGGGCCGTTTGAAGACATTTGGGGGCCCCAGGCAAAAAAAAAAAGTGACATTTCAGTTTTTAAGTTGAGAAGCGGGGGGGGTTGGCGACTTACCTCTATCCTCGCACCACGCACACGCCGGCAGATGTTGGTGTCCGCACAGGGGCCCCAGCAGGGAGGGCCCTTGCTGCATCGCTGCGTCCTCCTGCAGTCCGGTCGGCCGTGTAACATTACCGCGCGGAACAGGAGATTCAGTTTGCTGTTCCCGGGGCCGGACTGAAAAAAATGTGTGCACTTCCTGTCAGTCCGGCCGGGAACAGGAACCTGATTCTGCTGTGCCGCGCGGTTATGGTACACGGCCGACCGGACTGCAGGAGGATGCAGCGGTGCGGCAAGGGCCCTCCCTGCTGGGGCCCCTGGCCAGCTCGGGGGCCCCCTGGCCAGCTCGGGGGCCCGAGGCAAATTCTTGCTTTGCCTGTCGGGTTCCGACGGGCCTGGTCACTGCCCACAGAAAGGCCACACATTCTGTAACAGCACACAGACAGACCACACATTCAGTCACAGTCCATACATAGGTTGCATGTTCAGTAACGGCACACAGACAGACTACACTCTCAGTCACCAATCACAGAAAGGCCCCACATTCAGTAAAAGCACACACAGAGATCATACTCTCAGTTACAGTCTACACAGAGGTTGCACATCAGTCGTAGCACACACACAGACCATACGCTCATTCACAGCCCACAGAAAGGCTGTACATTCAGTAACAGCACACAGACAGACCACACACTCAGACACAGCCCACAGAAAGGCTGCACATTTAGTAACAGCACACAGACAGACCACACACTTAGACACAGCCCATAGAAAAGCTGTACATTCAATACAACACACAGACAGACCAAACACTCAGACACAGCCCATAGAAAGGCTGTACATTCAATACAACACACAGACAGACCACATACTCAGACACAGCCCATAGACAGGCTGTACATTTAATACAGCACACAGACAGACCACACTCTCAGTCACAGCCTTAAAGAGAACGCATGTAAAGAAACAGCACCTAGACAGACTATACAGCCAACAGAAAAGTTGCACATCAGTCACAGCACACAGACAGACCACATGCTCAGACACAACCCACAGAAAGGTTGCACGTACAGTAACAGCACACAGACAAACCATACACTCAGTCACAACACAGAAAGGTTGTGTATTCAGTCACAGCACACAGACAGACCACATGCTCAGAAACAGCCCACAGAAAGGTTGCACGTACAGTAACAGCACACAGACAAACCATACACTCAGTCACAACACAGAAAGGTTGTGCATTCAGTCACAGCACACAGACAGACTGCACGCTCAATCACAGTCCACAGAAATGTTGCATATTCAGTGCACAGAACACAGACCACACGCTCAGTCACTGCCCACAGAAAGGCTTCACATTCGGTAACAGCACACAGACCACACGCTCAGTCACAGTACACCCACAGTACATAGACAGATCATCTGATTATATTGGTTTGTGCACTCATAATAGCTAATCACTCCTTCACAACATATTAGTTAGATATAGAAAAAGTTACAAATATTATAGCAATATAAATGTCTACTAATTAATACAGAAATGTTAAAAAGAACTTGGCAAATGTTACCACAGCATATATCTTGGCTTGACATTTGACAGCCTGCTCTGGAGGCAATATTCAAAACTGAATTAATAAGACTGGATGCTACCAGGAAATTTCATCCTAAAAATATCCTTTGGTTATGTTAGCAGTATTGCTTCATATACAAACTGTTCAAGACTTGATGGCAGAGGAGAGGAAAATATTGATACAGAAAGGGAGTATAGTGTCAAAATTGCATCCTAGCTGTATAAACAGCACCATGAACTAAGAAATATTTAAGGAACGTCAGAGTAATGAGTTGCTATGACATGAAAACATTGAGAAGTGTTTTTTAAATGGACACAAGTGTTACATACAAGTGTTTCAACTTCCCCCCTACAGTACAGTACAGACATAAAGTTGTACTAAATCCAAAAACAAAAATGTATTATTTTGTAGCTTAACAATTCTTATATGTGAAGGCTTCATTCAAATCCATTGTGTGCTTTTTTTATTCCCATCATGTTCATCTAGTGATCCAACCAGTAATTCTGTTATTTTTCCCCTTCCTTTAACAGACCAAGCTGTCCAGCAAAAGTGGCAGGCTGGATTGCCAAGTGAAAATAAAGGGAATACAAATCTAAAACAAGATATATGCCTGTATATATTGGCCAAAAAAATCAGATTTTGATTCTGTATACAGGTATCCCATGTATCTACAAGTGAACTGCTTATTATCAAGATTTTAACAACTTCAACTTCTTTCATTTAGCATATTTTTATGTACTTCCCTTCAGCACATTTTATACATATATGCATAGATGAATTAACTTTTATTTTCAACATATCTTTATTAAAGTTTTATATAAAAAGTACAAACATTTTTGCCTGAAAAAGCAACAATAAGCAAGAATTAAAGAGAGTATAACAGTAGTCACATACTAAATTAGTGCAAACCTGTTTGAATCCCAGGGCAAAGTAGGGGATCAGACAAAGATAAAGATAAAAGCACAGGCAAGGACCATATCACGCATATCATTTAGGAAATCAAACCTAATAATATGTATTAATCAAGTATGTGAGGACCAACAGTACTGCAGTAATCAGGGGTTCCAAAGGTTAAGCGCTACTTGGTTTTTCCCAATAGATGATGCAAAGAATATTTCAAAAATGGGCATGTAGATTAGTTGTTTGGATCACTTCTCCATTATTGGAGTCTTTCCCATGCCTAACTGGAGTTAGGTTTGCTGCCAACAATATATAAGTCACTAGACTTCTATGGGAGGGTGGGACAGTATCTATACCCAAAGAGAGCAATGCCATTTCCAGGGATATAGGAATCACAAAATTCACCACATGTGCAATAGTGTGAAAATCCATTGGCCAAAAGTTGGAAAGGTAAGGGCATGCCCATAGTATGTGAAATAAATGCTGGGGGCACCACAATTTCTCCAGCAGTTGGGGGATATATGTGGGGAAAATTTGGCAATGTGATAAGGGGTCAAGAACCAGTGTAGCAGGAACTTCTGGTATAATTCCCATAAATCTGTGCTTCTAGTTGTTGTATACACAAAGCACAGTGGTACACAAAGCCTTCTGACATTTCTCAGCAGGTTATTCAACCCCTAATTCCTGTTACCAGACTACAATGGATGATGATTTAATAAATTCAGCTTTATCGTGAAGAACGGAATAAAATGGTGACATATCTTTTATGTTAGTGTTAGTTGTTTTATGATATTGAGCAGCACCCAAGTTAAGAGAGCAGTAAAATGTGTGTTATTGTGTAAAAAATGTGCAATGTGCAGGTATTTGTGAAACTCCATATTCCAGTTTAATGTCCTAAAGGCTTTAAAGGGGTTGTAAAGACAAAAATATTTTCCTCTTAAATTAAAGTCTGACAGTAGCTGATAAAGTAAAAAGTAATGTTTTGCATTATAACTAGTTTGATACCTGTTGAAATCGAGCTGTTTTATTCACCTCCGTCACTCCTGAATCATTATTCTCACTGACTTCCTGGTTTGCGGTGCGCATTCATTCTTGCTACATCACGGCCTAATGGGAACTACAGTTCCCATTAGGCTTAGCCTCCATGCCTGTGAGGGATAAGAGAGCATCTACACGCAGGGCTGTAGTCATAGGGAGGGGGTGAGCACATTCAGCTTTCCACCATGCAAAACGGCTCAGATGCTGGTGGAAAGCAAGAAGAGGAGAGACAGGAAATGGCATTTTCAAACCTGGATTACTGTATTTTGGAGGTCAAAAGGAAAAACGAGGTAAGTGATATTTAAATGCTCTTGCTTACAGCAATCAATTGATCTAATAAAAAACGAACCTTTAATGTCCCTTTAAGGGAGGGACCCACAAATAAATCATTCAATAAAAGTATTCCTTTAGAGACCCATCGGGGATGAGTTACCTTTTGGAAGTCTCTTTATAATTTTTGTGTCCCCCACCCCCCAGTGAAAAGAGAGCATTCTCCCAAAACACGCTCCTTATTAAAGTGGTTGTAAACCCCAGACATGAAATATGAACAAAGGATATACCTCAATAGTGTGTACTTGTCTCAATCCAGAGCACCTTGTGTCATTTCTGTCTGCTGCCTCATTTCTCTGCCATCTGCATGAGTTCCTGTGTGCTGTGTAAGGGAGAGAGGGGGTGTCCCTATCCTCCAATCTTTCTGAGCTCTCCTCACTGAGTTCTGCAGAGTGTAACTTCAGGCTGTTTTCTGACAGCTCTAGAGAATAAAGTTGATAAACAGGTACAACTTATGTCGGAGGATGTGATTAATTTCTACGTATCTACGTATCACCTGAGGCTAGTCACTTCACATGGTATATGTAAGGGTTTACACTTTACAGCCACTTTAACTCCTTTCAGTAAAGCATTTTTTTTCGAATCTAAAGTAACCACCTTGTATTTTTCTCTACCCAAACTGTAAGTTGCTGTCTGTAGAACACCAGGCTCTGTAAGACAGAGATTCACTGTTCGTATATTTGTACACAGAGCCTCCAGAAATTTGAAGCCAAGTACCACAATATATACTGTGCCAGCACATCCCTACTTCCCTACCTCCATTAACTTTTAATACATGTGATAAATATGCAAAAGGCAACCTTCGCTAAACTGAGACTATCGTTTTTTTCTTATTCTTATATCACCATACAAATGACAAAAAGGACTTTTCCATGTGGTTAACTGCCTCCAGCCTTTTTTTTCACTTGCTGCAGTATATTTATGACTGGCTTCTTTAATATTTCAGTGCAGAAGTTGAGGCAGTGAACTGAAATCAAGTATGGTGCAGCTACGGAGATCATCACTCAGACAGGAAAATGTATAATAATCTAAATGAATAATTTATTCTTATTCTCAAGGATCTCAGAATAGGAAATACATCGCCTTATTAAAATTTGGCATACTTTAATTCAGGCCCTCTGCATCATTATATGGCACAATGTTTGCAATAATATTTAAAAATGTGATTTGAAATATGTAGATCAGCACCATGTGGGTTTGCTGTGATATTATCTTAGCTGAAATGCTTTTACACTTAGCTTGGAATGGTCTGGACACTCATTCAAGAATACTTCTGTTGCGAACTACAGTATATTATATTCAGAAGCAACTAATTCTTTGTTCTTAGAAGTAAGTCATTTAAGTAACAGCTATGTAAATGAAAAAAAAGGAATTGGTCAAGAGATAATTAAAGATGTAATTAAAAGATTCACTCTGCTAACACCTCGTCTCCACAAGGCAGAATTTTGTCAAATCCCTAACAAGTGGTGTGTACACACACTGGTGCAGACAGCAGCCCTATAGTGATCTAAAAGACCCTAACTGTAAAATCTCTGGTTTTCAGTTCCACTCGCTATACAGTATGCCAATGGTTTGCAAAATATGGCTCGGGGGCAGGATGTAGCCATTCGCTTGGCTTTATCTGGCCTTTGGGCCACTATTCCTCCCACTGACATTACCAATGGGGCACTATTCCCCCCCAATGACACCAATGATAGGGCACCATTCCTCTCACTGACACCGACAGGGCACTATTCCTCCCACTGACACCAATGATAGGGCATTATTATTATTTTTGTAATGATTTTATAGCACAATATATTCTTACAGATAAAGTGGGCTTACTCCTGCATAGACAGACGGCAGACCAAGTGCGATTAATAATTGATTTAATTTCATTACTATACGTACCTTGGGATGGGGAGGGATGCAGGAAGGAGCTCCTGTTATTGCTAAATAAATACAAAGGGGGTTATTTACTAAAGGCAAATCCACTTTGCACTACAAGTGCACTTGAAAGTGCACTGGAAGTGCAGTCGTTGTAGATCTGAAGGGGACATGCAAGGAAAATAAAAAACAGCATTTTAGCTTGCACGTGAATAGATGATAAAATCAGCAGAGCTTCCCCTCCTTTTCAGATCTTCCCCTCAGATCTACAGCAACTGCACTTGTGGATTCGCTTTAGTAAATCAACCCAAAGTGTTTGATACCATGTCCTGGTCCTATCTATTCCAAATCTTTGCTAAGTGGAACTTTGGCCCTAAATTTCTAGCCTCTCTACATTCTTTATATAGTTACCCAACAGCCCAAATTTCACTGAGAGGATATAAAACTGAACCTATCACTATAACTTTAGGCACTAGACAGGGATGTATGCTATGAATGCTTCTATTCATCATTTGTATGGAGACCCTGGCTAAAGCGATACGTACAGGCTCAAAAAAATTGGGTATAACTAGCAGACCCAGAGCTTGCTGTCAATGTATTAGTATTTGTTACCTCTCCCCACACAATGTTACCAGACCTACTATCTCTCCTAACCCGGTTTGGAAAACTTTCGGGATTACTGGTCAACTGGGACAAGTTAGAAGCAATGAATATCAACCTAGAGGACTCTGTAATACAGAGTCTTAAGTCTCAATACTCTTCTTCATGGCAATCCACATTCCTGCCCTACTTAGGTTTCAAGTGTACCCCCCACAGGCCCTCCGTTTATACCCAACTCTTTTCAATAAGCTACTGGAGGAGGGGGAGACATGGTCTGATGCATCTTGATCTTGGATGGGTAGAATTGCCTCGGTCAAAATGACGGTTCTACTAACCGTCTATATTATTTTCGAATCCTGCCTATCCTGGTACCGGTGTGCGCACTTCATAAATTTCAAGTTAGAATTTTTTTATTTATTTGGGGAACCAGAGCAAGCATATTAGCCAATGCCCGCTCATGTCCCTGAAGATTTAGGGGGTTTGGGAGTTCCAGACTTCTAGAAGCATTATATTGCAGCTCAGTTAACTCAACTAATTCAACTCCACTTCACCCATTATCGACCAGATTGGTTCTTCCTTGAGTCTCAGGCTTGTCTTCCTTTATCAATTGACTTGGTCTTGTGAGTCTCCTCAAAATTTTGCAAAACAATCCTAAGCTCTATACTTCCAAATTCTCTAAATATATGTAACTCTTCCTGTGGGAGATGGTGCATTCACTCCCCCTCATAGCCCCGTGGCTCTTCTTTTTAATAGCCCTATGTTCCTGCCAGGCTGCCAATACCAACAGTTTCAGCGGTGGACTGACACAGAACTTATATCTTATCATACTGGACACTTCATTAATCATAGGGGCATACACCCTCCTTCACACTATGTACAACATTTAGAGATGCCTCCTACAGAACAATTTCATTTACTGCACAATTTACATTACCTATGCTCTCTTCAAAAACTAAGCCTTGATATTACACTGAGAATGACATTTGAAACCAGATGCTTTCAGGATACAGTGCAACAGGGAGAGGCATATACATGTTGTATAGGCTATGTATGACTCCACCCTCCCAATTTTCTTATCAGATAGCTTGGAAAACTCAATGTGGAAATCGGGGAAAAGGATTGGGGAGCCTAGAATACCCATATCTATATAGGTGTCATGAAAACCAGATGGTATTCAGTACTGGAGCAACTTTCAAAAATGTATCTTTGCTCCCCCTCCTCTTGCTTTTGGGGATGTGGGTAGGTGGGAATGCTTTTATATTCATAGTGGACGTGCCCCAAGGTCAGATGCTTCTGGACGAGAGTCTGTTCTTCAATCTATTCAGTGACCATGGTTAATATTACGAGAAATTCTCAGGATGCACTTATAAATGAGCCGTGGAGAACATCCTAAGACAAAGGCCCCGTACACACGACCAGTTTCCTCGGCAGAATTCAGCTTCCGACCGAGTTTCTGGCTGAATTCTGCCGAGGAAACTGGTCGTGTTTACACTTTCGGCCGAGGAAGCCGACGAGGAGCTCGACGAGGAAATAGAGAACATGTTCTCTATTTCCTCGTTGTTCTATGGGAGCTCTCGTCCCGCCGAGCTCCTCGGCGGCTTCAGGGCTGAACTGGCCGAGGAACTCGATGTGTTTGGCACGTCGAGTTCCTCGGCCGTGTGTACGAGGCCATACTCAAACCTTGATTTATGATATGTTTTTGCCAGCAGAGATAGCAATCACCACAGCCTGGAAAAGTCCTGCGGCTGATTTGGCTTTATTAAAAGCACAAATTAAGATGGATCATGCTCAATGAAAAAATAGTGAGTGTACAGGCAATGTTGAACAAGATTTGGAATTCTTGGCTCACTTACTTGCAGGTGACGGATGGCAAGGGGCGGACACGCAGATGGGTGGTGGAGGACTTGTGGACAGGCATTACTCTCTTTCTTTCTCTTCCCTACACCATTCTTCCATTCCTCTTTTCCTGCTCATCTTTTACCCTTTTCCTGTTTCCCCTCTTTCTCTCTAGGTGAATTATTGATTTTGTTGGAAAGACTCTTACAGACAGTCTTTGTGCTCATAATTATATACTGCTGCTGTGTACCAAGCATAATTTCTAACGCTGAAATTAGCATTTTTCAGATTTTTCTGTGTTTCTATGAAGTCTATTAGCTGCCAGGCCTCTTAATGTAGATTGGTCATATGTGTCTCTTTCTTGCCGTTTAGTATGCTTATTTCCCATTCAGTTATCCCTTTCATGTCTAAGCCTATTTCTGACATGTGTTGCTTACAAATTAAAATCCATATTTTTTGCTAGAAAATTACTTAGAAACCTCAAACATTATGTATATGTTTTAAGCAAAGACTATAGAGAATAAAATGGCGAACATTGCAATATTTTATGTCACATGGTATTTGTGAAGCAGTCTTCAAATGCAGTTAATTGGAAAAAAAAAGACACTTTCATGAATGAAAAAAAAAACTAAACAGTAATGTTAGCCCATTTTATTAATATAACGTGAAAGAGGATGTTATGCCGAGTAAATGGATACCTAACATGTCATGCTTTGATGTATGTCCTAAAAGTGCAGCACTAAATAAATTACAATGTGTAAAACACCATATATGACATATATGCAAAACAAGTGAACAGAAAATCCAATCAAAATATTATTCAATCCAAAAATCTCCTTATGCAAAAGTGTAAAATATAATATATTCATAAAGTGCAAAGTTCATAAATTGATCACTAAAGTGCTCCTGTGCAAACAGTGTGTGTGTATCGCCCTATGATCGTTTCATTATATGTAACGTCATCAGGGGTACTTGTCATGCTTTGAAATTGTGCACACTTGTGGAATGGCGACAAACTATGGTACCTAAAAATCTCAAAAAAAATGTAACGGTTGCCAGGTTAGAGTTGCAGAGAAGGTCTTTTGCCAGAATTATTGCTCTCACTCTGATGATAGCGGCGATACCTCACATGTGTGATTTGAACATAGTTTGCATATGTGGGAGCGACCTGCGCATGTATTTTCTTTCCTGCGCGAGCACGCAGGGATGGGGGCGCTTTAATTTATTTTATTTTTTTTTCTTATTTATTTTTATTTTTTTACATTGTCCCTAAAAAAAAAATCTGATCACTGATCAATGCAAATATCCCTTGTGACAGTAATAGGTGGTGACAGGTATTCTTTATGGAGGGATCGGGGGTCTAAAAGACTCCAAATCCCTCCTTTGCAAAGTATTCACATTGCCAAAAATGGTGATTCTAAATACTGTAATTATTTTTTAATCTGTGCCATCGGCAGCCGAGTAAACCACAAGTGACGTTGTGACATCTCTTCATGTTTTTACATAGGAGACTAGATTAATGCTTCTTCTGGCTTCATTCCAATCACAGCTTAGCCGGCGGAAGTGCCGGATCGTGGATGGGGACTCCCGATGGGACAGAAGGCCCAGGAAGAGCGGCGGAAGGTGGTGGGAGGGGAGGGACGTCTCTTCCTGCTCCTTTAGGATAACAGCCGAGTGGCCTTTAGCCACATCAGTTGTTATCACTAAAAAGCCGACCGCCAGCTCTAAAGAATTGTACCGGGCTGATGCCTGCAGCTGCATTACCCTGGTATAATTCCTTCAAGCCGAGTCTGCATATGTGCGTACGATCTGTGCTAAGGGGTTATTTTTTTTTTGGTGGGGGGGACAAGACATTATTTGGTAGTTTTATTCACTACAGTGCACTAGACTTTCGTGTTTATGGTTTTAACCCTACTGATATGTTCTGTACTATTGGATTATTGAGCACATTTTGGGGTGCCTTGTATTCACCCCCTTTATTTTGTCTTTTCGTTTACTCCTAGTTTAAATGTAACGCAAAACATTGTTATTGTACTCTTTCTATCTTATGTTCTTGTATCCTTTTAATCTAATTATTAATTTTCTCTTGATTGTCCTTTGCGGTTTTGGTTGTTCCTGCCTCCCTTTGCATGTTTCTGGAGGACTTGAGAAAAAATCCATGCCCTGAAACTTATTTAAATATAGTGGAAAACACCTGTTGTAATTCCCTGAGGTGGTGAGCAGTGTAGTGTCCTCCTGGCATCCAAGCAAGCATGTAGGTGAAAGAAAGCCAGCAGCTCGAGCTTCCGTAATAAATTAGTTTATTAATCCTCGTGTGGTACAAAATAATACAGGGCTTGCGTCTTTCGGTGTGTAGCTTTAATCATAGCTATAACATCCTCAGAATAACAGCATTATTTATATACATACAGATACAAGCCCTGCCCCTGACAACACAGGTTTTAGTACAGAGATCTCCCCCGCTGAGCTGTTGTGTTCAGGCAGGGGGGTGGCCCCCCACCAGAGCACTGATCGGGAATCGGCCGGCTGCTGGCTTTCGAGCATGCTCGTCTGACAGAACCTGAATAGCCGGCTGCTGTATAACAGACCGACATACATATAAGCCAAATGTAGGACATTTTTTTTCTGAACCGGCAAATGTCTCCCGACATTCAGCCCATAGGTTAACTGGTGGGGGGAGGACAGAGAAAAAAAAACAGCAAAAGTAAATAAATACATAAAACAGTGTTCATACAATACATTAAAGGGGAGTTCCACCCACAATTTCACTTTTTAAATATAAATACCCCTGTAATACACAAGCTTAATGTATTCTAGTAAAGTTAGTCTGTAAACTAAGGTCCGTTCTGTTAGGTTGTTACAGCATTTAGATAGTTTATAATCTAGAAATAGACCGTGGCCATCTTAAGTGTGGGCATCATGAAGCCAGACTGTATGACTTCCTGGATTTCAGCTTTGCATATCTCGCACATGCTCAGTGCACAAGCAATGTAATAGGTTTCAGTCAGGTTTGCAAGGACTACTGGGAAACATGATGCCTATCCCAGAAACCCTTGCAAATAGCCTAGGCAAATAAGGAGGAGGAAGTAATGAAGGACTACAAAATAAAGGTATTTACAAGCAACAAATTAAATAAAAATTGTCCATTCTGAACACTATGAGATTAGAGCACGCAGCACAGACAAACATAAAAAAATGGGTGGAACTCCACTTTAAGATAAAATCAAAACTGGATTAACGTTCTTACAAATAAAACTGCAGGTAAGAAGATACAAGTAAAGTGTCACAAAGTAAGCATCATTTCACAAAGGGATTTTTTTGGTTTTTATGCACCTGTAATATATTTATGTAATTTCAACTAAAGGTTTATTTGGGCTTTAAATATTCACTGCATAGTTTGTTTTCCATGAAAAAAAAACTGAAATCAGACAGTTCAGCTAGCAATAACAGCTGAGCAAGAAAAGTAATTTGCTCCTTTCTATTTATAAACTGCTACTTAATCTCCCAAAATAGCACCACAATTCCAGGTGCAATAAATACAAAGCTATTGCTCATCTCATTCTGTTTCATAAACAAACATTTTACCTTAATTTAAGTCAAGCTGAGCATTCACAATTTTGGTTGCAGTGTAAACAATAATATCTACAGACATTATGGGCATCCTATTCATTCCTAAATTAATCTCAGAGATGAAAGCCAACCAAGGAGGTAAACTTTGAGATACATTCCTAACAAATAAAACACAAAGCAACTCATATGTTTGATTTGATTTGTTCCAACCTACTGGCTCTATGAAGACAATCATGACCCCAGTTTATCAGTTTCTACAACGAAAACAACAACATTTTCACTCTGGAATTGGTGCTGTGCTTAGGGCAAAGATCAAACGATTATATTATATAGTACACATTTATACCACACTCTGACCATGTGTACAGCTATGATCAGATCATCAGGATGGAAAAAAACGACATTAGGCAAGACCGAAAAATCTTTAAAGGCTTTAGCAACTATGTTAGGAGCTACTTGGGGGATTCAGTAAACCTTTGCAAATTTTAGTGAGAGGGAGGCAAAACCAACCAGTGCCTGCACAGCAGCACATAATGCTAAAGCCTTAATTTTTTTTATCACAGGGGATTGTACTTGCATTTAATGTGAAGTATTCCTTGTGCTGCCGTCTGCTCTCTTAGTTGAAATTCAAAGTCCTCTGACCCTCACATCCCCATACCTCCACAGCTGTAAACTTCCAGGTAAATACAATCAGCCTAACCCGTCTTTCTGGATTTTACCAGCTAGCAGCACAATGGACACTTTGCACTGAATGCAAGTAAGTCCTTGCAAATTGAGGGATTGGCAGAGAAAGGTAGCAGACACCAAATGGTTGGTAAAGTGGGTGAGTCTTGAAGCAGCATTTATGATGGAGGGGTAGATATCTTTACAAAAGCTAAGCCAATAAAGAGGAAAATATAGGCGAGAGATAACCAGGGAGTGAATTTGAACAAGCTTTGTGGTTGTTGGTTTGGAAGGGGCATACTTTCGAGATGTTACAGAGGTTGAGGTGGCAAGGATTGGATGTGGGCCGAAAAGAAGAGCACAAATTTCAGGATTACCCAGGATTACACCTAATATTCTAGTATGCAGTGACTGATTGATAGGTGTGCCTTCAATCTCGACAGAAGTTGTCAAGGGAAGGGACATATGGGTGAAGAAATATTTTACGCTCAGTTTTGCAAATATTGAGTTTGAGTGCTATGACATCCATACTGATATGTCTGCTAGTAAATTAGCAAGAAGAAACTGATGGGTAGAAAGATGGATTTGGGCATCATCATCAGCTGAGAAATTATATTGGAAGCTGTGGGAAGCTATCATCTGACCCAGGGAGGAGGTGTAGATCCAGAATAAGAAAGATCCAAGAACAGAACTTTGGGGGACCATGACAGAAAAAGAAAGAAGTGAGGAGGAGGTAGAGTTGTAAGTGACACTTGAGGTATGGTGATTTAGGTAAGATGAGAACCAACAAAGAGTATAGTCACAGAGACCACGGGAATTTCGTTTTTTTGAGGAGAAGTGGGTGGTAAATTGAGTTGAATTTTTTTAGCAATTCTGTTACTGCTGTGGTGCTCTAGCAGCAGATTTACCATCTAATGTAGTTCTTAAAGAGACACTGTCACCTTTCCCATATAAGGCAAAGTGCAAAGAAGCAGGGAGCTGCTATTGAGCACAGGTAAGGTGAAGATACGGAAGTCAAGGGATGCCCTTTGCACTTTTAATTTCCCTGTGAGGTGACATCCTACAAAAGAAAACTCTATAAAGCCTCGTACAAACAACCGGTTTTCCCGGCAGGTGTAACATCTCTGATGTTTCCCTGTACAGAACGAGCACAGCTGAGCCTTCTACAAGCAGCTGCGCTCCGTTCTGCAAGACATCTGCGTCATTTCCGGTGCGCGGACGTTTGCGCTCCAGCGTGGAACGCGGAAGTGCGACTCTGCGTCCTTCCTCGATTTCCCCGCGAATTCGGGGCTATTTAAACTCCTTAGAGATGGCGGTAGGGTGTTCGGTTATTCTGTCGGATCCCTGCCGCCACTCAAGGAACACTACCTCCCAGCACCGAGCCCTGGAACCACTGCTGTACTCCTCTCCTGCCAATATCCATACCTCAGATCTCTACCTCTCTAATCCACATGCTGCATGCCTGTTTGTTACTACACCCAGCCTCAGCTTGACAGGAGAACCATTGCTTCCAGGATTCTTGGACCCTTTTACCTAGCAACTACATTCATCCTCTGGTGAACAACTACTACCAGCTGAACCGCAAGTATCTTGAATTACGATAGTTCCCTGCATTGTAACCAGATATCTGTTGTCCTCAAGCTGTTGGGATTGTACTAATGAATGCTGATCCTTTTGGGCTCTATTCTAACCACAAACTGAGGGATTGTTTTCTATAGATAAAACTACTCCATAATATTGTGAATTAACAATATGACTGCCAGAGTTTAAATACTTGCTGCATACAGACTTTTCTCAATTATACTGTGTATCAAAGTTAATACAGTCTGATTTCATCTTGATTTTGACTTTAATATCATCTCCATACTTCAGCTTTTGCTGGGATAGCTCGTATACTTTTATACTCACATGAGGTTGTGATGATTTAACCCCTAAACTTTCTGATACATAAGAGAGTGCATTGGTGGTTACCCTGAGAAACCTCTTTCTGCTGAGTTCCCATCATACCTGTTATTAATAAATTGTCAGGAGTGTTACATAATAACCAAACCTCATTAAAACCATACAAGATAGGAACCATGGATCCAGCAGATCTTGCTAACCACCTAGTTGGACTTACACAAAGAGTGGATAACCTCACTACTACTATGAATGAATTACGTTTTGAAAATGAAACATTACGCAACCAAAACCTTGCATTACCCCGAGAGAGACCTGAACCTAAGGTCTGCCCCCCAGAACCCTTTTCAGGGGACCGGAAAATTTTTCGCCAATTCATTAGTGCTTGCCGTCTCATGTTTGATTTACGCCCCCGCACCTACCATTCAGATAGGGTTCGTATCCTTACACTTATATCCTACCTAAAAGGAGAACCTAGAATCTGGGCTGATGCATATGTGGAAGAACATGGTGATTTATTGGGGGCTTTCAATACATTTTTGGATGAGATGTCACTTCTATATGAAGATCCAAACAAACAACTTACTGCAGAGAACTTTATCAGGAGCTTCAAACAGGGGAAAAGACCCGTAGAGGATTTTATTTCGGAATTCAAGTGTTGGAGTAGAGAAACACAATGGACAGATATTGCTCTTCGTAATCAATTCAGATTAGGACTATCCGAATCTATGAAGGATGAGATAGCTCGTGTAGAGCTTCCTCCATCCCTTGAGGACCTCATGCATTTATCCCTTACCATTGACCGACGTCTCCGTGAAAGGAAGGCTGAACGCTTCAACACTTATCTTCCCCCACAATTCAGAAGATCTAAATCTCCCCCAAAAGAGGTTCCAATGGAACTTGGAGCTGTCAGGGCTCCTTTATCATTTGCTGAGAAACAACGCCGCAGAGCTCATAACCTCTGCCTCTACTGTTCCGCTCCAGACCACATGGTCTCCACTTGCCCACTCCTCAAGAAGAATTCCGAAGGTAACTTTTTAAACATAAGTAAGACTAATCCAACAGGAAATACTACTAATCGTTTTGTTTATGTCACTCTTACCTTACAGTGGGATCAAGAAAGACTTAGCATTGATGCAATGGTGGATACCGGCGCCTGCGGAAATTTCATTGATTTAGGAATTGTAAAGTCTAATAAAATTCCTTGTATGGTTAAACAAAATCCTCTCTCTGTCACTTTTATTGACGGTTCAAGTTCCATTTCGGGCCCTATTTCCTCTCAAACCTCACCCCTACTGGTCACTTGTGGCAATAACCATACAGAGACTCTTGTCTTTGATGTCATTCCATCTCCATTATTTCCAATAGTCCTAGGATTACCTTGGTTAATACTCCATCAGCCAACTTTCCTTTGGACTAACCTCTCACTTAATCTAAATTCTACATATTGCCAGGAGAATTGCTACCCTATTCTTTCGATTCTGTCCACAACAGTTGACTCAATAGATCTCCCTAACTATCTACAAGATTTCTCAGATGTTTTTAGTAAAACCAAGGCAGAGATTCTTCCGCCCCATCGTATTTACGACTGTCCTATAGATCTCATTCCTGATACTCCTGTTCCAACTGCACGTATTTATCCTCTATCCCAACCAGAACTCGTACACCTGAAGGATTACCTTGATGAAAACTTGAAAAGGGGTTTTATCAGACCATCCACATCTCCTGCGAGTGCAGCTATGTTTTTCGTTAAAAATAAAGATGGTTCTCTACGTCCGATCATTGACTACCGTCGTCTAAATAGCATCACTATTAAGAATCGCTACCCTCTTCCTCTCATTCCAGAACTCATCGAACGTCTTCAAACTTCAAAAGTTTTCACAGAACTAGACCTTAGGGGTGCCTATAACCTGATCAGGATTCGTCCAGGGGATGAGTGGAAGACCGCTTTCAAGACTAGATACGGTCTCTTTGAATACACTGTAATGCCATTCGGTCTGTGTAACGCACCCGCCACTTTTCAGTGGTTCATAAATGACATTTTCCGAGATCTGCTTGACATCTGTGTTGTTATATACTTGGATGACATCCTGATTTACTCTGATACACTTGAGGAACACACTAAACATGTCCGTTGGGTTTTGGCCAGGCTCAGAACGCATTCTTTATATGCCAAACTAGAAAAATGCGTTTTCAGTCAGTCAAGTATTTCCTTCCTTGGATACCATATTACTCCTCAGGGCATCCAGATGGAACCCTCTAAAGTAGAATGTATCCTCTCCTGGCCAACTCCCAACTCTAGGAAGGCCCTTCAACGTTTTCTCGGTTTCTTAAACTACTATCGCAAATTCATCAAAGATTTTTCAGCAATTGTCAAACCATTGAGTGCCCTTACTAGCACGAAGATACCTTTTACATGGTCAAAGGAAGCCCAGATTTCTTTTGACACTCTTAAACAATGCTACACTTCAGCTCCCATCTTACAATTACCCAACCCACAATACCACTTCACTGTGGAAGTAGACGCCTCTCATTATGCTCTTGGAGCTATACTTTCTCAACGTCCAAGTCTATCTGAGCCTCTACACCCAGTAGCTTTTTTTTCAAGGACCTTGTCTTCAGCAGAGAAGAATTACCCCATTGGTGAAAAAGAACTTCTTGCAATTAAAGATGCACTACAAAATTGGAGGCACCTATTGGAGGGTAGTACACACCCAATTACCATCCTTACAGACCACCGTAATTTACAGCATTTGAAAACATGTAAGACACTCTCTGCCCGTCAAGTTAGGTGGAGTTTATTCTTTGACAGGTTTAATTTTTACATATCTTATAGGCCTGGTTCACAGAACATCAAGGCTGACTCTTTGTCCCGCATGCATGAAAACCAGAGCACTGAGATTCCTCCTCTATCTATAATTCCTTCAGACCGTTTCATTGGAATCTCCTCGTCTTTTAGACAGTTAATCTCACAGTCACTCTCCAAAGATCTCTCTTGTCTACCAAAAAATCTTACCAGACTGCCAGATGGAGTGTATACTTTCAATAATAAGATTTTTGTTCCTCCTAAATTACAAATTACACTTCTCAAACATCTTCATGATTCACCATTAGCCGGCCATCCCGGAATCAATAAAACCATCCATCTTGTTAAGAGAGACTACTGGTGGCCTAATATGACTAAAACAATCCACACTTATGTTAATTCATGTGAGATTTGTGCTCGTAACAAGCATTCTAGGAGACCCCCTTCTGGTCTACTCACTTCTATTCCAGTGCCCAACAGACCGTGAGAAGTTGAGTCGATGGACTTTATTGTTGAACTCCCTAAATCAAACGGTGCTAACACTATCATGGTCACAGTAGACCTTTTGACCAAAATGGCACACTTCACTCCTTTGAAGAAGTTACCAACTTCCCATGAAACTGCAAAAGCTTTCATTTCCAATGTTCTTAAATTACATGGACTACCCTCTCAAATCATATCTGATCGTGGAACTCAATTTATTTCTAAATTTTGGAAGGCTTTATGTAATACTCTGCAAATTGACCACCGCATGTCCACTGCATACCACCCACAAACAAATGGACAAACTGAACGAGTTAACCAAATCCTTGAACAATACTTACGATGTTACTGTACACATCTACAAGATGATTGGTTTCAATTACTACCCCTTGCTGAATTCTCTTATAACAATTCTGCCAGTTCTTCCTCTCGATTTACACCATTTTTTGTCAATTATGGTTTCCACCCCAACAGTCTCCCAACCAATCACCCCCCAAACAGTGTTCCAGCAGTTAATCAATATCTCACGACTTTAAAGAACACACTAGACATCTTACGGTCTAACTTAAAATTTGCCCAACAAAGGCAAAAGCGATACTACGACTCTCACAGATCGACACCACCTGAATATAAGGTTGGCGACTTGGTTTGGCTTTCCACCCGAAATCTTCACCTTAAAGTACCTTCAAAAAAATTAGGCACTCAATTCGTTGGACCATTCCAAATATCCCATTTGATCAATCCTAACGCTGTAAAATTACTTCTACCCCCAGATTGGAAGATACATTCCTCATTTCACGTTTCCCTCATTAAACCTTTTATTTCTAACCCATTTCCTAACAGACAGCCAAACCCTCCTCCTCCTGTCGAGGTACATGGTGAGATTGAATACGAGGTTGAAAGAATCCTAGATTCAAGGAAACATGGTTCCACCCTTCAATACCTGATACGTTGGAAAGGTTATGATCAACTTAATGACTCTTGGGAGAATTCTTCAAACATACATGCTCCTCGCCTGATTAGACAATTTCATCTTAGGTATCCTAATCGCCCCTCTCTTTCTAGGAGCACTGCTGGAGCCCCCTTGAGGAGGGGAGTATGTAACATCTCTGATGTTTCCCTGTACAGAACGAGCACAGCTGAGCCTTCTACAAGCAGCTGCGCTCCGTTCTGCAAGACATCTGCGTCATTTCCGGTGCGCGGACGTTTGCGCTCCAGCGTGGAACGCGGAAGTGCGACTCTGCGTCCTTCCTCGATTTCCCCGCGAATTCGGGGCTATTTAAACTCCTTAGAGATGGCGGTAGGGTGTTCGGTTATTCTGTCGGATCCCTGCCGCCACTCAAGGAACACTACCTCCCAGCACCGAGCCCTGGAACCACTGCTGTACTCCTCTCCTGCCAATATCCATACCTCAGATCTCTACCTCTCTAATCCACATGCTGCATGCCTGTTTGTTACTACACCCAGCCTCAGCTTGACAGGAGAACCATTGCTTCCAGGATTCTTGGACCCTTTTACCTAGCAACTACATTCATCCTCTGGTGAACAACTACTACCAGCTGAACCGCAAGTATCTTGAATTACGATAGTTCCCTGCATTGTAACCAGATATCTGTTGTCCTCAAGCTGTTGGGATTGTACTAATGAATGCTGATCCTTTTGGGCTCTATTCTAACCACAAACTGAGGGATTGTTTTCTATAGATAAAACTACTCCATAATATTGTGAATTAACAATATGACTGCCAGAGTTTAAATACTTGCTGCATACAGACTTTTCTCAATTATACTGTGTATCAAAGTTAATACAGTCTGATTTCATCTTGATTTTGACTTTAATATCATCTCCATACTTCAGCTTTTGCTGGGATAGCTCGTATACTTTTATACTCACATGAGGTTGTGATGATTTAACCCCTAAACTTTCTGATACATAAGAGAGTGCATTGGTGGTTACCCTGAGAAACCTCTTTCTGCTGAGTTCCCATCATACCTGTTATTAATAAATTGTCAGGAGTGTTACAGCAGGAAAACAGCCAGGAGAGCTTTTTGCCAGGAAAACTGGACGTGTGTATGCTTCCTCGCAGTTTTCCCATCAGTAAAACAGCTGGGAATCCTTTCGGGAAAATATAGAACCTGCTCTCTATTTTCCCGTCGGAATTCCTGGCCTTTTTTTTTCTGCCAGATCTACTACTCACCTATGGGAAAGACTGTGAGGCAGTGCCGATGGAGCATACACATGGCGGGGATTCCCGACCAAAGCTCCATGGCAGTAGAAAGATGGATTTGGGTATCATCAGCCTATAAATGATATGAGAGAGTGGGTAACCGCTCAAAGAGAACCAGGTAATCTGATTCCTGTGGTCTGAGCCAAGGGTGCAGGCAGTGCAATCAAAATGCAGGTTAGGATGAAGGAAAAAAGCTGGGACAGCCGCACTCCAACAAAACTCCTCCTTTAATTAAAAATCACAAAATACATGCCACAGCAAAAAACAGCACATGTGGCATGTATTTTGTGATTTTTAATTAAAGGAGGAGTTTTTTTGGAGTGCGGCTGTCCCAGCTTTTTTCCTTCATCCTAATCAGCCTATAAATGATATTGGAAGCTGTGGGAAGCAATCAGCTGACCCAGGGAGGAAGTGAAGATCCAGAATAAGAAAGGTCCAAGAACAGAACTTTTTGGGACCATAACAGAAAAAGAAAGAAGTGAGGAGGTAGAGGTAGAGTTGTAAGTGACACCTGAGGTATGGTGATTTAGGTAAGATGAGAACCAACAAAGAGTATGTAGTCACAGAGACCACAGGAATTGCGTTTTTTTTTTAGGAGAAGTGGGTGGCAAATTGCATCAAAGGCAGCAGAGAGATCCAAAAGTAGGAGTACAGAATAGCGACCATGGGCTTTAGCTGTTAGTAAGTTGTTTGTGAATTAGAAGAGCAATTTCAGTGTAGTGTTCCATGTAAAATCTACACTTAAGTGAGTCAAGAATGTTATTAATAATGGTAACTCAGGTGGTTGTAGAATAAGCCTTGAATGAGTTTGGAGGCAAATGGGAGCAAGGAGATGAGTCTTAGGTTGTTTAGATTGGTGGAGTCCAGTGAGGGCTTTTTAAGTATAGCCACTTCCCATCCTGGCTATTGTAAAATGATGGCTACAAGGTCTCTACAATGTCCTCGGGCCTCCCGGCCGCTTGGGGGCGTGCCCCTGTGCCCACTGCGTCACTCAGGTGCCGATGTGTGTGCCTGGTGGCCGTGATGTCTGCCAGGTGCCCGCAATCGTCAGTTACAGAGCCAGGGACGTGGATCTCTGTGTGTAAACATTTATACAGTAATCAGTGCCTATTTATAGGACTGTTCGCTGCATAAATGTGAATGGTCCCAAAAATGTTTCAAAAGTGTTCGATGTGTCTGCCGTAATATCGCAGTCCTGACAAAAATCACAGATAATCGCCATTACTAGTAAAAAAAAATGTTTTAATAATGTCATAATTCTATCCCTTATTTTGTAGGCGCCATGACTTTTGCGCAAATCACTATATGCTTATTGTGATTTTTTAACGAAAAATATGTAGAAGAATACGTATCGGCCTAAACTGAGAAAAAAAATAGTTCTTTTAAAAAAAAAAATGCGATATTTATTATAGCAAAAATGTTAAAATATTGTTTTTTTTTCAAAATTTTCTTTTTTTGTTTATGGCGCAAAAAAAAATGCAGAGATGATCAAATGCTACCAAAAGAAAACTCTATTTGTGGGGAAAAAAGGACGTCAATTTTGTTTGGGAGCCATATCGCATGACCACACAATTGACATTCAAAGCGTGACAATGCTGAAAGCTGAAATTTTGCCTGGGCAGGAAGGGAGTATATGTGCCCAGTAAGCAAGTGGATAGGGATGACCAGTGCCTGTTTTAGAGGCCTTATGCCGCGTACACACGACCGTTTTTTGGGTTGTAAAAAATTACGTTTTTAATGGTCTAGAAAAAACAACGTTTTTTTCAACCCAATCATTAAAACAGCCTTGCCTACACACGATCGTGAAAAAGCGTGGTGACGTACAAAACGTACGACGGCACTATAAAGGGGAAGTTCCATGCGTTTGGCGCCACCCTTGGGGCTGCTTTTGCTGATTTCGTGTTAGTAAGAGTTTGGTGAGAGACGATTTGCGCTTTTCAGTCTGTTACAGCATGATGAATGTGCTATGTCCATTACAAATGCTAGTTTTACCAGAACGAGCGCTCCCGTCTCAAAACTTGCTTCTGAGCCTGCGCGTTTTTTTCACGTCGTTAAAGCCCACACACGACCATTTTTTACGACGTTGAAAACCTTGTGAAAAATTAGAGCATGTACGAAAATTTTAATAGCCATTTTTTACCATTGTAAAAAATGCTCTGGAACCCACACACAATCGTTTTTAATGACATAAAAAAAACGTAATTTTTTACAACCCGAAAAACGTGTGTACGCGGCATTAGACTGCTAGAGCATGGGGAGAAAAAGAATGCAGGGCCTGGTATAGCAGGGTGGAGGAGTGGAGGGTCAGGTAATATATCTTCTCTACCATGCCCAATAGACCTAAATGAGCAATTAACCCCTGCAGTGAAGGTATAGCCCCACTGCCAGGGATAACTTCTATATTTCGCAGAGCTGGACTAAAGATAAAGTCCAGGCACATATAAAATCACACATTAATATAGTTCTGGATTCATAAATACATTTTAAAATGTATTTTTAATGCAAGTGCTGTAAGTATCTGAATGTGACTTGGTATCGGCCTCTTAAAATACCCAGTAGAGTGCAGAGTGGTAGGATAAGAAGCAGAACAATGAGCAAGCCAGTTGTGCTGCAGTGCTCATTTGCTAATCGAGAACATGCAGATTAGGAGTAGAGAGCAGAGTGAAAGAGGGGCATGCCTTGTGATTGTTAACTGCAACAGAAAAAAACAGGGCTACTGCCCTATCAGACAGGACTGTGATATGTAACAGAACTGTGTGAAGCTTGGGACTGGAAAGACAGAAATGCAAATCTTAGAGCAGGTAATACAAATTTCATATATGTTTGTAATCTGTGGGGTAGATTCAGGTACCGCTGCGCACTCCTTACGGAGGCGCAGTGTCCCGTTTTTGCCCTGCCCCCCCGCAAATTATTTGCGCTACGCTTCATTCACGAAGCAGTAGCCACGTAATTTGCGTGGGCGCTCCTCAAAAATGCCCAGCGTAAGGGCGCATAATTTAAATGATCCCGTAGGGGGCGGGAATCATTTAAATTAGGCGCGCTCCCGCGCCGAGCGTAGGGCGCATGCTCCGTCGGGAAACTTTCCCGACGTGCATTGCGGCAAATGACGTCGCAAGGACGTCATTTGCTTCAAAGTGAACGTAAATGGCGTCCAGCGCCATTCACGATTCACTTACGCAAACAACGTAAAATTTAAACTTTGCGACGCGGGAACGACGGGTATACGTAACATTGGCTGCCCCTGCTATTAGAAGGAGCAGCCTTACGCGAAACCCGACGGACGGAAACAACGTAAACTACGTACGCAGGGCTCGCGTAACGTTGTGAATCGGCGTTAGTATGCAATTTGCATACTATACGCTGACCACAATGGGAACGCCCCCTAGCGGCCAACGTAAGAATGCAGCCTACGATATGACTGGCATAAGAGCCTTATGCTAGTCATATCTTAGGCTGCCGTCGGCGTAACGAGGTTCCTGAATCAGGAGCATTCGTAACGCCGGCGCAAGTAAGCAATTGCGCTGCGTAACTATGGTTACGCAGACGCAATTGCTTCTTGAATCTAGGCCCGTGTATTTAGCTGTTTGGAGTTTACCTAGAAGTTCCAGAACAGTTGTATTATCTGCATTATTTTACCACATACCAAAACATTTTTATATAGCCTATTGGAGACAAAGGTGTTGTATTTTAAACAAGACTTTATTATACCCCAGACACTAAAATATTGATTTGTTAGTACAAGCATATGGTACACTGTCCCTCTGCGTCAGAGCATCCTCTTTATGTTCTCTCTATGTTATCATTTGTAAGATATTGATTAACTAACATCTCTATAGAACATTGAGGGCACTGTGCTCCAAACGGGTCTTAATGAACAAACATCTTTGTTTCTGAACAAATTATTGCATTTTTGTGCACAGCAAGAAGAAAGGGAAAATAAAGTAAACTGTATCAATTGCCCATGGCAACAAATCAGATTAATCTCTAAAACCCAACAATGAATCTCATTGGTTGCTATTGGTTTCCCCAATCATCGTTTTTTTCATAAATTTTTTAGCAAATCATTCTCATTTTACAGTAAAAAGAAGAGTTACCATTTTGTAAATCATAATATACAGTAGAAGATGCACTGTACTCCAGTCTTCATTTATGAATGCATTTTCTTTTGCAGCATCCTTCAGAAATGAAATTTGGAGAGGAAATCTTGTTGTTCTCATGTTAGAACATTAATCTAGTTAAGCACACTTATGAGGCTAATTGAAAAATTGCAATTCACTATTCTGAAGTTGAGTTAGTGGCCGTCTACGATAACAGGATGGAGGGAAGAACTGAGGTGAATGGGAAAGCTTATTATATTCTACAAAAACAAGCTGATATTGTGAGGCATTGGTAATGTATTGTTCCTTGGTAAGTATACAGTATAGGCTAAATAACATTTAGATTAGAAAAACATCTTCACTAGGTATTACAAACCCTGTGATTTACAGCAGCCTGTCAAAGGGCCACATCAATGGCCACATGACCAAGGTGACTCTGCCCCAGGAATACAATACTTGCAGCATAATCCCTGAAACCCAGCTTCCATTATCACTAGCATAAGTAACACTGTCCCTGCCTGAAATGCTGCTGACACTCAATTATTAGCAAAGGTGCAGCTATTTATGATTGGTCTGAACAGCAAACAAACACTCCATAGGATGATGTGAGCTGAATTTTTTTAGCAATTCTGTTACTGCTGTGGTGCTTCTAGCAGCAGATTTACCATCTAATGTAGTTAGACACTGTCACCTTGCCCATACAAGGCAAAGTGCAAAGAAGCAGGGAGCTGCTTTTGCAGTTAAGGTGACAATACGGGAGTCAAGGGATGCCCTTTGCACTTTTAATTTCCCTGAGTGAGTGAGTGAGTGAGTGAGAGACTTGTAAAGCGCAACACATGCGAACTGAATCGCCTCTGGGCGCTGTATCCATTTCATGGGTAAGGAACCCCTTGACCTCAGAAGAGATGGGTTTTAATCTTTCTCCTGAAGGCCAAGTGGTCCGACTCCAGTCGGATGGTGGTTGGTAGTGCATTCCACAGGCGAGGTCCCTGGACTGCAAATCTTCGATCTCCTTTGGACTTGTATCTGACTTTGGGTATCTGGACTAGGTTTTGATTGGTGGATCGCAGAATGCGATTGGGGTTACAGGCTTTTATTTTTTCGCATAGATATTGGGGGGCGTTGCCTTGAAGTGATTCTGTCTTTTACTGGAAACCAATGAAGGGATCTCAGTGAAGGTGAGATTGATTCCCATGTTTTTTTTCCAGTCACTAGTCGAGCGGCCGTATTTTGAACGACTTGCAGACGAGTGATTTGGTATTTGGGGAGTCCTAGATAGAGGGCATTGTCGAGTCTGGAATTGATGATTGTTCCCACCACGACTCCCACCTGTGAGATGACAGCTTACAAAAGAAAATTCTATAAAGCCTTGTACACGCGACCGGTTTTCCTGGCAGGAAAACTGCCAGGAGAGCCTTTGGCCGGGAAAACTGGACGTGTGTATGCATATTGTTTTTTAAACACGAAAAAAAAAAGAAAAAAAAAAAGGAATTCTTAAATCTTAGGAGTAGGATGACACTGACTGGTGAGGTATATCCAGATACATTATTTCATTTATGTTGCTTTTTTTTGTTTTTCTTTGTTGTTGTTTTTCTTTATTTTCTGTTTTTCTAGGCTCTGGGGACTCACTGATGTTAATACCTCGAAGGGCTCCACTTTGCAAAGTACATTTGGGAGCTCATTATATATAATAAATGATGATGATGTGATGGGGTTTGATTATCCATGTCATTTTAAGGCCGGGTACACACGGACAAACATGTATGGTGAAAGCGGTCCGTCGGACCGTTTTCACCATACATGTCTGCCAGAGGGCTTCTGTACGATGGTTGTACACACCATCGTACAGAAGTCCGCGCGTAAACAATACGCGGGGCGTGTCCGCGGTGTCGCCGCGTCGATGACGCGGTGTCGCCGCGACAATGACGCGGCGACGTGGGCGGCCCGCCTTTAAAATGCTTCCACGCATGCGTCAAAGTCATTCGACGCATGCGAGGGACGGCGGGCGCCTGGACATGTACGGTAGGTCTGTACTGACGACCGTACATGTCCGAGCGGGCAGAATTCCAGCGGACTGTTTTAAAACAAGTCCAGGAATATTTGTCTGCTGGGAAAAGGCCCGGCGGGCAAATGTTTGCTGGAATTCGGCCCGCTCGCGCCCACACACGACCAAACATGTCTGCTGAAACTGGCCTGCGGGCCAGTTTCAGCAGACATGTTTGGTCGTGAGTATGGGGCCTAAGAGGCGCACACTCCAAATGGAAGACCCTTTTGATAATGAATGGTGGGAAGGATGGGATATAGTGCATACCACCCTCCCGCACCAGATGTTAATGATAAATGGTTTTGTGTTTTTTTGGCTCTTGGTATACCATTGTGCTTGGTTCCTAGAAGTCTGCTAAAGCCATTTTAGTTTGGGTCTTTTTTTGTCTTTCTTCTTTCTTGCCCCCTCAGATCACTTGTATGTGTTTTTTGGTATTAGATTTGTATTTGACATATGATTTATATATATATATGATTTTTATTGTCGCTTTAGTCATATTTATTTATGTATATGCAAGCATGCATTCTGAGGAAGCAAGTCATGCGAAACATATCAATCTTACACACTGACAGAATGTTGTAATCATCCATGTTTGGAAAATAATATGCAGATATGAGAAATGATGTAATTGTATTTATCTTGGATTTTTTAAGTAATGCTATTTTAACCATGTTTTGTAATAAAATTGCTTGACTCTTTTTCTTGCGTGACTTTGTATCACTCATTATTGGCACAATTTAACCACTTTCCTACCGCACGCCGTCATATGATGTCCTTGACTTTCGGGGGGATATCTGAATGATGCCTACAGCTACAGGCATTATTCCGATATCATTTTTTTCTGTGCAGATTCTGTGCACAGCAAGAATGATCATAGCAGCAGTTCCGCTGCTTGATCGTTCTTACAGGGGACGGGAGGGGACGTCCTCCCTTCCCCCGCCATCTGGTGCTTCTCCGGGCTCTCCCATACCATTGGAGACCTGGAGAAAGAATCGGCCGGCACCGGATGATGACCATAGAGATTTACGGTGACCCACTCTATCATCTCTAAGACCGTCGGAGGCCCGACCTCACACTCGGCCCCCGGATGTAAACAAAGTCGCGATCATGGCTAGTAAGCAAGAGATTGGTGAATTTCGATTTTTTTTTCGATCTCATGCTTTACAGCCTGGAGGAGAGATGTGGGGTCTTATTGACCCCACATCTCTCCATAATGAGGATCTGTCATGGTAGATTCCTATTAAAAGGGATGTTTACATTCCTTGTAATAGGAATAAAAGTGATCAAAAAAATAAATAAAGTGTAAAAAGAAAAAAATAATTAAGTAAAAAAAAAAATATTTATTTAAAACGCCCCTATCCCCGGTAGCTCGCACTCAGAAGCAAACACACACCACATATGTAAACGTTGTTCAAACCACACATGTGTGGTATCGCCACGTGTGTTAGAGCGTGAGCAACAACAATTCTAGCACTAGACCTCCTCTGTAACTCTAAACTGGTAACCTGTAAAGTACCAACGTTTGGCGCCATTCCCTGAGTGTGCGCAATTTTAAAGCGTGACATGTTGGGTATCTATTTACTCAGCATAACATCATCTTTTACATTATACAAAAACATTGGGCTAACTTTACTGTCTTGTTAAAATAATTTTTTTTATGAGTTTGAAAAATTATTGCGCAAATACCGTGCAAGATAAAATTGCAATGACCGCCATTTTATTCCCTAGGCGGTCTGAGTAATTTTCTAGCAAACAAATTATGATTTTTACATGTAGGAGAGGAGTGCCAGAACAGGCCTGGCATGGAAGTGGTTAAATTCCCACTCTTTAGGGGGACTTCCACCTTACCCTGAGTATTACCCAGGAGACGGTTGGAGTCCCATTTAGCTTCTTTCAAAAA
This sequence comes from Rana temporaria, assembly GCF_905171775.1. Lineage (NCBI taxonomy): Eukaryota > Metazoa > Chordata > Amphibia > Anura > Ranidae > Rana > Rana temporaria. The sequence continues at coordinate 195,864,412 of NC_053490.1, forward strand.
AAAATTACTTTGCAATATTAATACTCCAAATGTATGCATGATAGAAAGATAGATCGATCGTTAGATAGATAGATAGATAGATAGATAGATGGATAGATAGATAGATAGATAGATAGATAGATAGATAGATAGATAGATAGATAGATAGATAGATAGATAGATATTACTAATGCCATACAAATCTGTTTATTTCCTGCATAAATTATAACAAAATGCATTGTCATGAAAACTTTGTTTATTTTAGAGGACAACATGTTCTCATATTTCATTTTCTGCATATGCTGTGAAATCATCAAATATCCCATCAGTCTCCATAATGCAGCCTGAACAAAGCATGTATTGGATAATAAATGAAATCTGTGTTCTTGTACTTTGTTATTACTGTCTTCTACACAAAATTTTTCTTCTTAGCCTAAATGTGTTACAGCATTAGCATTTTCTGCTTTGGGGATTTACTCTGCATATTTTTATTGCTTGTATTTTTATAATAGAAAAAAACAGTTTAGGACTTCTGCATCACTTGGAAACCCAGAAGTGTTGTTCAGTTCTAATGGTGGGTTTAGGTCCTCAAAACAGTTCTGATAATTCACACTCTTATGCCAATGAGAACTTACCATTAACAGCAGTGTTTAGGTAGAAGCAGGTGCATGTTCTGTCTGCTGTTTTAGCAATCCAGTTCCCTGTGAGTTGCTCCAGGGATAGGCTCTCTTGTGTGATGACTTGGCTCCTAGCAGTATCGATAGGCTTGCAAAGCCCCATACACACGATCGGAATTTCCGACGGAAATTTCGACCCTGTGTATGCCCCATCAGACTTTTTTCCAAGGAATTCCATCGGAGTTTAGATAGAGAACATGTTCTCTTTTACTCCGATGGAATTCTGATGTGAGTTTGGCCGGGCAAAAGCCAGATTGTGTGTATGGGGCATTATGGGTGCCATATGAGCGAGGCTGTTATTTATAATTTTCACTGTTCTTAAAAGCAACCCTTTCTTTACTACATTACAACTAATGCGACAGCTTGAATACAATGCTTGCACTCTCAAGGGGCTACTATGTACCTTTTATAATTCTCATAAGAAAATCAGAATCTGTCAACCCAGTGCTCTAAAATCTATATAATTAACATTGCAAATTTTGGCTAATAACGTCCACAGCTTCTCTTGGTTCCTCAAACTGATTGGTGACCTCTTCATCCAGAAGCAGAGGCGGCTCTCTAATTAGGCAAATTAGGCGGTCGTCTTAGGCCTCGCATTACCAGGGGCCTCACGGCCACCTAATTTGCCTGACGTGTGTGTGAGAGTGGGAGGGAATGTCCTCCAGTCGGTGTCCCCAGGGCTGTCTCTCTGCCTGCAACTAGTTTTCCCCTGCCTGTGGACTGACCTTTCGAGCACTGTCCGAGGTTCCAGGGTCAGTGGGTGGCTCCATGTACTCCCCTCCCCCAGGTCCTTGAGGTATTACAACCCCTTTAATATATGCAATTTATACAGTTCATTTTTTTCACTTGAATTATTTTTCCCACTATGGGAGTGAGTGGGGCCTCATGTCTAAGATTTGCCTAACGCCTCACAAAGCCTAGAGCCGCCTCTGTCCAGAAGGCATTAAAAAGGAGGCAGGAATGGAACAGCTCGACAAAATCTGCAATATCAGATTTCTCAGGACTTTAAGGGGTCTTGTGGCAAAAAGGTACCTGCTTCTAATATCAGTTACCACATAAAAAAATAGTGGAATGAGTAAAGAGTTGCTAAAAACACTTTTATAAAATACAATTCATGGTAACAAAGTGTTGCATTTAAGCCATCAGTCAGTACATAAAGTTTATATTTTGTAAAACCCCTTTGTTGACTAAGCCTAAAACTATGAAGGCACCTTACGATTGTACTACTAAAGTGCAATACGTACCCAATAAAGGGTATCACCAAACTCAAACTTTCTGTACTCATGGTTGTTAAAGATGCAAGCTTTCAAAACAAGCAATGGGGTTAATTTACTAAAATTCGGGAGTCTAAAATCTGGTGCAGCTCTGCCTAGAAATCAAATGGCTTCCTTTTTTTTTGTTAAAGCTTAAAGTGGAACTTCACTCTCCCAATCAACATTGATTGATTTTAATCCTAATGCTGCTAGCATTAGCAAATAGATAGTAAAGTATATTATATTTACTTTTTTCAAACATTCATTTTTTTTTCATTACTTCAGTTACTTCCTGTTTTTTTGCCTAGGCAAATTATATCATACAACCCAGGAGTCTTCAGGAGGGGAGGAGAGGAGGAGAGGTTTTCTCAGCTAAGCACACTCTACTGCATGCAAGCCTGAGCTAAGGGCAGATGGATTGGAGGAAGTAAATACTACATGAATCATTTGCCCTTACTTAAGATGAGCATGGCCAGAAATGCTAGGGGGTTGTTTTTCAAAGTGATTTCTCAACAAAATATAGCAGACATTGAGACATAGATGGATGGCTGAGTGTGCTTTGAATACTAGAAAATAATTAGATAAGGTTTTTGGTTTGTGGTGCTCAAGATTTAAAAATTAAGAAAATTACCTTTGAATCTACATGTTAAAGCTTATGTGAGGTTTTACTGATTGAGTTTGCATATACTTTAAGGCTTCTTTCACATGGATTTTTTTTAACATGGGTTCCTATGGAACACGTTCACATCAATGCATTTTTGTGCCTCTGCCATTTTGAAAAGGGTCAGGGACTATGTTTCCCGCAGCATTTTGCTTGTAATAGACTTCAATGGATCTGCATCCAAACCTCAAGTACTGTGTTTTTACTGCAATTTTACCACAATTTTGCCGCAATTTGCATTTTGCAATTTGCTTTTCTTTACATTCATTGTACATAGTGAATCCCTTTATTACTACTTGGGACTGTATCAATTTATTGTATCTACCCCCATTTAATTTTTTATTTGGGGTTCAAAGACTTTATTATTTTATTAAGTACTGGCACCCTGTTGCTGGTCTATTCCATTGGCGCAGTTTATTTTTTGCATTATTTTTTCTATGTTTATCTCATTTTATTGCTGCCTTTGATCTTTATTGATGTTATTATTTTTATTTGTTTAGCGCAGTCTTTTTTGCTATACTGTATATAGCTGGCTGCTAAGGAGTGGGTCAGGAAGCCAGCTGCTGCATCCTTAACAACAGATATGAGTCATCAGCTGACAGGTGAATGTAAAAAAAAAATTTTTTGGCATGGGATCCTCCCCTAAAGACCATACCAGACCCTTCAGTCTGGTATGCATTTGGAGAGGACACCACCATGCCATTTTTTTAAAATGCCATGAGACCCCCCCCCCCCCCCCAAATCCATGTCAGACCCTTATCCGAGGATAAAACACAAATCGCAAAATGCAAATCACTGTAAAATTGCGGTAAACCGCAGTAACAAAAATGCAGAAAGCACAGCAAAAAGCACTGCAGAAATGTTCAAAAGCAACATGCATAGATGTGAATCAAGCCTTACATGGTTGTAAACCTCTGACATGAAATCATATAGTCATTAAGGGGCAGATCCACAAAGATCTGCCCTGGCGCATCGTATCTGAGATACGCTACGCCGCCGTACCTTACCTGGCTTTGGTTCGAATCCATAAAGATTTTGTGCCGTAAGTTACGGTGGCGTAGTGTATCTCAAGTGGCGTAACGGCGCAGAATTCAAATTGGGCGGGTAGGAGGCGTGTTTCATTTAAATGAAGCGCGTCCCAGCGCCAAACGAACTGCGCATGCGCCGTCCCTAAATTTACCACCGTGCATTGCGCTAAATGACGTCGCAAGGATGTCATTGGTTTTGACCTGGACGTAAATTACGTCCATCCCGATTCACGAACGACTTACGCAAAAAAAAAAATTAATTATATGCGGGAACGACGGCCATACGGAACATTGAGTACGCCGCGAAAATAGCAGCTTTAACTATACGCCGAAAAAAGCCGACTAGAGACGACGTAAAGGAATGCGCCGGCCGCTCGTACGTTCGTGGATCGTCGGAAATAGCTAATTTGCATACTTGACGCGGAAAACAAAGGGAACGCCACCCAGCGGACGCCGAAGAATTGCTTCTTAGATCCAAAGGCGTACGAAGACGTACGCCTGTCGGATCTAACCCAGATGCCGTCGTATCTTGTTTTGAGGATAGATACGTAGATACGCCGGCGTACTCTCTCTGTGGAACTGCCCAAGAGTCTTTTGCTAAATTGTATGTGGCTATTACAATACCCATTACACAAACATAATCATAGGCCCCGTACACACGATAGGTTTCTTCGGTCAAAAACGATCGTGTGTGGGCCCCATATGTTATTTAACCATTGGTTAAAAAAAGCCAACTTGCTTTAAATTTAACCGATGGATTCCTAACCGATGGGAAAAAAAACGATCGTTAGTAGGCACAACCATCGGTTAAAAATCCACGCATGCTCAGAATCAAGTCGACGCATGCTTGGATACATTGTCACCATCAAGAATCTTGCCCTGAGTGCAGGCGATCCGCAGCACTGAGAAGTAACAAACAATGAAAAACAGGTGAAAAAATATATTTTACCTTTCTAAAATTGGCAATTGTTTACGATTCAGTGGGCTGTAGTAAACCTTATGTCATTAATCTGGACTTTACATCTACATACATTTTTACAATTTTAGGAACTGATCTTAAATAAATGGAACATTTCAGACTCTGTGATCAACTAAACATAGTTAAATGATATGTTGTATTGAACCTTTCTAAATTGCTCAACTCTGTGACATTAAAAGTGCAGTCAATTTAGTGTGTTATAGTGGTAATCAGTATATTAAGTGAATACCACATTACACAGGGATAGATTAAGCAGGTTACCATGGCACCAAAAACATCTGCTAAACAAAGTCAAAGTAATGATAAACACATTTGAGATCCCTTTGTTGTTGATTTTTCTTCCAGATGCACAGAGCTATAAAAGAGCTATCAGTGAAGCTATCCATTAGTTGCCAATTCAAAATGATTTCATCGAGTTATCCCCAAGCCATTTCTAAAATCTGCCAAATGGAAGTCTACTTGAAAAAAAATTAAACAGTCAGGTTTTCCCTTTGTTTTGTTTCCCCTATTAATCTGATGGCAGACCATGTAGATACCAGAAAGAAATGACAAGGATAACAGCTTTAGAGGAGAAACTACTCTTTGATGGTGAATACTTGATGATAGTCCAGAACCCAAGATTGATGATTAGTACCAGGAAGGTAAGTATAGATGTTTTTTCATTTTATCTATTAGATTATTTTGGCATTTAAATGATAGCCTTCATTGGCTAAATTAAAAGTATAGGATTTTTTTATCGTAGAATAATACTTATCTAGGTGGATGCAGCATCAGCCTGATGCTTCATCTGTTCCCACCGGCTCTAAGGCTGTGAACTGAGTATTCAAACACTGCTGATTGCTCAGTTCTCAGAGCTCCCTGAGCACAAACCTGGTAACTGTCAGTCACCCCTGTCTGCTTTACCCCTCCTGCGCTCACTGGAGCTGAGCTGTGGAGGGGGCGGGAGCAGCCAGCTCAGGCTCTTAGTGACTTGCTGAGAGGTTAAGCTGAGTGCCGTTCCAGGCATGTGGGTGGATCCCAACCATATGGGCGCAATCTTTCCCAAGCCTTGACCGGCTCTGTGATACCAACCGACAGTAGGCTTTAGCTCGCTGTCTGCTGAAAACGGGTCATAGGAGTGCATAGCTAACTGCACTCCTGTGATCCACAGGAGAAATACAGCTTTGGCTGTACTTTGCCTGTAAGTTAGTAAAGATGCAAGTTTTAAAAAGGATTCTTTATCAGATGGGGTTGATTTACTAAACCTGGAGAGTGCAAAATGCAGCTGTGCATGGTAGCCAATCAACTTCTAACTTCAGCTTGTTCAATTAAGTTTTGAAGAAAAAAACTGGAAGATGATTGGTTTCTCTGCAGATCTGCACAAGATTTTGTGACTTTCAAGTGGACAGGAGCATGTGGCAGGGAACAAAGTATAGTAGAAAAAAAAAATGGTCCTTTACAAAAAAAATTATATGGTAAGTTTTTTACATTTTCATCTAAGCTGATTTGTGCAGACTCAAGTTAGGTGCTCAGTCTACTACTAAACATATTAAATAACCAAAATGATATAGAAGCCGTAGAAAATAAGAACAACACTAGCACCAAATAGTAGAGTAATACATTTATTTAGAGATCAAAAATGAGACTTACAAATAACCTGAGAGCAGTTGACTAACCACCCCCCAAATAACACCAATAGTGCTTGCATATAAAGCAATTAAAAACATGATGGCAAATAGGGCATACAGCTAATCGTTCCAATGGCTCAACAGGCAAGGCAATACTCCTGTAATCATTATAATATTATGAATTCAAAGACTTGCAAAAGAGGAAAGACCCTTTTTCTAGTTGTGATTGGTCACAGTGATCACATGGTACAGATAGGGCCAATCATAGCTCATTTGTACCACGTGATTAGCTGTGGTATCACAGATAATCACAATAATACACAGTGGGCCAGATTCACAAAGAGATTAAGACGGCGTATCTCTCTGAGATCCGATGGTCGGATCTATGCGACTGATTCATAAGAATCAGTTACGCATAGATCTCCCTTAGATCCGACTGGTGTAAGTGACTTACACCGTCGGATCTTAGGCTGCAATAACCCGCCGGCCGCTAGGTGTCGCTTCGGTTTTTTATGCGAGGAATATGCAAATTCCGATTTCCGCCGATTCAGAAACGAACGCCCGCCCGTCGCTTTTTTTTTACGTCGTTTGCGTTCGGCTTTTTCCGGCAGGTAGTTACCCCTGCTAAATGAGGGGTAGCTAATGTTAAGTATGGCCGTCGTTCCCGCGCCGAGTTTCAAATTTTTACGTCATTTGCGTAAGTCGGTCGAGAATACGGATGGCCGGAATTTACGTTGCCGCCGAGAACAATGACGTCCTAACGACGTCATTTGGAGCATGCGCACTGGGAAATATCGCCGGCGGCGCATGCACAGTTAAATCGGCGCGGGAACGCGCCTGATTTAAATTGTACACTCCCCCTAGCCACGGAATTTGAATTCCGCCGGGGGAGTTACGATCCGCCGGCGCAAGTTTGGAGGTAAGTGCTTTGTGAATACTGCACTAGCCTCGCAAAAGTGCGCCGGCGGATCGTAAATCACATAGATTACGCGGATCTAAAGATCCGCTAATCTATGTGAATCTAGCCCAATGTCTACACACTGTCATTCAGTAAAAATATTTTCTTATATCAGTGAAATTAAATGCTCTAGGCAATCATAGTATGTAAAAAAAATAATGGATCACTTCCCCAGAGTGGTACAGTGTTACAATGGTAATGCTCTGGTCACAGTATGTGACATACTGCCACCAGTCAGTGTGCCTGGTCACCGCCACACCAGTTATATGATGGTACTATATTGCACTGGTGACAGTATGTAAAAAAAAAGAAGGGGAAAAAAAACTATTTTGTTTCTTCATTTCCCGAAAATTGTGAGAAAAATTACAACTTCAAAAAATGTGCCACGCCTCATAATAAATATCTCAGACTGTCGTCTAATACATTTTGGCCTAAATTTATGAAGAAAGATTATTTATTTGCAAAATTGTATAACAGAAACAAAGAAAAACATATATATATTTTTTTTAATTGTAATTTTTATGTTTTTTTAGCAAAAAATAATAAAAAAACAGTGGTGATTAAATACCACCAAAAGAAAGCTCTTTTTGTGTGAAAAAAATAATAAACATTTCATATGGGTATATTGTTGCATGACTGCGCAATTGTCATTTAACCACCCCCTTCCTGCCCAGGACAATTTTAAACTTTCAGTGCTGTCGCACTTTGAATGACAATTGCGCAGTCATGCAACACTGCACCCAAACAAATTTTGTCATCATTTTCTTCCCATAAATAGAGCTTTCTTTTGGTGGTATTTGATCACCACTGGGGTTTTTATTTTTTGCTAATCAATAAAAAAAATTGAAAAAAAATAAGTGTTTCTTCATTTTGGCTATAAAATGTTGTTTTCTCCTTCACTGACAGGCACTGATGAGACAGCACTGATGAGGTGGGACTGATGGGCACTGATGAGGCGGCACTGATGAGGTGGGACTGATGGGCACTGATGAGGAGGCACTGATATGTAGAATTGATGGGCACTGATAGGTGGCACTGATATGCAACACTGATGGACACCAATAGGTGGCACTGATATGCAGCACTGATGTGCACTGATAGGCGGCACTGATGGGCACTGATAGGTGGCACTAATGGGCACTGCCAGATGGCACTGATGGGCACTGACAGGCAGCTGTAATGGGCACTGACAGGCGGCTGTGATGGGCACTGACTGGCACTGATAGGCGGTACAAATTGGCACTGACAGGTGGCACTTATGGGCAGCACTGATGATGAGGTACTGATAAGGTACTGACAGATGTTACTGTAGGGCACTGATTGGCACTGTGATGGGCACTGATTGGCACAGATATGGGCACTGATTGGCACTGTGATTGGCACCAACAGCCGTTTCTGATGGGGCACTTACTGACAGCTGGCTCTCCTTTTTAGCAGATGTGGTGGCACATCTGATGGGGCTGTGCTGATAATTAATGTGCTGATTATCAGCACAGACCCCCTCTCTGACAAGAAGAGCCACCGATCGGCTCTCCTTGTCAGCGCAAACCAAGGAATGCCATTTACCAACACTTCCTGGTTCATATGATGATCAGCTGTGATTGGCCACGATCGGATATGCAGTGTGACAGACTGACACACAGCACCTCCGATCACCACGATAAACACCCCCAAGGCCGTGTTCCGGCATGTTATCCTGACGACCAGTCAGGATAACAGACTACTGCCTTCATTTCTTGTATGGATGACTCTGATGCCGCGTACACATGGTCTTTTTTTGTGATTAAATAAAATTACGTTTTTAAAAACCTCATTTAAAATTATCGTGTGTGGGCTTCACATCGTTTTTTGTCTTCTAAAAAACGACCAAAAAAAAATTCGAACATGCTTCAATTTTTTATGTCGTTTTTCAAAATGTTGTTTTTTGTGTCATAAAAAAATATCGTGTGTGGGCTAAAACGACGTTTTAAACGACGTTTTAAATATTTGTATCCATGCATTGCTTATGTACTATACCAAAAGTAAATTTAAATGTTCAAATGTCCAGTCGATTTTCCCCGCAGCTTTTACTTCTTTCAGTGAACGCGATATGATGTGACATCTGTCAGCATGTGACACAATATGATATTACCATTCTGAAGAAAAAGACGAGTGGACATTCCCAAGCTGGTTCAATGTAAGAAGATCAGTGCAATAATTATACTGGTCAGTAAGAACCACAACACTAGGAATAAAAACATACATTAAAGTATATAACACAAAGTTACAATTCTAGTAAGGGAGATAGACATAGATAGATAGATAGATAGATAGATAGATAGATAGATAGATAGATAGATATTTAGCAGGTACTTCTCCAGACTGATCTAATTTATTAGGGGACAGCTGTCTGCTTCAGCAGTGTGGGCTTTCCCCCCCCCCCCCCCCGCTTTCTCTCTTCACACACAGACACTCAGGACTGCTTGTTTGGAAACTCCCTATTGGAGGTTGTCTGTAAGCTCTCTCTTGGAAGAGCCTGAGCCAATCATGAGACAGCAGCAAAGGACTGTGGCAGAGGAGATAAAAAGCCAGAGGAACTAGGCCAGAGACTCTTTTTTCCTGCAACACATCAGAAGAGCATCTGCACTCTATGTGTGTGTGGAATTGCGGCCTACCAAGGGGCACACAGCCTGCAACTCCAGCCCAGAGGAACAGATTGTTCATACAGCTCCAGCCCAGAGGAACAGATTGTTCATGCAGCTTCAGCCCCGAGGAACAGATTGTTTATGCAGCTTCAGCCCAAAGGAACAGATTGTTCATGCAGCTCCAGCCCAAAGAAACAGACTGTCCATGCTAAAAAAGGACACCCTGCAACAGCTCAAGGTCTGAATGCCACTGCGACACACCTGCATCTAAGATCGATCGATTGCTCAGGGGAGGACCGCTGACTGTGTACAGGATTTGGTGAGGGGGCTTTGCCCAGGAACCTTTAATGTTTTTCACCTCCACACACATACACTTAACATTTCCAACACTATATTGGGGATACTTATGATACAGACGAGCCTGGAGCATATCGGCATCCTACTTGTATTTTTAACAGGGGCTCCAGTTTCTCTGATCCTACATCCTTACATGCTCAAAAAAAAGAATATCCACAAAGTAAAGCATTACTGGGGGGTAAGTGTTTCTGGAGATATAAAACAGTGGTCAGAAGCTGTGGTAATCAAGGGTATCATCTTTTACCGACTAAATGAAGCATAAGATAAAATAAAATAAAACTTGGAACACAGCTGGCCAAAGAACAAGGTTACAAAAAAAAATGTGACTTATTATCACACTGCATAGAACACCTTGTTCAGTCTGGGTTACATCAAATCCAAAAGCCAAAATATAATAAAAAATAAATTATATGTGTGCATTGCATGAATCTATGTTATTGTTGCCACTGCCGCGACTATTCAGATGGCCGGATGTTGAGCGCCGGCCACCTGAATAACAGCAGCTGGTTGGCTGTGTGGAAGTGCCTATCAGAGCTCTGATAGGCTTTCCGAGTACAGCCCTCAGGCTTCCGGAAATGTATCTAAGGGACGTACCGGTAACCTGATTGGCTGAAGCGTCATCGAGGGTGGGAGAAGACATCGAGGGACGTGGAAGGAGGATGGCTGACCCCCAGAAAGATAATTTTACAGGGCACAGCTGCGACAATGGGCACAGTGGCGGCAATGGGCACAGTGGCGACAATGGGAACAGTGGCATCAATGGGCACAGTGGCGACAATGGGCACAGTGGCATCAATGGGCACAGTGGCGACAATGGGCACAGTGGCGACAATTAAAGGGCACAGTGGCATCAATTGGCACAGTGGCGACAATTAAAGGGCACAGTGGCGACAAATGGCACAGTGGCTGCGTTTGATGGCATGGCACAGTGGCTGCATTTGATTGCATGGCACAGTGGCTGCATTTGATAGCATGACACAGTGGTGAGAATTGATGGCACAGTGGCTGTGTTTGATGGCATGGCACAGTGACTGCGTTTGATGGCATGGCACAGTGGTGACAATTGATGGCACAGTGGCTGTGTTTGATGGCAAGGCACAGTGACTCCGTTTTATGGCATGGCACAGTGGTGACAATTGATGGCACAGTTGCTGCATTTGATGGCATGACACAGTGACTGCATTTGATGGCATGGCACAGTGGTGACAATTGATGGCATAGTGGCTGCATTTGATGGGCCCAGTGGCTGCAATTTTTTTTTTTTGCGCCCCCCCAAAAAATTTGAGCACCAGCCGCCACTAGTGGAGAGGGATTAGAACATTTGCACAATTTTATTGCAGTTGGTGAAAACATACCAGATGTGCAAACTCATGTTCATGTTCAGATAGTGCTTGTTTTAGCAGATAAAAGGGTTCCTGAGTCAGGGGGGGTAATGCCCACAAAATAGAATATTCTCTAGCTGGTCGTTGTTCCTTTGTGCTGCAAAGTTTGAAGCCCGATGTGTATGAACAGATTGGAGACCAGAGGCAGAATGACACCTGGTAATTGGAGATTGCGAAAAGACAGACATAAGATGATTATACACGGCTAGATTTTTTTTGTTCAGCCAGCAAGCTGAAAAAAAAGAAGCTAACAAGTTCTTCCATCCACAGAAATAATGTGGATGGAGGAATCCCTCCCGCTGGGGCATTGCATTCTGTATTCTACTGTCACAATACAATGATCATTGGATGTAGCCACATGTCCCTTCAATAGAAGTCTATCAGTCGATTGATTTCTGTCAAGCAGGGACAGCTAGGAATTGACCGGAATTCAGCAGGTTCAGGGAATTTTGATCAGTGTTTAGCCAGGAGATAGCCAGTGTATAGTCTTGATACTACAGGAACCAATTAGTCAGAAAGGGTAATATTGGGGAGGTCTGTCCTAGGGAGCAATAGGCAAAGCTGCTCAACAAAACAGTCAGGCCCCTTTCACATTGAGGCGTTTTTCATGCGGTACAGCGCTAAAAATAGCGCTGCTATACCGCATGAAAAAATCATGCCCTGCAGGTTTCAATGTGAAAGCCCGAAGACTTTCACACTGAAGCGGTGCGGTAGCAGGAACGCTCCAAAAGTCCTGCTAGCCGCATCTTTGGAACGGTATAGGAGCGGTGTGTTTACCGCTCCTATACCGCGCCTTCCTATTGAAACCAATGGGAAACCGCGGTAATACCGCGGTAATACCGCCCTTTTTCGGCCGCTAGCGGGGGGTTAAAACCTCACCGCTAGCGCCCGAATATCGCGGAAAATACGACGGTATAGCGGTGCTACAAATAGCGCGGCTATACCGTCACCGCGGCTCCGCGCCTCATTGTGAAAGGGGCCTCAGGGATGAAACATTTGCGTTCGTCGCTATACTAAAGAACCCCTGCACTGCATGTTATTTTGAGGTTTGGATGAAGCAAAGTAGGCAAACAGTCCTAAAACAAATACAGCTGGAGTATGAAAGGTCTGCATTTGAAGCTAAATCTCTCTCTCTCTCTCTTTATATATATATATATATATATATATATATATATATATATATATATATACAGTATATATATAGATAGATAGATGATTAACCCTACCCCTCAGTGAGTTAATAAACTCTTCTGAGTTCATGTTGGATTAAGCGCTCCATATTCCATTCCTAAATCAGTACACAACCTCCTTCGGAAGTCCAGGGGCTCTGAGTCCAGCATCTTCTTTTACTGCCAAAGGGCATCTTTGCACATACTTGTAGTGATTATTGAGATAAGAATCCATGCTGTACATTCTGCGTGATCACTGGGCTGTTTTCTTTTAGTTCAAGAGCTTAGAAAATATGGTTTGAGGTATGATAACTTTTGAATGAGTTATCTCCCAGAAAGGAGAATAGACATAATTAATTCAGAAGGAAAAGTACTACAAAAAGGATATTTCAGTAGCGCCGTTTTCATCTGTTTCTGTTCTGCAGCAAGCTGTTCTAAACAGTATAAAATAAAACATGTGGTGGTGCACACAGAAGATGAAAGGATTAATGAACAGGACCAAATGGGAACATGGGTGGAATATTTTGGTCTCTAAAATAAGAAACACTACATTACAATGAAACGTAATTGTTTGTGCTAACTGAACTCTTGTTTCCTGTTCCAAAAATGTGCTTACAACAAAACAAGATTCCACTTTTGCATCCGTAGGATGCACATTATTTCACAGCATTCAAGAGGTATCTTTTGGCTATGCATTTTTCAGATAACCCGTGTTTGTGACAATAGCAACCATCACTTAACTTTCTGAGGTTGCTGATAAACAACAATGATATAGATAAGGAACATTGAAATACATTCAGAGCATGTGATCTTCACATAGATTTTGGGCCAGTAACTCACAGTACTTAAAGGGGTTGTAAAGGTAAAAGTTTTTTCACCTTAATGCATTCTATGCATTAAGGTTAAAAAACTTCAGACTATAGCGCCCCCCCCCCCTGGCCCCCCGTTATACTTACCTGACCCCTCGAAAGTCTTGCGCTCGGCCCAGACATTCTCTTTGCCACTCAGCCTGGCCGTTGATTGGCTAGAGTGGATGGATTGATAGCAGCGCAGTCATTGGCTGGCGCTGCTGTCAATCACATCCAATGACGCGGCACACCGAGGGGCGGGGCCAAGTGATACAGTGAGCGGCTATGGCCGCTCGCTGTATCACAGGAGCGCGACCGCAAGGACTCCACACAATGTGAGGGAGCTTGCATGAATGTGGTGAGTTCTTGCGGGGAGGACCAGAGACAGCTGCCAAAGGGACCCCAGAAGACGTGGATCGGGGCCACTCTATGCAAAACAAGCTGCACAGTGGAGGTAAGTATAACATGTTTGTTATTTTAAAAACCCCTTTAACCTCCCTGGCGGTATGATTATTTCAGGATTTTAGGTGCTGAAAGTGGTATAATTATTTTGCATGGAAATTTGGTGTTTTACATTGTAGGCCTGTAATCCTTAAGAACAACTCACTTAAATCTGTCCAAACAAGAGTCTAGTAGACATCCCTGGGTATGATAAAGTTTGAAAAACAGAACCATAAATTATAATATAATAAATAACTATAAATAATTATAACAAATAATAATGTAATTATAATAAAAAAAATTCAATAATGTAATCAAATCAAAATCACTGAAATTTTCTCAGTTGCAGAATTGTCACTGTCATTACTTTTATTTTTTTATGACGAATTTCCCCACAAATCACTATCGCTCAATTCTGCAAGTGATTATAATTTATTATCGCTGTTTTCTAGCTGCTCTAAAATCACTTTTGACATAAAGGCACACTTTTGGTTGCTATGGACAATCTACAGTTTGCAGGCAGAAAGAACAGTTTTTATTTTATAAAAGTGCATGTAGGACACTGGGCAGACCACTAGGGACAAGGGGTGTGTGTATTTTTTACATACAATACTGTAATCTGTAAGATTACAGTATACTGTATGTAATGTGTTCATTTACTTTTTTGAATTTGGCGCCGTTCTCCACCCCCGTGCGTCGTAACGTCGCAGGGAACGGAGATCGACGGCAGACAGGGACACTGTGTGAATCGAGCGAGGACCCGCTCGCTCACACAGCGGGGATGCATCGCAGGATCCAGGGACAAGGTAAGTAACTTGTGCCTGTGGATGCTGCGAGGCGAGCCCGAGTCTGGCTCGGGGTTACCGATCGCAGCACAAAAATCTCACCCCGAGCCAGACTCGGGAATACCGCCAGCCAGGTTAACAGATCCAGTATAACAGTCAGGCGGGTATCATTTTCAGATGGGAAGGTCAGCAAAGGCAGCCTCTATACTTTCATAAAATATATGGTCAAAAGTGGATGGATACCTTTCCAAATGAATAGGTTCAGATGAACAAATTCTGGAGTGACCAGCACAGAGCCCTGACCTCAACAATACTGAACAGTCACCTTTGTGATAATTTGGAGTACTGATTGCAAGCCAGGTCTTTCAATTAACATATTACCATAACTCAAACATGTTCTATTGGCTAAATGGGCACAAATTCCCACACATATACTCAGAGGTCTTGTGGAAAGCTCTCCGAGTGAAGTGGAAGCTGTTATGATTACAAATAGACATGGGGTGACAAATTTATATTAAACCCAATGGTCCACAAATTTTTGTCAATATCTGTAAACAGAAGAACATGGCAGACAGCTAGAGTCTGCAGAAGTTAGTTGCCAAAGGGCTTGTGGGACACCCTACACCACAATTTTAGGTATCGTATCTTAAAATTCTGAGAAATGTATTGTTTAATAAAGATTGCAAAAATATTAGCAAGTTTCTTCACTGTATCTGAGCACCACAAACCAAAACACTATTTGATACATTTTTAATATTCAAAGCAAACACCACCATCCATCCATGTCTCTATGCTTTATTTTGTTGTGAAATCCCTTTTAAAAACACCCCGTAACATTTCCAGCTGTGGCCATCTTGAATAAGGGCAGATGATCCATGTTGCATTTACTTCCTGGAATCCATCTTCCCTTAGCTCAAGCATGCATACAGGAGAGTGTGCTTAGCTGATAAAACCCCTCCTCCTCTCCCCCCCTCCTGAAGACTCTGACATTGTTTGCCTAGGCAAGAAACCAGCAAATAACTGAAGAAATGTAATAAAGAAAAGTTTAACACAAATAAATATGATATACTTTCCTATCTATTTACCAATGCTAGCAGAATTTTTTACATACTGTCACCAGTGTCCCTAATCAACGCCATCCACTCACAGTGTCCCATTCACTCCCATACCAGTCACAGTGTTCCTTATTACCGCCACATCAGTCATATTGTCTCTAATACCCGCCACACCAGTTACATTGTCCCTGATCACTGCCACACCAGTTACAGTGTCCCTGATCACTGCCACATCAGTTACAGTGTCCCTGATCACTGCCACACAAGTCCCAATGTCTTCAATCACCACCACACCAGTCCTAATGTCTCACTTTAATTCCAACACCACTCATATTGTCCTTGATCACTGCCACACCAGTTATATTGTCCCTAATTACACCCACACCAGTCACTGTGTCCCTGATCACCTCCACACCAGTCATAGTGTCACCATAAGTACTTGTTCCCATGTGTGCTGCTCTCAGAAGAGCCATCCATGTTTGGATTACTCTTCAGAGAGCATTTGAGAGGCAGCGAAGAGGCACTGTATTGCCTCCTTGTCACCTACTTTAACCCCTTGGACTCTGCATAAGCAACGCCATTCACTTATGTACACCCCCAGCCACTGCCTCTGCTGCTGAAAGGGGTAGCAGTAGAGGATGGCAAAGCCAAGGCTCAACCATTAAGGTTTTTCTGCTTCCCAATCTCACATGTGAATAAGCCCTAATAGTGCAGCCAGTCACAGTTCTCTGATCACCCCCACACCAGCCACAGTGTCAGATATGGTTGCCATATCATCCCTTTAAAACAAAACACGTATTAATTACCCCATTTCTGAGGATAACTT
The DNA here is from genome assembly GCF_905171775.1 of Rana temporaria. Lineage (NCBI taxonomy): Eukaryota > Metazoa > Chordata > Amphibia > Anura > Ranidae > Rana > Rana temporaria. The sequence continues at coordinate 195,881,041 of NC_053490.1, forward strand.
AATGCACAAAAGGAACTAAGTGAATTCATTTCCGCCCTAATCAGCCACAGAACCTGTGTAATTATTATGTGTTTGGTTTGTATCACATAAAAATAAACAGCACACCACAGGAGTGCTTACCTTAGTACATGCAATTACCAACTAACAGTAGTATTTGTTATTGTCTTGATAAATATCAGTGACAAAATGAAAAATTAATAAAATACACGACATCAATTAAACTAGGGCAAAAAGCCTAACATATATTATAGAGATCTGCTTGGCTGAAGAGGGCTTCATGCTTCATAAGCCAATGCATAAAGACTTTGTACTGGCCATCTTGTTCAAACGAAAATGAAATGACCCGCTGGGTAAAAATAAATCACTCAGTCATCCAGCAAGGCTCTTACACAAGCAGTGCTTAACATGTTACAGCAGTTTAATATTCAGAACACTCTATATAAAAAATGAAGGATGAAGTATTGAAGATCAACTACTATCAGCAGATTAGTTATGTCAGATATATAGATTTAGCTTATTTTATTAGACTTTAATTTCAGAATAAGTAGATTAAAAGAAATTACAATTTTGAAACAAAGACATTGGCATTTTATACAACATATTCATCATTTGAGCAAGATTTGGAATGGACATTGATTAGTGGATTTCTTGAAATTCGCATTGCGGACAATTTTCCACTTTTTATTTGCTTAACGCCAGAACAAGGCTTTAGCAAATTTTAAACTATGGCTATTTATAGATTTAAAAATACCCTGTAATTTCAAGAAAGTCAAAATCTGCTAACAGGAATTCAGAACAGGCACCCAGAGATGCATGAACAGCTTTAGTACCCTCTGCTTTGGCCAAGAAAGGCAGCCCATCATAATGATGGGCAAGAAGGAATGGTAGTGGCAAACCTTGACACGACCAGGAAATGTTGGAGTTTAGTCTGCCAGAAAAGCCCAACATTTGCACAAAGCATGAGTTACTCAACGTTGCTCTATGTGCAGGCATCTGGGTGCCCTCAGATTATCCCTTTATACTTGTGAGTAGCTTTTGGTTTTTGTGAAGGAAGAGTATCTTTTATAGTTGATTTATTCATCGGGCCATAGATATTTTTTTTTCCTGCTGAAGAGGTGGGGGTTTTAGCTCTTTGAAATTATAAGATAATTTAGCTGACGTCTCAAAGTCTGAAAATATTTGGAGGCACCCTCAGACACTTAGAGGAGAAGAATGAAAAGTGTGAGGGTTCTAAAACTTGATCCTACATATGGGGTGCAGGGGTTAGAAGTCTATGGTATACAGACAAACATACCTGGGTTTTGTTTTCTGGACATTTGCCAGACTGTGCTGAAACTGAACATTAATTCAAACCCTATTGAATTAAATAGGAGCCAAATAATTAGCATGTTGCTGAGCATTTTCAAATCAAGGGAGTTTTAAACAAATTGGGCATCTGGGCCTCACCCTAGTGGACAATCAAAACAGTAAAAACAAAATACAGCTTGTAAAAAAGGGTCTGGTATGTATTTTGGGGGTGCCAATGCCATTTGTTTCAAATAAAACATGCCTTGAGACCCCCTTATTCCCCCTCTCTTATATGCAATATAGTAATTCAATGAAGATCAAAGAAAAATAGTCACACACTTGCCCAGTCCAAATAAATGTGTTCTGGAAAAACCATTATAGGACAAAACTTTATTTTGCTAAGGACACTAGGGCAGATTTCACATTTTAGACAATTCATTTTTTGAGGGTATTTACTGGGGATGTTAGGCATGTAAGAGGCTAATGCCGCGTACACACGATCATTTTTCGGCATGTAAAAAAAAGATTTTTAAAAAAAAATGTCATTTAAAATGATCGTGTGTGGGCTTCAAGTAATTTTTCGTATAAATGAAACATCTTAGATTATATGATCTCAAATGGTTGCCAACACCCCTGATAGACAAGAAAATATGGAGAATCCCCCAAAATGGGGCTTTTGAGGCAACAGTAGTTCAGGTAGTCAAAGTAGTACAAAAATAGTATTTTTTAATAATCAACAAAGGATATAAATATATAACATAATACTTTAAAAACAGTACATGAGGGAGTGTAAGTTGAAAAAGGAGTAATTTTTCGGGTTCTGAAAATTATCGTGTGTGGACGTTAAAAACCCGCGCATGCTCAGAAGCAAGTTATGAGACGGGAACGTTCATTCTGGTAAAACTACCGTTCGTAATGGAGTAAGCACATTTATCACGCTGTAACAGACAGAAAAGCGTGAATCGTCCTTTACTAACACAAAATCAGCTAAAGGGTGACGTCATCTGAATGGAACTTCCCCTTTATAGTGCCGTCGTACGTGTTGTACGTCACCGCGCTTTGCTAGAGCATTTTTTTTAAACGATCGTGTGTGGGCAACGTTGTTTTAATGATGAATGTGGAAAAAAACGTTGTTCTTTCTACATGCTGAAAAACTTTGTTTTTTACATGCCGAAAAATTATCAAATGTACGCGACATAAGGGTAAAAATAGCACCAGCAGAAGGTGGTTGTCCCATCCCCTCCACCAAGGAAATGCTAATTTAGTCATTTTTGAAATAACAAGAAAGCTATTTGTCATGCCTGTTATTGTTTCTAAGGTTAGAGTTTCTGGAAATTCCTGTTATTGTCAAATAGTTACTGCTAGCATGTCTAATGGACAGGGGTAAGGTTCAATGCCATGCTGCACCCCTTCCCCCTCCTTTCTCGACATCTATGGTATATTGTTGACCCTCCTTGTCCTTTTAAACTTCTCAGCAGAAACCCTACAATACGGATCAAAGTAACATTTGTAACATTTGTAACAGTTGTGCTAATAATTTATATAATTTAAAAAAATATAGGTAAAGGTTCTTAATCATATCTATAAAAAGTTCCAGATAGAAAAGCCCAAAGAATTATAATAGGAGTCAAAAACTCTCAATAGGAGATAAAGTTAAGCAATGTTCTTAGAATAGGCTGAAATCTTCTCCATGTGTAATTCCCAGTTAGAAAGACATGCAGACAACTTGCATCTGCTTGTGAAGCAATCCACCAGAGAAACCGCCACCTTAAATGGAAAAAAAAGCCTGCTTAGCAGCAGGACTGGACCTTTAAGCCTCCTGGCGGTAATCCCGAGTTTGGCTCGGGGTAAAATTTCAGTATTATTAGTGGTAACCCCGGGCCACACTCGGCATCGCATTGCAGAATCCTGGTCCAGGTAACTTATCTTGCCACCAGGATCCTGTGATGTCCCCCCGCTGTGTCCCCGCCACATTATCCGCCCTATGCTCTGTGTGCTGGGCTCCATTCCCTGCGTTGTGAAACATGGGGATGAAGCCCGTCAGCAAATTCAAAAAGAACAAAATACATAACACATACAGTGCACTGTAATCTTACAGATCACATTACTGTATCACATCATTTCACCTCCCTTTTGTCCCTAATGCTTTGTCCAGTGCTCTGCATGCAGTTTTATATTAAATATACTGTTCTTTCTGCCTGGAAACGTGAGATTGTCCATGGCAACCAAAAAGTGTCCCTTTATATCAAAAGTGTTTTTAGAACAGCTAGAAAACAGCGATAGTAAATGAGAACAATTGAAGAATTGAGCGATAGTGATTAGTGGAGAAATTAATTGTATTATTATTATATTATAATTTTTTTATAATTATATTTTTTTTTTTTTATATTATAATTTATGATTTTGTGTTTCATACCTGGGATGTCTACTAGACTCCTGTTTGGACAGATTTAAGTGTGTTATTACTAAGAATTACAGGCATACACTATAAAATGCCAAATTTCTATGCAAAACAATGTACGGCTTTGAGATTCAAAAATCTGACATAATCATACCTCCAGGGAAACTACAGAAAGGCCAGTAGCGCTTTTGGCTAAATACCCTGAAAGAGTCTATTGGAGATGCTCCTATGGTGTTCCGTGAGCCGCAATAACTCAGATCCAACAACCATGGTCCCCATGTTGCCAGGCTCAAAACAAAAAAATGCTCCACATAGTGTGAAATCCAATAACACTTTATTAACAAGAATAAAGTCACACTTACAGTTATGCAGACACAATATGCTTAAAATATCTCACCGGCCAGGGTAAAATTGAACATCCACACTTCGGGGACTCGTGGTATGCGATGACGTCAGCACGTCATCCTCCCTTCGCATTTTGTCACAGACTGTAGTCGTCCTGTCAATTGATGACACAGTATGTGATTTTTTGATATTCATATTATACGATTCTGTGAAGATTCATTCCATCAGATCATTAAGTGTATCTCCACTATTAGTTTGAATATACACTATGGGCCATATCCTCAAAAGGGATACGCCGGCGTAAGCCGTCGTATCCCTGGTTCTAACTTTGGAACTGATCCACAGAATCAGTTTTCCAAAGTTAGGCAGAAGATCCGACATCTGTAAGGGACTTACACTGCCGAATCTTAGGATGCAGTACCGCATCCGCCGCTGGGGGCATTTCGAGTCGAAATGCCGCTTCTGGTATGCAAATTAGCACTTAGGGCGATCCACAAAGCTTTTCAGCTTCGTTTTTTCGCCGTAAGTTTTAGTTTGCAAGTGTAAAATTAGGGCTGCTTTTACATGGTGTAAAGTTAGTAACACCATGTAAAAGCACATTCAAGCGACGGCATTTGGTATGCATTCCTGAGGGAGAACTCCACGGCAATTTGTAAAATCAAAACCGGCATGGGTTCCCCCCCAGGAGCATACCAGGCCCTTAGGTCTGGTATGGGTTGTAAGGAGACCCCCCTACGTCGAATTTTCGAGACCCCCCTACAATCCATACCAGACCCGTATCCAAAGCACGCTACCCGGCCGGTCAGGAAAGGGAGTGGGGACGAGCGAGCGCCCCCCCTCCTGAGCCGTGCCAGGCCGCATGCCCTCAACATGGGGGGGTTGGGTGCTCTGGGGCAGGGGGGCGCACTGCGGGCCCCCCCACCCCAGAGCACCCTGTCCCCATGTTGATGAGGACAGGACCTCTTCCCGACAACCCTTGCCGTTGGTTGTCGGGGTCTGCGGGCGGGGGCTTATCGGAATCTGGGAGTCCCCTTTAATAAGGGGGCCCCCAGATACCGGCCCCCCACCCTAAGTGAATGGATATGGGGTACATCGTACCCCTACCCATTCACCTGGAGGCAAAAAGTTAAAGTTATTAAACACACAACACAAGGGTTTTTAAAATAATTTATTAGTCTGCTCCGGAGGCCCCCCCTGTCTTCTTTATTAGCTCTAATACCAGGGGGGGCTTCTTCTTCCGCTCTCCGGGGGTCTTCTCCGCTCTCCGGGGGGGGCTTCTTCTTCCGCTCTCCGGGGGTGTCCTCTCCGCTCTCCGGGGGTCTTCTTCTATCTTCGCCGCTCTCCGCTGTTGACTCGGCGCACCCCGGTTCTTCTGCAGGTGTCCGGTGCCTTCTTCTTCAGCGCTGGCTGCCTGCTATCTTCGTGTGTTAGCTCAATTACTAACAGGCAGCCAGCGCGGTCTTCTGTGACGTCACCTTCTTCTCTTCTGTTCTTCTCCCCTCTTCCGATGTTGACACGTCGCCTCTTGTCACTGCAATGATGGAAGCGCGCCTTGCATCCCATTTATATAGGCATCACCGTCCCATCATGCTCCGGTAGGTACCCATGTGGTGGGTGCACGTGGGTAGGCACCCACCACGTGGGTACCTGCCGGAGCATGATGGGACAGTGATGCCTATATAAATGGGATGCAAGGCGCGCTTCCATCATTGCAGTGACAAGAGGCGACGTGTCAACATCGGAAGAGGGGAGAAGAACAGAAGAGAAGAAGGTGACGTCACAGAAGACCGCGCTGGCTGCCTGTTAGTAATTGAGCTAACACACGAAGATAGCAGGCAGCCAGCGCTGAAGAAGAAGGCACCGGACAGCTGCAGAAGAACCGGGGTGCGCCGAGTCAACAGCGGAGAGCGGCGAAGATAGAAGAAGACCCCCGGAGAGCGGAGAAGACCCCCCCGGAGAGCGGAAGAAGAAGCCCCCCCGGAGAGCGGAGAAGACCTAAGGGCCTGGTATGCTCCTGGGGGGGGGAACCCATGCCGGTTTTTTATTTGAAAATTGGCATGGAGTTCTCCCTCTCAGCAATGCATGCCGAGCGACGCTGTCAATTTTTTTAATAATTATTTGTTTTCCCGGCGCGTATATTTTTTTTCACCTGTCGCAACTTTAGTGTCCCGTCGCAATCCACAAAGCCCGGCGTAAATTACGTTCGCGCGCTGCACGTCGGGAAAATTACGTCACACGCATTGCGCAGTACGGCCGGCGCGGGAGCGCGCCTCATTTAAATTTTAAACGCCCCCCGGAGAGGAGGACCGCCTTGCGACGGAGGCACTTAAGTTACACGGCGTGTAATTTCTAGGTAAGTGCTTTGTGGATCAGGCACTTAGGTAGAAATTTTAAGTCAGCGTAACTTAACTGCTGAAAGTTAAGTTACGCCGCCTGGCTGAGGATTTGGCCCTATGTTCTTTGATTGTGCGATCTCCATTAAATCTACCATTAACTATGTAGTACAAAGGTGTCCCTGATGAAATACTAATTGAATAGATTATTTAGGTTTTTCTGTATGGTACATCATTTTGGTGAAGCTAAATGAGACTGTAAACTGTCTGGCCAAATTAAGGCTGGATACATAAATACCGAAATTCAACCGGTTCAGCAGGGTTCGGCCGAATTTTAATCAGTGTGCGTATGGCCCTTCCTGTTCGACTTGTGTGGATGGGGGTAAAATTACTATCTATATCCAGCCTAAGGTTACATGCATGTAAACTATGCACTTCCCTGTGACTGACCTTGCAATTCTATATTTCCATTAATCAGAAACCATACCATAAAGCTGCCCATAGATTAATATTTTTTTCCCATTCAGCCAGCAAGTTGAAAGAAAAAAAGATGAAATCCCCCCCCCCCCATCCACACAAATGAGGTGATGCGGGAATTCTTCTCACTGTGCCATTGTATTCTGACAGCTGACGGCTGCAGCCAATGATCGAAAAGAGTTTTCTAACATTCCTGTTCAATAGGTTGATCATTAGATAAATAAATTACCGTAGTGATAAGGTGCATTACCACTATGGCTTTAGGTTTCTTAGGTGACTGGCTGTTAGAAAGGAGTTTTTCTCTGTTCTGAAGATGTAGCTATAGTGATATTATATCAGAGGTGTGCATTGTCATGCAACAGAACGTATGTTAAATGTGACAACAGCATTCCCATTAGCCAGAGCTAATGAATTCTTGTTTCCAGTCATGTCACACATTAGTGCTATGTAGTAAAATCCTCCTCACGTACTAACTTATAGCGAGGAATAGAGCTTCAATGAGTGCTGCACATAGTCTATTTGCTTTGTGTAATTTTGCAAAAAAAAAATATATTGAAAAGGAATCAGTTTCTATTCAGAGGCATATTTCTATAGCAACTACAGAATCCACCTGAATCTAAATATCTCCTCAGACTATGCCACCAAAAAGAAAAATGAATAAGCATTTCATTGGTGTATGTGATGTGTAACATTTAACTTTGCAAAGTGAGCCAGCTAAAGTAAAATGAGAAAAGTGTCTGAATAGCACTGTGTAGACTAAGGACACTGAATATAAAGATTCCTTATTATTGAAATTTGCTGAAACCTCTATTTCTTTACACAGAATGTGCTGAGGTGGCAAACACAGAGGTGGCAGCCCTAGATGTTACTGCTACCCCTAACAGCCGGGAGAGCAACCCATCTAGTAGAGGTGGGGAGGGGAGTGCAGGTAGGCCTAGACAGTTGGTGGTAATAGGGGATTCTATAATCAGAAGGACTGATAGAATAATTTGTCGCCAGGATCGCTTCAACCGAATGGTTTGCTGTCTCCCTGGTGCCAGGGTTCGGCATGTGGTGGACCGGGTGGATAAATTACTGGGAGGGGCTGGGCATGACCCAGCTGTCTTGGTCCACGTTGGAACCAATGACAGTATACATGGAAGGTGGAGGCTCCTTAAGAATCAATTTAAAGAACTAGGCTGCAAGATGAAGGGAAGGACCTCCAAGGTAATATTCTCTGAAATATTGCCTGTGCCATGCGCAACACAGGAAAGGCAACGGGAGATTAGAGAGCTGAATGCATGGCTAAAGACCTGGTGTAGGAAGGAGGGATTTGGGTTTCTAGAGCACTGGGATGACTTTTCATTGGGGTGCAACCTATATGCTAAGGACGGTTTGCACTTGAATGGAAGGGGGTCTGCTGTGCTGGGGGAGAGGTTTATGGGAATGCTGGAGGAGTATTTAAACTAGGATTGAGGGGGGAGGGTGAACTAGAATTACATCGGGTACACAGGTCAGCTAGGGGTCAGACATTAATGGAGAGTGGAATGGGGATAGATGGGGGGAGGGTTATGGCAGGTGACAAGAAAGTTCCCATGTTGCAAACAGCCATTGGAAATAATAGTGCCATTTGTACTACTATAAATTATATGAAAAACACTAGAGAAAAATGTAACAATACATTTAAGTGTTTGTTCACCAATGCCAGAAGTCTGCCAAGCAAAACAGGTGAGTTAGAAGCTCTGGTGCATGAGGAGAGCTATGATGTAATCGGTATTGCTGAAACTTGGCTTCAATCCTCACATGACTGGGCTATTAATATTCCTGGCTATGCTCTCTTTCGGAAAGACAGGGTAAAAAGGAAAGGTGGAGGGGTCTGTCTCTATGTGAGAAGTGACCTCAAAGCAAGCGTGAAAGAGAACCTGGTTGATGGAGAGTGTGATGAGGCTGAAGCATTATGGGTGGAACTGCATACAGATGTGCGTAGTTCAAAATTAATCATTGGAGTTTGTTATAAACCACCCAATGTTAATGAGGAGGTGGAGACTCAGCTCTTTGCACAGATGGAAAGGGCTGCAAGGGCTGGGACGGTGATAATAATGGGGGATTTTAACTACCCAGAAATTGACTGGATTAATGGCACTTCTGGGACAGTTAAAGGACAAACATTTAAAAACCTATTGCAGGACAATTTTATGGTGCAGTTTATTGAGGCCCCAACTAGGAATGATGCTCTGTTGGACCTGATAATCTCAAACCATGCAGAGCTTATTACTAATGTTCAGATAAAGGAACACCTGGGTAGCAGTGATCATAACATGATTTCATTTAATGTTAACTATAAGCAAGAAATACATACAGGAAATATTAAAACTAGTGCTGTCAAGCGATTAAAATTTTTAATCGCGATTAATCGCATTAATGTCATAGTTAACTCACGATTAATCGCGCCATTAAGGAGGTTCCCCTTTAAAAAAAATTGTTTTTGTTTTCTTATTTATTTTTTATTTTTTTATAATATTAAATTGTGTTTTTTAAATTTTTTTACATTTTGATCACTTTTATTGCTGTCACAAGGAATGTAAACATCCCTTGTGACAGCAATAGGTGGTGACAGGTACTCTTTATGGAGGGATCGGGGGTCTAAAAGACCTCCGAGCCCTCCTTTGCACTTCAAAGTATTCAGATCGCCGAAAACGGCGATTCTGAATACTGTGTACTTTTTTAAATCCGGCGCCATTGGCAGCCGAGAAACCCGGAAGTGACGTCATGACGTCGCTTCCGTGGTTTCAATGCGGAGACTGAATCAAAGCCGCTTACGGCTTAGTGTCAGTCTCCGCCTGGACACAGAAGGCGCCGGATGGAGGATCGGGTCTCCCGGTGGGACGGGAGGCCCGGTCAGAGCGGCGAATGGCGGCGGGAGGGGGGGATGTCCCCTCCCGCTCCTCCGGCATAACAACCGAGCGGCTTTTAGCCGCATCGGTTGTTATGTTTGGATAGCCGATCGCCCGCTCTAAACAACGGTACCGGGATGATGCCTGCGGCTGCAGGCATCATCCCGGTATAACCCCCGAACGCCGCCTCGTTAATCGCGCGATTAAAAAATTGACGGCGTTAACGTGGGTTTGCGTTAACGCCGTTAATAGCGCGTTTAACTGACAGCACTAATTAAAACACTAAATTTTAAGAGAGCAAATTTTCCAAGGATGAGGGCTGCTCTCCAGGACTTGGACTGGGAGGGACTATTGACACAGATGAACACAGAACAGAAATGGGAATTTTTCAAAAAGACTGTGTGGAACCTCACTGCAAAGTATGTTCCCATGGGCAATAAGTTTAAAAGGCTAAAAATAAAACCTATGTGGCTCACGGGCAAAGTTAAAAAAGCTATAAACAATAAGAAAGTAGCTTTTAAAAAATATAAAAATGAAGGAACACTAGTGTTGTTTAAATGTTACAAAGAATATAACAGGATATGTAAAAAGGAAATCAAGGATGCAAAAATTCAAAATGAACGACAGATTGCAAAAGATAGTAGGACAAACCCCAAAAAATTATTTAAATATATTAATAGTAAAAAGGTGAAGTCTGAGCATGTAGGCCCCTTACAAAATAATCTAGAGTGGGTGACTGGGGACAAAGAGAAGGCAAATTTATTAAATGCTTTCTTCAGCTCTGTGTATACAATGGAGCATGGGGGAGCTCATGTCCAAAATGGGGGTGGGAGTGACACAGCCCCAAATCCACAATGGCTCAAAAGTGATATGGTCCAGAAATATTTAGACAGAATAAAGGTGGATAAAGCACCTGGACCAGATGGCATCCACCCACGGATCCTAGGTGAGTTGAGCTCTGTCATTTCAAAGCCACTGTATCTAATATTTAGGGACTCATTAATGACAGGAATAGTACCACTGGATTGGCGTAGAGCCAATGTGGTGCCTATATTTAAAAAGGGAACAAAGTCTTTACCAAGTAACTATAGACCTGTTAGTTTAACTTCTATAGTTGGGAAGATACTGGAACGTTTAATAAAAGACCACATGGATGAGTTCTTGCAGGAAAAAAACTATTTAAGCAGCAGACAACATGGATTCATGAAAGACAGAAGTTGTCAGACAAACCTGATTTCCTTTTATGAAGAGGTAAGTAAAACCCTGGACAGAGGCGTGGCTGTGGACGTGATATATTTGGATTTTGCAAAAGCGTTCGATACAGTTCCGCACACACGGCTCATGTGTAAGGTAAGGTCTACAGGATTGGATATATCAGTTTGTAAATGGATAGAAAATTGGCTGAAAGACAGAATTCAGAGAGTCGTGGTTAATGATTCTTACTCTGAATGATCCAATGTTATCAGTGGTGTACCCCAAGGTTCAGTGCTGGGACCCTTACTTTTCAATATATTTATAAATGATATTGGGTCTGGGATCAAAAGTAACATTTCTGTCTTTGCAGATGACACCAAGCTATGCAGTGGAATAACGTCCTTGCAGGATGTCGCCAATTTACAAGCCAACCTCAATGCTCTGTCTAATTGGGCGACTGAGTGGCAGATGAGGTTTAATGTTGATAAATGTAAAGTTATGCACTTGGGGGCTAAGAATATGCATGCATCATACATACTAGGGGGAGTACAACTGGGGGGATCTGTAGTGGAGAAGGATCTGGGGGTTTTAGTTGATCATAAGCTCAATAATGGCATGCAATGCCAAGCTGCGGTTTCCAAAGCGAGCAAAGTCCTTTCTTGTATTAAGAGAGGTATGGACTCCAGAGACCGAGATATCATTTTGCCCCTGTACAAATCATTAGTAAGACCTCATCTGGAATATGCAGTTCAGTTTTGGGCACCAGTTCTCAAAAAGGATATCGGAGAACTGGAGAAAGTGCAGAGAAGAGCAACCAAACTGATAAGAGGCATGGAGGAGCTCAGCTATGAGGAAAGATTAGAAGAACTAAATCTATTCACTCTTGAGAAGAGGAGAATTAGGGGGGATATGATCAACATGTACAAATATATAAGAGGTCCATACAGTGTACTTGGTGTTGAGTTATTCACTTTACGGTCAACACTGAGGACAAGGGGGCACTCTTTACGTCTAGAGGAAAAGAGATTTCACCTCCAAATACGGAAAGGTTTTTTCACAGTAAGAGCTGTGAAAATGTGGAACAGACTCCCTCCAGAGGTGGTTCTGGCCAGCTCAGTAGATTGCTTTAAGAAAGGCCTGGATTCTTTCCTAAATGTACATAAAATAACAGAGTACTAAGATTTGTAGGTAAAGTTGATCCAGGGTAAATCCGATTGCCTCTCGGGGGATCAGGAGGGAATTTTTTCCCCTGCTGTAGCAAATTGGATCATGCTCTGCTGGGGTTTTTTGCCTTCCTCTGGATCAACTGTGGGTATGGAGTTGGGTGTATGGGATTGTATTGTGTTTTTTATTTTGTTTGTTTATTTTTTTTGTGGTTGAACTGGATGGACTTGTGTCTTTTTTCAACCTGACTAACTATGTAACATTCTGAAAGAAAGCACGCTTGCAGTCTTAAGAGGACAGTTCTGGCCAAACAGCTAAATGTGAAGTTAAAACACATTTATAGGAACTCCTTCACCAGATAAAGAAGCTATAAAGTAATATACATACTCTTGTGGATTATCCAACCCTACTGTGCTAAAATACAGCTTATACCAGTCTACCTGCTAAAAGATCTATAAAGTAATGTACATTCTCTGATGATCGCTTAGTTCCTGCTGTGCTCTATAACTGCACAGTGTAACAAGGTTGACAGTACTTCAATGCCCAAAAAGAGTGTCACACAATTTAAATAGAGTCCAAATATAACTTTATTAGTCCTTAACCTCCCTGGCGGTATGATTCTTTCAGATTTTAGGCATTTTATATTGTAGGTCTGTAATTCTTAGAAATAACTCACTTAAATCTGTCCAAACAGGAGTCTAGTAGACATCCCGGGTATGATAAAGTTTGAAACACAAAATCATAAATTATAACATAATAAATAACTATAAAGAATTATAACAAATAATAATATAATAATAATAAAAATTATTACTTTCAGTGTTTGATGACAAATTTCCCCACAAATCGTTATCGCTCAATTCTGCAAGTGATTCTAATGATTCTAATTTATTATCGCTGTTTTTTAGCTGGTCTAAAACCACTTTTGACGTAAAGGGACACTTTTTGGTTGCTATGGACAATCTCCAGTTTTCAGGCAGAAAGAACAGCCTTTATTAGATAAAACTGCATGCAGGGCACTGGACAGACCATTAGGGACAAAGGGGATGTGTATTTGTTTTATACAGTACTGTAATCTGTAAGATTACAGTATACTGTTTGTTTCTGTATTGTGTTTTTATTTGTTTAAATTTGGCGCTGATCTCCGCCCCCGTGCGTTGTAACGTTGCAGGGAACGAAGCTCGGTGGCACTCGGGCACTGTGTGAATCAAGCGAGGAGACAGCTCAATCACACAGCGGGGAGACAACGCAGGATCCAGGGGACTAGGGAAGTAATCTCCGCCTGGATACTGCGATGCAATCCCGAGGGGATCGGGGATACCGCTTATGGTACAGGATTTCCACCCCGAGCCAGACTTGGGATTACCGCCAGGGAGGTTAATCAAGCCACAAGATGTGATATCCAAAATGCATTTCAGGTTTGCAAATATCCCAATTTTTCAAAGCTGGAAGAACACAAGCAGTAAATTCAACATATAACAATAAACTATTCAAAATGCTAAAAACTATGGTAAATAGATTTGTTTCCACACCCCATTTCAAAACTTAATGTAAAAATACTTCTTCTGTCTTTGTGATGTGCCGGTTCTCCTCTTTGCCAAAATTTCTGCCTAGGATGAAGTTATGGGAAAACAGCTACACATTTATGATGTTACTAGCCATGTAAAAACAAATAAAATCTGCGCTTTGACTAAAAAATATGTGTCACCAGTCTCCAACTGTCTCTAACAACATTCTCATTCTAGCATTTTATCAGTAGTTTCTGGCAAATTATAATGGTCTCTAGTAACTGTAACAGGAGTGACTTTTGGGCACAGATTGAGCCAGGAGATGGGGTGGCAAGTGAATCATAATTCATGTATTACATGAGATGGGACATTAATAATAATTCATGTTTGCAGGATGTCTTGAGATATCACAAGTTGTTGACTTATTTAATGTGGGGACACATTCTGTTGGAAGGTGTTAATTGCATCTACTCCTAGACATTTCATTGTCCATTGTGTAAAGGTGTGACTACCTGTCTGTCGGAGACAGAACCTCTGTCTAACGATGTGGATTGAAGGGAACTCATTGTGTGATGATATTTTGTGTGAATTCTATTGATAAAAGTATGTGATTGAAGCCCCATGGTGTGAAGGGGGGTGGAGATTTCAGTGTCCCTTTGATTACGGTCACCTGCTTGTAACTGCATAAAAAGCATTCTTAAATTTAAAACCAGAACACAGAGCTGTGTGTCTCGTGTCTGGGGGGAATTCTTATGGGCCGTGTTCGTTTGCCTGACTGTGGAGTGTCAATAAGCTGTCCTGGATGGGATGGAAGGTCGTAAACGGTGACCGTTACAGTAACATTTAAACAGTCTCCAATAGCTTTCTTTAAACATGGGAAAAGGTACAATGTTACATGTCGGTAGCACGAACCTTGCAATCCTGAAAAATACTGGCATGAAGGTGTAATTGTCAGTATCTCCTGACCCAGCCTATTCTCCACTTAAACCTTCAAAAATAAGTGCTATTTTCAAGCTTTTTATTTATTCCTACCAGAAGATTATATATATCAAATTATAACACAGTGCATTAACAATACTTGAATACATACCTTTTTCAATGATCACTATTCATACATGCTTATACACATACAGTATTTCTGATCAGGTAGATCTAATCTTAGCTTAAAATATTATAGCGAATTTCAAATAAAACATATACGGAAAGTTAGTATATCTATATTAGACTGCTGTTTCTATATTATTGTTTTTTTCTTTAATTAAAATGTAATACACCAAAGACTTTAATTATATTGGGAATTTCTATATAGATATGTGTTAAATTATATTTCACACTATGCAGTTCATTTTTACTAGTACAACATGTTATTTAGAATTCTTCTTTTCAGTGCGCCCATTGTATTGATGATTAGGAAAACAGTTACTTCTGTAGATGTTCACTACTATATAATGAACTTATCAAACAGTCATGTTTATACTACAGTAACTAGTGGTATTATACAGTGATGGTGGTGAATGTGGCAGCTTGTTTTTTAGAATCTGAGTAAGTTGCCAAACAATTTCAAATAAAAGCAGTATTGGATTTATTGTTATTATGGTAATGAATGGTATGATGGAAAAGAGCTAATACTAAAAGTGCATTTAAGTCCCTAGGATCCATGAAGTACTAACAAAAAAGATTACCAAAAAAGTTAGGTAGCAATACAGTATGACATATGTATTATGGGACCAAAATTGACTGGTCATTCCCAAAAACTGTGAGGCCTAGTACACACGAGAGGATTTATCCGCGGATACGGTCCAGCGGACTGTTTCCGCGGATAAATCCTCTCGAGGATTTCAGCGGATTTGGATCCGATGGAGTGTACTCACCATAGGATCGAAATCCGCGCCGAAATCCCCTCGCGATGACGTGTCGCGCCGTCGCCGCGATGATGACGCAGCGACGAGCGCGACGCTGTCATATAAGGAATTCCACGCATGCGTCGAATCATTACGACGCATGCGGGGGATCCCTTCGGACGGATTGATCCGGTGAGTCTGTACAGACCAGCGGATCAATCCGTTGGGATCGATTCAAGCGGATAGATTTGTAGACATGTCTACAAATTTTTATCTGCTGGAATCGTGAAATTCCCGCGGATAAATATCCGCAGGAATGTACACACCATAGAATCTATCCGCTGAAACCGATCCGCTGAGATTTTTCAGCGGATGGATTCTATGGTGTGTACGGGGCCTGAGTGGGTCCTATGAGGGAAGCTAAAAGTGAAACCAAAAGTCAAGCCAGCAGGTTGGGAAGAGTGTCAAGAAGTACAGAAGGACAGCACATTCATGATCAAGCCAAGGTTCAGTAAAAGGATTTGGAGTCAGATCAGAAAAATTTCACAGCGAATAGTTAAGCAAACTTTGCTCAGGACACTCAATGACATCAATGCAAATCATTAACAAAATTATAACGGCTTATCCTGGATCCAAACTATACCAGTTTACAATGGAAGCTAGACTCAGGAGTCTAGTGCCCATTAAAAAAGGCAATGGAAAGTATAATAATGGCTTTCATGCCTGGGGTCATATAAGGAAAGTGTACATGTGCATTGGGGCACTTGGTAAGTAGCAGGCTACTGGAGGACACAGAATCAGAGTCAGCAGGTACTGAAACAGGCTCATTTGACAAAGAGAAATGAGACACTTGACTAGGATGAATGTAAGAAGTCAGTAAAGTTTAACCCATAGACAACTACGCAAGAGAAACTCACACAACAGAAAACTGTTCAATCTGCAAATGAACACTGGCTGAATGACGTTCGGAATGCATCCTAGACACAAAGGACATTATGTTTTATTATGATGAAAGAAAACAAAGACCTATAGCTAGATTGAGATAGCCAGGCATATCTTTGAGGCGGCGTAGCATATCGCATATACGCTATGCCGCCGTAAGTCAGAGAGGCAAGTGCTGTATTCACAAAGCACTTGCCTCCTAAGTTACGGCGGCATAGCGTAAATGGGCCGGCCTAAGCGTGCCTAATTCAAATGTAGAACAGGGGGGCGTGTTTTATGTAAATGATTCGTGACCTGACGTGATTGACGTTTTTTACGAACGGCGCATGCGCCGTCCGTGGACATATCCCAGTGTGCATTGCTCCAAAGTACGCCGCAAGGACGTATTGGTTTTGACATGAACGTAAATTACGTCCAGCCTCATTCACGGACGACTTACGCAAATAACGTAAAAATTTCAAATTTCGACGCGGGAACGACGGCCATACGTAACATTGGCTAGGCCAGCTATTTGTTCGACTAAATTTATGCCGGAAAAAGCCTTACGTAAACGACTGAAATAAATGCGCCGGGCGCACGTACGTTTCTGAATCGGCGTATCTAGTCATTTGCATATCCTACGCCGAACTCAACGGAAGCGCCACCTAGCGGCCAGCGTAAATATGCACCCTAAGATACGACGGCATAGGAGACTTACGCCGCTCGTATCTTAGCCTAATTTAAGCGTATCTGAATACGCCTAAATTTACAACGGCGTAGATTCAGAGTTACAACGGCGTATCTACTGATACGCCGGCATAACTCTCTCTGAATCTAGCTACTAAGGTTTAGGTAGCCGACTTTACACAAAACAGTTCTCAGTTCTGTTTAAACCTCTTTTCAATATCACAAGTGCACTTAAACACTGACATCTTCAATATGTAATATTTGTAAAACACAGCTATATTAAAATCTTTTATATCTGAAAGCAGGAATAACTATCCATCTTAGCAGATTCACATAAGCATATTTTTATATGCAACTTTGTGGTTCTCTCCAGCAATGCCTCGGGCTGAAATGCATGTAGTCTTTACATAAAGCCCAAAATGTCAGTACACCTGCAGTCATATTTACTAATAATTCATAAAGAGTTGCTTGTGCTGGTATACAGGCCCACAATAATAGTTTTGCTTGCAATGGGCATATGTTTTGGTAAGTATGAGATATTCCCACTCTATCCCCTAAGCTCTAGTAGCTCAGCTGAACAGAATAGTGAACTCTGGAACTGGCGACAGTGTAGTAGAGGCCTATAATGTATATGCCAATAACATCAAGTATGTATATGCCAATACTGTGAGCTAGTACCTAGGGTATCAATATTGAATAGGGCAGTTCAGAATGCAGTCTGTAATCAGAAATTGTTATGCATGCAAGTAGCCTAAACCCTTTAACCTTATTCTAAGGCCAAATGCTGAGCCCAAGCTCTGTATATAAATCACAGACAGCAAGCTGCGACCAATAGCATAATTAAAGTGTTTGTTACCCTTAAAAAAAGAATCCTGTTCTTTACAGCATGAATAACAGCACAGTGCTTGTGCTGTGTAATTTGGCCCCCTGTATCACCTGAAAAACCTAGCTGATCCTGCCTGATTCTGCCTTCCCCCCTGTAAACTGCCCACAGTTAATCATGGCTGCTGAAACCTGACACAGTGATCAGTTTACGTGCCTTGATCATCGGACATGTGACTGCCCTTAGCTCTCTTCTTTTGATGTATGCACTACAGAGGGAGTTTGCGTGACCGCATGGCTGATGTCAGAGTGAGATCTTGGCCCCTCCTTCTGTAATACATACATTGTAGGAAGAAAGCGACGGGCGGTCACGTGACCGCTGATCGGTAAGGAGAAATAAGTTATTTAGAAGAATTTAAAAAAACAAATGCACTGTATACTACATGTTACAATAGCAGAGGGGCTGGCAGTGATTGTTTGCACTGCCTTTACAGCCCCTTTAAGGTATCACTCTTAGATCAAATGTCATGTAACATGGTGTTAGACAGAAGTACTAAACCCTTTAAAAATGTATGGAATCTGTTCAAAATTGATGGTCTTGTAGAGACAAAGTTAAACAATTATTATTCACAAGAGCCTGGCACAGCATGGTCTATAAATACAGTCCTGCTAGGGGGTACATTTTCTGCATCCCCTCAGTGTGTATACTATGCTGTACCTTCCCTATTCTGCCCTACTTCAATCTATATGCCATGTTGTTGTTCCTTCTTTCACAGTGCTTCATTCTAAATACCATGCTGTACATTCCCTATTCCACACCCACTCATTTCATATTCCATGCTGTACTTACTGTTTCCACATGCCTCATTCCAATTGCCATGTTGTACATTCCTAATTTGCACCACCTCATTCCATATGCCATGAGAAAAAAAATGGTGCATGTATACAGTGGGAGTTATTTACTACAAGTGCAAACTACAAGTGTAAAGTGCACTTGGAAGTACAGTCACTGTAGATCCAAGGGGGACATGCAAGGAAAATAAAAACACAGCATTTTAGCTTGCACACGATTGGATAATAACATCAGCAGAGCTTCCCCTCATTTCAGATCTTCCCCTCAGATTTACAGCGACTGCACTTCCAAGTGCACTTTGCACTTGTAGTGCAAAGTGGATTTGCCTTTCGTAAATAACCCCTAGTATGTAAAACCCCAATTTCCAAAAAGTTGGGACACTGTGTAAAATGGACATAAAAACAGAATACAATGATTTGCAAATCTCATAAACTAATAATTTATTCACAATAAAAAATAGAAAACATAGCAAACATTTAGACTGAGAAAATGTACAATTTTAAGAAAAAACATAAGATAATTTTGAAATTGATGGCAGCAAATAGCTGGAAAAATTAAGTGGTACTAACAAGGAAAATGTTGCAACTAATTAGGTAATTGGCAACAGATTAGTTAGATTACTGGGTATAAAAAGGGAATCTTAGAGAGTCAGAGTGTCTCATAAGTAAAGATGGGCCGAGGTTCACCAATCTGTAAAAAGTTGCATCTTAAAATTGTCAAACTATTTCAGAATAATATTCCTCAATATAAAATTGCAAGGACTTTAAATATATAATGTAAATATCTACAGTACATGATACCATCAAAAAATTCCAAGGATTTGAACAAGGCCAAAACGCAATATTGGATGCTGTGATCTTTAAAAACAGGCATGATTCTGTGATGGACATCGCTGCATGGGCTCAAGAATACTTAAAAAAAATCACTGTCTGTGAACACAGTTCACTGTGCCATTCAAAAATGCAAGTTAAAGTTCTATCATACAAAGAAGAAGGCATATATGAACATGATTTAGAAACACCACCGTCTTCTCTGGGTCAAAGCTCATTTAAATGAGTCTGTTGCAAAGTGGAAAACTGGTCTGTGGTCAGACGATTTAAAATTTGATATTCTTTTTGGCAACTATTGGAGCCGCATCCTCCAGAATAAAGAGGTGAGAGACCTTCTAGCTTTCTATAAGTGCTCAGTTTAAATTTCTGCATCTCTGATGGTATGGTGGTGCATCAGTGTGTATAAAATGGGCAACTTGCACATCTGGAAATTCACCATCTATGCTGAAAGATATATCCAGGTTTTAGAGCAGCATATGCTCAAATCCAGAATGCTTTTTCAAAGAAGGTCTTGCATATTTCAGCAGGACAATTCTACAGCGCATACTGCATCTATGACCTTAGCGTGGCTTTGCAGTAGAAGAGTTCAGGTGCCTAACTGGCTTGCCTGTAGTCCAGACCTTTCACCAATTGAAAATATTTGGAGCAGTTTGAATGAAAAAAACACAACAAAGAAAACCCAGGACTGTTGAGCAGATAGGCCTTGTACACACGACCGAGGAACTCGTCATAAATGAAACATCGTTTTCCTCTATGAGTTCCTTGTTAGGCTTGTCGAGAAACTTGACAAGCTTGCTTTGCGTACACACTGTCAAGACCAAATCTCGTTGTTCTCAAACGCGGTGACGTACAACACATACGACGACAGGGGAAGTTCGATTCCACTGGCACAACCCTTGGGGCTGCTTTTGCTAATCTCATGCTACTGCGTGTTAAGTAAAAGTTTGATAGGAGACGATTTGCACTTTTCAGTCTGTTACAGCGTGACAAATGTGCTATCTCCATTACAAACGCTACTTTTACCGAAGGTGCGCTCCCGTCTCATACTTTATTCTGAGCATGCACGGGTTCCTTAGCATACACACGATCGTGTTTCTCGTCAAAAAACAGCCCGACGAGGAAATTGAGACTCCCGACGAGGAAAAAGAGAACTTGTTGTCTTTTTTTCTCGTTGAGTTCCTCAACAGTTTTCTTGATGAAAAACATACACACGACCGTTTTCCTCGGCAAAAAAGCTCTCCCACCAAGTTTCTTGATGGATTCTGTCGAGGAAAACTATCGTGTGTACGAGGCCTTAGAATCCTGTATCAGGCAAGAATAGGAAAACATTCCTCTCCCAAAATGACAGAAACTGATCTTCGCCATTCCCAGACATTGTTGCTAAAAGCAGAGGGGATGCTACATCGTGGTCGACATGTCCCTCTCCCAACTTTTTGGAGATGTGTTGATGCCATCAATTTTACAATGATCTTATTTTTTTCTTAAAATGGTACATTTTCTCAGTTTGAATATTTGTTTTCTAGTGTCACATATTGAGGTTTACAAATCATTGCATCCTGTTTTTTTGTAGATTTTACACAGCATCCCAACTTTTCTGTAATTGGGGTTTATATATATATATATATATATATACACAAACATATATACACACACACACATACACACATTTTATATTTCCCACTAGTTTAGAACAAGTGTATAATTTTAAGTTTAGATATGAATGTTGGCTTTAACACTTTGAATTTACCAACAGCTGAATATGCCTTATTTTTCAGTTACTAGTTGAAGCTGGTTTCTCAAGCACACAGATTCAAATTCATTCAATGTTTTTGATCTGTCATTTAGCCTCCCTTTTAAAATTGCATGGTTTTTGCGCAAATCAATATCTCTAGAGACTGTATTTCCACTAATATATTCCATGTGGCCTCTAATCTGTGAATAATAATTTTCAAATGTACGTCACTGGCCACTGGCAGACCTTTAAATGCAAAATCAAATGTCTGAAACAAAACCTGTTAACCCTGTGTGCACAAACACACAGAATCCAGCAGAAATTATGTGGTGCTATGTGGGAGCTATGATCTTACTTTCTAAAATGACATTTAAGCAACATAATAATAACATGGAGGAAATCTGTATATCACTGTCTCTTTCTAGGCCTCCATTACTCCAGTTCAGATGTGAGTGAAGGTGGGCTAAGGATCAAGGAAGGGTGGAATATTACAACACACACCTTCTATACATATGCCAACAATGTAAGGAACAGTACTGTATTAAAGTGGGGGTTCACCTGGCAAAAAAAATAAAAAATTAAAGCCAGCAGCTACAAATAAAGCATTGCTGGCTTTTAAAACATGGACACTTACCTGTCCAGGTCGGCAGCCGAAGCCGAGCGCCATGGCGGCTTTTGGCTTCCCCCGCCGCCATCCTCGTGAGGGGATCGGGAAGTGAAGCGCTGCGGCTTCACTGCCTGGTTCCCTTCTGCTCAGTCACGCTGCACCGTTTCCACTGGTTCCCGTTGTGTTTTGTGAGCCGAGTGTTTCCCAGAACACAATGGGGGGGGGGGGGGTGACATGGAGGGGCCAGACTCCCGTGGGAGTCTATACCCGGAAGTGGTGCAAATACCTGTTTTATACAGGTATCTGCATCCCCTCCCCCCTGAAAGGTGTCAAATGTGACACCGGAGGGGGGGAGGGTTCCGAAAAGCAGAGGTTCACTTTTGGGTGATGCCAATAAAGGAGTGAGGGAATCGGGAGGTGAAGCGATGCGGCTTCACTGCCCGGTTCCCTACTGCGCATTCGCGAGTCCCGTTGCGCCGTTTCCACTGGTTCCCATTGTGTTCTGTGAGCCGAGTGTTTCCCAGAACACAATGGGGGGGGGGTGGCGTGGAGGGGCCGGACTCCCGTGGGAGTCTATACCCGGAAGTGGTGCAAATACCTGTTTTATACAGGTATCTGTACCCCCTCCCCCCTGAAAGGTGTCAAATGTGACACCAGAGGGGGGGAAGGTTCCGAAAAGCAGAGGTTCACTTTTGGGTGATGCCAATAAAGGAGCTGCTATTTCCAACTTGTACTTAACCACTTCAATGCAGGGCAAATATACCCCCTCCCTGCCCAGAATTCTTTTCAGCTTTCAGCGCTCTTACAATTTGAATGACAATTACTCAGTCATGGAACACTGTACCCAAACAAAGTTTAAAAAAAAATCACACAAATAGAGCTTTCTTTTGGTGGTATTTGATCACCACTGGGTTTTAATTTGTTTTGCGGTATAAGTAAAAATAGAGCAAACATTTTGAAATAAATAAAAAAAACATTTGTATTAGTTTCATTTATAAAATTTAGCAAACAAGTAATCTTTGTTCATAAATTTGGGCCAAATTTAAACTGCTACATATCTTTAGTTAAAAATAACTCAAACTGGTGTATATTATTTGGTCTGTGTGAAAGTTATGGAGTCTACAAGCTTTGGTGCAAATCATAAAAAACTGATCACACCTGATGTACTGATGTCAATTCCTGAGGCCCTCAAATGTTAGGACAGTACAAATACCCGTCAAATGACCCCTTTTTGGGAAGTCCAATGTATTTAGTAAAAGGCATGGTGAGTTTTTTGAAGTTGTAATTTTTCCCACAATTCTTTGGAAAATTAAGATTTTTTTAACACAAGTTATTTCTCACACACAGTATAAGCTTACCTTCAATTACACCAAAATTGCCCAACATGCAGGGGGCACCATCAGGCATTCTAGGAGCATAAATTACACATCTAATTTAATTCCTACCTACAATACTTTTTAAGGTCTTGGAGCACCAGGACAGTGGAAGTACCCACAGAATTACCCCATTATGGAAAGCAAACACCCCAACGTATAATCTATGAGGTAATATGAGTCTTTTGAACAATGATAGGTACTTGGGTATTCAGATGGGCTGGTGACAGGTACTCAGATGGGCTGTTACCAGGTCATCTGATGGGCTGGTGACAGGTCCTCTTTATTTGTGGGGCACATCACTGTGCTGCAGCACATTTTTGCAAAAAAACTTAGAGACATATTTATGTAGAAATAAATGTAACATTTACCAAACCTTAACCTCCAGGTGAATCTTCAAGGAGCATGTGTTTTAAATGACTGATTCACCACCAGTGAACCAGTGTTCCGCCTACAAGCTATAGAAGAATTAAAATATTAAATGACACTAGCAATAATTATATTTATGAATTATTTATAAATTATTATTACTAGTCAACCAACTAGTCAAATTCTTCTATAGCTTGTGGGCGGAGCATTTGACCGGAAAAGTACGATTGCAGCGTTGTACAGTTTAGCTGCTTGTCGAATCTTCTTAGAACTTTCGACAGACACCATAAGCCTTCAATGACAGATTCAACGTTTGTATGTTTTTCGCTGCTTTGTTGAATATTGGTTGTTCATGCCGAATTGTCTACCTCAACACTGTCTCTATAATGTCAAATCTTTTCTCTCTATGTCGAATCTTTCCTCTATATGTAGAATAATCTTGGACTAATAGAGTTAAGGTTAGGCACATTCGACCACAGGTTTGATAGACACAGATTGCTATTGTGAGTGTCATGTCGAATCTTCTATCTATATCGAACTATTGTAGCAACGAAAACTAAAATAAAGCATTTTTTTATGTCGGAATCTTTCGGATTTTGGATTCTGCGCATTTGTTTCGTATGTTAAAATGATAACGAAAATACCAGAAATTCGGACGAAAATGCATTCGGATGATAACCGATGAAAAATGTCTACCCAGTAGTGTCCCTCAGTGCAGGGAGAGCAGCAATTCCAAGGACCATCTAGGTAGGACTGCCCAGACTGGTGACGTTTTTGTTTTCAAAAGTGGTAAGCATCAACTGATACTAAATATGGGGTCTAATGAATGTTTAGCATTTACCATTGTCCCTTACAATAATTACTGCACAACTGACACTTTCTGGTTTAAGCTGTCAGAGTGTACAACAAGAGACAGATTTTACAACTGGAGACCACTGACAAACTAAAATAAACTAGAGAGTTTGAAAGATAGGGTAGTAACTATGCACAAGCCAAAGATCAGAGCAGGACACAGGAGGAAATCAGAAACCAAAAGACAAACTGAACAAATGCTGAATAATGCATTATGCTACATGAACCAAAAGAAAAGTCAAATCGGTACAAATAGTGCATCAGGAAAAAATCTTTGTGCAGACACGATCCCTGTGCACTAATAGCACAATTTGTACATACCAGCATATGAAATAATGAACCTGCCCACAATACTGTATGTCTGCTGTAGTGGGTACTCAAAAATGGTCAACACCAAGATTAGACAATTAATGGGTAAAGCAAGAATATGGTGTTATAATTCAGTAAAGAGGCATTAAAAAAAACAAAGGGCATAACCTTATCTTATGTAATGTTGTGATCATAATGTTGCTATATTTCTTTAACCTTTAAAAGAAAAGGCGTAACTCCACTTTTATTGCGTGGAAAACATTCCCCTATGGGTAATTTATGTACATTGCAAGGATTCTAACAACCTTTGTTGCAGATTCCAAGCTTTTATTTTTCTGAAGAAATCCCTGTTTGTTCCACTGTGCCTATGGGCCGAGTGGGTCTAATGGGAGTGGTTTCATAATTTCTATCAGCTGTGCACCTGCACAGCAGTAATGAGGAAATCTGCTGGGCCCTTTATGTTGGGAGTATCTCACCAAAAATGACATTTATGTTGCAGGGGATGCCTGAAATCTGACTTGTATCTTAGGCAGGTCACAATAAAAAAATTCCACTAAACCTTCACATGTAGGGGTAATCATTGAACCTTATGGTGACAAACATACAAGTTGGTCATATCGTTTTTAGTACTTCTTAACCACTTGCTGCTGGCCGTACAACTTTGTCGATGCGTGTGCCTGGCGGCCGCGATGTCCGCCAGGCACCCGCGATCGGCGGTTACACAGACAAGGACGTGGATCTGTGTGTGTAAACACACAGATCCACGTCCTGTCAGGGAGAGAGGAGACCAATGCTGTGTCCTTGTACATAGGGACACAGATTGGTCACCTCCCCAGTCAGTCCCCTTCCCCCACAGTTAGAAACACTATGCAGGGTACACATTTAACCCCTTCCTCGCCCCCTAGTGTTAACCCCCTCCCTGCCAGTCACATTTATACAGTAATTAGTGCATATTTATAGCACTGATCGCAGTATAAATGTGAATGGTGCCAAAAAGTGTCAAAAGTGTCCTATGTGTCCGCCATAGTGTCGCAGTCCCAATAAAAATCACAGATCGCCACCATTACTAGTAAAAAAAAAATAATAAAAAAAAATAATAATTCTGTCCCCTATTTTGTAGGCGCTTTAACTTTTGCGCAAACCAGTCGCTTGTTGCAATTTTTTTTACCAAAAATATGTAGAAGAATACGTATCAGCCTAGACTGAGAATTTTTTTTTTTTTTTAATCTAGCTATTTATTATAGCAACAAGTAAAAAATTTTTTTTTTAAATTGTCGCTCTTTTTTTTTTTATAGCGCAAAAAATAAAAAACGCAGAGGTGATCAAATACCACCAAAAGAAATCTCTATTTGTGGGGAAAAAAGAACGTCAATTTTGTTTAGGAGCCACGTCGCACGACTGCGCAATTGTCAGTTAAAGCGATGCAGTGCCGGAAGCTGAAATTTCACCTGGGCAGGAGGGGGGGTATATGTGCCCAGTAAGCAAGTGGTTAAAAGGCAACCTTGCCTTAAAAACAAAAACTTACAAGCAGAAGGGTTTTCATTGTGTAAGTTTGTTTTAATTACAGTAGAAGCATACTTTAAAGCATAATATAAAGCAGTAAATGTGACTTTCACCAAGCATTCACTGGTGGTGAATCAGTCATTTAAAACACATGCTCCTTGAAGATTCACCTGCAGTTTAAGGTTTGGTAAATGTTAGATTTATTGCTACATAAATATGTCTCTAAGTTTTTTTGCAAAAAAAAGTTTCTACCTTCTTGTTCCCAAGACACCACCGCCACCTGAATCAAATATAATAACATAACTGTGTTACTATGACTAAATAACTGGGCTGCAATAACAGATTTCATCAGCAGGTGGCACTGCAGGGGAAATCTACAATTGTGGCTCCAGGTTCAGAAGAATCAAAGAGCCTTTCGTATAACAATGTGCAGTGAAAATCATTCACACAAGGGCTTTTCCAGAATTTCATAGAGAATGATAACATTTTAATATGCATACAAACTAATTTCTCCTACTGTACACTTTTGGGAAAACAAAAAGGCTTTCTCCAACATAAATTATTTGCCTGCCTTTTAGTAATATAAAAATAAAAACAACTTAAAGAAAAAGGAAATCCAAGTTATGTCTACATACCCTGGCTGTAAAGTCACTGTAGTATTTAATTAATAAAGTAATTTAATGCAGAGTACACCACAACAATAGACTAATTAAATGTCATTTGTTAGGAGGTAATCCAGAAGAAATCCCAAGATAGGTTAGTGATATTTGCATGAGCGAGTCTGCTGCTATTACCAGCCGAACTGGCTCTTGCTTCCTAATGACTGCGACAATGTTTACAAGGAATAATAAAATAAAATTAATAACTACTTCACAGAATTAAATGTCTAATAGAAAAACAGGCATTTTTGAGTCAAATGAACTGTTCAATAAAAAGTCAAATTTGCTTAGATATGCTATTAAGCAGATATATTGGATAAATTTAATTTATTGCATCCATGGTGCGAATCCTTCGTGATAAGGGTCCCAGGGGAACTGAAATTTTGGCATGCAAGGCATGGATAAAACAAATTACTTTTATCTCATTTACTCTCTCCTGGGTGCCTAGAACCCTCACCTCTTTGCTGTGGTGATGAACAGGAAAAAACGATAACTGATACAATGGTTCTTTCTTTTGCAGCCATAGACCAACCCAAGTACTTTTTTTATTTTTTAACTGGCTTAATTTTAGGATTAGAATTTGGTTTGATAGACTTTTTAATATGTTAGTAGTGACAGCACCACGCAGCTGTGTTTACGTGGTCCCTGGTCACACAACTGCAGTTCACAGACTTGGTCTGTGTATGGTGATACAGTTGGGTTGATTTGCTACAATCATATAGGCTGTTCACTTGCAAGGGAAGGTACAATTTGCAACTGAATTTTCCCCAGTGTTTAATGAATGTGGTTGAAATTTCACTTTACAAAGGCATGCAAGAAAAAGAAACGGCATTTTTGCTTACATATGATTGTATGATGGAAGTTAGCAGAGCTAAAAGCTCTGGGAAAAATTCCCTTGCAAAGGGCAACTTCCCAAAAATCTATTGGTCTTAAGTGAATCATCCCAAGCTGGCCTGTCCATTCATTGTAAAATTGGCTGTTAGGGCCCTTTTACACAGGCGGATCAGTAATGATCCGCTCCGTGTGTCCTCAAAAGCTCAGCGGGGATCCTCCATAAAATCCCCGCTGAGCTGGCAGTTGACAGGGCGGTCCCCGCACACTGTGCAGGGACCGCCCTGTCTTTCCTCCGCTCTCCCCTATGGAGGATCGGATGAACGCGGACCGTATGTCCGTGTTCATCCGATCCGATCCGGCAGAAGGAAGAAAATAGGGTTTCTTCCATCCACAAATGTGGATCTTTGCGGAGCGCGGACAATTATGGGTGTCAGCGGATGTTCCATCCGCTGACACCCGTAATTACATAGGGACGCAAAACGGACGGATGAAAATGCGGACATACGGTTCAGTACGTGTGAAAGGGGCCCTAGGTGGGTTCACACTGGTACAACACAAACAGTCATACGACTTTCATCCTACTTTGCTCTGCGACATCAGTCCTACATTGATCCTACATTGGTCCTACATCCATCTGACTTAAATGAACAGGATACTACTTTGATCCAACTTTGTGTGGTGTGACTTGTCTTTGACCAATCAAAACAATCCCAGTGTGAGATAAATTCCCTTTAACTGCTGTTGTGATCACAATGTCGGATGTCAAAAGTTGGATGGTTAGGACAAGGATCCTACTTTGATCTGACTTCAATGATATTCAATGGGCTGAAGTAGGATCAAAGTCCGGACAAAGTAGTACAGGGAGCATTTCAAAGTCGGACTTGTGTCGCACCAGTTAAGACAGCTCTCATAGGGAAACATAGATCTTCACATGTCATGCGACATGAGCTCCCAATGCCAGAGCCGTTTGTCGGACAAGTGTGAACCCAGCCCTTAACTCAAAAACAGATTTTTATATAATCTGACCAGATTTTTTCTATTTTTTTTTTGGATCACTACAATTATGGACTACTGTTTATGTTTTCATGATATTTATTGTATATTTCACATATTGTTATTGATTTTGAGCAGTTTTGCCCTTTATTTTTCACTGTACTGTATTGTTTGCACTTTATTTGGGATATTTATTACACATAAGGATAGCTATCAACATAGAGAGTGTTCAAAATAGGGATTTTTAGATCATCCCTGCTTTCTCTCTTTTTAATTATCAAAGAAATCTTAGAAACCATCTTGACTTTGAAAAAGATGCAAATAATTGAAGAATTGGCAACTTGAATCTTGTCCATAGATTGTTATTATTTATATTTTTAGTAGTAGTCATGATAATCATTATCATCACTGTGGTACTGAGATGAATTGGATGATACTATAATGCTGCAAACAGATTTCAAGATATGAGAAAGTGAATCTTTATGACACCTAGTAAACACGTAAGATTATCTCTAGCCCTCAACCTTTTCTTCTCATGGTTAATGTGTATTAAAAATGTTGAGCTTGACTCCTCTACTATTAAACACAATCCACTTCCTCCTGTTGGTTCTGCAGCTACAATTTATAAAAACACACACCATGACCATCCTTTAAAAGTAATTGTTTTCAGTGCTTTACAATAAGAGAATATTTGCTAGGAAACAAATATGGTGAAATTTTTTGTCCTAGTCCTAGAAACTAAATTAGAGGACTAAAAAAAAAAAATCCAGCATAAACTAAGGACTAGTAAGCTGACATATATTACATCTTGTTCTTGGGTTTTACATATCATTTAAGGTAAATAAGAAAAATACATTAGTACAAGTCTACTGGTTATTCTACTGCAACTTATCAACAAAATAAGTATTAATAATGTTGTTATAATGTTGACTAACGTAACATCATCTCAAATCAAACAGCAGCAATAGCTATGCATGTCTTCCTCACTTATGGATGTATTTATTTGGAAGTAACTTTTCGCATTCACAATATATGCTGCATGAACAGTATGTATAATACAAATGTGATTTACAATGCATCAGCCATTTTCCAGTGA
Organism: Rana temporaria; assembly: GCF_905171775.1. Taxonomy (NCBI): domain Eukaryota; kingdom Metazoa; phylum Chordata; class Amphibia; order Anura; family Ranidae; genus Rana; species Rana temporaria. The sequence goes on from NC_053490.1 coordinate 195,910,904, forward strand.
ATAGGTTATTAAATATTCATGGAAATGTTACAGATAGGCAATGCAAAAACACATTTGGTTGTGCAACCCAAATGGTTATAACCATAGACTGCTGTTAGAAATCATGTGGCCCCATACAGCCTTCTTTCTTGACAGGGCCCTGCCTACACCCCATCCTCCCCCCTGGGGTGAATCAAAACAGCGGCACTGACTTCATCCCCCTACTTCCCGAAAAAAAAAAATAAGTCCAAAAAGACCACTGCTGTCGTATCAAGGAGGTCATGCCTTTGGAAATGCATTCTGATTGGCCAGACATAGTGGTAGGCAGCTCCCCACGTTGACAGCTCTGGAACAGTCCTACACAGAGTTACACAGCCAGTGTCCTCCCCAGGTCCCTTGAGGCTTCAGCCTCCCGCTGACACACGGCGCTTGTGGACTCTTCTCACACCCCAACAGCTTTTCTGTTAGTCTGTTATGCTGGATCTAAAAGTACCTCACTAGCACTATGTATGTGCACCTTATACTGTCAACTATTTTTATTTAATCAAATAAAAAAAAAGCTGCACTAGGATTTGCCTGGCACTTCTTCTAATTTTTTGCCTTCCTGGGCCCAGTGCAACAGGACCATTGCCTGCCGTATCTGCAGCCCTGGCCATGACGCTCTGTGGTAGTTTTCTAGACATTCAGCTCTCAATCAGAGCATCTAAACCATGAAGAAGAAAAATAAATCATCATCATATGTTTAGGATTACCGTACTACTTATATCTTACCTGAGATCCTGTTCTGTTCAGACGAGTACTCTATATAAGGGCTATATGTTATGCATTGAGTATGTATAGGAACCACAAAATTTACAAAGAGTAACTGGAAATGATAACCAAATTGAAAATGGCAAAGATAATTTATTTTCTGTAGAAATGTACAGTCAATGACCCCAGCATATGTGATCACACAAATAATACTGCTTGCTATAATAATGCAATGGTTCTTGGTGAACATAATTTCCATTTTGTATGCTAACCTGCATACATTTTAAAAATGTATTTTAGTCCACAATGATGATGGTGGCAATGGGCCAACGTTTTTGCAAAACAAAAATTGAAATACAAGCAACAAATAATCATATGCAACAATTGCCAGTTATATACCTAAAAACCTTAAATATATACCTTAATAATACCTTAAATATTAAATACCATACATATATTTTCTGTTAGGTATTGTTTTTATGTTTTGTTTTTTTAATACCTAAAGGCAAATGTTGATTTTTTACTCATTAAATTTTAAAGCTATATTTTAAACTATTGTATAATTTTTAGGTGTTTTATTTTGATAACCTCATGAAAGTAAATGTTTCATTGTGATGAGTCAAGAAAGATATCATACAGACATGCTCATTACTCACCTCTATCAGACTTGACCTGCAAGTACAACATGTATTAGCATCCAGTGCCTGACAACTGCAGCCAACTGCTCTAGATTGAGGAGCTTGTTAGGATCCATTTTAAAACTATTATATGAACCTAAAAAAATCACAGAGGCTGTAATTGTAATGGAAAAATATGTTCACTGTAGCCCAGTTAGACTTGTTTTTATATGATACTTCTACTGCGTAATAAAAGTTATTGGTATTTTTGTTTAACACACCAATATAATAATGTGTTTAAAATTTACTTTTTTTTAAAGATAAACCCTAAATTCTGCTGAAACATGGTTTTGTTAGCCGACCATTCAGAAGTAATTGCTTTCACAAAGCTTCATTACATAGTATCTGTAAGCTACCCATTTCTTAATAGCCATACATCCAATTCAAGGTAATATAGGGATTACCAGATTGGGAAAAACACAAGGCTTGTAGTGATCAAAGCCAAGCAAGCTTAGCAAAATTTGCAATGAACTAAAAGAAAACTCTAGATTTAAGAACATCTTCTTTTAAAGATAACTCCACCACTTTCCAATTCTATTTGCTGCAACATGTTATTTATTTGCACCTATTCAACTTTCCCATATGAGTTACAGTCCCGACCTGGAATGTTACAAAATGTTTGAAACTAAAAATAAGTCCCACAGTGCTTTGCTTAACATCTAGACCCATGCCTTGAACTGCATTACAGTAATACACTGTTTCAGTATTGCTCAATAACAATTTTAAAACACATGGGGGTGATACACTAAGGAAACTCCACTTTTTTATATATTTTATATATTTTTTTAAAACTAAAATCACAATCAAAGGCGCAGTTGCACATTTTCCTCTTGTTTATCAATAAAAAAAATATATATCTTACCATATACACATATTGATGAAAATAATACCTTTAACAGGGAAAAAACACTGCAATTGGTTATGTTGTAAAATTTGCTGCATACATAGACAAAACCTTTGATCTCAATTCAAAAAACAATATTTCCATTTTACTTCAGGAAAAAGGTAAACTATTATTTTGTCTGTGTTCATTGCTCATCTTCAAATAAGTCATCATAAACATGATCTAAAAAAAACAAGGTTGTTTAATTTAAGGGACAAAAAGACATTCATTCCGGTCCATCGGGCTAAGGCACACCTGGATCTGAAGGTAATAGAGCTTGAATGGTTAGGTTGTTAGGCACTAGGAAAGCAGAGATGACTTGTTTTAAATGGAGGGTGTTCATATCATGTTTGAAATCAATGCAAAAACTAGCATTTAATAAGTCCTTAAACAGAGCTGGGACAGCCACTGCAGAGTGGTCCGATATGTAAGATACCCTACTTGATGAACTTGGCTTGAAATGCACAAAAAAAAAAAAACAATATCGTATTACAAAACTTGTGAGGATCCACTAGAGCTCTGTTAGCAACAAAGGGAAATGTTTTAAAATAATTTTCTTACATATGACAGAACTAGTCATAGACCACTGTAAACTGCCAGCTATAGCCCGAGGAAGCTATCAGAACAAGATCAGCAGAAGAAGAAGCTTCAGTTTATTGTGGAAAAGCTACATTTTTTGGTTATTACTGATTATAGATAAAATGAGAAAGAATAGTGAACCTCATGTCATCCAAAAGCCTGACCTCCTTTGTCTGGTCCTGCTGTTTACCCAGGTTCTGATCTCTTAGTGGAGCACGCTGCCAGGCACGGGGTATTTTTAGCCAGATGCATAAAATCTCACTCAGTCCTCAGACAGTAATCAGGCAAAGTGTATTTTTTGTTGTTTTTATTTGTTTTGTAGAGCCTGGGATAGGGATTTGTAACATTTTTTGGGATGTCCAGAAACTAACAACTTGAAGGAGGAGACTATCTCTACAATGGTTTACTGAAGTAGAACAGAATTCTACTTCCAGTGTTACCTTATAATTGTATATTTAAGATGTAATCTTCACATATATGATATATGGTTAAAATAAGAGAGTTCTATTGTCCAGAGCGAAAGCTTTACATAACACACATTTATTAGAGAAAAGGATATTAGTCTATCTAACACACAGAACCTATCTATAGTCTCACACAAGACGTAGGTTAAAATACATACATTTACATGAAGGAATCTAGAGCATATTTCCTCTAAAACATTAGATTACAAGCGTGTGCAGTTGCTAGCATGTAAGTATACATGCGATACCATAGTTACCCTTTTACCTAAGACCAATCCTTTAAGGCCATCTCTCCATCAAGTCATCCTTCCATCAAGTCATCCTTCCATCAAGTGATGCTTCCATAAAGTGAATTCCCTTTCCCTCTGCAGTCAAGTATATCTCTCTATGCTGACGTCCCATTGGTTGGCTTAGCTAGGTAATGATTGGAGGCCTGACTACATAAGTCAGCCCCCTTTCATGCAAATCCTGAGTGACTATAATTTTCCCCAAGGTTAACAGGGTGTGGCTATCTTGATTGAACATCCCAGCATGGGGTCAGTCACAGAAAGGGGTTTTATCTCACTGACTCCGTATTGTCTAGTAACTTAACAACAGCTTTACTATATGCTAAATGCCATGATTAGCATTCTAAATGAACAACATACTCTGTACTCTGACTGAAATGTCCTTCAGCCGCTACCTAAGAGAAATATATTCATAATTACAATATATATATTTGTATTCATACACAGACCAACTATATATATATAAATTATATATATATATATATATATATATATATATATATATTTATATATATATAATATTATATATATATATATATATACCCACATATCTCTATTTAATCTGATTACCCAAAAACCATATGGCAACAGATAGTAGCAATAGCTCAACACAACAGGGCTTCCACTGAGGACGCAGCCCTGGCAGCAGGTCTGGAACAGTCTCTCTAGCAAAAGAGTGTAGAGGCAACAGTCCTCTCTCTGAGAATTCTCTAATGGCTTACTCAATGAGATCTAGGCAATCTGAAGGCCTTTCACCAGCTTCAGCTGAAACTAACACAAAGTCTCCCAGGAGGGTCCTCTTTAGTTGTTGCTTTAGGTAATTCCTGCGACATTGGGGGTGATCTTCAGCCTCCTTGAATACTCATCCAGAACTTCATAAAGCTTCCTTCCTAAGCCTTGGAAACGCTTAACAGCATTTCCAGGCTAGGTCATTCTCCAGCAAGCAAAGGACCCTGCTACTCTCTGCTCTAGCCCTTATATACACCCTCTCAGTTCCCCCTGCTGGCCATTTTTTGGGACCAGGGATTGGCTGAGGCTGTATCCAGGGCCAGCTCAGACACACCTACCCTCTCCACCCACAGAGACTTTGGGAAAGACAGTGGGAGACAGGCAAGCCTGCACGGTTACACCTGTAGACAAAAAGCAATCCACAAGCTCAATGGCTACAGCAGAGCCTACAACCAAATGTAACTCTCAATATCCTAATTAGCACCTGACCAGGAGGGTGCTACATCTAAATAGTGACGTGTTGGCAAAAGGGTAAATATCAGTGTTTAAGATAGTAAGAGACATTAGACATAAGGTATAAATGTATTTTTCTAGTATTGCCACAATACCTCCTATCTAATCTTTGTGGTTTGAAAGGGTGCATTATCTTTATGGTAGTCAGTAAAATCTGGGTTAATGCACTGAATAATTTTCCTGGCCTTTTTCTGGCATAGGTGCAAGCACATGGTGGCAATTCTCCTCATCAGCAACCATACTAGCAGCTTGCAGTGCTTTGAAAGGGTGGAATTGCATGAGATGAACTTCCTTTTCACTGGAGGTGACATTCTGGCCATTACACCAACCTATGCTCTTAGATTAATGAATGTTCTCCTCACTTTTGTGTTAAAATTTCAGCTGTTTTAATGGCAGAAGTTAAGGCCTCTCCAAAGATAGAAGGTTGTAGTGACACCCTACTACCCCTCTTCCCTGTGAGTTGTAAAAAAAATGTCCAAGAGAGGTAGTTCTGGGCAGAAGACCCCATGTCAAGGCAAGTGACATAGTGCTCATATTGAACCCTCCACAAGGCCCAGCAGCAAGTGAGACAAGATACAGAAGATGGATATAATGTAACCACAATTGGGGAGTGTTTAAAAAGTATTTGGGAAAATGTTTGGGATAAAGAAGTGGCAACAATAGATTATACTAGAGTTTTTCTTACAAAATATTATGAACTTGTGAGGCTTGATTTTTAATTACTATTTGAATAAAATACCTTCCTTGTATCGAACATTACAAATTATTTCAGGAGACCTTAGATGAGAAATAACCAAACTGGTTGGAGATTTTGTACAAACAGAATATTATTTTACTTTCGGAGCTACTGATAAGTGGCAGCAAAGTGGGCCACTGTAGTTGACACTGGCTGGGGGAAAGATAATCATATAATCTTCGGATTGTATCATCTTCATGGGACCCTACCACACTTTATGGTGCCACCTCTTGATCCACCCTCGCTGGGTAGGTACCTACGGTGCAGTGCTCTTCACTATACACTGCACCCTTACTATCTTTTTGACTTATGCTTATCTTGAACATGCTGGTGCATGTCTTTATTCACATGTCTACCTTTCCTACTTTACACTTCACTTCCTACCCACTATTTTTGTTGCAGTGCTTCCATCATTATATCTGCACCCTTACTACTTTTTGATTTATGTCCACTTTGGACATCTGGTGCATGTCTTCACTCATATGTCTAATTCTTCAACCCTACACTTCACTTCTCACCCATATTTTTAATTATTTATTATTTTCCCCACAGATACCTCTGGGTTTTACCACAGACTTTATCAATTTTACCACTGTTGACATCCACTATCCGATGTTCATGGCCAATACTGTTTACTGTTGCTGCTACTGCCGTGCCAAGGTGTCACCAATTCAGCTCCCGGGGATGATGCTATTTATAGCTGCCCCTCTCTTACAGTACCATCTTATGATTCTACCCATTTTACTATAACTAGGTGAGAGTGTTTGGGACTATTATTGTTCCCCTCTTTTCTATGTTCCCTATTATGTCCATTACTTTACTATGGCATTTCTTTCTCTATTATAGATACCCGTACACTGTGTATCTGCTCCTGATGAGTGTTAAAGTGAACACGAAACGCGTAGAGCCATTATACAATGATATGTCACAGTGTACATGTATAATATTTACCCTCTAACATTGCAATTTTATGAACCAACTCATTTTTATTTATTTTTTCTATGCTACCCCTACAAAGCCGGTTCCCATGTACCAGATGCCCCCACTATGAGTACCTATCATAGACCATCATGTACCCTCTTGTTTCCTCTAGAATTATGTACCTAGACCCATTACTATTATGCATTACCATGTATGTTTTGTTGGACTAATTTGTACTATTATATAATTTCTAGGTGGTTACTAATTGTATCATTTTATCATCTTAATGTGTATATGTCATACCTCCTTTGTTTGTATAATAAATATTTTTTACCATATGTTTTTGGTTCATATGCCAGTGATGTTCTTCCTTAAAGTCCCACCCTTAGTTTCTCTCATTCAATCATATAATCTAGCCACCTTAAAGCCCCATTTTAGGGTGTATGTAACTGAATGAACCCCTGTGCTCACTCCTCACCTTTTCACTTGCACTTTAATATTTTGTCCTTAAATATTCTTTAAATATCTTTTTGTGATGGCCATGTGATAGTGACTTCTGTTTATTTCGCTCACTCTGCATCAGCTAGAGGGATAGATGAAATGGTGCACATACAGCAAAGATATGCATTACTGTTCTGGGACTATGCAATCTAAAAATGCATTGCACCTGCCTCAGTGGTAGGGCAGGCAGGCAGATGTAATGGCAGCATCAATCAACTTTATTGTGTACATTGCTGGCTGCATTGCAATACATACTACAATAATATCCAACTGCAACGTGATGACGCTGGCCGGCAAGATGACTAAGTAATGCTGGATGTTACACAGCCTGGAAGTTAATCACCACCTAAGGGAGAGTGCAGAAGGGAGCAAAGTGGAATAAATGAGCTCTGTTATGCAACCAGGATAAGATGTGGTATGAAGGAGCATCTACTGGGGTGGGGCTGGAGTTGGACTTAAAGAGAGGGAAATAGTAACAGACAGAACAGCAAATAAGTATATGAAATAAAGAATGAGAGTACAAATGCATGACAAACCAAAAATAATTGTTCAAAATGGTCAATTTAGTATTCTGTTTGGTACCAGGAGACATGATGAGTCATAGCTTGGGAAAGAGATAACATTTAGGAGGAAGGTGGGAAGAAATGATTGAATGAAAGAAGGAAGGGGGTGAGGACTTTTAGATAATGTGTAGGAGCTCAGAGATAAAAAGGCAATTCCATGCAAGCATCTATTTATTTTTGAGCTATTAAAGGTCATTTACTTAAGTATAAAAATAGAGATTTTCCTTTAGGAACAAACCGTAGGCTTTAGAGCAGACAGAATGCAAATTGCTTCATATATCAGACATTGGAAATATGGTTTAGAAATGGGAAACCTTACCAATTTAACCAGGCAATTTGTTCTTTTTTCTCCTTTTATTTCAGGGTATTCAAGTATAAGGGCATAAACATACACTTACAGGCATATAACCAATATAATATGGTCATTCCAAATGTAAAAAGGCAAGCCAGATAGTTTCTCACTCCTAAACAACCCAAAACTGGTTTCCCTATTGTGATCAAAGAGCTGTTTTCCTTTTAGTGCAAGTCAAAAACCTTTAAATAAGTCCCCTACTGCTGAGAAGCAGATGAGTCCGACTTGGAATTCCCAGAAATCAGTTGTTTAGATGTGGCAGCCAAGCTCAAACTTAGCTACCAATTTGCTTGGCTCTATACATCCGTATTCTATTGTTTTTCAAAGATTTACCATGGCTGTTTTGGGTGGATGGATGATTTAATAGGAAGCATGTGTTTTATTACATTTTCCTCATACTTTTTATTGCAACATTTCTAAATGCTAGCCTAGAGGCTTGTGTGTTAGTAATATTTGTTGTACATTGATGCATACATTAAAAAAAATTGTAACAATTAATCACTGAAGACATCATAATCTTTGACTCTGTCTTGATATAAGTTTATCATGCATGACTGTCTTTTCACCAAAAAAAAAAAGGAATTGTACATTCATGTGCCACTTATACACGGTAAACACTAAGATCCCATATGCAGCAATTGTTCATTTCAGATGGCGTAAGGGAAGAGTCAGAATGCCAGTTAGGTTGTTATTGATGACTGTATGCAAGAAGGTTGGAGAGATCACCTCTCGTTTTCTGTCCTAGTGGCAAATACCATGAAAGAAAAAGAGGCAATATGCAAAAGAAAGTGCAGCAGAGGGAATTCCTATAGTGGAAATATCTGTTTCAGACACAGTTGTCTATTGTGGATTGATGCCTTTTTTTTCTTCAAATAGAGCTGTCTTTTGGTGGCATTTGATCACCTCGGTTTTTATTTTGTGCGCAATAAAGAAAACAAAATCTGCCAATTTTGATAAAAAAATATATTTTTTACTTTCTGCTTTAAAACATACCCAATAAAAAAATGTAAAAAATCTAATTGCTTCATAAATGTAGGCTACATATTTTTGGTAAAAAAAATTCCCAATAATCGTATATTGATTGGTTTGTGCAAAAGTTATAGCATCTACAAATTATGGGATATATTTATGGTATTTTTATATTTATTTTATGTTTACTAGTAATGGTGGGATCAGCAATTTTTAGCGGGACTGTTACATCGCGACAGACAATTTGGACACCTAACCTTCATGTTTGGCACTTTTTGGGGACCATTGACACTAATACAGTGATCAGTGCTAAAACAAATGCATGGTTACTGTACTAATAACACTGGCAGGGTAGGGATTAACATCAGGGGTGGTCAAAGGGTTAAATGTGAGTGCTTTATAACTGTGGGGGATGTGCTTTCACTAAAGGAAACCAAAGATCTGTATGTTTTGCTTAGCAGAAACACAAGATCTCCATTTTCTCCTATGGCAGACCTTTTATACATTCTGCCTCGCCTCCGAACGATCGTGGGTGGCCAGTGTATATTGCGTCCACCAAACCCGCTTGTTGGCTCCTGCTGTGTCCAATCAAGTGGGAGCAGGGCCCTGCCGGTGTGCGCACACCTCCCAGAGCCGAAGAAAAAAATAATGTACGTGATTTTGCACTTAAGGGCTGCCCTGCCACAGTTTATGTACGTGGGGTGGTACTTATACAGTTAATTTGTTCCTTTTGATTGATCTTGTCCAAAAAATATTTATTTTTAATACAAGTGCTTGCTTTGAGCACTGTAGACTTCCCCTCCCATTTCCCAGAGCAAAATCGAGTCAGGCTGAGTGCTGCTCAGCCATTCAGAAAAAGCCTTTTATTTTTATGAATGAATACAAGGCTCACTCTGACTGGCTGAGGTGGAGATTTGGACAGATGATGTCACACTTTCCACCTCTGCCAATCAAAGGAAGTCTTGTAATCATTCATAAAATAAAAAGCTACCCCTGAATGGCTGCACAGAGCTCAACCCAACTTGATTCTGTTCTGGGAATGGGACAGGAAGTCTCCGGAACACAGTTCTGTATACTGTATATAGTTGATACTATATACAACTTATACAGTGCTCACAGCAAACACATGAATTAGTGAAGTTAATAGTTTGTTTGGACCAGCTTGGTCCAAATGAACAAATGAAAGTCAAATCAAACCTGGAGATAGGCTTTAAAGTACATCTTGGATAGAGTAGAGTAGGGTTAGACCTCATGTGAGGTATTTGTTGTTGTCTGGGCCCCCTGCAGGTCCTGGAGACCCTTCAGGCCCTGTACACACGACCGGTTCATCCGATGAGTTTTCATCGGTCCATCGCTGAAGTGGCCTGATGGTCTGATGTGTGTACACACCATCAGTTCAAAATCCGATCAGGTCAGAACGCGGTGACGTAAAACACACAACGTGCTGAAAAAACTAAGTTCAATGCTTCCAAGCATGCGTCGACTTGATTCTGAGCATGCGTGGGTTTTGAACCGATGCTTTTGTGTACTAACCATCGGTTTGGACCTATCGGTCAGCGGGCCATCGGGTCGATTTTAACCACTTAAGGACCCCCCACTGTATATATACGTCCTCTTTTTAAACATGGATATCTCAGTAACGGCAGCAGCTGCTGCCGTTACTGAGATATCCATGTTTTCAGCTGGCGGCCGTGTAAACGATAACGGCGGTCTCCGCGGCGGATTCGCCGCGAGATCGCCGTTATCGGTGGCGGGAGAGGGGCCCCCCCCTCCCGCCGCTTTTCCGCGCCCTCCGCCGCTTACCGGAGCCGTCGGTAGCGGCGGAGGAGATCCGATGCTGCCGCCAGGAGAGTGAGGACTTGAGTGAGGGCAAGATGGCCCCCACCCGTCCTCATAGCTCTGCTGGGCGGAAGTGACGTCAAAACGTCAGTCCCGCCCAGCCTCTTAAAGAGACAATTTTTTTTCTGTCATTTTTTTAAATGACAAATTTTCCTTTTTTTTTTTTTTTTTTTGCATTTAAGCCTAATTATGAGATGTGAGGTCTTTTTGACCCCAGATCTCATATATAAGAGGACCTGTCATGCTTTTTTCTATTACAAGGGATGTTTACACTCCTTGTAATAGGAATAAAAGTGATCATTTTTTTTTTTTTTATATTTTAGTGTAAAAAATAATAAAATCAATAAAATTAAATAAGAAAACAAAAAAAAATTTTTTTTAAAGCGCCCCGTCCTGACGAGCTCGCGCGCAGAAGCGAACGCATACGTGAGTAGCGCCCGCATATGAAAACGGTGTTCAAATCACACAAGTGAGGTATTGCCGCGATCGTTAGAGCGAGAGCAATAATTATAGCCCTAGAGCTACTCTGTAGCTCAAAAAATGCAACTTAAAGAATTTTTTAAACGTCGCCTATCTAGATTTTTAAGGGTAAAAGTTTGACGCCATGCCACGAGCGGGCGCAATTTTAAAGCGTGACATGTTGGTATCATTTTACTCGGCGTAACATTATCTTTCACAATATATAAAAAAATTGGGCCAAATTTATTGTTGTCTTATTTTTTAATTCAAAAAAGTGAATTTTTTCCAAAAAAAGTGCGCTTGTAAGACTGCTGCGCAAATACGGTGTGACAAAAAGTATTGCAATGACCGCCATTTTATTCTCTAGGGTGTTAGAAAAAAAAAATATATAATGTTTGGGGGTTTTAAGTAATTTTCTAGCAGAAAAAAATGTTTTAGTCTTGCAAACACCAAATCTGAAAAACACCTGAGGTCTTTAAGTGGTTAAAGCAAGTTCTATCATTTTTGTCCGACGGACAAAAGACCAATGGGCCGTACACGCGGTCGGTTTGGACCGATGAAACTGAACTTAGGTCCGTTTTCATCGGTTTGGTCCGACCGTGTTTATGCGGCCTAAGATCTCCTCTCACTTCTTATTGTGTCCTAAGTCAGGAAGTAAAGAAAACTCTCCCCACATTGGCACACAAAGACAAAAAACGTTTGTGCACCTGTGTCTTTATGTGTTGAGTAAAATGGCGGTTTACTCTTGGGATCTGATTTACTAAAGTGTGAAGTGAGGTGAAGTGCGTTCAAGAGAATTAACACTGACAGAAACATTTAATCATGTGCAGCAGAATTAAAAAAAAATGCAGCTTCTTTTGCTTGTGATTGGATGTTTGAAGTGAATGTGGGTTACATTTCACACTTAGTAAGCCAGGCTCTTGGTATATTCATAAATGGCTACAGGGAACGTCTTCCAATGATTACATCGATTTTTATTATTTATTATTATTTTAGACTACCACTGAATTGCACATTTCTCAGCACGGCATACTGCAGCTAAATACAGCACACTTTTATTAAATGCCCAGATCTGCAGCAGCGTTCAGTAGCCCAAAGCCACCAATCAGAAACTCAAGTTCATTAATGTGACTACACTAAACCTGAGCGCTGAAACATGTTTACTATAGACAACTACATTTGATTGCTCTCTGTGCTGTTATTAAATCAAACATCCCCTGTAAAAAAAAGATATGAAGAACAATCCTTGTATATTCCCATAAATGTACATATGTACATATTACTTTTCAGAAATTCCCTTGAGTTTAGCAATGCCAGTATAATTCTAATCGGAGTTTCAATTTTGCAGAAAGCTTTTTGTCAAGAAAAGCCGAAGTGAAAAATAATAGAAGTGTTATTCTCAAACCCTGCAGCTGTTTTTTTTTTTTTTTTTTTACATGGCTGTTATTCCGACTTTAGCTTTAGTGCCTAAAATAGGCCATGTCTGCCAGAATGTTGTCTCTAAACTTGTAGCTTTTTTTTATACACTTAATGAGATGCAGAGGTATTTAGAAGAACATTACCACTTAGAATTTAATGACTATTTCACAATGTTTTTCAGTTGGCAGGGTTATATTAGGCTGTATGGAACAATATAAACTCTCAGTAGGTAATTAATATAATCGCACATTAAACACAGATATAGCCTTGTTTGGATATATTGTAGACTATTTATGATACAGATATCAGAGTGTTAAATCTAGAGTGTAACATGTTATACTTACCTGCGTCATACAATGGTATTACACAGAGCAGCCATGAACCTCCTCTTCTGGAGTCCCCCACAGGCACTCTTGGCTACTCTTCTTCTGTGTGTGCCACCATAGCAAGCTGCTTGCTATGGTGGCAAACCTGCAGGCTAGCTCCCAAACCAGGCTGTTTGCATCTATAGATACACACAGAGCAGCTCGGTCCCACTCCTGCTCCTTCCTTACAGGATTTCATTGACAGCGGCAGGAACCAGTGGCTCCTGTAGCTGTATATGTGTCATGTGATGAGAGGAAGAGAGAGCAGTGCAACTGCAGATGGGTGCAACACTGGAGCCAGAAAAGGTACGTATATATAGGGAAGTGAGGGGGTGATGCAAACACTTGGCCAATATGCAGGGAATGCATGAAGGTAAAAAAATATCTTGGTATGGAAAAATAAATGTATGTATTTTTCACATAGTTAGATTCAGGTTTAGCTTGGATGAATGTAATTATGCACAAGCCATACCTGTGTCATCACTATGGAAGCAAAGGTTCACTGTATGAATCAATCCAGTGATCGCTACAGTCTCCTTGGTCCTGTGTCGGCAGAGCAGTAATGCCACAATCTCCACCTCATCCAATCAGAGAATGCTTTGCATACATTGAGAACAATGTAAGGTGTTCTGTGAATAGCATCCCCTGTGTTCACTATGCCAGGAACCAGGAACATGGAAGACAGTAGTGATCACTATATTAGAAGTGACTATTACAGCTATTCTTTGCTTCCACAGCCGTCCCACAGGTATAGCATATGCATAACCATACCTAAATAGAGTGTGCTATATGTGCAATTATACAACCTTGCCTCCTTGCCTCATAAAATAATCTGCTGATAAAATAAGTCACACGATTTGGTGCTAGTACTTGAAATGTTTTCTTTATTTCCCTATCAGATAAAAAGACAAAAAGGGGCCTTGACATAACAGTCATTTAATGTGAATTTTTTGCCAAACTTTTTTTTTTTTTTCACTGTCAAGTTAGTATTGCTAAATATGGTTTACCGATTGTTTAAGGACTCTACTTCAATTCAGAAGGAACCATTCAGCCATCTATGTCTTTTTAAGGCTTTAGTCCTCCAGATTGCAGTAGAGCTCTCACCATCAACTGTACCATATTTTTTTGTTTCCATTGCACTGTACATAAGGCCATTGCTGGCAAAACATAGAGGTCCCTGTCTTTTTTTTTTCTTTCAAGTTAAAGTTTTCGCTTTTTGTGTTTGCTCTAGATTCACCCTCTCTATTTGTGCTGATGGCCCTTGTCACCAAGACAATAATTGACAGAAAACATATACTGTCACTGCTTTATATCCTCTTAATAACAATATAAACAGAGATCCGTATTCCCTTTTCTGAAAACTTGTCAGCCTCCGTCCATGTCAACGCAGATGGTCCATATGAAAATAAGTATACATTCATATTCATATATTTATTTTATTTTTATGGTGTTATCATATTGTTTTTGCACTTTTCAATAAAGACTGTCTTTTTGGTGTAGATTCACAAGACTTTCTCATACATATATATATATATATATATATATATATATTATATATATATATATATATATATATATATATATATATATATATATGCCATTTTTTTGTTTTCTGTAATTTTAAAAGTGTAAATGATGAAAATAAAATCTAACTTTTTTTGACATATGAGAATGTCTAATCTGTAATTTGATGCCTTTTGGAGATTTTTTCATCTTTCCTTGGCTTCGTTATGCACATTATTACAATTTTTTACCTGGGGTGCCCAAACTTTCGATCCACACTGTATATATATATATTCATTATTAAGGATTTTTTTTGTCTTTTTTGGACACATTTAAGAGCGCCACTGTGGATTATATTATATATATATATACTGTTATATATTTATGTTTTTCATCTCTTGTTATGCTTATGCTATTTAAGTAGCAGCACTACTTTTGGGTATTTTTACATTCTAAAGCGCATCGATTTTGTATTTATACATTCATATGATTTGTATTTGGCCTTACATCTGCTTGACCATATTAACATATTGTTATTATTGTTAGTATACATGAATATTAATGCTGGTCTCTTTACATTAGGCAAACTGTGCTATAAGCCAGGTCACAGGCTTTGAAAACAGTGAAAAGTGGATATATTTGTTTCAAACAATTAGAACATTACTGGTTTTTAAATATCAAATGATTTTGAGACTTTATTTCTTAATTTTGAAAGAACAAAACATTGTACTAATGAGCAATACTTAACCTGTAGAATATGGATACTACAGATACTTATTACAGTTTAATTAATGTGATTTAATTAGAAATTGAGACACTTGAAGTAGAAAGGAAGAGATTATGCACATTGAAAGTAATCACATTCCAGACACAAATTAACAACAAATGAAATGCTTTACTGGTACTGGTAGTAAATTATAGTCAAAAGCAAACCCTAGACAAAATAAGAAAGAATACACTGTGCACATAATCATTTACTTGGGCCTCATGTTCATTTTTGAATATGTTGGTTTGCAAAAGTTAAAATAATGACCCCACATGTTTAGGATTGTAGCCATGTTTGTGTTGTGGAAAGAACCAGCCATCACACATACAGTATTGTTATTTATTCCTTTAGCCACCTCTTCCTTTAGATTCAAAGTGGTTCAAAAGGACAATTTGTTTTATCTAAAAAAAAAAAAAACATGTTATACTTATCTGTCCAGAGGTATTACACAGAGGCACAAAACCTCCTCTTCTGGGGTCCCCCACTGGCATGCTCTGCTGCTCCTCTGCACTCCACCACTTGCTATGGGGGTAGACATGTGAGCTTGCTTCTGAGCTGGGCTGTGTGTGTTTATAGACACACGTGAAGCGCAGCATGGCCCTTCCCCCTGTTCACTGCTTACAGGATTTGATTAACAGCAATAAGAGCCCATGGCTCCCATGGAATGCAGAGAGAGAGGAAAGAGCCACTACAGATGGGCACAATGCTTGATCAAGTGAGGACTCATGTAAGTATATGGGGGGGAGGGGAGTGGTGCGAAATACTACTACATTTTTAAAGCTGCTGGCTTTTAATAAATGGACACTTACCTGTCCTGTAGTCCAGTGATGTCGGCACCCGTAGCTGATGTTTCCATTGCGGGTGTGGGAACCCGGCAGTGTAGTCTTTTCGGCTTCATGCCGGGAACCCTACTGTGCATTCGCGAGGCCCCTCTCCTCTCTCCTATTGGCCCAGCGGCCGGGGGAGGAGGAGGGAGCCCCACGGCGATGTCATGGCTCCGCGGCAAGGACTCCCGGAAGTGTGAAATGATACCTGTCAGATACCTGTCATCCCTCCCCCAAAAGGTGCCAATTGTGGCACCGGAGGGGGGGGGAATAAGATGAGCGGAAGTTCCACTTTTGGGTGGAACTCCGATTTAATGCAGGGAATGCATTATTGTAAACAATTTATTTTGACTAGAATCACTTTAATTGCAGATTTGACTATGTCAAAAACATCTTTAACTTGGCTTTTAATTTGTTGTTCTGTACATCAAATAAAAAATGTGCATATAATTAGTTATACCTTAAATAGATAATATAAATGAAAAAGATCGATAGATAAATAGATAGATAAATAAATAGATAGGATAGGTCACGGCCTAACGTCACTTCCGGTGCACATATGTTCCGATGCGTGTCGTCACGAATGATAAAGTCACAGATTCCCTGATGAACGTGATTTCCTGATGAAGTCTCGTGACAACACGCGTCGGAACATACGGGCACCGGAAGTGTTGTTAGCTCGCTGCTCGTTATTTTTTTATCTTGTTTTAAACGTAAGTACTTTATCGTTTGCTGTTATAAATAAACACTAGTTCAATATACTTCTGTTCCCCGTTTTTTCCTTCTTTCTTCATCTGCCTGATGCACTATCCTGAGAGGAATCTTACGGTTAATTATCCAAAGAAAGGAAATACAGGGTATATACACAGAGGAAACATTTACCAGGCTCCATACAGATCGTAACTGTATTCCTATGCTGTTTACCTTGCAGCGGTAAGGTAAGGAGCCACTGCACCTTTCGGTGAAATTGCACTAAAGAAATGGATCACCCAAGTCACATCGTCACTTTTGCTAGTTGAAATCCAGCGCCTTAACTCACCAGCACTCTCTTTGAAAACACTATTTACTGTGAACTTTTACTTACTGTGAAGTTTTCATGGCACTTGCACTTTATTACGTTTAGATTAATATGGTCTTTGGTGAATGTACCATATTGGATGAATTTTTAATTTATATATATTTTTCTTTGCACATGTAATATTCATCATCCATTTATTATTGATTAAGTAGTGTTTTATTTATGTATACATTTAATAATAATTTCCGCATTAATTTGTATTCTACTTTCTACTTATTCTTATGTGCATATGCAACCGCTTTGCACGTTCCTACGTTTATTTATGTAAATGATGGCAGTAAGCTCATTTCCAAAAGAAGTTTTGAGGCATTTAATTTTTAAGCTCCCGAACTCTGCTGATGTTACAAATCTAAACAATGGACACATTGGCTGAAATGGAGCTGCCATAAGAAGCATAAAAAATTAAAAATCCCCTTAAAAGTGGATTTTTTTTCTGCCTGTGTGCAGATAAAACTACTCTCTCCCCAGATGATGTTGCCATTCAAAGGTGCCTCTATTCCATAGTGGAGACACCCTAAGACAGGAAGTGTGTTACCTGTTGCATCACCAGATGAATATAAAGGAAAAAATAATTGAAAAATAAAGCATTTAGTTCAAATATCACATTGCGGGAATAAGCATTTTAACCACTTAAAGCGGAGGTTCACCCTAAAAGAATTATATACCATCCCGTCCAGCATACTTGCGTCAGCTACAGTATGCTTTTTTTTTGCGCTGTATTTACCGTTTAATCCCTCAGATTCTTTTTAGACTCCTACAGGGAGTAGGCGTTCCTATCAAGAGGGGGACATGATCGACGTCCAGCTATGGCACGTCACGCGTTTCGAAAATAGCCGAAATAGGACTCGGCTGTATACAGCGCCTGCGCAGTAAGCTCCTAGTCTGTGCGCAGGCGCCGTATAGCGCCATGAAGAGCCGAGACCTAGTCCGGCTATTTTGGGAACGCGTGACGCGCCATAGCCGGACGTCAGTCATGTTCCCCTTCTCATAGGAACGCCTACTCCCCGCGGGAGTCTGAAACAAAACTGAAGGATTAAACGGTAAATACAGCACAAAAAAAAAGCATACTGTAGCTGACGCAAGTATGCTGGATGAGATGGTACATAGATGTTTTTTAGGGTGAACCTCTGCTTTAAGGACCCCTTACTGTATATATATGTCATTTTTTTAAAGATGGATATCTCGGTAACGGCAGTAGCTGCTGACACAACCGAGATATCCATCTTTTCAGTGAGCGGTCTACTAAACGATAACGGTGGTCTCCGCGGTGGATTCGCCGCAAGGTCACCTTTTTCGGCTTACCGGAGCCGTCGGCAGCGGCGGAGGCGATCAGGTCCTGTCTCCTGCTCAGCTGGGATACGAGTGAGGGCAAGATGGCCCCCACCCGTCTCCATAGCATAGCAGGGCGGAAGCAAGGTCAAAACGTCACTTCCGCCCATGCTTCTTAAAGGCGTATTTTCTGTTGTAATTTTTTCAAATGACAAATATTTTTTTTTGCATTTTAGTCTAAATATGAGATCTGAGGTCTTTTTGACCCCAGATCTCATATTTAAGAGGACCTGTCATGCTTTTTTCTATTACAAGGGATGTTTACATTTCTTGTAATAGGAATAAAACTGACCCATTTATTTTTTATTTTTTTAGTGAAAAAATGTATAAAATAAATAAAAATAAATATGATTTTTTTTTTAAAGCGCCCCCGTCTCAATGAGAGCGCAGAAGCGAACGCATACGTGAGTAGCGCCCGCATATGAAAACGGTGTTCAAACCACACAAGTGAGGTATCACCGCGATCGTTAGAGCGAGAGCAATAATTCTAGCCCTAGACCTCCTCTGTAACTCAAAGGATGCAACCTATAGAATTTTTTAAACGTCGCCTATGGAGATTTTAAGGGTAAAAGTTTGACGCCATTCCACGAGCGGGCGTAAGACCGCTGCACAAATACGGTGTGACAAAAAGTATTATAAACACCAAATCTGAAAAACAGGCAAGGTCCTTAAGTGGTTAAAAGCGTAATTTACATGCATTTCCTCCTGTCGCACATAGGGCAGCCCATTCACTTGGGCAACCCTTTGCAAGTTTTTCGGCCAAAAGAAGCTCCTTGTTGGGTAACAAGCTTAGCGTGATTTTTAAACACGTATTTCCCACAATTCTGTGGCACGATAATTGCAGCAGAATCCCCCCACATTTGGAGGTGACATTAGGAATAATGGAACCCAAATTCATGTTGCAGGTTCTGCCAGGGTTTGGAATTGCAGTTGGAAGCACTGAGATTTTGCCTGCAATTCCAAATCGCCTAATGTGAACGGGGCTTTAAAGGGTCACTAAAGGATTTTTTTTAGCTAAATAGCTTCCTTTACCTTACTGCAGTACTGGTTTCATGTCCTTAATATTCGTTTTTGCTTTGAAGTAGCTGTAATTCTGCTATGATCTCCACACTTCCTGGTTGTCTGTTTCCTTATAACCATCATACTGGGAGCTTTTCACGGTGGTCTAAGCTGTCATTACTGTGTGTCTAAAACTTAACAGAACCAATCAGATTCATTTTAAAAACAAAACACTGCCCTGGATTTGTTTGTTTTTGTTCTGTGGGTCTCTTTACTTCACAGAAACATGAAACCAGTTTAAAACCGAAAGTGAAACTAGAGGCACATTACAGGCATACCCCGGTTTTAAGTACACAATTGGGTTTATTTACTAAAGCTGAAAAGCAAAAAATCAGGCTCACTTCTGCATAAAAACCAATGAGCTTCCAGGTTTTATTACCAGTCTTAATTGAACAAGCTGGGGATAGAAGCTCATTGGTTTCTATGCAGAAGTGAGCCTGATTTTGCACTTTCCAGCTTTAGTAAATAAACCCAATTGTGTACTTAAAACCGGGGTATGCCTGTATATGATTGAATTTAATCTATTTTTAATCATTTTTAAAAGGAATCAGTTAACTTGTATGTCTATATACCCTGTAAACAGTCATTTCAGCAAAAAAAAAAATTCCTTTAGTGATCCTTTAAGGATTGGTATGGTAAGCTGCAACATAATCCATTTTTGTTTTTGGGTTTATTACCCTTTTATTGAAATTTAGAATAAAAAAATAAAGAAAGGAAGATGTTTGTAAGCAACAAACAAAAGTCCTGAAATTCTGCCTTCCTTAAGAGGTTTCTAAGAAAGAATTATATCTTCAATCAATTATTAATGTTGACCTTTCATTTCTAATTAGCAATTTTGTCATAACTAACGGTTAGCTCAGACCAGGTAAGAAATAATTGATGTACAAGTTAATATAACTGCTGTTACTGATCGGCACATTCTCTGTGGGGAAGAACAAATATTCTTGTTATGAAATTGAATCATTAAATTACTTGATTACTAGTTTATTAGAAAACAGTGAGCACTGACAGCATTACTCATAACGTGTGTGTGTTCTTTCAGTGCATTGCAGGTGTTATTCCCTGCAATGCTGCAATACAATGTGTACTAGCCAATGACAGAGCAGCACATAATGGACTACAAAGAGTGTTTTGGGACCAGAGCTTTTGTTTCACTATTGCTCATGCTGGGTAATTATAGAACACAGTTTAACAAGCTAGAGCTCTATAGATTATATATTGTGCTATTTGGGGATTTTAGAATGTTTTTTCATAGAGGACTTTAGAAAAGAAAAGATCACAACAGAAATGTTAAAGGCGCAGGCCAGAATAAAATATTTTACTCTTTTATTTTAGCCATTGTAAACGTAGGCATCTAGTATGAATGAACCAGATTTTTATAACCCATATGTTACCAACAGAGCTCACTTACAATACATACTGCTTTTCACATACTGGGCTCAACAACACAATTGCTTTCATGCCCCCATTTCCAGCACTTTACTCTGCTGCCAGGAGCAAAGAAACTAAGACCCATGTAAGTTCCAAGTCACTGTAGTCAGAGCTTACACAGAGGACTGTCTCAGTGTCCCCATGGGACAGCGTTGAGCCAATCTCCAGGCAGCATTGCTGTTATAAGAGAGGAAGCGAAGTGAGTTAAATGCTTTTCGAAATTGGGTATTTTACACTCCCAGCATGTTAATGTTAAGGTGGGCATTAAAGCAAGTCTGTTGTTTTTTGCCCTGAATGAACAAAGCAGAGGTTTGCTGTAATCCATGCTAATATGTCTGTGCTAGACATTAAAGTGTACCTAGAAACAAAAATTAGGTAAGCCTATAATAAGGCTTACCTATAGGTACTGTAAATATCTCCTAAACGTGCGCCGTTAAGGAGATATTTATTGTAGATTTAGTCGGTGATGGCACTGGCGCATGCACTCTAAAGCAAGGGGATACCAATGCCATTCCTTCAGAGTCCTGTGTCGTAAATGGCTGCTCCAGCACGCATATGCGGGAGTGACATCATCGCGGCTCTGGCCACTCACACAGCCGGTCCACAGTCCATGAACCCGGAAAGAATACCAGGTGAAAATGGAAGCCCCTTCAGTGGTGACAGCACACCACTGGAGGGCTTCCTTGCAAGGTAAGTTTCACATAATGTGATAGTATGTGATGCATACTAGCACATTAGGACATTGCCTTACAGGTAAAAAAACAAAAGCAAAAAAAACAAAACAGAGGATTACTACCGCTCTAATCTCGACTCCAGGATCAATATCTGTCGAACCTTATAGCAATCCATTATTCTTTTTGAACTTCCTCTAAACTTTTAGCCCAGCTACAATTATCTCTGTAGAGGGGCTGTGCCCACACTGCAAGGGTTATTTGCTTATTTTATCTAGAACAGAGGAGAAGTCTGAACCTCGGCTCCCCCGGTAGATAGTGCCCCTGCAGTGGCCTGTCCCCTCTACTACATCATATTCAATGTAGGACTCGGAACCCCATATTGGATCTTAGACCACTGGCATGTGGAAAGAAGATGCTGTGGGAACCAGTCTATCATCACAGAAGTGCAGAAGACCAGGTAAGAAAATCTTATCTTCTGTGTTTCCTAGACCTAAATGAGCAATTAACCCCTGCAATGTGAGTGCAGCCCCATTGCAATGGATAATTTAAAATTTTCCTGGAGTTGGGCTTTAACTATAAACTTCACAGCATCTGTTTCTGTTGTAATGGAGATAAGGAAATAAGAGGTGATGTAGCTCAAATTAAGAGAACAGCCTAGAAGGATAAAGCTGCTCCTTCCCTTATAGATACAGTACAATGATTGAGCATTGTCACTCTAGGACAGGAAGTGTCTTACTTGCATTTTTTGGGGGAAATTAGAAAAGACTTAAAAGTGATTATATTGCTTCACCAAATATATCGAAGAATTGTTGCAAGTATGAACTCTGTCTTCAGTCACTAAAGCATATGAAAAAGTCTTCAGCAGTCAACACTGTAATGTTGTCCATAGCTTACTGTGTTTCTCCTTTTGTTCCAATGTCACTAGAGCACACAATAAAAACATGGGACTATTGATATAGCAGAGGACACAGGCATTTAACACTCCAGGAAATGTTGAATACTGAAGATTTTGCTGTAAGCTCTACTGAAGACACTGGAGTTCAGGCTCACCCCCCGCTGGAAAGACCAGTATTTACAATCTTTTATTTTAAGAAGCAATTCTTCAAATTATTTTGGTGAAGCAACAGAGTCATTTTGGTGTAGCTATTGATTGCCCCTGTGACACAAATTTTGATTAGATTCAGTTTTTTTTCCAGGAAGTGAAGCGCTGCGGCTTCATTGCCCGGTTCCCTACGGCGCATGCGCGAGTCGCGCTGCGCCCGCCGATTGGCTCACACGCTGTGTGCTGGGAGCCGAGTGTTCCCAGCACACAACGGGCGACAGACGGGAAGTCAGAAAAACCCGTCTTTCGCCCGTAGCGTGTGGCCGGAAGTGGGTGCAAATACCTGTCTTTAGACAGGTATCTGCACCCCCCCTGAAAGGTGTCAAATGTGACACCGGAGGGGGGGCGGGTTCCGATCAGCGGGACTCCACTTTAGGGTGGAGAACCGCTTTAATATGTGTTGGTGAGTACAGTGGTTAGCCTGCAACACCCGAATAGCAGAACCCCAAGTCGTTTTGACAATATTTTAAAGTCTATTACTGCAAAATTTTAAGCCCTGCCCAATGATGGGTTCAAACGCTGCCATTGAACAGTCATATTTGTTCATAACCTCACTTTGGTCTAAGCCAAAACCTTCTGAAGGAAGATAAAGCCAAAATAAAGAAGAGTGCAAGGTAAACAATTATCTAATGATAGAAAAAAAATGAAATATGATTGAACCATCAGAATAAATAGGATAAAAATTATGGGCCAGATTCTCAAAGGCGTTTCGACCGCGCAACACCATTAGCGCCGTTGTAACTCCTCATCTGGCCCCGGGTATCTATGCGACTGATTCTTAGAATCAGTTGCGCATAGATACCCATTAGATCTGACATGCGTAAGGCTGTTACGCTGTCAGATCTTAAAAGTAATTTTTTTTCCCGCCGCTAGGTGTCGCATCGTCGTTTTCCCCGTCGTCTATGCAAATGAGGTAAGTACGCGAGATTCCCGAACCTACGCGCGTCCGACGCTGAGAATTTACGTTGTTTCCGTAGCGTACGCGACGCGTAAGGTTGCCCCTGCTATTAATAGCAGGGGCAACCAATGTTAACTATGGCCGTCGTTCCCGCGTCGAAGTTTAAAAAAAATAAGTCGTTTGCGTAAGACGTCCGTGAATGGCGCTGGACGCCATTTACGTAAACGTCTAAGCAAATGACGTCGGGGCGACGTCATTTAGCGCAATGCACGTCAGGTAATTTACCCGACGGAGCATGCGCAGTATGCTCGGCGCGGTAGCGCGCCTAATTTAAATGGTGCCCGCCCCATTTGAATTGGGCGGGCTTGCGCCGAGCGAATTAACGAGTTTACAGGTAAGTGTTCTGAGAATCAGGATGTAAACCTGTAAACCTGCGGCGGTGTAGCGTACAGCACATACATTACGCTGCCCAGGAGCAACGTTAATGTATGAGAATCTGGCCCTATAAGTGTATCTAAGAATATAGATGTCGAAACACACACATATCTGCCAAACTTTATTGATGTACAAAAAGCACACTTATAAAATTACTACATGAACTTAAAGCAGAGTTCCACCCAAAAGTGAAACTTCCAGTAATTTGTGTCCTCCTTCTTTCCGGTGCCACATTTGGCACCTTTCGGGCGGGAGTGGATACCTGTCTTAGACAGGTTTCATGTGCACACTTCTGGGAGTCCGGGCAGGACTTCTGGCCAGCAGCTCGGCTCCCTGCTCCTCCTTCCCCCGCCGCTGGGCCAGTAGAAGAGCGCAGCGGAGACTCGCGCATGCGCAGGAGGGTCCCGGCGTGAAGCCATAATGCTACACTGCCGGGCTGCCTTACCCATAATGGTGGCAGCAGCACCCGACAGTTCATGGAAACATCAGCTGCGGTGCCGACATCGCTGGACTCCAGGACAGGCAAGTGTCCTATTAATAAAAGGCAGCAGCTGCTTTATGTGTACCTGCTGGCTTTTAATTTTTGCAGCGGTGGGCGGACCTCTGCTTTAAACAAGTCACATTTTATTTTTCTTGCATATTTTATTTTTCAGCTTTAGTTATAATCAGCATCCAGATAACTAGTCTTGCAAATACCTATTATTAGAGTAGTGACAAACAATCTTGAGTACATAATAATTATGGTGATTTTCTATACGTTTGCTGCTTTCGCACAGTTGTAAAACTTCTAAAGGAATTGTTAACCTCTGGGAAAGTACTAATTTACCATCAATCAACTCCACAATGTGATCTGATAGGGTTATAAAAAGATTTCATATTTAGCTATAACAACTTAGGATAGCTTATACAAACATTCTAGTGAATCACTTAGGAAAAGGCCATACAGGAATGCAGAAAATGCAAAACATGTATCTACTGTGTTTTTTTTTCAATAAAAAAATAATTCAGAACAAATATTTAAGTCAATTCCACATTAGAGTAAATAATGTAATATAGATAAGTGTTCCGAAATGTTTTCCACTTAGACCTCCAATAACGACCCCCATACTCCTCTTCTAACAAACTACATACGAAACCTACAATACCGATAAATGGTTATAGCATATAACATATAATATTTTCATAGTAATATTATTAATACATTTAAAAAGTTAAACAAATAATAGTAATAAAACAAACTGTAATGCACATATAATTCATCATAAAGTACCACGATGTAGGGCAAATAAAAATTGTATTAAAGGCTACATAGTAAAATACATATATATTCTTTTTTAAACACTATAAATCACAAAACAATAATACAGGTGAATAAAAACATTAAATGGTTGGCAACAAATTGTAAGGCAAGTAAGCAACTACAGAAAGTCTCCTTATTAGCCCCTTAACCCACCTGGCGGTATTCCCGAGTCTGGCTCGGGGTAAGATTTCTTTACCAAAAACGGTATCCCAGAGCTTAACCCGGGATCGCCTCGCAGCAGCCACAGACTAAGCTACTTACCTTGTCCCTGGATCCTGCTATGCATCCCCGCTGTGTGAGCGAGCGGCATCCTCGCTCAATTCACACAGTGTGCCGCCGATCTCAGTTCCCTGCGACGTTACGGGGGCGGAAAACGGCGCTAAATTCAAAAAAGTAAATAAACACAGTACATACAGTATACTGTCATTTTATAGATTACAGTACTGTATGTAAAAAATACACACCCCCTTTGTCCCTAGTGGTTTGCCCAGTGTCCTACATGCACTTTTATATAATAAAAACTGTTCTTTCTGCCTGCAAACTGTAGATTGTCCATAGCAACCAAAAATGTCCCTTTATGTCAAAAGTGGTTTTAGACCAGCTAGAAAACAGTGATAATAAATTATAATCACTTGCAGAATTGAGCGATAGTGATTTGTGGGGAAATTCATCATAAAAAAATAAAAGTAATGACAGCGACAATTATGCAACTGAGCAAATTTCAGTGATTTTGAGTTGATTACATTATTGAATAATTTTTATTATAATTACATTATTATTTGTTATAATTATTTATAGTTATTTATTATATTATAATTTATGATTTTGTTTTTCAAACTTTATCATACCCGGGATGTCTACTAGACTTTGTTTGGACAGATTTAAGTGAGTTATTCCTAAGAATTACAGGCCTACATGTAAAACGCCAAATTTCCATGCAAAATAATGGTACCGCTTTCAGCACCAAAAATCTGAAATAATCATTCCGCCAGGGAGGTTAACCAGCTAGTGCTACCATAAACTGAGCCTATGAACACAGATTTACTAGGAGATACATGCATTCAGGTTCACAGGGGAGATCAGTGAACAGAGGTTCACTAATTTCCTGCCACTCACCAATTTGAATCCACCCTGCAGAGGTCTTGTGTTCACAATGAAGAAGGGCAGATTGGGAGGGGTGGAGTGGGCAGAGCCACTACCTTTCAGTCTGTAGAGGTTATTAGGTGGTTTTACAGCTGCCCAAACCACTTCTACTAAATAGAGGAAAGTCAGAAGTTACATTTTCAAACAAAGTCATGGTTGTTATTGCAGCTGTGAGCTTGTTTCTAGTCTTTAGTTGCCCCAAAGTAAAAGTGGTGGCTATAGAAAAAGCATTAAATGGAATATTGTTTCCAATAAATGAAATAATATAAATACAAATACCATGTATTAATGGTGGATATTTAAATATGTTAGAATGGGGAAAATAAGATACCAGTGTCAATCAAACACTAACAAATATTAGATTATGGAGCCTGAACTGGTCCTATGGGACAGGTAAAGCCATTGTTTAGAAGTTGGTCTTGCTGTGAGGCCCTGTACACAAGACCGAGTTTCTCGGCAGAATTCAGCCAGAAACTCGATCGGAGCTGAATTCTGCCGAGAAACCCGGCATGTGTACACTTTCGGCCGAGGAAGCCGACGAGTTCCTCGTCGAGCCAAATAGAGAACATGTTCTCTATTTCCTCGTTGTTCAATGAGGAAAGTTGGCTCGCCGAGATCCTCTGCGGCTTCACACAGAACTCGACGAGCAAAACGATGAGTTTTGCCCGTCGAGTTCCTCGGACGTGTGTACGAGGCCTCAGTGTGATAGCTTCTCAGCCACTTTGGATGTCATTTTAAATTATTCCACGAAAAATTGATGTTTTCTCCATGAAAGTTATGTATGTTTGTAGACAGGTTTTCAAGTACTTATCAAACAGTCGATTGTTATACAATAACTGGATATCTATAAATAAATTAGGACACTACATTTTACTGAATCCAGTTTTTAGCATTATGGATATTTGAGCTTGTTTATTTTTGTGATAGTATTTTGTGCAACATTGAATAACTCGACTAAACTAATATGGATGCAGAATACAGGCATACCCCACTTTTAAGTATTATTATTATTATTATTATTATTATACAGGATTTATATAGTGCCAACAGTTTGCGCAGCACTTTACAACATCAGGGAAGACAGTACAGTTACAATACAATTCAATACAGGAGGGACCAGAGGGCACTGCTCGTTAGAGCTTACAGTCTAGAAGGGAGGGTCAAGTGGAACAAAGGGTAGTAGCCACAGCTTGATCCCCGACGGGGTGCGGAGGGTGAGTGGGGTGGGAACCCTTGGTTTTCTCATTAGATATTGAATTCCCTGCTCTGTTGTATTCTCTTGTTCAGGGTGACGTGTTCTAACTTCTTTGATCTGGACATTGTTTGCCTTATTTTGTATTTTTTTTGCAAATTTTTCAATAAAAAATATAAACATGAAAAAAAATAAAAAAAAGGGTAGTAGCTGTGGGGGATGATCAGAAGGACAAAACAAAAATACAGTTGTTAGGTGTGGGTAGGACAGGCTTCTCTGAAGAGGAGGGTTTTCAGGGATCCTCTAAAAGCTAATAGAGAAGGAAATAGAAGCATAGATTGGGGTAAGGAATTAAATAGGCTTGGAGAGGCTCTGGAAAAGTTCTGGAGATGAGGTTGGGAGCAGGTGATGAGAGAGTTAGAGAGCAGGAGGTCTTGAGAACCAACAGAGAGAATGATTAGGTTGGTATTTAGAGACTAGGTCAGTGATTTAGCTGGGGGCAGAGCTGTGGATGGCTTTATAGGTAGTTGTTAGTATTTTGAATTTAATTCATTTGGTGAGTGGAAGCCAGTGGAGGGATTGACCGAGGGGAGTTGTGGAGACAGAGCGGTTGGTAAGGTGGATGAGTCTGGCAGCAGCATTCATGATGGACTGAAGGGGGGATAGAGTATGCAGAGGTAAGCCAATGAGGAGGGAGTTGCAGTAATCTAGGCGAGAGATGACCAAGGAGTGAATTAGGAGTTTTGTTGTGTCATTGGTTAGAAAGAGGCGTATTTTGGAGATGTTGCGGAGGTTAAGGCGGCAAGATTTAGAAAGTGATTGGACGTGAGGCTTAAAGGAGAGTTCAGAGTCCAGGACTACTTCTAGGACCTTGACATGTGGGGATGGGCTGATAGTTGTGCCATCAATTTTGACAGAGAGATCAGGGGAAGAGGCACGTGGGGGAGGAAAAATTATAAGTTCGGTTTTGGATAGATTGAGTTTGAGGAAGTGGTGTGACATCCAAACTGATATATCTGATAGTAAATTAGTGATACGTGAGGACACACTGGGGTTTATTTACTAAAGCTGGAAAGTGCAAAATCAGGCTCACTTCTGCATAGAAACCAATGAGCTTCTAACCCCAGTTCATTGGTTTCTATGCAGAAGTTAGCCTGATTTTGAACTTTCCAGCTTTAGTAAATAAACTCAATTGTGTACTTAAAAGTGGGGTATGCCTGTACCGTGTTCCTGAAAGTAGCTGATGCATCTACTCCAAACCTTCCAATGCTTTATATGTACATATATCTCAAGTGAATGATACATCCTGAGTAACTCAGGTAATTCATTATGCACTGTTTAATTTTTTTTTTCCGAAATGACTTCAGACCTGAGTAACACTGCATTATGACTCTATTCAGGACTTCTCTGATCCTGTATGTTACACTTTAGCAAATTGAGAGACTGTTGATAATGATATTGATGGGGGCGTGTTTTTAGAATTTGTGCTCCGGTTTTATTGTCCTAAGAATAGTGCCATGTGAAGAACTGTTATAGATTCAATTACTTTTTGGACATATCTTTTTCTCTTTTATATGTATTGTTAGTTGCCTAACAATGCTTGATAATGTATTACCCTACATTGGTGCAGAATGCCTTTTCTTTGTTCTTGTTTACGTAAGTTTGTATATTCTCTGGTCTGCAGAGAATATACTGTAATAATTATTGAAGTTAATGGGTTTGGGAATAAACCAAGGTTACAGATTAGAAATAGTAGTTAGGTGTTTGGTTACAACTAAGGTTTAAAGGTGTACAGTTTAGGTTGAGATCAAGGATTAGCACTATGATTTATCATAAGGTAATTATTAGGTTTAAGGTTTAGATTGAAATTAAAGCCCAACAAGTATTAATTTTAGCTTTTTATTTAGGTTCTTCTTCATGTTTAGGGGCATGGTTGATGTTACGTAACATATTTGGTATTGGTTTGTCATGTGTGATTTCATATGTCTTCACTTGTAGCAAAAACGCACATAAAAAAAGTCTGTGTCAGTGCCAAATATATAATTCAAACAAAAATATATATCCATTTGCAAGTTATCTGTTATGACAATTTGTAACCTGAAATTTCTGCCACTGAATTTGGAATTTATATTTTTAATGTGGAGTGACAGTGCTTACACATACAAATTTATTTCCAATAGGTCGTACACACGATCGTTTTCCTCTGCAAAATCCATCAAGAAAAATGCTGGCAGAGCTTTTTTGCCAAGAAAAACGGTCGTGTGTATGTTTTTTGTCGAGAAAACTGTCTTGGATGTCGACGAGAAAAATAGAGAACATGCTCTCTTTTTTTCTCGTCGGGAGTCTCAATTTTTTCGTCGGGTCTCTCGTCGGGCTGGTTTATGACGCGAAACACGTTCATGTGTATGCTTGGAAACCTGCGCATGCTCAGAATAAAGTATGAGACGGGAGCGCACCTTCAGTAAAAGTAGCGTTCGTAATAAAGATAGCACATTCGTCACGCTGTAACAGACTGAAAAGCGCGAATCGTCTCTCACCAAACATTTACTAACACGCAGTAACATGAGATTAGCAAAAGCAGCCCCAAGGGTGTTGCCAGTGGAATCAAACTTCCCCTTTATAGTGCCGTTGTACGTGTTGTACGTCACCGCATTTGAGAACAAGATTTTGTCTTGACAGTGTGTATGCAAAGAAAGCTTGACAAGATTCTCGACAAGCCTGACAAGAAACTTGTCGAGGAAAACGATGTTTCTTTTACGACGAGATTCTCGGTCGTGCATACGAGGCTTTAGATGTACACATTCAAAATGGGAAGGGATCAATGGGGTTGATTTACTAAAACTTGAGAATACAGAATCTGGTGCAGCTGTGCATTAACCAATCAGCCGCCAGTTTTTTTTCAAAGCTTAATTGAACAAGTTAGAAGCTGATTGGCTACCATGCACAGCTGCATTAAAATTTCGCACACCAGTTTTAGTAAATCAACCTAAATGTGTCAACAACACACAAATTTTTTTGCTTTATTTTGTGGGTTTGTTTTTGTATTTTATCTGGATCTTACTTTAAATAAAAAAAAGGTCAATAAAAAGTATTACACAAATAGAAGGGAATTTTTAAAAAGTTGCTGCACATTAAAGGTTAAATGACTGCCTGCAAATCACACATCTGCAATAATCCCAGGCATGTTGGTAATGCTGGAAGATATCCCTGTGCTGTGTTTTTACTGAATAGTCGATTAACTGCAGCACTAGAATGATGTCAATTTGTTTCAAAATATTGCAGCAAAGCTTTTGAATGAATGAGCAATTACACAGAACAGAGGGTGCAATTATAACCAAGTCGCTGGGAATGCTTTGATATGTTTTTTTTTTCTCCTAAATAGAGGGAATGACAAGGAAATGCATTGAAAAAGAGGGAATAATCCGACAGCTGTGTTTGGGAGCACCTTGGCAGCTGTCAGTAGAAAATAAACAGCATTACTTTAGTCAATTTGCTGAGGTTTTCCTCGAAAACCAAAGACGGTCAATACTACAGGCTATGCAAATTTCCATAAAATGTCCTTGCATAAATATGAACACTATACACATGTATTTAATCCATGTTTTATTTAACAAGTTTGAGAGTAAAGTAAAAATCATAATGATGTTAACAAAATTATATGATGACTT
The DNA here is from genome assembly GCF_905171775.1 of Rana temporaria. Classification (NCBI taxonomy): domain Eukaryota; kingdom Metazoa; phylum Chordata; class Amphibia; order Anura; family Ranidae; genus Rana; species Rana temporaria. The sequence continues at coordinate 195,942,291 of NC_053490.1, forward strand.
TATCATATGTGTTCAACAATGATGACCCTGTCGGTGGGCACAGGAAACCCTTGTACATTATTGCTGATAGAAGCTCCCCATTGAAAAATACAATCTTTCAAATGTTGAACAGTAATTATCTTGTTTTATGCCTACATGAGTAAAGATTTGTCTATTTTAGCACGCTTTATGAGTGGGTGATTGAGTCTTTCACAGGTTTACATATGCACAAGATAGTGAAATATGACTAATTCAGACATTTAGTGGCAAGAGCCAAGTTAAAGTTCATAAAAGGAAAACAGACACACTCTTAGCGGACAATTTTTTCACTGCAGATTTTACCCATGATTCAAACATTTTGAATTTAAAAAACAAAGTATGAACCTTGGGCTACAGTTGTGTGATATGTGGATTAAAACATTAGCTACAACTTGCTTCATGAAGAGAGGACCTATCAACACTCCAACATGTTTCGTAAATGGGAACAGGACCTAGACCATAGCTACTCTGCCACCCAATGGGAGAGAGCACTGCAATCTATATACAAAGCCACTACCTGCACTTCCCTCTGGGAACTCACAGAAAGCATAACCCAACACATATACCTAACCCCTCTCAAAATTGCAACCTTTGACCACAAACTATCCCTAGAATGCTGGAGAAACGGTAGAACCACAGGCTCTCTATTCCATATTCTGTGGGAGTGCCCACTCTTAACCCCCTTCTGGCTGGAAGTATACACCTTAAAGGGGTTGTAAAGGTAAATGTTTTTTCACCTTAATGCATCCAAATTTACCGCCCCCCCCACCCCCGAACCCCCGTTTTACTTACCTCACCCCTCGAAAGTTCCGCACTTGTCCCTGTCATCCTCTTTGGTTCCCAGCCTGACCGTTGATTGGCTAGGTTGGACAGATTGATAGCAGCGCAGCCATTGGCTGGCGCTGCTGTCAATCTCATCCGATGATGTGACGCGCCAGGGGGCAGGGCTGAGTGATACAGTCAGCGGCTATGCTCGCTCGCAATAAGGTGGAAAGCTCTTGCGGGGAGGAGCCTAGACAGCCGCAGAGGGACCCCAGAAGACAGGGTTCGGGGACACTCTGTGCAAAACGAGCTGCACAGTGGAGGTAAGTATAACATGTTTGTTATTTTACAAAAAAAAAAATTCCTTTAGTGTTCCTTTAATTACTCATATCCTTGAGATTGCAACACCACCATCGCCTGACCTAGCACTACTACATTTGAATATAGAAAATATCCCATACAAATTTTGCAATACGATAACACACATACTATTGGCGGTGGCGACCAGACAGAACATTACAAAAACGCTGGAAATCACACATACCACCAACGGTACTGGCTGTAATAAAGCAAGTTCAGGATCATTATATCTTTGAAACTACCCTAGAGGCCAATAGACACACCCTTCTTAAACTGTTTGAGGCTTGGGAACCACAGTCTTTCTGCTACAGCGCTCATATAAAAAGTTAGTTAATGACTAAACTCCAAATGCACAGTGCAAAACCTGTTCACCTCACCCTGCCCCCTTTCTGTCCTATTTTCTCTTCCCCTACTACTTGGGGAAGTAGTAGTTATACTTAATACCTACACCCTAGTTAAACATTACCCCTCCTATAAAGAATACTTGGTCCAGTACATCGTTGAGATGAAATGTTACTATTCTTGTTATCAACATTACCTATAATAATATATATATATTACCCCCCTCCAGTAGGTGAAATACATATCTTCATATGTTCACTGTTATTTAGCTATTTACTTCTTGTTATTACTATTGCATGCAACCATGTAATGTATACACTGGACTATTTTTTCCCTGATGTATGACTGTTGAGCCCCTTTTTTTTTCTGTTTGTCCATGTATCTGAAATGTAATTCAATAAAAACTATTGAAAGTAAAACATCAATGAATAGCTTAAAGGGGTTTTCCACCCATTTTTTAAGTTTATTAAAAGTCAGCAGCTACAAAAAGTGTAGCTGCTGGCTTTTAATAAACTGACACTTACCTGCTCCACGTTCCAGCGACGCGCCGGCTGGGGCTCCGCTCCTCACCCCCCCTCCCCAGCCGGCGTCTTCATTGTCACTGTGGGCACCCGGCCGTGACAGCTTTCGGCTTCACGGCTGGGCAGCCACTGTGCATGCGCACGGCGCGGCCCGGTGCTGCGCTGTTTGATTGGACAGGCGAGGAGGGGGCGAGGAGTGGGTTAAGCGGAGGTCAATTTTGAGGGGGGAACTCCTCTTTAATATGATAAGATACATGAGAAGTTTCTGTTGCATATAGAGTGTAGTGGATGCTATGTTTTATGGTTTATATGGATATTTCTTGTTGTGGACTTAGCTGAGCATGTTTATTTGTTGTTGCAAAAATGTATGAATAGGATTATAACTTCATTGAATGATAATTATCGCAGCAAGATGCTGGTAACACATACATGTATATAGCAGCAATGCATGGGTACATTTATTCTATCTGTGTCATTTCTAAACCTGTTAAGGTTAAGCTGAGTCATTTTAGCGTGTTTGCAAATTGTCCATATATTCAAAGAAAGACATCTTGGAGATTGGACCTTTGCCAGATTTTGTCATTCATGCTTAAAAACCAAAGGCAACTTTTTAGATAATGCAAGCAATGCTATAAGTGGTTGTATAGTGACCTTGTATACAGTCAGATGCCATCATTGTATGACTTTCCATTCTAGTTCTTCTTGACATACATTTCCATTGCAATGGAAAACGCATCAGGGAAAGACTGCATATATGTGAATCACAAATTATTTTTAGCACTGTAAATATGTGAATGTCTGTCTCTGCTCACCAAGAACCGATATATTATTCTGCTTACAGCGAATAACAACAGAAGAGCTAATGCATCATTCACTGAACAGACAATGTGCTATTGGAAGGAAATAGGATCAGTTAAGGTAAGCAAGGGTCAGATCATACAATACTGGATCTGATCATTCTATTTCTACAGCCAGCTTTTTTATCCAGTGTGCGCACACAAAAATTCTTATGTTTTTCAGGTAGATTAAAAGAAGGAGATGAGACTCCCCCCCACCCTTTACTGACAGTGGCTATGCCTTCACCCTCTGGAAAACGTAACATTCTCTAGTTTATGAAAAATTAGAACAAATGGCTGCTGAGGTGAAAATTACACTTTTCCCCAAAAGCACAAAATCATCTCAGCACAGGGAGTCAACACAGCTTCAGTAATTTTCCATTTTGCAACCAGCAACAAGCTTTGACAACATCATGCAGAGCTGAAAAACAGAGATCTGAAGGTATTTTCCAAAAGGCAATTTCGAATACATTTCACAGGGAAACAAGTCTTTGTTAGCAGCCTCCACAGTCTTTTGTTTTCAACACACAGATAACCACTCCATAGTGGTCAACTTATCTCAAATTATTCTCTTTGTTTGTAACAATGCTTTTATTTCCGATGTATATAGGGAATTCCAACCTTACTTTTATAATTATTTTGAAAACATTCCAGGTTTTGTTGTTCACAGATGACAATTTCTCTGCTTATAGCATGTAAAGCACAAAGGAATCTCATTGCTATTTGAAAACTTGGGAAATCCCATTTTCATACATCCACAATACATTAATATAATGGGCAGCGGCAGAAAATCTCTAACTGGAACACACTTATCACCCTGCCTCTACATAAATACACAAGTTTTATCAAATCATATCCGTTTTAACAAGTCATGCCACTTTGGAATTGAAAGTATACAGCAAAGATTCCACATTTGCACCCTATCCTCTAAGTGATAACGTGGAAATGGCAAAATTGTTCAACCCAATAGACACTCTCTATTCTGATAGTAATTTCCCAAGGTTCTCTTTTGCAGACAATTACATCTACACATTGATATAGTTGACCTCCAGCGAAAACAACTAAATACACAGCTGATATATACAGCATATACACACACATATATATATATATATATATATATATATATATATATATATATATATATATATATATATATATATATATATATATTAGGGCTGTTACTGATTAAAAATTTTGTGTTTGATTAATCATTTTTTTTTAATCGATTAATCGACTAATTTCGATTAATTATCGCAAGAATATACACATTTGCCCCGATGCTGTAAGATTATACACATTTGCCCCATGCTGTAATATACACATCTGCCCCCATACTGCAAGAATATACACATCTGCCCCCATGTGTACATTACAGCAGCATGGGGGCAGATGTGTACATTACAGCAGCATGGGGGCAGATGTGTACATTACAGCAGCATGGGGGCAGATGTGTACATTACAGCAGCATGGAGGCAGATGTGTACATTACAGCAGCATGGGGGCAGATGTGTACATTACAGCAGCATGGGGGCAGATGTGTACATTACAGCAGCATGGGGGCAGATGTTTACATTACAGTAGCATGGGGGCAGATGTGTACATTACAGTAGCATGGGGGCAGATGTGTATATTACAGCATGGGGGCAGATGTGTATATTCAAGCATGGGGGCAGATGTTTATATTCAAGCATGGGGGCAGATGTGTATATTAAAGAATGGGGGCAAATGTGTATGTAAAGCATGGGGGAAAATGTGTATGTAAAGCATGGGGGCAAATGTGTATGTAAAGCATGGGGGCAAATGTGTATGTAAAGCATGGGGGCAAATGTGTATGTAAAGCATGGGGGCAAATGTGTATGTAAAGCATGGGGCAAATGTGTATGTAAAGCATGGGGGCAGATGTGTATATTCTTGCAGTATGGGGGCAGATGTGTATATTCTTGCAGTATGGGGGCAGATGTGTATATTAAAGCATGGGGGCAGATGTGTATATTAAAGCATGGGGTATTTCCTATGGGCAAGACCGTGGAGCTCACTCCGCGGATCGTCGATCAAAGTAATTTTAGTCGATCAAAGAAATTAACGATTAATCGAACAATTAATCGTTAATTTCCGCAGCCCTAATATATATATATATATATATATATATATATATATATATATATATATATATATATATATATATATATGTAGAAGGTACTTCTCCAAACTGATCTAATCTATTAGGGGACAGCTGTCTGCTGCAGAAGTGTGGGCTTTTTCACCCCCCCTTTCTCTCTTCACGCACAGACTCTCAGAACTGCTTGTTTGTAAACACCCTATTGGAGGTTGTGTGTAACTCCCTATTGAAAGAGCCTGAGGCAATAATCAGACAGCAGTAGAGGACTGTGGGGGAGGAGATAAAAAGCCAGAGGAACTAGGCCAGAGCCTCTTTTTGCCTGCACCCCATCAGGAGAGCATCTCCTGCACTCTATGTGTGTGTGTGATCGCGACCTACCAAGGGGCACACAGCCTGCAACTCCAGCCCAGAGCGACAGATTATTAATGCAGCTCCAGCCCAGAGGACCTTTAATGCTTTTCATAGAATACCACATCCAAATATTGTCCACATAGCTCCTACATTGCCGGTGAAGATAATAAAACGCAAAGCTTTGCCTCCAGGACATTACCGCGGTTGCTCTTAAAGGGGACACACCACGGGTATTGAGATCATTTCACTGGGTGTATACTAAAAGCATTGGCTGGCCTGGGGTTCCCCTTTAGTCCTAGCATCCCACACACACACCAAAAGTTATTGGGGAGTGTATTTAATCTGTACATATTGTTACCTATTGCTTCTGTTTTCATAGTGTTCCTGACTGTTTTCTTTAAACTGTTTCAACCAAGTTCTGGGTACTTACACAGGTCCTGGCTGACTAATGTTAACCTGAATTTTACTTTTCTTCAAGTAAACTACAAGAAGAACTGTGTTGTGTATTCCTGTTGCATCATTCCATTAATCACATTGCTAGGTGTGCCAGAGGGGCTGGGACAGTTCATTGGGGTTGAAAGGCAGAGTAACGGACTGACCAAACAAAAGCAGCTCCATCTGGGGTTTGCTACATATATATATATATTTAGTCACCCAGTTTTACGATCCAAACACTTCAACACCCCTGCTAGAAAGCACAGATAGTCCCTTCACTTCTACAGTAATAGTAACAACTCTTGTTCCAAAATGTTGTGTATTAATTTTACTGCATACATCCAGAAATATTTTTTCTGCCCAAATCTTTTTCCTGTTACGATTGTAAATGGTCTAAAAAAAGATGTGTCCAGATATAAGTGGTTAAAAAGGTTTTCCCCAATATCGTTATTCTATGTCAAAAGGAAACCATATTGGTGCTTATATATATTAAAGTGATACTAAAGCTAAAAAAAATGTTTTTAACCTTAATGCATTCAATGCATTAAGGTAAAAAACATTTTATATTTCTCTGTCCTCCCCGTTCTGTGTGAAGGAGAAGGGAGGGGAGAAGAGATCCAGCGCTGTGCACAGCTGTATCTCTTCGCTCCTCTCTTTCTCTTCACACAGGGCTTCGAAAAGCAGCCATTGTCTCCAGTTGCTGTCAACCAAATGCAGTGAGGTGGAAGTGGGGGTGGGGCTAAGCCCTGCTGTGTGTGTCAATGCACAGTTCAAAAGCGATCAGACACCATGTGCCTTCAAACAGCTTGCTATGAGGACACACAAACAAGAGTAAGAGCCAAGATCGCCGGTGGGAGACCCGAGAAGAGGAGGATTGGGTCACTTTGTGCAATACCATTGCACAGAGCAGGTAAGTATAACACATTTGTTGTTTTAATTAAAACAATAGCCTAAAGGCAAAAAGACTACATTTTACAAGTGCAGTCACACGCATTTTATGTAGTGCTTAGGGAAGGTGGTAAAGTTTCACTTGTGAAGAATACCCAATAAGGTGCAAGGAAGATAAAAGACAGTCTTTTTGCTTGCTCATGATTGGGTCATGATTGGGTTATGGAAATCAGCAGAGATTCACCACATTCACTAAATGCTTGGGAAAATCAGTGCAATTGCATTTGCAAAGGGCACGGTCTATTTTCCTTTAGTAAATCAACCCCGTTGTCTTCTGTAACATAGAAACAGTCTAATAGTTTCATATAACATTTAGGCAGCCCTTAGCTTTGCAAGGGATTGTTTCTTTAGCTTAACTAACAAAGAATACCAAATCAAATGCAAGAAAAAAAAATGTGTTTTTGCCTGCACATAATTAAATCTTGAAAATCAATAGAGCTTCAACTCATTTACTAAGTTAAGTAAAAATGTCCTTGCAAAGTGAACAGCCTATATGCCTTTAGTAAATAAACCCTGCTGCCTCTTAAATCATGACAGAAGCCTGAAGTGACAGTCTCTTTTAAAACAGAATCCTTCTGTAAAGTGATAGATTTCCTTTAATACAATACAACTAAAAGGGTATTTTAGGAAGGTTAGCAAGTAAAAATTTTATAAAATGGGTTGAAAAATTAGCAGCTACTGAACCAAATTATTGGATTCGGAATATTTGTCTAGCGCAACCTTTTAGAAGTTGCATTAATTAACATTGATTTTCCTAAACCATGTTAGCTTACTATGTAGTTTTGCTCTTTTTTAATGTAAATGAATTAATTGATGTGAATTAAATATGTTGCTGAATGATACACTATGATTCTTTTGTCATATAGGAAAGGGGAGAAACAAAGTAAAGATCCAACCCCAAAAACAGAAAACATTTTAACATTTCCACATATGGCTAAAAGTTAGCTTAACTAAACCACACAGTTGTGGCTAGTGGTCTATATGGCAGCCCCTGCCAATGTTAGAGACAAAGCAAGGAATAGGTTAGAAAACACTGCTTGGTTACTTGTATTTATTTCCCCCAGTATAAGTCAATGCCAAGACCATGAGTTTAGCCAGCTTTTAGGTGTCTTCCAAAACACAGGGCACATGATAAAACAGTTCTATATTAAATCATTCAATTTTTATTCAAGAATAAGGAACATGGTCATAGCAATTGATCAGATTCCAGCTGTCTTTTTTAAAGTTTTTTTCTGTTTCAATATTTGTATTGAAATTTCAAAAGTCATAACAAGCCATGGTTTACCCACGCAGGGGATGACATCGAACAGGTATGTAAAGAAGCAGCATGTGAATGTGTAATGAGTAACATAACAAAAAAAAACAGTTACCAGGACCATAGAGTACCAGGTTGAAAATTAGGCATATGTCATAGACTATATTACGTTGTACCCTGGAGTAAAGCAGTCTACATTGCTAGCCTTCATATCAGGAGGGAGGAGAAGAAGGAGGAAACAGAGAAAAAAGAGAAAAAGAATGGGACAAAGAAAACTGAGGAAAATAGGGGCCCCAAGAGAGGGCGAGTACCACGAGCACAGGACCTGCAGAAACGAGGTTTAAAGCCAACCATAACTAGTTGGGTGCAGGGATGGGAAAGAGAATTTTCAAAGAATTTGCATGTGAATCCTGGACATCTGTTAATCAATCATCAGAATAATCCTTCTGGTTTTCACCCCCTGGAAAGAAACAGACTAAAGTCTCGTACACACGCTCAGTTTACTCGGCAAAAACCAGCAAGAAAACGGCTGGCAGAGCTTTCTTGCCAAGTATACCGTGCGTGTGTGTGAGGCCTCATACACACGACCGGTTTCCTCAGCATAATCCATCAAGAAACTTGGTGGGAGAGTTTTTTTACCGAGGAAACTGGTCGTGTGTAAATTTTTCATCGAGCAAACTGTCGAGGAACTCGTCGAGCCAAAAAGAGAGCATGTTCTCTTTTTCCTCGACGGGAATGGAGAAAATTGGCTCGTCAAGTTCCTCGACAAGCCTAACAAGAACTCGACGAGGAAAACGCCCGCTGAGTTCCTTGGTCGCGTGTACGAGGCCTGAGGCTCTCAAGTTTCTCAGAAAACTGCTGAAAATCTTGACGAGAAAAATAGAGAACCTGCTCTCTATTTTATCATCATGATTCTCGGCAGTGTTTTAGGTAGGGTGCAGCAAGATGGCGGCGACGGCATCGAATGTGACGAGCGCATGCTCGTTGTACGTGATGACGTCACTGCATTCTTGCCATTAAAAGGAACCGTGGTTCTTTTGAATGGACTCGGACGGCAAGAGATTCTTGCCAAGAATCTCGTCAGGAAAATTGAAGATTTTTTCCTGACGAGATTCTGGCCCATGTGTACAGGGCTTGAGTCTTCCAGGCCTGGGCAATGGCTTTCTTGGCGGAGATAAAAAGGTATGTGGCCAATTCCTGCTGGGGTGCAAAGAGGGAAATGTAAGAGAGCCAATTGGGCATCCTTACAGACTGTCATATGAAATAACATCTGCAATAGGCCAAAGACCATGGACCAGTAGCTGATCAAGTGTGGGCAAGACCACCATATATGTAGGACATCCCCACGTTGACCACAATTCCGAAAACATCTGTCACTGCTGCCAGGATAAGCCTGACCAAGCCTAATGCTGCGTACACACGATAGGTTAGTCTGATGAAAACGGTCTGATGGGTTATTTATCCATAGGTTAAAAAAATAGGAACTTGTTTTAAAATTATCTGATGGATAAAAAAACCTATGGAAAAAACGATGTGTGGGGACGTCCATCGGTTAAAAATCCACGCATGCTCAGAATCAAGTCGACGCATGCTTGGAAGCATTGAACTTCATTTTTTCCAGCACGTTGTTGTGTTTTACGTCACCACGTTAAGACATGATCGTTTTTTTAACTGATGGTGTGTAGGCACGACTGATCATCAGTCAGCTTCATCGGATAACTGATGGAAAAATTCATCAGAACGTTTTCATCAGACTAACCTATCGTGTGTACAGGGCATAACCGGGACCCAGTACCACTGCAGGAGCACTTTATAAGCGGCCCCTAGGGTGGTAGTGTTGAATGAAAATGTTGTTATTGTTGTCCAGGCCTTACTCCAGTCCTTCCCCTCAATACCAGATCCAAGGTCTTGCTCCCATTGTGTCACATAGGAAAAAGTTAACTTTTTAAAATAAATTATTGCTTCTCACTGGTTTAAATTTTGAAACATATATGTATTTTTTTATTATTTGCTTCCCTGCATCTATTAAAATAACCATGAATTGATATGTAGCTACCACACTTTCTATTTATTCCTATAAGTGGAAGCAAAGAGTACAATAAAGCTAGTCAATCATCTTGAAAGATATCCAAGAGTCAGCCATGTAGTTCCACATTAACCTCCCTGGCGGTAAACCCGAGCGTGACTCGGGGTTGGTTTTCAATGTTAGGATCGGTATCCCCGAGTCACGCTCGTGGTGGACGTGCAGCGGCGCGGCTTACCTTTTGCTGGATCCACAGGCAAGTTACTCACCTTGTCCCTGGATCCAGCGATGCCACCCCGCTGTGTGAGCGAGCGGGACTTCCTCGCTCGATTCACAGTCTCCCCGTGTGCCGCCGATCTCCGTTCCCTGCGACGTTACGACGCACAGGAGCGGAGAACAGCGCCAAATTCAAAAAAGTAAACAAACACTTTACATACAGTATACTGTAATCTTATAGATTACAGTACTGTATGTAAAAAATACACACACCCCTTGTCCCTAGTGGTCTGCCCAGTGCCCTACATGTACTTTTATAAAAATAAAAAATTGAATTTCTGCCTAAAAACTGTAGATTGTCCAAAAGTGTCCCTTTATGTCAAAAATGGTTTTAGATCAGCTAGAAAACAGCGATAATAAATTATAATCACTTGCAGAAATGTGCGATAGCGATTTGTGGGGAAATTCGTCATAAAAAAAAAAATAATGACAGCGACAATTCTGCAACTGAGCACATTTCAGTGATTTTGAGTTGATTACATTATTGAATAATTTTTATTATAATTATATTATTATTTGTTATAATTATTTATAATTATTTATTATATTATAATTTATAATTTTGTTTTAAAAAAAAAATCATACCCGGGATGCCTACAAGACTCTTGCTTGGTCAGATTTAAGTGAGTTATTTCTAAAAATTACAGGCCTACAGTATAAAACGCCAAATTTCCTTGCAAAATAATTGTACCGCTTTTGGTACGTAATTCCAGACAGAATCATACCGCCAGGGAGGTTAAAGTGAATGTAAAGTTTTTTTTTTTTTTTCTATAAAAATAACAAACATGTTATACTTACCTGCCCCGTTCAGCAGTTTTGCTCAGAGCAGCCCGTATCCTCCTCTTCTCAGGTCCCTCTTCTGTGCTCCTGGCCTCTCCCTCCTGTTATGTGCCCCCACAGCAAGCACGACACGTCCCCTCTCTCTCCTTATTAGCTAGCTGACTTTGATTGACAGCAGCGGGAGTCAATTGCACCACTGCTGTGTCTCACCCAATCAGGAGGGTGAGTCTCGAACAGCCAAGACACTCGTGGACATCGCTGGACAGAGGTGAGACTCAGGTAAGTATTAGGGGGGCTGAGAGGGGCTTAGGGGGGCTGCGGCACACAGACGGCTTTTTATCTAAATGCATAGAATGCATTAAGATAAAAAACCTTCTGACCTTACAACCCCTTTAAAAAGAGAGAAGGGCTCTTATAAACTAAAAAAAAAACACAAGGCAAGAATGAAGACCACAACAGACATACTCTGACTACTTCCCTTGTGTTTTAAACACTGCCAAACTCCTCCCAACAACGCTATGGCACTGGTATATCTTTCTCTTGAAAAAAACTTGCAATTGGGTAGATTAGCTTAAGATGTCTCCCAGTAGCTTGAAAATTCTCTATACCACCACCAGACTTGTATATTTCCACTCATCTTCATTGGTGTGGCCTGCCTTACAGAATATTTCATTTACATCATCTGCCATACCTTTCAAATGGAATTGACAAATCCATGAAGCTTCACTTTAATTCTGAAAACTTTCCTCTTTGACACATTAAGTAAGCTTTAAGTTAATGAAACATGTCAATGGAAAAATCTAAGCAATACCTTTTAATACCTTTCTGAAACTTTGCTTAATGCTCTGTGCTTATAAATTACTCTTCCTGCGTTGGACACAGAAATGATAATTATTTTCATTTCATGTCACAGTAAACCTGAAGTATTGTCACTTGATTGTCACACTCAGTACAACATTTTCGTTCTGAAACGCCTCTACTGAATATGAAATCTGGCAATGAACTTGTGTTTTTATAACATGTAATGAGCAACATGAAATTGCTGAAATCTTGTGTGACTGACAAGGTCATACATCTAAATGCTGCCATATATAAGTTTTATGAAGCCACATCTAAAATAAAACATGCAATATTTAAAAGATGTTATCAACATGATGCAGCAATTTAATGTTTTGTTAGATTTTTCTGATGTGTCTATCAAACAGCGGGATTTCGTCTTTTTGTTCTATGGATGATTTCTACTTTTTGTTAAGGTATTAAATCATAAAATATGTATTTTTTTTAAAAAGGCAGCTCCATTTAATGTCATTGATGGACCTGAAACAAATAAAGGTCACTCATTTCTGCTGATAAAATGGTCTGAAGGATATGCATAATTCATGCTACAATTAACCCTGATCCAGATTCTAAAGGGCTTACGACGGCGCACACAATGTACGCCCTCGTAAGCCCTAATCTGGGCCGTCGTATCTATGCGACTGATTCTTAGAATCAGTTACGCATAGATATCCATTAGATCCGACAAGGTAAGGCTCTTACGCTGTTGGATCTTAAATGCATTTTTTTTTGCCCGCTAGGTGTCGCCTCCGTCGTTTTCCCCGTCGAGTATGCAAATTAGCAAAATACGCGAATTCCGAACATACGCGCGGTCGACGCAGTGATAGTTACGACGTTTACATTAGATTTGCCCGACGCATAAAGTTGCACCCTGCTTTATGAGGGGCAAACCAATGTAAGTATGGCCGTCGTTCCTGCGGCTCGAAATTTAAAAAATGTACGTAGTTTGGTAAGTCGTCCGTGAATGGAGCTGGACGCCATTTACGTTCACGTCGAAACAATGACGTCCTTGCGACGTCATTTAGCGCAATGCACATCGTGAAATTTTAGGGACGGCGCATGCGCATTACGTTTGGCACGGGAACGCGCTTAATTTAAATGCTATACGCCCCCTACCCGCCTAATTTGAATTAGGCGGGCTTGGCTTAGGTGATTTACGCTTCGCCGCCGCAACTTACAGGCAAATGCTTTGTGATAAAGCACTTGCTGTAAAACCTTGCGGCGGCGTAACGTAAATGACATACATTACGCCGCCGCCGTTATTCCGCCCATATACGAGAATCTGATCCCCTGTCATTTTTAGGGGTGTTACAGGAAATATCTGGACATTTATTAAAAAGGAGATCTAGGACTAAGTACAGTCTCATAATTTGGTAGAGTGGGAAAATAGGGTCCACACATTACATTCATCCCTTCCAATAAATTGTTCATGCCCTGTAAGGGGGTGCATGGCACAAGAGTGGGAGCAAAGGATGAGACATGATGATTGTTGCTACATTTAACTGTCTAACTTTATTGCAAGCTGTAGCAACGTGAAGCTGTTGCCCATACCAACTTATCAACCAGCAGTGTTTTTTTTTTTTTTATTTTTGCATATTACCATAAAACAACCCCTCTATCTAGGCAGGCTGTATATTAGTCTTTTTTTTTTATTCAAACAGTGTATTGTAATGTGAAAAAAATGACTAAATGTCCCCCATCCACATATGATGGGGGAAATCCTTCCCACTAAGTTATTGTATTCTGACAGTGGGGAGTCTTTCCCGTCATCGGAATTACACCGATCAGATACACTGAGTCTACAGCCACTTATCTTTCAAGGAAACCCAACAGACTGGTTGTACAGACAGTTGATACATGGATCAAAATTTGAACTGGGCCAATTTTTGATACACGTTTGGCCGCCTTTACATTTAATGTTTAACTATGGCAGCTTTTTTTTATTTGTTTTGGATAGAGTGAGGATTAAAGCCCCTGTCAGCCATGTATTGCTACTGAGGCACGATGAGAAGATTTCCCCTAACTTCCTGTATGGCCAGCCACCCACAATCGTTTAAAGGAGAGACAGCCCATCCTGATCTATCAGATTGATATCACCTTGAGTAGCTTTACGATTCCTTTGGCTAGTTGTACTCAAGTCTGATCGACGTCAACTTGGTACATTTGGCCTGCCCATTAAATAGTTTAAGGCCTCGTTACACACGGCCGAGGAACTCGACGTGCCAAACACATCGAGTTCCTCGGCCAGTTCAGCCCTGAAGCCGCCGAGGAGCTCGGCGGGCCGAGAGCTCCCATAGAACAACGAGGAATAGAGAACATGTTCTCTATTTCCTCGTCGAGCTCCTCGTCGGCTTACTCGGCCGAAAGTGTACACACGACCAGTTTCCTCGGCAGAATTCAGCCAGAAACTCGGTCGGAAGCCTGAATTCTGCCGAGGAAACTGGTCGTGCTGTACGGGGCTAAGTCCTCCCGCAGTTCTGCCTGAACAGGCTTGAGCTCTTGAACCATGTATGGCTGTCCTTAAAACTTAAACATGGCTGGAGTATCACTTTTCTTGCCTTTTGGCTAAGATCGAATGTAGCAAAAAATTGTAGAATTGTACATACTTTTGCCTGTACGCAGTTTCAGGGAACTGTTAAGATGGTAATGCTTCACATGTTTATTGTAAAGTAATCCTTGCTTTCTTTCATTCTCGGTGATATTAAATTATTATAATTGGAGCTTACACCATACTGAAAACCTGGCCTATGTTAGCTTGCTGATTTAGCCAACTATATTAAATTGCCATACCTTTCACAATTCACTAAATCCACTGGCATCATACCAGTGTTTTTCTCTGTAAGCAGTACATTGTTATACACAAGGCACAATACTATAAATAGCAATGATGTAACATATGTTTTGGCTCAATAGCGGTTATTCTCTGACATTTAGTCCTGTATTTCCTTGACTTGAGTAAATCTCTCCAGTCAGAACATTATATATGGCACATTCATTATTTATCTTGAAGTGGCATCTTTAGAAGCTAGTCACACTAAATAAAATGCATTTACAAAACAACAGTGTGAAAAAAAAAAACAGCTTACACAAATCATAGTTTAGAATACATTAACTTCAAGGTACATAGGCATAGTCAGATTATTCTGGCAGGCTGAGCTGTTATAGCTAAAGGCACAGTATGTGCAACAGAGGCAGCATGTCCTCAACTTTATCCAGTTGAGCTGTGGTCACCGCATCTCGAGTGTAGTCTAGTTTAAGTCTATGTCAGATATCACTGATCACTGGTCTACCTTGACCCCGGCTGTCAGTATACATTGGTTGCATTGTGTTCAGTGAACACATCACAGACACTGCATACACTAAACTAGATGCATTCAGCAATGGAATGTGTAACCCTCCCCAGACAGAGATGAATGTGCTTGCAACTCCACATATGGCATAGAAACAGCTCCCACAGCTGATCACTATCTGTTCAGATACCTAAGATGAAGTGATGCAAACATTGCTTCTATGATTGCTTTATCTACCAGTGTATGCAGTCAGTGCAAATCTGTTTTTCTCCCTATGATTCGGAAGCATCAGTAGCAAATACCTGGATCTCTTACACTATTAGCCATGCCATACAGTACATGTTAACAGTCTGCAGAATGGCACACTGGCGCTCTGATAGGACAAATCATTTCCACATTTTTTACCCTAGCCTAGAATCTTCTTTTTAGCTGGAGGGTTGAAAAAGAAAAAGCAGTGTAAAATCAGTGAGAAATTAAAACTTTACACAAATAAAATTAACATTTTAATTGAGCTTTGCAGTAGCTGAGCAGCCACTAAAAACAAATAAGTAAATAAATAAATTAATATAATGACCATCAAAAATGCTATAGGGAGAACACTGCTATAGTATATGGGTATCAATGTTTACTAAGCTTAGTAAATGAGATGAAGCTTTGTCCACTTAAATCATCCAATCCCATGCAAGCATAAATTCTGTTTTTTTCATTCTCTTTGCAAGTGAAAAATAACATAGATATGACTTTTTCACTACACCTTTACTAAACTAAATGTTAAAGAGGAACTTCACCTTTATATTAAAAATTACAATAAATGCTTTAGAAATGCTTTGTAATAGCTCTTTGATATGGATTTTAAGAGGGTCCCCATGCCAAAGAAACAAAATAAAATGGCATGAGGTCCCCCCCAAAATCCATACCAGACTCTGCCATGCCAGGACAGTGTGTGGGGAGTATTTTGCTGCCATGTTAATGAGGACACGGGGCTCTTACCCACAACCCTGGCCAGTGGATGTGGGGGTCTATGGTGGGGCATATTGGAATCTGGAAGCCCCCTTTAAAATAAGGGGGCCTCAGATACTGCCCCCCATGTGAATGAGTAAGGGGTACATAGTACCATACTTGTTCACTAACAAAAAGTCAGTGGTAAATAAAAACATAAACTCAGTTTCTGACAAGCCCTTTATTAAGAAAAGTTTTAAAAATGCCCATGTTATACATCATGTCATTCTAAATGCATATTCATGTCAATCATGATCAACGATGGGCACCAACCTCACAAAAAAAATACTCCCCACCAACACAGACTAATCCCGTTACTTCCCTTTTGCTGAATTACATATCTGGTTCTACCCGCTGCTTAAGTAAACAAAGGGTCAGGTGTCACCTATAAATGGTCAATTACATCACCGAGTGACCCTACCTCCTTATGACATCATTGACCAACTATGGACATGTACATATATGATCAATGGCACCACTGGGTCACCACAACTCTTTGTTTACTTAAGCAGTGAGGAGAATGGGTATATTATTTAGGACAAGGAAAGCAATAGGGTTGGTCGTGTGTTGTAGGACAAGGTTTTTTTTTGTGGGTTGGCGGTTATCATTAATCAGGATCGACATGGATCTATATAACTGCACTGGGGCAGTTTTGTGGGGAAGAGGCTCTTGTCTTCATCAACATGGGGGCAAGGTGCTTTAACCACGGAGAGGCCCCAAGCCTGTTAAGGCTTGGTATGGTTTGGAGGGGTGCACACTCGTCCCCCCTTTTCTGGCTTGCAAGGCTGCATGCTCAGATAAGGGTCTGGTATGAATTCATACCATTTTTTGTTTGTTTAGGCATGAAGTTCCCTTAAAATGTATACTATACCCAAAGATCCTGGTATGGATTGTGGGGGTACCCCAATATGTTTTTTGTATTATTATTGATGAACTCCTTTGTTTACATTCTGCTGTCAGCTGAGACTCCTGGCTGAGAGCAGGGATGAGTAACTGGTTGTCACAATGCTGAGGGGTGCTGGTCCCGTAACATCAAGCATCTGTGTATTGAGCAGTCTCCTTTTCCTGGATTTTTTTTTTTAAAACACACTGATGTTGAAGTACAAAATTGCACTGAAAATCAGATGAGGTCACAGCTGCACTAGTGTGAACCTAGCCTAAAGTATATCTTAACCTAAAAACAGCAATTTTTTTATACTGAAGATTACCACCAGATGTAGCAGCTACATTTATTTCTTGATTTTAAGCTAAGCACATTTTCTGCAAATACAGAAATATATCTGTTTCCCAGCCAGAAAACAAGTGCCCTTGTAACTTTCAGTGCACTGAACTGAAATCTTCAAACACAAAATGTTATCAGTGTTCCCAGTTCTCTTTTTAGGATACAGAACAACTCATGTCTGTATTATGAATATGAGGAAAGTCAAGGTTTTCTGTAGTTCAAATTAGAACAGACAAAAGTGCTAACATTGTCACCAAGGACAGGAAGCGTTTTACAGACAGGATCACAGGTAAAAATAAAGGAAAAAGCATAAAAGAAAATTAATGCACCTACCACAAACCTCCAGTAAACAGAAATATAGTTGCATATATATATATATATATATATATATATATATATATATATATATATATAAAGCAGTGAATCAAAATCAACCAAACATTTTCTAAGTTCACGTGTTTTATATACAGTGATTGATTTAAAACCAATAAATGTTTGGTAAAAGTCAAGATTTGCTGTTTTATAAATACATCCTGTTTTTGTTCTGATGCCGCGTACACACAACCATTTTTCGGGTTTGCAAAAAATTAAGTTTTTTTTTAATGTCATTAAAAATGACCGTGTGTGGGCTCCAGAGCATTTTTCACGATGTAAAAATGGCCATTAAAAATTTCGAACATGCTCTAATTTTTCATGTTGCTTTTAACGTTGTCTTTTTAAAAAATGGTCGTGCGTGGGCTTTAACACGTGAAAAAAACGCGCATGCTCAGAAGCAAGTTATGAGACGGGAGCGCTCGTTCTGGTAAAACTAGCGTTCGTAATAGAGTAAGCACATTTATCACGCTGAAAGACAGACTGAAAAGCGCAAATGTCTTTTACTAACACGAAATCAGCAAAAGCAGCCCAAAGGGTGGCGCCATCCGTATGGAACTTCCCCTTTATAGTGCTGTCGTACGTGTTGTACGTCACAGCACTTTGCTAGAGCATTTTTTTCACAATTGTGTGTAGGCAAGGCGTTTTAATGATCGGGTTGAAAAAAACATTGTTTTTTCTAGACCATTAAAAACATAATTTTTTACAACTCGGAAAACGGTTGTGTGTACGCAGCATCAGGTTTAGATACATTTTGAGATATGACTCTTCTGTGTAGACATTCATTATACGGTACTCATGACTGGTGGATTAATCTTAATGAGTCAGCAGTTGCTGGATGGAACTTGATAATGTTTGCATTTGTATGCACTTTATATTGACCTTTGATTGATGAGCTATAAGCACTTTATACAACGTCATTTTTTTAATGAACTTCCTTCGTGAAATGATAGGAGTAAAATGCAACTCTAATGCCGCGTACACGCGATGGGACATTCCGACAACAGAACCGTGAATACATTTCTGACGGATGTTGGCTCAAACTTGTCTTGCATACAAATGTTGTAGGAAATTGCAAACGTCAAGAACGCGGTCACGTACAACACGTACGATGGCACAATAAAACAGAAGTCCATACCAATTGCGCCACCCTTTGGGCTCCTTCTGCTAATCTCATGCAACTCTAATGCCGCGTACACGCGATGGGACATTCCGACAACATAACCGTGAATACATTTCTGACGGATGTTGGCTCAAACTTGTCTTGCATACAAATGTTGTAGGAAATTGCAAACGTCAAGAACGCGGTCACGTACAACACGTGCGATGGCACAATAAAACAGAAGTTCCATACCAATTGCGCCACCCTTTGGGCTCCTTCTGCTAATCTCATGTTAGTAGAAGTTTGGTGAGAGACGATTTGCATTTTTCAGCCTTGTGCTTTTTAGTCCATTACAGCGTGACGAATGTGCTATCTCCATTACGAACGCTAGTTTTACAAGACCGAGCGCTTCCGTCTTGTACTTTATTCAGAGTACGTGTGGAATTTTGAGCGTCCGAATTGTCTACACACTCGTTCGGAATTGGCGAGAATGGATTTTGTTGTCAGAAAATTTGAGAAACAGCTCTCAAATTTTTGTTGTCGGAAATTCCGACAGAAAATGTTGGATGGGGCCTACATACGGTCAGAATTTCCGACAAAAAGCTCCCATCGAAACTTTTATTGTCGGAAATTCCTAGCGTGTTTACGTGACATAATAGTTTTGTAAAACAAAAAGTTTAGATTGGAGTGCCATTTTAATCTCCTACTGATATGACAGCAGTAAAGTGAAATCTGTCAGATTACTGCACTTTGAATATTATTGTTTCGCTTTGCTCAACTTTGTTTTTGAAGTCCCTGTTTTTTTCAGTATTTTCTCTCTATAATATAAGAATACACTAATGTTTCAGTGTGTTTTTCAGCATATTTGAAATAGCACAAAACATATTTAAAAGGGGAAATAATATCTGGACCCATGAGAGAATGATAATTTTACAGAATAGCTCAAATGTGTCCTGTTTCTTTGTAGGATTCAAGCAAATGTGATTTTCACATCACACTCTACGGCTTTCTCCTAGAGCAAGACACTCAGCAAGTGATAATGATGCTGAAGTGCCCAAACTGACAAAAACAGGACATATACCTCGTACACACGACTGAGGAACTCGTCGTAAATGAAACATCGTTTTCCTTGACGAGTTCCTTGTCAGGCTTGTCGAGAATCTTCTCGACAAGCTTTCTTTGCATACACACTGTCAAGACCAAATCTTGTCGTTCTCAAACGCGGTGACGTTCAACACGTACGACGGCACTATAAAGGGGAAGTTTGATTCCACTGGCACAACCCTTGGGGCTGCATTTGCTATCTCATGTTACTGCGTGTTAAGTAAAAGTTTGGTAAGAGAAATGATTCATGCTTTTCAGTCTGTTACAGCGTGACAAATGTGCTATCTCCATTATGAACGCTACTTTTACCGAAGGTGCTCTCCCGTCTCATACTTTATTCTGAGCATGCGTGGGTTTCTAAGCATACACACGAACGTGTTTCTCATCGAAAACCAGCCCGATGAGGAACACGACGAGGAAATTGAGACTTCCGACAAGGAAAAAGAGAACTTGTTCTTGACGAAAAACATACACACGACCATTTTCCTCGGCAAAAAAGCTCTACCACCAAGTTTCTTGATGGATTCTGTCGAGGAAAATGGTCGTGTGTACGAGGCCTCAGATTACTAAAAGGGTAAGTTCACCTTTGTACACTTTTTTTTTTATTCCAGCCCCCCTGTACCAATTTAGCATTCATGTACTTTTTTTGCAAACATATCAAAGCTTTCACTTAACTCTACAGTCACTTAATTTTCTTGTCCTAATCCACATTTCCAGACATTTCCATTAGCAATATCTTTCTTCCTGATCAGACTTTAGGTCATGACACAGGTAGGAGTTGACCAGCTGACCTCATTAGCACACTCCCTGCATCATCCACCCATCCATTCCCAGATGCATGTTTTTTAAATGAAATGCAATCAATCAGTTATCACCCTTTTCACTAAAAACACAATCAGATTACATAGTGTATGGCCATCTTTATACAAGTACATAGGAGGGAGTGGACAGAAACACTCAGCTGTCAAGCCCCGTTCACAACTCTGCATAGCAGGAACTAATTTTTTTAATGAGGGGGGAGGCGTTTTGGAGCATTTTCCCTCATCACATATAGGGCAGTCCATCCACCTGAATGGGCAGCCCTACACACACCAATCACACCAAAGAAGTTTCAGAACTTTTTTTTAGAGTGGAGCTTGGCACGTTTTTTACTGCGATCTTTGGTGCAGCACATTTCTGATATGCAAGGAAATGCACAGATGTGAATGGAGCCTGATTGTTCTTGTGTTACTGCATCAATTTCACTTTCAGGCCTTATTCACATCTAGCATAGTGGGAGTGCATATTTTGTGTCTCGTTTTTCCAGTGACACGCATAGGGCAGCCTGTTGATTTCCATTGGCTGCACTACATGTGGTTAATGGGACATTTTGGCGTTTTGTAGGTTGTGTGTTTTTTTACTGTGCGTGAAACATGCTTTTTGCATTTGCACCATTTACCCCTCCTTTTTTCATATGTTTCACATGACACAATGTGTGTTTGCTTCTGTGCTTAGTGTGCCATTAAAATGGCAACTAGTAATTTTCGGTGTATAAACATGGCCATACACTATGCAATCTGTTTGTATATTGTGTATTTAGTGAGAAGGGTGATCACTGATTGATTGCATTTCATTTAAAAGAACATGCACCTGGGAATGGGTGGTGTATGAGGCAGGGAGTGTGCTAATGAGGTCAGCTGGTCAACTCCTCCTATGTCATGACCTAAAGTCTAATCAGGAAGAACAACATTACTAATGGAAACGTCTGGAAACGTGGATTAGGGCAAGAAAAGTAAGTGGCTAGATTTAATGGAAAGCTTTGATATTTTTAAAGGGAAGCTGGAATTTAGAGAAAAAAAAGTGTACAAAGGTGAACCTACCCTTTAAAAAGGGAAATAATGTCTGGACCCATTAAAGAATGATCATTATACAGAATAGCTCAGATGTGTCCTGTTTATTTGTAGGATTCAAGCAAATGTGATTTTCACATCACACTATACGGCTTTCTCCTATAGCAAGACACTCAGCAAGTGATAATGATGCTGAAGTGCCTAAACTGACAAGAACTGGAGTTAGTTTGGAAAATATGCTATGAACTAAAAAACCTAAAGTGAACCTGTGCTTTGTCAATACACCACCAGCAGCTTACCATAGCCCCCCTAACACTCTCTTTAGTCATCAGTAGCTAAGATAAATGCCCGGTACATCAAGGCAAAGCAAAGCATATGGGTCACTTCATGCTTAGTCGGCTCTGCGTAAGCCACAAGTTGCAACTTGGAGCTCATAAATAAATTATTTTTTTTGTTCCTAGTGGCCATACAGAGTGGTAGTGGATAAACAAAATGGTAAATATAGCTAGGACTGGCATTGCAAATGAACATCAAGCCTGATGTTGCTTCTTCAGTGTTCAGTACAGAGTCCCTATTTTTTTAAAATATTATTTTGCCTTGAGATGTACAGCATGTGTGGTAGGGGTGGGTTTACTTTGGTAAGGGTTTGGCAAATACTGTTTAAAATTCAGTGACATAGAACTTGTATGGTAGAGATGAATGCATTATGGAAATTTTTTGGGCTAATAGAAAACCTACTGGGCATTGGGTACTGCTATGGAAAAATGTACCAATGCAAGAGAATTGTTTTGAAACTACTGTATACCGGGGAGAAAGTATTTTCATGCGACTTTAAGGGCAAATTTAAGTACTTTCCGACCAGCCACCATCATAATACAATGGCAGGTTGGCTCTCCTGGGTGAATCGTCGTAGCTGCACATCGCCGATTGCGCGTGGCCAGCGGCCGCGATGTCCACTGGCCACCCACGATCGGTCCACAGAGAGCCAGAATGGGGATCTGTTAATGTAAACAGTAGGGCTGTGCAAATTAACTTTTAATTAATCGATTAATCTTTAATTTTTTTGATCGATCAAAATATTTTTGATCGATTAAAATTCTTTTGATTGGTACTCACCTCTCTGCTGGTTTTTGGGCCTTCAGGGAGTTCGGTCGGAGATCCAGTAACATCACGGACACCGGCGGGGCTTGCCGTGTCCATCTGAAGGGCTACTTTGCTGTGCCTTCATATCTGTATGCCGGCGAGACCTTCCTATCTGCCACACACTTCCCTCTATCACTTCCCTCTATCTACCTGGGATTCTACAACCATCCACTGGGAGTTGTGATAGTTCCCTTCATGGGACATCTACATGCCAACGGACTGATGTTAACTTCTCCTCATATGGATTCAGCAGTGGTATCGTTGTACACATTTTTATACCAGTATCATACTTAGCTACATGTTTTTATGACTGCTTTTGGTACCGTTCGGTATTACTCACACCATTTTTACAGTTTATGAAGCTACATCGATTTTATCTCCAGTGTAATATTTATTTGGTTACCTACTTGAAGACTATAAAAGTTTTAATGCTATTCCCATCGAGCACTGCCTTTGTGTGTTTTTTGTATCCTGCTATCCATTTTTCCAGTGGTTGGTAGCTGCACTGTGAATCAGCCAGCAAAAAAATCAGCTAAAAGTAGTTGGATCTGTATGTGCGTTATAATTAATCAAAATTAGTCGCTTAATCGATTTAAAAAAAAAAACGATTAATCGAACAGAAAATTTTTGATCAGTAAACAGACAGATCCCCGCTCTGACAGGGAAGTAGAGAGTGATCTGCTATTCCTAGTGATTAGGAATAGCGGTCTCTCTCTACTCCCAGGCATGCCATCCCCCAAATAGTTAGAAACACCTGCCAGGGAACACATTTAAACTCTTGATTGCCCCTATTGTTAACCCCTTCCCTGCCAGTGAAATTTATACAGTAAACAGTGGCTATTTTTAGCTATGATCGCTGTATAAATGTCAATGGTCACAAAAAAGTGTCAAAAGTGTATGATCTGCGTGCTGCAATGTCGCATTCTCACTAAAAATCACTGATTACCACCATTACTAGTAAAATAAAAATTTGTAATAAAAATGCATTACATATATCCCCTATTTTTATATTGTCAAAATTGTTGGTATTTTTTTTGTTTATAGCGCAAACAATAAAAACCGCAGAGGTGATTAAATACCACCAAAAGAAAGCTCAATATGTGGGAAAAAAGGACATCAATTTTGTTAGGGTACAATGTCACATGACCCAGCAATTGTCAGTTAAAACAATGCAGTGCTGTATTGCAAAAAATGGCCTGGTTATTAAGGGGACAAATCTTTCTGGTCCTTAAGTGGTTAAAAATGCTTGGGGGATGCCTTAAAGCTGCACGTGGTATTACAGAACAGAACAGTAAAATTGTTGACAACAGAATTGGCTGAAATGTACTAGAGAAAAAGAGTACAGGCAGGCGTTCATTACTAAAATTAAGAGACCGCAGAAGACGCAGGTCTAGGTCTCAGATTTACTAGAGGCAAAGAGAAAAGACTGGGACTTTATTACAATAATGAACATACTGCAAAGCATACAGTAGTTTTAAACTTTCCACCAGCATTAAATAGGGATTATAGGCCTAACTGTTGTAGGCATAACTATAATTGTATCTATAGGGATAGGAGGGTGCAGTGAATGTGAGTGACACACTGCAATTTGGTTTAGGTGCACATTACTCTTGCACTTCATTTTCATAAATCAATCACAAAATAAAATATATAGTCAAAAAAATCCCCCAATAATAATAAGAAAAGCAAGAACCTGAACATAACCCCCAAAACATGGCAGTTGGACTGTTTCCTGTGATCATGTATTGAAGGAGAATTTTGTAAGTACATGGACTGCAGTGCATGTGTGCAGTCTATACAGCAAATAGGTTCAGTATCTATTGAATCACCTCCCTTTAAGCCACTTCCACTGTTAGGTGCAATACAGCTACACCCACTGAATTTCCTTCCAAGTGAATTAAGTGCCCCAGGGTACCTCAAGTCTTTCGCAATCCTAGCAACACCCCTGTGTTCTTGGGTCTGCTCTGAGAAGAGAGCAGTGACTGTCAGACAAGTATGGTCAAAAGAGCTTTGGCCATGCTTTTCTTTTAAGGTAATGACACAACACAAATTCTAAAACTTGGACATAATACACCTTCTGCCCTTATTGTACAAGACATGTAAAAGAGAGCTGATCCAAGATTACCTGCAGCACATTTTCTCTGGTATCGCCTACAACTTATGTACCAAAAAAAAAAAAAAAAGATTGCAGCAGAATCTAAGGCCCCGTACACACGGCCGAGGAACTCGACGTGCCAAACACATCGAGTTCCTCGGCGTGTTCAGTCCTGGAGCCGCCGAGGAGCTCGGCGGGCCGAGTTCTCCCATAGAACAACGAGGAAATAGAGAACATGTTCACGTGTACACACGGCCGGGTTTCTCGGCAGAATTCAGCTCTGAACCGAGTTTCTGGCTGAATTCTGCCGAGAAACTCGGTCGTGTGTACGGGGCCTTAGGGATCACCTTGCTTTCATGACTTACAGTGTATGTCAGGGCAACATAAAAAAAACAAAAACATATTCAGTACATCTCAAATGCAAATACAGACAAATACCTGTATATCTGTCAGGAATATAGTGTGTTGCTAACTTTCTGTTTGGAATTACAACACAGTGCATTTGCTGTACTTAAATTTAACCAACATTCTAAGCCCTGCCTACTGGGCTACAGAACTCCACCTACTTTTATGTGTACCATTGCACATGAAAATATTTACTTATTTTTCAAAGGTTAAATAGTGCTGCTGCCTTTAATCACAGGGGCATGGCCCCATGCTGTGTATAAGGGAAGGGCTCTTGGTAGATGTAGTTCTGGGGGTGTTCTTATGTGTTCAGAAGCCCCTACAAAAGTTTCACAAGCCAGGAAATTATATCATAGGGATTAATACAAGCAATTTTAGCAGGATCAAGGTAAAGGAAAAACAAAATAACACTGGGACAGGCTGTGGTGGGGGGTTTGCAGTGCCCGAGATACAATGTGGTTGTATTTAAGCATACATCAATCAAATCTGATTAATACAAATGGTTTAACTATTCCAGACTCAGACAAGATATGTCAAAACATTTCTAACCCCCAGTCTAAACTGACTATATCTTAAAGTGATTGTGAAGTTTTTTTTTTAAATAACAAACATGTTATGCTTACCTGCTCTGTGCAAGGATTTTGCAAAGAGTGGCCCGATCCATCTTTTCTGGGGTCCCAGGCGAGTGACCCCATGGAGAGCTGCTTTCCATGAGGGCAATCTCACGGGTACGCTGACTCCCGTGTCACAGGATTTGATTGACAGCAGCGGGAACCAATGGCTTATGCTGCTATCAATCTATCCAATGAGGACCGAGACAGCGGCTGGAGCTGCTGTGCTTGTCCCCCTTTGCTGGAACGATTGGGTTCAGATAAGAAAAAGGTGGGCTCTGGGGGGGCAGCTGCAGCACATTAAGGTGAAAAACCGTGAGTGTTTACAACTCATTTAACCCTTTGCCGGTGTTCACTGCTTAAATTAAGATCCCTACACAAAGCTGAAAATTAGCCTATAATTATAACTGCACTGGTGCAACTCAGAAGGAAAAATAGATATGTTTTTATAAAATATTAAAATATATAATAAATATACAGTATATATTTTATATGTAAAATTCTAAGTTTTCTATCAAATGCTTCTAATCAGATAACAAATATAAACTACATTTTTTTCAATCATATACTTCTATTTAAATACTTTTATTTAGATAATAACTATAAAATACATTGTTTTCTGTTATATGCTTCTCATCAGCTATAGAGTATTACAGTACATTTTCCTTAACCTTAAATCGCATTAATATATGTTATTATATGTTTATATTATGTATTTTATTCATCCAAGTGAAATCATTAAACTACTTCAAAAATAAAAAGGGACATCAATGTGATTACAATAGAAAATACATGAAGAAATATGAGTAACCAGTACAGAATTTCCATCATATGTAACAACTATCTGTTTCCAAAAGTGGATCACCCTTTAACTAAACAATTGCATTAATTTAATGACCACATGCTTGGGTTTTCAAAGGTTTAACAAATGGTTTCTAAGGTAACATTACAACTGCATTAGAGGCAGTGCCTCCTGTGACACATATTTTAGAGATACTGCCTTCTGCTAAAATGATAGTATATATTTTATAGACAGTAGTCTAAACTCACAAATGAGAAGGATCCTTATTTTCAGACATAGTGACTGCATTTTTCAGATTTTATTGGACTTGGCTGATAACTGTAAATTTTTTGAAAATCAACATCCTTATCTTGCAATGTTAGCTTTGTGAATTTAGCTTACTGTCTCCTGTTAAATGGGTAAAACCCCCTTTAGTCAATCAGCCTGAGTGCCTCCTGTTAAAAGGATGAATTATATTTTACTATTTACTAGATAGTAGTACTATCTAAGATACAAATCTAAAAGCACAAATGTTTTGGCAGTTAAAAATTTTCAGGCATACATGTAATATTATTACCATTATTAGATATTATTGTACTATGCCATTTAGAAATAAGACTTAGTGCAATCAAACTAATTTTAGGACATCTACTTTATTGGTCCTCTATTGCCTTACTCCTAATATACTTATTTCTACAATGCAAGAGGTGAAAAATAGACAGGCTGTTTCTGATTAAGGAATAGCGTACACAGGCTTTTCAGATCAGTTAAGGTCAGCCAGGGATCAGTTTGCGGACTGCCTTTTCTCTCTCATACAAATTAAAGTATGACTGCACATTCAGATCAATTACATTTGTTTTTACTAACCCATCCTCCTCCAGCTCATTAGTCTTAAGCCGCATACACACGATCAGTCCATCCGATGAGAACAGACCGATGGACCGTTTTCATTGGTTAACCGATGAAGCTGACTGATGGTCCGTCGCACCTACACACCATCGGTTAAAAAAACGATTGTGTCAGAACGCGGTGACGTAAAACACAACGACGTGCTGAAAAAAATGAAGTTCAATGCTTCCAAGCATGCGTCGACTTGATTCTGAGCATGTGTGGAAATTTGCGTGGAAATTTAAAGCAAGTTGGCTTTTTTTTAACCAATGGTTGAATAACCTATGGGGCCCACACACGATCGGTTTTGACTGATGAAAATGGTCCATCAAACCGTTGTCCTCTGTTTAACATATCGTGTGTACGAGGCCTAATACCTACCTGTTATTCATTAAGATTCCAGCTATGCAGCCCCATTGGCATTGCACACGCTTTTGTTAAATCCTTCCTAATGATATGGTACATGTGGACCACACTCTCCATTTACTCAATTTTTTACTCCATCAGAGCCTAAAGTTCAAACTGTTCAAAGATGGGATCAAGTCTGCAAAGTGGATATACAGTACAGTGGGTGACCGCGATATTGTGTCAATCTCGCTCCCTTTCTTGGCGAGATTGACCACCTACGAGCCCCATCGCGGGAGCCAGCGCCGAGCTGGCTTGCCGCGATGGAGACAAAGCCGTCATAGAAGCGACGGGAGATCCGACTTGGATTCCCGCCAATTCTACACGTGTGCGGCGTTTGGTATGAATCCTGAGGAGGAACTCCCCAATGGATTTTAAATAAAAATCCGGCATGGGTTCCCCCCTCAGGAGCATACCAGGCCCTTAGGTCTGCTATGGGTTGTAAGGAGACCCCCTACGCCGAAAAAACGGCGTAGGGGTCCCCCTACAATCCATACCAGACCCGTATCCAAAGCACGCTACCCGGCCGGCCAGGAAAGGAGTGGGGACGAGCGAGCGCCCCCCCCTCCTGAGCCATACCAGGCCGCATGCCCTCAACATGGGGGGAGTTGGGTGCTCTGGGGCAGGGGGGCGCACTGCGGGGCCCCCCCACCCCAGAGCACCCTGTCCCCATGTTGATAAGGACAGGGCCTCTTCCCGACAACCCTGGCCGTTGGTTGTTGGGGTCTGCGGGCGGGGGGCTTATCGGAATCTGGGAGCCCCCACAAATAAGGGGGCCCCCAGAAAACGGCCCCCCACCCTAAGTGAATGGATATGGGGTACATCGTACCCCTACCTATTCACCTGGAGGCAAAATGTTAAAGTTAATAAACACACGACACAAGGGTTTTTAAAATAATTTATTTGTCTGCTCCGGAGGCCCCCCCTGTCTTCTTTAGCTCTTTTTGCAGGGGGAGCTTCTTCTTCCGCTATCCGGGGGGTCTTCTCCAGTCTCCGGGTGTCTTCTCCGCTTTCCGGAGGTCTTCTCCGCTCTCCAGGAGTCTTCTTCTATGTTCGCCGCTCTCCGCTGTTGACTTGGCGCACCCCGGTTCTTCCTCCCGCTGTCCGGTGCCTTCTCCTTCAGGGCTGGCCGCCGCTATACTAGCGGTGGCCAGTCCGCTCTTCTGTGACGTCATCTTCTTCACTTCTCTTCTTCTGCCTTCTCCCGATGTTGACAAGACGCGTCTTCTCGCTACAATGACAGGTGCACGGCTTGCATCCGACTTATATAGGCCTCACAGTCCCATCATGCTCCGGTACCTACCCATGTGGGTTGGTACCACGTGGGTAGGTACCGGAGCATGATGGGACTGTGAGGCCTATATAAGTCGGATGCAAGCCGCGCACCTGTCATTGCAGCGAGAAGAGGCGACGTGTCAACATGGGGAGAAGGCAGAAGAAGAGAAGTGAAGAAGAAGACGTCACAGAAGAGCGGGCTGGCCACCGCTAGTATAGCGGCGGCCAGCCCTGAA
The DNA here is from genome assembly GCF_905171775.1 of Rana temporaria. Taxonomy (NCBI): domain Eukaryota; kingdom Metazoa; phylum Chordata; class Amphibia; order Anura; family Ranidae; genus Rana; species Rana temporaria. Next base: position 195,971,914 of record NC_053490.1, read on the forward strand.
GGAGAAGGCATCGGACAGCGGAGAAGACCCCCAGAAAGCGGAGAAGACCCCCGGAGAGTGGAGAAGACCCCCGGAAAGCGGAGAAGACCCCCGGAGACTGGAGAAGACCCCCGGATAGCGGAAGAAGAAGCCCCCCCTGCAAAAAGAGCTAAATAAGACAGGGGGGGCCTCCGGAGCAGACAAATAAATTATTTTAAAAACCCTTGTGTCGTGTGTTTATTAACTTTAACATTTTGCCTCTAGGTGAATGGGTAGGGGTACGATGTACCCCATATCCATTCACTTAGGGTGGGGGGCCGTTATCTGGGGGCCCCCTTATTTGAAGGGGCTCCCAGATTCCGATAAGCCCCCCGCCCGCAGACCCCGACAACCAACGGCCAGGGTTGTCGGGAAGAGGCCCTGTCCTTAACATGGGGACAGGGTGCTCTGGGGTGGGGGGGCCCCGCAGTGCGCCCCCCTGCCCCAGAGGAGCACCCAACTCCCCCCATGTTGAGGGCATGCGGCCTGGTAAGGCTCAGGAGGGGGGGGCGCTCGCTCGTCCCCACTCCTTTCCTGGCCGGCCGGGTAGCGTGCTTTGGATACGGGTCTGGTATGGATTGTAGGGGGACCCCTACGCCATTTTTTCGACATAGGGGGGTATCCTTACAACCCATAGCAGACCTAAGGGCCTGGTATGCTCCTGAGGGGGGAACCCATGCCGGATTTTTATTTAAAATCCGGCGGGGAGTTCCTCCTCAGGATTCATACCAAACACCGCACACGTGTAGAATTGGCGGGAATCCAAGTTGGATCCCCGTCGCTTCTATGACGCGCTCGCTGGAATGTGCTTTTACTATTCCAGCGAGTGCGAGATGTCGGCACCCTGTCGCCGAGAATCAGCGCGATGCTGTCGTGCTAAAAACACATTCTCAGCGGCAGGCACTGTATGTCACAAAAGTGAGTACACACCTCACATTTTTGTAAATATTTTATTATAACTTTTCATGTGACAACACTGAAGAAATTACACTTTGCTGTATACAGCAAAGTGTACAGCTTGTATAACAGTGTAAATTTGCTGTCCTCTCAAAATAACTCAACACACAGCCAATAATGTCTAAACTGCTGGCAACAAAAATGAGTACACGCCTAAGGGAAAATTTCCAAAATGGTCCCAATTAGCCATTGTCCCTCTCCAGTGTCATGTGACTCATTAGTGTTACAAGGCCTTGGGTATGAATGGGGAGCAGGTGTGTTAAATTTTGGTGTTATCACTCTCACTCTCTCATACTGGTGACTGAAAGTCCAACATGGCACCTCTTGGCAAAGCACTCTGAGGATATGAAAAATGGAATTGTTGCTCTACATAAAGATGGCCTAGGCTATAAGAATATTGCCAAGACCCTAAAAATGAGCTACAGCACAGTGGCCAAGAACATACAAAGGTTTAACAGGACAGGTTACACTCAGAACAGGCATCACCATGGTTGACCAAAGAAGTTAAGTGCATGTGCTCAACATCATATCCAGAGGTTGTCTTTGGGAAATAGACATATGAGTGCTGCCAGCATTGCTGCAGAGGTTGAAGGGATGGGGGTCGGCCTATCAGTGCTCAGACCATACGCTGCACACTGCATTAAATTGGTCTGCATTGAAGCCTCTTCTAAAGATGATGCACAAGGAAGCACGCTAACAGTTTGCTGAAGACAAGCAGACGAAGGACATGGATTATTGGAACCATGTCCTGTGGTCTGATGAGACCAAGATAAACGTATTTGGTTGAGATGGTGTCAAGTGTGTGTGGCAGCAACCAGGGGAGGAATACAAAGGCAAGTATGTCTTGCCTACAGTCAAGCATGGTGGTGGGAGTGTCATGGTCTGGGGCTGCATGAGTGCTGCTGGCACTGGGGAGCTACAGTTCATTGAGGGCACCATGAATGCCAACATGTACTGTGACATACTGAAGCAGAGCATGATACCCTCCCTTCAGAGACTGGGCCGCAGGTAGGTATTCCAACATGATAATGACCCCAAACACACCTCCAAGATGACCACTGCCTTGCTAAAGAAGCTGAGGGTAAAGGTGATGGACTGGCCAAGCATGTCTCCAGACCTGAACCCTATTGACAGCCTCAAACAGAAGGTGGAGGAGAGCAAAGGTCTCTAAAATCCACCAACTCCGTGATGTCATCATGGAGGAGTGGAAGAGGACTCCAGTGGCAACCTCTGAAGCTCTGGTGAACTCCATGCCCAAGAGGTTTAAGGCAGTGCTGGAAAATAAATGTGGCCACACAAAATATTGACACTTTGGGCCCAATTTTCACTTAGGGGTGTACTCATTTTTGTTGCCAGCGGTTTAGACATTAATGATTGCGTGTTGCGTTATTTTGAGGGGACAGCAAATTTACACTGTTATACAAGCTGTACACTCACTACTTTACATTTTAGCAAAGTGTCATTTCTTCAGTGTTGTCACATGAAAAACATAATAAAATATTTACAAAAATGTGAGGGATGTACTCACTTTTGTGAGATACTGTAGATATATATCAACATAATCCAATAATATAGCTTTATTTGTTTGAATTTTCAGTACAGCAATTCATTTATGTTATTTTTTATTTCATTATTACTGATTATATAATAATTCAATAATACTGCAATACGAGTCATTTCCATACTTATATTTACTAAATCTTGCTTTACCATGCAAACACATTACAGTGGGAAAGGACATTCTAATACAATGAGATTAAAATGTCATATCTTATTTTATGTCTGACCTTCTCATATTTTACAGATAACCCTGTGTTTGTAAGCTGTTATGTGTCTTGAAGGGGCAGTATGATACAACATAACCCAGCAACTTGTAACTGCAAATCACACCCATCTAGTTCTGCTCTGCATTAAATCTAATGCAATTATTAACACATATCTACCAAAAGATAAAACAAATAACAATTTTAAAGTGGATGTAAACCCGATTTTTTTTTTTTTTTGCTGTCACAATGTACATTTTAAGATTTCCTATCATCTGTGCCCAGTATAGGATTTCCTATCATCTGTGCCCAGTCTTGCCACACAGAGTTAATCCAGCTCTGAGCAATCCTCTTTTATTGTTCAGTGAAATAAAACGGACTTACAGAGAAAAACCTTAGTCCGTTCCGCCCCCTTGCTGTGAGTGACAGGTTATTTACATATCTCATGCAATAGCCTGGAGACAGTCATTATTTTTTAATTCCCACCCCCACACCTTTTCTGAATTCATGTGGTTACTTTTCTGAATTTTGACTGGATCATAGCAGAATTTAGTGTAAGGAATATACAGGAAAAAATGCATGTTGACAAAGGGAGTGTAGAGGTGGGCGGGGAGTCTACTGACATCACGACTCCAACCACAGAGCTCCAGACAACAGATCCACCCACAGAATCTTCAGTTTTTTGGTTCTTATAACAGACACAGGGGAGACATTTGACAGGTAAGGATACATGCAGGAGGCATGTATATCCTTATAGATTAGCACTATGGCAGTAGTTTAGAAAGGATGAGAGTGGCTTTACATCCACAATACCAGACAAAGTTTTACCATCTAATAAACAGCACATTTTATTACATTATATGGGGGTTTTAAAATTGCCATAATATCTTTTCTTTTAACTCTATAATTTAATAAATCCATTAATATAAAAAATATCTAAATATTCTTGCTTTTATTTGCAAATGTCTGTTGGGTATGTTAATCTTGCTTGGAGATCATAATTACCTTAGTTTACAGTTTAAAGGTCTCCCTTTCTGGTATACTACTGTGACTACTTCACAATTGATGTCAATTGTGCATCTAATGTCTTAAAGCAGACCTTTCTTCTTTTTTTTTATTAAATCTTCTGCCCTTGTTTTAACTTTGGATAGTAAAACCAGTAAATACCTTTTAAAGCCCACTTCCTGTTTCTTGTCTGGTCATTAGCCTAGGCTTATGACATCATGCACAGCTCTCTCTTACTCTCATGAGAATTTGCCAGGAAGGGAGGGGGGGATGAGTCATAAGAGGGCCAATGAGAGCTGCAGAGCTAGAGGTGTGCCTCTGTGTGTCTGTATATATCCAGGAAGTGAACAGGCAGCAGCTTCAGCTAAAATAGCTGCAGCCAGACTCAGTGGAGGAAGATTTCTGCAGCATATTTGGCAAGAACAGAAGTATATATAAAATTCAAAAATTCATAGATAGATTGAAATTCTGTCGGTTCAGCAGGGATCATTTTGATCCATTTTTGTCCATTCCTGTTCAAGTACAGTCAATCTAAGGACTGACTGTTCTTGAACTGGAACTGATCAGTGTATTCTGGCAGGGGGAAGTCCCCACTAACAAAACACAATCCCTTATCCACTTTGAATTTTTGTTTTCTTTTTTTCGATCAGCCAGGTTAAGGATCAAAGAAAAAAAAACACATATATGATCATCTTTAATATTAAATAGCAGATGTAACCTAATCCAATAAATAGGCTTCTGGTAAACTTTTTAATATAATGATGTGTTTCAAACTGTAGGTGGAGAGGGCTACGATAAAGATATTGCTAAGCACAGATATATAAACCTTAGCTTCTCTTTGTTTCCTTTTAGTCTGTTAAATATACCTTTAAGCCCTGGTTCACACTGTGCGACTTGTCATGCGACGCGAAGGTTCAAAGTCGCATGACAAGTCGCACCTTATTTACGCCAATGGAATCGTTCAAATTGCTGCAACCAAAGTCAAAGCGACTTTGAAGAAGGTTCCTGCACTATTTTTGTGCATTTCAGTGCAACCTACATTGACATCTGTTAAGATATCAGCAAGCTGCACATGAAATCGCACTGATCTGAAGTCCTGCTGAAGTAGCGCGACTTCAATCCTCATCATTTCTGGAGCCAACTTGTTAGTACGCTGCGGTTGGGGGAACATGACTATCAATTTGCTGTTTATCAGTGTTCTCCTCTCTCTGTAGGCTCATATTACTCCATTTCTTTACCTCATAACCAACATCAGAATCAAGTAATGTCTTTGCTTCCTCAAGAAGCAAGTGGCTGACACTGTGTTCAAATAACTCAGCTGACACCTCCATGCCTGATGCTGGGGCTATGGCAGGAGTAGCTGTGCACAAGGAAGCAGAATAGGCCACTCTGGCAGCTATGGTGGACTGCACATTAGTGTCAGCCTTAGTCATAGAGGATGAGGATGGTTTAGTAAGCCAGTCCACCACCTTCTCTGCATGCTGTGGCTGGATAGCACGGAAAACATCACTAAACAGTGCAATAGATGTGCTCTGCCTGAAGACGGACCACGTCCACCTTTGCCTGTGGACACAGATGCTGCTAGCCCACTCATAGTGGCATGGGAAAATCTGCCTCTCCTTGCTGGCCCCCCAGACATGATGATGGCCTTGTGACCCAAATGTTATAGAAATGTGTAATTGGATGCAGTTTTTTGAATGAAAAGTGGTGATTGATGTGCTTTAAATTGAGGACTGATGCTGAAAAAAAATGTAAAAACGATAAAAAAAAATAGAAAAGAGGGAAGACCAGCATCACAGTCAGACAATATCCTTATCGTAGCCCACTCCACCTACAGTGGCTGACAATGAAAAAAAAAGGGGGGGGCAGGCACTGTATACAGCACTAAATCTTATGCAATGTTGTGTTTAACACTGCTCTACACTAAAACACTACACTGAGACTGCACTGTACTGACACACTATACTCACACACTACACTAACACTACACTCTACACTCATAGTCAAATGTTATGTAAAGCTGTGTTAAACACTGCACTACACTAACACACTACACTGACACACTAAACTCATACACTATACTAACACACTACACTGACACACTACATTTATACACTATACTAACACACTAAACTCATACATTACACTAACACACTACACTTATACACTACACTAACACACTACACTGACACTACACTGACACACTAAACTCATACACTACACTAACACTCTACACTGACACTACACTGACACACTAAATTCATACACTACACTAACACACTACACTGACACACTAAACTTATACACTACACTAACACACTACACTGACACTACACTGGCACACTAAACTCATACACTGCACTAACACACTACACTCATAGTCAAATGTTATGTAAAGCTGTGTTATACACTGCAAAACACTAACACACTAAACTGACACTACACTGACACACTAAACTCATACACTACACTAACAATACACTAACACACTACACTCAGTCAAATGTTATGTAAAGCTATGTTAAACACTGCACAACACTAACACACTACACTGACACACTAAACTCATACACTACTCTAACATTCTACATTCAGAGTCACAATAAGTGAATACACTATCTCACTAGTAGCAAACTGAGCACTGCTCTATCTATCTAAACTCCAACACAATGCAAAATTTTCCTATGGCAAGTTACCTTTTATAGTGTGGGGTGGGACTATGAGCACTGAGCCGTGATTGGAGAAAGTCATCATCACTTTGTTCAATCGGGGCACTGACAGTCCCAATTAGGGCTCTAGAATGCACTGTGCGCTTCACAGTGCATTCTAGGGCCCTAATTGGGGCACCAGAGCACTGTCAGAAAAAAAATATTAATTTAGACTTGTAAACAACAATTGTTAGAAAAAGGCCTGGTCCTTAAGAGGATAGAAGGTTTAGTTTCTATCCAACCATTTTCCCAAGATTTTATTTGACAGAAAGAGTAAAGAGGTGTACTTTATTTTCTTTTATTACTATATGACAGGGCTTGACAAATTCTGGTCGCCAGGTCGCCATGGCGACTAGAAATAGCATCCTGGCGACTTGGCTTGGAAGGTGGGAAGTCCCCAGCTCTTCCTTGTGTGAGCTGGCGCCATCTGGTGGTGGCCGTTGGTATTAGAAGTAAAGCATTACAAGTAAAACAGCAATTCTAATGTCATTTTTCACTATTTTCACTGTCATCTTCTTCCCTCTAATTAGAACCCACAAACATTATATATATTTTTTATCCTAACACTCTAGAGAATAAAATGGCGTTCGTTGCAATACTTTCTGTCATGCCGTATTTGCGCAGCGGTCTTACAAGCACACTTTTTTGGGGGAAAATTACACTTTTTTTAATAAAAAAATAAGACAACAGTAAAGTTATCCCCATTTTTTTTATATTATGAAAGATAATGTTACGCCGAGTAAATTCATACCCAACATGTCACGCTTCAAAATTGCGTCCGCTCGTGGAATGCCGACAAACTTTTAACCTTTAAAATCTTCATAGGCGACGTTTAAAAAAATCTACAGGTTGCATGTTTTGAGTTACAGAGAAGGTCTAGGGCTAGAATTATTGCTCTCGCTCTACCAATCGCGGCGATACCTCACATGTGTGGTTTGAACACCGTTTACATATGCGGGCGCTGCTCACGTATGTGTTGGCTTCTGCACGCAAGCTCGTCGGGACGGGGTGCGTTTTCTGGCTCCTAACTTTTTTAGCTGGCTCCTAGATTCCAAGCAAATTTGTCAAACCCCGCTATATGATATAATGTGATTCTATGACAAACATGGAATGACCTAAACAACAAAAATGTAATTAACCACTTTCCGACCGCCGCATGTAAATGTACGTCCACAGAATGGCACGTACAGGCACATGGGCGTACATGTATGTCCTTGCCTTCTAGCGGGTGAGGGGTCCGATCGGGACCCCCCCCGCTACATGCGGCGGTCGGATTCCCGCGGGGAGCGATCTGGGACGACGGCGCAGCTATTCGTTTATAGCCGCTCCGTTGCGATCGCTCCCCGGAGCTGAAGAACGGGGAGAGCCGTATGTAAACACGGCTTCCCCGTGCTTCACTATGGCGCTGCATCGATCGAGTGATCCCTTATGTAGGGAGACTCGATCGATGACGTCAGTCCTACAGCCACACCCCCCTACAGTTGTAAACACACACTAAGTGAACACTAACTCCTACAGCGCCCCCTGTGGTTAACTCCCAAACTGCAACTGTCATTTTCACAATAAACAATGCAATTTAAATGCATTTTTTGCTGTGAAAATGACAATGGTCCCAAAAATGTGTCAAAATTGTCCGAAGTGTCCGCCATAATGTCGCAGTCATGAAAAAAATCGCTGATCGCCGCCATTAGTAGTAAAAAAAAATAATTAATACAAATGCAATAAAACTATCCCCTATTTTGTAAACGCTATAAATTTTGCGCAAACCAATCGATAAACGCCTATTGCGATTTTTTTTACCAAAAATAGGTAGAAAAATACGTATCGGCCTAAACTGAGGAAAAAAAACATTTTTATATATGTTTTTGGGGGATATTTATTATAGTAAAAAGTAAAAAATATTGAATTTTTTTCAAAATTGTCGCTCTATTTTTGTTTATAGCGCAAAAAATAAAAACCGCAGAGGTGATCAAATACCACCAAAAGAAAGCTCTATTTGTGGGGAAAAAAGGACGCCAATTTTGTTTGGGAGCCACATCGCACGACCGCGCAATTGTCTGTTAAAGCGACGCAGTGCCGTATCGCAAAACCTGGCCTGGGCATTAAGCTGCCTAAAGGTCCGGGGCTTAAGTGGTTAAATAACACAAAATTACAACAGTTGAGCTAATTATTGAGACACGAAAGTATCAATAAACATACTCTCTCTTTCTCGAATGTCTTCCTAATGCAAGTCCTCCACCCACACTTGAAGATATTAAACCACTGCCAAATATGAGGTTTTAATTCTGTCTGTAACAGTATGACCCATTTTTATGTGAACTATTTTGAAAACTCTTCCCTATTAAATCAGAAAAGAGGGAGTAAAGAGAAGACCACTCAAGCAATGAGTCATGCTGACCACCCACTACAATTCGTGATGCTGTGATACACATTAAATTGCTTCACTTTGGAGAAAAGTAATATCCTTTACAGTGTCTTATACTTCCGCAAGCTAAATGCCTTGTCCTAATTTTAACTTGTTTTTTTTTTTTTTTATGTTTGACAGAACCTAAAGGAGCAAATTATGTATATCTCACTCAGCAATTGTTATGCTAAAATCAAGGAATACTTTATATTTAGTTTGTAATTTGTAGATATTTTTAGTTTTAAATATCATACTGCATGATATATCAGTGTTCCCCAACCCCCGGTCCGCGGCCCACTACCGGGCCGCGGCACTTCTGTAGCCGGGCCGCGAGCAGGCGGCATGAGAGAGCCCCACATGCGGACTGCGTGATTGGCTGCTAGGACTGTCCTTCATCCTAGCAGCCAATCACATGTTTGTTACCTCGGCCCTCCAACCAGAACTGTCCCGCCTCCTTCCCTGCAATTTTTCTCCTCATACTGTGCCTCCCTCCGATCTGTCCCTAAGTGTGGGGGATGGAACCGAGGACTGTAATGTGTGGGGGACGGAACCGAGAACTGTAATGTGTGGGGGACGGAACCAAGGACTGTAATGTGTGGGGGATGGAACCGAGGACTGTAATGTGTGGGGGACGGAACCGATGACTGTAATGTGTGGGGGATGGAACCAAGGACTGTAATGTGTGGGGGATGGAACTGAGGACTGTAATGTGTGGGGGATGGAACCGAGGACTGTAATGTGTGGGGGACGGAACCGAGAACTGTAATGTGTGGGGGACAGAACCGATGACTGTAATGTGTGGGGGACGGAACTGAGGACTGTAATGTGTGGGGGACGGAACTGAGGACTGTAATGTGTGGGGGGGAAGGCTGAGGACTGTAATGTGTGGGGGGGAAGGCTGAGGACTGTAATGTGTGTGTGGGGGGGGGAAGGCTGAGGACTGTAATGTGTGAGGGGGGGAAGGCTGAGGACTGTAATGTGTGGGGGGGACTGATGACTGTAATGTTTCTGGGTGGAAGGCTGAGGACTGTAATGTGTGGGGGGGGGAAGGCTGAGGACTGTAATGTGTGGGGGGGACTGAGGACTGTAATGTTTGGGGGGGAAGGCTGAGAACTGTAATGTTTGGGGGGAGGCTGGGAACTGTAATGTGTGGGGGGAAAGCTGAGGACTGTAATGTGTGGGGGGGGACTGAGGACTGTAATGTGTGGGGGGGACTGAGGACTGTAATGTTTGGGGGGGGAAGGCTGAGGACTGTAATGTGTGGGGGGGAGGCTGAGGACTGTAATGTGTGGGGGGGACTGAGGGCTGTAATGTGAGGTTATGATATAAATAGGGGCAAATGACAGTACTGTTAATGGGGGAGCCCAGAGTATGACAACACTACCAGTGACAGGGTGAGTGTGAGCAGGGCCTGTTGGGGCCTTACCACATCTGGTGGCAGGCAGCATGGCAAGTGACAATCCGCACTGGTGGCAGGCAGCATGGCAAGTGACAATCCACATCTGGTGGCAGGCAGCATGGCAAGTGACAATCCACATCTGGTGGCAGGCAGCATGGCAAGTGACAATCCGCATCTGGTGGCAGGCAGCATGGTAAGTGACAATCCGCATCTGGTGGCAGGCAGCGTGGCAAGTGACACACTCAAAGCTCCCACTGATTCTGCATTATGGTGGGTTTAACTTTATTTATTACTACAATGTAATAAATAGAAATAATGCCCTGACAAATTGCCCGCGAAAAATCGCTTACCCCCCGCATGCCATCCCCAACCTCCCCCCAACCGGGCCTTGGCAACATTTTCTTCCATGCAGCCGGTCCCTGGTGCCAAAAAGGTTGGGGACCACTGTGATAGATTGCTCTTTATGAACTTGATTAAATTGTAATAGTGAACAGCACAGTGCTAAATTCCAACCAATCAAAGATCTGCCTTTTATGATTTAATTACAACTGCCTTTCAAAAGCATATAGGTACTGCAGTGGTGTACTGATTTACATGAGACATTTTTTAACACCCCCTCCCCCATTCATCAAAATCATTTTTAGCAATAATTATGAACATAAACAACTGTACTGCTTACTCAATATAAGTCTTCTTTAGCAATTCACCTTCTGAATGCTGCAGGGCATGTATTTCAGCCCTGTGGAAGCAATCAATTACCCCCTCAATCTTTCTTTGGCTAGCTAATATAGATGATATTAGGGACATGGAAAACCTTACAGCTTTTCTATAAAGAAGAGAAGAAGGTTCTGCAACATATGGTACCCCCGGTACACTTTTACATGCTCTTCTATGTACCAGGAGTTGGTACACCCTTTTGATGTAAAGGCACAGCCTTCCCCTTGAGCAGGTCAGTTTTTCATCTAGGTATGGCTTCACCAACCTAGGCCACGCCACTCCTTTTTGTATTAGTGTTTCAGTAACCTAGCAATTAATGTCATTTCAAAATTAAAGAAGACTCCTTGCTGCTTCCTACATAACAGCAATATAAGAAGCCAACGATCAAATTAAAGTGGCATTAAACTATATCCTTATTCCAATTTTTTTTTTTATATATTCAGTACACATCGACTACCCTCTTATAATCTATTCTTCATTAAAATGTTTCTTACTGAGTTTTCCTGCCTCCTTGCAACATCCTCTGTGCATTCCTGAATCTCTACCTTTCCCCCTCACCTCCATGTGTTTGGAACGAACAGGGCACATTACAGGGAGTGCAGAATTATTAGGCAAATGAGTATTTTGACCACATCATCCTCTTTATGCATGTTGTCTTACTCCAAGCTGTATAGGCTCGAAAGCCTACTACCAATTAAGCATATTAGGTGATGTGCATCTCTGTAATGAGAAGGTGTGTGGTCTAATGACATCAACACCCTATATCAGGTGTGCATAATTATTAGTCAACTTCCTTTCCTTTGGCAAAATGGGTCAAAAGAAGGACTTGACAGGCTCAGAAAAGTCAAAAATAGTGAGATATCTTGCAGAGGGATGCAGCACTCTTAAAATTGCAAAGCTTCTGAAGCGTGATCATCGAACAATCAAGCGTTTCATTCAAAATAGTCAACAGGGTCGCAAGAAGCATGTGGAAAAACCAAGGCGCAAAATAACTGCCCATGAACTGAGAAAAGTCAAGCGTGCAGCTGCCAAGATGCCACTTGCCACCAGTTTGGCCATATTTCAGAGCTGCAACATCACTGGAGTGCCCAAAAGCACAAGGTGTGCAATACCCAGAGACATGGCCAAGGTAAGAAAGGCTGAAAGACGACCACCACTGAACAAGACACACAAGCTGAAACGTCAAGACTGGGCCAAGAAATATCTCAAGACTGATTTTTCTAAGGTTTTATGGACTGATGAAATGAGAGTGAGTCTTGATGGGCCAGATGGATGGGCCCGTGGCTGGATTGGTAAAGGGCAGAGAGCTCCAGTCCGACTCAGACGCCAGCAAGGTGGAGGTGGAGTACTGGTTTGGGCTGGTATCATCAAAGATGAGCTTGTGGGGCCTTTTCGGGTTGAGGATGGAGTCAAACTCAACTCCCAGTCCTACTGCCAGTTTCTGGAAGACACCTTCTTCAAGCAGTGGTACAGGAAGAAGTCTGCATCCTTCAAGAAAAACATGATTTTCATGCAGGACAATGCTCCATCACACGCGTCCAAGTACTCCACAGCGTGGCTGGCAAGAAAGGGTATAAAAGAAGAAAAACTAATGACATGGCCTCCTTGTTCACCTGATCTGAACCCCATTGAGAACCTGTGGTCCATCATCAAATGTGAGATTTACAAGGAGGGAAAATAGTACACCTCTCTGAACAGTGTCTGGGAGGCTGTGGTTGCTGCTGCACGCAATGTTGATGGTGAACAGATCAAAACACTGACAGAATCCATGGATGGCAGGCTTTTGAGTGTCCTTGCAAAGAAAGGTGGCTATATTGGTCCCTGATTTGTTTTTGTTTTGTTTTTGAATGTCAGAAATGTATATTTGTGAATGTTGAGATGTTATATTGGTTTCACTGGTAAAAATAAATAATTGAAATGGGTATATAATTGTTTTTTGTTAAGTTGCCTAATAATTATGCACAGTAATAGTCACCTGCACACACAGATATCCCCCTAAAATAGCTAAAACTAAAAACAAACTAAAAACTACTTTCAAAAATATTCAGCTTTGATATTAATGAGTTTTTTGGGTTCATTGAGAACATGGTTGTTGTTCAATAATAAAATTAATCCTCAAAAATACAACTTGCCTAATAATTCTGCACTCCCTGTAGTTGCAGACATCTGAACTGGTCTATGTGAACTTCAAATGCATTCCCTAGTTAATCTCAGGAGTGAGAAAGAGAAGTAGGCTACATTTCTACATACAGTGGGACCATAGAGAAAAAACATAGCAGGAAGTTTGATAACGCACCAGCAAAAAAAAAATAAGGATTTGGAGGTGACTGAGATAGAATACGTCTTTGAATTCAAAACACTTACTTGAATAGAATATTTTATAGAATCAGGGTATAGTGTCGTTCAAAATACGGCCGCTCGACTAGTGACCGGTAAAAAAACATGGGAATCAATCTCACCTTCACTGAGATCCCTTCATTGGTTGCCAGTAAAAGACAGAATCACTTTCAAGGCATTCTGCCTAATACATAAGTGTATTCAAGGTAACGCCCCCCAATATCTATGTGAAAAAATAAAAGCCCATAACCTCAATCGCATTCTGCGATCCACCAATCAAAACCTACTCCAGATACCCAAAGTCAGATACAAGTCCAAAGGAGACCGAAGATTTGCAGTCCAGGGACCTCGGCTGTGGAATGCACTACCAACCACCATCCGACTGGAGTCGGACCACTTGGCCTTCAGGAGAAAGATTAAAACCCATCTCTTCTGAGGTCAAGGGGTTCCTTACCCATGAAATGAATACAGCGCCCAGAGGCGATTCAGTTCGCATGTGTTGCGCTTTACAAGTTTCTCACTCACTCACTCACTGTCATGGTCTTACCTCTCTCCTGTCTCCTTCGTTTGACATGTGCTGGCGGCCATCTTGGTTTCCAGGTCTCTTGTAGCCTCCCACCCTGCGGCTCCTCCTTCCCACTGGGAGGAGCTGGATGCCTGGCTCATATATATAGGAGTTCTGTGGCTTCAGTTCCTTGCTTGGTCCTCCTGTGTTCACATGCTTCTAAGACTGCTGCTGCTTCTGGTTCCGATCCTGGCTTCGTCTGACTTCCCTGCTGGTCCCTGATCCTGGCTTCGTCTGACATCCCTGCTGGTTCCTGATCCTGGCTTCGTCTGACTACCCTTCTGGTTCCTGACCTCTGGCTTCGCAAGACTCTGATTCGGGTTCACCATCTGTTTTGGACTTTTGCTTTAATGCTTGATATTCAATAAAGCCTTCTTATTTTTCACTTATCTCTTGCTGTACGTCTGGTTCATGGTTCCGTAACATTAGGACCAAGCCATGAATTTTGACGGTACAGAGCCATCCTTGCTACCCACGCTGGTTGCCAGACTTGATCAGCTGGAGTCCCTGATGGGTCAGTTCGCCGTGGCGTTGCAAACCCTGCTTGAACGCACGGCTCATTTCGCTTCCGTTGCCGATGGGTCGGTCGTCGCTCCTGGGCCCGCTCCTACGGCCGATCCGACTGTTGCGCCAGAGTCTACCTCGACACCTGTTGTTGCGCCTGCGGTGTTTCGGGGTATGTCCGGTTCTGCCCCCCTTCCACAGCGATTTGGGGGAGAGCCAACTCAGTGCCGAGGTTTCCTTAACCAAGTGGGCATTTATTTCGAGTTGCTGCCACATGCCTTTCCCACTGAGAGATCAAAGGTGGGGTTCTTGATCTCGCTGCTCTCGGACAAGGCCTTGGCCTGGGCCAGTCCTTTATGGGAGAACAACAATCCGGTAGTTGCCGAGTTTTCCGGTTTTGTTGCTTCTCTTCGGAAGGTATTCGATGTGCCGGCTCGCGCCGCCTCTGCTGCGAAGCTCCTTATGTCCGTCAGACAGGGTTCACGATCCGTAGCCGAATACGCCATTGAGTTTCGTACCCTGGCAGCAGAGGTAGGTTGGAATAATGAGGCCCTGGTCGCTGCTTTCTCTCATGGTCTCTCGGATGCCTTGAAGGATGAGGTTGCAGCTAAGGACCTACCAGTGGAGCTCGAGGCTCTTATTTCTTTCCTGATTTTGATTGACACCAGACTCAGGGAGAGACCTTCCTTTAAGGTGAGCCTGCGGAGGCCTCCTAACAGTTTGGCGCCTACGTTTGCTGTCCCACCCGTGCCTCCCTCTCCTCCCACGCCTCCTGGTGTTGACTTGTCTGGGGGTGAACCCTCGCAGCTGGGGTTTGCTCGCTTGTCCGAGGGGGAGAGGGTACTCCGGAGACGCGAGGGCCGATGCATGTACTGTGGTCTCGATGGGCATTTTCGGTTGGCATGTCCGAACCGTCCGGGAAACGCTCGCACCTGAGATCCTGTCGGGGGCAGATCTTGGGTGGAGTCTCCTCGTCCCCGGTTTCCCGTGTTGATAAACCACTGATCACTGTTGTCCTCTCCTGGGTCGGGGGCTCGGTGACGACCCAGGCGTTGGTGGACTCTGGTGCTGGTGGTTTTTTCATTGATAGTGAGTTCGCTGCCACCAATTCCATTCCTCTACAGGCTCGAGGTTCCCCGCTGGCTCTAGAGGCGATAGACGGCAGACCCCTCCAACCGTCACACGTGACTCATGAGACCCTTCCAGTGGGGGTAGCCATTGGTGCCGCTCACAGAGAGTCGGTCTGCTTCCAAGTTATTTCGTCTCCACACTACTCGGTGGTCTTGGGGTACCCCTGGCTCCAGAAGCATAATCCGACTTTTGACTGGAGATCGGCCGAGATCCTCTCATGGTCACCACAGTGTGGGGCTAAGTGCATCCATGGGCCTGTCAAGTTGCTGTGTACTTTCTCGGACTCTCTGTTGCCTCCTGAATACGAGGAGTACCGGGATGTATTCGATAAGGTACGCGCAGTTGCCCTACCTCCGCACCGCCCATATGATTGTGCCATTGAGTTACAACCTGGTGCCGTTCCTCCTCGCGGCAAGGTCTATCCACTGTCGGTTGCGGAGAATGAGGCCATGGAGGAGTACGTGATGGAGGCGCTGTCCCGTGGTCACATTCGCAAATCCTTGTCCCCGGCAGGGGCTGGATTTTTCTTTGTGAAAAAGAAGGGCGGTGAGTTGAGGCCTTGCATCGATTACAGGGGTCTCAATCGCATCACGATCAAGAATGCTTACCCGATACCCTTGATTTCCGAGCTGTTCGATCGCCTTAAAGGGGCCACGGTCTTTACCAAACTCGACCTGAGGGCGGCATATAACCTGGTAAGGATCAAGGCGGGCGATGAGTGGAAGACCGCCTTTAACACCAGGACCGGTCATTATGAATCCTTGGTTATGCCCTTTGGGTTGTGCAATGCGCCCGCAGTCTTTCAGGAATTCATCAACGATGTTTTCCGTGACCTGTTGCAGCAGTGTGTGGTGGTCTATTTGGATGACATCTTGGTATATTCTGAATCCAGGGAGGCCCACATTCTGGATGTCAAACGAGTGTTGCAACGGTTACGAGAGAACAAGCTGTTCGGTAAGCTTGAGAAATGCGAATTTCACCGATCCCAGGTAACCTTCCTAGGTTACATCATTTCCGCTGAGGGGTTCTCCATGGATCCTGAGAAGGTTTCGGCTGTCTTACAGTGGCCTCAGCCCAGTGGTCTTCGTTCCTTGCAGCGTTTTTTGGGCTTCGCCAATTATTATCGGAAGTTCATCAGGGACTTCTCCATGCTGGCCAAGCCTCTCACGGATCTGACCAGGAAGGGCAGTAATTCCCAGGTCTGGCCGCTCGAGGCCATCCGGGCTTTTGAGGCCCTAAAATCCGCCTTTGTGTCAGCTCCCATTCTGTCTCATCCCAACCCTGGGTTGCCCTTTGTCCTCGAGGTGGACGCGTCCGAGACGGGAGTAGGCGCCCTTCTGTCTCAGCGTAGGACACCAGAGGGTCCGCTGCTTCCTTGTGGGTTTTACTCCCGGAAACTGTCACCCGCGGAGTGCAACTATCAGATTGGTGACAGGGAGTTATTGGCCATAGTGCAGGCTCTCAAAGAGTGGAGGCACTTGCTCGAGGGCTCGGTGGTTCCGGTTCTCATCCTGACGGACCACAAGAATCTGACCTACCTTTCTGAGGCCAAGAGATTGACACCACGTCAGGCCAGATGGGCTCTGTTCTTGTCACGTTTTAATTACGTGGTCTCCTACCTACCTGGTTCCAAGAACATCAGGGCGGATGCCTTATCACGGCAGTACTCCGAGCTGTCCAGGGAGGAATCTATACCGACTTCGGTCATACCTCCGAATCAGATCCTGGCCGCCATTCGCACCAGCCTGACCTCTCCCCTTGGTGAGCAGATTTTGGCGGCTCAGTCTGGTGCTCCCTCTGGGACACCCAACGGCAGATGTTTTGTGCCTGAGGAGTTGCGCACTCGGTTGTTGCGAACCTACCATAACTCCAAGACCGCGGGGCATCCTGGTAAGAATCAGCTGTCCTGGGCTGTTTCACGTCTGTTCTGGTGGCCTTCCCTACGTTCCGACATCGCCGCATATGTAGCGGCATGCTCCGTTTGTGCCCAAAGTAAGTCCCCTCGGCACCTTCCGTTGGGTCTGCTGCAACCCATAGCCACCGGGGAGCGCCCATGGTCACACCTGGGGATGGATTTCATTGTGGACCTCCCTGCATCCCGAGGCCATACGGTCATTCTCATGATTGTGGATCGGTTTTCCAAAATGTGCCACTGTGTTCCTCTCAAGAAGTTACCCTCTGCACAAGAGTTGGCCACGATTTTTGCCCGGGAGGTCTTCCGGTTGCACGGTTTGCCCAAAGAGATAGTGTCGGATCGGGGGAGTCAGTTTGTGTCCAGGTTCTGGCGCGCCTTTTGCTCCCAGTTGGGGATTCATCTCTCCTTCTCCTCAGCCTACCACCCTCAGTCCAATGGGGCCGCAGAACGATCCAATCAGGCCTTGGAGCAATTCCTTCGTTGCTATGTCTCCGATCACCAGGACAATTGGGTTGACCTCCTGCCTTGGGCTGAGTTTGCCAGGAACACGGCTGTGAACTCTTCCTCTGGGACGTCTCCCTTCATGGCCAATTATGGGTTCCAACCTGCCGTGTTACCGGAGGCATTCTCTCCCCAGGATATTCCGGCTGTGGAGGATCACCTTTCTGCTCTACGTGCTTCTTGGGTACAGATCCAGAGGTCCCTTGAGGTCTCTGCGCAGCGCCAGAAACTCCAGGCTGATCGCAGACGAGCGCCTGCTCCTTCCTACCAGGTTGGAGATCGTGTATGGTTGTCCACTCGCAACCTCAATCTTCGAGTGCCCACTCCCAAGCTGGCTCCTCGCTTTGTTGGTCCCTTCCGAGTGCTTCGCAGGGTAAACCCGGTAGCCTATGCCCTTGCGCTTCCTCCTGGCATGCGGATCTCCAACGTATTTCATGTCTCCCTGTTGAAGCCACTGGTGTGCAATCGCTTCACTTCCTCGGTTCCTCGGCCTCGTCCGGTCCAAGTGGGCAATCATGAGGAGTATGAAGTGAGCAATATCCTGGACTCACGCCTGGTCCGCGGTCGGGTGCAGTTTTTGGTCCACTGGCGTGGTTATGGTCCAGAGGAGCGTTCCTGGGTTCCCTCCGCAGATGTCCATGCTCCTGCCTTGCTCCGAGCCTTCCACGCACGCTTCCCTCAGAAACCGTTTTTTGCACCGCGGAGGAGGGGCCCTTGAGGGGGAGGTACTGTCATGGTCTTACCTCTCTCCTGTCTCCTTCGTTTGACATGTGCTGGCGGCCATCTTGGTTTCCAGGTCTCTTGTAGCCTCCCACCCTGTGGCTCCTCCTTCCCACTGGGAGGAGCTGGATGCCTGGCTCATATATATAGGAGTTCTGTGGCTTCAGTTCCTTGCTTGGTCCTCCTGTGTTCACATGCTTCTAAGACTGCTGCTGCTTCTGGTTCCGATCCTGGCTTCGTCTGACTTCCCTGCTGGTCCCTGATCCTGGCTTCGTCTGACATCCCTGCTGGTTCCTGATCCTGGCTTCGTCTGACTACCCTTCTGGTTCCTGACCTCTGGCTTCGCAAGACTCTGATTCGGGTTCACCATCTGTTTTGGACTTTTGCTTTAATGCTTGATATTCAATAAAGCCTTCTTATTTTTCACTTATCTCTTGTTGTACGTCTGGTTCATGGTTCCGTAACACTCACTCAGTGTCAATTGGTGGGCCCCATCGAACATTTTTCCATCAGTGTTTAGAAATAGAACATGTTTTATTTTTTTCCGATGGGAAAAAAAACGATAGGAAATTCCGATCGTCTGTGTGCAACTCCAACGGAGAATCAAGAATGCTCAGAATCAAGTTGACGCATGCTCGGAAGCATTGAACTTCATTTTTCTCGGCTCGTCGTAGTATTTTACGTCACCGCGTTTTGGACGGTCGGAATTTGGTCTGATAGTGTGTATGCAAGACAGCTTGAATGGAATTCTGATGAAAAATTCCATCGGATTTTAGGCCAATCGGAAATTTCGATCTTGTGAATGGGGCATTAGGAGTTGCCCTCTTTTTGCCTCCCTACACATTCTATATAGTGGATTACATGCATATTCTACAGGGGATTAAACAGAACTCAAAATAAGGTAATTCATTGAACTTTCTGACCTAAAGTGTTACCAAACCCAGTACCTTGCATTTACTATATATGGTCTCCCACAATAGACAGAACATGGAAATGCAATAGTTTTAGTATATATAAACTGCTAAATACCTTTTTTTCATCAGCAGTTAGAGCAGTCTTGTGACTTCTATGAGTGTTTAGCTAAAGCTTGTAGGAGGAATATTCATTCCCCCATAATTGTCATATGAGAATGCAGGACCCCTGACTAGGGTTGCACCGATACCAATACCAGTATCGGTATTGGAGCCGATACCGAGCATTTACACGAGTACTTGTACTCGTGCAAATGCTTCAATGCTTGGCCCTGATACCTGGGCAGTCAGGGGTGATTGGTGCGGCAGTGGGGGGAATTACAAACACTGATCTTCCTGTATAGATTTCAATAAAGCAGGTGACAGCAACTCCCCCCCCCCCCACAGCTTTCAGCTGCTTTATTGAAATTTATACAGGGAGATCGTTGCCTGTAATTCGCCCCACTGCCGCACCGATCATCCCCTGTGTCCTTCTCTGTGTCCTTCTCTGTGTGCTCCTTCAGTCCCCTTCCGTGTCCTCCAGTCCCCCTCCATGTTCTCAATGCTTCTCTGGTCCCCCTCTGTCCACCTCTGGTCCCCCCCCCCCCCCGTTCTGGATCTGTCAGGATGGATTGAAATTAATTAAATTTAGTTGCTGCTCAAAACAGCCGATCGGATGGTAACTTTTTTTGTTGTAAAGAAGATTTTCAAAAACAAATATAAGGATTATTCCCTCAGATAACACTTTAACAATTTTCTTGATGCTGCCTTTTGTTAAATAGCTCCAGCAAGTTTATATTCCCTAGTCTTCTGCAGTTACACCCAATTTGTTTTCTAATGAGAAATAAAGGTATAAATCACGAAAAGCTTAATTAACAAAGCCTTACAAAAGAAAAATAATCATGTATTTTTATTCATGTGACTGTAACCTTCAAATCTTTTCAGATTCTGCTGAAAACATAAAAAAAGGAAAGAAAACCAAAAATAATTATCCTGGTGTATAAAGAGGTTATAAAGTGTTTTTTTTTTAAATAACAAACATGTCATACTTATCTCCTCTGTGCAATGGTTTTGCACAAAGCAGCTCTGATACCACTCTGTTAGGGTCCCCCACCATGCCATCATAGCTAACTACTTCCTATAGTGGCACACATGCAGGCTCAAACCAGAGCCATGTTCTGTGTGTTCATTAACACCCACATAGTGCTTTTCAACTCTGCCCTCCCTCATCACTGGATTTGAATGAAAGCAGCAGGAGCCAGTGTCTTAAATTGCTCTCACAGAGTCCAGTGAGGAGGGAGAGAACCACGCCGCTGCTCTTGGGCTCAATGCTGGATCGATACTGAGCTCAGTTAAGTATTTGGGGGGATGTGAGCTGACAATAGAAAATAGTTTACCTTAATGCAGAGAATGCATTAAGGTAAAAAAAACTTCAGCCCTAACAACCAGTTTAAACCCAAAATCAGAAATTTCCGCTTTTTTGGATTCCCTACCCCCTCCGGGTGTCACCTTTCAGGGGGGAGGAGGGAGTAGATACCTGTGTAACAAGCAAGCTATCAAGTGTGAAACGCGTTAACTGCTGTTCCTGTGTTTGTCTGAGTAAATAAAGATGACATCAAGCTAATTTGGAGTTCCAGTATGTGACCATCCTTTGCTTCGTAGATACCTGTGTAATCCAGGTATTTGCTCCCACTTCCAGCCATAGATCGCTGCAGTATCCGCGGCGACCCACGCAAAGTCCGGCCCCTTCTCCATCCCCCCGTCGTCTTCTGGGAGACACACAGGTTCCCGAAGACAGCAGGGACCAGTGGGATCACGGAGCGCGACTCGCGCATGCACAGTAGGGAACCAGGAAAGTGAAGCCGCAAGGTGGCTTTCTGAAGATGGCGGCGCCTCCACCCAAGAGCCGAGGAACAGATAGGCTTTGGGTGCCGACATTGCGGGCGCCAAGGACAGGTAAGTGTCCATATATTAAAAGCTAGCAGCTGCAGTATATGTAGCTGCTGACTTATTTTTATTGTTTTGGCGAAACTCCGCTTTAACATTTGTTGATTTAGCCAATATATTTTAAGAATGCCTTTATTACAGTCACATGCAGTAATACAGTATGTCCCATGTTCTGAAATGATGTAATAATAGATGTAAGTGGCACAATAGATACTGATTGCACTGATCTATACACTGATTTTATTGTGTATACATACCATAAATAAAATATATACTGTATGCTGTGTTTGTTCACATGTATTACTATAAAAAAATACCTGATTCAATATCCATATTTAAAAGACCTTAGTCCATCTAAATGACAAGCCATAACTAAGTCACCTGCTTTCTATGAGGGCTATGTCAGGACTTGTTAACGTTTTTTGATGAATGGTTTGAGAACCAGTGATTTAGACAGGTTTCCCCAGCAGACATCAGCCAGGGCTAACATGATAACATGTCAAATCTGCTTCTCTCTTAAGCAGGATGAAATACAACTCATAAGGTCACATTTGGCTACTGAAACATTTTGTGCTCATCTTTTTATGTGACAGTAAAGAGATTTCCAGTTTGGCTCAAATGAAAAATATCCAGAATTATTAATTCCACCATATGAACCATCATTTATAAGTTTTCTCAAAATAAGAATAGACTTGATCTCTGTCCCTTCATGATCTATTAGTGCCCATGATACAGATTTTTCTCCCTTCAATATGGTCCTGCTGTGCAGTGTGCTTTCATTTTGATAATTCTGTCAAAACAGTATTCAGTTGTAACTGTACTTTACTAAATGTGGGCTGATAATTTCCTTTACAGGAAATCACTCAGAGAGGTTTCTAAGGAGACGATGAAAGCACACCAAGCTAATACCAGGTTTTACATGACAGCAAATGCCATGCACTGAGCGAGTAAAAGGGATTTTCAAGAGACAGGTGCAGTAAACATGAATGTTTAAAGGCTGGATTTGAAAAACACCAGTTTTAGTCTTTTAGCATCATATGTAATTCACTTTGTCTGTTTAAAAGATGTATGAATTAAACCAAAGATTAGAACACAAGTGTGTATTAAACAGCTTGCTTCTTACACATCACTAAGGTAACATAATTAGACAATGTTTTAGAACATTTGTCTGTGAATTTATAATTTACATCTTTGTGGGTTGTGGTACCATGAAAATCTAATAGTTTTTCTTGTTAAGGTGTGTTTTTACAAAAAAAATGGCACAGTGTTTCTTCATAATTTATACCAGGTAAAGTTTAACAAGGGCTTTATTAAAAAAAAATGCAAACATGTCCTTAATTGTAAATCCATTTTCATTTACAATGCCTGCTGTCCGCTGATTCACTAAAAGACATAACCCAATGAACCAATCTGAACAGTACTCCTCATAGAATGCTAGCTTCTCAAGATCTACATAAAGGAAGCGGTGGGCGGTACATAATGTTATATCTGTAAGTTGTTACACTTATATTAAAAAAAAAAAAAAAAAAAAAAAAAACATAAACTTAGGCCTCGTACACACGATAGGTTAACCAGAGGACAACGGTCTTATGGACCGTTTTCATCGGTCAAAACCGATCGTGTGTGGGCCCCATAGGTTATTTAACCATCGGTTAAAAAAAGCCAACTTGCTTTAATATTAACCGATGGATTCCTAACCGATGGGAGAAAACCGACTGTTAGTAGGCACAACCATCTGTTAAAAATCCATGCATGCTTAGAATCAAGTCGACGCATGCTTGGAAGCATTGAACTTCGTTTTTTTTCAGCACGTCGTTGTGTATTACGTCACCGCGTTCTGACACGATCGTTTTTTTTAACCGATGGTGTGTAGGCGTGACGGACCATCAGTCAGCATCATCGGTTAACCGATGACAACGGTCCATCAGACCGTTCTCATTGGATTGACTGATCGTGTGTACAAGGCTTAAAGGGTTGGGATAGTGGTAACATCATTGCTTAAATATTGCCATAACTGGTCAGAGCCCAAATATGCCAGTGGCCATGTATAGGCAGTGATGCTTCAGACTGAACCGTTGGCTTATCCCTACTGGGGATGCTAAGAAGTTGACCTGACATGAACTGTCCAGTGAATATGCATATTGGGTGAACAGGATCTTCAACGAATCTCACAGTTGCTGATAAATCACAATCATGTGGGGGACCATTTTGTGGTCCACCACTGCAATTGGGCACAAGTGTAAGAAAAAAGACATGACTATAAAAAATTATGCCTTGTAATGACCAGTAATCATTTTGTCTATAAGAATGAAAAAGGCACATAGATTAATTTGGTGTACACCTACTTTTATTACCTCTCTCCATAGGCTAAACATGTCTACTTAGGGCAATTGTTCATGTTTAGGAATACGCTTACCCACATTGATACCTGAGTGTGCTTTGATCATACTAGGGTCTATAACAGAGATGCCCAACCTTTTGAAGAGCAAGGGCCACTTAAGTGACTTGGTAACTGTACGTGGGCCACAATGAGTGGAGCTGGCAGATGACACAGGTCTGTGTCCACTCTGCATATTGAGAGCAGACACAAACACAGCCCACTCTATTCTATGGGCCCTTTGATCTGATGCACCCAGGCGGAAGGGGATGGATCCCCTTATTTATTTATTTTGCGGATCGGATTGGAGTTAGGCAGTGCACCTGCTCATCAGTTTGAAAGCAGCCCAGTAACCACTGCAGAACAGATATGCCCATATTTGGTATCACTCCGCCTGTGACTGGAGGTGGTGCTATATGGGAAGCATCAGCTCTCATGTGGGAGAGTAGAGTCAAAGTGTACATTGTCAGAGTGTACAATGCTCTGCATATATGCCATAGTGCACAAATAGATAGAAAATTGGCAAAAACCTGGGGAAAGAGTTTTTTTGGGCAGAAGATACACACCAAGACCCGGATTCACAACGGAGTTACCACGGCGTATCTCCGGATACGCCGTCGTAACTCTGAGTTGCGTGGTCGTATCTATGCGCCTGATTCATAGAATCAGTTACGCATAGATTTCTATTAGATCCGACCGGCGTAAGTCTCTTTCACCGTCTGATCTTAAATGCATATTTACGCTGGCCGCTAGGGGCGTGTACGCTGATTTACGCCTAGAAATATGTAAATCAGCTAGATACGCGAATTCACGAACGTACGCCCGGCCGACGCAGTACAGATACGCCGTTTACATTAGGCTTTTCCCGGCATAAAGTTACCCCTGCTATATGGTGGCGTACATGCGGCGTACCAATGTTAAGTATGGCCGTCGTTCCCGCGTCAAAATTTGATACGTCGTTTGCGTAAGTCATCCATGAATGGGGCTGGACGTCATTTACCTTCACGTTGAAACCAATACTTCCTTGCGGCATAATTTGGAGCAATGCACACTGGGATATTCCACGGACAGCGCATGCGACGTTCGTGAAAAACGTCAATCACGTCGGGTCACATAACATTTACATAAAACACGCCTCCCTGTTCCACATTTGAATTACGCGGGTTTACGCCGGCCTATTTACGCTACGCCGCTTTGAGAATACAGCACTTGCCCGTCTAAGTTGCGGAGGCGTAGCGTAAATAGGATACGCTACGCCGGAACAAAGATACACCGATCTACGAGAATCTGGCCCCAAGACTTTTCTACCAATAAACTCCTCCCTGCCATCTCTTTTTTAAATTAAGTTTTGTTTAAGGATGTATGAGTGAATAATAGCAAGATGGAAGATCCAACCACTGTATGATTACTCTGAGCAACGCATAGGCAGTTGCTAGCTCACAATGAATAAGCATGGTTCCACTAGCTCTGTGCAGACACCTCCAACCCTGCCCTTATCTTGGGAGAACAGTAGTAATGAGCCAAGAAAATCCATTGCAACTGCCAGTTATTCCTCCAAGGCTGATTAGCCCAGCAGTATCCAGTCAGTTCATAGGTAGCCAATTGATAGTCACTGACGGCTATATTAGGCATCAATTATCTCATCTATGTTGATAGCCATAAAGCATATAGTATGTAAATGATAGAAAGCTTAATACAAATTATGGCTATTAAATTCTAACCATCTATCAGAATGACACAAACATTCATACAAATGTGCACTTCCGCCTCTTCAATGATTGAATACTAGCTCGAGGTGAAGTTTATAGATATCACAGTGGAGAAAAATGAATTTGTGACTCTGGGGCTTGAAACTACACCTGCATAGAATGATCTGTGCAATGATGTAGTCAAAGATCAATATATGGAATAACACACATTTTTATCCTTCACTGAAATCAATACTGTAATAGCTGATATTTTTTGGACATGTACAAAGCACGAAAACTTTATTATGCAAGCAAATACTACAATATTTTTCAGTATGACTCGAGATGACTGCAATGCAGATGGCATTAAGTAAATTGCTTCTGCAAAACTATTTGTCTCTACTTAACAAGCTGCGACATGCTTGTTACATCTAGATTTTTAACAGAATAAAAATAAACTGTTCTCCCATTTCTACCACTGTTCTCTGAAAGGCGTGGTAACTTTATGTCATAAAATGCTTTTTTTCACACGCAACATATTTTATCAAAAATATAGAACATGAATATATGATCATACACCAACAAAAATCTATACTGACTGGCAGTCACATACCTCACACAGAAGAGGAAGTTATATGTGAAAAAAGACACACTAAGAACTAATGAGAAACAGACTTATTATCGCTATAAGAGACTATGCATACAAATAATAAAAATGCAAAAATAGCTTTTATAACTAGATTTTCTTTCCTTGACTTCTACAGAAGAAAACTGGTTAATGCTTGTCATTTCATGTTACTGTATATACTCGAGTATAAGCCAACCGCAATATAAGCCGAAGTACCTAATTTTACCACAAAAAAATTTGAAAACGTATGGACTCGAGTATAAGCCTAGGGTGAGAATGCAGTAGCTATTGTAAGCGGAAAAGAGGGTCAATAATGCCCATTTGCATGCCTCACTGTGCCCATTTGCACTCCTCACTGTGCCCAACCTCACTGTGCCCATTGCAACCTCACTGTGCCCATTGCAACATCACTGTGCCCATTGCAACCTCACTGTGCCCGAGTCAGTGTACCTGAAATTCTTGACAGGCTGCGGGCGTCCATTCATTGATTAAAAGTCACGGTCTCCTCCTGGTCCCTTCCGTGATAGGAATTTCCCAGCAGACACAGTTCCGCCTATCATGGACGTTCTTTCATTCTCAGACAAGAGGATGTCCATGATTGGCGGAACAGTGAAAACATTGTCTGCTGGGAAACTGAGTCAGAGGATGAGAGAACGTCTGTGATAGGCGGAACTGTGTCTGCTGCGAAACGCCTATCACAGAAGGGACCAGGAGGAGACCGCAACGTTTAAACAATGGACGCCAGCAGCCTGTCAAGAATTTCAGGTACACTCGAGTATAAGCCAAGGGGGTATTTTCAGCCTTAAAAAAAGGGCTGAAAAAATCAGCTTATTTTCGAGTATATACAGTAATCTGTATATAATTAGTTGCCCTTTGAATATATATACATATTTACACCTGTGGTTAGTAAATTCAAGGGACCTCAAGTGTGGCCCTTAACCTGACTAAAGGGTCACACAATGACATAGTAATAAAAAAATTGTGTTGCGATATTTTGTAATAAAATACGTTTTACCATACATTTCCACAATTCACAGTAATGCGTGCATATCGGAATGGCACCCCAACAAACAGTTACAGTACCAGACAATGCTCCCACATTGCAGCACATTACAACACACATGCTGTCACGATCTGGAGTCAGGCTCAGAGGCCAATAGCTATAGCAGTGGCAGGACAGGTATTCAGGCAGTCACTTCTGGCAGATAATACAGGCTCCCCTGAGGTGCGGAGTCCAAGTACTAGCTGGTTTTCCCCAGAGCTCCTGATGGTGGAGATGGATTTAGCTGCAAGCTAGTACCAGGTCGCAGTCCTCAAGTTTGCCCCACCAGGGTGTGAGCAAGCCAGGGTACAGTACGGAAGAGTAGACAAGGATGAAACAGCAGCGTGGTCAGTAAACAAGCCAAGGGATCAATCACGAGTGGCTGCAGGTTGGGATCAGGCAGAGGAGTAGTCAAAGAACAGGCTGAGGGTCAACCACGGGTGGTTGCAGATTAGGATCAGGCAGAAGAGTGGTCCAGGAACAGGCTGAGGGTCAAACACGGGTAGTTGCAGGTACAAATGGCAGCAGAGCAGACAAATCGCAAAGGCACTGGCTGGGAAGGCACAATAACCTGGCAATGGGGAATTGCTGAGACAAGGCTTTTATAGGAAGTTCATGGGAGGAGCTAGGGGTTCAAGGTTCAACAACAATCAAGACACAAGGCAGAGTATGCCATTGGATCAGGTAGGTTTGTCCAGCAGATCAGACAGGGAGCTGTCCAGCATGCCAGATAGCTCAATGGGAAGAGTCAATGCCAAACACAGAAGAGGTCCCAGGTTCAAGCCCAGGTCCTGACACATGCCATGCATTATGGCATGCTGTGTTAACCACTTCCTGACCGCTATACAAATATATATGTCCTGGTTGGGAAGCAGTTATACCAGGATCATGACTGCAGCTGCAACCATAATCCTGGTATCATAATTTGCAATGGGTTTTCCTATAAAAAGTGATATGAGCAGCTCCACAGCTGCCTGATAACTTTAACAGGGAACGGAAGGAGTCCCCCCGACCGCAGCCCGTTGCCATTCCCAGGCTCTCCCGGGACCACCACACATGGTCGGGCCGTTTCTCCTCTTCTTGTGGATTTTTTCACTTTTGGTTTCAGTTTGTTGTTTACTAGTATGTAAGGCAGCGGTCATGAGGTATCACCACAAATGTCAAGGTGAGAGCAATAATTTTAGCACCAGATCTTCTGCTTAACACTAAACTGGTATCCTGTAAAAATGTACGCCTTTTGAAAATGTAGTATACCGTAGTTTGTCGCCACTCTGCAGGCATCCATAATTTTAAAGCATGACATGTTAGTTATCCATTTATTCAGCGCAACATAATCTTTTATAGTTTACTAAATACAATGGGTACTATGTTGTGTTTGCATGCATGAAAATTCATTAACCACTTCAGCCTCAGAAGGTTTTACCCTCTTCATGACCAGGCCATTTTTTGCGATACGGCACTGCATCATTTTAACTGACAATTACGTAGACATGCGTCACTTTAACCAAATATAATTGATGTCCTTTCTTTCCCACAAATAGTGATTTCTTTTGGTGGTATTTGAACACCTCTGTGCTTTTTATTTTTTGTGCTATAAACAAAAAAAGAGTGACAATTTTGGAAAGAAAACAATATTTTTTATATTCTGCTATAATACATATTCAATATCTTTTTTTAAAAAAATGTAATTTCTTCATCAATTTAGGCCAAGATGTATTCTGCTACATATTTTTGGTAAAACAAATCCCAATAGGTGTATATTGACTGGTTTGAGCAAAAGTTATAGGGCCAGATTTACAGACAACTTACACCGACGTATCTGTTGATACGCGGCGTAAGTTCAAGGATGCGCCGTCGTATCTATGCGCTGTATTCAGGAAACAAGATACGCCTGAATTTTGCCAAGATACGACCAACGTAAGTCTCCTACGCCGTCGTATCTTGGGTGCATATTTACGCTGGCCGCTAGGGGCGCTTCCGTTGATTTACGCGTTGAATATGTAAATGAGCTAGATACGCTAATTAACGAATGTACTTGCGCCCGTCGCAGTAAGCTATGCCGTTTACGTAAGGCGTGTACGTCTGGCGTAAAGTTACCTCTGCTATATGAGGCGCAGGTAATGCAAAGGTATGGACGTCGGAACAGCTGTTGAATTTTACATTGTTTACGTAAGTCATACGTGAATGGGGCTGGGCGTAGGTAAAGTTCATGTCACAGGCATTGAGCTGGCGTATGTTAGGGAGTAAATTCGATGTGGTTCTGAGCATGGGCGCGCATGCACCGTTCGGTCGGCGCCTCATTTACATGGGGACACACCCACTACCTGCCTACTTTGAATTAGGCGGGCTTACGCCAGCCCATTTACGTTACGCCGGCGTACATATGGGAGCAAGTGCTTTGTGAATACTGTACTTGCCTCTCAATGTTATGACGGCGTAGCGCATATGAGATGCGCTACGCCTATCTAAAGATGCGCTGATCTCTCTGAATCTGGCCCAAAGTCTCTACAATCTATGAGATATTTTTATGGATTTTTTTTTTACTGGTAATGACAGTGATTAGCGATTTTTAGCGAGTCTATGACATTGGACAATGACAATCAATGGACAAATCGGACACCTAACTGACACTTTTAAAACTTTTTTGGGGACCAGTGACACTAATACTCTTACTGGGAGAACACAGAGATCTGTGTGCTGCTTAGCAGGAACACAAGATCTCTATGTTCTCCCCTGTCAGAACGGTGATCTGCCTTGTTTACATAGGCAGATCACCATTCTGCCTACCTGGGGAATTATCACGGGTGGCCGGCGGGCATTGCGTCAGCCGCACACGCTGATTGGCTCCCCCTCTGTCCAATCAGCAATGCCAGAGGCTACTGCATGAAGCGATGTCCAGGTACATATTTTCACGCAGCCAGGCCACCTTGCCGCAGTAAATGTGCGGAAGGCTGTCCGGAAGTGGTTAAAGTGTATTTTTCCTGAAAACGTGCATTTTATAAACCGCTGCGCAAATATTGCGTGACTTAAAAATTTGCAAAAGCCCCAATTTATTCTCCAGGCCCGTTGCATTCAGCAAATATATAATGTTTTGGGGTTACAAGTAATTTTCTAGAAAAAAAAAACATATTTTTACATGTGTGTGGGAAATGTCAGAAATGGTCCGGGCAGCAAGTAGTTAAAAAAAAAATGTTGTGTGATTTTTAGTGCATTAGGGTGCATTGTCAGCCCATTCACAATGAA
Organism: Rana temporaria; assembly: GCF_905171775.1. Classification (NCBI taxonomy): domain Eukaryota; kingdom Metazoa; phylum Chordata; class Amphibia; order Anura; family Ranidae; genus Rana; species Rana temporaria. The sequence goes on from NC_053490.1 coordinate 196,002,433, forward strand.
TAGGCTGTCTTATCACAGCGCATTTTAATGTGCTTTCACCTGCATTTGGTAATATACCACAAATATGTGAAGGGGCCCTTATACACAGAGCAGTTTTATTTTAACAACCACAAATTTAGTTCACATTAATTAAAAAGAAACTCGCATTCATTGTCATCCTATTTTAGGTTCATCCGTACTCCATTTCCAGGACAGTCACAGGACTGACAGACTTACAAAGTCTGCAAGGCCCTACACAGGCAGATAATACCCTGAACAGCCCATTTAAAAAAAGCTGCTACCGTAAGTTTATGGTTAAGTGTTTATGGTTAACTACTGGGGCATGTAGATTGCCTAAACTTTTTTGTTTCAAAGGTGAACTAACACTTTAAAATGTTATGGAAACCAGGTTATAGTCATTCGCCTGACATGGCCTCTCCAATCCCCTAATCAAATTACTAAACTTTTATGGGAAGTTCCCCTGTCATCACAGTTATGCCTGGTACACGCTACTAGTTTTTTTCATTCAACCCAGCGGGTTGAACGAAAAGGAACTGACAACTCCGGTCAGAGCCACTATACTAATGATCCAACGTTAGTGCAGCGATCTCCCCCACTGAGGTGTTCTAACAGGGGGACTGCCTCCTTGCCAGAACACTCTGATCAGCGCTCGCCACCATTGGCAGAGTGTGCTAATTGGGATCCAGTCAGCTGCTGCTTCTCCAGCATGTTCATCGGACAGAATGTCGGGCCGAATATCGGCTGTTTTTTATTGAACTGACTGATGTCACTCAACATTCGGTCCATGTGTACGGGGCTTTAAGCTTAGCAGCGACAACAGGGGAGGTAACACACTGAGCATGCATGGAGTTCTGAAATTGGACAAGACTCACTCCTGTGATGCTAGAGGCAAGTATCTATCGGCTGTCCTGTCCTAGGAGCTGGACAAGATGGAGCTCTAATGAATAATGGGAGCTTTTTTGGCAGGCTTTATTGGGGCCACAAATGACCTAGAGCAGGGATCTCCAAACTGCGGCCATCCAACTGTTGCGTAACTACTTGTCCTATGAGGCATTGTAAAACTGACATTCACAGACATGACAAGGCATGATGGGAATTTCAGTTTCTGAACAACTGCAAGGCCATTGTTTGGAGACCTCTGACCTGGAGGTATGAAAGCTGCCGTATGGAATTTTAAAACTTGCTACGTTTATTAACTACTGGGGCATTTGGACTGCATATTCTATTTTGTGAACATAAATCTCATGGACACCAGGTTATAGTCATTAGTGTTTCATGGCCTCTCCAATAACCTAATCTAATGACTGAATCTTTATGGGAAGTTCTGAAGTACAGAGTTCTACATACTTCATTTCTCAAACAACTTGCATGGGTGCTCAACCTGTGGCTCTCCAGCTGTTGCAGAACTTCAAGTCCCATCATGCCTCTGCCTTTGGGAGTCATGCTTGTAACAGTCAGTAGCTTGCAATGCCTCATGGGAATTGTAGTTCTGAAACAGCTGGAGAGCCACAGGTTGAGCACCTATGAACTATAGGATAAACCACAGTCCATTCACAAACTGCAAACCACAGTTCAACAATGGCATTCCAACAAAGGCTGAAGCTGTTTTAAAGGCAGAGGGTAGGCTTCTATCTTGATGAAGCCAGTGGGTCAGTTGCTGCAGAAGATGGGGAATAAAAGCAAGCAGGCCAGGGACTTTCAATAAACCCTAGTGGCACAGAGAGATTGAAAGACAATGTTATGAATACGTGCAACAAAGCAGATTGCAGTTCTAAGCTCATCCCCAGTCAAAACGTTTTAGTCATTTTATATAAGGTAGAAAAGGGCACATCCCTCGGGATTGCTGGATGGGTCCTTTTGAAGAGATTTATCCTCACTAGCTGTCAGGTCTGGAAATCATAGAAATTCTACTGACAAACAGACAAAAACGCATTTTTCCAACAATTGTCACCAGGACAGTAAGGTATACTGTATATCTTCACACTAGGGCCACAGACAAAAAAAATGTCAATTGTTCCCCACTTTATAACAAAAAAAAAACACACAATATGGGTGGAATTAGGCTTTAAAGCATTTGTTGTTACTCTAACACTTTATATTCCTGATATATGTGCTTGCTGTACTATGTACTTGTATGAGAAAGTATCCTGTTCTCTTTGTATTGCTTCCTTTGTGTAAAATCCCTGGTGTTCCTGCTAGTCCCCTTGCTTTCCCATTATAAACTGACTGCACTAAGCAGGAGAGCACACTGTGGTCAGTTCTCTATCTATACTGTGCTCTCCTCCAATGATCAGACTTTTCCTGACATGCCCCCGCTGCACAGCCATTCTCTGAGAAGCTCAGTGTGCTGCTGCTTCTCCTCCCCCAGCTCTTATGCAGCTGAGAACAGAAGGAATGTGATCACTTTTATTTTTATTTATAATGTTTTTTTTTATCTGCCTTTCATTACTATTTTAAACTAAATGGGTTTGTTTTACAAGGTGCTTGTTTACAATGCTGTTGGGTAAGTGATTCAATTATTTGGACATGTTGCTGTGGGATACCGCTCTCTGCAAATCTTTACTGCACTACCCCATTTAATAAATCAATATTGGACAAAGAGGAATATGAAAAAATCACAAAAGGTACAGCAATCAATCAAGATTTTCCTGGCATGATTCCAAGAAAGTCAGCTCTGGTTGCTACAGGTTGTTGTGCTTTGTGTATTATGTCTCCCTCTGCCTTATTCAGTAAAGCTGTATGTCATGATTCATTGATGAACATGTACACAATTTCACTGCATATTCTTGTAATAATTTCCAAGGTTACGTTGCAACCAGTAATGAATTGCTTAAGAAACTTTTGTCTGTCACACAGAAAAGCTATAGCAATCAGATTTGTTTACCTAGAATAATTGTTTGCCTGGCACCATTCACAGAGGTTTCCCAACCCAATTTCAGTTTCTAAATCATACTACTGTGTCAAAGCTGCATACTCTGACTGGTGTATGCAAATAAGTGCAGCATCTGTGTCACTTTCCTCTCTCGTTCTTTTCAGAGATCTCCCTAAAGCTTTAGCTAGCCTCATTATGCAGCTTGGACAAGCAACACGCTCATGGACAGCTAAGGTCATCCTCTTGCTCTCCTCAGCATCTGTATGCTTACAGACTTTGCACGGTAAAGCTGGCCACAGCCTGTTTCTCAAGCCTTAATCAAGCGGGTCACATAGATTAAATGCAAAAGAGATGCTTTGTCAAGATATTCATTTTCCTTATTTTATTTATGTTGCCAATAGAAGTATTTCACTGTTTAAAGCAGGGGTCTTCAAACTACGGCCATCCAGTTGTTCAGGAACTACTATTCCCATCATGCCTAGCCATGTCGGTGAATGTCAGAGTTTTACAATGCCTCATGGGATGTGTAGTTTTGCAACAGCAGTTTGAAGATCCCTGGTTTAAAGTATATAAGGTCTTTATTTAGTAAGCAAAATAACTAGACGTGTATGAAAGTCTAGCTCATAGGGCGAGAAATGATGGATTATACAGGTCATTCTCAAAAAATTAGCATATTGTGATAAAGTTCATTATTTTCTGCAATGTACTGATAAACATTAGACTTTCATATATTTTAGATTCATTACACACAACTGAAGTAGTTCAAGCCTTTTTATTGTTTTAATATTGATGATTTTGGCATACAGCTCATAAAAAAAACAAATTCCTATCTCAAAAAATTAGCATATTTCATCCGACCAATAAAAGAAAAGTGTTTTTAATAAAAAAAAAGTCAACCTTTAAATAATTATGTTCAGTTATGCACTCAATACTTGGTCGGGAATCCTTTTGCAGAAATGACTGCTTCAATGCGGCGTGGCATGGAGGCAATCAGCCTGTGGCACTGCTGAGGTGTTATGGAGGCCCAGGATGCTTCGGTAGCGGCCTTAAGCTCATCCAGAGTGTTGGGTCTTGCGTCTCTCAACTTTCTCTTCCCAATATCCCACAGATTCTCTATGGGGTACAGGTCAGGAGAGTTGGCAGGCCAATTGAGCACAGTAATACCATGGTCAGTAAACCATTTACCAGTGGTTTTGGCACTGTGAGCAGGTGCCAGGTCGTGCTGAAAAATGAAATCTTCATCTCCATAAAGCTTTTCAGCAGATGGAAGCATGAAGTGCTCCAAAATCTCCTGATAGCTAGCTGCATTCACCCTGCCCTTGATAAAACACAGTGGACCAACACCAGCAGACCATCACTGACTGTGGGTACTTGACACTGGACTTCAGGCATTTTGGCATTTCCCTCTCCCCAGTCTTCCTCCAGACTCTGGCACCTTGATTACCGAATGACATGCAAAATTTGCTTTAATCCGAAAAAAGTACTTTGGACCACTGAGCAACAGTCCAGTGTTGCTTCTCTGTAGCCCAGGTCAGGCGCTTCTGCCGCTGTTTCTGGTTCAAAAGCGGCTTGACCTGGGGAATGCGGCACCTGTAGCCCATTTCCTGCACACGCCTGTACACTGTGGCTCTGGATGTTTCTACTCCAGACTCAGTCCACTGCTTCCGCAGGTCCCCCAAGGTCTGGAATCGGTCCTTCTCCACAATCTTCCTTAGGGTCCGGTCACCTCTTCTCGTTGTGCAGCGTTTTCTGCCACACTTTTTCCTTCCCACAGACTTCCCACTGAGGTGCCTTGATACAGCACTCTGAAAAAAACAGCCTATTCGTTCAGAAATTTCTTTCTGTGTTTTACCCTCTTGCTTGAGGGTGTCAATGATGGCCTTCTGGACAGCAGTCAGGTCGGCAGTCTTACCCATGATTGCGGTTTGGAGTAATGAACCAGGCTGGGAGTTTTTAAAAGCCTCAGGAATCTTTTGCAGGTGTTTAGAGTTAATTAGTTGATTCAGATGATTAGGTTAAGAGCTCGTTTAGAGAACCTTTTCATGATATGCTAATTTTTTGAGATAGGAATTTTGGGTTTTCATGAGCTGTATGCCAAAATCATCAATATTAAAACAATAAAAAGGCTTGAACTACTTCAGTTGTGTGTAATGAATCTAAAATATATGAAAGTCTAATGTTTATCAGTACATTACAGAAAATAATGAACTTTATCACAATATGCTAATTTTTTGAGAATGACCTGTACATATTTCACAAATATATGTTGCATATTTAACCTGCTGCACAATTCAGGAAAAATGGGACAAGTAGAAGCAACATACAACATTGTATATCTCTCTATGCAGTGATGACCAGGGAAGAAACATCTACCATTTTTATACATGGGCCAATGTACAATGTACGAATAAATAAAACAGGCAATCAGAAATTATCTTTTATCACTTTGACTTCACTATACTATTAAAGGTGTTAGACCACAATATTGCTATTATACTATTATATTATACTATTGGAGGCTGAATTTGATTCTTTGGAACTTGTAAGTGCAATTCATTCTGTTTTCCATTAAACTGATACAGTAAAACCTTGGTTTGAGAGTAACTTGGTTTGAGAGCGTTTTGCAAGACAAGCAAACAATTTAAATAATTTTTGACTTGATATACAAGAGATGTCTTGATATACAAGTAGTGTCATGTCACAACTGAGTATAAAAGGGAAGAGAAGCGCCTCTAAGGCTGCATTCACACTATAATGCGGCGTACGCAGCTGTGTTGCGCTATATAAGTTTTCATTCATTCATTCATTCATTTGCCGCGATTTGCATACTTTTTTTTTTACAAAACATTTGCATTGATGTCTATGCCGAACGCCGAAAGCCGCCTGAAAAAAAGGGTCCGGGACTTGTTTTCAGGCGGCAGGCGTACGGTGTTTCGGCGTTCGGCGTGAGATGTGAACCATCTCATAGACATCAATGTAAATTCGCCCCTCCAGTGGCACGAGCGTCGGGCGTCGGGCATAAATACGCCTAGGTGTGAATGCAGCCTAAGTGTAGCAATATGGTTACAATTAATGAAGGTACAACATATAGCAACATATTACCTCTCTTCTCTTTTATACTCTGTAGCTCCTGCTGGATTTTGCATCTAATCCCCTTGTAGAGACTTCCATTTGTGGATGGACATTTTATGGTTATACAACCTGGTCACATTGCTATAATCCTTTTACATGGACTATAAACTGAAGGACTAATGAATAAATGGTTGTGGAACGAATCATTTGAGTTCCAATTATTTCGTATGGGGAAATTCGCATTGATATACAAGTGCTTTGGATTACAAGCATGTTTCTGGAACGAATTATGCTCGCAATCCAAGATTTTACTATATATACAAGAAGTGATGAACAAAACTACAAAGTAACTCAGTGGACAAATGAATCCTTCATGCAATGTGAGTCAGTTGAAACTGTTATGTGTGCAAAACAGCCGATCTTGAATGTGCTTGTGATGTGTCTCAGAGGACTGGATGTCAAATGACATCTCTTCAGACATACATATTTGCCCATGTGAATAAACTGACTATTGTATTTTTGGAATATTTAAATGCACCACCAATATTTGTGACAGTAACAATGTTTTTACATTACAGATTATACTAATGAATGTTGTTACATACAAAGATAAATTTTCCACGACAGGGTCACACAAGTACAGTAGGGCTGACAATCTGATAATGTCTACATTGCGGTTTTGTCTGATGCCCCATACAGACGGTCATTTTTTGTGATGAAAAAAAAATGACGTTTGAAGTGATGAAAAAAAACAACATTTTTGAAACTTCATTTTCAAAAACGATGTAGCATACACACCATCATTTTGAAAAATGATGAACAAAGTGACGGCACTCTAAAGGGGAAGTTCTATTCGCCTTGAGGCTGCTTTTAGCTGGTTACTTGTTAGTAAAAGATGATTCGTGCTTTTTTGTCTGTTACAGCGTGATGAATGTGCTTACTCCATTATGAATGGTAGTTTTACCTCCCGTCTCAAAACTTGCTTCTGGGCATGTGCGGGTTTAAAAACGTCGTTTTGCCCACACACTATCATTTTCATTGACACAAAAAATGACATTTTGAAAAACGACACAAAAAATTCGAGCATGTTCGAATTTTTTTTTTGTCATTTTTCAGAAGACATAAAATGACATTTTGCCCACACACTATCATTTTAATTGACATTTTTAAAAATGTCATTTTATTTCATCACAAAAAATGACCGTCTGTACGCGGCATGAGAGTTTCAGTAGGCTGCTGGGAGCTACTAAGCTTGTTTTAATAATAAGAGTAATAAAATCATGTTAATAAGACAGCACAAGTCATTACAGCTTATACATGTTAGACTTGTTAGTCTCCAAAAGAGAATTAAGTGGGCAGCAGTTCCAGTGGATAAATATGATCAGCTTAACTGGTCCACAGGTTGATGTATTTGTGCCTTATTTATGCCAAGGGCACATACTGTATATACTGTACAAGCAATGCCTTTTTACAAATGCTAAGGTATTTGGATTTTTACAGTATTTTAATGTGGTATATTAATATACAAACAGTGCAGTGCTTAAATTACCAATCAATAGTTAGTGAGCAATTAAATCACATTGATAAGTGATTAAATAAATACATGTCTTAATCAAAACAGTTAATCAAGATGACAGTTCCACATGCCCTGTTAAGAAGTGGAAATCACAGAATAGCCAGAGTGTCACCAACCAAGCTCATACTGCACTTACCTGAACATATGTGACTCCCTTAATGAGAGTGGTCTACATGCACTTTGTTTACAACATCAGCCAGCCTCCCAGATCACAGAACCATCCTGTTACACCTTTAGGTAACAAATACCACAGCTCCCAAAGAGGATAGCATTCTGGATGGCTTAAAACAAAAGAATACTCCATATAGTGAATTACCGTTTATAAGATCAATTTAATTCAAAAGGGTTACACTCACATGGGTAGATCACAAACACGCATGGAAACATCAGTTGTAGCACTTCCTCCAGAGACTAAAATGGCAGACGATCCATCACGCATGAGTGGCAGCCTATGTGCGTGGCTATGCGTTTCGTCACATATGACATCATCAGGGGCCCTGATGTTTCTATACATGTTTGTGATTGTAACCCTTGTGCATTAAATTGATCTTATAAATGGTAATGCACATAATGGAGTACTCTTAATTATATGCCATCCATAATGGAATGCTATCCTATTTGGGAGCCTGAATCATATACAAGACATATCTGGAGGTATAACAGGGTGGTTCCATTTGATGTTGTAAACAAAGTGCATGTGGACCACTCTTATTAGGGGGGTCACATATGTTCGGGTAAACACAGTCTGAGCTTGGTTGGTGACACTTGGTTGGTGACACAGGCTACCCTGTGATTTCCACTTCTTAACATCTTGATTAACTGTTTTAAATCCTTCTTATTTTGGACTTTACAGTTCTTTTCTTCTCTTTAGTTGGAGTCATGCATTTATTTATTTCATCACTTATCAATGTGATTTGATTGCTTACTGATTATTGATTGTTTGTTAATTTAGGATCTGCGCTGTTTGTATATTGATTTTCTGTAATGTTGGCTATCATGGCATAGTGCATAGCAGCTATTTGCATATTTCACATTTAGCACCTTTAGTACAGATTTACCTTTGGAGCTGTCCAAAAGAATTTAGTAATTACTCATTAAAAATATGTATGCATGGACTTCAGTTACCTAAAAAAAGACTAGAACACTTTCTTATCTAAAAATGATGTTTTGAAAATGAAATGAAAATGGTTAAGGAAGAATTTTAAAAGTTCAATACCTTGGCAATATGTATTTTTCCCCCTTCCCCCACCAAGTCCTGTCCTGCACCATCCACGTGGTGTGTAACCTTTTATTGGCCATTACTAATCAACACTATGATTTTATTCTTACTAGAGAGTGGCATTTATATTCCCCCTCGTCCACCAAGGGGGGCATTTTTGAGCCTTCACTGGTCCACGGTCCTATCAGTGGGTGAGCTGGTCTCATTTTATTAAACAATAATTATATACAATGTTTATACTATTTGTATTACTGTTTTGTATGCTGTTTATCATATTCTGGTTTATTATACTATTTGCTATACAGATGTTCCTCCTGAAGAAGCGGCTGTGTCCGCAAAACCAGCAGAGGATTTTGCTACACTCCACCTCAACAGAAACCTCATGGGGTCACCCGTTAGGAAGTAATTTGTTGGTTTTGGGTGGGGTATGGCTTGTTGTCTTTTAGAAGACAGCCGTACGCCTGTCGGATCGAAGCCAGAATCCGTCGTATCTTGGTTTGAGGATTCAAACTAAAGATACGACGCTGCAAATTTGAAAGTACGCCGGTGTATCAGTAGATACGCCGGCGTACTTCTTCTGTGAATCTGGCCCTCTGTGTGCAGCTTGACCCCCTCCCCACAACCTTTACAATCTCATTAATGCATTATTAAATGTATCTTTAAATGCAAGCAGTGTAAGTATCAAAATTTGAGTTGATATCAGCCTCTTGCCGTCTGCTGTACAGTCTGTACAGCAGAGCTCAGAGAATGTGAGGGAGCAGCAGAACAAGAAGCCAGTCATATGCGTTACAGTGAGACGAGAATGCTGATAGGAGTAGAGTGCTGCTTCTCCCTTTGGCATCCAGTAAAATTTAGGACCTGTAAGTGAAACTGAAACAGCAGTAGACAAAGTTAAAGAGGTCAGGTTCCCCTCCCCTGCAAGTAAGGGCTGTGCTGTGGGACAAAGTTGTATAATTATCAAGACTGGTAGTAGAGAAATACAAATCCTTCACCAGGTAAAATTACTCTCACATATGTATTTAATCTTATCATTTAGCTGTTTGCCTGAAATTTAGTGTTAAGAGCAAAGATGGCACCATTACTTGGCTGTGGCAAGGATTGTCAGCCTTTTTCTGGTCCTGTTGACAGAGATTCTACCCATTATTAGGCCTCCTACACACGATCAATCCATCCGATGAAGCTGACTGATGGTCTATCGCGCCTACACACCATCGGTTAATTAACCGATCGTGTCACAACGCGTCGTAAAACACAACGACGTGCTGAAAAAAATGAAGTTCAATGCTTCCAAGCATGCGTCGACTTGATTCTGAGCATGCACGGGTTTTTAACCGATGCTTTTGCATACTAACTATCGGTTTTGACCTATCGGTTAGGCGTCCATCGGTTCAATTTTAAAGCAAGTTCCTATTTTTTGACCGAAGGTTAACTAACCGATGGGGCCCACACACGATCGGTTTGGACCGATGAAAACGGTCCATCAGACCATTCTCATCGGATGGACCGATCGTGTGTACGCGGCCTTAGTTTACCAAAAAATATAGGACACCTTGGCTGAAGATGGGATTTTAGGTGACTCTGCAATTATTATATTTACCTAAGAAGCCTTTAACTGCCTCTTCGACCCCTTGGTAATTCAGTTTCAAGACAGTAACGTCACATTTAGTGAACCTTAAGAGACGCTTCATGCAGCAGGTCTTGGCTTGAAAATTACCAAAAATGTCAGTACTGTCAGTCGGGGAAGTAATGAGGTGGTAGATTCTGATTTATATACAGGTCACCTAGCTCTTTTATATGATGAAGTCTAGCAGACAAACCCAAATGTAGTAACACCTCAATATCACAATCTATATAATTTTCCATTCATATTGTTTAATGTGCTAATAGCTATGATGTCACAAAAAAAGCATAAATCTTAAATGTATTACTTTAAATCCATGGTAATAATTATCTGTGGGACTTTGTATTCCACTTGTCATTCACTATTTAAAGTAATTACAGCTATTATAGTTGTGACATTATTATGATTTATATGTTTTACTACGCTACTGATTTCTATAAGTAAAGATCACAGGGGGTAACTTTAAGCTTCTCACTCACACAATGCATTTCCCTGTAGTTTCTCTATAGTACTGAAAAGTGAAAACTCTGTACTTAGCACAAATTTACAGTAAATTACTTTTGAGTTTTCTTTCCAGCTCCACTAAAACCCCAGTGAATGAATGCAATAGGATATGTATTTTAATATATTTTTCTTTCTACAGAGTAGCATGTAGTAAGTCATCAAATTCACTGCGTTATTCAATCTGGCCCTTACATTTTGATATTCAGTGGCAAGCACCATTGCCCTTGTGATTTATACAGATTATTACAAAGCATATGTGTTGAAATTCATTATGGGTGATGACATTCTGAGAACCGTATAGCTAAAATATCTTAATGGTAGCAGCAATGAAAAATATTACAGCTCACAAGAATAAAAATCTTCATTTGAAAATGTAAAAAATGACAAAATGTAATAAGCTTTAATGCTGGTACTGGAAATCGCTGCCATATAAGCAAGTTTATTAAAGAATGTATGAAACAATTACATCACTATATCATCTACCACCAGGAACTGTGATGATTTAATAATAATTTGTCCAGAATTTAACAAGTGAATATTTCAATCCTATAGACATGGAAGGAAAGATTCCACAAGGAATTAGTAGCAAAATGTATGAATAATAGGTGCCATTATGCAGAGTGACAAAACAAGAAAAAGAGCTATATGTAAGTCCACTTTACACTTTAGTTAGTCAGGTTGAAAAATGACACAAGTCTTAACCAATAAAACAATATTTTTTTCGGCAGTGGGTGGATTCTTAATGGTACAATGAGCAGCGGAATGTCATTATTTTCTTGCCTCACAGGAATTTGGTGGGATGACGCTAATGACTTCCAGCATCAGATAGATGCTTCAAGACCAGGGCGCAGAAATGTTCTAAGAAACATAAGGGCTGCTTTACTAAAACTGGAGAGTGCAAAATCTGATACAGATCTGCATAGAAACCAATCAGCTTCCAAGTTTTAATTGAAAAAGCTGAAGTTAGAATCTGATTGGCTACCATGTACAGCTGCACCAGATTTTGCACTCTGCAGTTTTAGTAAATCAACCCCATAGTTACATAGCTGTTAATTAATTGGTTAGAAATTAACCAATACTGGTGTAGATAGGGAATACTATAATAACCTATATTACTAAATGGAGGCAATGTTTATAGTGAGATAATTGACACTGAAGGTAGTGGCTCAAGCCATTGTTTTTCCCCAGGGGCTCTCTTGATTTAATGGCAGCCCCTACCACAAGCTGATGCAATCATCTCCCCAACAAAGTTGGTATTATTAGTTGCTGAAATGGGACAGGAAGCATTTTATCTCATCACTCCTATTTTTTTGTATTTACTTAAAGGAAAATTTAGGGGTATAGAAAAATTCAGATTCCGATAAGCCCCCAGCCCACAGACCCCCACAACCACCGGGCAAGAGTTGTGGGAATGAGGCCCTTGTCCCCATCAACATGGGGACATGGTGCTTGGGGGTCCAGATCCCCAAACATCCTCCCCATGTTTAGGGCATGTGGCCTGGTAGCGTTCAGGAGGGGGGGTGCTCTCTAATCCCCCCTCTTTTGCTGTGGCCTGTCAGGTTACGTTCTCAGATAAGGATCTTGTGTGGATTGTTGGGGGAACCCCACGCCATTTTTTTTTATTGTAGCGCATGGTTCCCCTTACAATCCATACCAGACCCTTTAGGCCTAAAGGGTCCGGTATGGATTTTGAGGTAGACCCCCTACAGCATTTAAAAAAAATTGGCCCAGGGTTCCCCTTAATATCCATACCAGACCTGAAGGGCCTGATATGGAATTTGGGGGTCCCCCACGCAATTTTTTTTTAAATTTTGGTTCAGGGTTCCCCTTAATATTCATACCAGACTCAAATGGCCTGGTAATGGAATGGGGGGGAACTCAATGCCATTTTTTTCAATGACTTTTATCTGTACTGTCAGGACCTGACAATTCATTATAGTCGCAAGTAGTTTTAAATTACTTTTTTTCCTTTAGAAATGTAATTTTGTGCAGGGAAAACATGTGCCACTTTACAGGCATACTATAGACACCCCCAGGTACAAAATTTAAATAATATTTCACTTTTATTGTTTCCGTCTGTGCCGAGGGAAGAGGAGGGGGAACTGTCAGCGCTGGCTCTGAGGCTGAGCTGTGTGTGAGAGAGACACTCAGCTCAGCCCTGCTCCCAGCAACCTCACTGGTAGTCCTGTCAGAGGAGACACATGCATTGCCACATAGCAGGAAGTAAGCGGAGACCGCGGACTGTGTTAACCCTGTCCTACCGATTGCCACTTACCTCCAGCTGTATGACCGGGTCATCAACAGGCCATGGATCGGGAGGCCCCAGGCCACCGGGCAAATGCCTGATCTGCACTATGACCACTACTGGCCTGATAGTAAATTCTGATAGTATTAGAATGTCTGCTGAATAGCATCAGTAGCCTTCTGATTGCTCTTGCATGCTGCCTGGTATCGCATCCAGCAAAAGCACAGGATAATATACAAAAATAAATGTTAACAGCTGTCTACACCTTAGTAAACTCAAACTATTGTTTATAAAATGTATTGTGTCTGTCTGACATAATAATTTCTGGCTTATCACAAATTATTTAGAACTCAAATTTAGCAAGTGGTAGAGCACTCTAACAGGCCTAAATCCCAGCAATTCAGTAATATATAGAGTCTCTGGGCATTTGAACCTACTGTACTTAATGTGTATGACTGCGTAATCATGATATACATTAAGCTTACTGCCAAGGCTAACCTCTGATTAATCTGTCAACACACTGCTAATACTTTTTCAAGTTTGGTTTTCCAGTGACTCACAGTGTTTATTCAATATCAATCTGAAACCACAGTCTTCTGTCATATATTTGTTAATCTTTAATAAAACCTCCAATTTATTTTAATAGGGAAAATTCTAATTGAATTTTCAGTATTTTCCACTTTTGTGTCTTTATCGCTGATAGTGAACAAAAAATGCTTTGTTGGAAAAAAAAAACAGCAATATTTATGTATAAGCAGATAAAAAGTACACCTGCCTATTCATGGAATTGTTTTTTTTTTACACACATTATTTTATGGCCTATGATAAACCTGTAATATATTTTACTTCTCCAGCACCCACCAAAATGCTTTCACAGTTATCTTTTTTATTAATGTGTTCAGCCTAGGATAGATTCATAATAAACTCTGACAATCAAAGGCAGATACAATGTGCTTATACTAAACTGGCAGCTGTCATATTTACTAATGTCATATCTTGATAAACTATTCATAAAGAAAGACAGTTCACCTACTCTAGTACAGAGCTAAGTGATTTGATAAGAACCTAATCAGAAGAAATTGTGATGTTTTCAGTCCTGATTATTTTGTTTCAACTCTAGGCTACACATGTTTTCTAGTACATAAAAGGCTTTCAGTCCTCACTTGTGAAAGTATTCATTTAAAGAGGAATTTCAGTTTAAAAGGTCATTGTCCACATATTTATGTCTCACCCGAGGAAAATATGGATTTAGGTTCATATTTTCTTTACCAAATCCATAAAGCTTGGAGGATTAGTAAACAGCTACTTAATAAGCACTGTAACCATTTAAAGGAACAAACACATATGAAAACTTAGTAAAATATATATGCAATAAAATGAAGAACAAAAACAAAGCATATCCAATAAAGGTGCCACTACCTAAAAGTGAATGCACATTTTCATATGTCTCTCTTGTTTTAAATGTACAAAAAAAATACATGTTGATCTGCTAAAAATCCAAAGCGCTCTTAACTTACTTTCTTAAGCTAATAATGCTGATTTTCCTGCCTCTGCTTGAGTTCTTCTCTGCTGGACTACAGAGCTCCTCTACCCTTTATGTTTAGTAGTGATGGATGTGTTTTGTAAGCCAGTAGGGAAGAAATGGGATGGGTGACAACACTACTCGGAATTTAAATACAGTAAAGGCATGGGAATTTGCACTTGGCAAGTGATTTTTCTTATATCACAGGCATCTAACTGGTTGTTAAGAGCAGCACAGGATATCTCAAAATTAGATAAAAGTAGATGAAATGCCCCCCCCCCCCTCCCCAACCCCACCCTTCTCTGCTTTTCTTTCTATTTTCTTCTGCTCTTGCTCTCCTTCCAATCTTCTCAGGGAAAAAAGGGAAAATAAGAGGGGAGACTGGACCGGCCGCACACAGATACTCCATCTTCTAACATGCTAACAAGCAACACCAATCCTCAACAGGGATGGGAGGTGGCGGCCCGTTAGGGCTACAACCCTGAGGAGGGTTGGGCTCATAATGGTCTATCCCATTGGGGTCTTGCTGTCATCTTTGGAAGACACGCACCCAACAGTGTGACAATTGTTGTATATGCCACGTATAATGCTGTGTGTTCTATGTATACATTCCTATCTCTATGCCGATGTTGATATGATGACTGTTCTGTTGTAGTCCGTGCGGACCAGTTTCTCTGTTATAAATAAAAAATAAAAAATAAATTATATTAAATGAATAAAATACTGGATGCACTAGTCCAGGGAGCCAAGCACTACCAATTAAACAGGCAATTTAAGGCCAGTAGGCTTTAATTAAATTGTACTATATCTGAGGCCCTCTTACTCAATCTCCTGCCTTTTGTTTTAAGCAGGCCATACACTACTCAAATTTCATTTGATTCCTGCTAGCTTGGCTGAAATCTAAGCAATGTATGGTCCCGCTGGCACTGCTCAAAGTTGATTGCTCAATTGACTATTAATAAAAAAAACTAGCAACAATTGTTGGCTGACGTATGCCTGCACCTAATTAGATGCAGGCACACTGTTCAGGTATTTTGACAGCTGGTGGCACCAGCTATCATAATACAGTAGAGATTCATCCATCTACATCATGTGTGTGATTGGAGAAATCGATATGTGTATGGCTGGCTTTAGGGTTCACAAAGTAATTGTCAGTAACAGATTATCTCAATACAACATCAGCTTTCTGCCCATAGCACAAAACATGCATGATGCGCAGTCATTGTCCAGACTGCCCTAAATTAGATTCGGACTTGACCCCCCCATACTCTGCAAATTACAGAAGCTCACTTTATAACTTCGCTGACACATGAAGTTATGGCCATGAATATGTTCTCATAAACATATTTTTAGGGGCATTGCCATTTACTTCCCAGAACTCTTGCACACTCATTATTGTGTCCATAAGATGTTAAAACAGAAGCAAGATCACTCATAGAAGTCAACCCGTGTGCTACTTCAGCTTCTTGTACTGTGACAGTCTATTGCAATCAGTAAATTTTATATTATTTGGTAACTTAATGCAGCAAACTGTAAAGTATGTTGTGTATACGTACACTTTATAGCAAAAAGCACCAGAAGGCCAAAAATGTGGCATTAGTTTTGGCGTTATAATTTAGCTTTAAAAAAAGGGCTTACCGTTATTAGATCACATTAATTGTGTGCTAAGAACATAAATGTCATAGTGCATGAAATGTTTTTGTATTTTTTTTATTTAAAATAAATCTTAACACCTAACAATCAAGTGCCTGGAAAAATGAATACATATGTCTCCACATTCTGTTATCTGCTCTTGTAAATCACATGACATGTTCTTGATATTTATTACCTGTATTTGATTGTGTACTGTTTGAATGAAAATGTGTTTTTATATTTTTTATATGCTCATGTGTTGTTTAATTAGTTTGGTTTCAAACTTTTTGAATCTGTGAGATCCACTCTCCATTTGGTCATGACATAACAACAAATATCCATATGGACCTAGGGCCTGATCCACAAAAGGGATACGCCGGCGTATCTACTGATACGCCGTCGTATCCCTGTTTCTATCTATGGAACTGATCCACAGAATCAGTTTCTCATAGATTGGCAGAAGATCCGACATGTGTAAGGGACTTACACTGTCGGATCTTAGGATGCAGTACTGCAGCCGCCGCTGGGGGCATTTCTCGTCGAAATCCAGCGTCGGGTATGCAAATTAGCACTTACGGAGATCCACAAAGCTTTTACGCTTTGTTTTTTCTCCGTAAGTATTAGTTTGCCATTGCATAATTAGGGATGCTTTTACAAGGTGTAAACTGTTTACACCTTGTAAAAGTATACCCTTCTATCCCGCGTCGCTGTCATTTTTTTTTTTTTTTTTCCGCCGCAACTCTTTTTTTTTTTTACGCCCGTCGCGATTCTCAAAACCCGGCGCAATGTAAAACCGCGCAAAGCACGTCGGGAAAATGCGCAGTAAATCCGGCGCGGGAGCGCGCCTAATTTAAATGGGACTCGCCCCATTAGATTAGGAACGCCTTGCGCCGGACGGATTTAAGTTACACCGCTCAAAATTTCTAGGTAAGTGCTTTGTGGATCGGGCACTTAGGTAGAGATTTTGCGGCGGTGTAACTTAAACGGGAAAAATTAAGTTACGTCGGGTTTTTGTGGATCAGGCCCCTAGTTTTTTACGCTAGGGATTCACCAGCTATTTAAAATGAGGAGGAATTATATACAAAATAAATGTACAGTATATAAGGCAACTGCTTTACTTGCTACAATATTTAAATTTCTACCCATTAAGTTCTGACATTTATGTATCTCTGTCAGACAACACAAAAAGTAGGACTACACTTTTTCTATGCTGCTATTAAGGAATACAATGCTACACTTCCCCCAGCATGTGACTTAACAGTAAAGAAGCAGCAGCTGACTGATTAGGTCATCTCTCTTCTCTTTCCTTCCTTCTATCAGCTTGTTCCATCTTAGTACAGTATATACACATGCACCAGATAGGCTGGGTCACCAGTCTGGGTGATGTTATATATTGGATTGAACAACATATATAGGCAGTATATATATATATATATATATATATATATATACACAGTATATATATATATTGTTTTCTTCCTTTGATAACCACTTTCAGACCAGTGACGTACCCATACATCGCTGGATTTCAATTGGTTTTACACAGCAAAAGAAAGACTAAAAAAATTTGATTTCTTCATCTTTAGCCCTGTACACACGGGCAAGAATCTCGTCAGGAAAAAAACGTAGTTTTCCCTGCCGAGATTCTTGGCAAGAATCTCTTGCCACCCGAGTGTACAGGCTCTCCTTTCAAAAGAACCGCGGTTCCCTTGAAAGGCAAGAACGCGTCATTGCGTACGACGAGCATGCGCTCGTCACATTCGATAGTGTCATCGCCATCTTTCTGTACTCTACCTATGCCTAGGAAGCTACCGCACATGCATCAAAGTCATTTCGAGCATGCCCAGGTTTCCACGGCGACAGGTAAGTATACACACTCTCGGGTTTCTCGGCAGGAAAACTGCTGAGAATTACACAACGAGAAAAATAGAGAACATGTTCTCTATTTTTCTCGTCTAGATTCTGGGCAGTTTTCTTGTCGAGAAACCTGAAAGCCTCATACACACGCACAGTATATTCGGCAAGAAAGCTCTGCCAGCAGTTTTCTTGCTGGTTCTTGCCGAGTAAACCAAGCGTGTGTACGAGGCTTTTGTCTTGTTCCAGTTCAGTGATTTAGAAAGCATTTACCCCAAATCAACTGTATGGCAGATAGGCAACTAGCAATTTTAGCAGGACATCAGCAATGGCAGCCTACACATTTTATTGTGACAGGTTCCTTTTTTTAAGGGATCAGGTATACCTCCCGGGAGTTCTTTACAGAGAAGACAGAATCAGTTGCAGATCTTTCCAACAACAAAGTTCTCGGAAATGTAAAACACATCTGAACAACAGAGGTATTTCTAGAAATATTTCCTCTTCTTTTTATACCCTGTTCTAACTTGACTAGTATCATCTCAGCTTCTGTGGGCTTTATAATGAATATCTCATTCAGTGTTTCACTTTACTCCAGCTTCCAGCTTTCAATTAGTTGCCCAGCTCCTCTGTCACGCACACACACTCTTGTTGAGTAATTATCTCTCTTTTTTTCTGAAGATGTCATGGCTGTTAATGTGTTTGCTGTCACAGCCAGACCTCTTTAGTACTTAAAGCTACACCACTAGTTTTCTCTTCAGCAGGGCTGGTACAAGGGGTGGGCAGAAGGAGCGTGTGCCATGGGGGGAGTATTACATGAAAAGGGAGGGGCGCACTGGAGCCACGCTGATCTAAAGTTGCCTCACTTACAGAAGTGACGGTAGTGTCATTACTATCATGCAGAGCAGGAAGGCTCTCTCTTCCCTCCAATAGCAACAAGTGGGCAGAAGAGAGGAGGACAGCCTGCTTCTCTTTATAGAGCGCTGGGGAGTGAGGGTAAAGCATCCTTCAGTTTGTTTCCACAGAGCAGAGAAATTCAGCTTTTTGCTAATGACAAGAGGAAAAAACAAAACTTATGTGTGTGCAATCACTGCCCACATCCCTGCATGTTAGGCTCCTGCTAACCTCTACAGTCAGAATATGTGTGTCCTATGGAGGGACAAAGCTGCAGAGAACCAAATGGCAGCATTCCTAGAAGTGGATAGCAGCACAGAAGACCTGAGCTGAGCCACTGCCCTCTATTGTTGTTACTGAAAGGAGGGCGAAAAGAGCTTCAACGTCCTACATCTGAATATTATATGGTTGCAGCAGAGGAGAGCTTGCTTCAAAAAGACTGATAGCATGTATTGTGGAAAGAGGGGGGGGGGGGGTTGAAATGCATGGAAATAAGGAAATACACTATTCCTGAAGAGCTTCTTCTTCTCAACAAATGGTGCTTTTTTATTACTAATTAAAGTAACACTAGCCAGGTTAAAGGAAACCTAACATGAAACATGAAAGTTGGTACTGCTGTTTTTTTATCTAAAAATGCTAGTTGCTTGGTTGTCATGCTGACTGCATTGTTCCGATTCATTGGAGGTATACAGATTGAGGCATGTACATTTTGGCAGACTTTCCTGACATACATGTTTAAGGTCAGAATGTATTAAAGATGGTGGGTCAGCATAACACCAACTGACTAGCTATGACTAAGCACTGACATTACAGTGTGAAATGCGTCAGCTTTACACCCCACTGCCTGCTGTGTTTTGTAGTGCTCCATTTTCTTTTATCATTAAAAGGCTACCTTTTTAAGGTTTTTGTGGAAGTGTGGCTGTCCAATTTTTCTCTTAAAGTTTGCTCCATGCATTGCCGACACCCACGCTTCTGAGAGGACATTGATTGTATAGTGCACTCACCTGGAGCGGCAGCTCCCTCTTTCAATTCTCAGGAAGAGGTTGGCAGTAAAATGGCTTATAGTTCACTAATCAGACCTAGTTCCCCTTTTCCCAAACACACAAATTCACAGGACTCTCCTAAGAGGTAGGGGTGCTATAAGTAAAGTGCAATATGCCTTATTGCAGGTGCTTATGAGACATTATGTCACCTCTTCTCTACCTATTTTAGGCTGGGTTCACACTATTGCAATGATAAACATCACATGTGATTTGCACCACATTGCTGTGCAGATTCCATCTTTGTGATGCAAATTCAGCAATACAGCTCGTATGGCTGAATTTGCATCACATTTGGACCAAAATGATGCAGGACCCTTTTTTTTTGGTCCGCACTGGAATAGGATGGCATAGGTGTTCACACTGACACCCGCAGCAGTTCGCAGTGTAAACTGCTGGCAATTTAGGTGCAATGCAGGAACCTGCAAAGGAATCGCTGGGTTTCCCATATCACACCAGTGAGACCCCAGACTGAACCTCTAAAAGTCTTCACCACTGTGCTATAAGTACACAAATTGCACATGGTTTTTGGATGGCAGATTAGGTCATATTCTGCAGGTAGTACTGCCCACCAAACACTTCAGGGAACTATTTTTTGCCATACTATGATACAAAGCATCACAGCCTGGCATGTGTATACCTCCATATACAAAACAATTTATCAAGATTTTCCCCAATATTTACTATAATCTGTACCCAGGACTATCTACACGTTATAATGTATATCAGGTCTGACATGCGTACTACTACACTCTAATGCCGCGTACACACGGTCGTTTTATGTGATGAAAAAAAATGACGTTTTTAAAAACGTCACTTTAATTGACTGTGTGTGGGGGAAAACGTTGTTTTATGTCTTCTAAAAAACGACCAAAAAAAATTGAAGCATGCTTCAATGTTATGTGTCGTTTTTCAAAACGTCAACTTTTACTTCACAGAAATTGACCGTGTGTAGCAAAAACGTCATTTAAAACGACGTTTTTTCATCCGCGCATGCCCAGAAGCTACTTATGAAGCGAGCTTCAATGGAAAAACGTGGTGGAACGTAACCTCGCTTTGCTAGAACATTGTGAGAAAAACGATGGTGTGTAGGCAACTTCGTCTTTGAACATTGAAGTTTCAAAAACGTCGTTTTTTACTTAACAGAAAATGTCATTTTATTTCATCACATAAAGTGATGGTGTGTATGCGGCATAAGAATAATGATATGTGTATACTCTGATAAATGAAGACATGCATAAGAGGAAATATGTCAGACCTAATATGTATTAGAATGGAGATCTCCATATAGCTGTTTTTGCAATTAGGGGGTCATTGGAAAATTTGGTAAGTTGTAATCATTGCAGCAGCCTGCTGTAACCAGTACATACATTTCAGTGCTGCATATACTTCTCTAACCCCTCTCAACTCATTCGCAGGGGGGGGGGGGGCGCAGTTTTTCGTTTTCGCCCTGGGCACTAGTTGAACTTGTCCCACCACTGCTCTCCAGTCTGCATACTTCCTTACTCCAAAGATAGTTGAGGATTTACTAGGAGGGAGGCTTTCAAGTGTCAAAAATGTCCTGACATTTGTCATTCTGTGTAGGATAAGTGAGACCCCAGAATGCCAATATAAAACAATCTTAAAGCTGAACTCCAGGCTAAAAAGTGTTGTCTAAACATAAGAGACATTTGTACTTTTACTTGAATCCTAGTGTCCTTGCTGTAATTCTTCCAATTATGTGCAGTAACCCAGTATGAAACAACACCTGCACTTTGCCTATGTGTACAAGTTTCCTTAAAAAAAAGACTGGTCACTGCTGCACCCTCTCCTTGTGCAGAGTGACCAGTCTTGTACCTGCCCTCTGTCGTTTTTTGAAGGCAGCTTGTAGTAGGTGGAGCTTCTAGGTTCATACAACACAATGAGAGCCACAAAAGCTATTTTTGCAAATGAAAAGGCATTATGGCATTATGGACACAATATGGAGTTATATCCAATTTATTTGTGTCTGGAATTCAAAGTGGAATCCAAGCCTAGCACTAAAATATTCTTTAAAATGTTCCCTCTCCCCTCCTCCTATTTATCCTGTGTACCCTGTGTAAAAGAAGATCTGTATACTTACCTTTTTTAGCCAACTCCAATCTCATTACATGATCGTGCAGCTTTGGCACCCATGTGTCAGTGATGGACAGCTGCAGGGGAGAGAAGACAATACCAACAATGACTGGGCCATGTGAGTCTATAAATGCCCAGGAATGCCCAGCTATTGTAGAATGCTCAATGACACAGGGGAGCTGGAACTGCAGGATCACATGATCAGACCAGAGTGGACTTAAAAAAGGTAAGTATACAGATCACTTTTACACAGGGTATGCAGGATAGGTATGAGGAGGGAGAAAACATTTTTAATAATAGTGTTAAGCCCTGTACACACGGCCCAGAATCTTGTCAGGAAAAAAAACGTTGTTTTTCCTGACGAGATTCTTGACAATAATCTCTTGCCGGCCGAGTGTACAGACACTCCATTCAGACATCACCACGTTGAATGGAACGAACGTGGTGATGTCATCGACTACGACAAGCATGCGCTCATCACATTCGATGCCATCGCCGCCATCTTGCTACACCCTACCTATGCCTAGGAAGCTACCACGCGTGCGTCAAAGTCATTTCGAGCATGCGCGGATTTCCAGGGCGACAGGTAAATATGCACACTCTCGGGTTTCTCAGCAGAAAAACACTGCTGAGAATCAAGACGAGAAAATAGAGAGCAGGTTCTCTATTTTTCTCGTTGAGATTTTGGGCAGTTTTTTTGACGAGAAACCTGAAAGCCTTGTACACACGCACGGTATACTCAGCAAGAAAGCTCTGCAAGCAGTTTTCTTGCTGGTTCTTGCCTAGAAAACCGTGCGTGTGTACGAGGCTTAAGGCTTGAATTCCTATCTAACTTCTAATGAAATTATCTCTCTCTCTCTCTCTCTATATATATATATATATATATATATATACACACACACAATATCGTTCTAAATATTTTAATATATCTTTAATATATCTTTTCATGTGACAACACTGAAGAAAGGACACTGTGCTCCAATGTAAAGTAGTGTGTGTACAGCTTGTATAACAGTGTACATTTTCTGTCCCCCTCAAAATAACTCACAGCCATTAATGTCTAAACCACAAAAAAAGTGAGTACACCCCCTAGTGAAAATGTTCAAATTGAGCCCAATTAGCCAGTTTCCCTCCTGGTCTCATGTGACTCATAAGGCCTTGTACACACGGTTGTTCCAAACCGATGAGAATGGTCTGACGGACCGTTTTCATCGGTTCACCGCTGAAGTGGCCTGATGGTCTGATGTGCGTACACACCATCAGTTCAAAAACCGATCGGGTCAGAACGTGGTGACGTCAAACACACGACGTGCTGAATAAAACAAAGTTCAATGCTTCCAAGCATGTTTTCGACTTGATTCTGAGCATGCGCGGGGTTTGGAACCGATGCTTTTCTGTACTAACCATCGGTTTGGTCCGATGGGGCAGCGGTCCATCGGTTCGGTTTTGAAGCATGTTTTAAAATTTTGGACCGAAGGAAAACAGACCGATGGGCTATACACACGGTCGGTTTGGACCGATGAAACTGAACCTCGGTCCATTCTCATCGGTTTTGTCCGACCGTGTGTACGGGGCCTAAGTGTTACAAGGTCTCAGGTGTAAATGGGGAGAAGGTGTGTTAAATTTAGTGTTATTGCTCTCACTCTCTCATACTGGTCACTGGAAGTTCGTCATGGCACCTCAAGAACTCTCTGAGGATCTGAAAAAAAAATGAATTGTTGCTCTACATAAAGATGGCCTAAGCTATAAGAAGATTGCCAAGACCCTGAAACTGAGCTGTCATGACCTACGGTCTATAAGATAATAAGACAGAAGCAATAGATACTGTCCTCCATCCATGATTCAAAACCATCACCAGCAGCGCAGGGGGAACGAGATATCGCCAGAGTGCAACACAGTGGCATACACTGTGAACACTTCATACCCCAAGAGGGGGTGGAATATTCGGTCAGTGCGGATTTTATAAGAGCACGGATTGCTGTGATCACTTTTGGCATATAGCAACGGTTTTTCACCTGTCACCAAGCACGATTCTGATTATTCAGCACTTGAGGAATCAAAGACTTGATTAATTTATATTTTTATTACTGCACAAATTGATTTGCACGTTTGCTAGTTTGCACGTCTCATATTCATATATATATATATATATATATATATATATATATATATATATATATATATATATATATATATATATATATACAATATATATATATATATATATTGTATATATATATATATATATATATATATATATATATATATATATATATATATATATATATAAAACATACAGTTGCTAAGTGAGAGTAATACAATGCTTGCTGATTTAAAGTCAATGCTGAAATGAAAGCATTACGTCCCCTATTTGCATCACTGGCTAGCTTCTATTCAACCTTCATCAAGCAGAGGGTAATACATTTAATAGCTAACTGCAGTGAAAATCATAGAAAGATTTCAAAGACACAAAGCACCTTCATCTGACTAATAACTGACTAATGAGGGGACCTTATGCCTTGCAAGCCTAGTATCATTTCCACTGACTTTCTGACTAAAGGTATTACCCTAGGTTACTTCAGTTATTTTGACACCACTCTTATTTCCAGATTTATTTCATAGCTAAGATAGAACTTCACTTGTTCTATTGTGTTCTCTTTTAAACAAATGTTCTTGTGTAAGAAAATTTGATTAAAAGAGAGCACTTATATCAGAAAGCATCATCATCATAGTTATTCATGTACCCATAGTAATGTTACTTATATTGTATATTAATGTTCATTAATAGTAACCTTTTGTAAACAATTTTGACAGGTATGTCCATTCAGAAGTGATATTTACATTTTATTTGTAAGATGCTAAAAAAGATAATTTCTGTATTCAGAAAACAAGATACGCCGGAATTTTGCTCAGATCCGACTGGCGTAAGCCGTTCGAAAACAGCGTCAATTACGTGGGGTCATGATAGTTTAACATAAAACACGCCCACTACCAGCCAAATTTGAATTAGGCGGGCTTACGCCGACACATTTACACTACGCCGCCGTAACTTAGGGCGCAAGTTCTTTCTGAATACGGAACTTGCGCCCTAAGTTACGGCGGCGTAATGTATCTGAGATACGCTACGCCCGCCGATAGATACGATAATGTATCTAAATCTGGCCCATTGTTTTTCTGTAGTGGCAGAGATGACATTGGGTTCATTCCCATGTTCGAAAAAACCCAGAGGGAAGCTGTCATTGCCAACTCAATCAGCTGTGGTCTGGTCATTCCCTGCTATGCAGCTGCACATACACTAAGGAGCAGGGCTGCTCATGACATCATTGACCTAATATGGTCACATGGCCATATTAGTCAAAAGTCTGGTGTTTAAGTGCCAGAAGTATATTGAAAGCTATACTACTGGCACCCAATGAAATTGTGAATTGTAAATAACAGGCAACAATCCAGGAGGCATACACCTCTTGACACCAATCTTTGCTCTACTTACACCGTCCACTGCTCTGCTGATATACACGCAATATCACCCCCTGAAATCCTCATAACTGGAGGGGGGAGAAAGGGGGATTCCTGTATTGGGGTCCCTACTTATCTACTTAGTGTGTACATAAGGCCGCCCCCTCTATCATACAGTGGGCGGGGGCACAGTGGGAGCATTTGATGGAACAGTGGCAACGTTTGATGGGCACAGTGAGGCTGCATTTGGTGATCAGGTAGGACAGTATAATGGTCAGTGTAGGGATCAGGTGGTTCAAGTGTAGGGATCAGGTAGGTTAGTGTAATGGTCAGTGTAGTGATCAGGTAGGTCAGTGTAGGGATCAGGTAGGTCAGTGTAGGGATCAGGTAGGTTAGTGTAATGGTCAGTGTAGGGATCAGGTAGGTTAGTATAGTGGTCAGTGTAGGGATCAGGTAGGTCAGTGTAATGGTCAGTGTAGTGATCAGGTAGGTTAGTATAGTGGTCAGTGTAGGGATCAGGTAGGTTAGTATAGTGGTCAGTATAGGGATCGGGTAGGTTAGTATAGTGGTCAGTGTAGGGATCAGGTGGGTCAGTGTAATGGTCAGTGTAGGGATCAGGCAGGTTAGTATAGTGGTCAGTGTAGGGATCAGGTAGGTTAGTGTAATGGTCAGTGTAGTGATCAGGTAGGTTAGTATAGTGGTCAGTGTAGGGATCAGGTAGGTCAGTGTAATGGTCAGTGTATGGAACAGGTAGGTCAGTGTAATGGTCAGTGTAGGGATCAGGTAGGTTAGTATAGTGGTCAGTGTAATTATCAGGGTAGGTCAGTGTAGAGATCAGGTAGGTTAGTATAGTGGTCAGTGTAGTGATCAGGCAGGTCATTGTAATGGTCAGTGTAGGGATCAGCTAGGTCAGTGTATGTCCAGTTTTTACTCCAGATCCCTCAGGTTATTTGTATACCCTATCTAAGTATGTTTTCTTTTGTCAAAAATATTTTTTTGAGTATTGAGTATTCCCTGTAATACACATTACAGGGGATACATTAAATACATTGAAAATAGAGAAGCTCAAATATTCTTATTCCAATATGTAAATATACAAAGTAAATATTTGTGGACAAAGTATGGTATACTATTTAGTCACTAATGACATTAAGATTATTAAGTTTAGAGGTTTTATGTAATTATTAGTAACTACTGACATATATACTGTCCTCTGTGAAGCAAAGAGTTATTAACAATACAAAGAGAGCTTCAAAATCATAATAGTAAAATAGCAAATAACAGAGAAAAACGAAAAAAGAAATTTATAACGATAACTATAAGAACATAACATGGAGAAAAAAAGAGAGTACTGGAACCATAAGGGGGGTCCGGGTGGTCGAGCCAAGAGCCACCGCTCCAATCCAAGAGATGTTGAACAATGGCATTTATAACACACTGATTCAACTACCATGGCAGTAGTACTCTATTGTCCAAGGTTGGCATAATATATGAAATCCAGGGCTAACACATTATCTCGAACTTGGGGATCATGTCCAATTCAATAGCAGCCATCTTGGCTTGGGTCATGGTATTAAAGTACGGGTTTTATATACAACTTTAGTGCCTTGGATATAAAAAGCATTTGATTCATGTATGTTAGCCCAACATTGTAAGAACAATTACACTCTGTGACTCTAAGTGGCCGCCTGCAATGTTGGGCTAACATACATGAAACATGCTTAAATAGGTATGGGGTGGGCCACCCAGCGATGTGACATGGTGGCACCGCCCCTTGTGATGTCACCGACCGATGCATGCTGAGGTGTGTCCCTGAATGGCAGTTTGGAAATGTGGTCACCCTAGTTCATATTAGACCCAGGCATAGAGCTCAGGGCTCCACCCAACAGCCATGGGGTCTGTGCATGGGAGTCAGGAGGACTCCTATCCTCATTAGGAGTAACAGAGACTGCATGGGAAAGCCAGGGCATGCAGGTTTGCAGGAGGCAGATGTAGTCCGCGACAGAGCAGCACCGAGCTGATCGTAAGTAAGCTATGTGAGAGCTTGACTGAAGTAAACCTTTGTGTTGGTCTGAGGAGAAGACCTAAGGCCTAGGCTTGAGGCTTGAAGTAGCTGTGTGGCAAGTGAGTAAGCCAGGAGGCTGAAGTATTGTACAAGTTACATTAATAGTGGAACCCCTGCATGGGGAATTGCTATCTTTTGTGAAGTTTTTCTGTTCCTTTAAATAAAAGTGGGTTGCCATGCCCTTAAAAATGCAGTTCTGGCCTGACATAACTTCTTAAAAATGCATGCACCACTTGAGTTTAATCACCCCGATCTTTACAATGTGTATTATTATTATTATTATTATTATTATTATTATTATACATGATTTATATAGCACCAACCGTTTACGCAGCGCTTTACAATGCAGAGGAGGGACAGCAAAATTACTGTACAATACAGAAGGTACAGGAGGGCCCTAGTCATAGAGCTTACATTCTAAAGGGAGGGGGGTGGTCCAAAAGGTAATAGCTGCAGAGAATGATTTGATGGGGGTGGATTTGATGTTTATAGATGTATTTGTGCATTTCCAATTAGTACTGTCCAAGCAAGAAAAAGGAACATCAGTTTATTGCATTATAAACTTGACTGAAAGTGGAATGCCCCTGTAATGCCCCTGTAAATGTATCCCAGAGTGATAAACACAATACAAAAGAGAATTTAAAGGACACTGGGAGTCATTAAATAAAATTACTCTGTCGGCATAGGGAACTAAACCCAATTACTAGCATCTTGCTATCTACATGCAATGCTGGGAATTGCTAATTAATGAATTCCAGTTTGTAGAGAGAGAGAGTAGGCGAGTTGTCCATAATGTATATTTTTCTTACTTATGGCACCTGTTGCCTTGCTCTAAGCTTCTTAGGAAAACAGGTTTGACCCAGGAGAAACTTAGATATATGCGCATGCCATGCCAGTGCAGAGTTTATACTAAGAACAAAGATCTTTTAACAGAATATTATTAAATAAATAGAGCAGCAGCAGAAAAATAAATCTGCTTTACAGAGCTGAACTTCTAGTGTTGCAGAGGCTTTGGGTCTAACATTGCAGTACATTTAGAAAGGTCCCAAACTATGCCCTCCTCTTTTTATTTTTTACTCCATTGACAGAAGTCCTTGCATTATTTTTACAGAATGCAACACATTTTATGAATGGAGGGAGGGTTCTGTCATTCATCCATCTCTCCCCCTTTCACAGAATGTGTTAAATTCTGTGTACACTATACAAAGAATTTTGTCAATAATGGATAGGTCAGAAAGGGGCATCCAGCCATTGGGACCTTCTTTAATGTGCTACAATCTTAGACCCAAAGCTAATAACCCCCACAGCGCCTGAAGTTCAGAACTTTGAAGAGGACTGGGCATCACTAAAGAAAATGTTTCTACAGGAACAATAATGCCGCGTACACATGCTCGGAATTTCCAACAACAAATGTTCAATGGGAGCTTTGGGTCAGACATTC
This sequence comes from Rana temporaria, assembly GCF_905171775.1. Lineage (NCBI taxonomy): Eukaryota > Metazoa > Chordata > Amphibia > Anura > Ranidae > Rana > Rana temporaria. Next base: position 196,031,537 of record NC_053490.1, read on the forward strand.
CGACCGTGTGTAGGCCCCATCTGACATTTTCTGTCGGAATTTGAGAGCTGGTTCTCAAATTTTCCGACAACAAAATCCATTCTCATAAATTCTGAGCATGTATAGACAATTCCAACGCACACAATTCCAAGCATTATCTGAATCAAGTACAAGACGGAAGCGCTCGGTCTGGTAAAACTAGCGTTCGTAATGGAGATAGCACATTCGTCAAGTTGTAATGGACTGAAAAGCACAAATCTGAAAAACGCGAATTGTCTCTCACCAAATTTCTACTAACACAAGATTAGCAGAAGGAGCCCAAAGGGTGACACACTTGCTATGGAACTTCCATTTTATTGTGCCATCGTACGTGCTGTACGTGACCGCGTTCTTGACGTTCGTGTGACCGTGTGTATGCAAGACAAGTTTGAGCCAACATCCGTCGGAAATGTATCCACGGTTTTGTTGTCGGAATGTCCAATTGTGTGTACGCGGCATAAACCTGCAGAGCATGAGACATACTTCATTACAGGTATGTTATGCGACTGCAGCTGTAGCAATTTTGTATTTGTAACTAAACTCAAGCTTTACATTTTCTGTTATGTATGCTATAGATACTGTGCCAGGACAGAATATGATACGCTTGATATACATTGAACTTTGCTTTGCATTCTATTGCTCTACATTGACAACTATGTTTTTCAAGTGTTGACCAAAATATTGAAAATAATGGTGTGGTGAAAGGGTCTTTTTAAGAATTAAAACCTGTTTTGTTTAACAGATGCTTGCTAATTAATGACCTCTATTCTTTACCTTCACAACCTTATTTTTAAGTTGCTTGTCAATCTTATGTATTTCTATTACACATTCAAATAATCCTTTATAAATTATGCACACCACTGACAGGCACAGCCAGATTAGATCATGTAGCAGGAACTGCAGATGATTAATATGCCCACATCTGTTACAAATAGTTCAACTTTGTGTCACACTGACAAGGCTTTCACATATATTTTAAGTATGCTTTGGATTTGTCCACAATATCTAATAAAAAAATTATCAACAAGAATCTTACATCAGTTTCCCTCAATACAATAGAAAGAAAAAGTGTATGTAATATATGTAGACTCTATTGTCCTAATGCAACATATCCATTATACATGATTTATACGGCGTTAACCATTTGCAAGACAAGGGGGTTAGGAGTGCCTTGCTTGGGAGAATTTACAATCTAAAAGGAAGAGGCAAGTGATACACAAAGTAATACTTGGGGATGAGTTAAGCTAAAGAGTAATAGCTGAATTCACGTAGGGCGGCGTATGTTTCAGCCGGCGTAGCGTATCGTATTTACGCTACGCCGCCGTAAGTTAGAGAGTCAAGTGCTGTATTCACAAAGCACTTGCGTCCTAAGTTACGGTGGTGTAGTGTAAATGTGCCGGCCTAAGTGCGCCTAATTCAAATGAGGAACAGTTTTATGTTAATGAATCGTGACCCGACGTGATTGACGTTTTTAACGAACGGCGCATGCGCCGTCCGTGGACATATCCCAGTGTGCATTACTCCAAAGTACGCCGCAAGGACTTATTGGTGGTTTTGACGTGAAATTACATCCTGCCCCATTCACGGACGGTTTACGCAAACAACGTAAAATTTTCTAAATTTGACGCGGGAACGACGTCCATACTTAACATTGGCTAGGCCAGCTTTTTGGTGGAATAACTTTACGCCTGAAAACGCCTTACGTAAATGGCGTATCTTTCCTGCGACGGGCAAGCGTACATTCGTGAATAGGCGTATCTCGCTGATTTACGCATTCTAGGCGTAAATCAGCGTTCACGCCCCTAGCGGCCGGCGGAACTAGACAGCTAAGATACGACGGCGCAGGCAGTTGTATCTTAGCTACATTTAAGTGAATCTCAATTTGAGAATACACTTAAATGTACGACGGCGCAGATTCAGAGTTACGACGGCGTATCTACTGATACGCCGTCGTAAACCTCTCTGAATCTGGCTATAAAAGTTCAGTTGTTAGGAAAGGGAGAGATAAGCTTTCCTAAAGAAATTAGTTTTTGGAGATTGTCTAACAGTGGAGTAGGAGATAGCCAGTCATATTACACCAAAAGTTTTGCTCTTTTAGGCCCCTTTCACACTGGGGCGTTTTTCAGGCATTATTCAAGTGTTTTTAATGCGCTTTGGCATTAAAAAAAAGTCTGTAAAGCGCCTGAAAGAAGCCTCATCTACAATCCCAATGTGAAAGCCCCGAGTGCTTTCAGAGCCCTTTCACACTGCCAGCGCCCGAAAAACGCTGATAAAGCACTTCTAAGATCCTAACATTTTAGGGCGTTTTTGCAGTGCCTCAGTGTGAAAGGGCAAGGCGTTTTTACAGCGCTTTCAATCTATTTCAATGGAGAGGTACTCTTGGACTCACTGTCATTATAAGGCAAATGTGTTTGTTGTGAGATTCCATGTAGCTATATATAAGTCGGTTATATTTAGCTATATATTTACTTCATTGGTTCATTTTATCAGTGTGGTTTTATATATGTTTTTTTTCTAAATACATTTTTATTTTTGTAACTTTTGTGTTGTGCCTAAAAAAAAGCTCTCTTTATCCAATTGTGTCCAGCTTTACCAAAAAGCATGCTATGCTGTACCATATGAGTATAGCAGCATAGTGTGCCAAACCTACCTATCAGCAAGGTCTCTATTTCTATTTATAGAATTTTGTCCAAAACTGAATATAAAGAAGCATCTTAAAATCCTTTGCAGTCTGCAATGGCTCCATTTATAGTTAGAGCAGGGACAGTGTGGCTGTTGGGACAAGCTCCCCTAGTGCCATGGAAGGAGCTCCATCCTGTTCTTTTGGGAACATGCACAGTGTTGCAACTGATAAGCTCATGAAGAGAGAGTGCACAATGAGATGATCATCAGAGAGTACACAATGCACATAAATTCAGTAAGGAAAAAAAACTCAATTCATGTCCACACTTATACACACATATTTATAGATAGTTCCAGGTTTAAAGTTAAACTCTGGTTAAAATCAAAAGTTAAACAAAAAAAAGGTAATGCCCACCCAAATCAAAATAACAGTACATAAAGAGTTAAGTGCACAAGTGTGGGTGATAGAACTATAAATATGGCTTCCTCAAGAAAAATCCAGGTAGTAATACGAATAATGGGCATCACTCCTATAGGTAGTTTGGAGAGACTTTGACAGGCTGGTGGTGCAGTTCAGCTGAAAGGAAGCCTGTGGGAGCAAAGAATAAGATAAATAAAACTAATTTTAATGTTATCCCTAAAGAAAAAAAAAATCAGCATTTAACCCTTGCAGTGTGGGGGGGGAACCCTACTGCAAAGGTAGCGTTTGATTTTATTCACCCATTGTATGCCTATATTTCAATATGAAATGTGATTGATATAAAAGCTATTCAAAACAAAATTATTTTTCAGGAGCAGAATAACAGTTCATGATATATTGCGAGTAGGCCTCTATTATTTTCCCTCCTAATTCCAATATATACGGTATGTACAAGTATAAAGGGTCACAGGGAACTCCTCTGAGGATAAGGAAATGCTGAAATGACCTCTAAAATGCCCTTTATTTTATAATGTCAGAGACCAAATTTGCTTCCTTGTGTCATTTCATAATGGCAATTACACATTTTCTGCTACAGAAATTCACATATAAACCCACATATTTTATCTACAGTGATAGGTACATATTCCAATATTAAACACTATTAGAACTGCCTTCACTACACTCCGCATGATGATAAATTGCCTGCCTAAGGATATACATATATTTTACAGTATACTGTAAACATATTATTTTTACGTCTACAATATTCAACTTAATGAGAAAACATTAGATATTGTAGACTCATGTATGCTTTGGAGACATCCAATGTGTATACCTATAATCTTTTATTACAGAGAAAAAGTTTGTTGTTCCTAAGGCTGCATTCACACCTTCGCGTATTTACGCCCGATGCCCGACGCTCGTGCCGCTGGAGGGGTGATTTTACATTCTTGTCTATGGAGATGGTTCACATCTCACGCCGAACGCCGAAACGCTCTACGCCTGCCGCCTGAAAACAAGTCACGAACCCTTTTTTCCAGGCGGCTTTCGGCGTTCGGCATAGACAACAATGTGTTGTTACAAAAAAAAAAGACCAGTTTTGTCGCGGCAAATCGTGGTACAATACGCCGCAATTTGTCGCGGCAAAATACGCCGCGTTATAGTGTGAATGCAGCCTTAGTGTAAGGCCTCATGCACATGGACAGTTTAAGGGCCTAAAATCTGCATAGCCTAAAATCCTGGTGTTCTTCCCTACTCGGGGAGTCGCAGGTGGTGCATACAGCTGCCCATAGAAATTAATTGCTGTATGCAAACACTGATGTTTTTGTGCATTGGTGTCAACACACATAATTCATGTATTACATATTCTCTAAATTCAGAAACCTGATGCACATAAACAGTTAAAATCTGCGTTTAGATATGCTGCAAATTTTCAAAGTAGCAGTAACAAAATTGTAATGTAGCAATATGCTGTGTTGCCTGACTTTAAATATTTTTTTAGAAAACCTGATAATAAAAGAACATGTATTTAGGAAACTTGTATATCCATGCTGTTTTAAACCTAATGGACATAGAGAGCTTGGGGCTTAAAATCTGCTCTACTGTAAAATGTGGGCATTTTCTCCACCCAGGGAGCTGCAGGTGGCACTTGCACCATCCAGAGATGAGAACTTCTATGGCTGGCTGAACTTGCCACCTCCAGCTCTCTGGGCAGGGAAAAAAATGTTGTGGTTTTATGTTAAAGCTGATTTTATCTATTGAAGTGTCCATGTGCATTAGGCCCAAAACAGCATAAGATATATAATATGTTTCTAAAATACATGCTCTGTTATTATCAGGCTTTCTTAGAAAATATTTAAAAAATCAGGCAACATCCCTGTCAGGTTTGTATTGCTTTCTATGTGCCAATTAGGGAAATTTCCCCCTCACTTCTTGTCCAAGTGACACGAGAGGAAGTAACTGCAATTTGCTCAATGGGAGAAATCAATAAAACCTGACAGATGTTCTAACCCTTCCCAGCAGCATTAAAATGTTTATTTCTGTCTATTTTCCTGAAAGAAAGGAAAGAAATCTCCTTGCTTCCTACATATGACATCCCAGGCCCATTCACACATAACACAACACGGTGGTAATGTCATTCTGTATGGCACCCCAAAGCACTTTTTTTTTTCAGCACAAATTTTTTCAGGTAAGTTATTAGACTCTTTTCCATGGTTCCAAAATAAGGTTTATTTAGAACAGGCAAAGTCTATAACATAACTGTAACTTTAAGTGCGAACTGGTTTTACTGTTGTATTTTTCCTTTGCAGGTACTAATGCAGAAAGTATTTTTCAAAAACTGGAATCTAAAACTTTCCTTTTAACTCAACAGAAAAATGTAAAGAGTAATCAGACAATTACGTTATCTTCTTGTTTCCAGAAAGATTATAAATACTGTAAAGATCTATCAAATGTTCTCTCATTTGAGCCAAGATTTTCACTTCTGGTTGTCCAAAAAATATATCTATCTTGTGCATATGGGGTTGCTTAGTTCAGTGGCAGATGTTTTGCCAGTCTGAACTGTGGTTAGGGGCTTGCCGTCCCACTTTTAATGAACAAAATTAGAGTATTTTCACAAAAATTTCATATTTTCACTATCAAAACAGGTAACCCAAATGCCAAGCCACTTGGCTTTCACTTCAGCCGTTCCTTTGCTCTTGTCAGGATCCTTCAGACCCAGTTCTATCAGCTCTTTTGGCTCTCCTGGCCTACTCAGGCTTTTGTTAAAAAACATCCAGATGCACATGTCTACTCCTTGACCTCTCAATAGGGATATCCTGCCACCCCAGGTTCTCTCACTCCTCCAAGACATACAGGCCCCCCCTTAGTCCCCTAAACTCACCTAGTCACCTCAGCATTCCCAGTCTTCTAGACTTGCTCAGCTGTCCCAGTCCCATCGGTAAGGAATCTCTCCAACATGGAGTACTGTCTCCTGAGTAAAGCATCTGCCCTAATAAGAGTATGTCTGCCTCCTGGATGGAGCAAACAACTGTCTCTTGATGGGAGCCCTGAAGTTTTGGCCAAGCCTTGTTTATAACAATTGAGTATACACCTGCACACTCACACAACCTGCAGGTCTTCAGTAAGACTTGGACACAGGATTGGAGACTTCTTACCAACCAAATCTTCTTGAATTCTCCAAACTACAGACTCAGACCCAGTCTTCCCCAATCAGACAGAATACTCCAGAGTGTCTCAAGATGTAACCTTGAGAATCTTATGTATCTTCTGCCTATACTTGCACAGTGACAGTGCTTAACACTTTCACTTGTGATACTTTTCAGAGGGTGGATAACTTTTCAGATTGTGGCAGAGCAGTGGCTTCTGGGTGTTGCCCTGAATGTGTTTTGTTTTTTTTTGCTTCTATTGGAGGTGGTGTTTTCATATAGACAAATCATGCCACAACCAAGCATTTGGCTCCCATGGCCACATTAATGTCAATAGGAACATTTGAGAGACAGTGCTACCTGGGTTTGACAGTGCCAGTCAAACCCAGCATGCCAAGTTAAACTTGCCACAGCTAAGAAGCAAACATCACAGCTGCAGAATATACAGCCCCTTTGGCTGCCAAGTTATGTTTTAGATGAGCAGTTAGGGGGACAGTAAATTAATGATTTGTATTGCCCCCTTTTGCTGTCTGTGTGAAAGAGGACTAAGGGTCTTTTAATGTCTCCTAGAAATCCTGGATGTAGAAGCACCTTTATCACTGATCTTTTATGCTGACTTTACTTCTAGACTCAGCTGGCAGAAGAATGGTTTCAAAAGGTCTACAGATGTATAGAAGAAATTACCTTTCTTTACATGAGCACTGAGTTATGCCTCAAAAGCACCAAGCATGCTCCCTGGCCACACCATCAAAAAGGCCCCAAATTATCAAACCACAGGTGCCCTAAATAGGGTGTATACCATATTCTAGCAACACTGAACAATGGCACATCCATTGCTATTGCATTTCTTCCAAATCTACAACTATGGTTGAACATAGGATGCATCTATTACATATATATGTTCTGAAATGTCCATTATGAACCTACAACACAGTATTTTCTTTAGCAAACAGGAACGTTTAAATCAACTAAGTCTTGGGGGGAAAAACCCTGCAACACGCTTGCTCTGCTTTAGAGCTGTAGTTCTCATGTCATTCACATTGTGAACCATGAGTAACTTAAAGACATTTGACATAAGAGAAATGTAGGGCCACCATTGCTCACCCTTTTCTAAAAATAATATCAGCCTACTTCTCTGGCTATAACACTTTCTAAGCAATGGATCAAGAACAAGCACACAGCAAGTGATGTCACAAAATAAATATAAAAACAAAAAATAAATAAATATCCAAATACTTGTTCCAGGGTCAGGGATTTTTTTAAGGTCAGTGTCACCCAAAGTAGTAATGTCCCTCTGCCCGCTCCTTGCTATCCCAGATACAGCAACATACAGTCAAAACATGCAACAAAAACTATTCAATGTGATATTTATATGCATATAATAATATTTTGAAGTGTATACAAGGGAAGAAATGCAAAGTAAAAGCCAATAACTCTACTTAATTTCCCTACAAGTGTGTTATCCGATAAATCAGCAAGTGATATAAACCCTTATAATGTGAAAAGCAACTGTTAATACATGTAATATTATATACACATACACAACCAGAACAACATTTTTCTGTGTGGCTGTGTTTCATTCACCTCACAAAGAATGTCCTTGGAAATAAATCTACCACCTTTAAGTGGCTAAAACTATCCACAGCATTGCACGTGTTCTGAACTCCATATAAAATGGGCTCCAACTGTGTTTTCCCCCGCCACTTTCAGAAAGGCTACTTTCCACATGGGGTGGACCTCAAATTATAAAGATTAGATGTGAATTTTCACTGTTGTCTCAAGATCTCTCAGAAAAAAAAAACATTAAGATAGGAATACCCAATTATTTCATAAAGGATATCTTTCTATCATTCCAACTTCATCTCCATATAAGGGGCAGAAAATCCACTTTGCACTACAAGTGCACTTGGAAGTGCAGTTGCTGTAGATCTGAGGGGGGCATGCAAGGAAAATAAAAAACAGCTTGTACATGATTGGATGATAAAATCAGCAGAGCTTCCCCTCATTTAAGATCTTCCCCTCAGATCTACAGCGACTGCACTTCCAAATGCACTTCCAGTGCTCTTTCAAGTGCACTTGCACTGCACTTGTAGTGCAGAGTGGATTTGCCTTTAGTAAATGACCCCCATTGTCTTAACATGGAATAAAATAAACATAGTACAGTCTAATAGTGTAATACTTATAATCTGAGGTCCATCCTATCTGGTGAGAGAGCCTTTTCAAAGGTGGTTTTCAATAACGCAGCTAGAGGACATCTGATGTGGATTTGAGAACTTTTTTGTATGGTGAATGTTACTCAGAGAGATTGTGGACTTTGCTACATTGTGCATTATTTGTAGTGCAAACTTGTGTTTTAGTCTAAATTCAGATCTCTGCAATGCAGGAATGCATGCATTTCCATGTTCATTCCGGCATCATATTGCATGGTACATTGTATTGTGAGCGACAATGCCATTTTTTCTTAATGGCAATTTAAAGCACCTAGCCATAACATGCAGTCTGGATATACTTATAAGCAGCCTACTTGTTCTCATACACCATTGTTTTTTTTATCAGAGTTGCTGCTAGTCTCTAGTCTCACTTAGCTTGAAGGCCTCATTTACAGGGCCACATTGTCTGTTGAGCCGCAAGTATGTTGTGAAAAAATGCACCTGGGAGCCCAGGTTTGGCTGGACAGCCACAGCCGAGAAGCCTGTACAAACCAATCACACTACAGCTGATTTTGCCATGCGACTGAGGCTTAAAGTGTAACTATGGACATTTTTCTGCAGTCTGTCACTAGCACTAATATAGCACCCATCCTCTGTTTATGGCTGGGAGCTGATGGAACAGGTTCCTGATCATATGACCACTGTGACAGGCAATTACATGTCTGTCCTGCCTTCCATGATTAAGACCCACTTAAAGGGCCACCAGAAGGGGATGGGAAGGGGTTGAACCTATTTTCCCCAAAACAAAACAACACAAAACAGTTGCTGTAACTGCCTAAAAATGTAAGATAGGATTGAACTGAAATGTATTTATCACTTACTTATAGGTAAATTTAACTATGCCTATACTCACCTCTGCTCCAGTGATGCAAAATCCACAAGCTCCCTCGCCAGTGCTGACATTGCAGTCTTCACTCATCTTGATTGGCCACAGGAGTTAATTATCCTTACACTAGGAATGTACAATGAGTTGCACAATGTACAATGAGTTGCACAACTTTTGTTTACGTTCCCATCTAAGACTACCCTGTCCATAAAGTGGCAATACGCTTGGTGATTTCATTACAGAACAAACAATGGTGTCAACCTTTAAAGGAAATGTCTAAATTATGGTTCTACTGACAGGATCAACAAGTACAGTAATTAAATGATGTTATGGTGGGGACTTAGAAAAACAAAAACTGCTGCATTAATACTAGTGCCAGAATGTACCATACATGTAAATGTGTCCATAGTTGATGTTAAGGTTATAATTTGCTGGTTTAACATCACATTAAAAAAAATGTCCGATCAAATTCTCATCGGAATTCCATCGGAGAAAAATAGAACATGTTCTCTATGTAAACTCCGATGAAATTCATCGGAATTTCCAATGGTCGGAATGGACTTGGAAATTCCAATCGTGTGTACGGGGCTTAACATTATATATGTTATACAGATAACATAAAAGTCAAAATCATTTACATGATTCACATAACACAACAAAGGCAAATTACTTCTTCACATAAGATGCACCCAGTTTATGACTAATTGGCTGCTAAGAGGAATAGATGACCAAATCCCATGACAGTTCTGACCTAATAAAGATAATTTGTAATAAAACACTAAATATTGCTGCTTATGATTTCATTTTTAAAACTCGTTTACTATAGAATGTTATCCTAATATAACGTAATTAACTATTATAATTTGTTTACAGGGATACATTACATTAGTGTCAGCTACTTAATACAAAGCTTTTACAAAGTATTTTTTACAGGGATATTAAACAAAGCTACATTTTATATTAACAAGAAGTAAACTGGATCAGTCATTGTGAATCAATCTAATTACACAAATTTGAGTTGAACTAAAGAGACACCATATTATTTAATTACTTAGCATATAAAAATATCAACACTGTAATTTTTATATCAGCTTCCAATTTATTATAATGGAAGTGCCCATTATACAATTTACTAATTATATATTTCCCCAGATGAAATTCATAAAGGCTGCACATCTAGTCCTCACTAATCCCTGAGTAATACCTATGCCTACAATACAGATACATGTTTTCACATATCTATAGCTATATCTATATAAAGAAAAGCAGACTAAGTTACATATTAAGCTTAATTTATAAAGCATGGAGCAAATGAAGACTGTTAATTTCTGCTGTTCTGGACTTTGAGCTGATTCTTTCCATTTACCAGATCAAAGCTGATTGGTTGCCATAGACAACACATCATCTTTACTCTCTTCTAAATTTTATGAATGAGTCTTATGACTTATTATACGCATTTAAAATGTATTGATATTGAAATAATGAAACCAATGATAAACTGTCAGGGCCTAACATCGTGTCATGGTATGTTTGTATGCTAAACTCCATTTTCTATATTTTTTGGTATTGACTGTTTATCAAAAAGTATTTTTTTCCTAGGCAATTATTTTGTAGCATGTCATACTAACAACAATCATATCATTTAATACCTTGCATTTGACTAATATAGAGCATCTCTACCGAAGCTGTAACCACTTATTTTCCTCAGGAGTGTTTCATATTTAAGTTGCTTAGCAATGACTTGTAACCATCCTCAGTAGGTGGTGGGTTATGAAAGGTTGTCCTAATTATGGTAGGTCATGTCCTACTTTCTATTCTCCTTCTGCACTTTTCTAATTACTATGGCAAAGGAGCACACTGTGGTAAGGTTGTGCATTGGTGGAGGACAAAAACTATATTTTGAAGGAGAAAATAAATCTGGTGTATATATTTTTTAACCAGGAATTGGGTATGCTAAGAGATGTGTACAGATTTCACCATACTCAATGGTAGAAGATTTGAAGTACATCAACTGACATATTTAGTTACCATCACCAAAAAAGTAAAAGCAGTGATCTTAAATGATTTCTCTATCCAGTTCTGATAATTGTCCCACCGAGCTGCTTTTCAACATACCTGTCGCTTTTGCTAAAGGCAAATTGCCTGTAAGTAATTGTAATCTGCAGCTGCATAGAACAGCATTTTTTTTCAACTGTTCCTTTGTAAGGTTTAGGCCTGCTTCACACTAGTTCTACTTTTGATGTGACTTGAGTCGCACAGAATCGAATTTTAAAGAAAATCTGTTTTCAATGCGATTTAGAACGTTGTGATTTTGGAAAAGGCTCATGCACTACTTTGGTGCAATTTACAGTGCAACTTGACCCCATAGAATATGCAAGACACGTCAAAGTTGCTCCACATAATCACACTGTAAATTGCAACAAATCGCATTACAGTAGTGTAAATGAGCCTTAAGCTTTCTAAACACATACCTTTAAAGGTTAACTAAACTAGGTATAACTAAAATACATTAAATAATAAAATAATATAAATATATATGGCCATTTACAACAAGCATAATTCACTATTTGTATTATGAGAGTGTGTGTGTGCACGACTATGCAGCAAACTCTTAGATAAACATGTCTTGGTGATATGTAAAGTGGAAGGAGTGCACAGACCTAAAAGACTATGAAGATGGCTTAAAATGAAAATAGATGATTGCATTAGTACTACCACTATGACATTCTAACATGATTACCGCCTGCATATAATATACTGCTTGGCAAAAATATAACTGTAGTTCCAATTAAGGGCTAAGAAATGGAATTATGCCATTATAGTCAAGGACATGTTACAGTAACTCTTTCCTAATGCAGGAAACTTCCTTTTACTGCTCTGTTCTCCAGTACTGCATGAGTTTGATTTAGTAAAGAAGTTCAATGGAGTATTAACACTTGGTAAAATTAGCATGTTCCCTGTCAATCATGTACAAAGGTATAAATTAGTTAGGGAACTCTGCACATTAATTATTGTTTGTAATTTACACAGGTTATCCTTACTGTGAAAATGACTCCCATAGTAAACTGCACCCTACATGACGAGGCCTTACAGCAAACCAAAATTAGTCACCTCCGGCAGCTTCTGCTAAAAATTCAGCATCTGATACTGTATACTGTGTAATGACTTTCATTCAAACATTTACATTGCACTACTTTCTATTTCAACCAAAAAAAAATACCATAACTGCTTTCAACACATCGTCCAAATGCAAAGCACCATACATTCAAAGAAGCACCTGGATACAACAAAAAGTTTGAATTTAATTACATGGAACCAAAGATGAGGGCAAGGACAAACGGGTGGTGTAAGAGTGCCAAAGGAGCATTATGAATGCATCTCAGAAAGATTGCCTTTATGATTTTTTTAATAATGTGTAAAGCTGTACATCATAAACAGAAAATAGTCTTTGCCCAAGGCATGGCTACAGTTCCTATTGCATATTTTGTTACATATTATCTTTCCTTATTTTCATCCCTCACATCATTCTAAAGCTCTTTCTAAAGCAGTGCAAGGAAGAATGATAATATTGGAAGTGTACTAATAAAAAACAACCAATTAAATCGTACTTTTTATCAGTTTAAAACAATTAAATGGTTGAATCGTGGTTGCTAATTTGGCAGTATGGGCTACTGTTCTATGCATGAACAGAGCAGCAGGTTTGTATGTTGCATGTGAGTGCTTTATGTTCATGCATGCATTGTTTATCAGCTCTTTATTGTTTACCAGAGCCAAAATTCAAAGCAAAAGGTGTTTTCCAAAAAGTGAGGCATGTATTATATTTCTTGCTTGTATATATTTTGAAAGAGCATTTCACACTTTAAAAAAGTATTCTGTGGTCTTTAACTTGTGTGAGCCACTCTGATCAGCAAAGGGGTTTAATGGCAAGAGACCTCCAGATGCATTTTACAAGTTGTATTGCTCTGTAGTAAGTAGGCATTTTAGTATATGATCTGATTGTATTATTGAAGTCCCATTTGATAGAGATCCACACATGTCTAAATTACTTTCAGGAACTCATTGCAATGCCAAACAAAAAAACAAAACTGTAATATTGAAGCATTTGTTGCAGTGAAATTTCATCCAGTGCATGAACATTAGGAGACAACAATATTAATCAATCATCATTGGCTAAACCAAAAAGCAGACTAAGCATCACCGTCCGTCATATCAAACAGACCACTGTGCAGCAACAAGAATTTTTAATGTAATAGATCTGCACATAAAAGTGTTAAACACCATTTAAAACTATTTAAAAACGTGTTGATGAAAAAATCCACTTGTTGACTGCCTTACCACATGATCTTAGTACCTTTTGTGTTTTTACTAATGGTGGAAATTAGTATAAAGTCCCTGAAGTGATCCCTCGCTTCCCAGATAAGGGATAGCTTCATTTTTTTGCATAGGCTGAACTTTCAGCACCATGGACAGTGCTCAGCAGCAGCAATACAAGTACTTCGAGTGAACTCTAATCAGCACCTTGGACAGCGCTCAGCAACAGCAATACAAGTACATTGAGTGAACTCTAATCAGCACCTTGGACAGCGCTCAGCAGCAATACAAATACATTGGGGTTTATTTATTAAAGGCAAATCCACTGTGCACTACAAGTGCACTGCAAGTGCACTTGAAAGTGCAGTTGCTGTAGATTTTAGGGGAAGATCTAAAGTGATGCAAAGCTCTGCTGATTTTTATCATCTAATCATGTGCAAGGAAAAATGCTGTTTTTTTTCCTTGTATGTCCCCCTCAGATCTACAGCGACTGCACTTTTCCAAGTGCACATGTAGTGCACAGTGGATTTGCCTTTAGTAAATAAACCCCATTGACTGAACTCCAATCAGCACCATGGACAGCACTCAGCAGAAGCAATACAAATACATTGAGTGAACTAATATCAGCACCATGGACAGCACTCAGCAGCAATACACGTATATTGATTGAACTCCCATCAGCACCATGGACAGCACTCAGTAGCAGCACTACAAATACATTGTGTGAATTACTATCAGTACCATGGACAGCACTCAGCAGAAGCAATACAAATACATTGTGTGAATTACTATCAGTACCATGGACAGCACTCAGTAGAAGCAATACAAATACATTGTGTGAATTACTATCAGTACCATGGACAGCACTCAGCAGAAGCAATACAAATACATTGTGTGAATTACTATCAGTACCATGGACAGAACTCAGCAGAATCAATACAAATACATTGCATGAAAAACTATCAGCACCATGGACAAGTGCTCAACAGCAGAAATACAAGTACATTGAGTGAACTCTAATGAGCACCATGGACATCGCTCGGTAGCAGCAATACAAGTACATTGAGTGAACTCCAATCAGCATCTTGGACAGCACTCAGCAGCAATACAAGCACATTGAGTGAACTCTAATGAGCACCATGGACATCGCTCGGTAGCAGCAATACAAGTACACTGAGTGAACTCCAATCAGTATCTTGGACAGCACTCAGCAGCAATACAAGTACACTGAGTGAACTCCAATCAGCATCTTGGACAGCACTCAGCAGCAATACAAGCACATTGAGTGAACTCCAATCAGCACCATGGACAGTGCTCGGCAGCAGTAATACAAGCACATTGAGTGAACTCCAATCAGCACCATGGACAGCGCTCGGCGGCAGCAATACAAATACACTGAGTGAACTCCAATCAGCACCATGGACAGCGCTCGGCAGCAGCAATACAAGTACACTGAGTGAACTCCAATCAGCACCATGGACAGCGCTCGGCAGCAGCAATACAAGTACACTGAGTGAACTCCAATCAGCACCATGGACAGTGCTCGGCAGCAGCAATACAAGTACACTGAGTGAACTCCAATCAGCACCATGGACAGTGCTCGGCAGCAGTAATACAAGTATATTGACTGAACTCCAATCAGCACCTATGACTTGATGTGTTGATTAGATTGGCAATTACACTAGAAGCCAGTAAATAGCAATAATGCACAGTAAATATTTAATAGGTAAGGCATGACAAGTGCAAATGTGAGAACTGATTTTTTCGCATTGTGAAATATTATAAGAAATACTAATAATACTTAAAAAAAAACAGGATAAAAAAATATCTACAAATACAAAATGTCACTTCTAATTATATAGAAACGGTGTAATAAATCAGCACACACAGTAAGCTACACTCCTCCAGAGACAGGCTTGTCTGATGAAGCACTGATATGTGCCTATAATTACAATGAGGCTTGATAGCACATTCTGGTAAGCAGGCCTTCCGCCTGTGCATTCTAGCTCACCAGTGTGACACAGGAGTGCATGCTTCTGTTTACTCATAGACACACATACGCAGCTGTCACAATCAATACAAGAATGCTGCAAACAATTGAGACTGCTTTTATATCACAAATGCCAACTTATCACATTTGTATCAAAGCACTAACAACCTCAGATATCTTAATAGGTGGTAAGGACATTTCGGATAATCTGCTTATCACCACTGCTACATAGTCATTTATTACAACAGGCAAAGCTTTTAGAAATTCTGCAACAGTCTTTTCCTTGCAGGAGCACTGAACTGTAAATCCCACAGAGCAGCAGATCTATGGAGTTCAAGACCTATTGTGACAGTGTGCGTATTGTAGATTAAGTAGCACTGCAAACCCACCACTCACGGTGTCCCTGTGTTTAATAATCATTATAATACACTCTCTAAAGCCCTTCACACTGGAAATACACAAGGAGAAGACAATCAATGAACGCAGACCGCAGTACAACCAAAGTCATAAACAGCTTAGTGCCTATTTCTTCAGATCACAAGCACTACCACCTGTAAACCGGTGCAGGGGTCTTAAAAATAACCTGCAGTGCAAGACATGCAAACTGCACTTTTCGCTCTAAGTGCACCAATGCATCAGAATCATTGATTGCAAGGAAGATCCAATAAAATAGCACAGAATGGATCTTAAAAGGCAGTGCAGACCGTGACAACAATGCTTGCAAACATCAAGTGTTGAGGCCAAAGTCAAGCCTTGCACATCAGTACATAATGACTCAACTGATAGGTACCGGCTGCCAGCCCCTGGGCATCCTCAACCAGAGCCAACTTTAACATTGGGCCAGCAGCTACATCCCCTACATAGGAAGTAAGTAGGAGAAGCCAGTTGTCCTACCTTGCAGTCTTCAGAGCAGGATTTGACCGAATACTCCTCCGATTGTAAATATTTCTGTAGCAAAATTTCAAATTCTTGGTATTTCTCCTGAGCTTGCTGGTCGTAGCCTTTGTAAGCCTGGACACATTGCCTGCAACCAGCTACATCCCCATTCTCCATCAGGTCCCCACTACAGTTCAACGTGTCCGGATTGGAGAAGCCAGAAAACAAATCCCAAAGTGTATAGGAATTACAAAAGGGTAGGTACAAATGACTCAAGTTGTTGTTGTAGTGAGTGGCTTCATGTTCCTTCCATGGCCCCTCACTCAAGTTCCTACAGACAGATTCAGCATCGTCCACCACCAAACATCGGCCAGAAGGACTATGTGGGGAACAGGCTTGTGGCGGCCACAGAGGTTTGGTAGAATTTCCTAGAAAAATAGCTTTTTTGCCTTGGCTAAGGCTCTCTTGAGATGATTGAATGGTAGGTGAGAGTGAAGGTCCTTCCACTGATGGCAATGGATCAGCCATGCTAGTAGGTGACATTAAGGTGCCCTGCTCTTTGTCTCTGGTCCTTGTCAATTTCGCCTCGGCGCAGAACCACAAATGATCAGAGAGCAGAACTGTGAAAAACAAGAGGGATGCTAAAGACAGTCGCCATTTCTGAGCCCTCTCTGAATCCGTGAAAGGTTTCTCGTTCTCCCGGGGTGCGAACCAGATTTTGGAGCTGTCATCAAACTGCCGACACATCCAAGCACCCCTGGTCATATTTTGGGAAGGCGCTGCCCTGGCCGACTCCACCGTGACGGCTCCTTGGCCAGTGTGACCCCAATATTCATTGACTTGAGGATGGATTGCCTTGTTTTTTCTGCCTTGGACGGCGTTTTTGCCGACGGCACACGATGGGACTTGTTCTTGTTCTTCTCGCAGTGCCGCTGATCAGCTAGATCCATCCAATTAGAGGGAATAGAGAGAGGAAGGCAGGCACGGGCACATCGCGCTTCTTCTCCATAGCGCTCACACATACAATGCTGCTGCTGCTACTTGCCACTGACTGCATGCCTCTTGTCCGTGCCGAGAGCTCCGCTTTTACCGCAGAGCCTTTCCCCCTTTCCTCCTACTGACACAGATTACGGCACGGCACGGCACGGCTCCCTGGGCTGGCTGCTGCTCTGCTCCTTCAGCCGGGCGTCTTCTCCTTGGCGGAATAGCCTGGCTTTTGCCTCCCGATGGTCACAGTCATCTTGGTCCTGTGCTAAGTTGCCGCCATCTTCGTCCTGAAACACTTTTTGGGGGGAGCTCGCTCTTCTGCGTCATCCCCGGCACCGAGATCTCTCTATCCTGGCGCATTGGCAGCGCTGGGCTGGAGGGAGAAGCAAGAGAGAGAGAGAGGGAGAGAGAGAAAGAGAGAGAGAGAGGAGGTGGAGGCAGCAGTAGCAGCAGCAGCACAGAAATCACACAGGCAGCAGCCGCCGCATCTCATCAACTTGCTGCAATCAGACTATTCCACATCGGACACGGGGCAGGCGGATGACCGCCGCTGTCTGCGCACTACAGAAGTTTGCAGGTCCCTCAGGAGCGCTCCTAAACCTTCTCTCTGTGGAGGATGTGCCATAAAACACGCCATATGCAAGGATGATGGATGGAAAGGCAGCTCCACAAATCTACATTATGGAATGGATCAGCTTCACTGGTGACAGGGGCGGTGTAGGGTGTGTGTGTGTTTGTGTGTGTGTGAGGGATTGGACATCAGCTGCTAAGTTTACAAAAAAACAACTAATTAAGGCATTTTTCTTATAGATTTCCCTTCTTTCAAGTTGTCCAGAGACTTCCGCAGCATCTGCTTGCTTGCTGCTGCAGTCCAATTCTCTACTGCCCCATAGTGTTCCATCAACAGGAGAAAAAAGAAACAACAACAACAACAACAAAAAAACAGCTGTACTACTACACACAAGCAGCAGTTCTATCAAAGGCTGTGCTGCAAGATATCCTTATGTCATGCCCGAGATGATCTACTGCTGCTGTGTCCTTGTTGTCATGATGATCTATTATTATGTGTGTTCCTCTTCTTTTTTTTTTTTATTAGCAGGTTTGTTTCTTAAAAGGAGCAGCAGGCGAGCCGATTGACTTTCTTTCCGCTGTGACGCTATTGATGGGAGAGATTAGTGGCTGAGTGACAACGCTCGGGAAATTAGCGGAAAAGCACAAATGATGAGCAGGGGAAAGCCCCTTTCTCAGCTTGTCGCATTCCACTACAGATTGCTCCTCTGCTGCTGCTGCTGTTCATGCACATTCTTCTCCCAAAGTGCTAAGCTGGAGCTGTGATTAGGCTCTGATCTCTATGCTTTTACATGAATGGAGGATTTCTAAATCAGCACTGACATGCATGCCAATGACTCCTGACTTTACACCTTCATTACATACATTACCCAGGCTTCATGGTTTACTCCTCTGCACTGCAGGCACACCAATACAGCATTACAACATCCTCCTCATGTTAGTCAACGTCTTAGAATCCCCTGAAGTGACCTTATACAACTCTCTGATGTTATAAGAGGTAAGCTGTATATATATATATATATATAATCAGTGTGTGAAGTGAAACTTACTGGCAGAACGACAACATTTATTAACGGCACCAATTTTTTACTGGCAAAAAAATCATGAAATTTACTGGCAAATCCACATTTTTTACTGGCACTGCAAAAAAGTACCTAACATTACTGTTTTTAGTGCTAAACATTGCAAATATCAATATTTGAACTATAAACACATATCTAATGCTATTATCAATGTGTTTAAAGCAACCTAAATTACAAGTTTGGCTGTCTAAAACCAGCACCCACTGTTCGCTATGTATCCATTTTTTTTTTTTTTTAATCAGCCTCCTTACCTTAGTACTAGTGCCTTTTGTGAGCTGTCACTCACTATTCCCTGTGGGAGTGGGCGTGGTTTCCAAAATTCCCCGATCAGCGCTATGTCTCCTGGGAGTGAGTCTTGAGAATCCCAGGAGACACACTGTGTTGAAATCCTGCGATATCTCGCAGGTCACGTGACTAACCTTCCTATCAGCTGCTCATTTCACGTTCTGAGCGAGAGCTGATAGATAAGGCCTATGTGTTCACAACGGGGGGCGTGACCTAGGCCGGCCGTTGTGATGGCAACAGTGCAGTGTTGACGGCGACGCTCGCCGTCAACACTGCACATGCGCGGGATAGAGCGGTGAATGCTGGGACTTCAGCATTCGCCGCATCCCGGAAGGAAAAGGAGCTGGGCTTCAAAGTGCCCACAGTAAAGATGGAAACGTCCATCTTGGAATTTTAAAACATATTCTTTTATCGCGATTTAGAATGCAGCGGGCTAAGAGACTGGGACACATGAGCGATTACCTTCACAAGGTAAGAACGGCAGAAGCCTTTAAAAAAAAAAAAAAATGAAAACCCGCGGAACCCCCACTTTAAGTTAAACAAAAGTAAAAAAAAACATATTTCTCAATTTACATGAAGGTTGGGTTACTTAACCCAGCCAGCACAGAGTTCCCTCTTACATCAGAGTCTGCAGGATGCCCCGTTACAGTGCAAGGGAACTCTTATGTAAAGGGGAACGCTGCAGATCATGATGTAAGATGAACTCTGATGTGGGGGGAGGGGCTCTGGTGAATAGAGACCACCTTACGCAGAGTGAATACACTAAGGTAAGGGAGGGTTACTAATATAGGGGGGAACCTTTATATCAGTGCCCCCTTACATTATTGTAATTACTCCCATCCTTAGATCAGTGACCCCCCTCCCCCTCAGACTGGCCTGGCGGCAATGTCACTGACCTCCTCTCAGGTGCACTTTACGGGGCTCAGTCAGACGGCTCTAGCTTGGCGGCTCTGATCTCCTCTCCACAGTCCACACGTCTGATTCTTCCCGTAACCCCCATCCCGGGGGTTCCCCCACTCTTGACTCCTTTCTAGGATCCCCTCAGAGACTGCAGACATGATAAAAGACAAGAAATGGTCAGAGGCTGCGGACATGACACAGGAGGGGGACAGAGACTGCGGACATGACACAGGAAGGGGACAGAGGCTGCGGACATGACACAGGAAGGGGACAGAGGCTGCGGACATGACACAGGAAGGGGACAGAGGCTGCGGACATGACAAAAGAGGGGGACAGAGGCTGCGGACATGACACAGGAGGGGGACAGAGGCTGCAGACATGACACAGGAAGGGGACAGAGGCTGCGGACATGACACAGGAGGGGGACAGAGGCTGCAGACATGACACAGAAGGGGACAGAGGCTGCGGACATGACACAGGAAGGGGACAGAGGCTATCGTTATGCCTTGTATGTATGTGTGTGCGTGTGTTTTATATATGATGATTACCCCAGATTGTTAATAAATATATATTATATATATTATATTTTGACATCTCACTGCTCACCTGTCAGTAGAGAGATTGAACTCTACCTGGTCACAGGGGCTCCTGTCCCATCACACTGTGTGTGTGTGTGTGTGTGTGTGTGTGTGTGTTTGTGTGTGTGTGTGTGTGTGATGATACCTATACAATATAATGTCTGATGAGACTATTTTATATTAAATCATATCTCGTGATGACAGTGTATTACCCCCAAATAAGGCCACATTCACACTTAAGTATTCCAGGGACGCTGGGAGAAACATGGGTTAAAGTTACCAAAGGCTTGTGGTATCATTATTTCTTGATGGTACCCCAAATGCGGGTAGCAGTCCTGCAACAATATGTGGAAAGTAAAACTCGCTTGGCTCAGTGCCTGATGGGTGCACAAGCTACTTTGGCGCACATAGGCAAATGGGCTGTCCTTTGCTGTTGCATGACAAGTGCGCCAAGAAAGACGCTAATAAAAGTGACACATTGCACAGGTGTGAATGGAGCCAAACACTGCGTGCATGATCATTATTTTTTTTTTATATGTTAAAAAGTGATGATAGGGGCCTTATCTCACTGCTTATCTGTCAGTATAGAGATCCTATTCTACCTGGGCCTATTATAGGGGGTCCCTATTCTGTGTGTATGTGTATATATATATATATATATATATATATATATATATATATATACACACACACATAGGATTTCCCTGTCACACTGATGAGACTATAATATATGACACCATATCTGATTTGTACAGGGGATTACCCCATAAGGCCACATTCACGCCTAAGCATTCCAGGAGCGTAGGCAAAAACGTAGGTCAGAAATGTGGCACAACATGCTTGTGGTACCATTTATTTCCTAACCCCAAACGTGGGTAGCAGTTCAGGAACATAACATGGAAAGTAAAATACGCTTGCCTCTATACCAGATTAAAATGTGCATTACCTACTTTGGCACAGGTGGTGAAGCAGGCTGCCCTATGCTGTCGCACAATAAACACTCAGAGAAAGATGCTTAAAACAAAATGACACGTTGTGCAGGTGTGAATGGAGCCTAACATGGAGCCTAGCTGTGTGTATGATCATTGTTTTATTTTTAGGAGCACCTATCCCACCACACTGAGACCAGTTGTACTCTACTCTACTCTCCTCCTCCTCCTCTCCTCCTCCTCCTCACCTCCTCACACATGCCCCCCGAGTCCTCGAGTGCACTGCCACTGACCGCCATAGTGTCCCTGAGTGCCGATCAATCAAAAATGGCGCCGAGTGCCATTACGTTACTGCGCATGCCCCGCCCGGCCAAACTCTTACAAGCTTTCCCGAGGCCGGCGCCGGCTTCGGGAACGGCGCATGCGCAGTAACATGGTCGGCTCGCGGCCATCTTTTTTACGGGCACCCAATGCCCATAACGGACTTTAACAGACAGCCCGAAAAGGGGTTAATATACAGACGGTTGGCAACACTGCTATATATATATATATATAGATATATATATATATATATATATATATATATATATAGATATAGATAGATATATATATATATATATATCTATATATATATATTTATTTATCTATCTATCTATATATCTATCTAGATATAGATATAGATTATATATATATATATATATATATATATATATATATATATATATATATATATATTATTAGTATTTCCAACACCAGTGTAGATTTTGTAAGGTTTCATTCTGAAATGTGTTTTTATGTATTTAGAGGACATTTCTAACAGCATATAAATGCATGCCTTTTCAAAAGCAGGTTCTGGCCATTTCAGTAGATGCTTTACGAAAGGCCTGGATTCTTTCCTAAATGTACTGGATACTTACATTTATAGGCAGCAGCGGCTGGTGGTATCAGGAGGAGAATCAGGAAGACAATAGCGATGAACACAAAAAAACATTGCAATCCATGCGTTTGGCACTCCCTGCATTAAAGCAAGATCTATAAAGACATGGATAACCAAGTTTTGGGTGGAGGAACTTGACTGACCTGCACAGAGTCCTGACCTCAACCTGATTGAACACCATTGGAATTAATTAGAGCGGAGAGTGTGAGCCAGACCTTCTTGTTCACATCAGTGTCTGACCTCGCAAATGCCCTTCTGGAAGAATGGTCAAACGTTCCCATAGATATCACTCCTAAACCTTGTGGACAGCCTTCCCAGAAGAGTTAAGCTGTAAAGGATGGGCCAACTCAATATTGAACCCTACGGACTAAGACTGGGATGCCATAAAAGTTCATGTGCGTGTAAAGGCAGGCATCCCAATACTTATGGTAATATATATACAGTATATATATATATATATATATATATATATATAGATAGATAGATAGATAGATAGATAGATAGATAGATAGATAGATAGATAGATAGATAGATAGATTATAATACCAAAAGTATAAGTTAAATTCTCTTCAGCTGTAATTACCTGAAAAGTCTCTCATTCCCAGCAAGAAGTACTTGATTCTCTTCATTTTGAATTTGTTGTAATAGCTACACATACACACATGATCTGATGGTTTCTTTATTCTACTAATTTAGTAATACCCAGAACCTTTGTATGGCATTGTTGGCATTTTCCTCTTTCAGCCTTGTATACACTACATTACCAAAGGTGTCGGGATGCCTGCCTTTACCACGCACATGAATTTTTATGGCATCCCAGTCTTAGTCCTTAGGGTTCAATACTGAGTTGGCCCACTCTTTGCAGCTATAACAGATTCAACTCTTCTGGGAAGGTTGTCCATAAGGTTCAGGAGTATGTCTATGGGAATGTTTGACCATTCTTCCAGAAGCACATTTGTGATGTTGGACAAGAAGGCCTGACTCACAGACTCCATTCTAATTTATCCTAAATGTATTCTATCGGGTTGAGGTCATGACTCTGTGCAGGCCAGTCAAGTTCCTCCACCCCAAACTTGCTCATCCATATCTTTATGGACCTTGCTTTGTGCAAAACCACCCACAGTTGGGAGAAGAATCAAATAGAAAGAGGGTATTGAACATCTTGTCTCTATCCTGAAGACTTTGAAAAAAGGTAAGTATAATTAAAAGCAAAAAACACAGGGAGGAAAGAGGATCAACGAGGGGTGGGGGTTAAGCCGAGCTTTGTGCTTTAATCACTTCCCGACCCTCTCACGTACATAAACGTCAGCAGGTTGGCAGCCCTGAGCAAAACAATGTACAGGTACGTTGGCTCCTTTAGGAGCCTTGCACAGTGGGGGACACAATGTGCGTGGCAGTGGTCACGAGAACCGACGGTCACCCACGATCGCGGGCACGAAAGACAGAACCAGGATCTGTGTGTGTAAACACACAAATCCCGGTTGTGTCAGGAGAGGAGAGACAGATTGTGTGTTCCTATTAGTTAGGAACAGTGATCGGTCTCTTCCTCTAATCACTCCTATCCCCCCACAGTTAGAACACACAATGAGGTAACACATTTAACTCCTTGATCGCTCCCTACTGTTAACCCCTCACTGCCAGTGACATTTATACAGTATTCAGTGGCTATTTTTAGCTCTGATCGCTGTATAAATGTCAATGGTCCCAAAAAAGTGTCAACGTGTCTGATCTGTCCGCCCTATATTAGCAGTCTACATAAAAATTGCTGATCGCCGCCATTACTAGTAAAGAAAAAAAATGCCATCAATATTTCCCCTATTTTTTAGACGCTATTACTTTTGCGCAAACCAATCAATATACGCTTATTGCGATTTTGTTTACCAAAAATATGTAGAAGAATACATATCGGCCTAAACTGATGAAGACATTTTATTTATTTTTTAAATTAGGGGAATATTTATTATAGCAAAACTAAACAATATTGCTTTTTATTTTCTAAATTGTTGCTCTTTTTTTGATTAAAGTGCAAAAAATTAAAACCACAGAGGTGATTAAATACCACCAAAGGAGGAGAAAAGGGAAAAGGGGAAAAAAGGACATACATTTTGTTTGGGTACCATGTTGCACGACCACACAGATTTCAGTTAAAGCGACACTGTGCCGTATCGCAAAAAAATGGCCTGGTCAGGAAGGGGACAAATCCTTCTGAAGCTGAAGTGGTTAAACTGTAATGTCCCTTGTGCTACAATACACAAAATAGCTTAGCAACTGCAGAATAAGAAGCCTACTTGCAAACAATCAGTGCATGCAGAATTTAGGCTTCATTAGGTTTTTGTCTTGTGCTGCCACAATGGGTTATATGTATGTGGCCTTTGCAGGCACAAGGGTCAAAAACCCTATCTTTGATATGTTTGACTATTGATTCGGACAAAATCCTTTCTTTGACATGTTTGACTATTGATTCGGACAACATCTCCAACCAAGCCTCCACCATGCTTCACTGTTGCCTGAAGACACTCAATATTGTAACAAAATGCACCCCAGTTCCTATGCTTTTGTGCATAGTTGGGTCACTTAGCCTTGTTGGAGGTATTGCTTTTAGGCTGCAATTCTTCTATGAAGACCACTTCTGGCCAGACTTCTCTGGATAGTAGATGTATGTACCTGAGTCCCACAGGTTTCCGTCAGTTCTGCGCTGTAGGCACTGGTCAAAAGGAAGTAAGCATTAAGTTTCATTGGCCAACCACTGCATATATGGCCCTCGAGGTTGCCTGATCAGTGGTTTCCTCAATGCTGAGAAATACAGGCAGATTCTTATCCATCATGCCATACCATTCGGGAGGTGTGTGATTGGCCCTAAATGTGTTCTGCAGCAGGACAATGACCACAAAGATACAGCCAATGCCAATCAAAACTATCTTTATTGTAAAGAAGAACAAGAAGTCCTGGAAGGTATTGGTTTGACACCCATAGAGCCCTGACTTCAACATAATTGAGTCTACATGGGATTACACAAAGAGAAAGAAGGATTTGAGTCAGCCTACATTCCCAAAAGATATGTGGTTAGCTCCCCAAGAGATTTAGAGCAACCTACCTCATGAGTTCCTTCAAAAACTGTGTACAAGTGTACCTAGAAGAACCAATGCTGTTTTGAAGCCAAAGGGTGATTACAATACTGATTTAATTTAGATTTTTCTTCTGTTCACTCACTTCATTTTGAAAAATTCATAAAAAGAAAAAATTTAAATGTGTATTTTTTAAAGTATTCTTACTTTACAGAATTTCTTAACACCTGTCATATATATTACAGTATCTCACAAAAGTGAGTATACCCCTCACATTTATTTAAATATTTTATTATATCTTTTCATGTCACAAGACTTAATAAATTACACTTTGCTACAATGTAAAGTAGTGAGTGTATAGCTTGTATAACAGTGTAAGTTTGCTGTCCCCTCAAAATAATGCACACAGACATTAATGTCTAAACCGCTGGCAACCGCTGGGTGAGTACATCCCTAAGGGAAAATGTTAAAATTGGGCCCAATTAGCCATTTTCCCTCCCCAATGTCATGTGACTCATTCGTGTTAAAAGGTCTCAGGTGTGAACAGGGAGCAGGTTACATTTGGTGTTATCGCTCTCACTCCCTCATACTGGTCACGGGAAGTTCAACATGGCACCTCATGGCAAAGAACTCATGGAGGATCTGAAAAAAGAATTATTGCTCTACATAAAGATGGCCTAGAATATAAGAAGATTGCCAAGACCCTGAAACTGAGCTGCAGCATGGTGCCCAAGACCATATAGCGGTTTAACAGGACAGGTTACACTCAAGACAGGCCTTGCCATGGTCAACCAAAAAAGTTGAGTGCACACACTCAGCATCATATCCAGAGGTTGTCTTTGGGAAATAGACGTATGAGTGCTGCCATCATTGCTGCAGAGGTTGAAGGGGTGGGGGGTCAGCCTGTCAGTGCTCAGACCATACGACACACACTGCACCAAATTGGTCATTCCAGAAGGAAGCCTCTTCTAATGATGATGCACAAGAAAGCCCACAAACAGTTTGCTGAAGACAAGCAGACTAAGGACATGGATTACTGGAACCATGTCTTGTGGTCTGATGAGACCAAGATAACCTTATTTGGTTCATATGGTGTCAAGCGTGTGCGGCGGCAACCAGGTGATGAGTACAAAGACAAGTTTATATAGTCAAGCATGGTGGTGGGAGTGTCATGGTCTGGGGCTGCATGAATGCTTCCGGCACAGGGGAGCTATAGTTCATTGAGGGAACCATGAATGCAAACATGTACTGTGACATTCTGAAGCAGAGCATGATCCCATCTGTTCAGAGACTGGGCCGCAGGGCAGTATTCCAACATGAAAACGACCCCAAACACACCTCCAAGGCGACCACTGCCTTGCTAAAAAAAACTGAGGGTGAAGGTGGTGGACTGGCCAAGCATGTCTCCAGACCTAAACCCTATTGAGCATCTGTGGAGCATCCTCAAATGGAAGGTGGAGGAGTGCAAGGTCTCTAACATCCTCCTCTCCAGTGAATTCCATGCCCAACAGGGTTAAGGCAGTGCTGATAAATAATGGTGGCCACACAAAATATTGACACTTTGGGCCCAATTTGGACATTTAGGCCTCGTACACACGACCGGGTTTCTCGGCAAAAAACAGCAAGAAAACTGATTTTTGCCGAAATTCCTGTTCGTGTGATTCTTCACATAATGCTACTATGCAAGGAAATCACTAGCAACAAGGGCTACACAACAAGTATGAAAGGGCCACACGCAGCCCCCAGGCCGCAGCTTGGGAAAATGGGCCTTAGATTGTGCAGTTAGTATAGACTTAACAACTAGGTCACAGTGCTATACATTTATAAAATATTTTGAATGTATCAATGCTTGCAAAATGCCACTAAAATAGATGTCTTTTTAGATGCTTATTGAATTATCAGATGGCAGCACAATATCCTGTCTCTATAGTGCCTAGTGGCAATCTTCTGCACTCTGTGTTTACATCTTTATGCTGCACAGATTCACCAGTAGCTTAAGGGAGGAATGGTGAGAAAAGCAAGAGGCACTGAAGCAAGACTTGTGTTTATCTTGAGTCATTCCCATGTGTTCACCATTGAAGAATGGATTTCATTGTTTTAGGCTGAATATAAAATATGCAACATTTCCAAAATGTTAAAAACAAACCTATGAAATATTAAAAGACTGTATGCATGAACTCAAGCATTACCATTATTTGTCATTTGCTTTCTAGAACAGTCCAACAAGTTACAGCTATGGGATACTAGCCAAAGCATTTTAGTCATCACTTGAGATCTTTCCTGTCATAGGTAAACTGTGCCAAGTTCATTAAACATAATAAAGATGGTAAGTATAAAAACTGTACTTGTGTACTTTAGCTATAAATAGACAGTAATTATGTCTACTGGTCTGTATTAAAAAAAAAAGAAACATTTGTATATCTTTTGGGGACTAGTTTCTCTATAAGAGAGGTATAATAGATTAGCAGGGTGCATATGGTACACAAATAAATAAAAAGATCTTTTATAAAATTATATTCAAGAGAACCTCATGTTATTGTTATATTACTTAGGATAAGCAATGTCAACATTCTGTTTTCTGAGCATGCTTGCAATCAATTCATTTATTTTATCATTATGGTGAAAATCTGATGTCTGTTGTGGGCCATATTCCCGTAGTTTTTGGGCGGGCGGCGCATAAGCCATTTACACTCCGCCGCCCCAACCTACAGGAGCAAGTGCTGTATTCCCCAAACACTTGCTCCGTAGTTTGGGGCGGCGTAGTGTATTTGGCCCGGCGTATCCCCACGTAAATCCAAGGGGGCGGCTTCTATTTAAATTAAGCGCGCCCCCGATTCTAACGAACTGCGCATGCGCCGGGCTTAAAATAGCCTAGTGCGCATGCTCCATTTCTTGGCGTAAAACGTCAATGACGCCGACGTGTGCGTCATTGACGTAAAGTCGTATTCAAGAACGACTTAGTAAAACGACGTACCCGACGGGAAAACACGACGCGGACCCGACGCCATACTTAACATGGCCTACGTGGGACTGGCGTAAGGTTACCCCCTCATATAGCAGGGGTAACCTTACGCCTACGCAAACGACGTAAGCGACGGTTACGCGACACAAATTCTTTCGGGAATCGGCGTATCAGGCTCATTTGCATAAACAAATGAGACCTGAACGTAAACGCCACCTAGCGGCCGGCGGAGTAATTACATTTAAGATCCGACAGTGTAAGTGACTTACACATGTCGGATCTTAAGCGTATCTATGTGAAAATGATTCTAAGAATCACTCGCATAGATATACTGGCCAAAAAAGAGAGATACAATGGAGTATCCTGAGATACTCCATCGTAACTATACTCAGAATATGGCCATGTGTATTTAGCATCACAATATCAGAATAAAAGAAAACTATCATTATATGGGAAATAATTTAAATCTATAGGTTATATCCTACCCATACAAAATGTTGGCATAAAACAAACCTGTGCAACAGGTTCCTTATAATAATGAGCCCACCAGCAAACCATAGTGACTCTGCCTTCATACCCTTGCCTCCATTCAGGCATGGAGGATATGTCACGTTATCCATTCTCATAAAACAACACCTTGGTGTGGAGAGAATGCTACCTCTCTACCAGCTGAACAAATTAGAAGGTGAATAAAGGAAAAGTTTGTGGAGATGATGGGACTGTCATTAATCTGTTGCTTTGCAGTGAATAGAAAACACACATGTTTATTTTAAGTGCTAATCTCATGTCACTTGGGAAAACAAATCTTATGATTTTGTATGACAAATGTAATTGTTATATAGAGAGGGTAAGCCATAGTTCATCAATACCCTGACACAGTGATTATTTACTATAAGGAATGGATGTGTATGTTGTGTGGAAGTTTTTAGGAGGACTGGAGAAAAATGTAATTTCCCTGCTGGTAAGCAGATTTGTGTAAAAAAAAAAAAAAAAAATAGTTTATAATGTTTAAAAAAATCATTGTATAATTGTTGGCTTAATTTTTATCTGTGCTCCCTTAATTTTCATTTATCAGCTACCGATTACCTTGGGCAGTGTGTTCACACGGAGCTTATAGGTATGGAACCATAGACACAGACTCAGGCTGTGCATGTACTCTACCAGATAGAGACAGCTTAGATTTTCCCAGTTTGCTGGAGATATCATTCCCCATAATTAGGTATACTGAAGGCCTTAGCTAGTGTTATTCCAGCATTTGGGGAGTGTGGCGCATGCACCCAATGTACCTCCAGGTAAACACCTGTCTAGTTTTAAGTATTATTGTGGAAATATGTCATAAAAAAGTAATTCAAGTAAAGGACATACTTCAGCTAAATGTTCTATTTCTCCTTCGAGCACCACCCCTCCTCAATCATGTCAGGCCACATGCCATTAACATGGAAGTGTTTCATTTTGATGAGGACAGGGGCCTATTCCCCATAATCCTGGCCCAGGTGTTGTGTTAAAGGGGGGATTTGGAAGCCCCCTTAACATAAAAAGGGGTTTCCAAATATCCAGCATACACCTATGGGAATGTACCCCTACTTATTCACAAAACAAAAAAGCACAAGGTTTTGACAAGTCTTAAAAAAAAATCCAGCATTATTCACAATGAATGCATCCTGCCTATTATTGCCTACTAATCATTGAAAGAAAATAATAGTTGATATGCTGACCCATCCATTTGTGCTACACTCTCACTACTAATGACATCTTTCCATTATGATTTTATACTAGGGGGGCAGGGAAGTGGTGACATCTGTGACCAAATATGGACAAGGCCACATTTGGTCATTGCCCCTCCAGCCTCTTACTTACACGGACAAGAATTCCTGGCCATGTAAGTGCTAAGGACCTGCACCTTCCAGCACCCTTAACATCCATTCACATTAGGAAGCTGCCATGTAGTAATAGTGGTAATAATAGAGCTATTATGCATGATGTTTGGCTCATGTCGAACAGGTAAATGGGTATTCAAATAGCCAAGGTTTGGTCTGATCCATAGCCATGAACAGCAATTGCTGTTGCAGGCTGACAATGCTAAGAAACTACCTTGCAATTGGTAGCAGAGTTGTCAGCCTGTCACGTGAGCTCATTTAGTTGGCTGTAGGGCTAGACAGCCCATTGGTCAGCTAAAGCAGCTTGCACAACAGGCAGACATTGCAGCTCATAATTTTGAGTAAGGATGAACTGTTTGGACACAAGTCTGAACCCGCCTGGGCTATCCTAATAGGAGGCTGTCAAAGCAGACAGCCAATCATAGGCATCAGAGGAATTTCCATCCCTACAACTACACTTTGGGGTAAGCATATGTGCAGCTGCAGGAAGGGAGTGTCTGAACATGACTGAGCTCATCAATAATTGTTAGGCAGGAAATAAATGTTGTCAGACTACCATAGGACGTGCTTACTGGCAGGAGCTCCAAATTTTTGGCAATAGATTCACAAAATATGTAATTATTAAAAAAATAAAGGCTTAAGAAAACTGTATTGACTAAGGCCCCTTTCACACAAGCACTCTGCATAAGTGGAGCAGACACAGACCTGCTGAGAAAAAAGAATCCAGCCCATGTGAAATGGGCCTAAAAAACATGATGCCAAACATACTGAAAATATATATATTGGGTTTATACACACTTTAATGTGCCTTTTACTGCTGTTAGTTCAACACTGATTTCTCTCCCCCGGGGTTGAGATGGGGAACCCCCACCGGAGGACGAGGAACAGCGCCAGGAGTGATGCAAGGTGGCCACAGCCTGATCCATATTAATATGTGTGCACAGTAAGTGCATAATGTACCTAAAAGAGATGTATCAAAGAAATTGTTATGTTAAAAAATGTAAGAGTGGGGTAGCGATATATCATTGTGTTCCCAAAAGGGGATTGCATAGGGAAATGTGCAAGGAACAGAGCCAAACAACTGTCTCCATCCTGTTGGGACTCATTCCCCGTCCTTCTTCATTTAGAAGGCATTATCATTTATTCTTTATTTTTTATTTCCAGTAGACCACCCTAAAACACACCTGATGAATGGCTGCAATGCAATTCTTTATTTTTTATTTCCAGTAGACCACCCTAAAACACACCTGATGAATGGCTGCAATGCCAGGAAACACGTAGAGTGCCCCTAGATGCCAACAATCACCTGTTCATACTTCATATACTCTCTAATTTATCTATTTTATCATGTATATCTGCCATGTCTGTTTTTTATGTCTGTATCGCATTCTATGTAGCAGCATATCTAGAGTAAGTCTTGTGACTACCTATCTATTTGATACAAAATATTTGACATGTATTTAAGATTGTAAAAAATAAATCATGTACTGTAACTTGATTTCTATGGTATTATTCCTTGTGACATGGCGCTCCCTCATTTAAAGTCCCACAAACTCCTCTCTTCTATATACCAAATTAGGGATGGAGGCCGCCATGTGTTCTACTTCTATTATAGTGTGTGTGTCAGGTCACATCCATTTACTGTATAACTGATTTCTCTCTGATATAATGAATAAGGACTCTAGCTTGTCTTTTTTCATCATATATGAGTTTCCATTTTACTGTGCTATGAATTTTTTTATGGAAAATGTTGTTTGTTAAGCTATGCTCATCATATGGCACATTCATATCAATAGTGCAACATTTTTATAAACATAGAACAGAAAAACTGGTCATTTTTTCAGCAGAATTATACAGTAGATGTGCTACTTGTGTCCAAGCAATAGTTTACATAAATGTTCCCTTGTGTGCCTAAAACTCCTTGTCAGATTTCTATAAGCCGCTGAAGTGAAAAGATATCTCAAGAGAGTTACAGACAGGTTCAAAGGAGTGAAAAAAACACTGATTTTATTCAGCTATTAGTGGCATGCAGTATTGTGTGTGACTCTGTAAACATGGTTCAGCTCTTAGCAACAAAAAAAAAAAAAATATTTAACAAGTCTAGTACATATTGTAGACTATAGTGGCTCAAGGTTCCAGGGCTTCCTAAATGGTCAAATGTTCCAATTTTATGGCATATATACAGGCATACCCCACTTTTAAGTACACAATGGGATGTATTTACTAAAGCTGGAAAGCGCAAAATCAGGCTCACTTCTGCATAAAAAACAATGAGCTTCTAAGCCTAGTTTGTTCAATTAAGCTTTGGTAATAAAACCTGGAAGCTTATTGGTTTTTATGCAGAAGTGAGCTGGATTTTGCGCTTTCCAGTTTTAGTAAATAAACCTCATTGTGTACTTAAAAGTGGGGTATTTCCGGTAAATGTAAGCATACATGTACTAGTGAAATGTCTAGGTGTGTCATGCTCTGGCATTTACCAATTGCCTAATGCACTAACTACATTTTCCTACAAACTTAAAGCAGTGTTTAATCCAAAAATAAAAATGTATTATATTGCAGCCTACCAATTCTTGCTGGCAATCCAGCCAGTGACATACTTCCTGTCTTAGAAAAAAGAAATAAGGTTGGGACTTTACATGAGGCATATGATCAACAAACATAGGCCACCATCCCTATTAATGGATAGAGGAAGAGAAGGTTTTGGGACTTTAAATGAGATGCGGTTTTAGTAGGGCTGTTACTGAATACAATTTTTGTGTATGATTAATCGTTTTTTTTTTATTTATCGATTAATCGACTAATTTCGATTAATTAACGCACATGCAGATACAACTACTTTTAGCTGATCTCCTTGCATTGCAACTCTGCATTAGTCAGTGGTAAATGTGGTATACACTATATACAAACACTCGACACTAGTTGGTTTCC
This sequence comes from Rana temporaria, assembly GCF_905171775.1. NCBI lineage: Eukaryota > Metazoa > Chordata > Amphibia > Anura > Ranidae > Rana > Rana temporaria. The sequence continues at coordinate 196,065,057 of NC_053490.1, forward strand.
ACAATCCATGACTTCCCCCCCATACCGTAATATCCACATCTTCCCCCCCATACCGTAATATCCACATCTCCCCCCCCCATACCGTAATATCCACATCTTCCCCCTCATACCGTAATATCCACATCTGCCCCCATACTGCAAGAATATACACATCTGCCCCCGATACTGTAATATACACATCTGCCCCCATGCTGTAATATACACATCTGCCCCCATGCTGTAATATACACATCTACCCCCATGCTTTAATATACACATCTGCCTCCCATACTGCAAGAATATACACATCTGCCCCCATGTGTACATTACAGCATGGGGGCAGATTTGTATATTCTTGAAGTATGGGGGAAGATGTGTATATTCTTGCAGTATGGGGGCAGATATGTATATTAAAGCATGGGGGAAGATGTGCATATTACAGCATGGGGGCAGATGTGTATATTACAGCATCTGCCCCCATGCTTTAATATCCACATCTGCCCCCATGCTTTAATATACACATCTGCCCCCATGCTTTAATATACACATCTGCCCCCATACTGCAAGAATACACATACACCGGCTCATAAGTATAAATGAAGCATCTGCCCCCATACTCCAGGAATATATACATCTGCCCCCATAATGTTACCACACACAGGATGGTTGTCCTCTCTTACCTGACTATACATCAGGCAGGCAGACCCGTCCGCAGAGTAGCTAATGGACAATAGCGCAAGGGAAGATGATACATGCAGGCGGGCGGGTGATGATGACGTCAGCGTGCCGCTACTCGGCTGCCGCCGGGTGGGCCAAGATGGCCGCAGCTCCGGAGCTAGGCTGAAGCCGCGGCCTTTCCTATGGGTGAGACCGCGGAGCTCACTCCGCGGATCGTCCTCGATCAAAATAATTTTAATCGATCAAAGAAATTAACGATTAATCGACCAATTAATCGTTAATTTTCGCAGCCCTAGTTTTTAGCAATAATTAAATATATATATGAAAATGCTCCTATTTATTATGAAAAGTGAAATTCTGCCCAAAAAGGTCAACCTATACTTTAATGCCTGAAGGAAAAACAAATCTAAATGCCTGAGCACAGTTTTACACATTTGGCATGTACTAGTAAAACGATGCATATACATATCATCAAAACAACTTAGTGTATTCAGGTGAATTATAAATTGTTTGCTTCAGAACAAATTGGGCCTTCATTTGGTGGTAAATTTCAATGGATATCTCCTGTTTTTGATCTAATTTCTAATGAAAACTGGCCCATATATTTTTAAAATTAGCTGTAAATTTATTGCCATTACCATGACCCACCACCAGAAAAAACCCTGAAATACATTTTTTTTACTTCTATAGTTTGTGGTGATACCGCATATGTGTTTATTATTTGTTGTTTGTTCCCATAGTAGGTCCAAGAAATAATAGTGTGCAGCTAATATAGAGGAATTCGCTAAACTTTTTTCTAACCCTCATTTACCATCTGCCACTGGACCCTGTTCCCTCGCAACTGGCATCTTCCTCAACCCTCTAAAACATACACAAGCCACTCCCATACCTAAAAAGACCTCACTGCACCCCACAAATCTTAACAACCTAAGACCAATCTCCTTACTCCCTTTTGCCTCCAAACTCCTTGAATGTCTAGTCTACAAATGGCTGAGCTGCCACCTCATTGAGAATAACCTTCCTGGTCCCCTTTAGTTTGGTTTCCGCTTGCAACACTACACAGAAACTGCTCTCCTAAAACCCACAAACCACTTACTAACAGCTGAAACTAATTTTTACTATTCTGTACTCTTACTCTTGGACCTCTCCACTGCCTGATACAGTTGACCACCCGCTTCTTCTCAAAAAACGATATTTCCTTGGTCTATGTGACTGTATTCTCTATTGGTTCAAATCTTAGCTATCTTACTGCACCTTCTGTGTCACTTACAACTCTACTTCCTCCTCTCTTATTCCTCTTACTGTTAAGGTCCCCCAAGGTTCTGTCCTTGGACCTCTCCTATTATCAATCTACATCTCTTCCCTGGGTCAGCTGATAGATTCCCATGGCTTTCAATATCATTTATACGCTGACGACACTCAAATCTATCTCTCTACCCCTCAGCTCACCTCTTCAGTTTCCTTACATATCACTGATTTACTAACAGACATCTCTGACTGGATGTCACACCACTTCCTCAAACTTAATCTATGCAAAACTGAGTTCATAATATTTCCTCCCCCCATGCCTCTTCCCCTGACTTCTCTGTCAAGATCAATGGCACAACTATCAGCCCGTCCCCACAAGCCAGGGTGCTAGGGATAACCCTGGACTCTGAACAAGCCGGCATCCAATCCTTGTCCAAATCATGTCGCCTCAACCTCCTCAACATCTCCAGAATATGCCCCTCTTTAACCAATGACACCACAAAGCTTTTAATTCACTCCCTGGTCATCTCTCACCTCGACTCCTTCAAATTCCTCCTCATTGGATTACCTTTACATAGGCTATACCCCCTTCAGTCCATCATGAATGCTGCTGCCAGACCCATCCATCTTACCAAGTTATCAGTGTCTGCCAATCCCTCCACTGGCTTCCGCCCAACGAATAAAATTCCAAGTACTAACAACAACTTACAAAGCCATCCACAAATATACCTCCAGCTACATCACTAAGCTGGTCTCAAAATATCAACCAAACTGCTCTCTTCGGTTCTTCCAAGATCTCCTACTCTCTAGCTTTCTTGTCACCTCCTCCATTGCTCGTCTTCAGGGCTTCTCCCACCCTTTGGAACTCCTTACCCAAATCTGTCCAACTATATGGTAATCTATCCATCTTTAGACAATCCCTAAAAACCTTTCTCTTTAAAGAAGCCTATCCTGCGTCTAACTAATAAATGGTGTTTTTACTTTATCCATCAGCTCATCTCCTACAGTTATTACTGTTTGTATCACTTGACAGGGATTTCTGATTCCTCTTGTACCAAATTGTATTGTAATGCTTTGTACACTCGATCTGAATTTCCAATGGAAAAAATCCGACTGACTTTTTCCATCGGATAAGTCAGTCGGATTTTTTCCATCGGATATTCCGATCGTGTGTAGCCCCATCTGAGTTTTTTCGTTGGATATTCCGATGAATTCCATTGGAGTTTAGATATAGAGCATGTTCTATTTTACTCCGATGGAATTCCGTTGGAATTCCGATGTGATTTGGCCGAGAAAAAGCCTGATCGTGTGTACAAGGCATAACTGTAATGTCTGCTCTCATTCTGCACAAACTGATGGTGCTATATAAATATATATGTATAATAATAATTTTGCTTTTTTCTTTACCTAAACACACTAGCACTGACACAAAAAAATAAAATAAAAAAAAAACATTTTTAAATTACACCTAAAGCACATTGTTGGCTTTTGACACTGATCTTGATCTTTGACCTCGACCCTGACACTTCTTTGACTTGGAGAAAAAGATTAATTGTATCTATAATGCCACGTACACACCATCACTTTATGTGATGAAAAAAAACGACGTTTTTAAAAACGTCAATTAAAATAACAGTGTATGGGGGAAAACTTTGTTTTATTTCTTGTGAAAAACGACAAAAAAATTGTAGCATGCTTCAATTTTTTGTGTCGTTTTTCAAAACGTCGTTTTTTGTGTCACAAAAAATCACCGTGTGTAGGCTAAAACTACGTTTTTAAACCCGCGCATGCTCAGAAGCAAGTTATGAAGCAAGCTTCAATGGAAAAGAGTGCTGAACATAACCGCGCTTTGCTAGAGCATTTTGAAAAAACGATGGTGTGTAGGCAACATCGTTTTTGAAAATGAAGTTTCAAAGACTTTTTTTATTTCATGATTTAAAACGTCGTTTTTTTTCATCACATAAAGTGATGGTGTGTACGCGGCATTACAGTTTGGTCTCCATGCTGGGAGTGTTCACTTTCTGCACAAACGCTAAGCGCAGGGCCGGACTTACCATTGGCCTTGACTGGGCTCAAGCCCAGGGGCCCCACCCAATAGGGGGCCCCCTTTAAAAAAAAAAAAAAAAAAAAAATTTTTTTTTTTTTTTTTTTTTTTTTTTTAGGGGTCCGGAGGTCCCCAGGGGCCCGGAGGCCCCCAGGGCCCCGGACGGCAACCCCCCTTTTTTTAATTAATTTTTTGTAAAAAAATGTTTTTTTTATATATTTTTTATTTTTATATATATAATATTATATATATATATATTATTATTATTATTATTAAAGGGCCCAGGGGTCTCCAGGGCCCCGGATGGCAACCCCCCTTTTTTTTATTTATTTTTTGTAAAAAAATGTTTTTTTTATATATTTTTTATTTTTATATATATAATATATATATATGTATATATATATATATATATTATTATTATTATTATTATTATTAAAGGGCCCAGGGGTCTCCAGGGCCCCCGGATGGCAACCCACCTTTTTTATTTTTTTATAAAAAAAATTACATTTTTATATATATATATATATATATATATATATATATATATATATATATATATATATATATATTTTTTTTTTTTTTTATTAAAGGGCTCAGAGGTCCCCAGGGCCCCATGTGGCAACCCCCCCTTTTTTATTTTTTTTATAAATGTTTATTTTTTTATTTTTGTTTATTTTTTTATTTTTTATTAAAAGGCCCAAAGGTTCCCAGGGGCCCAGAGGTCCCCAGGGCCCCGGGGTTTGGCAACCTCCCTTTTTTTATGTATTTTTTATAAATGTTTTTTTTTCTTATTATTAAAGGGCCCAGAGGTTTATTTTTTCTTTTTATTAAAAGGCCCAGAGGTCCCCAGGGCCCCGGATGGCTACATATATTTATATATATTTGTTTTCTTCTTTATTTCTTCTTTTTTTTGTAAAGGCCCCCCGCTTCTCAATTTGCGGCAGCCCCCACGCTTCTCAATTTCAGGCGGCAGCACCCCCACCCCCCCCTAGGTTCTCTGCTTCAGGGGGCCCATGCCTTAAGCTGTGCAAGGGGCCCCAAAATTCCTGATGGCGGCCCTGCGCATACCTCCCAACACGCACGGATTCTGTGGGACTTTCCCGCACAGACAGCTTCTTCCCGCAGTCCCGCAAAAGGGTTAATTTTCCCGCACACAAGTGGTGTGTGGAGGACTGTGGCTGCTGAAGGGAAGATAGCCGAGAGCCGGGCTAATGACAGTCTGTGGCCCCGGCTGTTGGCACAGGTGAGAGGCACTCCCCCCCTCAACAACTGCAAAATCCCCCCCCGCTCAACAACTTTAATGCGCTCCCCCCCGCTCAACAACTTCAATTCGCCCCCCCCCGCTCAACAACTTCGATCCCCCCCAATTCTCGGCTCCAGGGGGCCCCTTCAACACTCAAGCCCAGGGGCCCCCACCACCCTAAGTCCTGCCCCGGCTAAGCGCATATATGCAGTGTATTGGAAGGAGATCTACTTCTGTGGTGTTGCATATACAGTGCTGTGAAAAAGTATTTGCCCCTTCCTGATTTTTTTTTTTTGCTAATTTGTCACATTTAAATGATTCAGTTCATCAAACAAATTTCAATATTACACAAAAATAATCTGAGTAAATGCAAAATGCTGATTTTAAATGATGATTTAATTTATTAAGGGAACAAAAGCTGTCCAAACCTGCCTGGCCTTATGTGAAAAAGACATTTTAAACCCCCTGCTGCATAACCCAGTGCGCTTGAGCTTGGGGTCACAAACTGATGGCCCGGACATTGTCTTTCAGGATTTTATGGTAGAGCGCAGAATTCATGGTTCCGTCAATTATGGCAAGTCGCCCAGCCTCAGACCATCATACTACCACCACCAGTTTTGACTGTTGGGATGATGTTCTTTTTATAAAATGCTGTGTTAGTTTTACACCAGATGTAACAGGACGCACACCTTCCAAAAAATTCAACTTTTGTATCATCATCCACAGAATATGTGCCCAAAAGTCTTGGGGATAATCAAGATGTTTTTTGGCAAATGTGAGATGAAACTTTGGGTTCTTTTTTGGTCAGCAGTGGCTTTTGCCTTGAAACTCTCCCATAGATGCTATTTTTGCCCAGTCTCTTTCTTATTGTTGAATCATGAACATTGACTTTAACAGAAGCAAGTGAGGCCTGCAGTTCTTTAGATGTTGTTCTGTTTTTTTTTATGACCTCCTGGAGGAGTTGTCATTGGGCTCTTGGAGTCATTTTGGTAGGCCGGCCACTCCGGGAAAGGTTCACCACTGTTCCAATTTTCTCCTTTTATGGATAATAGATCTCACGTGGTTCACTGGAGTCCCAAAGCTTTAAAAATGGCTTTGTAACCCTTTCCAGACTGATACATGTCAATTAGTTTGTTTCTCATCTGTTCTTAATTTCTTAAGATCACGTCATGATGTGTTGTTTTTTTTAGATCTTGTAGCATGCTTCACTTTGTCAGACATCTTTTTTTTTTAAGTTACTTCTTGATTCAATAGGTCTGGTAGTAATCAGGCCTGTTTGTGGCAAGTGAATGTTAACATAGCTTTCCAAAAAAAAATGTGGTTAATCACAGTTCATTCATGATTTAGCATGGGGGGGCAATTACTTGTTCACTTTTTTTTCAGCTTTTTAACCTTAGTAAATTAAATCATTATTTAACCACTTAAGACCCGGACCTTTATGCAGGTAAAGGACCTGGCCAGTGTTTGCGATTCGGCACTGTGTCGCTTTAACTGACAATTGTGCAGTCATGCGATGTGGCTCCCAAACAAAATTGGTGTCCTTTTTTTCCCACAAATAGAGCTTTCTTTTGGTGGTATTTGATCACCTCTGCAGTTTTTATTTTTTGCGCTATAAACAAAAATAGAGCGACAATTTTGAAAAAAAAAAACATTTCAATATTTTTTACTTTTTGCTATAATAAATATCCCCCCAAAAGATATAAAAAAACGTTTTTTTTCCTCAGTTTAGGCCGATACGTATTCTTCTACATATTTTTCTAAAAAAAAATCGCACTAAGCGTTTATCGATTGGTTTGCACCAAATGTATAGCGTTTACAAAATAGGAGCATTTTTATAATTTTTTGTTTTTTTACTGCGGCGATCAGCGGACACATCGGACAATTTTGACACATTTTTGGGACCATTGTAATTTTCACAGCAAAAATGCTATAAAAATGCATTGTTTACTGTGAAAATGACAATTGCAGTTTGGGAGTTAACCACTGGGGGGGGCGCTGTAGGGGTTATGTGTGACCTCATATGTTTTTCTAACTGTAGGGAGGCGGGGCTGGACGTGTGATCAGCTCCGGGGACCAATCGCGGCACTCCGGTGGTGATCGGGTCGCGGGCGCGCGCCCACGACCCACTGCTGGGCACTTTAGGAGGACGTACAGGTACGTGCTTGTGCCCAGCCGTGCCATTCTGCCAACGTATATCTGCAGGAGGCGGTCCTTAAGTGGTTAAAAACTGTATTTTGTATTTACTTGAGTTATTTTTGTGTAATGGTAAAAAAATTTGATGATCTGAATCATTTAAGTGTGACAAATATGCAAATAAATAAAAAATCAGGAAGAGGGCAAATACTTATTCGCAGTACTGTATGTGTGGACTCCATGTAAATAGGTACTATGGTGTTTGGCTATGCATGCACGACCTAGCTGTTCTTTCTAACAAACATTTTTGTGCAAATTGTATGTTGCTATGGAGGGGAAAGGGGAGTGCTGCAGTCTCAGGCCTGGCCTCTCGATGAAACCAACTTTCTCCTGAGCAGGTTTAGCCAGGGTTGTAGAGGTACATATAAACACGCCTTGTAATTTGAATGGATGAGTATTGTCTAATCTCTGTTGGCAACTTAAAGTGTTGTAAAACCTCATGTGAAATGTGTTATATAGCAGCATACTACAGGACTTACTATTTTTGCTATTTGCTTACTGTATACAACCTTGCCCACTGCAATGCATGCATACTTTATACCATGTAGCCTATTACAAACTACTAATTTCTACACACTATACAGTGAGTTGACTGTTACCTATTTCTGGCAGCTTTACTCCATACACTGTGTTGCACATTACATACTTCTGCCTACTGCAGTCTATCTTAACATACTGTACAATATACTGATGTTTCCAGAATATAGTAATGCATGTTACAAAGACCCTAGTTTTTCACTGCGTAAACTGTGCTGTACATTACATTCATTCAGCAGTTATTGCCTCAACAGTTGCTGGTTGCTATGTTTTAAATAGACCCCAATTGTTTCATTAGTTGTTTTTTAAGGTAGGCCTAACAAAATGTTAGCTTTATGTCTATATTTTGTGCGCAGAAAAGCATGTAGATAGTGGTTTCATTTTTAAAGTATGATTCTTTGTATTGAAGTTTATGTGTGTCTAGGGGACTCTTACTCGTAACACAGCATTCAAGGATTTTTGTGTATGTATAAAGACTGCTAAATTTGTGTGCAGCATTTAGGCTAAGACACAGACTCTATTTAAACATGGCTCATTAAGTCTCTTTACATACAAGAGTGTATGAAACCTTCAGAGTCGGTTCACACTAGGGCGACACGACTTCCAGCGCAACTTTCAGAGGTGACTCCGACACGACTTGAGCATGAACCACAGGGCAATCTGGGGCGATTTACAACACGACTTGAAGTCGTCTCCAGGACAGGAGACTTTCCAGTGGCCAATCAAACAACAATCAGCTCTAGGGGAGGGAGGGGGAGGGAGAGGTTTGCCTGAGAAATGTATGTTATCTTCCTGGAAAGTCGCTTCAGTTAAGACAGTGATCAGACTTGGATCAGACTTGGAGGCGACTTCAAGTCGGATCCCAAGTCGCCCCAGTGTGAACCGGCTCTAATAGTAAAAGTTTACAACTCCATTGCTCTGTCCCTCATAAATCTAAATGCAAGTTTCTTTGAAGTCTACAGTGAACTGAATCCACACTAAATACTGACCATGCTAAGTATGGAAGTATATCTGTGCCAGTGTGATTATTTTGCATCCTCTTGTCTTCTAATTAGGCCTACGGGATGCATGGGGATGCAGTTCCATCACTTGACTAATGCCCCCCTACCCAGTACTGCTCAGTTAGTTAGACAGCAAGGACTGATAAATTATTTTTAACTACTCCTCCCAACCATGCAGAAGAGGGATGTGAGCAGAGATCTTGAGTCATGCTACCACAAAATAAAATTCCTTTTAAGGTAATTGCCATTTTTATTTTAAAATAGATATTTTTTGGAAATACAGAAGTGCCTATGATGCGATAGTCTGCTTGTTAATCACAGACTTCTAGTATACTTTAAGTGATCCTCCAGGTTTGCATCTCTGTAAGGTCTAGCATTTCATAGCTGACCTGAAGGGCCCAATTACCTGCTGAAGCAAGAAATATTGTATGTTGAAGAGATCTTATGCTTCTGAATATGCTGTTGCTTGCTGAAGCTAACTTTCTCTATACTACCTTACTTCCTTTTCATCCAATAAAGTGCTGTCTATTTTTTACATTTCTGGGCCAGATCCACATAGAAATGGATAGGCGCAGCGTATCAGAGATACGCTACGCAGCCGTATCTTACCTTTAAGTCGAATCCTGGAAGATTTCGCGCCGTAAGTTACGGCGGCGTAGTGTATTTCTGGCGGCGGAATTCAAATCGGCGATTAGGGGGCGTGATTCACTTAAATGAAGCGCGTCCCCGCGCCGATTGAACTGCACATGCTCCGTTTCGAAATTTCCTGTCGTGCTTTGCGCGAAATGACGTTGCAACAATGTCATTTTTTGAACTTAGATGTGCCTTACGTCCATCCCTATTCACGGACGACTTACGCAAAAAATAAAAAAAAATCACATTTCGACACGGGAACGACGGCCATACTTAACATGGCAAGTCTATCTATACGCCGTAAAATACCAGCTTTAACTATACGCCGGAAAAAGCCGACTAGAGACGACGCAAGAGAATGCGATGGCCGCGCGTACGTTCGTGAATCGTCGAAAAAGGCTAATTTGCATACCCGACGCGGAAAACGACGCAAACTCCACCCAGCGGACGCCGAAGTATTGCATCTACGATCCGAAGCCGTACGCCTGTCAGATCGAACCCAGATGCCGTTGTATCTTGGTTTGAGGATTCAAACTAAAGATATGACGCAGGAAATTTGAAAGTACGCCGGCGTATCAGTAGATACACCGGCGTACTCTCTCTCTGGATCTGGCCCTCTGTGTTATGCTGCTCATGGGATGGGTAATACTGTTGCTATGGGAGTGTTGGTTTGCTGCTGATATGTAAAGGCTATATGGCTTATCATTATTTAACCGGAAATCTTAAACACACAGCCATATTTTGCCTACTACACATTTTACCATGCATACTATAAAGAACAGAACTCTTTATTTAGGACCCATTCTGTTTACAAATTTATAGTACTCAATTTAAGCATATGACATCCTTTCATTTCTGCCCTGTTTTGTCATTTTGTCAAATGATACTCCTTATGACCACATTTCTTTAAATCCAATTGGCTACACTCACTTTTTTGGCATATCACCTCCACACCAAGGTGTCTCTCTTTGTCATATTCAAAAGTTGGGGGGTACGCTTAAATACATTGTCATTACCATTTGTTAGCTTTCCTAACTTTCAACGCCCGAACCTTGCTTCCTTTAAATACATGTACACAATTGTATAACTGACTATTTATAATTTCTCTCTGCCTTATGTGACACTTATTCTAATTAGAAATGTATAGATATGTCCCATAACAGTACTACTATCTCTATCAAATTTGTGCTTAAGTTTCCATTTATTTTTATAATTAAAATGTATCCATGACTGCAGAATATTGCATGAAAATTAATCAAGGTGCCTTTGTTGCAAGTGATTATTCAATATGGACTGCATTCTTCTGTCATGGAGAGGGCTTTAGGAATCAAAGCTGGATTGAACTAAATCTTCTGATCTGTCTCTCCTTTTGGTGAGACACATTTAACCTTTGAACTCATAGAATCAGAGTTCCCTATGCCAGTGGTACATTCATCTGGTACTAAATTCTCATCATCATTAAGCTGTGTCCTACAACTGCAAAATGTGTCTGCTTTTTCCCATAAAATGTCACTATTGATTTTAGCGTCCTCTAGCAAAGCGATTACTTTTCCACTAACCTACAACTTATATCTTATCTCTTATCTTTAAATGTCTGAAGTATTTTTTTTTTCCAATGACTGCCTGTGTGAAGCTTGGCTGTCCTTTACTACTATTTTACTTTACAAGCTTTACATTTTACATGATCTTCCTTAAGACAATATAATTGAAATAGTGATTGCAAAAATATATTATTATATGCATCCATTGCTAAATATTGAAGCATACTTGCTTTTTTAGACTGGATCCAAATTTATATGATTCAGGTTTTAAGCTTGGTATTTAAAAGCTATGTCTACATTTTATTACCATCCTTATACATTAGCATATCCTGCAAACAGATGCAGTGACCTTTTTTAGGGTCACCAGCATCTGTCATACTGAAGCATGCTATCCATTTCTTCCTACAACTACAATATCTACCGAACTCAGTTTGCTCAAACATCATGTACATTTCAACAGTATCTTTGACAGCAACCTAAAAGTGTAGGAAATATGAGCACTTAAAATGAAACTCCAGCTTTGATGAGAGAAAAAATAAAAAATAAATTCCTCAAGGTAAACTATGTTAATTGCAATGACTTAAACAGACATTTTGCAGTTTCTTACCTCTCTCTGAACTTACCACCTTATTTCTGAACAGAAGGTTGTGCATTATTATCTCTACCTGGTGCAATATCAATGCTGTGATACAAAAACTGTCATGTCTGCACTTTAGAAGTAGATAAGCCACATAGAGTATTTCACAAAAAATAAAATTCCTATTGCAGGAGATACCTTGAATTGTATTTAAGTTTAGACTTCTGAAATCAAAAACAATGAGCCAATAATGTAACAGACAGAAATACCAAGATAAGATTGCGCTAATAATATCACAAAAATAGATTTGTGTGAAAAAACAAAACAAATGAGTGTACTGTATATAGTTATCCACTAAATAAACAATAACATTTGAAATAAATTTGAAATACATTTCAAATAATCTTTAGTGTAACCCATGTGCTAACATATCAAAATTAGGCATGGATGCCATATAAATTAGAAAAAATTTGAAATTCAGTCAAAACATAAACATAAAGTGAAAAAAACAGGGGGATTGACCCCAAACAATAAATTACTCCTGAATTAATTGTCCAAAATAGAAATATCGACTTCACAGATGTAGGTTGAAAAAAAGGGGGGATGAAGAGTTTCCACCACCGATCGGAGTGAAGTTTGAGTAGAGTGTAGAAAATCCACCAAAGAAGGGGTAGGTATTAAACTCTTACGGATAGCCAATCAAGTACAGCATAATGATCCACTCAGTCCCCGGGAGTGGGGGGGGAGAACTGCAATGCTCCACTGCGATCAGCTGGTCTTTGCCTGGTTAAAAGATCCCAATCTTCCTTCAGGAACAAACTCGGGTCTCCTCGAGGCTCCAAATGCCAATAAAGTACCCAAGAAGGAATAAATACTCGGATAGTGAAGTACCGCAAAACTCCGGATTTTTATTAAAAATGTGTGTACCAAATACACTTCATAGTACTCCACAGATAAAAAGTTAAAAAACAAATAATGTAACAGAAAATTACATTTTGCCTCCATATTTCCACATTGCAAGAAAATACCATTTCATTTTTAAACAATTTCAGAATATTATGTGGGGAGAATCTGGTCTTGCAGAATGGCTGCTATTTCTTGGCCATTATACTAGTGGCATATCTAGCATACCTGGCACTAGGGATGAAATTTGGGTTTGGGCCAAACACATGCTGGTAGGGTATTTAGCTAACATATACACTGGCCCTAGTATGTGTATGCATGCGTGTGATATAGAGACATTAATTTAAAAGCTCCTTGAAGGCAGGGACTGATGTAAATGTACAATATGTACAGTAACTGTGTCGGCACTCGGCAGTATATACACTGATCAACCATAACTTTATGGTCACTGAAAGGTTACGTGAATGTAGCATTACCCCCGGAAGAGCTGCTGGTTGTTTTGGGTGGCACATTTACCTCATGGCTCCTCCGAATTCCTAGGGGTGAATGATGCGTATTGCATTTAGTAGAAGTAAAAGAATGTCCACAACAGGTGCTCTTTGCTGTGCAACACTGATCACCGCTCCCGAATACAGGGAGCCGTGATCAGTGTCCTGTCACTAGGAAGAATGGGGAAATGCTTGTTTACATTAGCATTTTCCCGTTCTTCCTCTCTGTGAGACGATCGCGGGTATCCCCGCAGACATCGAGTCCTCACTATACATGAGTCGGTCGTTAAGCGGTTAACCTCTGAGTTGTGATACCTCTTTGAGGATGTTTTCCTCACTTTTTGTGTGGTCCCTGGGGAAGAATCAGAACCCCTGTCAATGTTTTTTGCCTGAGGTTGTAACCCCACTGTAGTTAAACTAAAAATAAAAAATTGGATGGAATTTCCAGTGCAGACTGATAACCCAGCAGTTTGGGTGCTTATTGTTTGGCTTCTTTGGAACTATTTGTTTATATGCATAATTCGCTAGTATAAAAGCCAAATAAATAAATAAAAATAAGCATCTCTGAAGATAAAAATGCTCGCTAACAAGGGGCGTAAAGCTACAGGATATGAAGTGATTAAGTCACACATTACATTAGGGATGTATGTAAGAAGCAATGTTCATTATGTTGCGATAAACAGTTGATGCAAATAACAATTGACAGTTTGCAAGATTCGCAAGCCAAAAACAAATGTCCCTGTTGCTTTGTGAGACATAAGTCTTGTCTTGTTTTTTTAATGGTGTTGGTTGATTTGGCCATATCAAACTGCAGTTTCCTTTAATTCATCAAGTCGTGAGGGACTCCTTAGAATCATAAGTAGTATAGAAAGTATTACACAAATACATATATTTAGTTTTAAATAGAGTTTTGCAGAAATGGAGATGTCATGCAATTAAAAAGCTAGATTTTACCCTTTGGCAATGTCACCACTAAGTCACACATGATATTTAGTATACAGTATGTAATGCTAGATAAAACTAACAGACTGCTAGAAGGAAAGGTCCGAAACTGTGAACATGCTACAAAAAGTATAATTGGTGACATACTGAAGCAGACAGTCAGAGAATGTGAACATGTTACATCAGAATGCTGGAAATCTTTTCCATTACACCCCCTTTCCGAATCAGCATTCCCTATGCTGAGGTCCAAGGGCAGCACAACAAACACCAAGTGACTGGAGGGTTACCTTGATATCTCATATTGTTTAGCCTTTTTACATCAAGTATGAGTGTTGGATAAACTGAATAACACCAATCTACAATCAGAAGACTGAACAGAATGTGATGAACATAAATCTGAGAGAATGCAGTTCATATCCAACTGTGTAAAGAGCCAATGGCATTGTGTCAGTACATGGAAAGCCAACAGCAACTCCTTTCTTTTTAACTTACTGTTTTTATAGATATAGTGGGTGTACATCTCTGTCCTTCCACTTATGTGGCTATACCCTTTTAATAATGGTCTTAGACCTCAGTCACACTTTCACATTGAAAAATAATGCATTTTGTTAGCTGCATATATCTGTGCATTTGTGAAACATTTGATGGGCTGTTTTTGTTTTGTTTTTTTTCCACCAGCATGTTTATATGTAATTCTACTAATATAAAACCACTAATTCCATTTTTTCATAACATATAAGGTAAATCATCCAAGAGTCTTAAATGATATCCTTATGATCTAGGTGAGAATACTCATATTGTTCCCTACATTTCTCAGTTAGTGATGCACACATCTCACCTTCTGCAAAACAAGACCCCTGAGTAAATTGAATTTGGACTTTAGGTAACAACACAACTGACTATATGGAGATATATCAGGGACTACTCCTAAGGGGCCCCTGATCGCCAGTGGCGGTAGGACTGTTGTGGTACCCAGACAGTCTGGATACGGCAACAGTCCTACCACCACTGGAGATCAGGGGCCCTTTAGGAGAAGTCCCTGATATATCTCCATTTTCCTTCCTTCAATTATCATAGGATGATGGTATCCACCCCTACCGCCGTTGAATCAATTAGGCAATCACCTATAATACACCTGACTATATGATATATGCACACATATGTGAGACATGCTCCAAAACAGCCTCTCTCTCAGCCAACAAATTCCCCACCACTCTCACAAGCGAGTAATGTCTTCTTTGCTAAGCAGTTGCTTGACGTTCCCTGTTGCTTCCACTTAGCCCTGATTGGCTGGCGGCGCTGTGGAATTCTCATTGCTAGGTAGTAGCCCAATTTTGCCTGTTCCTCTCACTTTGCCCTGATTGCTTTGTGGCACTGGGATGCTCCATTTGTACAGCACAAGCTGAGAGCTTTGGGCTTGTGTTAGTGTTGGCTTCCTGCCTCCTGTGCCCTGCACCCTGGCTTGCCTTTGTCTCGGAATTGCTTTGTTACTGACTCTTGCCTGGATAACAAACTACTCTTCTGCTTGACTGCCCTGACCCTGACCCTTGCCTAGAAAACATATTATGCTACTGATTGCTGTCTGCTGTCTGATTGCCTGACCCTGTCTTGGTACAGATCCCTCTGATCATGCTTCTGACTGCCACCTGCGCTAACTCTTGCCTGGATAATGGACTTTGCTACTATCTGCCGCTAGCTGTTACCTCAGTGACCAGCCAGCTTCTCCTGCAAACAGCACCTGCTGAACCTACTATCCTGAAGCTATCTGACATGCACATGATATATCTTTATTTCTATAGGGAGCACCTGGGTTCTGTGTATATAACATCTTGCCTAAACGTATTTGCCTCAAAGGAAATGGTAGCTGCTAAAGAAAAAACTGCACTTCTCTTTATTTCTGAAAAACAGGGTATTAATTGTTTAGTCTTGCAGCCTTATAGAGGAAAGGCATCCCTCAGGTAAGACTGCTAGATGGCCATACATACCACCTAGAACATTGAGTGTGATCAGAACCATATGGAAATAAGATCTTGACAAGCTGCAGACTTAGAAAGTTAAAAAAGACTACATTCAGTGATGTTAATGCAAAAGCAAAGCCCAGTAAAGGTTGCCAAAGAATGTAAACACATGATGAACTTCTAGAGACTTGCTGAGTTTCTGTTTCTTTTGGTACATACAGCTAAATATAACATTTTGGAGGACAGTTGCAAACCATCAAGGCCCACAGTTAAAAAAAACATAAATAACATAAATGATAATGTTCCATCTGCACCATGTGATTGTGGTTTAAAATCTAAATTTAAATGTATAAACAGTGGTACAATAAAGCTCTAACTTGTATTCCTAATGAAAACCATCTGATTATAAGCATCTGGCTTATAAAGTGGAAAGTATTAGTCTCATAATTTTTTTTCATTGAATCTAACTATTAGCATTTATTTACTATAGAGTGTAGTTACAATGTACTAATCTTTGCATCAAAATATATATTTTGATTTATGTCAAGTAGCTGAAAAGTATTCAATAAAAATGTACAAAGCTCAGAAACCCTTTCTCCAAGTTATTAAGTTGACAGGTACTGTAAATGCTACAGGCAATTTCATTTTAGACAACTGTGGCAAGAGCTTGGAGAAGGATCTTTTCTGTTCTAGCAGGAATGTGCCTCTGTGAGCAAAGTCAGCACAATAAAGCCATTGTATGACATGTCTGGTGTAGTGAAACACATGTTGCTTGCATGTACTGAACTCAACCCTGCTGAACACCTTTAGGATAAATAAAGCCTTGTACATACGCTTAGCTTTTCGGACAGCCGAATGTCCATTTTTTGTGGCATGCTAGTCTCATGTCGAAAGTGAAGAGGTTACTCACAATACGAAAATTTTCGCACAACAAAATACGCCAGAAGTGACGTAATGTGTTGAATAGTTTTGTATGTATTCTCTGCATGCATAATCTTGCTCTAATAAAATGAAAATTGGAGGTTGAGTTCACATCCAACACAAATTTTATAGTCTGCACATCCAGCTTTTGAGTGACGAAAGTACCGTACTAACGATCTGAAAATCATCAGGCAGCTCGTCGTACGACAACAGCAGAGCCTGACCTCACAAGTGTTCTTTTGGCTGAGCAGGCACAAACTCCTACAGACACATTCCTAAATCTTGCAGTAAGCCTTTCTAGAAAAATTTGTGGCATTGAAGCCGCAAAGTGGGGAGGAGATATAACATGGGTTTGAACCATGGGCATTAATATAGAGTTTTGTGCAACAAGATGGATGACATCTTCAATAAGTTCATATAGATTTTTGCCACGGAGTGCAAACTTCCGAAGAAGAGTTAATTGCAAATGTACCTGACTGGTGCACAATAATGACATATTTTCCACTCAGATGCCACAATTTAAAAGCAGGGCTTATTTAGAACAAATACAAAGGCGACATTGGAATTGATTTTAGTTGTTTTAAGCTATATATAAAAACATGAAGTCATAGCTAATATACAGGTGGTATAAGTCCACCTGTATATTAGCTATGGCTTCATGTTTTTATATATAGCTTAAAACAACTAAAATCCAGAGATACTCACATTCCCTTGCTTCCTCTCTGGCATCAACATTTTCTTCATGGCCTCTCCCACATGTCTGGTCTTTGATTGCCTTGATTGTATTTCTGGGAATAACATTACTCCTATGCATGTGCACATTAGTTCATTCTGCTTTCAATTGGTACTGAGAAAATGTGCATTCTACAGCAGATTGCAAAGGAGCAGGTATGTTTGCTGTACTGCATATAAGACATAGAGGAGGGGGAAAAGGGGAAATTAAGGATAATGGGACTTTGAATGAAACACAACATTCGGGTAGATTTAATCAACAAGGGTAGTAGTTTTAATATTAATTAAATAACACAATTGAGTATAGTGTGATATATAACATCAATAGTAAATCAATGTATGGTACAGACTTGAAATATAACATGATTGGTTTGTCACATAATATAAAATTGATAACATAATAGACATTGTTACACATAATTCATGATAAACCAGCAGTAAACTCAGAAATATGTAAAAACATGATAGGTAATATAAAT
Source organism: Rana temporaria (assembly GCF_905171775.1). Lineage (NCBI taxonomy): Eukaryota > Metazoa > Chordata > Amphibia > Anura > Ranidae > Rana > Rana temporaria. The sequence goes on from NC_053490.1 coordinate 196,083,154, forward strand.
AATTGATTGATGATTCAAGCAAGTCAAACCCATAGTAGACACATGACTGCTGTGGCATAGCATCAAATAAAAATATAAGACAAATCATGTCTCTTCTGCAATAAATAGCCTGCCTGCATATTTTTTTTAACGTTTATGCTTCAGTTTTACTTAAGTGGCAGTTCACACGGTTGACAAGTCACGCTCCATTCAGTACAATGAAACAGTTCTAATAGGAGCGTGTCAAGTTGCTCCGACTTAGAAAAAGGTTCCTGTACTACTTGGGGGCGACTTCAAAGCGGCTTGCATTGACTTCTATACAGAAGTCGTTTTGCAAGTCGTGCTGAAGTCACGCTGTATGGGGCGGCTTCAGAGTCGGAAGAGAGTCAGGCAACTTTGAAGCCACCCGATTGTCAACCAGCAATTAAACTTACCTGGAAAACCCTATGGAATAAAACATGTACACTGTAGCCATTATTCATCATTCACCTACTTTGTTTTCTTCTTAACTTGTACAGCAAAACAGATTCAACTTTTTCTTTTAGTAGAGTAGGAGTAGGCTACAATCCCTGTCAGCTTTACATTTCTGTCTGTGCTCAGATTAAAGATTTTCCCTCACTTATTTTTTCATGTCCCTTAAGTACTCTCCCCCAGCATGCACAGTGAGGCAATCAACCCCCACTGATTGGCTGCCGAGGAAAAACACCCAATACACCCTGACTCGACTGCTGCCACTCTTGGCTAGGGGTTGTACCAACACCCCAGACAGCAATAGTGGTCACTCACAGTACAGCCATGGCTGGACCAGAGGCCCAAATTTGGTAAAACCATACAATCAGAGATAATTAGGTCTCTAACTACCCTCTAAATTCAAGGCAGCACCAGCTATGAAAGTAGCAGGCCGCTACACTAGGTTTTCCTGAATGTATAGAAGGCAAGCACCCCACAGAATTGAAAGGTGGTTTGCTGATACTTTTGATCACATAATTTTACTCCGCTCTTTGCAGCAGAATGAACCCATAGGGTAATGGTCAGACCGCCCCCCCTTCCCGGAAACTTTCCTAGATCATTTATTCTGAAATTTCTACATTACAAAGATCGAGATACCTTACTAACTTTGGCTTACACAAAAGGCAATGTGGAGATAAATCACTCCAAGAGAGAGAATGGTGAGCAGTGGACTAAGAATGCTGTTTTTTATGTCTTTATCTCAACTGCCTCTGACTGAGGCAATTTCTTTCTGGGCATTGTGTTGCCTGTTTAGGAGCTCAGGTGACTACTCTTGCCCCTCCAGAATTACTGTGGCAACTCTTTTAATTTTCTTTTTGTTTGGTTTTTGTTCTTGTTCGGAACAGTTTTTTTCTGCTGTCCACCATTGTGGTCTCGGATAGACTGTCACTGCCGAACATTTAGTGTGCTTAACACCTGTCAAGTACTATTATTTTTTGAATCCTGCGATAATGTCTTTCTCTGAATTCTGCTCTTCCAATGCGTCAAATGTGTAGCACCTCATGACTCCTTCAGGGGTCCATGGTCTTCCCTCGTATTGACTTGCACACTGTCTCTTTTTATACTTAAAATTTACACCATGGCTGCTAAAATTTACATAACTTCCTAAAATGTGAGAGGGGCTTAAGACCCCATCAAGAAATCAGATATTTTTAACCATTTCACACCCAGGTCAGTTCTGGCATTTGTCTACATGTTACATGTTAAAAATCATTTTTTTTTTTTACCTCCAAACATTATATATACCATATTTATCTTCATATAACGCGCCCCAGCGTATAGCACGCACCCCCAACCTAGAAGGAAAATTCCTGGAAAAAAAAGAAATACTTACAGTTTGGATACCCCTCGTCGGTGTCTTGCCCGGCGTTCATCACGTCCATCGGCGGCCTTGTCCGGTCCAGCGTCCTTCTGTGGCCATCGTGGTGTCCTCCCCGCTGTGTTTTTCAGCCGATCCCTGCTTCCCGTGCTGTGTTTGAACCACTCCGCCGACATATACCGAGCGCAGTACACTCGGGTATACTCGGGCAGGCTCGGCTCCTCTCGCGTAAAGGACGTACAGGACGTGACCGCGAGCCGAGCCTGCCCGACTATACCCGAGTGTACTGCGCTCGGTATATGTCGGCGGAGTGGTTCAAACACAGAGCGGGAAGAGGGTATCGGTGTATATCTCGCACCCACGATTTTGCCCTGATTTTAAGGGCAAAAAAGTGTGCGGTATACGCCGATAAATACGGTATATATATATATATATATATATATATGATGGGCCAGATTCACGTAGGAGAGCGTATCTTTAGTTGGGCGTAGCGTATACTATTTACGCTACGCCGCCGCAACTTAGACAGGCAAGTGCAGTATTCACAAAGCACTTTCTCCGTAAGTTGCGGCGGCGTAGCGTAAATCGTCCGGCGTAAGCCCGCCTAATTCAAATGTGGAAGAGGTGGGCGTGTTTTATTAAAATGAGCCGTGACCCCATGCAAATGAAGCGCCGATCGTACGGAGCATGCACGCGCATGCTCAGTATCACGTCGAATTTACTCCATAAGATACGCCAGGCCCAATGCCTGTGATGTGAACGTAACCTACGCACAGCCCCATTCACGTACGACTTACGTAAACAACGTAAAAAGATACGCTTGCCGACGTCCATACTTTGCATTGGCTGCGCCTCATATAGCAGGGGTAACTTTACGCTGGACGTAAGCCTAATGTAAACGGCGTAGCGGGCGCAAGTACGTTTGTGAATCGGCATATCTACCTAATTTACATATTCAACGCGTAAATCTACGGAAGCGCCCCTTGCGACCAGCGTAAGTATGCACCCAAGATACGATGGCGTAGGAGACTTACGCCACTCGTATCTTGGCCAAATCTATGCGTAACTGATTCTAAGACGGCTCACATTCGGACTTACGACGGCGTACGTGGAAATACGCCGTCGTAAGTCCACTGTGAATCTGGCCCATTATTTAGCAAAGACCCCGGAGATTAAAATTGCAATTTGTTATGTCACACAATATTTGCACAGCAATTTTTCAAACACAATTTTTTTGCAAACAATACACTTTAATTCATGTAAATGCAAAAAAACACAATATATAACCCAATTTTTTATTAAATCATAAAAGATGATGTTACGCAGAGTAAATAGATATCTAACATGTCATGCTTTAAGATTGTGTACACTCTTCAGTACTTAAAGACCTCCATAAGCTATGCATTAAACATTTTTACAGGTTACCAGTTTGCAGTTACAGAGAAGATCTAGTGATATAATTCACTCACTCTAATGTCCACAGCGATACCTCATATGGGTGGTGCGGGTGTCATCTACATATGCGGGTGCAACCTATGTATGCATTCACTTCTGTATGCAAACACAAGGAGACAGGGTGCTTTAAAAAAATATATATTATTAATATTTTATTTTTACACTGTCTCTTTATTTTAATTTTTTTTAAATTGTATTCCTATGTATGTAAACATCCCATGTAATAGGAACAAGGCATGACAGGTCCTCTTTATGGAGACATCTGGGATCAATAAGACCCCAGATTACCCTGAAAAGCAAGAGATCAAAAAAAACAAACTTTAATCTCTGCTTTCCAGGGGAAAAATCTGGCAGTGTTTACATCTTCCCAGGGTCATAGATATGGTCGGGGACTATCCTGTCCATGGCGAGCTCTATGGCAATCAGCTGTTGCCCCTCCCACTGCCTGTAAAAGTCATCCAGTGGCAAAATAGCGTCAAACAAACAGGTCATCTGTTAGCTGTGGTAGCAAGCTCTCAATCCCCCTCAGATTATATTGCCCTTATAATGACACCAGAGGGTGCAGTGTCTATCCATAAAACTGTTATTACTGGTACTTTTCTTTTCTTTTACAGGGATTTATACCGTATTAAAGTAAAAAAAAATCATACAACATATACATCTTCCTTGGATGTCCCTACCCGATAGGAAATATTTAAATGCCACTCTTACTTTAGACAACTTGCTTCAAGCAGTGGCAGAGGTTCCTTCCAGCAAGGCCCCTGGCATAGATGGGCTCCCATTGGAAATATGTAAAACGTATAGGGAAGTGCTTCTCCCTGAACTATTATCAGTTCCTAATCAAGCCTATGAGACCTTTATACATGAACAATCTATGAAAAATGCTAGTATTGTTGTTCTCCTGAAACCTGGTAAAGATGTGTTCAATCCAGAATCCTACTGCCCGATCTCTTTACTAAACTCTTACAGCAAAATTCTAGCAGAAGTTTTAGCACTCAAATTAAGTAAAGTAATGCAACGCCTAGTATACCCTGAGCAATCTGGTTTTATCTCTACCAAGTCCACTTTGATCAACTTAAAGCGGGGTTCCAACCACAATTAGCATTTTTTAAATGTATGTCCTTTCATCATGCGTTTTTATAATATAAATCCGGTCACTTACTGTTTTACAATCCGCCCCCGCTGCTCCGCATAGTTATTCAAAAAAGATAGTTTATAAAACTATGTCCACACCGTTGTAATTTTGCTTGTGGGCATTGTGAAGCCCACAAGCACTTACTTCCTGGAAGTCTTGGATGGGGAGTGATAGTTGGGTAGCACACTGCATCCTGGGAAATGATGACACACATTTCCCAGGAGCATTAGAGGGAGATGATGTCAGAATCCTAGGTGATTCCAAAGGCAGATTTTGTGAGACCGCATAGCAACAGGCATTTCCAGATGGGTTTTTTTTTTTTTTTTTAGGTCTAATGAGCACAATAATGAAAAAAAAAAATTGGGATGGAAACTCCACTTTAAGGCGAATGTTTCTTAACCCTCAAGTTCCCATGACAACCAGGGCATTAGAGTAATACTAGAGTAATACTATCACTAGACACAGCCAAAGCATTTGACGGAATTGAATAAATGTACCTGTGGGAAGTTCTGGAGTTGCTGGGTCTAGGCACTGGAATAAATTGATGTGCTCGACCCCCAGAGCCTGCATGCAATTGAATGGCTTCATCTCTTTTTCCTTTACATAGAGTTGACCGTCAAGGTTGGCCACTATCCCCACTCCTATTTGTGCTAGAAATACATCCTTTAGCAGCAGCAATTCGACAATAAGACACCATAGTAGGATTTCAGAGGGGCAAAATAATGGACAAAGTGTCCCTATATGCAGGAGCGTGTGAATTAACTATTACGCTCAGTCAAAACACTATCAAAGCTTTTTCATTCCCTATTTTTCCCAAGATACTGCGTGAGAAGCCCAGGATCCTGTTACCATTATTGAACCCAGGGGTGGCTCACAAGCGTGTATTGACTGAGCATAATAGCACACGTTCCTAGGTGAGCATTTAATACCTAGGGGGCACTGGAATAGGAGCACCAATTGCATGATCGGCAACACCCGTCAATCATTTTCAGATGCATGGATATATAAGCATGTCAGCAGTGCTATTACTGGATACCACGCATATGCACTTTTTTCTAACAGGACTGTCACAGCATTGTTTTTCCATAAAATACTTTTTTTGCACTAAAGTACTTTTTGCTATTCAAAGTGGGACTATTGTTTTTCCCTATATACCACCGGACACTTATGCCGCGTACACACGGTCGCTTTTTCGGCATGAAAAAAAAAATTCGAACATGCTGCATTTTTTTATGTCGTTTTTTTAAATGTCGTTTTTCGTGATGTAAAAAATGATCGTGTGTGGGCTAAAACTTTGTTTTAAACCCGCGCATACCCAGAAGCAAGTTATGAGACGGAAGCGCTCGTTCAGGTAAAACTACCATTCATAATGGAGTAAGCACATTCATCACGCTGTAACAGACAAAAAAGCATGAATCGTCTTTTGCTAACAAGGAATCAGCTAAAAGCAGGCCAAAGGCGAATAGAACTTCCCCTTTAGAGTTCCGTTGTACGCGTTGTACGTCACCGAGCTTTGTTCATAATTTTTTCAAAACGATGCGATGGTGTGTGGGCAACATCGTTTTTAATGATGAAGTTGGAAAAACTTCGTTTTTTTTCATGATGAAAAACTGTAATTTTTTTTTCATGCCGAAAAACGACCGTGTGTACGCGGCATTAGATTTGTGTTACCAAGCACTTGGGTGCACATGAGCACTTTTATTATTAATTTACTATTATTTAATTGACATATTTTTATTGTGTAAAGCTAAGTGAGACTCCTGCGCTGTATTGGATCAATGAAAAAGGAGGGGGAGGGGGGATGGTGAACGTGGGTGTGGACACTGCAGCAAACAAAAGGGGGTCTGTCCTATTAAGACACAGGTAATAATGTGAAAAAAGTGATGATGTCTGCGCTGTGAAATATTACTACTAAGTGGAGGGGGGGGGGGGGGGGGGGGGAGGAGGAGGGAGGGGGAAGAGAGGGGAGGGGAGGGATGAACTGGGTCCGTGGGCCTGGGGAATGGAGGATGTACAGACACAGTAGAAGTGCAACCTAAAAACGGTGATTAAATAAGTACAGTCCTAGGCTGAACTGTAGTAACAATAAGCACAGTGAAAATAATACAGTGAGAAAGGCAAACATATAAAAAAGTCCCGGATTGTATCAAACAAAAGAAACACCAAAGTTCCAAATAAAGCTGATGCAAAAGTGGATGGGTAAATGATCGGAAGTGAAAAAGTTCCAAAACCAGATGGGTGGAAGTGTGCAGCTCAATCGAATCCAAAAACGTGCAACCCACACCGTTAGTGATCCTAGCAGCTTACCTCCCGGCTGTCACTCAAAGCCAAATCAGATACCAGTGCTCCAGCCTCCCATTGGATGGATGTCTTCCTGTTAGATCTCAATGATCGACCATACATGTGGGAGATATAATGGAGATACTGTAGCGTTGTCCTGCTGCCACAAATAAAGGGGGGCTCTGCAAATGGGTAAGTGAATGTAGACTCACACAACTTACACAATGTGTAGGAAAGGAGTGCCTATCTCCAGGAGCGCCGAGCTCGTCACCCTAGCTTCTCACTGCCACAACTCTATCCCCTCAGCGAGCAATGATCGGGAGCAGCACCTGACGGACGGTAGATGAGCGCGGCGCTCGTGGATAGGTGACCGCCATTAGACTGCCCCATGTGAGTTTTTAGCGATGGTTTTTATGTATTTTTATTAAATTTTGTTGTATGGAATTATGCGATGTGCCCCCTTTTCTTCTCCCTCCCCTGCCCTTTCTACTTTCGCATGAGCGGTCGGCTCCTTGGATGCTAAACAAATATAAAAATGATAACATTTTGAAAAAAAAAAATTCTTATTGTTTGTTATAAAATGTTGCATATAAGTAATTCTTCTTCCGATGAGCACTGATGAGGCAGAACTGATGGGCACTGATTGTCACTGATCAGTGCCCTGATTGTCAGTGTAAACATTGTGCTGATATCCTTGCCAGTTATTGTTCCCTCTTGCCTCACACAGACACAGCTGTGAGGAATGGACTGCCGATAACTGGCAAGTCTGTTTACATGTGATCAGCTGTAATTGGACACAGCTGATCACATGGAGCATGCGGGTGGGGTTCTGGAAGGACATCAATGGACGCCTTCCCAGAACTATAGTACCGCGCTGTATCCGTCTTTTGGCTATAGCGAGGAACTGAAGTGGTTAAAGAAATTGACTAGCAAGGCCTAACTAAATAATAAGGAAAAATATAATAAAACAAATGTAACTGTAAAAATATAAACTTAGCCTACCTTATAAATGGACAGTGTTAGGACAGTAGACGGTGTGTGGACAGTGTCAGTAGGGCAGTAAATAGTGTCAGTAGGGCAATGGATGATGTCAGTAGGGCAATGGATAGTGTCAGTAGGGCAAAGGATAGTGTCAGTAGGGCGTTGGCTAGTGTCAGTAAAGCAGTAAGATGTGCCAGTAGGACAGAGGCTGGTGTCAGTAGGGCAGTGAACGGAAGGGTGTCAGTCCGTAGAGAAAAAATAAATTGACAATCACAATCAGTGCAATTAATCCATGTACAAACAAAATCACCACAAAATAAAAAATACAAATAAGAATAAAATCTGTTTCCCAGCCAAACACTGTATAGTGATTTCACAACATATCAAAATACAATAGACCAAATAAACTGTTGCGCAATACCTATTAAAAAAAATGATAAATATCAATATGAATAATCAGTGCACAAAAAGTTTATATATATGTATATGTATATATATAATGTCCAAAGTCCACCAATATATGTGTATACACAAAAAATATATAGGAAAAAATAAAAACATCAAGTGTCTTTACTATAAGTGCATATCCTCTACCAGGTGAAAAGCCTGCTCATCTCAATAGCATAATAACAAGCTTATCCCACTGCAGGTGTTCCTTTTGGGTTCATCTCTTAATCCTCCCTAGTAAACACTGGACACTAATCCCATTTATGTATCGGAAAGCAGTTGGGATGAGTTTCTAGTGCTTACTAAGGAGGATTGAGAGGAGCGGTGGACGGTGTCAGTATGGCAGTGGACTTTGTTAGTTGAGCAGAGGATGGGGTCAGTAGAGCAGAAAATGGTGTCAGTATTTTTTTATATTATTTTTTTACTTTATTTTTTAATTTAATTGTATTGTTACAATTTTATTTATTATGTTTTACAAATTTTCTTTGGTGAAATGGTTGGATCTAAACAGACCCCTGATGTTTCACTTTTAAGACATCTATGCTGCCTCAGCTGCATAGAATGAATAAACAGAAATAGCTCTGTGCAGAGCTTCCTGCTCATTCACAAACTGAAGCATAGTAAACACTGTTTATTATGCTTCAATAATTATTAAAAAACACATTGAGTGATTTATGTTGAATTATTAGTGCTTACCAATGCCCAGTTTATTCCTGGAACCTTTTAAATCCACAAAAAACTCAGTTTTAGCTCTGCTTGTGAGAACTCTGAGTGGAAAAATTACAATTCAAGTCCACAAGCTACAGAGATGGAGAGTCTAGAGTAGGTGATCCAAAGCTGAACACAAGAACAGTATCTCTATCAATCATTTCAACCAATCACATTACAGAGAAAATCTCTCTAGTGCAAGTTAGAATAAAGGCAATCATCTGATTGGCTCCTATGGACAATACAATCACTGTTCTTTCCTCAGGTTTTCATACATTTACCACATTAAACCATGGGCTGCCATTACCGTATATACTTAAGTATAAGCCGACCCGAATATAAGCCGAGGCACCTAATTTTACCACAAAAAAATGGGAAAACTTATTGACTCGAGTATAAGCCTAGGGTGTCCATCTGCATGCCTCACTGTGCCTCACTGTGTCCATGTGCATGCCTCACTGTGCCCATGCCTCACTGTACCCATGCCTCACTGTGCCCATGCCTCACTGTGCCCATGCCTCACTGTGCCCATGCCTCACTTTTTCCATGACTAGACTAACGTTTACATGGGAGTATATAGAAGGGGTACCCGGGTTTAAAAAAATCTGTGCTTCCTGGTCGTAGGTCCCCTAGACAGCAAACTTTTTGCACACTTGTAGAGGAGACCTATGTCCGGCCGGTACCGGGTCCCCAAACTTACTGCAGAAATTACTGTTTAACATGGGAGTCTATGGAAGGGGTGCCCGATTTGAAAAATCGGTGCTCCCCGGTCGTAGGTCCCCCCGGACAACAAACTTTGCACACTTGTAGAGGAAGAGTGGGGCTCCAAGTTTGGAGTCCAGGGGACCTACAGCCGGCCAGTACCGGGTCCCCAAAATCAGGGAGATCAGGCGCAAAAAGGTGACTGGAGTATAAGCCGAGGGGGGCATTTTCAGCACCAAAAAACATGCTGAAAAACTCGGCTTATACTCGAGTATATACGGTAATAACCTTTCTAATTGTTTTTTTTTAATATGGTTAGATTCACAGTCTGTTTATTATCATCAATGAATTATGAAATTATGCTGCTTTTCCTGTCATATCTTTCTATAATCCACTATCAAATTATTTGTAATGAAATAATGATCCCTCTCTATATTATATGTGGACTATAAAGCAGAAGGAGTTAACAAATTAGGATTATACACTTTCAAAACCAAAAGAGATGTCAGTCATTCAACATACATGCCTAATGCAAATAATAAAATGAGCATTGCATAAAAAATACATCAATGGCATTTTCAAAATACATGCAAATTTTGTATAACCCATTCAGTGTCACTGAGGCCTGGCAGATATGTAAATCAGTGTCTAAGGATGAATCAGAATAGATTAAAGTTTGTATAAATTACCTTATTCTTCATGGGCAACACTCTAAGGAATTTTCAGGCCCATCAAAATCACCCCAAATAATCTGCATTAAAAATTAAAAAGGAAATTTCCTACAAGTTTAAAAATATACAAACACATATTTATTAATAATTCTGGCCTTAGAGGTACTGTTTTTAACTTCTAAAGTTTCTATAATTTAATTGTTCACAAAGGACAATGCTATAATGATTCTTGACTCACAATCGGAATTGTGTGTAAAGTGGCATGCTCTAAGTTCAGTATGACACAAGGTTCTCGCCCTATGCTGTGGCCTTGAGTTGGTTTCCACTAACAGTGTAGACACTGGGGAAATGATATGCAGATACAAGACCTGGGAAATACTACTGTGCATTTTATAGCAAAGTAAAATAAGAAAGGATCCCCAAGTAACCCTATTCAGTGACAAATTTGAAATAAAGAGCTGACCAGACAGGCAAAACACGTAAGAACACAACTGTATTTGCGAACAAAGTTCACAAACCCTAGGGGGTTCCACGATATTTAGTGCCACACCCCCATTATGTAGTCATCCCTGTAGGTACTATTGAGAGTTAAGCCTCGTACAAACGATCAGTCCATCCGGTGAGAACGGTCTGAAGGACCGTTGTCATCGGTTAACCGATGAAGCTGACTGATGGTCCGTCGCACCCACACACCATTGGTTAAATAACCGATCATGTCAGAACGCGGTGACGTAAAACACAACGATGTGCTGAAAAAAACGAAGTTCAATGCTTCCAAGCATGCGTCGACTTGATTCTGACATGCATGGATTTTTAACCGATGGGCATGCCTACTAACGATCGGTTTTGACCTATCGGTTAGGAATCCATCGGTTAAATTTAAAGCAAGTTGTTTTTTTTAACCGATGGTTAAATAACCTATGGGGCCCACACACGATCGGTTTTGACCGATGAAAACGGTCCATCAGACTGTTGTCCCCTGGTTAACCTATCAGGTGTACAAGGCCTGAGTTTTTTTGGGGGGTTTATTAATCTTTATTTTATTACCATCTTTTTCCTTGACGGGTCAGACCAAATACAATTCTTTACCATCTACTACCATCTAAAAAAAACCCAATCACGTTCAGGCTCCAGAAGATTGGATCAATCCATGAAACGTGTCGAACTGATATATGCCGTGTTCCAATCCTTGTGTGCTCTACCAGCTACTTTTTATATGCTATACTATATCAATTGTTTGTAACCATGTGAATACTTGCCTCTACTATTTGTGTATGTATGTGTGTATATACATGAATTGTATTGTAGATTTTACATGTACCATAATTACCATTATGTACCTTGTTATTGACATATTCAATTTTTATACATATTAAAACTTTTTATTAGTATTGATGTGCTACATTTAAATTCCCACTTCCCCGTCCCCCCTTTTTCAAAGTTTGCACAACAGTTGAAGTTTATTTGATATTTTACAAAGGTTTACACAGTTTGTAACACTGAAGCCATTTTGATACCTAAAATATTAATTTATTTCATTCTCTTTTTCTGCATAAGTTACAAAAGCAGTATCAGAAGCAGCTTTGGACTGTGAGGTAGGCAGACACAATAGGGGATTAGCATCAAATGTAGAGGTGGTTAGTCCACTCCCTGTTGTTCATTTCAGGGCTTAAAATTGAGAAGTTTAGCTTAGCCAAGGTGTTAGTGAGTACAGTTTTCTACACTATGAAAAAGCTCTTGTAAACTGGAGGAAACTCTGACAAGAGGAGGTCTGGCAGACCCAAAAAGAACCAGAAGACAAGTTTCTGAGAGTCAACAGCTTACGTGACAGGCAGATGACAGGACAACAGCTTCAAGCATGGCTTAACATTGATCGAAAGTAAGCAATCTCAGGTTCAACTATGAAGAGAAGACTTTTAGGTAGATTCAGGTACGGCCGTGCAATCTTAAGACGGCGTAGCCTAGCGTGTTTACACTACGCCACCTTAAGTAAGAGAGGCAAGTACATGATTCTCAAAGCACTTACCTCCTTACTTAGGGCGGCGTAGTGTAATCGCGGCGGGCGAGAGGGCGCCTAATTCAAATTGGTTGGAGGGGGCGTGTTGTATGGTAATGAGGCTTGACCTCACGTTTTTTTACGTTTTTTGCTACTGCGCATGTGCCGGGCGCCTACATTTCCCAGTGCGCATTGCGGCTAAGTACGCCGTACGGGCCTATTGATTTAGACGTGGACGTAAACGACGTAACTCCCGATTCGCGGACGACTTACGCAAATGACGTAAAAAATTCGAACCTCGTGGACGGCGGCCATACTTTAACATTGTTATTCCACTTCATAGGTGGAATAAATTTAGACCGCCTAAGGCCTTACGGAAACAACGTAATTCAAATGCGGCGGCCGGGCGTACGTTCGTGAATCGGCATACAAGCTCATTTACATAATCTACGCCGGCCGCAATGGAAGCGCCACCTAGCGGCCATCCGAAAAATTGCAATCTAAGATAGGACGGCGCAAGCCGGCCTGTCTTAGATATGTTTAAGCATATCTCTGTTTGAGCATACGCTTAAACATACGGCGGTGTAGATTCAGAGTTAGGTCGGCTTATCTACTGATAAGCCGGGCTAACTCTTTCTGAATCTACCTATTTGAGTTGCAGATTTGACAGGTCGAGTAGCTGTATGAAATATGGCAAAGATTGCTAAGATGGCAAAATAAGAAAGAAAAACTTGCCTGGGCCATGAATCAAACTTTGAGAACTTTGGTTTATTAGTCGTGAAAGAATTGTTCCTCCATGTGTAACACCAACTGTCAAACGTGTAGGAGGAAGCTTGATGGTCTGGGGCTCTATTGCTGGATCCAGAGTCTGCAATTTCCACAGAGTGAGTGGCACCCTGAACCAAAACCTCTACATCATTTTGCAGTGCCATGCAATACCCACTGGAATATGCCTAGTTTGTCAGGAGCTCATCCTACAGCAAATTATGACCCAAAACATACTTCTAGGTTGTGTCAAAACTACCTAAGTTAAAAAAAAAGAAGATGGTAGGCAGATTATAGGGTGGCCAGACTTAGGCTCCATGCACACTAGCATTTTTTTAAGCTCTTAGAAGCTGGTATAAGCATTTTTTCTGCTCCTAGAATATAAATAGTGTTATCTTATATGTATGTCAATGCACACTACTTTAGGCTATTAGCGTCAGTGTCTAGGAGCAAAAAAAAAAATTGGTGGTGGCTGCTGGGAGTATAAATCTTTTTAAGAGACTCTTGGATGTGCATCTTAAAAATCACAACATACAGGGATATGGGAAATAATTATAGACACTGACACATGTGCGCCTACACAGGTTGAACTGGATAGACTATTGTCTTTATCCAACCTTACCTACTATGTAACTAGAGTTTTTTGCTAGGTTTTAGTTAAGGACAAAAAGTCTACAATAAAGTCAGTAATAAGTAGTGCAGAGAGAGTGTTCAGGAGCGCTTATCTGACTTTCCTAGGAGGATCCATGGGAATAAGAGTGGAGTCAGGGCATTTCAGTGGAAGTAGGATTTTGAGGTCAGTGCCAGTGCGAGATTGTCTTGCAGCCTTACACTGATGTTTAAGATGCAAGGTACTTGAAGGGAGGAAATGGTGTCTTGTGCCTTAATGCATGTATCGCTGCCAATATTCCGGCAGAGATCATATGCACCTTTAGACAACAAATAGTTCTGTTTTACATGTAGTGCAGCGTACCTGAGCAGCATGACAGACAACTGGGTACGGTAGGGGAAATAAAATGTCCAGTGCTTTACAGTGCAGTGCAAGGAAATAGGTCCAGTGCAGTGCAAGGAAAGAGGTCCAGAGAAGATTTGGAGGCGAGTCAGCAGCAAGTTGGGGCATATTGTGAAAAAACAAAGGTCCAGTGCAGGGCAAGGAAAGTGGTCCAGTGATCCAGGGAATATTTGGAGGTGAGTCAGTAGCAAGCTGGGGCAGATTGTAAAAAAGGGAGCAGTCACTTATAGAGAAACAATCACAGAAAATCAAGAGACCAGAGAACTCAATCCAGGGAATCTAAAAATCTGATAGATCAATCCTAGTAGTCAGAGTTTGAATTTCAGAATTTGAAGTCAGAATTTAAAAAAAAAAATTATTGGATAGTATTAATGTGACAGGGAGGACTCAGAAAATTAGTTAGTGACAGATTGCATCATATACAGTATGTCGTTTTTCTTTTTTTTTTCTTTTTTTTTTTTGTGTTCCTGTTTTAAAGTCTATCGTTTTGAAAACCTTGAGAGCAGCTTAAATTTATTCTTTTTCAGTGTCTCCAATGCATTTTGACAAAATGACAAAATCTTACAGAAATCTCTGATACTTAATGGAAATGAAAATTCTAAGTTTTGCATATTTCTTCTGATCAGGCAATGACCATTTCCTGTGTAAGCATATACTTTCGGATTCATTCATCTTCACAATACAGTGAAGTGGACCATTGAGTGCTCCAGCTTGTGTAATCTGTGGAATAAATTTGAAGACCCCTTGTTGTAGGTTTGCAGTGCTGATTGAGACACTCAAGATGAGCTACCTTTAGATATAGTAAGTGCTGCATATCTTTCTTTCACAGGTAATTTTTCAATTTTGACTGGAGGTAGTTCACACAAGGAATTTTCTAATACCAAACTAAAATGATAGCTTAGGCATGACATTTATATTAAAAATATAAATTAGTGGGCAGAGAACAATAAGGCAAAGCATATATCAAGGCTTTTTAGCTTTTTGCTATGTATAAAAATACAAAAATATCTACTTTTTAGTATTTTGTTTTGTACGTTATGCTTTTTTTTTTTTTAATATGATACATTTTCCAAAGTCTTCAGGCCAATCATGTCATATGCAGGGCCCTCTTCCTCTTCAGTTTTCTCTTGGCAGTGGGCGATCTTCCAGATGTAGTGAGCTGTACTGACACCAGTGCCACACTTTGCATCAATACACTATAAATGAATGGAATTATGGTGATAGCCCTTAGGCCAGTGATGACGAACCTATGGCAGGCGTGCCGCAGCTGGCACGCCAAACCCTTTTTTTTTTGCATGCCAGGGGAATCCCCCAGCCAGGCAGTCACTTGCACTGAAGGTGCAGTCACGGAAGAGCAGGCTCCCTTCCTTGCATCAGTGCCAGTGCCGTAGGCAGGGGGGTGGGCAGACAGTCATCTTGTCCCCTGTGCAATGTTTAGGGGGGTGTAAAATGTTTCCTCCATTGTCGCAGTTCTGTTGTGCAGCTTATTGCCTCCCCGGACACCTACGGTAAGGCATTCAGGCGTTCCTTTCTGCAGGCACCCTATTCCAGCTCCCCCAGCTCTAAGACGACTTTGGTTCAGTCTGTCCCTCTAGTGCAGCCTGTGAAACAGGGAGGGGGAGGGGCGGTGCTTGGACAAGTTTTTTTTAATTTACTTGCTCTATTGACATTTTAATTTGAGGTCAGTGGAGCTCTGATAATGGCATTTTATTTCAGTGTAGGTGGTGTATTTGTTTACTTTCACAATACAATTTATATTGAGTTAAAACAGCCAGACATTGCAGCCTGTGTGCCAGATGAATATATATACGCATTGTACACTGATCCCTTGAAGATCATACATTCCCCCAGGTGATCTGATTAATACAGACCATAGTTTTTAGTCTGCCTTTAATAAGTGACAAGATCCACAGCATATGCCCCAAGAAACCCAAAGAAACACAGTCCAATAAACCCAGTTCTATTACAGATGGTAGGAGTCTGAGATGATGCAATGGCCCACATGGTTGCTTGATACTAACGGGTTGATTTACTAAAGGCAAATAGGCTGTTAACTGTGCAATGGAATTTTAACTTTGCTCTGTGAATGAGATGAAACTCTGCTGACACCCATCATCCAATCATGCACAAGATATTATATATATATATATATATATATATATATATATATATATATATATATATATATATATATATATATATATATATATATATATATATATCTTCTCTGCACAATGATTGAGTGTTCTTTACAAAGTGAGAAAAATTCCCTAGCAAAGTAAAATTTCCCCTGCAAAGTGGGAATACAATTCACTTATATCTAGTCCATGTATCCAGGGCTGGTTTCTTACAAGTAATGCCGCGTACACACGATCGGGCTTTTGCCTAGCCAAATCACATCGGAATTCCGATGGAATTCCATCGGAAAAAAATAGAACATGTTCTATATCTAAACTCCGATGGAATTTATCGGAATTCAGATGGGGCTACATCAGAAATTCTGATCGTGTGTACGGGGCATAAGGATGAACATCATTCCAGACAATATCACTGTTTCAGCAAAATACAAGGGTCAATGGAGAATGTGAAATTAGGGGTGTTTAGGATAGTAAGGGTTTTTTATAAAGCTTTTGAGTAGTTACTGCCTTTTTGGATCAGTTCTCTGAAAAAAAAATGCATAGAAACCTAAATATGTAAATCATTGGGGTTGATTTACTTAAAGAATACAATCCGTTAGGAAGATTCACCCTCTATTTGTCCTGTTTACCATTCTCGTTGAAAGTGAAATGAAAATAAAACTCCAAATTTGGGGTTGTCCCCAGAAAAGTAGATTTCTTTCTAAATGTAAAATTTTGAAAGAAAATAGTATCGAAATCACACACATATATACTGTATAAATACCCCTTTACGACCAATAATAAAGACAACATTGCAGAAGAAGGGTGTGTGATTTTGTATACAATTTTCTTTCAATATTTGACATTTAGAAAGATATTTTGTATTTACTTAATTTAACGTACTTGTTTTTGATACATAATGTGTTGTGTTCTGTGAAAGCAGCTTCACTTTGACTAATATTCTTGTGTTTGTTTTTGTATTAACACATTTGCTGCAGGGACCGCACTGACTTAGTGAATTGCCATATTTATACTGTTTAAACCATTTTACCTCTTCATTAGCACTAAAAACTGACAGGGGTTCTAATTCTTCCCCACTGTATCCATTACACTGAATATTGCATGAGATAAAATACAGTATGGTGTAGGAATGAGCTCCGCGTTCGATTCGAACGTATGTTCGACTCAAACATCGCCTGTTCGACCGTTCATCGAAATACGAACAAAACGGGTCATTCGCGCCAAATTCGAGTGACGCGCCACGGCCCATAATTCACTGCGGCATTGCGCGCTGATGATTGGCCAAGCATGCACTATGACCCGGAGAGCCTTAATTGGCCAAAGCCAGGGTGGCTTTAGCCAATTATGGCTCAGGGCTTTAGTACACACCCCACACTATAAAAGGCTGCCTGCAGGGCGGCCTTGTGTAGTGTGTTGCGGCAGTGTTAGTGAATAGATCAGTCCTAGAGAGAGAGACAGTGTCTTTTTTTCTAGATAGATAAGATAGAGCAGGCAGGCTACTCAGTTTAGTTAAAGTTACAGTGTGTAGAGGATATATATACATCCCAGGTGTTGTACATATATTTATACACTGTATAGTTTAGCTAGATCAGTTCTTCCTATCCTAATTTACTGTCTATCAGTTGATTGTGCTAGCTGCAGTATTCTCAAATGGTGCATTGCCAGTGTGCTCTGTAGTTTGCACCTAAAGTTACTTTGTGTGTACCAGTACTGCACTTGTGCTCTGTAGTTTTGCACCTAATGTTACTTTGTGTGTACCAGTACTGCACTTGTGCTCTGTAGTTTGCACCTAAAGCTACTTGGTGTGTACCAGTACTGCACTTGTGCTCTGTAGTTTGCACCTAAAGTTACTTTGCGTGTACCAGTACTGCACTTGTGCTCTGTAGTTTGCACCTAAAGCTACTTGGTGTGTACCAGTACTGCACTTGTGCTCTGTAGTTTGCACCTAAAGTTACTTTGTGTGTACCAGTACTGCACTTGTGCTCTGTAGTTTGCACCTAAAGCTACTTGGTGTGTACCAGTACTGCACTTGTGCTCTGTAGTTTGCACCTAATGTTACTTGGTGTGTACTGAACTTGTGCTCTGTAGTTTGCACCTAAAGTTACTTTGTGTGTACCAGTACTGCACTTGTGCTCTGTAGTTTGCACCTAACGTTACTTTG
This sequence comes from Rana temporaria, assembly GCF_905171775.1. Lineage (NCBI taxonomy): Eukaryota > Metazoa > Chordata > Amphibia > Anura > Ranidae > Rana > Rana temporaria. The sequence goes on from NC_053490.1 coordinate 196,101,412, forward strand.
TGTGTACCAGTACTGCACTTATGCTCTGTAGTTTGCACCTAATGTTACTTGGTGTGTACTGCACTTGTGCTCTGTAGTTTGCACCTAAAGTTACTTTGTGTGTACCAGTACTGCACTTGTGCTCTGTAGTTTGCACCTAAAGTTACTTTGTGTGTACCAGTACTGCACTTGTGCTCTGTAGTTTGCACCTAATGTTACTTGGTGTGTATTGCACTTGTGCTCTGCAGTTTGCACCTAAAGTTACTTTGTGTGTACCAGTACTGCACTTGTGCTCTGTAGTTTGCACCTAAATATACTATGTGTTCTGCACTTATGCTCTGTAGTTTGCACCTAATGTTACTTTGTGTGTACCAGTACTGCACTTGTGCTCTGTAGTTTGAATCTAAAGTTACTTGGTGTGTACTGCACTTGTGCTCTGTAGTTTGCACCTAAAGAAACCCATGCCATTTTTCTCAGTGATTTTTATCCATATTGCAGGGACCAGACATTACATTAAAGCCGCAAACAGTCTTAAAGTACTTATTTCTTACAGTAATCTCATTTTGTGCAGGGACATTTCTAAACACGTGCCACTACTATAGACACAGCAGGTACGATATTTAACTACTTGCTTACTGGGCACTTATACCCCCCTCCTGCCCAGGTGAAATTTCAGCTTTCGGCACTGCGTCGCTTTAACTAACAATTGTGCGGTCGTGCGACGTGGCTCCCAAACAAAATTGATGTCCTTTTTTCCCCACAAATAGAGCTTTCTTTTGGTGGTATTTGATCGCCTGTGCGTTTTTTTTTTTTTTTGCGCTATAAACAAAAAAGAGCGACAATTTTGAAAAAAATACAATATTTTTTACTTGTTGCTATAATAAATATCCCAATTTAAAAAAACAAAAACAATTTTTTTTCTCAGTTTAGGCCGATACGTATTCTTCTACATATTTTTGGTTAAAAAAAAAAATCGCAATAAGCGACTGGTTTGCGCAAAAGTTATAGCGCCTACAAAATAGGGGACAGATTTTTTATTATTATTATTTATTTATTTATTATTTTTTATTATTTTATTTTTTTTACTAGAAATGGCGGCGATCTGCGATTTTTATTGGGACTGCGACATTATGGCGGACACATCGGACACTTTTGACACATTTTTGGCGCCATTCACATTTATACTGCGATCAGTGCTATAAATATGCACTAATTACAGTATAAATGTGACTGGCATTGAAGGGGTAAACACTAGGGGGTGAGGAAGGGGTTAAATGTATTCCCTGCATTGTGTTCTAACTGTAGGTGGAGGGGGGGTGACTGGGGGGGGGGGGGTGACCGATCTATGTCCCTATGTACAAGGGACACAGATCGGTCTCTGTGTAAAACGGCAATGAAAGATGATCTCATATGTTTACACTCATTGGCCGCACAGATCGCATCGCAAACGGCCACTCTGATTGGCCGTTCGCGGCGATCTGTAATTGGCTGTGTCCAAGGGACACGGCCAACACAGAGTTTCCCCGCTGCACGCTCTGGAGCGCGGGGAACGCGCAAAGGGGCGGACCACAATTGACGTCCACTTGGATTTTTGGATCCGCGCTGTAGCCGTCATTTGACTATAGCGCGGATCCCAAGCGGTTAAAGGAATTTTTAATTTTTTTTTTCACTTTAAGCATCGTTAAAATCGCTGTTCCAGAAAAAACAACCGTCTTTAAAACTTTTTTTTCCATTGATACATGTTCCCTGGGGCAAGACCCAGGTTCTCAAAGACGTTTTCCAACAATAACTTGCAAGAATTAGCACTTTTGAATTCGAACGTTCGAGTCCCATTGACGTCAATGGGGTTCTAAATGTTTGCGCGAACGTTCGGTCCGTTCGAAGGTTCTGGTGTGAACCGAACGGGGGGGTGTTTGGCTCATCCCTAGTATGGTGTCATGAGATAAATACTGCATATTCCGATGAAATACCACATACCTTATTTTAATAGAATTTTTTTGTGAATGTCAAAAACTTTTTGAAAAACGCTATGAGCTTTTTTACTTCAAGATTTAAAGAGGAAAATACTGCTTTGTGAATGGAGCCCTGTGTCTTTAAAATGTTCAAGTTGCTGAATATTTTTTTAGGGCTGTTACTGATTAAAATTTTCGTGTTCGATTAATCGTTTTTTTTTTTAATCGATTAATCAACTAATTTTGATTAATTATAATGCACATACAGATCCAACTACTTTTAGCTGATCTCCTTGCATTGCAACTCTGCATTAGTCAGTGGTAAATGTGGTATACACTATATACAATCACCTGACACTAGTTAGTTTCCACAACCCATGACTTAACTTCACAGTTCACACAAATATGTTTTAAATTCAAACTGTAGCACTGATGTAAGTCATTTTTTCCATTTAAATACAAAAGAATTTTGATCAATCAAAAAAATTTAAGATTAATCAAGGAATTAATCTTTAATTTCCCCAGCCCTATATTTTTTATTATTCTCTAAAAGGCGTAAAAGAAAACAACAAACCACACAAAAAAAGGCAAAAGGTGGACTTTGGAACCTTTTCTGGGTTTAGGGTTAATTGGTCCAAATCTATCGCATTTTCTGTAGATCTGAATACCCCACTTATTTTACAGTCAGATTGTCCTTTGCAGTTAACTACATCTTTTAGATACCTGGGGATTTAAATACAGTTGCCATTATCTACTTATGTATCAAATAACCTCCTCCCCTGCATTACTTTATATAAAACTAAAATCGCTAGTTGGAAAACCTTGCCCTTGATCTTATTTGGGAGGATAAATCTTTTCAAAATGTTTTTCTTACCAAAATTCTTATATATTTTATCCAATTGCCCAGTATGCATACCAAAACATTGTTTTTAAAGCGGTTGTATACCCGCTGACACTTTTTTTTTTGGTACACCTGTAAGGCAAAAGGCATAATGAGCTTGTATGCACCGCATAGCATGCATGATCATGATCAGTAAATATGAACACAACAAAATCTGATTGTGATTGTAAAACAAAAATCATAAAAATAAATACTCCTAAAAAATAGATATTCTTTTACATGTTTTGTCCCTTATGTTTTTTTTATTATTATTATTATTATTATTATTTGTGTTTTCTTGTTTTTGGTGTAATTTGTTGATATGAGTTTCTTAAACAATAGCAAAAAGGTCTATTAACACTGGACTATTCCTTTAGTTACTTGAGCACATCCTTTAGTTACTGTTTAAAAGAAAAAAAAGCATTTAAACTACAACAATAAAAGACACAAAAAAGTGAAGAAATCTAAAAAAAAAAAAAAAAATTAACATACATATTAAATTGTTATTACTTATTTTCTTTAAAACATTGAAAAGTTTTGTTTTGTCAAAAAATGCCACCCATTGATTAAGGCAGCCTGTAGATGAATATTTTTTTTTCTTGTTTCCCCTATATACACTTTTAAATGAGCCTTTGTATTCTGACAGTGGGGAGACTTCCCCATCGAATATACCAATTGAGCAGCAATTTTCCAACAGGGCGGTTGTACAGAAGTTGATTGGTAGATTGGCTTCTTTGCAACCACCCTGCCCATACTTAAATCAAAATGTATCCAGTTCCTGCTGAAAGGGCTGAATTTTAGTTTAGGTATGGCTGGCTTTAGCCTAGTTTAATATTATCACATGAGAATTATTCATCTCATGTACCCATTTACCTTCTCTGTGTTTAATTAATGAACCTGAGTGTACAGGCAGTTCAGAAGATGTTCCATGATAAGACTCTGAATCAGGATCAGTATTTTTCTTAATTGCAGTGAAACTTTAAATTACTTGCATTTTTCCCAATGATACCTTGTAGTATTGCAAAGCTAAATAAAAAGACAAATTGGCAACATTTCCCCAAGTTGGAAACATTCCTAACGTTTGCTGAGAATTTTCGAGTTCATCCTTAGTTACAACTAGCTTTCATAACAGAACATGTCTGCAACCACCACATAGTAATATACTCCAGGTGCATAGAATATAAAATATATATTCAACACTTACCTGAATGCACTGGATGTCTGTGAGACTCAATTTTTCTATTCCCCAACTCGATATATAACAATTCAATATGATTGGGAATATTCTGCTACATATCGTATAAACCAGTGGTTCCCCACTTTTTTCAGTCAATGCACCCTTTAAAATTCTGCATAATCCTGAGGCACCCCGTTCTAAAATGTAAAAAATTAAACAAATAGTTTTAAATAATGCAGCAACATCCACACATGTAGGACATCCAACGTTAGAGGTGATTTATTCTTCCAAAGCAAATACACCTTTGCGCACTAGTACTGACTAGTTTTCCAATGTTTCTCTTCTCCCTCAGTTTCTCTTCCTCACTCTGCTAATGTGACCCCAGTTCTGATGGAGTGGGGCAAAAAATGATGCTGTGCAATGTCCTCCTTATGAACTGATGCAGGGCTCAAGTCCTGCGGGAATGCATGGGATCGGAGTTCCTGCACTTTTTTCACAGCAGGAACGCAGTTCCCTTTGCAGGACAAGAGCAGCCGAGGGCAGCTGAGCCGCCTGAGCCAATCCTTCACTAAGCGGCGATGCCCAGCTCGAGTCACTGTCAGGGGCAGGCGAACCTTAGTAATCCTTTATGTTACTGGCCGCTTCCTGTATATGGATTCATCGGGTAGTGTGCGGGTATTCCGTCACTTCTTCGATGCCGCAATGTCTCCTGGGAGCTTTGGTCATTGTTCCCAGGAGACTTTGCGGAGATCTGCCGCGAGTTATCGCGGGATTTAGAAAGAACTTGCTAAAAAAAATAAAAACATGCGGTTTAGTAATTATTGATATGAGAGTGTCATTTTTTTTTTTTGTGGGGGAGTGGATCTTGGGTGGGAGTTCCCACACTTTTTTCCCCAGGACTTGACCCCTGAACTGATGACATCATTGGTTTTTAGGACAGCAGCGGCTGGAAGGTGGTAATGGTGCACAATGAAAATCGGTGGCATTTTGTAATTAAAATGCAGGCTTCATCCCCCTGCTGGCTGGTATACATTTTCTTGGCAATTTTTAGGCATTTTTGCCAAGGCACCCCTGAAGAGTCTTGAAAGCACCCGAGGCTGAAAAAAGGCTGGTATAAACAACCATTTGCTTTAACATTTTTCCAAAATGTAAGGGCCAACTCCAAAACATTTCAAGCAAACAATAACGCAGCTTTAATCGGAAGTATGCAGTACAACCCCCACCCCCCTCAAAAGTTAGAAGCTGATTGACTACTGCACTAGATTTAGCATTTTGGTAAATCAACCCCACTGTTCTCTCCACCACTGCATGACCCGTGCCATATGTACAGTCCCCTCTCCACAGCAACTAATGAATGTGCCAGGGTTTGGTTTGGTGCATTTTCAAAAGGCACTTTTAAAGTTTGAGTGTAAAGGGAGTAGTGGTATAGTCATCTTGAAGTGAAAAAGGGGCAGCGCAGTGGCGTAGTGGTTAGCACTTTCACCTAGCAGCAAAAGGGTCGCTGGTTCGAATCCAGATCACGACACCATCTGCTTGGAGTTTGCATGTTCTCCCTGTGTCTACGTGGGTTTCCTCTGGGTACTCCAGTTTCCTCCCACACTCCAAAAACATGCTGGTAGGTTAATTGGATCCTGGCCAAATTGGTCCAGTATATATGTGTGTACGACTGTGTGTCCCAAGCGTGTTAAGATCCTACAAGGGTAAATGACCGCACCAGCCGGGAAGACACTGGCTGCAAAAAGCACCAAGAGGCGATTCACTTCACATGTGTAGCGTTATACAAGTCATTCATTCATTCAAATCCAAACCCTATTGAAGTCAATGGGAACTGAATGCTAAAGAAAAATAAAAAAATATTGGCTAATTGGCAAAGGAATGTAAAATGGCATTGGGAGCTGGACACTGTCATAGGGGATGTGTACTAAAAATCTATTATTAGAAACTCTAATTGAAAGGGAGTAGTGGTTATAGTCATCTTAAAGTGAAAAATAATAAATTCCTTTAGCTAGCATGTCTGGGGGTAGGAACCCTGTATACGTTCAGGGACCCACACCTGCACACACCTGCATGTTATATTAGGACACCGTGGCTGTGCCTGTGCAGCCGCGTGTCCCAACAGGTATGAGTGGGACATCAATACAGGGATGCATGCAATACTGTGAATGCCTGTGTCAGTAAAAGATGCCCCTGCATGATAGATGCATGTCTGTGCCCTGTGTAAATGGGCCCCTACAAAGAAAAAATATGTGTTTACATTTCAAGCAAAATGAAAGTACCAGGCCTTTTACTTCTCTTATAAACAAAGCAGATGGGGATTCCCTTCATCTATACCAGACCATTATGTTAGATGAGAGACTCCTAACAAAAAAATTACATGAGCTTCCCCCCTATTTCATACCATGGCCTTCAGGTCTGGCATGAATTTTATGAAGGACCGACCCCATGCAAAAAATGTTAATGCATAAGGTCCATTCACATATTTTGTACCCATATTTTACGGTAGGACCCCATGCAAAAATCAACAAAAAAAGGTGTCAGGTCCCACAAAAATCTGCACCAAAGCCTTACCCGACACAAAGAGAAGGTTAGGCCAGCACATGCCCCTTCTCCTTAAACTATACCAGGCCATATTCGCTCAACATGGGGGTGCACTTTGCCCACTTGGCTAAGCATCTTGTACCCATGTTGATAAGGACAGGGTCCTCTTCCTGAAAATCTTAGTTTAGTGGTGGTGTAGGTCCGCATGCAAGGAGCTTATTAGAAATCAGAAACAATAAGGAGCCACTCAGATACCAGCCTCCTCATGAATAATGAATAAGTAAGTGGTATGTAGTAAACAGTTGGTGTCTCAAGGGTGAAGTTATTTAACATATATGGACATCACTATATATATGGTCAATGTCACATTAGTAAACAGTTGGTGGTATAGGCCCGGATTCACAGACAACTTACGCCGACGTATCTGTTGATACGCGGCGTAAGTTCAAGGATGCGCCGTCGTATCTATGCGCTGTATTCAGGAAACAAGATACGCCTGAATTTTGCCAAGATACGACTGACGTAAGTCTCCTATGCCATCGTATTTACGCTGGCCGCTAGAGGCGCTTCCGTTAATTTACGCGTTGAATATGTAAATGAGCTAGATACGCCGATTCACGAACGTACTTGCGCCCGTCGCAGTAAGCTACGCCGTTTACGTAAGGCGTACATCCGGCGTAAAGTTACCCCTGCTATATGAGGCGCAAGTAATGCAAAGGTATGGACATCGGAACAAGCGTCGAATTTTACATTGTTTACGTAAGTCATACGTGAATGGGGCTGGGCGTAGGTTACGTTCACGTCACAGGCATTGAGCCGGCGTATCTTAGGGAGTAAATTTGACGTGATTGTGAGCATGCGCGCACATGCGCCGTTCGTTCGGCCATGCATTTACATGGGGTCATGCTTCATTATAATACAACACGCCCACTGCCTTGCTACTTTGAATTAGGCGGGCTTACGCCGGCCCATTTACGTTACGCCGGCGTAAATATGGGAGCAAGTGCTTTGTGAATACTCAGCTTGCCTCTCAATGTTACGTCGGTGTAGCGCATATGAGATGCGCTACGCCTATCTAAAGATACGCCAATCTCTCTAAATCCGGCCCATAGTGTTTAGCCAGTAGTGGCCAAGTATAGTATAAATCTTTGAAAGATTTCAACTGCCTTGTGCACTGTGCTGGCATTCTCTGTGCTCTGCATCATGTAACATGTGTGAAAAGTGCAGCCAGTCACCGGTCGGATAAGCAGGTCTGATTGGGGGAGTTTGAAGGCAAGATATCAAAGTATCTATAGCAATCTAGAAAATGGGTCTATTCCAGCCCTACTTTAGCATTTGTAGATTCTAAGGGCCAGATTCTCGTAGATCGCCGCATCTCTGCGGCGGCGTAACGTATCTCATTTACGTTACGCCGCCGCAAGTTTTACGGGCAAGTGCTTGATTCACAAAGCACTTGCCTGTAAAGTTGCTGCGGCGTAGCGCAAATCCCCCGGCGCAAGCCCGCCTAATTCAAATGATCCGGGTAGGGGGCGTGGATCATTTAAATTAGGCGCGTTCCCGCGCCGAACGTACTGCGCATGCGCCGTCCCTAAAATTTTCCGACGTGCATTGCGCTAAATGACGTCACAAGAACATCACTGGTTTCGACGTGAACGTAAATGGCGTCCAGCCCCATTCACGGACGACTTACGCAAACGACGTAAATTTTTAAATTTCTACGCGGGAACGACGGCCATACTTAACATTGGTTGCCCCTCATATAGCATCGCAAATCTAACGTAAACGTCGTATCTTCACTGCGTTGACCGCGCGTACGTTTGGGAATTCGCGTATTTTGCTAATTTGCATACTCGATCGGGAAAACGACGGAGGCGACACCTAGCGGCGAAAAAAAAATTGCATTTAAGATCCGACAGCGTAAGAGCCTTACGCCTGTCGGATCTAATGGTTATCTATGCGTAACTGATTCTAGGAATCAGTCGCATAGATACGACGGCCCAGATTAGGACTTACGACGGCGCACATTGCGTTGCGCCATCGTAAGCCCTTTGAGAATCTGGGCCTAAGTGCATAGAGTATGTTTGTGTGGTTTCAATGGCTACGTTATTAGTTCTCCCATGCGTTTTTGCTTTCCTTGTCCACATTTCCTGTGTTATCGCAAAGAGAGTTCTTATCTTACTACTACAGAATTATTAGCTTTTATGTTGTGGAGATGGGAAGGTCTGAGTAGTTTTAGCAAAATATATTGGTCAGGGCTGACACTGCTCAGCTCCTAAGACTTGTGAACTGACAACACAAAGTATTATGTGTAGAGTGCATTTCTGGCCCATCAACTGGTATTTGTCTGTACTTTACATTGAAAAAGATATGGGGAAATGTGCATGCATTGCAGAAATGTAATGCATTTTTCTATTTTGCCCTGACTGACACACATTTTAAATAAGCACATCAGGTTTTAGGCTCTTAGGGCACAGTAGAAGATAACTAAACATACACAGTGCGACCTATGGGTTTTGTATTTGACATCCGCCAACATTTTTTCTGCTTAATCGTAACTACAGTGTCATTTTGAGTTCCTGACTCTGCTGTAGTTCAGAAGTGAAATCCTTAAGCCATTAATTCTGGAAACATTTCAGAAACTGTCAACCTAAAACCTTTACATAAGTGCTGGGATAGAAAGACAAACATTTCTTCTGTCTGACAAATGCTGTAATATAACATGAGTTATATTAAAGAAGGCAAACTTCACAGTTCATAAAGCTGTAAGTGTAAACTAAAAAAATAAAATAAAAAAGAACTTTCAGTTTCTCAAACATTAAAGCGGATGTGCCATGGGGAAAAAATATTAAAAGCCAGCAGCTACAAATACTGCAGCTGCTGACTTTTAATATTAGGACACTTACCTGTCCTGGAGTCCAGCGCCGATCGCAGCAGAGCACGAGTGATCGCTCGTCTCTCTGCTGCTCCCCCCGCCATCCACGCTCAGGGAACCAGGAAGTGAAGCGCTGCGGCTTCACTGCCCGGTTCCCTACGGCGCATGTGCGAGTCGCGCTGCGCCCGCCGATTGGCTCACACGCTGTGTGCTGGGAGCCGAGTGTTCCCAGCACGCAACGGGCGACAGACAAGAAGTCAGAAAAACCTGTCTTTTGCCCGTAGCGTGTGGCCGGAAGTGGGTGCAAATACCTGTCTTTAGACAGGTATCTGCACCCCCCTCCCCCTGAAAGGTGTCAAATGTGACACCGGAGGGGGGGAGGGTTCCGATCAGCGGGACTCCACTTTAGGGTGGAGAACCGCTTTAAATGTTTGTGTTGTAAGGATTCAAGGTCATATTTACATTCCAACTGGAGCTTGTAGGAAAGCAACCTTCATGCCGCGTACACACGGTCGTTTTTCAGCATGTCAAAAAAACAACGTTTTTCCAACTTCATCATTAAAAACGATGTTGCCCACACACCATCGTTTTTGAAAAATGATGAACAAAGCGCGGTGACGTACAACACGTACGACGGCACTCTGAAGGGGAAGTTCTATTTGCCTTTGGGCTGCTTTTAGCTGATTACTTGTTAGTAAAAGACGATTTGCGCTTTTTTGTTTGTTACAGCGTGATGAATGTGCTTACTCCATTATGAATGGTAGTTTTACCAGAACGAGCACTCCCGTCTCATAACTCGCTTCTGGGCATGCGCGGGTTTAAAACGTTGTTTTAGCCCACACACGACCATTTTTTACAACCCGGAAAACGACATTTTAAAAAACAACGTTAAAAAATGCAGCATGTTCGAATTTTTTTTGGGTCGTTTTTCAGAAGCCGAAAAAAGATGTGAAGCCCACACACGATCATTTTAAATGACGTTTTTAAAAACGTCGTTTTTTTTCATGCCGAAAAACGACCGTGTACGCGGCATCAGACACCTTAAGTCTCAGTTCTCTCTATCATATGGGCTTTTTTTTTAACAGAGTATTTTATATTTGCCATGTGATATACTATGGTGACATGTGCATAGATACATTTATATAATATCATTTTTTTCATTAAAAAAACAATATTTTAACACTTGCTTAATAATAAAAAATATGGTTTTAAACTATTTTAGTAGAAAGCTGGCTTGTAAAAATCTGGTGTGGTAGGTTTGGCATGAAATAGCCCAGTGTTTCTCAATTCCAGTCCTCAAAGTGCACACACAGGTCATGTTTCCAGGCTTTCCATTATTTTGCACAGATGATTTGATCAGTTTCACTGCCTTAGTAATTACCACAGCCGTTTCATCTGAGGGAAATCCTGAAAACAAGATCTGTTGGTGCGCCTAGAGGACTGGAATTGAGAAACAATGAACTAGCCCCAGTACAGACATTTTAAGCACAGTTTGCTTTAATCACAGGTATTATATACCTATCTGTTATGAATATGATTATTGCTGAAGAAATAATAGTTACTTAATGACTTATAATTTAATGCAATTCCTAAACCTAACCCTAACTGTAAACCTAACCTATAAATTTAGGGCCAGATTCACGTAGAGTAAATTAAGTTACTCCAAACGTATGTCATTTAAGTTACGGCGCCTTAATTTCGTGTCGTAAGTGCCGTATCCACAGCGCATATGCGCCCAAATTTGCGCCATCGTAACTTAAATCCCGAGGCGTAAGGCGGGGTTATTGCAAGTGGGAAGGAAGTGGGCGTGCTCCATTGTAATGAGCCGTGACCCCATGCAAATGAAGGGCCGGCCTTACTGCGCATGCATGAATCTGCACCTCACTGGGCATGCTCAGAACTCGGCTCGGCGCAATCAGTGAGATAGGTAAAAGGCCAAGCGTACTTAGTTTGAGAATCGCCCTGTGTATAAATCGCCCCAGACAAACACACTTCCCTTGCAAAAGTACATCCTTGTTTTCCCCTTCCTAAAGCAAGTTGCTTTTGCTCTGTCGTCTGTTGGTGTGTGTTGGTGAGTGTATTGTTAGATAAAAGATTTGGAGGAGTAGTAGATTGTAGTTGCTGTGTTTTTTTTCTGAGTGCTTTTTCTGTTTGTTTTTTCGGTGTTTGTTTTTGAATTTGTATTAGCTGTCTGCTTGTGTGGTTTGATTTTTGTGTGTGTTTGTTCTGTGAGTATTTGTGTTTGTTTGTTTGTTCTGTGAGTATTTGTGTTTGTTTGTTGTGTTTGTTTTTTGTGTTTGGTGCTGAGTGTTGGGTGTTATGGCACCGAAGCGCAGGAAGTTGAATTTTTCTGTGAGAGAAAAGCAGATACTTGCTAGGGCCATCACCCGTTTCGGGCGTTATTTGCATGGCCCTGAGAGCCGGGACACCACCCCGGCCAGGAGGAAGGAGATCGTTCAGCGAATTACTGATCAGATCAATGCGGAGAGGGGGGGAGATGAGGACCCCCAGTGGGATTCAGAAGAAGATCAACGATCTTAGGAGCCTGGTTCGGGAGAAGATGGCCAAGATAAATGCCCATGCCACGGACACTGGAGGAGGACCACCCTGCTCCGTCAGGCTGACTGAGGAGGAATGGGCAGTGGCCCAGTGCTTCCATAGCCAGCAGGTGGTGGGCCTGCCTGGCTTTGAATCTGATGCTCCTGTGAGGACAGGTAATTTTGGGGTTTTTCTATCTGGTGAGTAGCATGTGTGGGTGGGGGAAGGGAATATGTGCCAAGTGTGTGGATCCTCCAACCTGTGAATGTTTTGTGTCCTCCACAGATGGCCAGGAGATTGCTGGGCCATCAGGCCAGGAGATTGCTGGGCCATCAGGACAGGCTGCACCACCCCCAGGACAACAGGCTGCAGAAGACGCCCAAGAATGGCAGGAGTCCCCAGGGGAGGGGAGTGGCCACACCTCACATCATGAGGAGGTTGAGGGGGAGGAGGATGAGGTGGGGGGAGGATGAGGATGAAGATATGGACATTGCCAGGGAAATCCTTTTGGCCTCGGATGTGGTTCCCCCTGAGGCTACCCCTGAGGCTGGCAGCAGTCAGGCCACCATCAGGGGTAGCCCCTCCCACTCCTCCCCCAACAGGCCTCCCCCCACAAGGGTCTCTCTCTCCCCTCCTCCCAGGCCACAAGACTCAGCTGCAGGCAGGAAGGCTACCCATAAGACCAGGGGGGTGGCCGAGTGTCTTCCGGCCAGTCTGCGGAGGGACAATGCCCTTCAGACCCGCCATCTGGGTCAGATCAACCGGACTTTGACCCAGATGGAGGACAGCCTGGGCTCAATTAAGGAATCACTCACTGATGTGGCCACAAACTCCTTGGCGGTCATCACATGCATTTGTAAGCTGCAGACCGCAACAACAGGCGTGGCCCAGGAGGTGAGTGCCCTGACCCAGGCTGTCCAGGACAACACCCGGGCTGTCCAGGCCAATACGGCTGCCCTCACACTGAGTCTGAACAGGATTGCAGTGGCCTTGGAGGGCAGGCCAGCAGGAGGACAGTCACCAGGGGAGGCTCCTCTTTCCCCTGCTCACCCCCCCCATGAGTCTCCTCCTTCCCCTGCTTTCTACCCCCCAGGAGTCTCCCCTGGTTGGCCGTGGCCGTGGCCGGCCCAGGCGTAGCTGTTTGGGGGTACTTTTGATTTTTTCATTTTTTTTTTATTATTATACTGTGATTATGATTTGTTTTATGTGTGTGAATGATGTATGAATGTGGGGGTAGCATTCCTGATTAAATAAGGGTGTCACCCTCAGTTTTGGTGGAGTAGGGATCCCCAGGACCAGGGAGAAGTGATCCCAGGTCCATGTGAATGGTGTATGAATGCACAGGCGTGGCGTTACTGCTCCCAAGTACCATTGGGGGTACTTGGATCTAATCCAATTAGATGTGCATGTGATGTGTCTGTGCTAGGGACCACAGTGGGTGTGCATGCATGCATTCTCATTGTGCCATGATTAATGTGTGTGCTTACTGTGCAAAGATGCATTCTGCGAGGCGTCTCCTTACTGCTGTTCCCTCAGAAGAGGGGGTACCCTCGGTTACTAAAGTCACTAGTATAGTTATGAGCATGGATGCCCCTGGCATGTTGGCATACAGATTGTTGTCCTGCAAGTGTGTGTGCTCAGCTCTTCCTTAATGGTGTTGCTTTAGCTGACCTCCCTCATTTGCATCTTTGCCTATCAAAACAGTGGTGTGTCTAGCGTATTTTGCGCTCGAAGAAGCGCCGGTGTAATTCTTTTAGGTAGGACGGAAAAAAATGGATTTCAGGCATATCTCGTTTTGAGTATACAGCGCAAAGATACGCGCGGCGCATTTTTCAATTACGCCGCGCATCTCGAGATAAGCCGGCGTAAGTGCTTTGTGAATCTGGCCCTTTGTCCTTAAAGTGGAAATCTAACTTTTTCCTTGAATTCCCACTTGAAAAATAACAGTGCATTTCTTGTCTCGGCACTCCTATTCTCAAGGCTGTATCCTGGCCTAGGCCAACAAGGTCCAGACCTAGACAGTGCATTTCTTGACTCTTTCCGTGCTGCAGGGGGGCAGCACGGAAAGAGTCCCCGCCGGCTTGCGCTACACTGTTAGTGTAGCGCCAGTCTTATGGGGTGGACTGGGCTGAGAGGCAAATTAGTCTAGCGCCCTCATAAAGTGGGCGCACTGCTTCCGGCGGCCGTCAATCCGCAACTGTAGTAGGGGGGAGCCGCTTCTAATTTTGAATGTCCTACTTGCCCCTTATAAGATTTGAAGAGAGATTTGGTGATATCACTGCTGCTAAAAAATACAAACAATAGTTATTTTTGACAATCTAATATATGCTTACTTGCTGACCATCTCTATCCACAACTTCCTGGATTTCCTGCATACTTTGCAGCTTTCCCCTCTGCTGTTTATCTTCAATGTCTAAGGATTTAAAACAATGTAATACTATGTACTGCACTGTACCATCCATGTACCAATGTACCATCCATGTTAATATACTGTAATTTGTAGAAAAAAATATATTTTAAGTAGGGTTTCCTTGGACTGGGAAATTTTTAAGGGTTCCTCCAAGGTAAGGAGGTTAAGAAAAGCTGCCCTACATTAAAAGCCAAGGTATAGGTACCTTTTGATGACATGAGATAACTGTCTATATCTAAAAAGGAATAGGTCCGGTGTCACTCACAAACCACCTCCATCCCAATATATGCCACACAAAAAACAGGAAATCGCCCCGGGACTTTAAATGAGGTGAATGCGGTTATCCAACAATTGACAGAGTAAATTCAGTCTCAAAATGTATTCAAATTGTCATGCACACAAACAACGTGAATCATAGCCAAGCCACTGAAATGATACATGCAGTAAAAAATGTCATTACACGTATCATTGTATAAAATGTAAATTGCAATGTACACAGGCATGAAAAGTATGCCAACGCATTTTGCAAGACCATGCTCGCTTCATCAGGGGCAGATGCGTGTGTAGTACATCAAAGGCTGGATCAGACTACTAAATGCTCGGGAGTTGAGGAGGCAGAGGAAAAATCAACCCAACAAAGCGCAAACGGGGACAGACATGGTCGGGATGGGGGAATGTGTCACCAAAGATCTCCCAGTATCCATTAATAATGTCAACTTGAATGAAATGAAACTACTGCGTGTGAGTGAAACAGGAAATAGGAAGTGACAAAACAGCTAACCACATTCACCTCATTTAAAGTCCTGGGCAATTTCTTATATCTTTAAACTGGATCTTAGGACTAGGCTGTACTTTACATTGAGTTTAAACCCTGCCATTGGCTCTGGCATTTGATAGAGCATGAGGCTAAGGGTGTTGTGTTTTTTAACCCCTTCCCTATCGAGTCATTGTAAAATGATGTCATATGACATCCTGGGCTTCCAGGGCGGCTAGGGGGCGCGTGCGCCGCATCGCTTGGGGCCCGCTGCACGTGCCCGGCGGCCGTGATGTCCGCCAGGGCATCCGCGATTGCCCGCATGTATATGTGTGTGTAAACACACAGATCCATATCCTGTCAGAGGGGAGGAGACCGATGTGTGTTCCCAGTTCAGAGGAACACAAATCGGTCTCCTCCCCTTGTGAGTCCCCTCCCCCTACAGTTAAAATCACTCACTAGGGAACATATTAACCCTTTGATCGCCCCCTAGTGTTAACCCCTTTCCTGCCAGTTACATTTACACAGTAATCAGTGCAGTTTTATAGCACTAATCGCTTTATACATGTGAATGGTCCCAAAAACGCGTCAAAAGTGTCTGATGTGTCCGTCCCAATGTCACGGTCACAATAAAAAATCGCAGATCGCCGCCATTACTAGCGGGAAAAAAATACCATAAATCTATCCATTATTTTGTAGATGCTATAACTTTTGTGCAAACCAATCAATAAACGCTTATTGCGATTTTTTTTTTACCAAAAATATGTAAAAGAATACGTATCTGTCTAAACTGAGGAAAAACGTTTTTTTTTGTTTTTTTTTATTGTGATATTTATTAAATCAAAAAGTAAAAAATATTGTGTTTTCTTTTCCAAAATTGTCGCTCTTCTTTTGTTTATAGTGCAAAAAATAAAAACCGCAAAGGTGATCAAATACCACCAAACAAAAGCTCTATTTGTGGGGGGGGAAAAGACAGTGGGTACAGTGTTGCATGTCATTCAAAGTGCAACAGCGCTCAAAACTAAAAATTGGTCTGGGCAGGAAGGGGGTGAAAATGCCCTGTATTGAAGCAGTTAAGATTCAAGGTAATAGTAATTTCCCACAATGAGCAATTTGTGCTTTTTGGTAATGTTTAGCATCTATAAATTCATATTTTCTGCTTGTGACTTTGCTAATGCTTTTTTTTTTTACCTGCTCCTCTCCCTCTTGTTCAGTACTTCAAAAAGAGTTGTTAATGCTCATTTTTATATGAAAAAGAGTAAATAACAGTTCCTGGCAAAACTACAAAAGAAAAAATTACTCATTGGCCAATACAGTAGATTTCAGATTAGCAGAAAGAAGCAGCTGCTAGTAGAGTCAATTCAGCCTTTCCTTTATAATCATCCTAATGCATCTAGCCCTCTGCACTGTCCTTGGGGTGGAAGACAATGCTGCAGTTTAATGCATTAGACATGTTTGACATCACTCTTTTACTATCTACTGCAGGAGCTGTCATTTGGCAACATCCTTCTTATTTTATTATTTCAGTTGACGATATCTATAAATAACTTGTTTCATTGCGTAAAATGCTTAATGTGCTTCTCTTAGCTGTAAAATATTAGTCAATGAATAATGGAGCAATGCACTGTATAGATCTCTATTCATAACTGTTTTGGTATCCAAAATTTACTGTCTAATGATATGCTCTTCAAATATTTTTTACCTACTTTACTGTGTCATACATGAACATATCAGAACACCTCACATGCAGCACCAGAAAACTAATTTTGATTACAAAAAAAAAAACACACAAATGAGATTGCTTTTTTTTACGCAAAGTATAAAATAAATATTACCAAGGCTATATGTAATAATTTAAGCCCTGTACACACGATCGGTCCATCCGATGAGAACGGTCTGATGG
The DNA here is from genome assembly GCF_905171775.1 of Rana temporaria. Taxonomy (NCBI): domain Eukaryota; kingdom Metazoa; phylum Chordata; class Amphibia; order Anura; family Ranidae; genus Rana; species Rana temporaria. The sequence goes on from NC_053490.1 coordinate 196,118,415, forward strand.
ACCGTTTTCATCGGTTATCCGATGAAGCTGACTGATGGTCAGTCGTGCCTACACACCATCGGTTAAAAAAACAATCGTGTCAGAATGCGGTGACGTAAAACACAACGACGTGCTGAAAAAAACTAAGTTCAATGCTTCCAAGCATGCGTCGACTTGATTCTGAGCATGCGTGGATTTTTAACCGATGGTCATGCCTACTAACGATTGGTTTTTTTTTATCAGTTAGGAATCCATTGGTTAAATTTAAAACAAGTTGGCTTTTTTTTAATTGATGGATAAATAACCGATGGGGCCCACACACGATTGGTTTGGACTGGTGAAAATGGTCCATCAGACCGTTCTCATTGGTTTAACCGATCGTGTGTATGCGGCCTTAGACATCATCTCATGTGTCGTTCAGTTTTCCATTTATAAATAAGATATGTGTGCAGCAGCCTTAAAAGGAGTTTAAAGTGTAACCTTAGCGCACAGCTAAACATACAATTTGAATACAATTGTTTATGGACTTTGCAACCAAAGGGTTCATAACTCAATAGACTGGCCAATAGCGTAGGTGAAACACTTATTTCCTGGTTCAGCAATGCAGTTTCCTAGGACATTTCTCCACCACTACCCTACACACCACTAAATATAACACAGCCAATGAATCAGTAACATTACTTCTGTCCAATTCACATGGAAGTGGGCTCAGAAGTAGTAAAGCTGAATGTTAAAAGACAAGTATGTTTTGTTTTGTTTTCCCCCCTTTTATACTTACCTAGGTGGATACTGCATGGGACTGATGCTACATCTGTCCTCTGCTGTCTCTACACTGGGAACAGAGCGATCAAACACTGCTAATGATTGTCAATCAGCAGCTCTCCTCTCTGCTCCTCCATGCTCATTGGATCGCTGAGCTGTGGATGGGGCAGGAATCAGCCATCTCGGTCTCTCAGTGGCTCAGACAGGCATCAGTCCAGGCACCTGGCAGATCCAGACTTCATTTTTCATGATGATGCGATGCCCGGACTGATTCCAGTGACATCAGCAGAGAGCGGACTTCAGACTGTTCTCTGCTGAAAACGCATCATAGGAGTGCAAAACATATTGCACTCTTGTGACCCTTAGGAGAAGCCCAGCCAAACAAACTCAGGCCGGACTTCTCCTTCTCCTTTAAAGTGAGTGATTTTCCTGGCTATTCAGTATTTCAGAGGTGAGTAAATTAAAAGTTTTGATAAAAAGAATTGGAATAATGAAGAAGGTAAACCAATAAAAATATATTAAACTCCTTTTGCTCATGCATTTTTTTACCCCCAAAGGACTATAGCAATTTTATACTCCTGCCTGTTTATTCAGCTATAACAGTGTCATCATAGTATAAGATAACAAAGTAATACATAAGCTGTTTTTTTTTGTTGGGGGAGGGGGGAAAACTATTTTTTTTCTGGCAACATTATTTTATTTTCTATGAAATCTATAAAGAAAAAGAGTGCTAGTTTTAAAGTAAGTATACATGTAATGCTTTCATTTGTCCTGTTTAAAATGATACTAAAATTACATTTCTGATACAAGGCGTGAATAAGTTATTTAATTTTGCACATTCTGTTAAATTGACACTGTGAGATTTAACAAACAAAATGAACAAAAATGCAAAGAAAGATTAAATATTAACAAAAATATAAAATAATAAATGGAAAAAATAGTCTAAAAAATCAGCAGACAACAATAGCTGAGGGAAGAAGATGGGGGAGTTAATTTGAGCTTATTAGAGTTAACTAAGGTTTAATTGCTGGAAGCCGCCCATGAATGCCCGCCATGGATGGGGTAAGTTTTCTGCCCCCCCAAAAAAAACAATAATCACCAGCCGCCACTGATGCCTAGGCTCAATTCTAGCCCCCCTCCACATGCTGGTGCTGCGGGACTTTTTTATATTTTCTAATCATGCCCTAAAATCCAATCTTTTTTGGGAGCAGTGGTTGATGTTATCAATGCAGCTGCACAAATATTCTTCGCTCCTCCTAAAACCTGCCAGCTTGGGCTGGTAGAGGATGGTGGCAGTAGACTGATCACGAATGTGGTAATACGGGCCAATTTAGGAAACAGCGATCACAGGTCAATTGGATTCAGTATAAATCACACAAATAGGAAGCATAAGGGGAACACAAAGACACTGAATTTCAAAAGAGCCAACTTCCCTAAACTACAAACCTTGTTAGAAGATATAAATTGGGATAAAATCTTAGAAACAAAGAACACTGAGGAGAGATGGATTTGCTTTAAGAGCATATTAAATAAGGGCATTAGCCAGTGCACCCCATTGGGAAATACATTTAAAAGAGCAAACAAAAATCCTGGATGGCTTAACTCCAATGTAAAAATGAATATAAAAGTAAAGGAGAAAACTGTCAAAAAATACAAGGCTGAGGGATCATCATCAGCATTCAGACTTTACAAGGAATGCAACAACATATGTAAGGGTGCAATTAGGGTGGCTAAGAGAACACAAAAGACACATAGCGGAGGAGAACAAAATATGTAGGTACTTAGGGAAGTCAAGTAATTGCCAGACCATTGTTCCTAATTTTTACTGACAGTCTACTGACTGGACTGGTACCAGCCAATTGGAGAAAAGCCAATGTATCATCAATATTTAAAAAAGGGCCAAAATACATCCCTGGGAATTACAGACCAGTTAGCCTAACATCAATAGTATGCAAGCTCTTGGAGGGGTTCATAAAGAACTATATACAAGATTTTAGTAATAAAAACAGTGGCCCGGATTCACGTAGAGCGGCGTATATTTGTGCGGGCATAGCGCATCTCATATGCGCTACGTCGACGTAACATTGAGAGGCAAGAACAGTATTCACAAAGCTCCCAACGTTGCGCCAGCGTAACGTAAATTGTCCGGCGTAAGACCGCCTAATTCAAAGTAGGAAGGAAGTGGGCGTGATCCATTTAAATGAAGCTTGACCCCATGCAAATGATGGTCCGAACAAACGGCGCATGCGCACGCATGCTCACAATCACGTCAAATTTACTCCCTAAGATACGACGGCTCAATGCCTATGACGTGAACATAACCTACGCCAAGCCCCATTCACGTACGACATACGTAAACGAAGTAAAATACGACGGCTGTTCCCTGGTCCATACCCTAACATGACACCTGCTTTATGTGGAATAACTTTACGCCGGACATACGCCTTACAAAAACGACGTAGATTACTGCGACGGGCGTAAGTACGTTCGTGAATCGGCGTATCTCGCTCATTTGCATATTCGATGCGTAAATCAATGGAAGCGCCCCTTGCGGCCAGCGTAAATATGCGCCCAGGCTCCGACGGCGTAGGAAACTTACGTCGGTCAGATGAAGCCAAATTTCAGGCGTATCTTGTCTTAAGAATCAGGCGCATAGATACAATGGTGCATCCGTGCACTTACGCGGCGCATCAGTAGATATGTCGACGTAAGTGCTTTAAGAATCCAGGCCAGTATCATTAGCAGTAATCAGCATGGATTCATGAAGAATCATTCTTGCCAAACCAATCTATGAGGAGGTGAGCTGCCATCTAGATAAAGGAAGGCCCATATGCGTAGTGTATATGGATTCTGCAAAAGCATTTGACACAGTTCCCCATAAATGTTTACTGTACAAAGTAAGGTTCGTTGGCATGGACCATAGGGTGAGAACATGGATTTAAAACTGGCTACAAAGGTGAGGGTGGTGATAAATGGGGAGTACTCGGAATGGTCAGGGGTGGAAAGTGGAGTCCCCCAGTGTTCTGTGCTGGGACCAATCCTGTTTAATTTGTTCATAAACAACCTGGAGGATGGGGTAAACAGTTCAATCTCTGTATTTGCGAATGACACTATGCTAAGCAGGGCAATAACTTCTCCCAGGATGTGTAAACTTTGCAAGAAGATCTGAACAAATTAATGGGGTGGGCAAATACATGGCAAATGAGGTATAATGTAGAAAAATTTTAAATAATGCATTTGGGTGGCAAATGTGAATGCAATCTACTCAATATACTCACTTGGGGGTGAACCTCTGGGGGAACTAGGATGGAAAAGGACCTGGGGGTCCTAGTAGATGATAGGCTCAGCAATGGCATGCAATGCCAAGATGCTGCTAACAAAGCAAACAGAATATTGGCATGCATTAAAATGGAGATTAACTCCAGGGATAAAGCGATAATTCACAAGATTTTGGTCCGGCCTCACCTGGAGTATGCTGTCCAGTTCTGGGCACCAGTCCTCAGGAAGGATGTACTGGAAATGGAGTGAAGGGCAACAAAGCCAATAAAGGGTCTGGAGGATATTAGTTATGAAAAAACGTAGAGAGCACTGAACTTATTCTCTCTGGAGTAGAGATGCTGGAGAATTTACAAATAGCAGACTGGTGACCCCAAAACTTTTTTGTGGAAGGGAGTTTAATAAGACACGTGGCCACTTAAAATTAGAAGAAAAGAGGTTTAACCTTAAACTGTGTTAGAGGGTTCTTTACTGTAAGAGCGGCAAGGATGTGGAATTCCCTTCCACAGGCAGTGGTTTCAGTGGGGGGCATTAATAGTTTAAAACAAATTTGATAAGCACCTTTGTGCCTTAGGCTGGCCACAATAAAAGGCCACTCTAAAATGTGCAATTTCAAAAACACAGCACAATGCCACAGATGAAGGAAAATCACCGCTCAAGGTGGGTCTGCTATAGGGTCATACACAGGTGTAGGATTCCAAGGGTGCTGGCAGTGCACTAGGCAAGCATTGGCGTAAAATGAAGGATGGATGGCCGCACTCCAAACCAAACAGGTTGTCTTTATTTAAACGAACAGCAAAAACATACCAGATCACAGCAACAGAAACAGGAGGATAACCGACGTTTCGCACTGACTTAGTGCTTATTAATGGCTAACATGCATTAAGACTGTTTAGTATATATAGAGATCAAAAGCTGGCATGTGACCTGATTGAATGATTGGCTGGGGGTGGCCCGCAATCACTGGACACACCAGAAGCCAATATCAGGTCACAGACTGCTGGTGCATACCAAAAGGGAAAAAAAGGAAAACATTTTTTATTTTATTTTTTAAAAGAAAAACAAAATATAAGTAAACCAAAACAGTCTTAATGCATGTTAGCCATGAATAAGCACTAAGTCAGTGCGAAACGTCGGTTATCCTCCTGTTTCTGTTGCTGTGATCTGGTATGTTTTTGCTGTTCGTTTAAATAAAGACAACCTGTTTGGTTTGGAGTGCGGCCATCCTTCATTTTACGACAATGCCACAGATGTTGCAAGTTTTGAGGAAGCGTGCAATTGGCATGCTGACTGCAGGAATGTCCACCACAGCTGTTGCCCTTGAATCGAATGCTCGTTTCTCTACTGCAAGCCGTTTCCAAAGGCGTTTCAGAGAATTTGGCAGTATATCCAACCAACCGCAGACCACGTGTAACCACAATAGACAAAGGACCTCCACATGCAGCATTTTCACCTCCAAGATCGTCAATTTTCTTTGTTTTATCCGGTTGGTCTACTGCTCCCTGAGTTTGATCCATGTCTTGTTTTCTTCTTCCTGTTGTTTGCAATTGAAAAAAAAATAAACAGATTAAAAAAAAAAAAGAAAATAAGAAAACAAATGGATCTACCTCCTCAGTTGATCAACGGTGTTTTGAGGGTTTTCTGCTGATGTAAATATATGCATATACAGAAAACCATGCAACATAAATATGAAACAATAGATGATTGTGTTTCTCTTATAAGGCTATAGCCATGTAGTATATTATGAAACACGTAATCATATTTGCATCATTATATATTATTTTACCATTTTTGCAAATGTTTTTTCACAAACACTAACTGGTCAGCTAACAAATCATTTTTCTTCAAATGTCAAATAAAGCAAATGGAATGAGGGTTAACCCAAACTTGGAAATTAAAACTCCAGGATGTTTCACCAACAAAATAGCTTCACTGGCAAAATAAAAGTGTTAAAAAAAAGAGTACTTTGCCATAAAGAAAGTGAGACAACATAGAAATTAACAGGAGATTCTACTCAAGAAGGAGGCATTGATCATAATGTCCCTTGTGCTGATTTTTTTTTTTTTAATAAGTTTATGCTTTCCTTTTTCCAGAACTTTTAGATATACAAAGTCTAAAGAAAACCTTTCTTGAGAGAAACAAGGAGGATATCAAAGGTGGCCCTCATCTGAATAGTTACCTGGTTGTCATGAGGTCCCCTTGGCTTCATTACTTTATGAGTAACTGATTTGAAACAAGTATGTGGATCAAAAGGTTATGAAAGTAAGAAATCAGAAAGAGCTACCAAGCATTTTACAAAGCTCACAATAAGGCTGGCCATATATTATACAATTTTCTTTAGATTTACCAAAACCATATAATAGGAGCCTAAACCTAAACACTTTCAATTTGTATGCAACCAGACAGGCCCTTCCACTACATAGTTGAAGGTAAAGCTAAAGGAAATTGAATAAGAAAATTGTATAATGCATGGCCAGCTTAACACATGTATTTGTGCAGCAAACTTGAAAACATTACCACCGCCTTTGCAAACTCCTCAATCTGCTTACAGCTTTTAGAGGATTCTTCGAATCCATAGTGGAAAGAAGAACTAGAATTTTTCAACTATAGTATATTATATGAGGAAATGCTTAATACTTTAAATAAGTAAGCAACGTGAAATACATTTTAACATATATAAATTAAATAATAAGTGTAGTGGAAGACCATACATATCCAAAAACAAATCTTGACCAATGTAAAATACACACCATCCAGTGTCACCACCTTTGGTGGTTACAACCATGCTTTTGGCTTTTGAATGTTTATTTGCAGTAATTTCATTAAGCTATTGAGGGCTTCCCCACATTCTGCAAGCAAAACTGTAGTGTTTGCATATCCTTTTTCTGTATGATCTTGGATTTATATGTTGGAATTCCAACATCTTCACAATTAGCTAGATTCAGTAAGGCCCCGTACACACGAGAGGATCCATCCGCTGGAATTGATCCGCGGACCGCCTCCAGCGGATAGATCCCCTGGTGTGTACAATCCAGCGGATCTGTTTCCGCGGATTTTTATCCCCTGGGATGGATTTCCAGCGGATAAAAATTTTAAGACATGCTTTAAAATCTATCCGCTTGAATCCATCCCAACGGATTGATCCGCTGGTCTGTACAGACTCACCGGATCAATCCGTCCGAATCAATCCCCCACATGCGTCGTAATGATTAGACGCATGCGTGGAATTCCTTATATGACAGCGTCGCGCACGTCGCCGCGTCATCATCGCGGCGACGGCGCGACACATCATCGCGATGGGATTTCAGCACGGATTTCGATCCGATGGTGAGTACACTCCATCGGATCAAAATCCTCGCAAATACTCGAGAGGATTTATCCGCGGAAACGGTCCGGTGGACCGTATCCGCGGATAAATCCTCTCGTGTGTACCAGGCCTAAGAGTTAGGTCGGCGTATCAGTAGATACGCCGACCTAACTCAGAATCTGCGCCGACCTATGTTAAAGTGTATTCTCAAACAGAGATACGCTTAAACATATCTAAGATACGACGGCTTGGCTTGCGCCGTCCTATCTTAGGTTGCAATATTTCTGCTGGCCGCTAGGTGGCGCTTCCATTGCGGTCGGTGTAGAATATGCAAATCCGTAGATATGCCTATTCACGAACGTATGCCTGGCCGCAGTACATTTACGTAAGAGATAGGCCGCCTAAAGTTATTCCATCAAATAGATGGAATAGTAATGTTAAGTATGGCTGCCGTTCCCGCGTCGAAATTCGAAAATTTTACGTTGTTTGCGTAAGTCGTCCGTGAATAGGGATTTACGTTGTACGTAGCCACAATGCACACTGGGAAATGTAGGCGCACGGCACATGCGCAGTTAAAAAAAAACGTAAAAAAAGGTCAGGTCAAGCCCCATTAACATAAAACACGCCCCCTTAGCTAAATTTGAATTAGGCGCCATTACGCCCGCCCGCTTTAGGCTACGCCGCCGTAACTTAGCAGGCAAGTACATTGTGAATCATGTACTTTCCTCGCTAACTTACGGCGGTATAGCTTAAATGCCTTAAGCTACGCCGCCTTAAAGTTGCGGCCATGTATGTGATTCTAGCTATATGACTTTGAAAAGCTTCATCTGTATAGGCATTGAATAGTAGTGGAGACAGGACAAATCCTTGGCACACATCTCTTTCTACTTTTATCACATTTTCGAGTTTGGCATCCATAAACTCTTGCTGTTTGTTTTATATGGTGGCTAAAAGACTGACATCTTTTTCACATACACATACTTTTCAAGAGTGTTTCTATGAGAATGTCATGCTCAGCTTGATCAAATGCTTTGACAAAGTCAGTGAAGTATAGATATTTCCTGTTGTTTTTCTGTCACAACCTTACGCATGATTTTGTAGAGCTTTACTGTGTACAACATTTTTCTCCTTAGCTATGGATAGAGTGAGCTAAGGGTAGAATGTGTTGTTTTATTGCTGTCTTTATTCCCATTAGAGAGATTGTGCCTTCACTTTCCTTTTCTGGTGAGTACCTGTCACCAGTATAGGAAGTGAAGGGATATCTCCCTAACACAAACAGCAATAGAACACCAACAAAAGCTCAAACCATTTCAAATCTGAAAAGCAAAACAAGAAATGTGTTGGCTAGAGTCAGGGTTTAACCCTTCTACTGGCATGGATGTAAGGGTTGGAACAGAACTGCTTCAGGAACCAATAACTGATGCTGCGTACACACGATCATTTTTCAGCATGAAAAAAAACGTCGTTTTTCAGCATGTCTAAAAAACATAGTTTTCCCAACTTCATCATTATAACGATGTTGCCTACACACCATCGTTTTTAAACAATGATCTAGCAAAGCGCGGTGACGTACAACACGTACGACGGCACTTTAAAGGGGAAGTTCTATTCGCCTTTGGGCTGCTTTAGCTGATTCCGTGTTAGTAAAAGACGATTTGCGCTTTTTTGTCTGTTACAGCATGATGAATGTGCTCACTCCATTATGAACGGTAGTTTTACCAGAACGAGCGTTCCGGTCTCATAACTTGCTTCTGAGCATGCGCAGGTTTTTTTTGACGTTTTAGCCCACACACGATCATTTTTTACAACCCGAAAAACGACATCGTTTAACCACTTAAGAACCGCCACCTGCACATTTACGTCGGCAGAATAGCACGGCTGGGCACATGCACGTACAGGTACATCCTGTGCTAGTACCCAGCCGTGGGTCCCGGGCGCGCGCCCGCGTTGCGTTCCCACGACCCGGTCCGAAGCTCCGGGACCACGGGACCCGCGGACACGATCGCCGCTGGAGTCCCGCGATTGGTCCCCGGAGCTGAAGAACGGGGAGAGCTGTGTGTAAACACAGCTTTCCCATTCTTCACTGTGGCGGCGGCATCGATCATGTGATCCCTTTTATAGGGATACACAATCGATGATGTCACACCTACAGCCACACCCCCCTACAGTTGTAAACACACATGAGGTCACACATAACCCCATCAGCGCCCCCTGTGGTTAACTCCCAAATTGCAGCTGTCATTTTCACAGTAAACAATGCATTTTAAATGCATTTTTTGCTGTGAAAATGACAATGGTCCCAAAAATGTGTCAAAATTGTCCGAAGTGTCTGCCATAATGTCGCAGTCACGAAAAAAATCGCTGATCGCCACCATTAGTAGTAAAACATTTTTCTTTTATAAAAATGCAATAAAACTATCCCCTATTTTGTAAACGCTATAAATTTTGCTCAAACCAACCGATAAATGCTTATTGGTAGAAGAATACGTATCGGCCTAAACTGAGGAAAAAAAATGTTTTTTATATATATATTTTTGGGGATATTTATTATAGTGAAAAAATATGCAGCGCTAAAAATTCTTGTAAAGAGCAAATTATGCATCAATGTGATGAGAACACAGTGACCTGTGAATGAGTGTCCATTTAAAACAACCAACACAAAAGGAAACACAGAAGAAAAGTCCATCAATAGGGGGTGTATGACCACATCCTCATCATTGGAAAAACTTTCTGCACGGTAAAATCAGAAGTAGATGGAATACTCTTACCAGATGACGTGGATCTGCTTGTCGGCGACAACAGATCATAAAGGCATGTAAGGACTCCACTCGGCTCTGCTCGGCTGGATGATGGCACAGTGGTAGACTCACCACGGGGTATCCTGTTGGATGGCTGTGAGCCTGGACTGGAACCTCACCGTAGGTGTGCTTGCTCCAACTTCAATTCGTGAACAGGAACAGAGGGTCCGCTTATTTAAACGCCAACTGGTGATGTGAACAGTGGTGTCCACTGATGCAAGGTGCACACTGGTATGGAGTTTGAAAAAACTTTGCATCCAAGCAAGTCATGCAGGGAAGAGAAAGAAAACAATGCTCCGGATGGTGCAGGTAAAAGAGGGTAGGTTTTATTGTAATAAAACCAACAACATAAAAGTGATCACTTCGGTATAAAAGGAGAGTAAAAGCAATATGGGGTGCAGGTATAGCAAGATATAAAGATATTTATTATAGCAAAAAGTAAAAAATATTGCATTTTTTTTCAAAATTGTCGCTCTATTTTTGTTTATAGCGCAAAAAATAAAAACCGCAGAGGTGATCAAATACCACCAAAAGAAAGCTCTATTTGTGGGGAAAAAAGTACGCCAATTTTGTTTGGGAGCCACGTCGCACGACCGCGAAATTGTCTGTTAAAGCGACGCAGTGCCCAATAGCAAAACCTGGCCGGGTCCTTTAGCTGCATTTTGGTACGGGTCTTAAGTGGTTAAAACGACGTTAAAAAATGCAGCATGTTCGAATAATTTTTTTTACGTTTTTCAGAACCTGAAAAATGATGTGAAGCCCACACACGATCATTTTAAATGAAGTTTTTGAAAAACTATGTTTTTTTCATCCTGAAAAATGATCGTGTGTACGCGGCATAACAGTCATCTGATATCCAGGATTGCCTAGAATTATGAATGGATGTGTCCCTGGTCAACAAGCTTTATGGAAGGATGTGATTCACTTCCATTCATAAAGTTTTTTACATACCTCCCACCATTGCTCAATGTCCACTGTGTCTTTGTTTACATCCTGCCGATAAACCCTGGTCTCTCTTTTCATCATCAGCTTTTTTTTTCTCAGAATGGAGAAGATTGCTAATCATTACTCTAAAACTCACGTTTAACAAACAAAATGTTTGTTATTTATTAACATTAAAGTGGTTCTAAAGGCTGAAGGTTTTTCTGAAGGCATTCTATGCATGAAGGTAAAAAACCTTCCGTGTGCAGCAGCCCACCAGCCCCCCCTAATACTTAACTGAGCTCCAGGGCTCAAGTCCTGCGGGAACGCGTGGGAACGGATTTCCTGCACTTTTTTTACAGCAGGAACACGGTTCCCTCTGCAGGACTAGAGCAGCCGAGCCGCCCAAGCCGATCCTTCACTAAGCGGCGATGCCCAGCTCGAGTCACTGTCAGGGGCAGCCGAACCTTAGTAATCCTTTATGTTACTGGCGGCTTCCTGCATATGGATTCATCAGGTAGTGTGTGGTTAATCCATCACTTCCTCTATGCCGCAATGTCTCCTGGGAACAATGACAAAAGCTCCCAGGAGACATTGCGGCATCGAGGAAGTGACGGAATACCCGCACACTACCCAATGAATCCATATACAGGAAGTGGCCAGTAACATACAGGATTACTAAGGTACAGTGGATCGAAAAAAAAAAAAGCAAAACATGTGGTTTAGTAATTATGCATATGAGCGTATCATTTTTCTTTTTTTTTGGTGGGGGAGTGGATCTTGGGTGGGAGTTCCCACACTTTTTTCCCCAGGACTTGACCCCTGCTGAGCTCCATAGCGATCCAGTGTTGTGCACAAGTGTCTCTGCTCTCCAGGGACTCTCCCTCCTCACTGACAAAGAGCAGTGGGAGTAATTGGCTCCTTCTGCTGTCAATCACAGCCAGTGAGCCAATAAGAAGTAGGAGAGTGTGGAGAAGAGCCACGGCTCCGTGTCTGAATGGACATGCAGGGCAGCAGCTCAGGAGCGTGCCTTCTTGGGGGCCCCATTACAAGCTGCTTGCTCTGGGAGCACTCATCAGGAGGGGGGCCAGGAGCGCTGGCGGGGGACCCAATCAGAGGAGGATCGGGGTTGTTATTTTTGTCTTGTTTACCATTATCATTGAAAGTAACAGAAAATCCTATATTTTTGGTTGTCCTCAGAAAAGTAATGCAAGGGAAATCTTCCAATTGGGACACTGGATGTGGTGACCTGGAGGGCCCCAAGGGATGCCCCTAATTTGCAAGGATTTGCTCTCATTTCCTGCATTGGCTATGAGGCACAGTAGTTCTAATTTATTCCAGTTTTATTCTTTAGATTTAGTAAGAATTTTTTTAAGTCATGTTGTATTTGTGTGCACTATTGTTATTGAAAATATAGTTTGAATTAAAAAATGGGAGTGGAACAGTAAAAAAAATGGGAGGCTGGGCCCAGCAATGAAAAGGTTAATTGGCATAGGGTTTAGCAGATTTTTGCAGTGAAATCATCGGCACAGTGATTTGATTTAAAGTCTTCCATTTAAAAATGTTGTATTTGCACATGAAACATCCCAGCATTATAATAAATCACTTTATTTTAATAACAATGAATTTGCCCTTCTGTCTTTCACAGATGTGCTGTATGGTATGTAGAACTGACCCTGTCTTCTGCATGCTAATGACTAATTTTTACACTGTGCATGGCTATTTGCCTAGAAAACTTAATTTCATTTTTTTTTTTTTATGATTCGTATTTCATACTTTATATAATCTGAAAAACCGTACATGTTTCATGGTACAAGTGCATGTTTTTATCCAACTTTTATGGAAAAAGTAAGTCTTGCTTCTCTGCTAAATTTAATAAATATAAAGCACACATTTGCACTTGGAACTTGTAATAGAGTTAAAGTAAACTTTTGTTTTGTTCCACCTATGTTGAATTGTTTGTTGTTTCATTGAACTGCATTATGTTATTGATGTTCTGATGTACGCTGACATATAATAGTGGATTAGTGCCACTACAATGTGTTAATCTTCTGTATTTGGAATCTTTCTCTGTTCTCCCCTCCTGTTCTAGTTAGTTCAGTCCTAGCTAGACCCTCCCCTGCTTCCTCCATGTTTTTTCAGTCATTAGTGTAGCGCCTGTGTACTTTCGTACAGGTGCTATATTCAAATTTAGTGGGAGAATGAGAGAGTTACTCTCATTCTTTGATTTGACAAATTTGGCTGTCACCAATTCTGGATTTGTCCTGTGGGTCAGTCTGTGCCTCAGAGATGCAGTCTCATCTCTGGGTGGCAGGTGGCACCAGAGGGGTCCAGGCGGAGCCGCTTTTTCCCAGCAGCCAATGGGAGGAGTTTTCCCTTGCGAGGCATGCTGGGGAGGAGTATTTCTGTGGCGGAGGCCGTTGTTTGGGGTTCTTCGCGGGTTCCAGGTGCGGGTGTGCGCACATCACGGGCCCCACCACTATGGCCTACCAGGCCGGGTCGTGTGCTACGTGGAGTTCCTGACTCTGGGCTCTCATAGCCCGGAGCAACGTATGCTCCAAAGGGGCCCTAGTGACTTACTGGGGCTCCACTTCTATTGAGAAGATCCCAAGCTGGGTGCTGTTCGGCGGGGGGTCGGTCTGAGGAGAACCCAGAGGCAGGTGATCCAACAGGGCTTGAACGAACTATTGGGGATCTGGGCCCCGGACACTGACAGGTCACTTTCAAGCTGTCAGTCGGTGACCCCAAAAGACATACTGGGAGGATTTGCTCTACCGTCCTAACTTCCAAGCACTAGGCCTGTGGCAGAGGTCTCATCTGGATATCCCGATCTAATTTAGAGCCAAGTCTGTGGCAGAGACTTGTTTCCTTTTCCCAGACGCTTTAAGTGGCACTCTGGCTGCAAGGCCTGTGAGAAAGGTCTGTCCAGGGGCACTTCACTCACTCCGGCTGGAGTGGCGACGCATACAAATATTATTGCTAAAGGGCAGGACTGCCTTTATTATCCATAGCCTGATACTGTGAAGTTGCTCTTCCTTCACCAACCTATCCTGTCTACCTCAAGTTACATGTTGGTCGTGTTTGACCGGCAAAATAAAGCATTTGAAAACGCAATCAACAGTTCTGGACATTCTGTCATTGCTCTCAGCACCACCATCGCCACTAGACACAGTGAAGAGGTAACTTAAATACGCCAATCCCAAATCTAATCAGCGGCTCCTCCGGGGGTAGCGCTACATTAGCAATCACATGGACAAGGTATAGAAAGTCTTCATTGTCTTCTTGAACTCCTAAAGACTGGAAAACATCCTCTGTACTGGAAAACTGAGTTGGATTCAACCTCTTAATAAAGTGTTAAGCTGCCTGTGGATGGTGTCAACTTAGAAAAGGGGTCATCCTATCTGCACATACTGGGTCCAAGGAGGTATGTCATTTGAGCGAGTGCATAGCTGCAATATAGGCTCTAGTATCTTCATGAACAACAAGGCCTTCAGCAACTGAGCAGTCTTCTCTTCAAACTCATTGGGGGTTATTTACTAAAGGCAAAGCCACTTTTCACTACAAGTGCAAACTACAAGTGCAAAGTGCACTTGAAATTGCACTGAACGTGCACTTGGAAGCGCAGTCGCTGTAGATCCGAGGGGGAAATGCAAGGACAATAAAAAAAACAGCATTTTAGCTTGCACATGATTGGATGATAAAATCAGTAGAGCTTCCCCTCATTTCAGATCTACCCCTCAGATTTACAGTGACTGCACTTGTAATGCAAAGTGAATTTGCCTTTCATTAATACTTCTAAGAAGGTATGTCATTGCATATATTGGCATTTGAAATTGAAAACCGCTCTCAAATGCTTACTTTGTCCTACCAAAGCATAGTGTTATGGCAATGCAGTGAAAGATCAAATTACTCATCATGCTCAGATACAGGCAAATGCTCCGGAAACCTTTCCTAGACATACCCAGAGAAAATATGTTTATCTGCTTCCTGCCCTCGGCAGCTCAGAGAGGTCACACACATAATGAAGCATAAGTAGCTGGGCAAGTGATATGCAGTCGGGCAATTGGCCCTTCACTGTCAGAAGCAATGTGCGAGCAGCTGAGCCAGAGCCTAATAGCATGCAGCTTCTCTGGAGGTTACTATGGGAAGACCTTTCCCAATTGTGATTCTCAGTTATACTGTCTGTTGCCATAGAGACTTATACCAACTCTGTAGCCACATGTTAACTGATTGCACCACAGAGATATTTACCTATGAACCAGGGGCGTAACTAGAAATCACAGGGCCCCATAGCAAAATGTTGTATGGGCCCCCCCCCCCCTCCAAAAAATTTTGAACAGCAAAACAAAAATGTAAATAACCATATAATAAATAAAATGCAAAATTCAAAGTATTGTGTGCACTACTTTTACTTTTTTATACTCACGATTTGTAAAGGGCAACCAAGGCAAACAAGGCGGTTTAAGAGGAAGATTAACAAGATGACAACCTTGTAAGGGAAGGTATAAATTAGGTCTTACATTCTAATCAATGCACTTTAACTTGGCATTAAAATCTTCATTCTTCTCACTGATCACCAATGTAAGGGACATTCTTCCCACTGATCACCAATGTAAGGAACATTCTTCTCACTGATCACCAATGTAAGGGACATTCTTCCCACTGATCACCAATGTAAGGAACATTCTTCTCACTGATCACCAATGTAAGGAACATTCTTCTCACTGATCACCAATGTAAGGAACATTCTTCCCACTGATCACCAATGTAAGGGACATTCTTCCCACTGATCACCAATGTAAGGGACATTCTTCCCACTGATCACCAATGTAAGGGACATTCTTCTCACTGATCACCAATGTAAGGGACATTCTTCCCACTGATCACCAATGTAAGGAACATTCTTCTCACTGATCACCAATGTAAGGGACATTCTTCCCACTGATCACCAATGTAAGGGACATTCTTCCCACTGATCACCAATGTAAGGGACATTCTTCCCACTGATCACCAATGTAAGGGACATTCTTCTCACTGATCACCAATGTAAGGGACATTCTTCTCACTGATCACCAATGTAAGGGACATTCTTCCCACTGATCACCAATGTAAGGGACATTCTTCTCACTGATCACCAATGTAAGGGACATTCTTCTCACTGATCACCAATGTAAGGAACATTCTTCTCACTGATCACCAATGTAAGGGACATTCTTCTCACTGATCACCAATGTAAGAGACATTCTTCTCACTGATCACCAATGTAAGGAACATTCTTCTCACTGATCACCAATGTAAGGGACATTCTTCCCACTGATCACCAATGTAAGGAACATTCTTCCCACTGATCACCAATGTAAGGAAAATTCTTCTCACTGATCACCAATGTAAGGAACATTCTTCCCACTGATCACCAATGTAAGGAACATTCTTCTCACTGATCACCAATGTAAGGGACATTCTTCCCACTGATCACCAATGTAAGGGACATTCTTCCCACTGATCACCAATGTAAGGAACATTCTTCCCACTGATCACCAATGTAAGGCGCTTTACCGTAATTTTTGTGGAGGAATTCGGCCGATAGTGGGGCGCTTTTAACCCCCGCTAGTGTCGGAAAAAGTGATAAAACAACCCGCAAAGTGCCGCTACATTTCAATGGGCACCACTCCAAAGATGCTGTTTGCAGGAAAAATTTTAACGTCCTGCCAGCGCATCGCCTCAGTGTGAAAGTACTCCGGCTTTCACATTTACACTACAAGGGAGACGTTTTACAGGCGCAATTTTTATCCCAAAAGCGCATGAAAAACTTCCCAGTGTGAAAGGGGACTTGGGGAAAAGCACTCAGTGTATACATTTCATATATATATATATATAGGAAATAACACTCACTTAGCCCAGGTTCACACTGACAGTGGGAATGAAATCCTGCAAGTTCAGCTAAACTCACACAATTTCATGCCCGCATGTCAGTGCGAGTTTGGCGGGCGATTTCAGAGACATCTGTGGGGGTCGCTGCACACATGTCTATGGAAATTGCACCCAGAAGTCACTAAAAGTTGTACAGAAACTACTTTTGGGAATCGGTGCGGTGCCACAAATGGGGCATCGCACTGATTCAGGTAGTGCCATTGCCATCTGATTTGACATGTCAAATCGCATGGCAAATTGCTCCAATGTGAACCAGGGCTAAGTGCTATTCCCTATATAACACTGATATCTATACACTGTGTGCATTGAGTGGCATTCAGTGTACCAGATATCAGTGTGCACTAGTGAATAGCACCTGCCCTGACCTGCCACCTGGTAAATAGGCACACAGCACAGGGCAAGAAGGAAGGAACCAGGCAGTAACACTCAGCATGGCCCTTATAACTAGGGTTGTCCCGATACCACTTTTTTGAGACCGAGTACAAGTACCGATACTTTTTTTCAAGTACTCGCCCATACCGAATACCGATACTTTTTTTTTTATCTCATGTGACAGTGGCAGTATTGATTTTTTTTTTTTTAGGGGGATTGTCAGTGTGTTTTTTTTTTTTTTTTTTAACATTTTTTTTTTTTTTTTTTTTTTTTTTATATTTATTGCAATTTTTTTATTTATTTTTTAATCAGCACTGTTGGGGGTCTTTGGAGACCTCTGACATCTCCCCTTTAAGACAGAGAAAGGGACTAAGGTCACAGATCCCCAGTCCCTTTCTCAGCTGTACTGGAAATGAATGGAGAGGAGACAGAGGCTCCTATCCATTCATAAACTGAAGCATCGTAAACACAGTTTACGATGCTCAGTTATATGAATGGACAGAGTCAGTGATCACTGACTCTGTTCATTCTGAAAAGGTAGGAGCTGGGTTTAGCGGCTCCTACCTCTGCTCTCCATCCTGACAGATTGAGGGGGGAAGAGAAGCCGGGCACGGAACACGGGGGGAAGAGAAGCCGGGCACGGAACACGGGGGAAGAGAAGCTGGGCACGGAACACGGGGGAAGAGAAGCCGGGCACGGAACACGGGGGAAGAGAAGCCGGGCACAGAACACGGGGGAAGAGAAGCCGGGCACGGAACACGGGGGAAGAGAAGCCGCCGCATGGGTTAAACAGCGTACGGGGAATATCACAGCTTTCATTTGAATAGCTGTAGTATTCCCCGCTGCGCCGCGTATAGACACTCCTGGTCGCTTGGGACAAGTATTCTATTTAGGTATCGGGGGTATTTGCGGGAGTACGAGTACTCCCGCAAATACTCGGTATCGGTCCCGATACCGATACTGGTATCGGTATCGGGACAACCCTACTTATAACAGCACAGACACAGTAACTGCAGTGATTTCATTATCACACTGACGTGCTGCTGCACACAAGGCAGGTCAATGTGGATGCAAGGGTGGATCCAGAGTCTAGTCTCGGGAGGGGCACTGCCAGAAAATAAGGTGTACCTGTACGCCATATTGTGCAATAGCCAGCAAAGGCACACGTGCTGATTGGCCAGAGGGGGAGCCAATCAGCGGGTCCAGCAGACGTGATGTCCGCCGGCCACCTGCAATCTCTCCCCACAGAGATAGAACAGCGGTCTGCTGATGTAAACAAGCAGATCGCTGTTCTGTCAGAGATGAACAGAGTGATCTTGTGTTCCTGCTAACCAGGAACACGGATCACTCTGTTCATCTAGTGAGTCCACCCCCACCCAGTTAGCAAGCACACCCTAGGGACACAGTTAACTCTTTGATCACCCTTGATGTTAACTCTTCCCAGCCAGTTTCAGTAAAGTGACAGTGCATATTTTTTAGCACTGATCACTGTATTAGTGTAACTGATCCCCAGAAAGTGTCAGTTAGGTGTCCGATCTGTCCGCCATCATGTTGTAGTCCCACTAAAAAATTACTGATGGCCGCCATTACTAGTAAAATATAAATAAAAAATACCATAAATATATCCCCTATTTTGTACATGCAATAACTTTTGTGCAAACCAATCAATATACATCATTTATTGGGATTTTTTTTACCAAAAATATGTAGCAAAATATATATTGGCCTAAATTGAGGAAGACGTTTTTTTTTTTTTTATAGCAAAAAGTAAAAAAAAAAATCAGTTTGTTTATATTGCAAAAAATAAAATATCACGTAAAGTGCTATTAGTGGAAAAAAAGGACATACATTTTACTAGGGTACAGCGTTGCACGGCCACGCAATTGTCAGTCAGTTACAGTAACGCATCGCAGTATCGCAAAAAATGGCCTGTTCACGGGGGTAAAACTTCCCGGAGCTGAAGGGGTTTAGATTGAACAAAACTAAAAAGGCAGCATTTGTTTTTCATAAATAATGGCAGTATGGCACGCAATATTTCGCAATTTTACACAATCAATAATTATTTTACTCACTTTTTTTTGGTGTGCTCTGGTGGGGGGGAGGGGGCTCCCATGCAGGAGTAATGGAGATCACTGTCTGCAGTGCAGCTGGCAGTATGATGACAGTGACACACAGTCACTGCTTCTTCCTGTGTTCAGGCCATGCTGTGGACAGTGGAGAAGATGGAGGCAGGAGGTGGGTGGAGTTAACACTCACACTCGGGGCGGAGAATGAAGAAGGCTCTGCAGCTGCTCTGCTGGGGCTCTCCTCCTCATCAGCAGTGGCTCCAGGCTCCAGCCTCCGACGTGACTGACGTCACTGGTTGCTACACGCCAAGCGGCACAGGCGTTAGCAACCAGCGGCGCAGCTCCACCCACCTCCTCCCTCCAGCGCGGCATAATGACAGAGTCTCTCTCTCACCGCCGCTGATTATACCGATGTGAGAGAGAGACTCTGTCGGGAGTCGGGACTGCAGTCAGAGCCGACCCGGGCCCCCCCTCGGGCAGTGACCGACGGACCGAATGGTCAGTCCGCCCCTGCGGCTTGTCGGGAATCCGGCCCTGCCGGGCCCCATAGCGGCCGCGTGGGTCGCTATGGAGGTAGTTCCGCCACTGTTATGAACCATTAATATTTGTGTAGCTTTCATAATCTGTTTTACATTTTTATGTAGTATATAACTCATTGTTTGTATTATTTATTCTATCCTCACCTACAGTTACTCTTCGTCTGATATTCCGCCCAATTACCCAATCTGTTTCACTTGGCATCTATGACAGGACTGGATAAGTCAAACAATGGTGATGATGGCATGATGCAATAGCATTGTCCAGCATTACTATTCCAGAAGGAAGCTGGCAACCTACCACTCCGGCAATAGTAATCCTCTGATTCCTGTTTGGATTCATGCTGCAAAAATTACCCAAGTACACAGGGCCAGGTCAGGACTTGGGTGATTGGGTCAATAGATCAGAGGTCTGATCGGATCATTTGGGATCCAATTCCTAGAGAAGGAAGCAAGGTTAAAGGTTTTGCTTAACAAGATTGTTAACCACAACAATGCATAGGCAAGGAGTTCACAATACGGGACCTTAATACCCTTAGGTAAAAAAAAAGTAGACAGCAGTAGAATCCATTCTGAAATATGCGATGGAAGTGCAAAACATAGCAGCAGAGATATGCCATAAGGAAAGTATCTGCATAGGATGACCTGGCTGGGGTGAGGTGAAAAGATGGCTGAAAGAACAATTTGTACAATGAACTGCTGTCCCTTTATTTGTTTGGTTGCCCTTCTCTAGACTCTCTCCCTCTCCAGCACATCCTTCCTGAGGACTGGTGCCCAGAACTAGAAAGCATACTCCAGGTGCAGCCGGACCAGATTCTTGTAGAGTGGGAGAATTATTGTTGTATCTCTGGAGTTAATCCCCTTTTTAATGCATGCCAATATTCTGTTTGCTTTGCTTTCAGAAGCTTGGCTTTACTCGCCATTGAGTTATCTACTAGGACCCCCAGGTCCTTTTCCATCCTAGATTTCTCTAGGTTCTCCCTCTAGTGAGTAGATTGCATTCATATTTTTGCCACCTAAATGCATTATTTTACATTTTTCTACATCAAACCTAATTTGCTATGTAGTTGCCCACCCCATTATTTTTTTTCAAATCTTCTTGCAAGGTTTCCACATCATGCAGAGAAGTTATTTCCCTGCTTAGCTTAGTATCGTCGTAAAAATACAGAGATTGAGCTGTTTATTCCATCCTCCAGGTCGTTTAGAAATAAATTAAATAGGATTTGTCCCAGGACAGAACCCTGGGGGACCCCACTTTCCACCCCAGACCATTCTGAGTACTCCCCATTTATCACTACCCTCTGAACTTGCCCCTGTAGCAACTTTTCAGTCCATGTACTCAACCTATGGTCCATGCCAACGGACCTTACTTTGTACAGTAAACATTTATGGGGAACTGTATCAAATGCTTTAGCAAAATCCAGATACACCACATCTACGGGCCTTCCTTTATCTAGATGGCAGCTCAACTCCTCATAGAAGGTTAATAGATTGGTTTGGCAAGAACGATTCTTCATGAATCCATGCTGATTACTGCTAATGATACCGTTGTCATTACTAAAATATTATATATGTATAGATATATATATATCTATATATATATCTTGATAAATGTAGACATATCTATCTATATATACTGTATTTATTGGCATATAACACTTACTTTTTTACCCTGAAAATAGAGGGTAAACTGTGCCTGCGTGTTATACGCAGGGGGCTGTGGAAATTTTTTTTTCCGGAAACTTCCATCTTAAAGTTAGGGTGCGTGTTATATGCCTGTGCGTGTTATACACCGATAAATACGGTAGTTCCTTATTCCCTGCAAGAGCTTGCATACAATTGATGTTAGGCTAACTGGTCTGTAATTCCCAGGGATGTATATTGCCCCTTTTTTAAATATTGGTGGTACATAGGCTTTTCTCCAATCAGCTGGTACCATTCCAGTCAATAGACTGTTTGTAAAAAATTAGGAACAATGGGCTGGCAATTACTTGACTGAGTTCCTTAAAGCGGGATTCCACCCGCAATAATTTTTTTTTTAAAGTCAGCAGCTACTAACAGTGTAGCTGCTGACATTTACTAAGGACACTTACCTTGTCCTACGTGCCCGCGCTGATGGCCCCCCCGATGCCGATCCCACGATCGATGCAGGTCCCGCGCCGCCATTCACACTAGGGGAAACAGGCAGTGAAGCCTTACGGCTTCACTGCCCATTTCCTACTACGCCTGTGTGAGTCTCGTGCCGGCTTGTGAATGGGCGGCTGCTCTCTGAGAACACACACAGTTCCCAGAAAGCAGCGCGCCCCATTCACTAGGAGAAGAAGAAGAAGAAAACATTCCGCGGTGCCGAAGAGGCAGATTACGGACTTCCGCATAGCAACAGGTATTTCGGGTGAGTATAAATTTTTTTTTTTTTTCACTTTTATTTTATTTTATTTTTTTAGTACTTTTGGCCAAATGTTGTTTTCCTGGGTGGAACTCCGCTTTAAGGACCCATGGGTGCAAGCTATCTAGTCCCGGTGACTTATTAATGTTAAGTTTTTCAAGTCTATTTCTAATTCTGTCCTCTGTTAGCCATGAGTGTGCTTCCAGTGACGTGTCACGAGGATAAATAATGTCGTTTTACTGAATCCTCCCAAAGCCCCCTGAAGAATAAATTCAATACCTTCGCCATCTCTCCATCCCTAGTAACCAGATTCCTGTCAGGGAACCATCCATAGAAAGACTGGCAGGTCTGTCCATCAGCTGGGTCATGAACCAATGAGCACAGGGCGCGTGCGGGCACAGGCGCGCGCACGGGCACGCACACGGGCAACAGCAGCTTGAACTCTGCATTCTTCATTGTGCACGCGCGTGCACCATTGCGCTTGCAATTTGGGAGTGACTCTTGGTGTCAGTGCCCTATTTAAAGCCTGCTGCAGCAGTTACCAACTGCTGCATGATCTTCAGCCCTCTGGTGTGTTTCTTGAGTTCCTGTTCCTGCTACCTAAGAACTACTGTTGTCAACCCGGCTTGTCTGACCAGTCTTCTCAGTGTATGACCCCCGGCTTGATTCCTGGCTTGTTCCCGTACCTTGTTCCTGTCTGCCTGATCCAGTGTATGACCCCGGCTTGTCCTCTGACCTGTCTTAGTAACTTCTCCTCTGCTTGCTACCAGTGTATGACCTCAAGCCTGTCTCCTGACTTCGCTCCTGGTTTTCCCTGCTACACAGTCTCATCTGGTACTTCCGAGGTACCCCTGCCTGACTGCTTATCCTGGTCTCCAGCTGATCTCCAGCAAGTCACAGCTGGCAACTCCTGCATCTCTGGGCAGAGCACTCCCTGTGTCACCTCCAGGGGACGCTCTGCACTTAGTCGCAAGGGAAGCCCTCTCAGCACTTCGGCCTCCGGTAAGGTACGTAACAATTCCCTTCATCATTCTTTATGGTACCAATATTATCTGAACTCCTTTTTTTTACTATTTATGTACTTAAAGAATTTCTTGGGATTTGTTTACTTTCCTCCGATATGTGCCTTTTGTATTCTATCTTGGACGCCCTGATTGCACCTTTACATTGCTTGTTGCATTCTTTGTAAAGTTGGAATGCTGATGATGATCCCTCAGCCTTGTAATTTTTGAAAGCCTTCTCATTTGTTTTTATATGTATTTTTACGTTGGAGTTAAGCCACCAAGAACTTTTATTAGCTCTTTTAAATGTGTTTCCCATTGGGATGCACTGGGTAATGCCCTTATTTAATATGCTCTTAAAGCATACCCATTTTTTCTCTGTGTTCTTTTCTCCTAAGATTTTATCCCAATCTGGGATAACTAAGACAGCCAACTGAAATTCCATAAAGAAATAGAGGCCTATGTCAGTAGCATATGGATGCTCCTGTACGTGCTAGCAAAAATGATCATAAGCTGCATGGAAAAACACTGCAAGCATGCTAGCCCATCTAAGAATGAAAAAAAAAAACTTTAGGAAGTTCACAGTCCCAAGGGTCAAGAATGTCTGTTGCCCTTTAATTTAATTAAGTTAAATGTGAACCGTATGATTTTGTCTCTACTGCTTGAGATCTTTTTTCTTAGCAATGAAGATTTCATTGTCACACAGTGGCATTATTCCATTGATTTCAGTTACATGAAATGTCACGCCATAGTTTCCATTTCAGGTTTGTCACTGTTGCACTTTATGGGCTGACAAGGAAGTTAAAGTGAGATCTTACTCTAATGGACCTCATCATAAAAAATAATAAAGTTAACCAAACGCATTCCTTTTTTTTTTACTCAACCATTCCTTTCAGGAAGACCTAAGATGGCTATATTTTGAAAAGAAAATTGCTACCCTATATATTTATTTCATCATTCTGCTATCCTGCTGGATAAGATTTGTATGAACAGACTGTCATACTGCTAGAGTGTGAAAAGAAGTATTTTCTCTTTAGAAAAAACTCAAGGAAAAGCTGCATTAAATCCAAACTCCAGGCAGATATAAAAGGCACATTTATCAATACATGCAAATGTATGTTTTTAAATGCAAGAAATGTAAGTAGCTGCATATGACTTATAGCAGCATTAGGAGTAAGAAAGCAAGCCAAACCTACTTATGCTAACAATGGAAATCCTAATAGAAGTAGATAGCAGAGTGACAGAAAGATGAGTTAATCAGTCTGCTGCTTCTCCTTAATTGTCCAGTAATATGTAAGGAACAACCCAGCTCTGTTTACATTGCTTAGTTTCAGCAGGGAAAAAATTAGGTCTTCTGCTCCGTTAGTCAGAGTTGTGTTATATAAATCTATGGACTGGATGCACATAAGCCTTTGGCTTTTAAAAAAATATCCCTTTATGTGTATTTCATCTGTGTCTGGATTCGACATTTGCTTAATTACTGACTCAGGACAAGTATGCAGATTGAGATAATCAGAGCTAAGTAAAAATTTCAGATCTGCATGTAAAAGTGATGGTGTTTCTGTCCACATGCAGTGCATGACCAATTTCCCAAAATGCAATTCTAAGTAGTCAGAGTCCTTCCCTAGAACTCTGTGGCTTTCTCTTTCTCAGACACAGGGGACAAACTAACAGCTTCTCAAGTAGACATGTGCATTTGTTATCGTCCAAATGCATTTTTGTCCGAATTTCTGTGATTTTCAAAATGATAAAAAATCGATAACGAGAGCACAGAATCCGAAATCCAAAAGATCCACAGTAAAAATAATTCTGTATTTTTGTATCGATATAGATAGAAAATTTGACATGACGGTGACAATAGCGATCTGTGCCTATCGAACCTGCGGTCGAATGTGCCTATCCTAATGCCTATCTATTAGTTTAAGATTATTCGACATAGAGAGAAAATATTCGACATTATAGAGACATGAAGATTCAACGAAAGAAGTTAAAAACATACAATCGCCGCGAGCGGACATTTACAGTCAAATGCTCGGCCCATAGGCTATAGAACAATTCTAATGTTGTTTGACTAGTAATAAGTAGTAATAATTATAATCATTACTAGTCAAACAACATTAGAATTGTATTATAGCTTGTGGGCGGAGCATTTGACCAGTAATGTTCTATCATGGCATCGTACAGGTTATCTGTTTTGTCAAATCTTCTTAGAACATCCGACAGACACCATAAGCCTTCAATTGACATATTCGACCTTAATTCATTGAGATTTTCGTTTACGAATGCATTTTTAACACAACAAATCAAATAAAAATGAATTTCGGGGGTAACTAAATTAATTAATTTGCCGGACTAAACTGAAATTCCAAAACAGTGCACATGTCTATTCTCAAATCACATATAGGACACAGAGGACATTACTTAGGTCACACTTTCAGACACAGAGGATCTTCAAGTCTCAGGGCAGCAACACAGAGGTTATTTCATAGACAATAACTCAAATCACCAACAGTGGACACAGAGGACAACTCCTGGACAATGCCTCAAGTCCAACTTGGAATCCACGTAATCAGCTCCTCATAGGCCCAGCAGCTGATTTGTGAAGGTCTTTGTTGCATTCTCTCTGCACAGTCCCATAAGTCATTGCTGATAAACAACAGGATGCCCAGACAAAAAAAAGTTGAATTAACAAAAAGTAGAGCTGTTAGTGATTAAAATTTTCGTGTTCGATTAATCAATTTTTTTTTTTAATCGATTAATCGACTAATTTTAATTAATTATAACACACACATACAGATCCAACTACTTTTAGCTGATCTCCTTGCAGGCTGATTCCCAGTGCAGCTACCAACCACTGGCAAAATTGATAGCAGAATACAAAAAACACACAAAGGCAGCGCTCGATGGGAATAGCATTAAAACTTTTATAGTCTTCAAGTAGGTAACAAAATAAATATTGCACTGGAGATAAAATTGATGTAGCTACATAAACTGTAAAAATGGTGCGAGTAATACCAAACGGTAGCAAAAGCAGTCATAAAAACATGTAGCTAAGTATGATACTGTAAAAATGTGTACAACGATACCACTGCTGAATCCAGATGAGGAGGGGTTAACATCAGTCCTTCGGCATGTAGCTGTCCCGGGAAGGGAACTATCACAACTCCCAGTGGATGGCTGTAGAATCCCAGGTTGATAGAGGGAAGTGATAGAGGGAAGTGTAACAGCCCTTGCGTGTGGCAGATAGGAAGGTCCCGCCGGCATGCAGATATGAAGGCACAGCAAAGGAGCCTTTCAGATGGACATGGCAAGCCCCGCCGGTGTCCGTGATGTCACCGGATTTCCAACAGAACTCCCTGAAGACCCTGAAGCCGGCAGAGAGGTGAGTACCGATCAAAAGAATTTTGATTGATCAAAAAAATTTACGATTAATTGAGGAATTAATTTTTAGTTTCCGCAGACCTAAAAAAAAGGCATTACTTGTAAATCAAAAAATAAGAAAAACAGGTCTTTTCACCTTGGTCATTGAAACGCAACAAATCAACATGTTCTCTCCAGACTTCTCTCTAGCAAGATAGAAACAACACCAGATATATACAGTATATGGCAAACAAGACAGGGGGAGATACGCGATTCGCTACAGGAATTTTTCCTGTCACGAAAATTGAGATCCTGCTCTCAATCTTTTCTTGGCCAGAATTCTGACAGAAAAAGTGCGATGGAGCATACACACGGTCAGAATTTGCAACAAAAAGCTCACATCGCACTTTTCTCTTCGGGAATCACGATCGTGTGTACGAGGCATTAGTCTCCAGCAAAACTCCCCCTCTCCCACCTACACTGCTCTTTTTAACCACTTCAATACCAGGCACTTACATCCCCTTTCTGCCCAAGCCAATTTTCAGTGAAAATTGCGCGATCATGCAATGCTGTACCCAAAGAGAATTTTTATAATTTTTATAAAAATAGAGCTTTATTTTGATGATATTTGATCACCTCTGCAGTTTTTATTTTTTGCTAAACAAATAAAAAAAGACTGAAAATTTGGGAAAAAAATACGTTTTTCTATTGTTTCTGTTATAAAATGTTGTAAATAAGTACGTTTTCTCCTTCATTGATGGCACTGATAAGGTGGAACTCATGGATACTGATAAGGCGGCACCGATTAGGTGGCACTGGGCACTGACGATTGGCACTAATGGGCATTGATAGGCGGCACTGATGGGCACTCATGGGTTTCACTGGTGGGCACTGATAGGCGACACTGATGGGTACTTATGGGTGGCACTGGTAGGCAGCACTGCTGGGCACTGATGGACACTGACAGGCAGCACTGATGGGCACTGATATGTCTCACTGATAGATGGCACTGATAGGCATCCCTGGTGGCACTAGCAGGCATTGTGTATGGGCAGTGATTGGCAGCTGCCTGGGCACTAATTGGCATATCCCTGGTGGTCTAGGGTGGCATACTTGGTGATCCAGGGTAGGTCGCCATCAATGGTGATCCTGGCGGCATCCTGGTGGTCCTGGGCGGGCATCCGAGGGGGGCTGCGCTGATAAACAATCAGCACAGACCCCTGTCAGGAGAGCAGCTGATCGGCTCTCCTCTACTCATGTCTGTCAGAAGTGAAGGAAGTGAGGAAAAGCCGATCAGCGGCTCTTCCTGTTTACATCGCAATCAGCCGTAATTGGACACGGCTGATTATGTGGTAAAGAGCCTCCGTAAGAGGCTCTTTACCAAGATCGGTGTAGCGGTATGTCAGACTGACAAGCCGCACCACCGATCGCCGCGATGTGTGCCCCCATGGGCGTGCGACGGCTGTTATCCTGCTGGACGTCATATGACACCCTGTCAGGATAACTGAACCACCGCCCGGCTGTCATTCTGCTATAGGCCGGGCGGGAAGTGATTAAGCTCCTCCCAACTTCCTCCTCTCAAATGTCTGGGATGAACCTCACAAACAGTAAAAGAAGAGTGCACCCTTTCCCTGGAGGATCGCAAAATTGTAACTCAAATACAGAGCACTCACTCCAATTTCCCCCACCTTAAAAAAAAATAAAACCCTGAAGAGGATGTCATGGTGTTTTGGTCTTTGCGGTAAGGAAGTCTTTTTCTTTTTTTTGGGGGGGGGGGAATTTTTGGGGAAATCTAAAGTGAGAGTTGATGATGATTTTTTTAAGGAACTCTTATGTACTAGTTACTTGTTCTGAATAGTAAACATGGATAGTAAAGGGGAAGCAAGCTGTATTTTCAGTTCTCTTCTTCTAATTCTGATATGGATTTCTCCACAATGCCTATAGCTGTAGAGGTAACTGCTTATTTAGAAAATGTAAATACTTTCCCTCAAGAGAAGGAAATAGTGTCTGTGAATATGTCTCTCTCTTAGAAGCCAATCACTACTATGCCCTTGAATATATAAAAAATGTGAATGTGGCTTTGGTTCCCAACTCCAATTGCTAATCTGGTATAGAATTCCATAAATACTGTCAAAATTCCAAGACTGGACATGTAATCAGTATTTTAAAGAGTTTAAAGAAGTGGGAACCCTTAACCATGTCTGATGGGACTATAAAATCAACTGTATAGATTAATTGATCTATACAGTCTTAGGTAGAGGAATTTAAAAAACCCATATGAGGTTATCTTATTTTTTTTAACACATTTTGGCTAGAGCTTGGTGTTTTAAACTAGCAAGGATCACTCAAGTCAAAACTAAAATGTTGAAAGAAAAATTGAGAGGAGGGCCCTAATAGAGAGCTCTCCAAAAATGGACAATGTATGTCATTAAATTCTGACCCTAGGGAATGTCACACTGGGGCGTTCCTCTTTGCCATCTCAGATTATACCTCACACATCTAATCTCATCTACCATGTGGGTAGTGGATCCCACACCATAACATTGTGGGTAAGTGTCTGCTATTTGATGCACCTATTGGTGCATTCTATTCTGGGACACGTTTTACCTTTTATAGTTGGGCATGACAAGGATTGTGGGTCATTTCCAAATTGTAGCCCCCTCTAGTAGTGTAGATGCTAGAGTGAGAGTTGTTGGTGTAGGTAAATTTAGTCTGGCCGACAGAGAAGGTTTTCCCCAATGGGGTTTTTAGGCAGCTTAAATAAAGTGTTGTAATGCAATATGTAAAAAGGTTTATTGGGAAATGTCACATACAACACAAGGGAATGGGGAGTATAAATAAGATAGGAGTTGCGGTATTACAAAGGACATTATAATATTTCCATATAATATTTACAGTACACAACAGGTTAATATACAGCTGGATACAGTGAACATGGCATGTATACAAATTAGATCTAACGCGTTTTGACCATAAGGGTCTTCTTCAGAGGTTTTTGGTTGTGACTGAAAGGAAATTACAAAATATTATTTAATGATATTACATGTTTTTTATTACCTAGTCATCCACCCTACCCTAAGCCCCATCTATGTAGAGGCACTTTTCATAGGAAAAGAAAAGGTGTAGAAGGGCAGGGGAAAAAACAAAATACAATGTATAGATAGTATAAAAAAGATTAATTAAAATCAGTCATTACCAAGTAGAAGAATACGAAAGCAGTCCAGATGAGGCTTCGTCGTCGCAACTAAGGAGGTCCGGCTGGTTCCCCAGGGAACGTTCCATCCTCAGTAGGCTCCTGCGTGGGCGTCCTGTGATCCCTCCCCCCTTGCCTACCACCTTGTTGGGCATCACCCCTGATCAGGTGACCCCTTGTAGTGTCACACACGATCACCTAGCAAATACAGGATGCCCACGCAGGAGCCTACTGAGGTTGGAACGTTCTCCGGGGAACCAGCCGGACCTCCTTAGTTGCGACGACGAAGCCTCATCTGGACTGCTTTCGTATTCTTCTACTTGGTAATGACTGATTTTAATTAATCTTTTTTATACTATCTATACATTGTATTTTGTTTTTTCCCCTGCCCCCCTACCCCTTTTCTCTTCCTATGAAAAGTGCCTCTACATAGATGGGGCTTAGGGTAGGGTGGATGAGGTACAAAATAGAGACTAACTAGTCTGCAAATCCTCCAACTACATTGGATACCATTTTAGAGCTACAGCATTGCCAGACTTTTGATTTTGCTATTGCAAATACAGCATTATCTCTGGGGGTGCTAAAGAAGACATTCTTTAAATAAAGCAAGATGCTGGAAAAGATGGAAGTAAATATGGTTAACATGCAACATTTTTGTTTAATTAGAGTAGGATGCATTTTTGATTGGCACAACTTATACAGTTATTACATGTGGGATCTGGTATAACAGAGTACATCTCAAGTTAACATCGCTAATTTGCAGACTGCAATAATGACTTTCATTATGGTAATTCAAAAAGGAAGCACAAGGAAAGAGAAATGAAAGGAAATATGTGCTTGGAAATCTATGCAGGGGTAAGATACATTATTTTCTCATTAGACTAAAAAGAACACAATTAGAAAAAGGTTTTCATTAATGTTAACTATTAAATTAAATCCATACAAGAGGAAAGTGCATTTAAATCATTTCTGAATTTGCTGCAAGGAATACAGCACTCAATACAACTCCAAATAAAAGACATGTTTCTAGTCAATAGATTTGAATATTCTCAAATATGGTCTTAGAATTAAAAGATATATTTAACTTTCATTAGATATTGAAAAACATCTGCGTGTCTTTAGATGTCTACAAACATATTGCGTGCTAAGATATGAGATAGTGCTGCTGTTTCTAAATGTGAATATGTTAAATATATGCTCCCTCTATTTAAAGCACAAGCAAGGTGAGAACTATGACACTAGGTTGCTTCCTGATTCCAATGAGCAACTTACTGCTTTACATTTTCAGGCTATTTCAGTAGGGCAGCACTAAAAATATATACATATGAGCAAAATGCAAAAATCTATACTGAGCACAATGGGATGTAATGGTTGCATGCTACATATTTACTCCCCTTTGTTTGTATTCTGGAAAGAAACAACTACTCAAGGCTCAATTCTCAAGGCTCAATTCTGTCTGTCACATATACATATAAAAAATAAATTAGTTAAAAAGTTTTTCACAGTCTGGACCAGTCAATCATAATAGACAGAAACATTAAACTGAGAAGGCAAAGCAAAGGTCATCAGTGACATGGAAGCTTGCAGGTTTTGCATCTCTGGAGGAGAGGTAAGTGCTGCTGACAGTGGTTCTGCTTTAAAGGCTACATTCACCTTTTATGGCAGAATTTCACGTTTCATAATAAATAGATGACTTTTCTAATGTTATTTCTGGCCAAACCGAAACCATCAGAATGTGCTTATCTCTCTCACTTACCTTGTCCATGGCAGCTTTGAATTTTCACCTCAATTTTTTTTTTAATTTAAAAAAATGCTTTCTGCTTTCATGACCTGTAGATCATATCCTATCATGCATTGGCTTATGCATCACAGAATAGGCAAGAGTATTACTACTCTGGACCACACTTCCCTCATTACTACACAACCTCTTGGTTTTAAGTCAACCCACTTTCCTACTTTTTCCCTTAAATTGACCATACATATTAGGCCCCGTACACACGAGAGGATCGATCCACTGAAATTGATCCGCGGATCGGTTTCAGCGGATAGATCCGCTGGTGTGTACGATCCAGCAGATATTTAGCATGCTAAGAAATCTATCCGCTGGAATCGGCTCCAGCGGATCGATCCAGTGGTCTGTACAGACTCACCGGATCGATCCGTCCGATTCCCTCCCTCGCATGCGTCGTAATGATTCGACGCATGCGTGGATATCCTTATATGACAGCGTCGCGCACGTCGCCGCGTCATCATCGCGGCGACGGCGCGACACGTCACCGCGGATGGAATTCCGCGGGGATTTTGATCTCCTGGTTAGTACAACCAGGAGATCAAAATCCGCCAGAGGATTTATCCGGATTTAACCATTTCCGCGGATAAATCCTCTCGTGTGTACCCGGCATTAGGCCTCATGTACACTGCTGCTGGTAAACGGACGTTTAGGAGCAGTTGGGCATTTTTTTAAACTGCTCCTGAACTTTCCTCTATATTATCTTATCAATACATGTACACTGGTTTGTTTATAGTCCTTTCTAGGCAGTTGTGTTTAGAGGCTTTTTCTTGAACCCCAAAAAAATGCATTCAGAAGCTGTGTTTAGAGGCAGTTGAAGCGCCAAACGTGGCTAAATGCTGCAACTCGTGTTTTGCAGCGTTATGCTTATAGATATTTAAATTTAAAGCTGAGGTCCCGCAATTTTTTTTGCCAGCAGCTACAAATACTGCAGCTGCTGACTTTTAATAAATGGACACGTATCTGTCCAGCGCGCCCGCAATGTCGGCAGCAGAAGAAGAGCAATCGCTCATCTCTCTGCTGCCCCCCGCCATCCTCGGTGAGGGAATCAGGAACTGAAGCCTTGCGGCTTCACTGCCCGGTTCCCTACTGCGCATGCTCGAGTAGCGCAGCGCCTTCCCAGTGGTCCCCGCTGTCTCCTGGGACCAGTGTGTTTCCCAGAAGGCAGCGAGGAGGGACGGAAATCGCAGTGACTCTCGTGGGAGTCTCTCCCCGGAAGTGGGTGCAAATACCTGTATTACACAGGTATCTGCTCCCCCTCCCCCCTGAAAGGTGCCAAATGTGACACCGGAGGGGGGGTTCCGAAAAGTAAAATTTTTGGGTGGAACTCCGCTTTAACAAAAATATATATATATTTTCAAATGCTTCTAGACGCAAATGTGGCTAAACGCAGCTAAATGCATCTAAACGCGGCTAAAGGCGGCATGTAAACACGGATAAACTGCCATTTTTAGACACTGGTTTCTAGCTGTCAAGTTAAATCATTCAAGAGAGGTTGAACGACGTCCCATGTACATGAACCCTTACAATTTGATTTTACAATCTCCTTTAGATCTACCATCAGCTATGTAGTACAAAGGCCTGTCTGATTTGATACATATTGAAAAGATTGTTCAGGTAGGTCCTCATATTCCATAGTTTTGGTAAACTGTACAATCAGATTGCATAGTGTGTGTGATCACTGATCACTCGGCATCTGCACACTCTGCTAAATGAACAATCTAGGCAAGATGAAGGTAAAGTACAAAACTATTGATGGCTGTGTATAGAGAACACTGAATGTCTGCATTGGAAAATCATGTAACTGTGGAGGTGGGAGGGGTAAATCTCCTGGAGGGGGAGCAGGGTGTGTGTTAATGAGGTCAGCTGGTGAATTTCTTCCCTCTAACAGTTTTTCCATCATAAATAGCACATTTCAGGACAGGTAATGTCTCAAGGAGACTGGAGACTGAGGTGAGGCCTATCCTAAAAGACAGGAAAAGCCCTGTCTTTTAGGATAGGCCTCACCTAAAAAAATCCTAAAAAAAAAAAAAAAAATAGACAGGAAAAGCTTTTCCTTTTCTGCAAAAGAGGTACATTAACCACTAGCCGACCAGCCGCGGCAGTTATACGGCGCCAGGTCGGCTCGGCTGCGCGAAATCACGTAGCTATACGTCATTTCGCATTCCGGCCATTAGGGGGCGCGTGCGTGCCGCCGGAGGCGCGTGCGCGCGCCCCTGCTCGCCCCTGGTGCCAATGCGTCGGGCACCTGCGATCGTTCGTTACAGAATGAGAACCGGAAGCTGTGTGTGTAAACACACAGCTCCCTGTCCTGTCAGGGGGAGAAATGCCTGTTCGTCTGTTCATACAATGTATTAACAGCGATCTGTCATTTCCCCTAGTCAGTCCCACCCCTCCTTCAGTTAGAACACACCTAGGGAACATAATTAACCCCTTCCTCGCCCCTAACGTTAACCCCTTCCCTGCCAGTGGCATTTTTACAGTAATCAATGCATTTTTATAGCACTGATCGCTATAAAAATGCCAATGGTCCCAAAAATGTGTCAAAAGTGTCCGAAGTGTCCGCCATAAGGTCGCAGTACCGATAAAAATCGCTGATCGCCACTATTACTAGTAAAAAAAAAATATTAATAAAAATGCCATAAAACTATCCCCTATTTTGTAGACGCTATAATTTTTCCACAAACCAATCAATAAACGCTTATTGAGATTTTTTTAATGAAAAATATGTAGAAGAATACGTATCAGCCTAAACTGAGGAAAAATTTTTTTTTATATATTTTTGGGGGATATTTATTACAGCAAAAAAGTAAAAAATATTCTTTTTTTTTTCAAAATTGGTGCTCTATTTTTGTTTATAGCGCAAAAAATAAAAACCACAGAGGTGATCAAATACCACCAAAAGAAAGCTCTATTTGTGGGAAAAAAAGGACGCCAATTTTGTTTGGGAGCCACGTCGCACGACCACGCAATTGTCAGTTAAAGAGACGCAGTGCCGAATCGCAAAAAGTGGCCCAGTCATTGACCAGCAAATTGGTCCGGGGCTGAAGTGGTTAATGGTATATTAGTATATAGGGAAGCTGGAATTTAGAAAAAAGTGAACTGAACCTTTAAGGAAAAGATAAAATAATGAACCTCAGCTAACACTTTTGTTACTCAACTATAGAGTCTGTGTTGTGATTTTTGAGAATAAATACATTTGCGCGTAAAGTGTTTCTAAAGACCAGATTTTTATCCTCCTAAAGTATTTCCTAACTCCTCATTAATAATATTGTCTATGCTTGTTTTCTTTCCCCTAATGACACCACCCAGTTAAGAGAAGCATGGCTGTTACCCGGGGATGTTCATTCCTGAAGTAAACTTTAACGTGCCAATGCGGGTCTCACAAGCATTTGCTCCCCAACTTTTTGGCATAGTCCTCTTCTCAGTCAACGCATCTTTTCTGAGGGCAGTAGGGAAAGGATACTAAGCGGCCAGAGGCGATTCAGTTTGCATGTGTTGCGCTATATAAGTTTCTCACTCACTCACTCACTCACTAACCCTGCCGCATCCATTTCAGTATTGGCTGATCCTCTGCTGTACAGACTGTGAGAGGAGGAACAGGAGTATGCTTGCACATTTATATCTTGCACCTTGAGGCTGGGTTCACACTGTGAACTGGATTTTGCATGACAGGAGAGTGTGCCTGGCTCGCAATGGAGCCGGTTCATACACATCCAGGGCGGCTGCAGTTCGCATTTGGAAAGGGTCCCGCGTGTCTTTGGTTTAGATTCAGGTGCAAATTTAGGCTAAAATTCTGACATGATTCGCACCTAAATCAGTGAACAAGGATGTATCGGACCCCATGCTGTGAACCCAGCCTGACACAATGCTCACTGGAAATCATAGTCTAATCAGCAACATGCACCCATGGTTCATGTGCTGATTTAACAAGCAAGAAATAGCACTGCAATTTTGATAATATTGCACTTTGATGAAACGCGTCAAGCCTGAAGTCCCGATACATCATATTCATCACGGATGTTGGAAAACACGCTGAAAGCGCCATTCAACAGATACCGATAGCTGCACTGAGATGTTTCTTACTAGAGGTTTTTATCCAAGCTGTTTACTACTTTTAAAATGAGCTTTTATTATAAGATAGCTAAGCTGAATAACAATTTTTTTCTTTTTCTTTTTTCTTACGCTATGAGAAGACCTCTGTTTGTACATTCCATGCCTGCACATGCTGGATTTTGAGTGCCACTTAAAGCACAGTTGACTCTTCTTGCCATACGACAGAGGAGTCCAACCCATCTGGTGAGTGCAAAGCCACACAGTGATAGAATTACAATCACCTTTGGAGCACGGAGCACTTTGTTTTGCTGAATTTGCACATATTATCACAAGTCACTTTATTATTTAAATCCAGTCACTATTTTTATTTTTTTATGTAATATTAGAGTTATTCATTTATAGTTTGCCACTTGGTTATGAGTTCTATTTTTGACATCTACCAGTGTATTTATTGATTAAGCGTATAGCTTTTATTAGATAAAATTGGGGTGGGGCAAGCGATGTTTAGTTCAAATTAACCACCACATTTTGTTCCCCCTTGTAAGGGAACAGCATACACAGCAGCGGCCAGATACAATCACATCATATCATCAAGGTGTGAGTGTCATTCTATTTACAGGGATGCATCGGACTCCATGCTGTGAACTGCGACCGCAGCATGTGTGAACCCAGACTGACACAATGCTCACTGGAAATCATAGTCTAATCAGCAACATGCACCCATGGGAGGTGGGGGGGGGGGGTGAATGTGGACTAGGGAAGACAGAAAGTGTACAAACACAATGAAGTGACCTAACGCCCCTAGTCTGTACACATGTGTTCTTTTAGAATATTTTTGTTATTTTGCACCATTGAACAAAGCTAAATAACTAATAGGCAACAACTAAAAAACATCCACTAATCCCACTTTAGTAAATTGACATCTGATTAGTATGCTTTAGGTTACTGCACTTTTCACAGCCTCATTGCTCTTTGCATTACATTAATACATCACTCCATAAGTGGCAGGTAATGTAAGATCACATGAACGATTCCATAATTTGTTCATTGTCCTCCAGTGATCACACAAATATCTGAGAATATCTTTAGTGTTACTAAACCCAGGACCATGCATTCACTATCTATATCTGGTCTCCCACAGTACACAGAACATGGAAATGCATCTATATTAGTAAATATTATAATATTTCATCAGCAGTATACAGCAGTCTTGTGACTTCTATCAGTGTCCCGCTGGGCACAGGTTAAAGCTTGGAGTTTTCATTTTCTGACTGTCCTATGAGGCTGTATAACCCCTGACCATCTGGACAGTGCTGATTGGCACTGTGCTGATCATATGCTCCCTCCCAAGGAAAAAAAAAAAATTCTAACAATACACACTGAACTGAGCATGTGAAGAGTGCCTCCAAGGCACCAGTCTTGTTCACTTCTGCCCCACAATGTAGGGACAGCATTGGCTGCTGGTCTCACATACTACATAGTGATGACAATGAGAGGGCGATGACATCACCAGGAGAAGAGCAGTAGATTTAAGGCACAAGTGATCAATACAGGAACTGGGAGCCTGCAGGACCATACAGGGCCGGCCCTACCATGGGACCCAATGGTACCATTGTACCAGGCAGCACTTTCAGGGGGGCAGCAAATTTCCACCCGCCCGCCATCCCATTCCGCCAGCTCCGCTCTCCACTCCACTGTGGGGCTAATTGCATGAATAGAGCCTTAACAGGTCCTTTTTATACTCCTATACATGTAAACAACCATAACAGGTCCTCTTTATACTCCTATATACATGTATAGAGCCATGATAGGTCCACTTTAGTTATCATGATATAAAATAATGCATGTGGGGGCATTTTGGTGGGTGTAATTTTTGTTTTTTTGGGGGGGGGGGGGGCAGCATTTCATTCTTGGTACCAGGCAGCACAATGTCTTTGGCCGGCACTGGGACCATAGCATAAGGTAAGGAATCGTCTAAGAAAAAAAACCTTTCTAGAACAAGCAAGCATTTTAACCTAGTTACCGTATTTATCGCGGTATAACGCGCTCCCGCGTATACCGCGCACCCCTAAAGTTGCCCCCGAAATTCCTGTAAAAAAAATGTTATATGATTTTATTACTTACAGTTTTGGTGTCTTCCCAGCGTCCATCGTCCGGTCCGGTGTCCATCTGCGGCCTCGATGGTGTCCTCCCGGCTTCTTCAGCGTGCGCCTCAAGTCGAGTCCCCGCTTCCCGCGCTCAGTTCGAACGCCTTCGCCGACATATACCGAGTGCAGTACACTCGGGTGCATTCGGCAAGGCTCGGCTTAGCTCGCGCTCACGCTCTGTGATGTTTAATGCGTGAGCACGAGCGAAGCCAAGCCTGGCCGAATGTACCCGAGTGTACTGCACTCGGTATATGTCGGCGCAGGATTTCAAACTGAGCGCGGGAAGCGGCTATCGGAGTATATCGCGCACCCATGATTTTCCCCTTATTTTAAGGGGAAAATAGTGCGCGATATACGCCGATAAATACGGTATATGGTAAAGGCAACCACATTCCACGTGACATCTTGCCTAGTCTATCCACATGACATCTTGCCTGACAACTACACATTATGGCAAATGCAAGTTACAAGTTCACCCTTCTCCAGTACCATCGGATGCAGCTGTCAGTCATTGGCCATCTCTTCTGCTGCTTCTTCCAGGTTCCCAGTTGTTCTCTTCAGCCACTGGACAACAGTTGATGTTACTACTGTGCATGCACATAGCCATTACATCGTCCCTGGAGCAATTTACAGAATGGGGAGCAAGGGTAAAGAGGAAAAAGGAAAAAGTTTTTTTAGGCATAAAACCTTTGCTTGTCTCTTTGGCCAAAAATCCCTGCACCCTATACTTGTTTTTTTTATTTTATTTTTTGAAATATAGTTCTGCTTTAATGCAATATTTTTACATGCTTGCTCTTCTATGTTTTTATTGTATTAAATGTATAGAATTGCATTAACCACTAGAGGGAACTATCTTTCCTTGTAATCCCATTGCCCACCTATTTTTTTTGTTTTTAATGCACACTCTGAAAATGCAAAGACAAATTGTTCAGGCGCGCAATCTTGCAGAGCAGTGTTAACTTTTGCATTATCCAGCCTTTTTAATTATCCACATGACATCTTGCCTAGTCTGTTATTTATCATTAGTTGGAGGTGAAGAAAGGGTTCTGCCATCTAAGAAAGTGATACAATAATTTCCTTACAGAATCTTCTCTTTAGGAACATTTGTTTTTTAATTTGTTGCCAAAAATATGACATTTAATAGTGCAATTTTATCCTCAACTAATCGTCCTTCTCTTAATCCGTTACATGTTTTTAAATAAAACTGTCTACAAATGAGAAGGCAGAACACAGGACTGAACTGGGAGAAATCACACTGTTCTGTGCAGTAATGGTCTCTGCACCTTATGCAGATATATAATGACATACTATAAAAAGGGGTTAGGAAGCTTTTAACCTGTGGACTGTTCAGCCTGTAGAGCTGAAGTAAAAACATCAAACAAAATCCTGGGTCCTGGGTTTATGTTACTCTGGGTTAAATTTACCCATACAAGGAGACCCCCCACACTGCGTGGGTTAAATGTTCAATTGGCTCAGGGGGAAAGGAATTGTATTACTTGCTCCCACAGGATTCCTCTCCATGTGACTAGACCCCTGAAGCTACTTCACTTCGCTGCTCAGCCAGTTGCAGGACCAGCAGTTGTGATCCACGAGCCACACTGACAAGTTTGAAGTCACCAAAAAGGGAAAAAATAAAAATCCTAAGCCTGCAACTTAGAGTGGAGAGATACCAGGTCAAAGCAAAACCATATTGTTATATCAAAAAAGAAATGCCGACAACTGCCCTCTTCTGGGGTCAGTGTGTGAAGATAAGAAAGCCAACAAACCAACTCAAAGTTTACTTGAGTCTGTCTAATTCTGTGCAAATCAACAGCCACCTAAAGGATAGAGAATGGATCAACTTGGCAGGCATGTGAGCAGAAGGCTCAAGGTACTGCTTCCAATTGGCTTACATGTGGTGATACATCTAGCCCTACTATGCAGCCACAAACATCTGGAAGCCTACACAACCCTTCATACTCTCATGAATTAGCAAGTGGAGCTTGGCGGCATTCAGAACACACCAAAACGTTACCAAAAACTTTACCCAGACATTAGACTATGTAATAAATAATTGTATCAAGTTTTAAAGTGTGGCAGAGAAGGGGGCAATGTGTATTTGTTAGATTTTGTATATTGCTTTTTTTTAAGAAAATGTTACGGCATTTCTGCTTTAAGAGAACGTAGGGGGAGATTGAACAGGAAGTTTGCAAGGTTAAGGTAAGTGTGTATATGTATTCCTTTCCTTTGTAGCCAAATGAGAATTTAACTAGACACGTGCATTTTGTTTGGTTCCGAATTAATATTCGGACAAATTTTTCGTTATTTGGGGATTCGGATATATCTGAATACCCGAATTACAATATAAACAAATTTTTACCGAATGCTCCAAATAACGTAATGAAATTCGTCCAAATTTCAGAAATTCGGACTGAAATTCAAACCTAATTTTACATTGAACTGCAGTTGAATTCTCACTACACATATTGCTGAAATCAAAGACTGTATGTGTTATTAGAGTACCATTTAAAAAATAATGCTGTTTTTGTTAAGCCAAAGGTAATTTAAAGAGTCATTGTAATCATTTCATGAAGATTTTTCTTTTGTTTGTTCACTTTGCTGCATTCAAATCCAAAACAATATAATTTTTTTGTTTTGGCTGATTCGAAAATGTATCAATTTGATCTTTTCGAATCATAAAAAATTGGTAAATTTGAAGGAAATTCGAACATTCCGAATACAAATTCCGAAAACAAATTGAACAAATCAACCAAATTTAACTAAACAAAATAACCAGATTAACGAATCAAAGCACATTTTTTTCGTCATGCACCATGTCTAAATTTAACACATGCATTGGAGGGCACTGCATATATACCTAAAAACAAAATAAAAAAATACATTGCTTCCAAAAATTAACCGATTCACAGAAAATGATCTCACAAGTTTAATGTACTTCTTTTAATTTTGGTATTACATATTTTTTGCTATATTTTTATATTTTACAAAAACAAATCCCTATGATCATGTTAACAGAACAAAAATATAGTCTGCAAGC
This sequence comes from Rana temporaria, assembly GCF_905171775.1. Classification (NCBI taxonomy): domain Eukaryota; kingdom Metazoa; phylum Chordata; class Amphibia; order Anura; family Ranidae; genus Rana; species Rana temporaria. Next base: position 196,159,332 of record NC_053490.1, read on the forward strand.
AATTATGTTGTGTAATGTTAGCAGCGTAGTTACTACCTATAAGCATGTTAGTTCTTTAATGCAGTTAACTAAGAAAGCAACTCATCTGTACCTGGTCTGGCCTCAACAGACTGAATAATTATTGGTTGTTTTGGGCAAGTACACTTTATTAGTTTATAGAATTATAAAATTATTAAAAAAGATCATTACATTTAAATATTTTACAAGCCTACCAACTGGTAGATTAAAACACTGATTGGTATAATAGTATACTTTATACTTATTCATTCATATATCTCTTTTGCAAAAAAGATCCAAAAGGCAAGAAGATGTCTAACTTGACTAACTTTGGCCTGCATCTTCCACAATAAATATTGAATCACCTTTAATACTTGTACTATTCTTCGGCTGTTTAGCACTTTCTAAAAAATAATATCTCACACTTTAAGGGAATGTCAGGTTAGAAAAAAGGAAGTCCCCACATCAGTATCACACTCCTGAACTTGTTCTTATGCCAACTCTGGTGATTGTCTCCATCTGCAGGAGATTCAATACCCATACAGGTACCTTGTATCACATATACTGGGAGCACCTTAAATAAAACCTTTCCAGTCAACCATACAGTCTTTTTTAAACACACTAATTGATCAACCTGTCCCTCTTCATCCTGGACCTCCTCATAGCAAATCCCCCCAGATGTTCCATTAAATTAATGAACTGTTATGACTGTCGCAATACACTAACTAGCCTTAACATAGAGACAAACAACTGGAACATCCAAATTCAGTCTATACAAACACATTTATAATATTCAATGGGCACACCAAAACAACACTGGCAAAACAGCCCAACAAGAAAAACAACAAAGGGCAAACGACGGCAAAAAATAGCCACTTAGAGATATTTCCAGCTGAAACTAGAAACGGCAGAGGCAGATGTATCAACCATGCTGAACTTAGAGAACATCCAAACAGAAAACTAGTTCACAGTCTAACAGATCTGAGGCCACATAGGGTTAACAAAGAAAAGCATAAGAAGTAATCACTACTCTAGTGATGTGGGCTTTAACGGTAAAAAGAGGCATTTTTCTCGCAAAACTAATAGGCAAAACAGCTTGTCAAATCCACTCAGAAACAGTGGACATGGAGGCTAGAGAACCTTTTTTGAGGATCTTCTGGAAAAACAAAAAGGAATCCATCTGCCTAAAAGAAATAGTAGGTCAGAGGTAACACCAATGGCCCTTACAATATCAAAACAATGGAGATATTTCCCTGGGTAAACTGGAGCTGGGCATAACGATGATAACACAAAATCCTCAATGAGAAAAAGAAGAGACCACATTGGGCAAAAAAAAGAGGTCCTTGGTGTCAAAACAACCCTGTCTTTATGTAAAATCAATGGGGCTCCTTACAAAACAATACGAAAACTCAGACATTTCTAACCAAAGTGTTGGCCACAAGAAAGGCTACCTTATAGGATAACATGAGTTAATGTTACAAAGTTGTGGGCATGTTCTGTAAATTAAATTATGCAAATCCTCAAACAATCCATGTTAATTCCAGGTTGTGAGGCAACAAAACACAAAAAAAATGTCAAGGGGTGAATACTTTTGCAAGGCACTGTACATCTGCTATGTCAACAGAAAGGAAACTACAAAAATGATTTGATGTAAAAAAAGAAGCTTATCTACAAGGTGGTTATCAACTTGAGAGAAATAGTTATTCAACTGTATAATCAAAATCAATAATCAAGATTTTTTTTATATAAAACAATTGAATATAATGTGAAATCAATGCAATAGAATGACCCTTTACAAAATGGCTGCTGGTCTAAAATAATGGTTACCAAAGTTCTAAAATGGCTGCTGTGGTTTCCAAGATGGCTTCAGCTTAAAGGGGAATTACATCTTGCATCCCCAGAGTTTCAGATTATAAGGTGTCAAGGAATCTTCATGAATGTGGGTGGGGTTATGAGTTGATAAATGAAGTGTGTGTGTCTGTGTGTCCGCACTTTGATAAACAGATCACCCATCCCAGGATTGGACGGGTGATCTGTCTATCAAAGTTTCCCGGACAAGGGGGAGGGGCTGTATATGACGCTTGTGGCGGGGAACACAGCTATTGAGTTGAAAGCTGTTGCCCGTGCTTTGAACAACCAGGCAACAGCGGTTCCAGCTCCTCTCTCTTACCCAGCACAGGTAAGCTGCGATATGGGGACATTTGGCTGCGATATGGGGACATTTGGCTGCGATATGGGGACATCTGGCTGCAATATGGGGACATCTGGCTGCAATATGGGGACATTTTGCTGCATTGGGGACACTGGCTGAAATAGGGACACTGGCTCCAATGGGGACATTTTGCTGCATTGGGGACATTTTGCTGTATTGGGGACATGTGGCTGCACTGGGGACATGTGGCTGCACTTGGGACACATGCTGCATTGGTAGACATGGGCAGGCTGATTTTTTGGCCACGGATAAAGTTGTTGTTAATATTTTTTTTTTAACTTAATTCTGCATAAAACATTTAAGTATCATTTCATGAGATAATTTATCAGGCCGTGGCTAGGGGCGGGATTAGGGTATGGGACATGGTAGGGGTTGGGCGGGGTAACTGGTGGCGAGTACGCCTTGAGGCCTGAGGTTCAGGACTTGAAATTTTGAGCCCTGCCCTAACCCACAAGTAGGGATGAGCCGAACACCCCTCAGAGATGCAAACAAGCAAATAGTTTGTTCGAACACACGAACACCGTTAAAGTCTATGGGACACAAACATGAAAAATCAAAAGTGCTAATTTCCAAGGTGAATATGTAAGTTATTATCATAAAAAGTGTTTGGGGATCTGGGTCCTGCCCCCGGGGACATGTATCGATGCAGAAAAAGTTTTAAAAACAGCCGTTTTTTAAAAGTGAAATATTCCTTTAAATTTCGTACCTGGGGGGTGTGTATAGTATACCTGTAAAGTGGCACATTTGTCTCATGTTTAGAACAGTCCCTGCGCAAAATGACATTTCTAAAGGAAAAAATCATTTAAAACTACTTGTGGCTATAATGAATTTTCGGGTCCCGGAAATACAGATAAAAATCATTGAAAAAAAACAGCATGGGTTCACCCCCACTCCATTACCAGGCCCTTTCAGGTCTGGTATGGATATTAAGGGGAACCCCCGCACAAAACTTAAAAAAAATGGCATGGGGTTTGCTAAAGGGGGCTTCCAGATCCATCACCTTTACCATCAGGTCCTTTAGCAAGGCAGTTGTCATCTTGGAGGTGTGTTTGGGGTTATTATGTTGGAATACTGCCCTGCGGCCCAGTCTCTGAAAGGAGAGGATTATGCTCTGCTTAAGTATGTCACAGTACATGTTGGCATTTATGGTTACCTCAATGAACTGTAGCTCCCCAGTGCTGGCAGCACTCATGCAGCTCCAGACCATGACACTCCCACCACCATGCTTGACTGTTGGCAAGACACACTTGCCTTTGTACTCCTCACCTGGTTGCCGCCACACACGCTTGACGCCATCTGAATCAAATAAGGTTATCTTGGTCTCATCGGACCACAGGACATGGTTCCAGTAATCCATGTCTATAGTCTTCTTGTCTTCAGCAAATTGTTTGCAGGCTTTCTTGTGCAGCATCTTTAGAAGAGACGCTGGGACGACAGCCACGCAGACCAATTTGATGCAGTGTGAAGCACTGGTCTGAGCACTGAGAGGCTGACTCCCCACCTCTTCAACCTCTGCATTAATGTTGGCAGCACTTATACATCTATGTCCCAAAGACAACCACTGGATAGGACACTGAGCACGTGCACGCAACTTCCTGTTCTGAGTGGAACCTGTCATGTTAAACCGCTGTATGGTCTTGGCCACCGTGCTGCAACTCAGTTTTAGGGTCTTGGCAATCTTCTTATAGCCTGTGCCATCTTTATGTAGAGCAACTATTCTTTTTTTAAGATCCTCAGAGAGTTCTTTGCCAGGAGGTGCCATGTTGATCTTTCAATGACCAGTATGAGAGAGTGAGAGTGATAACACCAAATTTAAAACACCTGCTCCCCATTCACACCTGAGACCTTGTAACACTAACAAGTCACATGACACCGGGAAGGGGAAATGGCTAATTGGGCCCAATTTGGACATTTTCACTTGGGGTATACTCACTTTTGTTGCCAGCCGTTTATACATTAATGACTGTGTGTTCAGTTATTTTGAGGGGACAGAAAATTTACACTGTTATACACGCTGTACACTCGCTACTTTACATTGTAGCAAAGTGTCATTTGTTCAGTGTTGTCATATGAAAAGATATAATAAAATATTTACAAAAATGTGAGAGTCGGTTCACACAGGGGCAGCACGACTTTGGGAGGCAACTTGGACACGACTTGTGTATGAATCATCAGGCAACTTACAAGGCAACTTCAAGTTGCCTTCTGGACAGTACAAGGCAACTTTAAGTTGCCTCCAGGACAGGAGGCTTTCCAGTGGCCAATCAAACAACAATCAGCTCTGTGGGAGGGAGGGGTTTGCCTGAGAAATTTATGTTATCTTCCTGGAAAGTTGCTTCAGTTAAGACAGTGATCAGACTTCTGAGGCAACTTCCATTGAAATCAATTCGTACAAGATGCCTACAGTACAAGTTGCCTACAAGTCGGATTGAAGTAGTACAGGAACCTTTTCTGAAGTCGGAGCGACTTCAGTAGTGTGTATTAGGACGGCTCCATTCGCTTCCATTGATTTTCTCAACCACGCGACTTGGGCGACTTAGGGAGACTTCAGGTCGGATCCCAGGTCGCCCCAGTGTGAACCGGCTCTAAGGGGTGTACTCACTTCTGTGAGATACTGTATATATAAATATTTAGGAATTCTGGTAACCAGTACAATGTGAGGGTACAATTTTACTCATCAATATCACATAAAATTACTGAATATAGATAAATGTATTATTCTTGTAGATCAGGGATATGCAATTAGCGGACCTCCAGCTGTTGCAGAACTACAAGTCCCATGAGGCATAGCAAGACTCTGACAGCCACAAACATGACACCCAGAGGCAGAGGCATGATGGAACTTGTAGTTTCGCAACAGCTGGAGGTCCGCTAATTGCATACCCCTGTTGTAGATACTATAAACAGCCCTCAAAATTTCCACTCGCCTGCTAGCATTTGGCGAGTGGATTTAAGCTGGGGGCGAGTGATAACAGTTCTGCATGACCAACAGTCCAATCTGTGCCTACACTTAGAGCCACGCTGCGATTGGCGGCCGAAAAGGAAAGGTGCGTGCCCAGGAAAAGTAGTCGGGTGAGCCGCACATATGCAGAGCAGTACACAGGTGCTCTCCTTACAATTCTCGTTAAGCCATGGGACCCGATAGTATGACCTCTCTGAGCCTGGCTTCCCAACCTGACCAATGTAGCTGGAGAGCAGAGAGCAGAGAGCAGGAAGGAACAAGTGCGCTGGAGGACTGCGATTATTACCACTCTGGGTGTCCCAGGTAGGCAGTGCTCACCAAGAGTTGCCCTGACAAGAGAGCGGCAGTATGCTGTGCGGTGTCAGTGTGCGCTGTGTTGTGGTGTCAATGGCTATGCAGGTGTGTGAATCTCGGTGCTGGATTGTACTCCCTCCCGCTGTGCTGCAGCTCCTCTCCTCACTGCCCAACAATGAAAGGGGGAAGTGGGGACATGCAAGTGTGGAGCCGCACACAGGGGCTCCTGATTATGAGAGTGGGTAGAATAGGAGAGGGAGAGAGAGAGGAGGATGGATGGGGGTTGCAGAGGAGACAGCAAGAGAATGGGGGAAAAGACCTGGTTCTAGAGAGAAGGCAGAGGAGGAGGAGGGACTCTTGTACATAAGAAGAGGGAGAGCAATATTTGCAGAAGTAAAAAAGTCCATGTCCCTCTGGTTTGCCCCAGTGCCATGTCCCTCTGGTTTGCCCCAGTGCCCTGTCCCTCTGGTTTGCCCCAGTGCCCTGTCCCTCTGGTTTGCCCCAGTGCCCTGTCCCTCTGGTTTGCCCCAGTGCCCTGTCCCTCTGGTATGCCTCAGTGCCCTGTCCCATGTTGTTAAAGTTGTTGTTGGTAATATTTAATTGTGTAACTTGATTCGGCATAAAACATTTAACAGTATCATTCCAAGAGATAATCTACAAGGGCGTTTTTAGGGGCGGGGCAGTGTATGGGTTAGGTGAGGCAACTGGTGGCGAGTAACACTCAGGGCTTGAAATTTTGAGCCCTGCTATAAATACTTTATTCATCTAGGTAAAAACACATGCTATATGGCTATATATTTATGTAGACATGGTCACGAGATATATATATATATATATATATATATATATATATATATATATATATATGTCATTCACAAGGATGACTGGTATGCTTAAAACAATTCTTACTTCTAATATGCTTTAGATCTAAATAATATATTTTTATATTATACAGAATGACTCTTGCACCAGTAGATACTGAAATCACAATTATATCTATGAGATAGAATATGATTTATCATATTGGAACGTCATATATTTTCTGAAATACTTCTGGGTAGAAAGAGTTCATTTGTTTCCTTTAAGTTAAAATGTACTTTGTACAGTATCACTGAATACTTAGAGTTCAGCTGGATAAACAACTCTTATGGCGCGTACACAAGATCGGAAATTCCGACAAAACCATGGATTTTTTTTCCTACGGAGTTTTTGCTCAAACTTGTGTTGCATATCCACGGTAACACAAATGTTGATGGAAATTTCGAACGTCAAAAACGAGAAAAATTAAGTTCAATGATTCCGAGCATGCGCCAAAATTGATTCTGAGCATGCGTAGGATTTTTGTGCGTCGGAATTGCATACAGACGATCGTATGTCGGAAAATTTGAGAACCAGCTCTCAAAATTTTGTTGTCAGAAATGCAGACAGCAAATGTCCGATGGAGCCTACACATGGTCGGAATTTCCGACAAAAAGCTCACATTGAACATTTGTTGTTGGAAATTCCGACCGTGTGTAAGCGGCATGTGAGATGTGTGATTTCTCCTTGAGAATAATCCAGTCAAGTATATGCGTCGTCAACTTTTATTGAGGTATCAGGTCCTTTTATTTAACAAACCAGTGAATGTAAATATCTTTTGTTTCCAGTTCTGCAAACAGTTTGGAGTGTTCAGGGCCTGAGAAGCCCTTAGAAGTTTGGAAATAGCTGAAGTCATTGTCACATTGTTCTTACTTTTTTCTCATTGGGATAATTACATATAAAAAATTAAAAAGATATTATTATTTCTTCTCAAAAAGTCTAACACTTTCAACAATGGCTTTCTTCTTGCCACTCTTCAATAAAGACCAGATTTGTGGAGTGCACAACTAATAGTTGTCTTGTGGACAGATTCTCCCACCTGAGCTGTGGATCTCTGTAGCTCCTCCAGAGATACCGTGGGCCTCTTGGCTGCTTCTCCTTGCCCAACCTGTCAGTTTAGGTGGACGGCCTTGTCTTGGTAGGTTTGCAGTTGTGCCATACTCTTTCTATTTTTGGATGATAGATTGAACAGTGCTCTGTGAGATGTTCAAAGCTTGGGATATTTTTAATGTTTTAACCTAACCCTGCTTAAAACTTCACAACTTTATCCTTGACCTGTCTGGTGTTTTCCTTGGCCTTTGTGATGCTGTTTGTTCACAAAGGTTCTCTAACAAACATCTGAGGGCTTCACAGAACAGCTGTATTTATACAGAGATTAAATTACACATAGGTGGACTCTTTTTTACTAATTAGGTGACTTCTGAAGTTAATTTGTTCCACATACGTTTAGTTGGGGGTATCAGAATAAAGGGCGCTGAATACAAATGTATGCCACACTTTTCAGATATTTGTTTCTAAAAAAAAAAAATGAAAACCATTTATCATTTTTCTTCCACTTCACAATTATGTGCCACTTTGTGTTGGTCTATCACATAAAATCCAAATAAAATAAATTTACGTTTTGGTTGTAACATGATAAAATGTGGAAAATGTTAAGGGGTATGTATATTTTTTCAAGGCACTGTACATATAAATCATTTTTAGATATGGCAACGTGTGTCAAATATCATCATGATTAATATGCTGATAAACGGCATAGACATAATAAACAAAAGCACTAGCTATAAAAACAACTCAAACAATAAAATCTTGTATAACAAACAAAACAGGAAGAAAATTGACTCTAGAAAATGTGGACCAGCCCAAAAAGAAGGGAAGGGGATGGGGTGTTAATCAAAGAATGTGTAAATCACATGACAGTATGAATGTCAAGTTTATCTTTCAGCCCAGGAGGATTATCCATGAAAGACCCCTTGGCTATATGCTCAATCTCTAATACAGACAGCTTTTTATACATTTTACCATGGTGTGCAGTGAAATGACAGGGCATGCTGTGTTTACCTTTTCCCATCTTTATGAGCCAATGGTGTTCCCCCACTTGTAAGCGTAAACTCCACAGAGTTCAACTTAGGACATATACTACATATTGAGTGAAACAGGTGATAAACTGTCTGATGGAATAAAGATTACTAGAACTGTCACTAAAGGAGGACTGGCCATGTGTAATAAATTGGCAAGTTAAACCACCTTGTTTTCTGCACTCAAAAATGTCAACACGGTTGTCAAAATAACTGATCTAATATCTGTGGATCTCTTGGTCTCAGTTTTTTTAAGGTACTCAGATTAAATTTAAATTTTTCAAAGTCTGCATGCTTCTGAATACAACTTACAGGTACAGATGTAGAGTGGGGACCTAGTTTGGGATTGGCGCATAGAATATGCCAGTTATTTTTCATACTACTGGAGATGGCCCTAAAATTACAGTTAAAACCTGTAATAAATCTGGCATGTTCGGAGGGAGCTGTAAATGTCTTAAGGTTACCCCTTCTCTTTACAGTTATCAGTGTCTTACTTTGTGTGACATAATCTTGGATCCTAGAACAATTCCTTTTAAACCTCAGAATTTCACCTTTGGGTATAATATTCTTTCATGTCGGATGGTGGCAACTGGCATAATGCAAATAAGATTTGCCCTCCAACCAACTTGGAAAGATTTTTAGCAACAATGGAACTATTTTCATGTGTTAATTTAAGATTCAGAAACCGATGGTCAGAATTGATAACGTGGGTAAAGCTAAAGGGTAGGTCATTGTTGCTGCAATGTGCCACCATCCCATATAAGGAGATCATCAATGTATCTTCCATTAATTTGATGTTTCTCGCATAGGGGTTATTATTCCATATTGAACGTTCTTCCCAAAACCCTATGATGATGTTGGCTTAATAGGGGGCGAGGCTAGCATTCATTGCTGTGCCTTTGGTTTGAAGGTAAAATTTGTTAAGGAAAAATAAGTAGCTATGTTCTAAACATCATTTTGTATCTAGTAAAAATTGTGCCTGGCAGGAATTCATCTGATAACCTTTACACAAAAAATGATTGAGTGCCCTGAGAGACCTACCTTGAGAATGATTGAAGTATAAAGTAAACTAATGTAAAGGGACACCCACATGTATTAACTCCCCCAACAATAATTATGGAGAACCTCAATAACATATCCAGAGTCACGGATGTAGGAGAGAAGTTGTTAGATGAGTGCTTGAAGAAGCCCATTAATATATTGGGATAACCCGCTAGTTAAACTGCTAGTGCCTGCCACAATGGATCTACCCGTTTTTTTTTTAAAGGACTTATGCACCTTTGGTAGGTGATAAAATTATGGGAGACTGCATTTGGAAGGTAAAAGGAATTGTCTCTCGCAGCTCGCAGCAGTCGTGAAATTGCACAAGAGATGAATCTTTCATGTGGATTTTCTACCTCGTGGTGCCACTATTAACATTAGTGGCACCACTGTCGTATTCTGAGTAACGTGCATGCGCGTCTGTGGAAAAACCAGCCTGGTTTAATCACTAAGGGCGTCCAGTTTCTCCAGGAAAAACGCACAAGCTCATACTGCTCACTGCACTATGTGCACATTACAGCAACTCGGCTGGGAGGTATGGCCACATCCCTCTTACAGCACGGACCTCGCCCTGAGTAATTTCACCTGTTTGACCCCCCTAAAAGAGTTCCCCAGAAGTCAGCATTTCAGCACGGATGACAAAGTGAAGCAAGCCTAGGATGGTTCAGGCAAACTGACAAATCTTTCTATGCTGAAGCTTTCCAGGCATTAGTTAAATGCTGAAATAAGTGTATCAATGTAGCAGGGGGGTATGTTGAAAAATAAATGCAGTTTTCCAAAAAAAGGAATTGCCTTTCCTCATTCACAATTTTCCTTAAGTTCTGTTAGAACTCAGGAAAGGGGGTCTTTAGACTGTATCATGTAGGTGTTGGTGTCTAGGATTCATTGAAATAGTCTGTGCGATCTCGAATAACTAGGCTACCCCCCTTATCTGCCTGCTTGATGACAATGTTGGAATTACACTCCAAAGTGAGTAAGGCTTGGCACTCAGAAAGGGATAGATTTGATTTATAGCTAAAGGTCCATAAAAAAGGGCCCGCTGGATTGGGAGTGATAGAATGTGGAACTGGGGCGGAACTGTGCTTAACAGGTGAATCGAAACATTCCTCAAGGGGTTGGCTATCAATGTGACCATCTTCCCAAAAATGTTGAACGGTGTGTCATTATGAACCTTAAAATCATGATCCATCAAGAGATCATCCTGCGGCGCTAGATTAGTGTTTGGATCTTTAACCATAATGATGTTTAACTGTTAGGTTACTAATAAAGCAGTTTAAAATACTTTTAAAATAGTTTTAAATAGACTAAATGTGTTGGCTGTGGCATGGGGAGCAAAACTGATGCCCTTTATTAACAAAAAAAGTTCTGCTTCACTCAATATATGGGAAAAAATATTATAGTTTTTTTATGGTACTGTTGGTGGCGTCTAACTGTTCACCTTCCTGTCTTTTTTGTTGAATTTTAATTTGCCTTTTCCCACATCTATCTCTATGTATTTTTCTTCCATTAAATTTGTGGGGGACTTCTCTAAAAAAAAGGATTATTGGGGGTATTGTGCACCCCCCGAACTGATGGGTCTAGAGCTTTACACATGGGGATCTTGGAACAGGCACCCTCTTTTGTAAAGTGGGAATAGAGAAAGATCCCTCAATGGGAGTAGTATGGGCTGGAAAACAATTGGCCAAAACATCTGTAGAAGCACCAGGCGTATCATGTGTATGGGGAGTGTCCCTGGTACTGGGATCATTGAGCTGTACTGGAACTTCCATAACAGGTGGTGTGGAGTTAGGGGTTTGTGCAACCATATGTGAATCTACCAACGATGGGACATTGGTGTTTGTTCCCGGGTTGATCTTTTTTGAGGGGGCTTATAGGTCTTGATTGTTTTCTGAGGATGGGGAGCAGCGGGGTTAAAACCTGGACATGGTGGACATGGGTTGAGAGGAACGTGAAGAGCGTCTCCGGTTGAAGACGTAACCCTCGTTATAGTCTCTAAGATCACACTCAAATATACCCTTAATTTATATACCAGGTTGCCCTCAAGTTTTTTTACATTTTGAGTGAGGACCTGGGACCATGTTTCAAAGAGACAGAAAGATGCAAAGCATTGAATATATTTCTGTGGTCCACAATTTTTTTTTTAAGCTTTCTCAAGTTACCTGTCCCTTTGTTTTACAATGAGTTGGATCTACTTTATAGTGCAAAATTTAGAAAAAAAGGATGCTAATCATTCTTAAGGTCCACATCTAAATAAAACACACACTGCATTTCGATTCTCAAACCTCTAGAAGTAATTTAAAAAATTCCAAATATTTTCTAAAAAAGTTGTCCCACCACTGAATACATGCATATCGGCGAGAAAGGCCTTTCTCACACAAATATCAAACTCCTAATGCCACATACAGACGATGAGCCATTTTGACAACAAAACAGTGGATACATTTTCGACAGATGTTGGCTCAAACCTGTCTTGCATACACACGGTCACACAAATGTCGGAAATTCTGAACGTCAAGAACACAGTGACGTACAACACATACAACAGCACTAGAAACTACAACAAACTACAAAAAACACAAAACCAGGCGAATGGATGACTTCCAAGCAGATATGCTGAAAGGACCACACAGAATGCTGCCCCAACTCATGTAACCAAAATGAGGAAGCAATAAAAACATCCATGGGGGTGCTGATCCAAATTTTGTGGTAAGATAGCAGGCTCACTTATGCGAGTTTGACTTGTTCTCTCATTTGTTTTTGCACCCTGGTCATCTGGAACTATCTTTGCGAGCATGCTTCACATTTTAATAAACTATGAATTTGCACATGATCTAGTGAGCCTGCTATTTTACCACACCATATAGATCAGAGCTCCCTGTGGATGTTTTTTTTTTAGCCCTGACCTTAACCCAGTCAGTTTAAAGTAGAAATGCAAGGCAAAACATGTGTGTGTGTGTGTGTGTGTGTGTGTGTGTGTATATACACTGTATAATAATAAAAAAGTGAAGGGCTGTGCAGGGGGACGTGTCAGTAGGAGGCAGAGAAAAAGCAGTGCACCGATCTTCCCAATGATTAGCTATGCAGACCACTGAAGTACTGGCAGACTGTGCTCCCAAGTGGAATGCAAAGAAAAAAACTGACCACTCTGGAATGGATGTACTTCTATGCCATGCTGTGGTCAGTTTGAAAGAGTAAAGCAGGGGCACTGGCAGGATCCATCATGAGGTGTTGCACACAAAGGACATAATGCAAAGAGAACAGGATACTTTTTATTACAAGCACATGGTAACATGCATCAGGAATATAAAATCTTGGGGTAACATACATTTTCAATTTAAGGAATATAATAATGACACTTCCCTGACCCTAGTGGACTTATTGAGTAGTAAAAGAGCTGCAGCAAACCTATTAGAGCAATTTCCAGGAATATAGTAGTGATGCCTCCTATCAGTTTGCTGTTTGTGTATACATTTACATGAACCAATCTCATCCAGTCTGAGGGCTGCTGCACACAAGACTGAAAGAAGCGAAAAGCACACAATTAAGATAACTGACACAAAAAAAAATGAAATGTTTCTTGGCGATTAGATAAATACATAGAAAATGAGGTTCTGGGTTGACAATTACATTTAAAAAGGTAACACACCTTTTAGACAAAGTTGGTGCCAAATCCCCCCCCCCCCCCATTCTATATATATTTAACACTTCTCACCTTAGCTCACTTAGTAACCTCCTCCAGTGGCAATCACCTATGACTTGTTTTGCAGTGCTCTTCAGGTAGTTGGCAATGTGTACTGTGGATGTGCTGATTTTTACTTTAGACCCCAATAAGCCTGTGGGGACATAGCCTCTCCATTAGAGCCTACATTTAAAAGTTATACAGCACCCTGTAGGTCTGCAGAACCACGAGGTCGCAGCTGTTCCAAGATGATGAATACTGTTGGGTATAAAAGATGGAATTGACAAGTGAGGCAGGTAGACTTACATTTTCTAAAAGGTTAATTATCATTAAAAGCAGACCTGTGCTTTGCCTATGCTGGACTTTAATGTCCTCTCCACAAAGAGCACATACATATATTTATTTTGATCCTTCACTGAGCTGTTCAGCTCCTGTTATGGAGCAGCATGTGACAGCTCTACAATTGATGACTGGCCCATCATTGCCACAAGGGGGGTAACTCGCAGCTAAGAAAATTGGCACTGGAACACGTGTTCCCATTTGAAGATTTCCCCTCACCTCCAGTTCTGGTTACAATAGTAAAAATTTCAACCTCCTATCTCTTTTGGTCCTAGGTAACCATATTGTTTAGCTCTACAGCAGGGTCACAGACAGCAATAAAAAACAAAATAAGTCCGATACACCCAGCACCTCACCTATCTTGCCCCTTAGGGGATGCATGGCCAACGGTGATGCTGTATTATATCTTATTCACATAAAAAGCCAGCACATTGTTGCCCGTTCACGTAGAAAACCAGCACACCACATGCGTGAACCTCAAAAATGCAATGTATTGAAGTTACTTTTTTAATGCAGAATTGTAAAGTGCAATTCGACAACCGCTTGTAAGTTTTGCTTGTATTTTGGAGCTTCACCCATGTGGTTTGCTGGTTTTTTTTATGTAAATGGTTAACAAAAACCCTAACAAACGTCTAACCTTTCCCTATTCAATTTGAAACAAGAAAAAAAAGTTTTGGCTACTGACATACTTTTGAGGCTAAATTAATAAGGACATGAGAATGATCAATTATGAATAAAAATGTATACTTACTGGTTCTAATTAATGGTTAGTCTTCGGATTAGTTCTCTTTGTAGAAGAGGAAACACGTGACAGCACTGTTTAGAGGTGGGGTTACTCTGTAGCAGGAAGATCTTAGGAAAATAAATACTAAGTGGTTCTTTAAATGTGTAATGTTGCTTGACCTCTACAGCCCCATCTAGTGATTGAAATTCAGAGTGCTTTGCATATTTTCATCAGTGCTTCGGCTTGTGTGAAATCTGTTAAGAAACTGATCTAGCTAATGTCTTGTTACCATGGATACTGCATTTTATCCAAGTGTGGTGGCTGTAAGAAAATTGGATTTTTAAGCACACTTGATTTAACAGCATGCTTCATTGTATTTGTCCATTCCAAAGCATGCATTTCCCTATAAAATTTGTACATTAAAATACATCTTCCAAGTTAGTGCCTTCACTTCTCATCCAGGTTTAAATGTGCTAAAATGCATAGACCAACCTCTTAAAACCGTGTGTGACGTCTGACATTAATATTAAATAGCTTCCAGATCACATCGTCAATGTCCAGAATGGCAAAGTCAATATATTACTTATGAACAATCAGCTTCAAGCAGAGAGCTTTCAGAGAGGTAACCCATATGCTAAAGTATGTTTAAAGGCTTCCTGCCCATGTTTATTCACAAGCATTGCAGAAAACAAGACCAAAATCCAGCAAAAGTTATTTAGCCTCCTGACTAGTAGCAAGACCACACTGGGTTTGCTCAAACATGCAGTCATAATCCAACATACCCCACATGCACCCTTTCTCCAACAACAATGATTATCACATGGAAAGATAATTACACTCTAGGTGGGGAACAAGGTGCTGCCAGTGCTCAACACCCTCTATACTGCTTCAGAACCTTCCCTGACACCAGTTTATTTTATAAAATGTCAAAACCTCTGTAGCAGGTACACTCCATCCACAACTCTCCCCTGGACTGACAGGGGCTGCTTGACTCACTCCACTCAGTCCCCAAGTCAAACCCCCAACCCCCTCCCACCCCCCAAAAAAATTATCACACCGAGATATGGTTCCAGAAAGGTCCTACTGTTTTTGTTGAATATCATTTGCTTCCTACTTGCAGAGGAGATTCATTTTCATATCCTCTCATTTCCACTAGGTTCTAAAGAAGGGTGGTAGTTTTTGGATCACCAAATTACACCCCCCTCCACTCACCCAAATATGGTTAAGGAAAAGTCATACCTTCTGTCGAGTATAACCTTCTCCCTTGCTTTTGCTGACGAGATTCATTCAGATTTTTTTTTTTTAGAGAGATCTCTTCTTCGCCCATTACTGAAGCCTGATCATTGCCCATCTGCAGCCTTGCCATTGCCCAATGCCCATCTGCAGCCTTGCCATTGCTCATAATTGCAGCCTAATCAGTGCCCATCTGCAGCCTTGCCCATCATTGCAGCCTGATCAGTGCCCATCTGCAGCCTTGTCATTGCGGGAATAGACAGAGCCGGACCTCTTGTGTACTCGGCTCGGCTCACAGTCTTGATATGTGCCTGTTACAACTCCTCCTTTATATTAACCCCATTCCTAATGTAATGACACTCTGGCCCAATTGATTGTAAGCAACATCATGTAAATTGAACATGTCAAATAAATACATTGTGCAAACCTGCGTGAAATAAAAGTTTTCAGCATTGTTTCACATAGCACAAGGTACAGCCTCCAATACCATCATCCTTTACCTCAGTGAATAACTGATCGGAAATAAGGTGGACTCGTGACCCATATATGCACATCTATTACCGCTTAAAACCTCTTTTCGCTGCACTGAAACATTGGATATTTGCTGCAACTTCTCAATGGGGATTTGCTGTTTAAAGAGGAACGCATAGGGAAAAAAATATGCTAGTTTAGTCAAGGAACATAAACACTAATTGTACACAATTTATTTCTCCCTTCAGCAGGCTTCCTCCAGCTGCACAGCCGCTCCTCCAAAGCCACTTCTAGTTGCAGCTCCAACCACTGCAGGCACTCGAACATCATCATGTACAATGCAGGACCACCAGGGGCCTTCCCATAACCTACAGAATTAGAGAGAGATGAGTGCAGGTGGCAGGAGGAGTGGGGGATAAGGCAAGTACTGTTGCTTTACTCTGTTTCCCCCTATTTGACATAAACATTTAAGCCTTGCAGTGCTGGGGGAGCCTCACAGCAAGGCTCTATTTTTTTTCTCTTAAATGTAAAGCTTAGCAAACTCCTGTGGTGCAACTCTTACCTTGTTTTTATTACTGATGTTTTACCAGAAAATTGGTGCTTGTAGAAAATGTAATACCTGATTTCACCAGCAGAAGGTGCTGTAATTGAGCTCAAGTCAACCCAGAGAGCTACAAGGAAAAAAAAATCTAGTAGAAAAAAAGGTGAAGGTCTCAGAGTGGGATGCCAATTAATTAGTTAAGCAGAATGAACACAACTCTATCATGCACCTTTGTAGGTGACCCATACCTAACAGTTTGACACATGCAAAGCTCATCTTTTTCAGTAGCTGAGAAGTGCACTATAATAATCTACTGCTGGGGACTTGTTACACCTGCATGCAGTACAGCAGGATGAGAAGATGTTGGAAGGGACAGAATACTGTCACAGCCTGTATGCATGTCAATCAGTGCCAGGACACATGTAGTCCTGCCCACCGATTTCTGGATTGACAGAACTGCTTCTGTTGGCGAAACCCATCCACTGAGAACTTCAGTGTCAGAGAGGAAACACATGAGAAAGCAATGAAGGGAGGGTAAAAGTTTTTTGTTTTTTTTCAGCATTATGAGGCTTGTACAGTGCATCATATAACTAAATATGGCACTTACAGTGCCTTGAAAAAGTTTTCATACTCCTCGAAATGTTCCACATTTTATCATGTTACAACCAAAAACATAAATGTATTTTATTGAGATTTTATGTGATAGACCAACACAAAGTGGCACATAATTGTGAAGTGGAAGAAAAATGATTTTCAAAATATTTTACAAAATAAATATCCAATTCGCCTCACCCCCCCTCCTTCCGCGACTTACCCGGGTTCTCCCTTCCCACCGGTAGGCCAGAGCGACCAGCCAAAACATCCGCTGGCTGGCTAGGGACCCAAACAAAGCCAGAATCGGCTTTGATTGGGTCTCGGATCTAGTAACCCGGAAGCAATGTCATGACATCACTTCTGGTTTACTGAAAACTTAAATGGCGCCAAATAAAAAAAAAAGAAATAGCATTCAAAATGGCCAAACTTGGTATTTTGAAACCTCAAGTGCAAAGGAGGGATTTGGGGTCTTATAGACCCCAGATCTCTCCATAAGTCTGTCACTGACTATTACTGTCACAAGGGATGTTTACATTCCTTGTGACAGCAATAAAAATGTTCAGACTGGCAACCTCTAGAATTTTTAAAGCTTCGCCTATGGAGATCTTTAAAGGGTCACTAAAGGAAAAAATGTTTTGCCTAAAATTAATGTCTGCAAGGTAGACAGACAGAATAGTGTAATGTTCTGTTCTGTTAAAAAACTAGTAAATACCTTCATCTATATCACCTCCGGAATTCTAGTTTCTGTTCTCTCATTCACTTCCTGGTTTGCATCGTTTTTTCATGTAAGAACTACATTTCCCAGTATGAACTGCGGCACGCCCAGTAATTCACACCTCCTTGAAGTCTCTAACACGTAGAGAGTGTCCTGCCACACAGATGTAATTCCCAGGAGGGGGTGAGCACGTTACCGACGTTAGCCTCCCTTTCACGGTGGTCAGTAAAATCAGACAAGCAGGAAGTGAACAGAACAGAGAAGAAATAGAGCAACTTCTGAGCAAAAACGAACAATGAGGAAGTGAAAAGAGGAATGTCTGCAGGTAAAGGATGCTCGTTATGGAAAAAAAAAATTCCTTTACAACCCCTTTAAAGTACCTTTGTTTATAATTGCACCAGTGAGTGACAGATGTATATAAACAACAAGATACCCTAACATAGCCCTGAAAAAGTAAATAAGCAAATGCATAGAAAGTATACAGCTTGTATAACAGCGTCAGTTTGCTGTCCTCTTAAAATAACTCAACACAGCGATTAATGTCTAAACTGTTGGCAACAAAAGTGAACCCCTAAGTGAAAATGTCCAAATTGGGCCCAAAGTGTCAATATTTTGTGTGCCCACCATATTTTCCAGACTACCTTAACCCTATATAGTGTATTTCTTGTGATTTAGACATCCCTGCCATATAGAACACACATGTCCAAAGTTGACCACTATACAATTGTCTTTAGGTCTACCAAAAACATATTGTAAGGGCTTGTGTAATTGGATACACATTAAACAACTATTTTAGGTCTACCCTTGTACACCACTTGTGTAAGTGCATTTTTTGACAGATTCCATAGACCAAAAAAGTAGGCGTTTAAAACCCAAGAACCTTTCATATAGTCACCTTAAATAAACCATACAAGAATCATAAAAAACAAAAAAAAGTCCAAAAGTGTTACTAAACCCACCCCAGTAACATCAGTCTGTATATGCAGTAAAGCATGCTGGTTATACTCACTGAAGGGGTTAATGCTGTGCATTGTGTAAAAAGGCTGTTTGATCCCATCTTCGCTGATCCTCCACTTATTCCACAGTCCCCAATCTGTTGATAGCACAGAGCCTTAGAGACAAGCTGCACATGCTCAGTTTGGTGTGTATTGCTAGTGAGAGTATGTGTGAGCACAGGACCAATTAGCACTATCCAGAGGGTTGGGGGTCCCACAGCTCATAGGACACTCATCTTTCATGAATCAGCACCATTAGTGATCCCACACACACACACGACAGGTAAATAAAGAGAACCCATAACGCTATGCGTCACCATCATTCATAATAAAAAAAAAAAAATCTTTTATTTGATCATTCTAAAAAACAGGAGGAGTTAAAAGGTTAACACAAAATACAATTAAATGTAGATATTTTAAAGGCAGAAACACATTTTTGCTCCTTCAAGGTTAAGATACAAAGAAAGTTAAATAAAACAAGCTTACATATAAATGAATGGAAGAATAAATGCATAATAGACAAAATAAGACATTCACCCTAAATCCAAATGTCCAAAAACTATTAAAATAGAATTATAATACATAATGAAAAAATATAAAATATTTTGAACAAATACACTATTAAAACATCTTAATTTTAAAACATCAGATTGCTTTACAATAAATAATTTTGTTCCATCTGGAATTTCCCCATTTTCAGTGAATCCAAAACCCATGAAGCTAAAACAATTTTAAATTTTCTTTGAAATGTTCTTCTCTGAGTTTTCATCTCTGTTAATCGAGACTTGTCATCACCTACAATTACATGAGAAACTCCTTCTTGAAGGAGATTCACCACTTTGGCTCCATGAAATCGCAGCTGTAATGCAGTTATATTTAAACTAGAAGTTGTAATTTTAGTGTCTGGATCATTAATAGTTGTAAACTTGTCTATGTATACAACACATTGGCGAAATATACTGTGGACAGTCTGCTCCCACGAATAACGTTGTTCTAGGTCAGCAATCATGTCTAGAGGAATTTTTTCCTTGGCGTCAGGCATTCTGCTAAACAGGTCCTTCAGCTCACTCTCATTAGTATCTGTGATATAGCTGTCACCGTAGCAGTCATATTCAGAGGCAAAGTGCTCTTTGGTGGATGGACACATATGAATCATATGCTGAGGCTGCCAAGGGACAATGTTTTTGCTTTTAAAACACTCAAGAAGCCAGGCTGCTTTAACAACATCATGCTTATCTGATGAAATTATGTTCTTTACTCGAACGTTTATAGCTCCAGCAATGACACAATAGGTGTCTTGCCCAGGATTTTGCACAACTATGCCATCACATTCAGCGATCATGCTCTCCAGGTCAGCCTTTGAATGTTCTTCTGTTCCGCTCATTACGCAAAATTCAACGTCTTCAAACATATTGGACTGTTTAGTGATGTTAGACAAATCTGGTGCTTTTAGATGTGAAACCACTCTTATAACCTTCCTAATTTTAGGGGCTATTTTCCGCTTTTTCTCCTGAGGTTCATCATTTAAATCTAAGTGCTTTGAAGCCAACTTTCCAGAAGCCTTTTCTCGAAATTGCTCTAAGTCGTCAACGGTCATGCAGTCATACCATTCCTTGTCCTCTCTGATCTTCTCAATTCGAGGAAAACGGAGAGTACAGTTAGTTTTGTACATATCACTGGGAACAATTTCAGCAGCCTTTACCTGAATAATGACAGAGTTACAAGGTTGGATATAAACCTCAGGCTTCTCAATTCCACACAGAATATTAGAAGGAGCATCTCTCTTGCGGTAAACCTTCCAGTGTGGAGCCAACTTTGAACCAAGGTCATATAACTCTTTCATGGTGTAGCCAGAGCCTATGCGACACACAGTATGAAAAACCGATGGCTTGTCTCCAGGTGCTGGGGTTTCAGCTACAGCACATAAGAAATGAGACATCATGCCACCTCGCTGGCCCGTGCCCCAGTAACCTCCAACAATTAGAAGATCCAACTCATCCATTAGTCCATTAACATATTCTGGTTTGATCTTCAGCCACCCTTCCCCACGTTTATCTGGTTTATAAATGGACATAGGATCTTTTACCATTATACCTTCTTCACGATTATCAATGGCTTCATTTAGTGCATCCACAACCTCTTTTCTGGTGGTAGCTTCTTTTCTCTGAACAATGTGAAATCTCCCAGTAATTGGAGTGAATATTTCATGAAGGATATCATACCTTTTTCTCAGTGTTTCATGAGCTAATTTCTGGTTATTAAACATCAAGATATCAAACACACAGTAACAAGTTTGGAGTTCAGAATCATCTACCATTCTCTTTATATCAAATTTGTTCCCTTTTTGCATAAATGTCTTCGTATTTGGATTGTAAGCCATCATCTCTCCGTCCAAAATGCAGTTTTGCAAATCCTTACAAAACACGTTATGAATAAATGGTGTTAAGGAACCTTCAAGGGGAGACCCACCAAACTGTTGCGTGTAATCAAATCCATTTCGGGAAAAGTATTTGTACACGTCACCATCTTTGTGCAACTGCATTCTCTCCCCATCAAGCTTAGTTTCAATGTAAAAGCTCTGGTGGTTCATCTGTTTTTCTATTCGTTGAATATTGGCAATAGCAGCAAGCATGGGTTTAAAAGCAGAAAACATAGAGATGGACACATCACTTAGACATACATTGGGGTCATGTAGTTGAATACACACTTTCTCAAGATCTGTGGTGACATTGTGAAGTTCTGCAGCATCACGGTGAAAGATGGAAAACATAGTTTGTTGGCTAAAGCCAAGTTTCATGTCTTTAATAATCATTCTTATAAGCCACTTCTGTTCTAGGGCAGTAGTATTAGCAATCATATGCAGAAGGCTTTTCTCTATTAGTTCTTTCTTTCTAGCTGCATTGTTGCTTGCTATTGCATCCAACTGATCATTGACATCTTTTATGGTCAAGTTCCCATCTTTTCGACACCGTGATTTAAGAACAAAGTAAGCAATCGCAGCAAAATCTCCAGCGTCAGAACTCGAGCCAGTAGGAGTTCTATAATTTAAAAGTTTCAAAGCATCTTTACCTTCTTTGGGCAAGCCCAGAACTTTGATATATAGTTTGGCAAGCATAGTCTCTTTGATTCCATATGCCATTCTCTCCCTTTCCAACTGTGGCAGGATAAGTCGCATTGCCGGATAGAAAGAGTCTGTTGTCTTGGGGTTATTTTTATGTAGAGCATCATGAAACTTCCTCCATGAGTCGACAAACTGCTTTAAAATATTTACTTTATCAGCTCGGTTCTTTGTCCCCTGAACTTTTTCCAAAGTACGGCAAAGATCAGCAAATGGGACTTCCGATGCTACAGTGCCCTTGACCGAAGAAGTTGAGGAGCAAGATGCAGACATCAGGAATTCTGTAAATTAAAAGAAAATCAGTTTGAAATATTTGTCTGAAATGGAGTCTCCAGCCAAACACACACATATGAAATTTAAATTTAATAAACTTTTAGTTTGGATAGAATAGGGAATAGTTAAAACCCTTACAAACTTTCATTTCTGTGTGCTTTCTACATTCTAATTTTTCTTCACTTCCCATCTCAAGACATAACAGGAAGAGGAGGTCTTCCCAAAGTAAACAGAATACTACCGTATATGCCGGCATATAAAAGTTACTGGGCATATAAGATGACCCCCTAATTTTCCAGTTTAAACATAGGTTTTGGGCTATACTCGCCGTACAAGACTACCCCCTACATAACCATTTTGACGATGCTCATGCACCATGTCTGCTACATGATTTTCGAGTTCTGCCCAATGTGGTGTGCCTCTTCTTAATGCACACTTACTCCTTAGAATACTCTTTAATGCATCTTCATTTGCTTTCCAATCTCGGACTAGCTTTTCTGTTACTCCATATGGTCTTGCAGCAGCACAGTTATGTTCCCTGGCAAAGCTTACAACTTTCAGCTTGAAATTTGCTTCATATTTCCTTCTTTTTGCTAGTGGAGCCATGAGGGGGTCTTGTCTAGTAGCCGTTATGTTTACACCCACTAATAAGTCAGCCCGCTGGATGTGCAGTAATACTGTATGTAGTTTCAGCTACATACAGTATACCGAGTCAATCACAGCAAGCGATGTATTCTATTAATGAATACAAAGCCTGCTCAGGTTAGCCGAGTCAGAGGTTGTAACATCAGCCCACCTCTCTGACTCAGTCAATCCAAGCAGGCTTTGTATTCATTAATAGAATATATTAATAGAATATATTGCTCGCTGTGATTGGTCCAGCGCAGTATACTGCAAGTAGCCGAAGCTACATACAGTATTAGTGCACATTCAGCGGGCTGACAGATTAGGGACAGCCTAAACAAACTATATAAAGTAGTCCTAAACCTGGTGGTCTCTTAAAGGGGTAGTAAAGGTAAAAAAAAAATAATCCCTAAACAGCTTCCTTTACCTTAGTGCAGTCCTCCACGTACCTCATCCTTCCATTTTGCTTTAAAAAAAATGTCTTTATTTCTTATGAGAAATCCTCACTTCCTGTTCTTCTGTCTGTAACTCCACACAGTAATGCAAGGCTTTCTCCCTGGTGTGGAGCAAGCCTCTTGAGGGGGTGAGCAGGAGTGTCAGGACACACATCTCCTTTCTCTATCCACAAAGTAGAGAGTGTCCTGACCCTCCTGCTCACCTCCTCCCCCCTCACGAGGCTTTCTCCACATCAGGGAGAAAGCCTTGCATTACTGTGTGTAGTTACAGACAGAAGAACAGGAAGTGAGGATTTCTCAGAAGAAATAAGGACATTTAAAAGCAAAATCGAAGGATGAGGTAAGTGAAGGAGGAAGCTATTTAGGGATGTTTTTTTTTACCTTTACAACCCCTTTAAGGTTCACATTTTAAACTCCTTGTATAAGACAACGTTTTTAAAGTTAAAAAGTTGTCTTATACACCAGCTAAGTTTTCCTGTTGAGTAAAAATGCTATGCAGACAAGGGATTCAAATAGATTACTGTGCACTTTTGTTTAACTGTAGGCAGGGCAGCCATCAGAAAATGTTGGGCCCCTTACACAGCTCCCCCCCAGCCTGATCATGGGCCACCGAATTCGCACTCAGCCCCCCCTCACACCTGTACGCACTCGGCACCCCCATATCACACCTGCATATATGTCAGTCCCCCCAACTCCTGTACACACTGTATGCATCAGCCTCTCTCCTCACACCTCACATTCTGGCCCTCTCCTCATTCCTGTATAATATACTATTATATATCAGCCTGTAAATATCTCAGCCCCTCTCACACATTATATATATATATATATATATATATATATATATATATATATATATATATATATATATATATATATATATATATATATATATATATATATATATATATATATATATATATATATATATATATATAATCGTTATGCACATTAATACAAATTTTTACCTGGGGTGCCCAAACTTTCGATCCCCACTGTGTGTGTGTGTGTGTATGTATGTACGTACGTACGTACGTACGTACGTACGTACGTACGTACGTACGTACGTACGTACGTACGTACGTACGTGTATGTGTATATATATATATATATACACACATATACATATACATATACATATACACATACACACACACACACACACACATACATACACATACACATACATACACACAGTGGGGATCGAAAGTTTGGGCACCCCAGGTAAAAATTTGTATTAATGTGCATAACGAAACCAAGGAACGATGGAAAAATCTCCAAAAGGCATCAAATTACAGATTAGACATTCTTATAATATGTTAAAAAAAAAGTTAGATTTTTCTTTCCATCATTTACACTTTCAACATTACAGAAAACAAAAAAATGGCGTCTGCAAAAGTTTGGGCACCCTGCAGAGTTAATATCTTGTACTGCCACCTTTGGCAAGTATCACAGCTTGTAAACGCTTTTTGTAGCCAGCCAAGAGTCTTTCAATTCTTGTTTGAGGTATCTTTGCCCATTCTTCCTTACAAAAGTCTTCCAGTTCTTTGAGATTTCTGGGCTGTCTGTCATGCACTGCTCTTTTAAGGTCTATCCATAGATTTTCAATTATGTTGAGGTCAGGAGATTGTGAAGGCCATGGTAAAACCTTCAGTTTACGCCTCTTGATGTAATCCCCTGTGGATTTTGAGGTGTGTTTAGGATTATTATCCATTTGTAGAAGCCATACTCTCATTAACTTCAGCTTTTTCACAGATGGCATCAAGTTACCATCCAAAATTTGCTGAAATTTTATTGAATCCATTTCTCCCTCTACTCGTGAAATGTTCCCTGTGCCACTGGCTGCAATACAACCCCAAAGCCTGATTGATCCAGCCCCATGCTTAACAGTTGGACAGAGGTTATTTTCATTAAATTCTGTGCCCTTTCTTCTCCAAACGTACCTTTGCTCATTCCGGCCAAAAAGTTATATTATAACCTCATCGGTCCACAGAACTTGTTTCCAAAATGCATCAGTCTTGTGTATATGTTCATTTGCAAAGTTCAAACGCTGATTTTTGTGGTGAGGGCGTAGAAGAGGTTTTCTTCTGATGACTCTTCCATGAAGACCATATTTGTACAAGTATCTCTTTATAGTGGAATAGTGTACCACAACTCCAGTGTCTGCCAGATCTTTCTGGAGGGATCGTGCAGTCAAACGTGGGTTTTGAATTGCTTTTCTCACAATCCTGCGAGCTGTTCTGTCTGATATTTTTCTTGGTCTTCCAGATCTTGCTTTAACTTCCACTGTTCCTGATGACTGCCATTTCTTAATTACATTCCGAACAGAGGATATTGACATCTGAAAACGCTTTGCTATCTTCTTATAGCCTTCTCCAGCTTTGTGAGTGTCAACTATTTTCAGTTTCAGTTTTCTAGACAACTGCTTAGAAGAACCCATGGTGCTGATTGTTGGGGCAAGGTCAGATGAGTCTGGGCATTTAAAACCTTTGAGATTGACATCACCTGGTCTTCCCAGACGATGATTGAGAACAATCCATGACACTGGCAAGTCTCAGCTTTGCAAAGGGGGCAGTGCATGCTATAAATTCTGCAGGGTGCCCAAACTTTTGCAGACACCATTTTTTTGTTTTCTGTAATTTTGAAAGTGTAAATGATGGAAATAAAATCTAACTTTTTTTTTGACATATTATAAGAATGTCTAATCTGTAATTTGATGCCTTTTGGAGAGTTTTCCATCTTTCCTTGGCTTCATTATGCACATTAATACAAATTTTTACCTGGGGTGCCCAAACTTTCGACCCCCACTATATATATATATATATATATATATATATATATATATATATATATATATATATATATATATATACCCCCCCTCACTGTATATATGTCAGCACCACCTTCAACCCTGTATAAATGTCAGCCCTCGTCACACACCTGTACATATGTCAGCCCTCGTCACACACCTGTACATATGTCAGCCCTCGTCACACACCTGTACATATGTCAGCCCTCGTCACACACCTGTACATATGTCAGCCCTCGTCACACACCTGTACATATGTCAGCCCTCGTCACACACCTGTACATATGTCAGCCCTCGTCACACACCTGTACATATGTCAGCCCTCGTCACACACCTGTACATATGTCAGCCCTCGTCACACACCTGTACATATGTCAGCCCTCGTCACACACCTGTACATATGTCAGCCCTCGTCACACACCTGTACATATGTCAGCCCTCGTCACACACCTGTACATATGTCAGCCCTCGTCACACACCTGTACATATGTCAGCCCTCGTCACACACCTGTACATATGTCAGCCCTCGTCATACACCTGTACATATGTCAGCCCTCGTCACACACCTGTACATATGTCAGCTCTCGTCACACACCTGTACATATGTCAGCCCTCGTCACACACCTGTACATATGTCAGCCCTCGTCACACACCTGTACATATGTCAGCCCTCGTCACACACCTGTACATATGTCAGCCCTCGTCATACACCTGTACATATGTCAGCCCTCGTCACACACCTGTACATATGTCAGCTCTCGTCACACGCCTGTACATATGTCAGCCCTCGTCATACACCTGTACATAGGTCAGCCCCCCTCACACACCTGTACATATGTCAGCCCCCCCTCACACACCTGTACATATGTCAGCCCCCCCTCACACCTGTACATATGTCAGCCCCCCCTCACACCTGTACATATGTCAGCCCCACCTGTGTATGTATATATATATATATCTCCGCACAAGCTCTGGCCCCTCCCTGTACACAAACAGCCCCCCTCCCTTTTCTTAACATCCCCTACTTTAAAAGGAGGGGGATCTTCCTACCTAGTCCCAGCTCTTGTTTACAAAAAGCTGACATTGTTGTTGAGACAGAAGTGCGGCAGCCGATCACACTACATAACAGTACAGGCAGCTCACATGAAGTGCACAAGCACATAGTAGCCAGGAGGTGTCAGTAATGAGCTTTGATGGCTGAGCTCAATGACACAGAGCACCAGAAGCTGCGAAGATCTTTTCTGTACAACACAGCTCTCCTTCACCCACTCCTGCCCTGGTCTGGCACCTCAAGATGCTGGGGCCCCTTACAATTGTATTGGCTGTTCCCCCTTATGGCGGCCCTGCCTGTAGGCCATTTAGTTCACCTCTGAAGCCTGGCTAAATAACTCCCACATTGTTTGCATTGTCCCATCCTGGATAATTGGCAAAAGAAGAAACCCACTGGTCATTCGTCCCCAACACCACAGGAGAAATTACACTCCCATGTTCACATGCTTTACATGTGTAGTGTCCCCTCTTTCCCCTGTAGCAGCAGCTGACCTCAGCATTGTAAGGATAAGGGAAGAGAGAGCACATTGTGCAAGCATGCCATTTGAACATGGGAGCGCAATTGCTACTGTGTTGCTGACAGCCAGTGGACAATAGATGTCTTGCCCCATCAATTATCAATTATCCAATTAGTACAAAACAGCTTTGCCCTTCTTTAAGGCTCTCCTAATGCAAAAAATAAAAATAAAAATTTAGATGACATTGATGAGACAAACCTGATGAGGAGGGATTCTTCTGTAGTAGTGGTTGGTTAATGTCTGGGGATCTCTAGTGTCAAAAGAACAGGCACTCAGGCACAAAAACCTGGAAAGAAAACAAAGTCAAAAATATTTGTGTGAGATTTACCCCATACCAAGAGGGGCACCTAAATCATCATTCACATAGCTCAGCTAAGCAGTGTATCTTATGGCCATCATTCCCACTTTCTTTATGATATAACAACAGTAGAGGTTTAAAGGTGTTGTAAAGGAAAAAAAAATTTTGTTATCTTAACCACTTAACGACCGGACCAATATGCAGCTAAATGACCCAAGGGGTTTTTACAATTCGGCACTGCGTCGCTTTAACAGACAATTGCGCGGTCGTGCGACGTGGCTCCCAAACAAAATTGGCGTCCTTTTTCCCCACAAATAGAGCTTTCTTTTGGTGGTATTTGATCACCTCTGCGGTTTTTATTTTTTGCGCTATAAACAAAAATAGAGCGACAATTTTGAAAAAAATTCAATATTTTTTTACTTTTTGCTATAATAAATATCCCCCAAAAACATATCTAAATTTATTTTTTTCCTCAGTTTAGGCCGATACGTATTCGTTTACCTATTTTTGGTAAAAAAAAATCGCAATAAGCGTTTATCGATTGGTTTGCGCAAAATTTATAGCGTTTACAAAATAGGGGTAAGTTTTATTGCATTTTTATTAATTATTTATTTTTTACTACTAATGGCGGCGATCAGCGATTTTTTTTGTGACTGCGACATTATGGCGGAGACTTCGGACAATTTTGACACATTTTTGGGACCACTGTCATTTTCACAGCAAAAAATGCATTTAAATTGCATTGTTTATTGTGAAAATGACAGTTGCAGATTGGGAGTTAACCACAGGGGGCGCTGTAGGAGTTAGTGTTCACTTTGTGTGTGTTTACAACTGTAGGGGGGTGTGGCTGTAGGACTGACGTCATCGAGTCTCCCTTATATAAGGGATCACTCGATCGATACGCCGCCACAGTGAAGCACGGGGAAGCCGTGTTTACATACGGCTCTCCCCGTTCTTCAGCTCCGGGGAGCGATCGCAACGGAGCGGCTATAAACGAATAGCCGCGCCGTCGTCCCAGATCGCTCCCCGAGGGGATCCGACCGCCGCATGTAGCGACGTCTCGGCAGGCAGGCACGTACAGGTACGTTGATGTGCCTGTCCGTGCCATTCTGCCGACGTATATCTACATGAGGCGGTCGGGAAGTGGTTAATGCACACTAGGCATTAAGATAAAAAGGAGAGAGAGGGGGCGGGGCCGAACCGCAGCTCTATGTCTGAATGGACATAGGGAGCCGCAGCCCGTCTCAGGTGACCCCATAGCAAGCTGCTTGCTGTGAAGGTACTCAACAGGAGGGAGGGGCCAGGAGCAGCGAAAAGGAATATTTTTTTTATAATAAACCACAAGAGACTTTACAATCATTTTAAAATGGGGTAAGGATTTTAGAGGGTGACTAATGCTAAGATAGAGGGTGAGCGATTACTTTGTAGTGGGTATGCTACTAGTACTCCACATAATCAGTGAAACGTGACCAATGTGCATTCCCATGCCACACTATAGACTGCCCTCTTAACCAAAAAAAGAGCCTGGTCTTTAAGTGAAAGAAAATTACTTAGAAACCCCAAACATTTACTTCCAGTCCTCCAAGGCCATAGAGGCGATCAAAGAGGATCTACTCTTTGATCGCCTATAGGAGCAGAAACCCACACCTTCAGATCGTTTCTCAAAAAGGCAAAAAGGGTAAGCCCCGGAGGCACTGGTGAGCAGCTGGGGGGGGGGGGGTGTCCTCTGTTGCTGCTTCTGAAAGCGTTCCAGGAGCTCATGAGCTACCTTTGATGTGTTTTGTGGGCTGCTGCATGAGTGTTTAACCTGTTTGGTTTAGTTTATTAGGTTGCCCTCCCCCTCATATTTAGTACCTGTTAAAAAAAATTCACTTTTTGCCTTTTTGGCACTTCTCAACGTAAAAGTGGTACACCACTAAACCTTTCATACAAACCTTTTTTTTATCACATAAAAAAAGCCATTCTAAAAAAGGAAAAAGTGGTAAAAAATTGGATTTAAAATCCTTTCCTTGGAGTGCATCATGGGACACAGAGACTCTTTATACAGGGGGTACCCAACTTACGAAACAACTCCTACTTACGAACGGGACGCATCTGCCGCTCTGCACATGCGCGACCATTTTCGACGGCGGGCACATTGGACGGAACATCGGAAAACGAGCCAATGGCTGCGCTGCTATCAATCTATCCAATAAAGAGCTGAGAAGCCCGGGGCGAGAAGCCAGCGCGTTCTTGACGTGGGACTTTCGAGGGCTCAGGTAAGTAAACGGGGGGGCTTGGGGGCCTGTAAGCATCAGGTGTTTTTTCACCTTAATGCTTAAGATGCATCAAGATGAGAAAAACGGGAAGCATTACCACCCCGTTAAGAATACAGATGTCCCAAAGCACTAAATATGAAGGGGAGAGGGCACACAGCAAAAAGCCAACAGGGCCTAACAAACTAAAGCAAACAGGTTAAACACTCATACAGCAGCCCACAAAACACATAAAAGGTTGTAGCATCTTTAGCAGCTCTTACATCCACTAGGTAAAAATATGAAAAGACCAGATAGCAATTTTACAAACTTGAGCTACGGAAGCCAAATGTTAAATAGCCCAAGAAACAGTTATTACCTGTTAACTCACTTTACATAAATCTTCCAGAAAAACTTACAGGAGAGAGGCTCCTCTCACCCAGCACAGGAAACACATGATCCACATTCTAAAAAGCATGTATCCTCAGTCATAACAAGTAACCATAGTTATATCATATACAGAATAATACATAAAACAACATCTACACCATGATAAAAAAAAGGGCAGGAAATGGAGTGGTCCTGGAAGATTCCTGGAAAGCGAGTTAACAGGTAATAACTCTGTTTACCCAAGTCATCTTCCAAGATAGCTTACGACTCGAGAGCGGACAAAATAGAACTACCTGATTAGGGCGAAACCAGCTTGCAGCACCTTCCTCCCGAAGGCCTGTTCTTGACTAGAAAGCAGGTCCAAACTGTAATATTTTACGAAGGTTAGGAAGCTGAACCTGGTTGCGACTTTGAAGATCTGGAGTGGACAGACGCCAGCCCTTTTAGCCCATGACATAGCCACAGCTTTGGTGGAATGAGCCTTGAGTTTCAACAGTGGAGTCAATGAAGAGGCCCGATATGCATATGTGATTGTTGACCTCATCCATCTCGAAATAGTATTTTTTGAGGCACTCTTGTCTTTGTTAGGCCCTGAGATTAGTACAAAGAAACTAGGGGTGGATCTCCAATCAAGCTGTGAGGAGCCTCTCTCTCTCGTAAGCCATACTTGAAGATGACTTGGGAAATGTGTTATATACAGTATATATATATATATATATATATATATATATATATATATATATATATATATATATATATATATATATATGAGTCTTTTAAAAGATTCTCCTAAGGGCATGAGGGAAATTGTCCATGTTTCTGCTCAAATAAGCATCTCCACTAGCCGGATTCCTCTCTCTCTCATCATGCAATGAGCTCAAACATTGAGGCCAACAAGGCTTTAAAAATGACAAACATTTGTCCAAGACATCTTTAAACACTGGAACATTATCCACTGGGTATGAGAGATTCTTACTGAGATATGAACCTGCCGAACCTACTGAACGCATATTACATTTTGTAGCGAGTTTAATCTTTATGGGGTATTGCTAAGCAAATTTATTTGATAAAATGAACACCCTTGTTAGGGTGAGCCCAGGCCACGTACAAAACACTCTTTAAATGAGGATGTAGAGGGAAGGATTGGGGATGGTACAACGGCAGGAAGAATCTATATCCTGAAACCTTTGAAATAGAAGGCTCGGGAAGTGATAATTTGAAATTAGTCCAGACAATTTCCACTAGAAAACTAAAAAATTTGGGGTCCGAGATAAACCCGGACCCTGGGTTCTTCCAACGTAGATTCCTCAAATGAGGACTTTGCAACATATCTTTCTACCAGAATATTCTTGTCTTGCTTTGTCTCATCCTCCACTGGTTCCGCCTCCTGTTAATAAGAAGCGGGAGTAGAGGAGGAAAACTTTTATTTGCGACCAAGGTGGTCTAAACTGGCAAGATTTCCAAAATCTGCTGCTGTACCCCAGCATTGGCAGATGGAAATTTCTTCCAAGGCACTGGAGAAAGGTGCCACTGTATGCAGCAGAGATACTATTTAGGTGGGGGGCAAAAATAGTAAAGTAGTACATACTGACTCCCAGGGGATACATTGCATGGAAGGGGGGGGGACTTTGCATCCAAGTACCTTCCTACCTGATGGAGGCATTTGAAACCCCTCACCCCCTTCTATCTGCTGTCTGCGAGACACTGACCTGTTGACCCTACAGGATCCCTTGCAAAAAAGACAGTAGTCCCAGCCAATCAAGAGGGCACTGTGCCAGTAAACATTGCACTGGATAGCGTGGGAGAATTCCTATAAACATTCTGTCAGTTCCCCCATATCACAAGGAAAGGTGTGTGGCCCTTTTAATACTTGCTTTGACCATTAGTCACAAGCAACTCATGGTTTTCTGTGACCTCTAGTTCCACATCTAAACCCAAGAAGCCTCTTGTGACCTGGAGTCCTCCATGGCCTGACTATTAAGACCTGTAGTCCAACACATCTCCAGTACTACCACTTTGTCAACAACACTGTTAGTTTTCCGAGAGTCTGCACTGCCACTCTCATGCGGGGGGTTCACAGGCAGAGACTAATCCAGGGGACTATCCACCTTATCTATCACAGTGGGCTCTGGAACTAAGGAACCCACATGGGACCACTACCCTGGACCTGTATAGCACCCTACTGGTCCACCAGGCAATATATCATTGCACAGAGTCACATTCTGCCGGGTCCAGTGCTGAACCTTTACAGGACACCCCTGCATCATCCAGTGCAGTCTGGGTACCATACTCGGAGCATTGAGAAAGTCGTTGGTAATAGATCTGGAAAATAAATGAATCACCTAATAATCCCTCATGGAATCGTTGAGTAATTAGCCTTTAACTATTTGTGCAGAGAGCTGCAAAGGTGTGACCCTTGAAAATGATAATAATAAAAAAATATTTAGAGAACCTTGTCTAACGGAGAGGTCCTCCCACATTTAACCTCTTAATCGCCCCCTAGTGTTAACTGTATAAATGTCACTGGCAGGGAAGGGGTTATCAGTGTCTATTTTTAGCTCTGATCGCTGTATAAATGTCAATGGTCCTAAAAAAGCGCCAACAAAAATAATAGTAATAAAAATGTCAGAAATATATCCCCTATTTTGTAGACGCTATAACTTTTGCGCAAACCAATCAATATACACCTATTGCGATTTTTCTTTTTACCAAAAATATGTACAATAAATACATACATATCGGTCTAAACTGCTGAAGATTTTTTTTTTTTGTGTGTGTGTGGATAGTTAGAATATTAAGATATACAAAATAGTGTTTTTTTTCAAAATGTACGCTTATTTCTTGTTTATAGTGCGAAAACTAAAAAACACAGGAGGTGATCAATTAAGAAGAAAAATAAAGCTCTATTTGTGGGGGGGGGGACATTTTGTCTGGGTACAGAGATGTACAACCATGCAACTGTCAGTTAAAGTGACGCAGTACCGCATCGCAAAAAACGGCCTGGTCATTAAGGGGGCAAATCCTTCCGGTGCATGCTCTGTCTGTAGCATCTTTAACGGCATGCTATGTGTGCCGTTTCACTATCCTTAGCATGCTGGGTTATTTTGTTGCACTGAGAACGGCACAGAAAAGCCCTCCTCCTCTACTTCCTGGTTCTCCCCTTGTGACTGTATAAGACGTCACACAGGGGGAGTGAACCAGAGCAGCAGAGACATTCATACAAGCAAGCAGCTGCAAGGAGAATACAAGCCATTGTGAAAAACATTTGCTAATGTAAGTAAACGATTTTATAATAGTCCTAAAATGATGTTAATTATGCTGTTCATGAAATATAATACCTTCTATGGAAGTGATTTGCAGCTATGAACAGATTAGCATGGTTGCCATAGTAACGGCAAACAAGAGAAAGGCTTGGTTTACACACGAGATCTAGACAGGGAAGGAAAGGAAGGGCGGAAATGAAACAAGAGCCAGCAATCACTAGTTAAGATGCCGGAAGAAGAAATATTTTATAAAACCAATAAAAGGTATTTCCAATGCTCGTTTTTGTGGCATTTTAATGTGTACAACTTATAAATACATTGCAGGTTATTATTATTTTTTTTTTTAAAGTCTGGGGTTTACTTCCTCTTTAAATCCCCCAAAAATCTGATTTAACCACTTAAGGACCGGACCAATATGCTGCCTAAAGACCCAAGGTGTTTTTACAGTTCGGGACTGCGTTGCTTTAACAGACAATTGCGCGGTCGTGCGACGTGGCTCCCAAACAAAATTGGCGTCCTTTTTTTCCCCACAAATAGAGCTTTCTTTTGGTGGTATTTGATCACCTCCGCGGTTTTTATTTTTTGCGCTATAAACAAAAATAGAGCGACAGTTTTGAAAAAAAATGCAATATTTTTT
Source organism: Rana temporaria (assembly GCF_905171775.1). NCBI lineage: Eukaryota > Metazoa > Chordata > Amphibia > Anura > Ranidae > Rana > Rana temporaria. The sequence goes on from NC_053490.1 coordinate 196,193,734, forward strand.
TACTTTTTGCTATAATAAATATCCCCCAAAAACATATATAAAATTTATTTTTTCCTCAGTTTAGGCCGATACGTATTCTTCTACCTATTTTTGGTAAAAAAAAAAATCGCAATAAGCGTTTATCGATTGGTTTGCGCAAAATTTATAGCGTTTACAAAATAGGGGATAGTTTTATTGCATTTTTATTAATTTTTTTTTTTTTACTACTAATGGCGGCGATCAGCGATTTTTTTCGTGCGACATTATGGCGGACACTTCGGACAATTTTGACACATTTTTGGGACCATTGTCATTTTCACAGCAAAAAATGCATTTAAATTGCATTCTTTATTGTGAAAATGACAGTTGCAGTTTGGGAGTTAACCACAGGGGGCGCTGTAGGATTTAGTGTACACTTAGTGTGTCTTTACAACTGTAGGGGGGTGTGGCTGTAGGAATGACGTCATCGATCGAGTCTCCCCTATAAAGGGGATCACTCGATCGATGCAGCGCCACAGTGAAGCACGGGAAAGCCGTGTTTACATACGGCTCTCCCCGTTCTTCAACTCCGGGGAACGATCGCGCGACCGCCGCGTGTAGCGGGGGGGGGGGTCCAGATCGGACCCCCCACCCGCTAGAAGGCAGGGACGTACAGGTATGCCAATGTGCCTGTACGTGCCATTCTGCCGACGTATATGTACATGCGGCGGTCGGGAAGGGGTTAAATAAAAAAATATTTTTTATTTTATTTATTTTTTAAAGATGATTGAGTTTTATCCACCCTGGATAATAGGTTATATGGCTTCCAATGGCATAGTTCACACCAGTGCTGTCAGTTCCAGTTTAAAAAAAAAAAAAAAATAAGTAGAACGTGTTGCATTTTTTCTGCCCTGAACTGTACTGGAATGCTGTAAAACGCATCAAAAACACACCAAAATGCACCTAAACCCACTGGAACGCACATGTCCCCATTCAAGATGAAGGAAGCACGGAGAGGGGAAAAATGCACTGAAAAGCATCAAAAATGCACATGCAGAAATGCATCCGGACTGCATTTCTATGGTGTGAACTGACTCTAAGAAGGCAGTTTCCTTGGCTGTAAAGCAGGGCTTGACAAATTTGCTTGGAATCTAGGAGCCAGCTAAAAAAAAGTTAAGAGCCAGGAACGCGTCCCGTCCCACCGAGCTTGGGTGCAGAAGCGAAAGGATACGCGAGTAGCTCCCGCATATAAAAACGGTTTTCAAACCACACACGTGAGGTATCGACACGATTGGTAGAGCGAGAGCAATAATTCTAGCCTCCTCTGTAACTCAAAACATGCAACCTGTATAATTTTTTTAACGTGGCCTATGGAGATTTTAAAGGGTAAAAGGTGGCCAGGTCGCCAATTCTAGTCGCAATTGCGACCTGGCGCCCGGGGTTTGTCAAGCCCTGCTGTAAAGGATTATACAGGGGACAAGGGCATTCCATTTTGTTCCATTATTCTCTATGGGCATTAGAGCTGCACGATTCTGGCCAAAATGAGAATCACAATTTTTTTTGCTTAGAATGAAGATCACGATTCTCATGGCGTAAAATCTTTAACATCAATACAAAAAAAAAATGGGCTTTACTGGCTAGTTTTTTTTTAATTCATTAACCACTTAAGGACCAATTTACGCCGATATACGTCGGCAGAATAGCACGGCTGGGCACATCCACGTACATGTACGTGGCTCTTTAAGCCCAGCCGTGGCCGCGGTACTCGCGGACCCGATCGCTGCTGGAGTCCCACGATCGGTCCCCGGGGCAGAAGAACGGGGAGAGCTGTGTGTAAACACAGCTTCCCCGTTCTTCACTGTGGCGCTGTCATCGATCGTGTGTTACCTTTTATAGGGAACCACAATCGATGACGTCACACCTACAGCCACACCCCCCTACAGTTAGAAACACAAATGAGGTCATACATAACCACAAGGGGGCGGTGATGGGGTTAACTCCCAAACTGCAATTGTCATTTTCACAGTAAACAATGCATTTTGAATGCATTTTTTGCTGTGAAAATTACAATGGTCCCAAAAATGTGTCAAAATTGTCCGAAGTGTCTGCCATAATGTCGCAGTCATGAAAAAAAAAAAATCGCTGATCGCCGCCATTAGTAGTAAAAAAAAAAAAAAAAAAAATAATAAAAATGCAATAAAACTATCCCCTTTTTTGTAAACGCTATAAATTTCGCGCAAACCAATCGATAAACGCTTACTGCGATTTTTTTTTACCAAAAATAGGTAGAAGAATTCGTATCGGCCTAAACTGAGGAAAAAAAATTATGTTTTATATATTTTTGGGGGATATTTATTATAGAAAAAAGTAAAAAATATTGATTTTTTTTCAAAATTGTCACGCTATTTTTGTTTATAGCGCAAAAAATAAAAACCGCAGAGGTGATCAAATACCACCAAAAGAAAGCTCCATTTGTGGGAAAAATAGGATGCCAATTTTGTTTGGGAGCCACGTCACACGACCGCGCAATTGTCAGTTAAAGCGACGCAGTGCTAAATCGCAAAAAACTGTCCGGGTCCTTTAGCTGCCTAAAGGTCCGGGTCTTAAGTGGTTAAAGTAATTTTTTCGATTGGCGAAAGGAGCCGAACGGCGATGCGCATGCGCAGTATAGCGCCGACTCGCCGTTCGGCTCCTTTAGCCAACCGTGACGCGGCTTACGCGACAGGGGAGAGCTCGTTTTTGGGCAAAACGTCAATCAACAGCATGTGAGGAACGCCCACTCCCGCGGGACTCGCAACCCAGATGCACGGGTGAAGATGCTGTATCAAGGTATGTACAGCAGCAAAAAAAAAATAAGAGCCTTAATTCGATTGTAATGTGGGGGGGCAGTGGAATAAAAAAAAAGTTGTTTTTAAGGGGGAACCACCGCTTTAACTTTCCACCGATAAAGAAAGTTAAACTTGGCAGGCTGCCCAGACTTTGACTTTTGGCTGAGAGCAGACAGGAAATTCTTTGCATACCAAAGTGCAGAGAGAAAATAATTTTCATGTCAAAGATCGTGAAACCCTGTGTCAAGAATCGCAATAACGATTCTTGACGATTAATCGTGCAGCTCTAATGGGCATTTCATTGTGTTCCATTATTCTCTATAGGCATTCAATGTTGTTCCATTATTCTCTATGGGCATTCCATTTTGTTCCATTATTCTCTATGGACATTCCATTGTGTGCCATTATTCTCTATGGGCATTCTATTTTGTTCCATTATTCTCTATGGGCATTCCATTTTGTTCCATTATTCTCTATGGGCATTCTATTTGTTCCATTATTCTCTATGGGCATTCCATTTTGTTCCATTATTATCTATGGGCATTCCATTCTGTTCTATTATTCTCTATGGGCATTCTATTTGTTCCATTATTCTCTATGGGCATTCCATTTTGTTCTATTATTCTCTATGGGCATTCTATTTGTTCCATTATTCTCTATGGGAATTCCATTTTGTTCCATTATTCTCTATGGGCATTCCATGACGTTCCATTATTCTCTATGGGCATTCCATCTCCCTAATAAAGTCTATGGGCATTCCATTCTGTCATTCCCTATAACAGTTGTTAGATTCAAATCTAACCATACACTATACAATCTCATTGATACTTACTAAACCTATGTAGCTTGAGGACACAGCTAAACAATCCATTGAAATAGTACCCCATCAGGCAGACCCTGGCACTACATAGTTGATGGTAGATCTAAAGGCAATAGTACAATTTGATTGTATAGTGTGTGGTCTCCTTTAAACTGGCCATACACTTTATAATCCTACTGAGCAATCCATGTGCAAGCTCCTTCAGATGTACCAAAATGATGTAAAAGGGGGACACATCTAAACCATCCATTCAATAAGTACAAGGTAGATCTAAAGCAGATTGTATAGTGTATGGTGAGGTGATCTGCCAGGATGACAGAAGACTGACGTTAGGATTAGAGGTCGACCGATATATCGGTCGGCCGATATATCGGCCGATATTTGACCGTTTTTAAGAGATCGGCATCGGCCGATTATTGTAAAAAAATCGGCCGATTTTCGGCTGCCACACTAAGTCCCGCTCCACCTCCAGCAGCACAAGAAATGAATCCCTCAGCCACGCTGCTGGTAGTCTGCGCGCCGGCCCCGCCCCCCCCTTTACCTCGGCGGGCTGTAGCAGAAAGCAAACATGTCACAAGCCCGAGCAGCTGCAGTAGTTGTCTGTGCGGAGATCACACTTGTAATGCTTCCTGCATGCTGGGACGGTGGCGGGATTACTGAACATGGGCTCTAGGCTACAGCTCCAGCCGTAGCCTAGAGTCCATGTTCAGTAATCTCGCCACCGTCCCAGCATGCAGGAAGCTTTTGTGATCTCTTCGCACAGACAACTACTGCAGCTGCCGAGGTAGGGGGCGGGGCCGGCGCGCAGGCTGAGGCTACCAGCAGCGTGGCTGAGGGATTCATTTCTCGTGCTGCTGGAGGCTGGCAGCCTGATACTGGGGTAATGTACAGTATTCATATTATCTATGATAGGTGCCTCGGCTCTCTAGTGATAGTACTCTACTCACGTGGGAGCTCACAGGTGTCATCCAATGGGCAGTGCTGGAGGGAACAGTGTGTACATGTCAGAGCACACCCCTCTCCTGTATACAAACTCATATACATACTCCTGTATACACACACATTTTATATATATCCATCCCCCACCCATGGCCAGCTCCATCCATCCATCCCCCTCTACAAAGCATCTCGCACCCACGGCCAGCTCCATCCATCTCATCCTCCACAATGCATCCCCCACCCACGGCCAGCTCCATCCATCCACCCCCCTCTACAAAGCATCTCCCACCCACGGCCAGCTCCATCCATCCACCCCCCTCTACAAAGCATCTCCCACCCACGGCCAGCTCCATCCATCCACCCCCCTCTGCAAAGCATCTCCCACCCACGGCCAGCTCCATCCATCCACCCCCCTCTACAAAGCATCTCCCACCCACGGCCAGCTCCATCCATCCACCCCCCTCTACAAAGCATCTCCCACCCACGGCCAGCTCCATCCATCCACCCCCTCTACAAAGCATCTCCCACCCACGGCCAGCTCCATCCATCCACCCCCCTCTACAAAGCATCTCCCACCCACGGCCAGCTCCATCCATCCACCCCCCTCTACAAAGCATCTCCCACTCACGGCCAGCTCCATCCATCCACCCCCTTCCCTCCATCCACAGCCAGCACCATCCATCTCTTCCCCTCCACGGCCAGCAACATCCAGCCATCCCCCTCCACAACGCATCTCCCACCCACGGCCAGCACCATCCATCTATCCCCCTCCACAACGCATCCCCCATCCACGGCCAGCATCATCCATCCCCCTCCACAACACATCCACCGCCAGCAACATCCAGCCATCCCCCTCCACAATGCATCCCCCACGCACAGCCAGCACCATCTTTCCCCCTCCACAGCGCATCTCCCACCCACGCCCAGCACCATCCATCCTCCTCCACAATGCATCCCAATCCAAAAATCGGCCCAAAATATCGGCCGCAAAAATCGGCATCATATATCGGCCATCGGCTGCCCCGATTTCGAAATATCGGCATCGGCATCGGCCAGAGAAAAACCCATATCGGTCGACCTCTAGTTAGGATTCTGTTATTTCTATGTAGATACATTTTACGAATGTTTAACCACTTGCCAACCGCCGCACGCCTATTTACGTTGACAGAAAGGCACGGGCAGGCAGATTGGCGTACAGGTATGTCCATTTGAATCTGCCGCCCAGCGGGCGCACGCACTCGGTGCCTCTAGAGCAGACCTGGGCAAACTACGGCCCGCGGGCCGTATACGGCCCGGCGGACCTTTTAATCCGGCCCCCGGGCAGTGTTGCCAATAGGGTTGTCCCGATACCAGTATCGGGACCGATACCGAGTATTAGCGGGAGTACTCGTACTCCGGCTAATACCCCCGATACTAAAATAGAATACTTCCCCCCCCTCCCGCTGCCGAAACCGCCACGTTAATCACCGCGGCCACATAGACACTCCCCCTTGGACGGATCTGTCCAATAGCGAGCAAGGGGGAGTCACATAGACACTCCCCCTTGCTCGCGATTGGACAAATCCGTCCAAGGGGGAGTGTCTATGCGCGGCGGGGAAAACAGCTGTTCAAACGAACGCTGTCTGTAATGTTCCCCGCCGCGGTGATAACAGTAGGTACGGGGGACAATGGCTGCTGTACGGGGGACAATGGCTGCTGTACGGGGGACAATGGCTGCTGTACGGGGGACAATGGCTGCATTTGGGGACACATTTAAAAAAAAGTATCGGTACTTGTACTCAGTCCTAAAAAAGTGGTATCGGGACAACCCTAGTTGCCAACCGTCCGTAGAATTACGGACAGTACGTAAATAAAAGGCACTTTTTCCCTGTTCGTAAAAGTCCGTAATAAGGGAAATGTGCCCGTAAAAAGATCCGAATGTGAGCCGCAGCGCAGGCAGCGTCTAGTCCTCCTACATTATGCATAGCCTCGCCCTCTCTGACCGCCCAGCCCACCACCACCCGCCGCGCAGCCAATTATCAAAGCGCATTTTCGCGCTAACAACACTGCTGCCAGCCTATTCAAAAGAGCAGCGCGGGGAAACTGAGGAACATCGTAGAATGTGTGGACTCTGTGGAGAGCAGCACCGGCGGGATAGCACACAGCAGCAGATGTAGTGGACACACTGCAGACGCACCCCCACTGTGACGGAGTGGACTGAGTGAAGGCAGACGGAGACCGACCAGTGCGCCTGCCTGCCTGCTCTGCCCGCCCGACTGACTGACTGTAGCAGTCGGCCAGCCGCCATGCTGGTGCCCGGACCTGGAGTGGACCCTGGTCTCCACTCTCTTCGTTGGAGTAGGACTCCTCGCGACGCCTGCTGCCTGCCCTTAGTGCCACTGCCCTGGCCTTGTCTGGTGAGTCCTCCTCAGTCCAGCAGCAGAGTGTAAAGTGCTATCCTACCTAGACATCATCAGTATGCTGTGTCCTCCTCCTGTGCCCCTTTCACCTCTCCATAGGTCAGATCTGTGGAGAGGTGAAAGGGGCACAGGAGGAAGACACAGCATACTGATGTGAAGAAGTGATATGATAATTTATTTGCAGCCTCTGTGCCATGTCCCCAGCGTCTGTCCCCCTCCTGTGCCATGTCCCCAGCGTCTGTCCCCCTCCTGTGCCATGTCCCCAGCCTCTGTCCCCCTCCTGTGCCATGTCCCCAGCCTCTGTCCCCCTACTGTGTCAAGTCCCCAGCCTCTGTCCCCCTACTGTGTCAAGTCCCCAGCCTCTGTCCCCCTACTGTGCCATGTCCCCAGCCTCTGTCCCCCCTCCTGTGTCATGTCCCCAGCCTCTGTCCCCCTCCTGTGTCATGTCCCCAGCCTCTGTCCCCCTCCTGTGTCATGTCCCCAGCCTCTGTCCCCAGCCTCTGTCCCCCTCCTGTGCCATGTCCCCAGCCTCTGTCCCCCTCCTGTGCCATGTCCCCAGCCTCTGTCCCCCTCCTGTGCCATGTCCCCAGCCTCTGTCCCCCTCCTGTGCCATGTCCCCAGCCTCTGTCCCCCTCCTGTGCCATGTCCCCAGCCTCTGTCCCCCTCCTGTGCCATGTCCCCAGCCTCTGTCCCCCTCCTGTGCCATGTCTATAACAAGTACTCGTACCAGTTGTCCAACAATGATATTTACTGCTTTTTATAAAGAAATACAATTGATTTTATGCAGTATTGAGTTTAGCCTTTTGGCCCGGCCCTCCAAAATATTTTTAGTTTCTCATGTGGCCCCATCGAAAAAATAATTGCCCACCCCTGCTCTAGAGTGTGGCCACGGGTCGGGAATGGTCATCAGTGACATGTCACAGGTAGCCACGCCCCCAACAGTAAGAATCACTTCCTAGGGAACACTTAACCCCTGCAGCGCCACCTAGTGGTTAACCCCTTCACTGCCAGTGTCATTTTTACAGCAATCAGTGCATTTTTATAACACTGTTCGCTGTAAAAATGACAATGGTCCCACAATGGTGTCAAAAGTGTCCGATGTGTTCACCATAATGTCGCAGTCACGACAGGTTTTGGTGAGGGTAGACCAAATAATGTTAACGGAAAAAATTCACCATACACTTCGAGATACTATTCCAATTTACGATGCTAAATGGAATCCTTGGTTTCTGCTACGTTTAACTGAATGACCTGAGATTTTTGATTTATTTTATTTTATTTTCTTGTTCCCTTTGTTTTACTTTTTTTTTTTTTTTTTATCTGCTTCATTTGTTTAATGTTGCTCTCATATTATACATGATTGTTTTCTGTCATGGACTTCGGGCATTTGACCGACTTTGTGCATGATAATTGTTACACCTTGATCATTTTGATGTATGTCTACTCGAATATGCACTTTTTCATTGGTTGCATTCACAGACTGCCTTATCTGTATACATGCTGGAAACTTTTCATTTTCAATAAAAACCTTTACTAATAAAAAAAAAAAAAACGCTGATCGCCGCCATCACTAGTAAAAAAAAAAAAAAAAAAAAAAAAGATTATTAAAAATGCCATAAAACAGTCCCCTTTTTTATAGAAGCTATAACTTGTGCGCAAACCCATTAATAAACGCTTATTGCGTTTTTTCTTTACCAAAGATATGTAGAAGAATACGTATCGGCCTAAACTAAGGGAAATTTGTTATATATATATATATATATATATATATATATATATATATATATATATATATATATATATATATATATATATAGGGATATTTATTATAGCAAAAAGTTGAAAATATTGATTTTTTTCAAAATTGTCACTCTATTTTTGTTTATAGCAGAGGTGATCAAATACCACCAAAAGAAAGGTCTATTTGTGAGAAAAAAAGGACATCAATTTTGTTTGGGAGCCACGTCGCACGACCGCCCATATGTCAGTTAAAGCAGCGCAGTGCCGAATCGCAAAAAGTGGCATGGTCTTTAACCACTTAAGGACAGCCTCCTGCACATATACGTCGGCAGAATGGCACGGCTGGGCACAAGCACGTACCTGTACGTCCTCTTTAAGTGCCCAGCCGTGGGCGCGCCCGAAGCTCCGTGACCGCGGACCTGATCGCCGCCGGAGTGCCGCGATCTGGCCCCGGAGCTGAAGAATGGGGAGAGGTGTGTGTAAACACAGCTTCCCTGTTCTTCACAGTGGCGCTGTCATTGATTGTCTGTTCCCTGATATAGGGAAAGGTGATCAATGACATCACACGTCCAGCCCCGCCCCCCTACAGTTAGAAACACAGATGAGGTCACAATTAACCACTTCAGCGCCCCTTTGTGGTTAACTCTCAAACTGCAATTGTCATTTTCACAGTAAACAATGCATTTTTATAGCACTTTTTGCTATGACAATGGTCCCAAAAATTTGTCAAAATTGTCCGATGTATCCGCCATAATGCCGCAGTCACGTAAAAAAAAATATTAATAAAAATGCAATAAAACTATCCCCTATTTTGTAAACGCTATAAATTTTGCACACAAACCAATCGATAAACGCTTATTGCGATTTTTTTACCAAAAATATGTGCAAAAATACGTATCGGCCTAAACTGAGAAAAAAAAAAAATTTATATCTTTTTTTGGGGATATTTATTATAGCAAAAAGTAAAACATATTTTTTTTTTTTCATAATTGTCACTTTATTTTTGTTTATAGTGCAAAAAATAAAAACCGCAGAGGTGATCAAATACCACCAAAAGAAAGCTCATCTTGTGGGAAAAAAAGGACACCAATTTTGTTTGGAAGCCACGTCGCACGACCGCGCAATTGTCAGTTAAAGCGACGCAGTGCCAAATCGCAAACACTGGCCAGGTCCTTTACCTGCGTAGTGGTCCGGGTCTTAAATGGTTAACCACCAAAATGGTCCGGGGGTTAAGCGGTTAATAAATATATAGCAGAATGAAGTGGCAGTAGTAAAACTCCAATCGCAGCCTGAACGGTAATATTAGACAATAGGAATGTGATGGAGCAGTTACTATGGTAACAACCAGCATGACATAGAACACAGACATGCCCAGGCTCGCCCCCTAAGCTTCCATTCCAATCCCCCATCTTCCGCCTCTCACCTGCTGCCCTTCTCTTATCTGTCACACTAGAGGGCCGTACTTCATCACTGACACGAGCAACCCGGAAGACTACATTTTCACTAAGCGCCAACACCCACCTAGGCCGCCAACCTTTACCCTCCTGACGTCACCCGTGCGACACCCAACTCGGCCACCTTTGAAAATCCTGACCTACTCTAAAATGGAACTTGTTGTATCAGGCTATGGTGGCTGGTGGACATAGTTGTCACCATACATGGTGTATATAACCAGTACATTCTTTATTGGATATTAATATGACGTGCGTTAATATCATTAATGCTGGCAGTATCCATTAACCAAGATGGCGGCGCGGAGCGAATCACGTGGCGTGGATGACAGCTGAGCTTTAGTGACGTTTGGATCCGGATCCCGGAAGAGCAGCGGGACGTGATATCGGGGCGAGATACAGCGCGATGGGATGAGAGAACGCCGCAGAGCCGACCCTTCATGTCACGTGAGCTGATCCGGGTGGGGAGAGGGGGTAATAGTGGGGGCACACTGATCACCCACGAGCTCTGTGTATGTCTGTGCACGGGCCCCGGTCTACTGAGGATGGCATTGGGCTCATGCTTTGTCACTGCTTCCTTCATTTTATACAGTGTTCTGTGTGCAGGATCTCAGCTAATGCTCCATTTACAGGAGATCAGTGGAAAGGTATAGAAATAACAATAAAAGCTTTCTTTATACCAACATCTGCAAGCTGTTTGTATCCAGAGGCGATCGTCTGTCCTAATTGCAGATGATCGTTCCATGTGTGTATGTGGACTGCTGTCAGCCAGTCATTGCTTTCTGCAGAATGACAACTATCCACATCCATCTGCACATCCGGCCTTGGGAATACGCTGGATTGTTTGCCAAAGCTGGCATTAATACTGTGTGAATGAGGCCCAAGGGCTCCTTTTTATGGCGGCGGTCTGATCAGAACAGTTTTTAAGGCAGACCTGATTAGGCGGACGTCCAGGTCTCTTTCCCTTTTTTTTTTTTTTTGGCCTAAACATGACAGATCAAGGGTAATCGGATGTAACCTGACTGCAAGTGCAGTCCAAGATCTGATATGGGTCTGGAAAGCGCAGTCTTTTAAAAGTGGAACTTAAAGCGGTAGTAAACCACAGTTAAGGGGGGGAAGGAAAATCCCCTGCAAGGCAATGTCATAATGCACTATTATGCATCACATACTAGCACATTGTGAGAGACTTACCTTTAAAACAAAGCCCTCCAGTGTCGCACTGTCACCGCTTAGAGGGCTTTTGTCTTCACTAAGTATGAACTCTGGCGTGTTCGCATAGAACACGTGCAGAGCCCGCCAGGAAGTGTGCACGGCGCTGCGCTAATAACAGCCAGGGAGACATTTCACGATCCCTGCAGCCGAGCATCGGGACAATGTCTCCCTGGCTGTGATTAGCACAGCGTCGTGCTCACTTCCTGGCGGGCTCTGCGCGTGTTCTATGCGAACACGCCAGAGGTCATCCTTAGTCTTTACCCGGTCTTCTTTCTAGGTTCACGGCCTCCAGCTACATGAATGGCCTGGGGCGCGATAACGTCAATCCCGTGCATGCCATCGTTTTACCTTTGTCATTTAAAGTAGAAGAAAATACCAAGTTTTGGATTGTTCCCAGAAAAGTAATAGAGGGGGAATCTTCCAATGGGGACATAGTTTTGGTGACCTGGGGGTCCCCAAGGGATTCCCTTAAAGTGGTAGTAAACTGCCTGTTAAAGGGGGGGAAAAAAACCTGTAAGGCAATGTCATAATGTGCTAGTATGCATTGCATACTACCACGTTATGAGAGACTTGCCTTAAAACTGAGCCCTCCAAGGTCGTGCTGTCACCGCTGATAGGTCTTCCTTCTGGGTTTGGGTCCTTCAGATACACGAGTATCCCCACCATTTACAGGATGGACTCTGATCCGAAAAAGTATGCCGGACCTTCAGAGCGTATGCATCAGTGATGTCATCGGCTGCATGCACTCTGAATTTCTCCTTAACAGTGCAAGTTTAGGAAGATATTCATTCACAGTACCTACAGGTAAGCTTTATTGCAGGCTTATCTGTAGGTGAAAGATGGAAAAAGTAGGTTTGCTACTACTTTAACTGTGTCTGGTCATCACAAACTTAAAACGCTATTGAATACGTCTTTATTGTTTTAACCACTTGACAACCGGGCCTATTTTGGCACTTTTCTCCTTCATGTAAAAATCTCAATTCTTTTGCTAGAAAATTAATCAGAACCCCCAAACATTATATATTTTTTTTTTTTAGCAGACATCCTAGGGAATAAAATGGCGGTCATTGCAACTTTTTTTTCTTGCACGGTATTTGCGCAATCATTTTTCAAACGCCATTTTTTAGGGAAAAAACAGTTTAATGAATTAAAAAATAACAAAACAGTAAAGTTAGCCCAATTCTTTTGTATAATGTGAAAGATGATGTTGCGCAGAGTAAATAGATACCTAACAACATGTCACGCTTTAAAATTGCACACACTCATGGAATGACGCCAAACTTCGGTACTTAAAAATCTCCATAGGCGACGCTTTACATTTTTTTACAGGTTACTATTTTTGAGTTACAGAGGTCTAGTGCTAGAACTGTTGCACACGCTCTAACGCACGCGAAAATACCTCACATGTGGGGTTTGAACGGCGTTTACATATGTGGGCGGGACTTGCATGCGTGTTCGCTTCTGCGGGACAGGGGCGTTAAAATTAATAAAAACATATTTTTTTTTTATAATTTTTTTTTTTACTTCATTTTTTTTTTTTACACTTTTTTTTTTTTTTTATCACTTTTATTCCTATTACAAGGAATGTAAACATCCCTTGTAATAGGAATCACTGTGACAGGTCCTCTTTATGGAGATATGTGGGGTCAATAAGACCCCACATCTCTCCTCCAGGCTTACAAGCATGAAATCGGTGAAAAAAAATTAATCGATCACATGCTGACAGCCGCAATTGCGGCTTTGTTTACTTCCGGGTACCTCCGACGGTCATAGAGATGACTGGTGACCATCTGGAAGGGCACAAAAAAAAATTGTTCTCTAGGTGCCCTGTTCACACCAACACTGGTATCACCTGCAGATTTTTTTCTGCACAGGAAAAAAAAACTGACATGACATTAACATTGGTGTGAATAGCACACATAACTGACATGGTGTTGGTTTTCCGCATCAGTTTTCTTCCGTTTTCATGCACGTATGGTGTGAATGAGCCCTTAAAGTGGAATTAAACCCATCGATTTAACAGTTTTAAAAAATGGTTACATTCCAGGCATGCTGGGAATGCTAACTGTGTAACATTTGCTTGTGTCCTCAACAAAACTGTCAAACCATCAAATGTCTGGTGTCATAACTGCTCATATGTGCAACACCATGGCAGTTGCAAATCAAACAGAAGCTAAGATGTTTTATGTCATGCTGATGCCATAGGGGCCGTTTGTAGGGGTTTACTCAAACAAGTTCTAGAAATATGAACAGACTGGTTGTGCTGGTATGTGCAGATCTATTCTTTGAATGGACTGGGTATTTCAGCTCAATAGAAACTCAGTCAGAGCATTGTCCGCTCTTAACTACTTGCCGACCGCGCTATAGCAAAATGACAGCTACAGCGTGGTTGGACAGTTCTGGAAGGGTGTGGTATAACATCCACCCTTGATCACACACACGGCGCACTCTGTGATCGCTGTGTCCATTGGACACAGTTGATCACAGATCGGGGTAAAGGGCTAATCAAATCGGCTCTTTACCCTGTGATTAGTGGTATTCAATCACAGCTAATCACAATGTAAATATACTTGCCAGTTATCAGCATTCCTTTCCTCAGGCTGTCACAGCATAAGGAGAGAGGAGGTAACCGGCTTGTGTGAAAGGGGACATCTGTATTGATAATCAGGGTACCGGTCATCAGTGTCCTAATAATCAGTGCTGCCTCACCAGTGTCGATCTGTGCAGCCTCATTAGCACACATCAGTAAAGGAGAAAAATAACCTGTTTGCAAAATTATATAATAGAAACTAAGAAAAACTTTTTCCTTTTTTTTTTAATGTTTGGTATTTTTTCACCTGCTTAGAATAATAAAAAAAAAAGAACACCCCAGTGGTGATTAAATACCACCAAAGCTCTTTTTGTCTGAAAAAGAAAATGAGTAAAATGTCATATGTACAGTGCTGCATGACCATGCCATTGTCATTCAAAGTGCGACAGCGCTGATGGCTGAAAATTGGCCTGGGCAGGAAGTGGGTAAAAGTGGCCTGTAGGCAAGTGGTTGAAGGCACAGCCCACCATTAAAAAATAAATATTAAATACACCAATTTTAAAATAAAATTGCTTTGCAGTGTGCAAAGTAGAGCTGCACGATTCTGGCAAAATTGAGAATCAATTTTTTTTTGCGTTAAGTCTTTCACATTATACAAAAAAAAATGGGCTAATTTTACCGGTTAGTCTTTTTTTTATTTTTTTTTATTCTCTGCATAGAAAGAAAGGGAAATACATTGTCAAGATCGCAACAGCAAAAGATTGCAATAACAATTGTTGAGGATTAATCATGCAGCTCTAGTGCAAAGCATTGCAAGTATGATCGGTACATCACTGGTGCAGTGTGCAGGCTTCTGCAGACTATTCCTCCAGCTCCAGAAGGTTTGGACTTTTCTGTTATGGGGTTGAAGGGCCTCACAGTGGACTACAAGTGCAGTGAGCAGTGTGTGTCTCCACATTGTACTCCATTGAGAGCTCCAACTCCATCTGCCATGGTGGAAGAGTGGATTTGTACTCTTTCCATTCAGATTCCTGTGACTAGTTCTGTGAATGAGTGAGATGTGCACAGCCAAACTGAATAAACAGAAACCGTGTGCTGTAGGGAGATGGGGGGGCGGCGGTTTCATGTCAGGGAGCGTTACCATGTTTCACGTCACACCCTAAATATGAGTGTAACAGGAACACACAGCGGTTAAGTAGATATGCATTACAGGGAATTTGTATTCATGTTTGTTTACCTTGGATAAGACCATGAATTCTATTCTATTTCCTTTTCATTGATTGTTCTTAATTTATGCGGCGGGTGGTACAGTTGACTGACATTCTTTGGCTGAAGCATCCCTTGTAGACCTTTCAATTATTTAGCATGGTCTGAAACAAATGTAATCCATCGCCAAAGCTCTGGAGTTCATCCGCTTGCTACATACCGACATCTAGTGGGTCATTTTTAACTCGTCACGTGTTTTAATATTTTAGACTTTAAAGTATAACTAAAGGCAAAACTTTTTTTTTTTTTTAAGTTTTAGATAGAGAGGAGATAGAGTAGAATCCCTGTCAGGTTTTTTTTTTTTTGTTACGGTCTGTGTCCCCATTAGGGATATTCATTCTCTCTATTTGTCCTGTTTACCATTTATCATTGACACTAAAAGAAAATCTCAAATTTTGGGCTATCCTCAGAAAGGTAATAGAGGGGGAATCTTCCAATGGAGACACTAGTTCTGATGAAATATAAGGCCTCATTCACACGGACGGACCGTTCAGGTCCGCCTGTCAGTTTTGACGGCGGACCGTTCAGGTCCGCCTGTCAGTTTTGACGGCGGACCGTTGAGGTCCGCCTGTCAGTTTTGACGGCGGACCGTTCAGGTCCGCCTGTCAGTTTTGACGGCGGACCGTTCAGGTCCGCCTGTCAGTTTTGACGGCGGACCGTTCAGGTCCGCCTGTCAGTTTTGACGGCGGACCGTTCAGGTCCGCCTGTCAGTTTTGACGGCGGACCGTTCAGGTCCGCCTGTCAGTTTTGACGGCGGACCTGAACGGCCGCTCTATGCATCCCTATGGAGAGTTGGATGTCAACGGAGACCTGTCCGCTGACTTCCGATCTGCTAAAAACAGACGTATGGGGACACGTCCCCATCCGTCCATATCGGATCGGGTAAGATCTGATGAAAACGGACATGCTGTCTGTTTTCATCAGATCGCTCCATAGGAGACAGCGGTGCCCGACATGCCCCTCCCCGCTCAGTGAGCAGAGAAGAGCTTGTCATCCGTCGGCTCAGCGGAGATCTGCGGACAGATCTCCCGCTGAGCTGACGGGAGCAGGCGGACTCCGTATCGACGGAGTCTGCCTGTGTGAATGAGGCCTAAGACAAGAGGGTGCACTGGCCTAGTGCATTATTCAACACAATTTATTATAAAATAAAAATGTATGAAGTGTCTACTCACAAACATAAATGAGGCTCTGAAGGATTGTCCTTTGAAATGCGTCAACCAGCAGGAACCAGGGCTTGGTTCCCTTTCCCGGATTGAGACACCAGTAATATTGGGAGAGTGTAGCCAAGCTTGTGGCCTGATTTTAACATTTATGTTTGTGAGTAGACACTTCATACATTTTTGTTTTATAATACATTTATGTTGGATAATGCACTAGGCCTGTGGGCCTCTTGTCTTGTATTTCTGCAGGATGGCCCCAGTCCTAGAGGGCACAAGGTACTCAAGGGATTATCCATATTGGTCAAGGCAGAACAGCCAGTATATTGGGTCAACTCACTCATGTGCAGGAGAATTTGCAGAGTGTCCCACAAGAAATCATAATCGGCCCATAATGTAGGCGTGCATGAGGTCTTATGGGTAGCTGTTCATGTCGTATTAGGCCCGCTTCACACTTGTGTGATGCCAGACATTGCATGTAATTTGGATGTAATCCACAGTGCATTGCTGTTCACATTACATGCGATGTCTGTGGGGTGCAATATCAGCCATACAGATAGTATGGCTGATATCGCAACGCATTCAGTCCAAAGACGCACAGGACCCTTTTTTCTGTTCGGATCGCATGTGTGTTCACACATATGTGATCTGATTCATGTCGGAACCATCGGTTCGCACTGCGATACGCAAGCTGAAATAGGGGCGTGCTGTGCTCTTCTCCCCCCCCCCCCCCGTGTTCCGCGCTGTGCTCTCTTTCCGCCGTGTTCCGCGCTGTGCTCTCTTTCCGCCGTGTTCCGCGCTGTGCTCTTCTTTCCCCCGTGTCCCGCGCTGTGCTCTTCTTTCCCCCGTGTCCCGCGCTGTGCTCTTCTTTCCCCCCCGTGTCCCGCGCTGTGCTCTTCTTTCCCCCCCGTGTCCCGCGCTGTGCTCTTCTTTCCCCCCCGTGTCCCGCGCTGTGCTCTTCTTTCCCCCCCGTGTCCCGCGCTGTGCTCTTCTTTCCCCCCCGTGTCCCGCGCTGTGCTCTTCTTTCCCCCCCGTGTCCCGCGCTGTGCTCTTCTTCCCCCCCCGTGTCCCGCGCTGTGCTCTTCTTTCCCCCCCGTGTCCCGCGCTGTGCTCTTCTTTCCCCCCCCCCCCCCGTGTCCCGCGCTGTGCTCTTCTTTTCCCCCCCGTGTCCCGCGCTGTGCTCTTCTTTTCCCCCCCGTGTCCCGCGCTGTGCTCTTCTTTCCCCCCCCGTGTCCCGCGCTGTGCTCTTCTTTCCCCCCCCCGTGTCCCGCGCTGTGCTCTTCTTTCCCCCCCCCCCGTGTCCCGCGCTGTGCTCTTCTTTCCCCCCCCCCCCCCGTGTCCCGCTCTGTGCTCTTCTTTTCCCCCCCGTGTCCCGCGCTGTGCTCTTCTTTTCCCCCCCGTGTCCCGCGCTGTGCTCTTCTTTTCCCCCCCGTGTCCCGCGCTGTGCTCTTCTTCCCCCCCCCCCCCGTGTCCCGCGCTGTGCTCTTCTTTTCCCCCCCGTGTCCCGCGCTGTGCTCTTCTTTTCCCCCCCCGTGTCCCGCGCTGTGCTCTTCTTCCCCCCCCCCCCCCGTGTCCCGCGCTGTGCTCTTCTCCCCCCCCCCCCGTGTCCCGCGCTGTGCTCTTCTTTTCCCCCCCGTGTCCCGCGCTGTGCTCTTCTTTCCCCCCCCCCCCCCGTGTCCCGCGCTGTGCTCTTCTTTTCCCCCCCGTGTCCCGCGCTGTGCTCTTCTTTTCCCCCCCGTGTCCCGCGCTGTGCTCTTCTTTCCCCCCCCGTGTCCCGCGCTGTGCTCTTCTTTCCCCCCCCGTGTCCCGCGCTGTGCTCTTCTTTTCCCCCCCGTGTCCCGCGCTGTGCTCTTCTTTTCCCCCCCGTGTCCCGCGCTGTGCTCTTCTTTCCCCCCCCCGTGTCCCGCGCTGTGCTCTTCTTTCCCCCCCCCCCCGTGTCCCGCGCTGTGCTCTTCTTTCCCCCCCCCCCGTGTCCCGCGCTGTGCTCTTCTTTCCCCCCCCCGTGTCCCGCGCTGTGCTCTTCTTTCCCCCCCCGTGTCCCGCGCTGTGCTCTTCTTTCCCCCCCCCCCGTGTCCCGCGCTGTGCTCTTCTTTTCCCCCCCCCGTGTCCCGCGCTGTGCTCTTCTTTCCCCCCCCCGTGTCCCGCGCTGTGCTCTTCTCCCCCCCCCCGTGTCCCGCGCTGTGCTCTTCTTTCCCCCCCCCCCCCCCCCCGTGTCCCGCGCTGTGCTCTTCTTCCCCCCCCCGTGTCCCGCGCTGTGCTCTTCTTCCCCCCCCCCCCCGTGTCCCGCGCTGTGCTCTTCTTCCCCCCCCCCCCCGTGTCCCGCGCTGTGCTCTTCTTCCCCCCCCCCCCCCGTGTCCCGCGCTGTGCTCTTCTTCCCCCCCCCGTGTCCCGCGCTGTGCTCTTCTTCCCCCCCCCCCGTGTCCCGCGCTGTGCTCTTCTTCCCCCCCGTGTCCCGCGCTGTGCTCTTCTTTCCCCCCCCCCCCGTGTCCCGCGCTGTGCTCTTCTTCCCCCCCCCCCCCCCCCCGTGTCCCACGCTGTGCTATATAACTGAGCATCGTAACCTGTGTTTACGATGCTTCAGTTTATGAATGGAGAGGAGCTTCCCTCCATTCATTTCAGCTGAGGCTGCAGAGAAAGGGACTGGGGAATCTGTGTCCTTAGTCCCTTTCTCTGTCTTAAAGGGGAGATGTGAGAGGTCTGTTAAGACCCCTGATATCTCTCCAAAGACCCCCAACTGGGCTGATTAAAAAATAAAATAAAAATTGCAATAAATATTTAAAAAAAAATAAAAATTAAATGTAAATAAATAAATAAAAAAAACACACACTAACAATCCACCCTCCCTCCTAAAAAAAAAAAAAAAAAAAAAAATGTAAAAAAATATTCTAAAAAAAATACTGTCACATGACATTAAAAAAAAGTATCGGTAATCGGTATCGGCGAGTACTTGAAAAAAAGTATCGGTACTTGTACTCGGTCTCAAAAAAGTGGTATCGGGACAGGACAACCCTAGCAGAAACATAATGGGGTTAAAAAAACTAAAATGAGCTCTTTATAGTACAAATAGAACAAATAATCGCTACTGTAAATATTACTTTCACTGTTCCACAGTAAAAAAAAATAAAGCCTTTACATTAGCGATTACTTTCTCTTTTTGTACTATAAAGGGCTATTTATTTATTTTTAACCCCATTATGTTACTAAATGTCTTGGGCCTGGTTCACGCCTATGCGTTTTTTGGTGCTTTTTGCAGAAACGCACTACATTCCACTTATCGTGGTTTTCTATGGCACACACGTTCACATGTATGCTTTTTTCAGCTGCTGTGTATTTGATAAGGGTCAAGGATTTTTTTCAAAGCAAAATCTGCCCAACAACAAATTGGCAAAAAAAAGCATAAACAAAATGCAAAAAAGCAAATCGCCGAAAAATCACGTGCGCAAAAATCAAAACGCACATTAAAAAGCACGGCATAAACAGATCAAAAGCAAACTGCATAGGTGTGAAGCAAGCCTTATGCTGGCCACACGGATCAATTTTCAGAAGAGAATATTCATACGAATTTTTTTTGTACATTCGCTGAATGAAAGAATGTTGCTTTTAACATTCTATTTTTAAAATGAATGTGATTTCTGAACGAAAACCACATACACTGTCTGAAAATTCCTTTGACCAAAAAGTTTTCTATTATTTCAAAAAAAAATTGTCACTGTGGTTGAAAATGAACGTTGATTTGACCCCACTAACGATTAGAAAATCGAACGAACGTTCTTAAAACGTCTTCCTTTTTTTTTTTTTTTTTTAAAGAATATATTGTTTTTGTATGGGCAGTATAACACATATTACCGTTCTGTTTGAAAATCTGCAAAACAGTCTAACTTTTTTATTTTATATTTTTCATTTTAACTAAATTATACACCACACTTTTCTTAAGGTTATTAGCCGATTAATCGAAACAATAATCGGCCAACTAATTGATTATGAATATAATAGTTGCAGCCCTACACCTAAATGCACTTAACGTGATTGTAAAGTCTCTTGTTTGTTATTTTTATTGGAAAAAAATAAAATAATTATACCTACCTGCTCTGTGCAGTGGATTTGTACAGAGCAGCTTGGATCCTCCTCTTCTCAAGTCCCTCTTCGGTGCTCCCGGCCCCTCCCTCCTGTTGCATGCCCCCACAGCAAGCACATTGCTATGGGGGCACCCGAGCCGAGTCACAGGTATGTGTCTCCACTCAGTAACAGAGCTGCGGCCTTGCCCCATTCACCTCCCCTCTCTCTCCTGATTGGCTAGCTGACTTTGACAGCAGCGGGAGCCAATGGCGCCGCTGATGTGTCTCAGCCAATCAGCAGGGAGAGTCTTGGACAGCCGAGGGACATCGCTGGACAGAGATGGGGCTCAGGTAAGTATTGGGGAGTACTGGGGCGTCTGCTGCACACAGAAGACTTTTTCTCTTAATGCATTGAGATAATACACCTTCTGCCTTTACAACTCCTTTAAATGCTCAGTGTGAATGACACCACTGAAAAATCATTACATGCATTTTAGAAATGTCCTCTAGGTTTGACAATGCCAGTGTGAATGAGGCCTAAATGTTTACATAATGTGCTTAAAAGGTGTTATATCCCCTAGCTATAATTTCACAGGCTCATTGACCATGACAGTTGCGTGGTATGGCACTTAAATTTCAACCCTTCTTACGTTACACTACAAGCCTAAAGCCCTGTACACACAATCGGATATCTGATGGAATCTAATCCGATGGATTTTTTCGTCGGATATCCGATGAAGCTGACTTTCCTCAGTCTTGCCTACACACCATCGGTCAAAAATCTGACCGTGTCCAAACGCGGTGACGTGAAACACTACGACGTGCTGAGAAAAATTAAGTTCAATGCTTCCGAGCATGCGTCCACTTGATTCTGAGCATGCGTGGATTTTTAACCGATGGACTTCCACACAGACGATTGTTTTTTTTTTTTTTTTTCTATCGGTTTTTCATCCATAGGACAATTTTAAAACATGTTCTATTTTTTTTCACCAATGGAAAACAAACCGATTGGGGCCCACACACGATCGGTTTGTCCGATGAAAACGGTACATTGGTCCGTTTTCATCAGACAAACCGATCGTGTGTACAGGGCTTCAGAGACTGTGGAGATCTTCTGGGGTGTAGAAGCTGCCTGCCCAGGAACCAGATCATTTACACCAACATTGGCTGGAGTGGTGATGTCGTCACTCCCGTGCATGCTTGCGGGAGACTTCAAACCGGCAAGGGCCGGCGGCTGCTGGTCCTTTAGCCGAGGATCCCCGCTGTGCATGCGCCGCTGCAATCAGCGGCACATTGCGGGGGGGAATATCTCCTAAACCGTACAGGTTTAGGAGATATTCTCTATACCTACAGGTAAGCCTTATTATAGGCTTACCTGTAGGTAAAAGTTACAAAAACAGGTATACAACCACTTTAAGATAACAGTAAATATAAACCTACAGGTCCAGAGCTATCTTTCAGCTTTCCTCTTTTTGTTTTATAACCTATGCAATGCAGTAATATTACAAATCTAAATATCTAGCTAATGTTATATTATTCATATCGTCTTGTTTTCCATTAATCAATACAGGTCCCGTTAACTGTTCTGGCGCCGTGGCAGTTGATTCTTTTGAGGCTGCAGAGCAAACAACTCTTCAGAACGATCATTGTAACTACACAAAGCTGAAGACCTGTACAGCCAGATTATTTCTGTCTATTACAAACTCTTCCATACTGGATTTTTGCTTATCAGGTATGTGTTGATGGAGAAGAGAATAGGCTGTGTTCATATTTTCTTTCTTTATAATGGTGTGGACTAAATAATAATTTTTAGTTGGGTAATCATATTGCATATAAACATTTATTCGTCTTTTTGACCTGTAGATGTCAAATGGGGCTTCTCTGCATGTTTTCTCAAGTTGTCTTTTAAGGACAGCCCATGAGACAGAGTTCCACCCAATGAGACAGGACACACTTTTTCACTCTTGAATAAGTGGTCTTCTCAAGTGAAAATGACTAAAGCTTGTAGCAAGCTAGGATCTTCAGTAAAGGAAGACTTGGCCTCCACATTCCATGCCTTCAGGTCTTTTCTTGTGGATTTGAAGACCCCCTTCAATTCCTCCTAGCCATCTATAGTGCCCAAGTCCTTGATAGCTGGTACGTTGTCAGTGTTTGAGGAAGTTTTGTCTAGTAAGAATGATGAAGAGGCATCCGTTGCCTTCTCATCCTCACAAGCAGATTCATATAGAGAAGCTGAATCCAGGGATGAGGATGTGTTCTCCAAGGTGTCTAAATACAAGTTATCCCATAGAAGACGTGGACAATTTGCGAACAGCATCATTCAAAATATCATGTCAGCGCAGAGTGGTACTGCGGACATATATGGGTATTCTGTGCCCCATCCCTAATATTGGGTAACTGGGACTTTAATGACACCACACTTGAGATAGATTTTTTTTTATTTTTTATACAAAATCAATTTTTATTGAAACATCAGGGACCACTTTAGTTGTTCCTGCTGAGAGTTTAGGACCGCTCCAGAGATTATTTAGACAGTCTGGTTTGTGTTTCCACCAGGGTGAAATGCACTCTGTGGTTGTGGAGATTCCAGACTCCTCTCTCAAGGCGCTTTCTCTATGGTTTGGTCCATTTCTTTAAGCATGACCGCAGATGTAGGCGCTCTGGGTCTGGGGAGCTCATCTAGGAGACCAAGTGGCACTGGGTCAGTGGTCCTGGAAAGAGGCCAGAAAAAGAAAAGAGGTAGCCCTGGCCAGAGGCCAGAGTTTTGCCAAACTAGAGGGAGCTAACGACCATAAGCCAAATTCTATCGAGAGAGTGTCAACATCTCAAGATACTTTCCGATACTTATGGGAATAATCAAGGAGTCTAGCTTTGCAGAAGGTGGGAGAGAGATTTCTTCTATCTTGAGCAGAGTACATTCTGGCTTCAATATTTGAGATACACCTTAAATCAGTGGTCATCGACCCTATCCTCAGGGCTCACTAACAGGCCAGGTTTGCAAGATACAGCACAGGTGATATCATTTGCGCCTCAGTGATTGCAGTATTCTAGTCTGCATCTCCCCAAGGTAATACATAAAACCTGGCCTGTTAGTGGGCCCTGAGGACAGGGTTGATGACCACTGCCTTAAAGCGACTATGATGACCTTGCCAGAATTTCTCCTCTGCCACCAAGTGCGTCAGGATGGTACTTTAAATCAGGAAGCACCCTCTTCTCTAACAGCAGTGTGGGGTCAGCCAAGGATAAATCATTTTGCTTCTCGGGTAAAAAAAATGATAGAAAATTTATTTTTGCCAAGTACATGGGATTCAGCAGTGGCAGTAGATGCTCTAAACAAGGGGTATCAAACTGGTGGCCCTCCATCTTTTGCAAAACTACAAATCCCATCATACCACTGCCTGTCTGCTTTGCAATGCCTTGTGGGACTTGTAGTTTTGCAACAGCTGGAGGGCTGCCAATTTGACACCTGTGCTCTAGACAATCCCTGGACATTTAAATACAGTTGTGTGTCATGTCCCCCCCCCCCCCCTTTTAGGCTTCTTCTGGAAAATGCTGTGGTTCTCCCTTTTACAGTCTATATCCTCGACATCTCCTGATTTTTCCAGGGGTCAGTCCTGTATGCCAGAGTCTCCTCTCTGAATCTTTCAGCATGGTTTTTGAAAGGCAGATTTAGAAATCTAGAGCACTTACTGACAGAGTAGTCTGTGTTCTGCTAAACAGTAGCATGTCCATTATTATAGTACTCGATGGAAAGATTTGGAAACAATGTATCTCGTGGATGAGGGAACATGAGAAGACCTGTGCTAACACTTTTTTTTTCAAGATGGTGCTGGTCGGGGTTTTGCTCCCAGTATGCTGAAGGTTCAACGGCTTGATGGTGAATTTCTTCAAAATCGCTTTTAGAGGATTCTAGAGTTGTGCGATTTTTTTTTTTTTTTTTTTTTTTTTTTTTTTTTTTTGGGCCGTTTCCAAAAATCAGAATCGGATCAGTACCATCTAGGTCTTGTCCATCTTGGGATCTAACCTTAGTTATTCAGGACATTGTGCTTGCTCTCTTTTAATATTTGGAAGAGACTTCTATTAGTCTTCTTATGCCTTTTAAATTGCTATTACATCAGTCGGTGAGCTGCAGGTACTTTCTAACTAGATATTTAAGGCAGCAGCATGGTCTTCACTACCAGTTGGATTACCAAGTAAAGACCTTGGGCCAGATTCACAGTCGAGATACGACGGAGTATCTCAGATACTCCGTCGTATCTCTGAGTATCTATGCGACTGATTCATAGAATCAGTTACGCATAGATAGCCCTTAGATCCGACAGGTGTAATTGTTTTACACTGTCGGATCTTAGGATGCAATACCGCGGCCGCCGCTGGGTGGAGTTTGCGTCGTATTCCAGCGTCGGGTATGCAAATTAGCAGTTGCGGCGATCCACGCCGGTTTTTCGCGTTCGCTACGTCGCCGCTACTCTAGTTTCCCGTCACAATTTTAGTCGTCGTTTGACCTGCCCTAACTTTAGACAGCACACGTATGTGCTGTTTAAAGTATGGCCGTCGTTCCCGCGTCGAAATTTAAAAATTCACGTCTTTTGCGTAAGACGTCCGGGAATACGGAAGTACGCTACGCACGTCGCCGTTCGAAAAAATTATGTCACTTCGCGCAAAGCACGGCGGGAATTTCTAAACGGAGCATGTGCTGTAGGTCCGGCGCGGGAGCGCGCCTAATTTAAATGGCACACGCCCATTTGAATTACGCTGGCTTACGCCGGAGGCTGTCAGCGTAGGTTTTCATTGCAAGTGCTTTGTGAATCAGGCACTTGCGATGAAAACTTGCGGCGGTGTAACGTATCTACGATACGTTACGCTGCCGCAGTTCTATGTGAATTTGGCCCCAAGCGTTTGGCAGAAAGGTCCTCCGGGTGGTGATCCCTCCCTAACCTGGTGAATTCTTGCTTATGGACTCATGTGCTGTCCTGGTAAACGACTTGGGGAAAACTGAAGTTGGCTACAATAGTCTTCCTGGACAGCCGGATTCCCACCCTGTTCTCGTGATTCTACGCTTCTGTGCTGTGTTTTCTGTAGCACCGTCTTTTGGTTCTTGAGTAGTTTGAGTTGTGCACCTGAAGGAACTACTTTTAACGCTTGATGATGGTGTGTTTTCTGTCCCAGTGGGTAAAACTCTTGTCTCATGGGCTGTACTGGAAGACTACTCGAAATATAGTTTGTGGTAGGTCTAACTCTGGTTTTCATCCTTTTTCCTTTTCTTCTTTGTTGCAAAACATCCAGTGTTTACATACATGAGTGTTCTGGAAATACTTTATGTCAAATGTTTATTTCTAAAACGAAAAAACAAACATTCAGTTGGCCCCATATCGTATAGTTTTTTTTTCCAAAGAAAAGTCCATCTTTCTCTCATCACCTTCCAGGACGGCACCCGAGAGATGATGGCTCCTCCCCACAGGAA
The DNA here is from genome assembly GCF_905171775.1 of Rana temporaria. Classification (NCBI taxonomy): domain Eukaryota; kingdom Metazoa; phylum Chordata; class Amphibia; order Anura; family Ranidae; genus Rana; species Rana temporaria. The sequence goes on from NC_053490.1 coordinate 196,219,553, forward strand.
ACACAATCACTTAACAATTTAAAAGTCCCCACCCTTCCCCTTGATCCTCAGTATTGATTGTGTTTCTCCCGAACACATCGTCACGTTTGTTTTGTTTGAATACCTAGAGACCGGGGAGGGTCGAAGGTACCCCTGTTGAGACAGGCCTTAGGGAGGCCGGGGAGGGCTGAACTAACCTGTAGGCCTTCGGGTCTAACTCACAGGTCGCCCCAGGCGTGCACCAGCGCTCTGAGCTGCGGGGAGGCTTGCCATCGCTAGGGTGCAGAAGAAACGCCGCCATTTGAAGAGCTCTCTCTTCCCGGGTACTGCTTCCTACTTTTGGAAACATGGCGCTCCAAGCCTCTCTGAGTGAAGGTGGGGCTTTTGCCTCACAGCGCAACCCGGAAGGGACATTCCCCCGAGGAAAGGGAGTGAGAGTCCTGGTCTTCAGGGTCTGAGTCTCTGGGGCCAGCCAGCCAGCACAGGCCTAAACTCTTAGGATAGGCCCAACAGGGGGCATACTAGTGGGTTTATTACCCTTGTGGGGGTTGTTTATTGGTTACAATATCTCCCAAGTTCCAACCGATCACTTCCTCCTTACACTGCTGGTATATCTGTCAGTGTGTTAGAGTTAATCTAAACCTCTTGTGGCTCAGGCAACAAACCATTTAGGTGGTGTGAGAAGCATAAAGCCTACGGCCACATCACCCTGAAAGCGCCCGATCTCGTCTGATCTCGGAGGCTAAGCAGTGTCGGGCCTGGTTAGTACCTGCATGGGAGACCGCCTGGGAATACCAGGTGCTGTAGGCTGAAAATGCTAGCCTGCAACCCTTAATTGGGAGTTTCTCTGGTACAAACCCCTGTGTTAAAGCTATGAAAATCAGCCATACAGGTGTCTGATTGCCTCCAGCCTGAGACTATGGTCACCTCTTCATGAGAAACCTAATTGATTTCTGAGTCTGTGCTCGTTAAGACCTTTAAGGCTTGGACTAGCTCCCACCTGTGTGTGGACCAGCTACACCTACTCAGACCTTTGCAATAGCAGAATAGCAGCTACCACTATTGTGGTATAGTCACACACCTCGGATTTCCAGTATTTGGAACTACCATGTTCCTTCACTGGGATGAAGGATCAATATCTGAAACTCAGGTTATGCTAGGATAGAGCGTTGGTCTGTCCGCACATCAGAAATGCACAACATGGGTTTATCTTGGGTCATTTCTGAGATATATGTGTGTGTGTGTGTGTGTGTGTGTGTGTGTGTGTATGTATATATATGTATATATATATATATATATATATGTATGTGTATATATATATATATATATATATATATATATATATATATATATATATAAATATAATTTGTGTGTATATATGTAGACTGATGATCAAGGGATATCCTATGACTCACCAGAAATGCCTAAAATTGATTAGATAACGGTACTCTGTTCCTTATCAAGCGCATAACACTGAATGGTGGTGACGCCTCTATGGTATATTCGCACACTATTGTTATTCAGAAACATACCACATTGAGTTACTGTCGGTGTAATTTCTGTCGGATACATGCATGTATATTATTGCTTATCAGAGAAGCATGACATTGATTTGTCGGTGACACCTCTATTATATAAACCGCACACTATGGTTATTCAGAAACATACCACACTGAGTTACTGTTGGTAAAAATTTCTGGAGGTTACATGTTGGTACACTATTACTTATCAGAAACGCATGACGCTGAGTTACTGATAGCGACACTTCTGCTGGTTATATGACTATACAATTTTGCTGATCAGAAACGCATAGCATTGTATTATTGTTAAGGATATTTATAAATTCAGATATGCACTGCTTTAAGGGTCCTTTTTTTGCTAGTGACATTTCTGTTGATTAGATGACCCGACAAGGTTGCATTAAGTAACACATTGGGTTGCCGACAACATGCTGTTGGTCATATAAACTTTCCAAGTTTTTTTTTTTTTCTAATCAAAATAATGCACAACTGGTATTGTGGGTTCATGACGGTATACTGTTACTATCCAGAAACGCACAGCATTGAGTTTTCTTGCTAGTGACGTTTCTATCAGGTATATGACTGTGGGTGTTGGAATACACAATGTTACTGTCTGTAACATTTCGGTCCCTTGTCCTATACCCTATTGTTTATCTGAAGTATGCTAATACCACTCTCTGCTAGTTATGACTGCAGGGAGTATAACACCAGCAATACACGGTTGAGGCCGCATATGTCCTTTTGGTCATACTGGCCATGCGACTGCTTTTTTCTATGATCATCAGAGATATACTATAGGTGCTAGTATTATTTTCTGTTGATTGGAAGACCGTACTGCGGTCAGTCAGGAATAGACAACACTATAGTGGTTCTTGTCCTCCTGTCCTGAATCTATTACCTTGGGTCGCTGCACATAAATAAAACACAGCAGTAGAAGGTGTCTGTGTCCTCTGCTTTCTTTATTACTCAGAAAAAACACCATATTGGCTAGTGGCCTCTCTGTTGAATGTAGGACCTATAAACCTATTAAGCATCAGAAGCTCACACTTGGAGCTTCTGTCCTTTCTCTGGGCTTAGGTTATATGGTATCTTACTACATATGAGAAATACACACCTAAGGTTGGTTGTGTCTTCTCTATCCTACAGGTGTCTGTATATCAGAAAACACAGCAGTGGAGGCTGGGGGTGTCTATCTGTTTTTCCATATTAAGTCTGAGCTTGCTGTCCTTCGGAAATACAAGATCTAGGACCTGTATATCTGGGACATTTTGGTCACTTTATTTCAGACCTTATTTTCCATTCACATGGAAGGAACAGGATTTCTGATTGCGGGCCTTTACTTCTAGGCATGCCAGAGACATTCCCTAGACCTGAACCCAGTAGGGTTATAGGACACTGGAAGGAGGTCATAAAATCACCTAGTAGGTTCTTTTTAGTAGGAAAGGGGTTACGCTGTTAGGGGCTGTTTGCCTGAAAAAATTCAGCATCAGGATTTTTTCTGACTGGTTCTCCCGATCCGATCCGAGCTTTATAGCTCAGTGTATGTCCTTCATGTCACCCCCTCGGACGAACTGGATATGAATAACCAATATTCATCTTTTACTCCTACTATGGCATTGGTCCCTTGTGGTAGGGATCTGCTTAACTTAACACTCCTTGGTGCGTGGAGTGGATCATGACCTCAAACACTGGATTTTTACAGAATACTGTATTCTGTTGGCGTGTGGCACTCATGGGTTTACCCTGAGATTATAGGGTAAAATGTATCTGCATATTATACGCGGGGGGCGGTGAAAAGTTTTCTTTCCCCGACACCTTTGTTCTTTTCTGTTATATACCAATGAATGCAGTGGTTACTCGCAATTTTGTAACAGGCTTCTTTTCTGCGTAGTTTAATGATCGACTCGCAGGGTTATAAGGAGCCTAGGGTATATAGAACAATCTCACATCTGACATGTCGGTATTCAGATGGGAAGGAACTCAGAAATGGGGAATGACCAGGATGGGACCTGCTTGTCAACCGGCTTGCAGAGCAGCTGTTTTGTCCGGTCTAGCAGTGTACGTTGGAGACAGGAGTTTGTCCACGCGTATTGGCGGACGCACGAACGAGCCACGCCAAGGCATCCTGTGGTCCTGACACTGACCAATAAGTGTCCTCGCTATAAAGTCACATGCATTCCAATGAATGGAGGTGGACAGGTGGACTGAAGGGAGTGCAGGAGCACACCAAACGCCCTGCTTGGTCACATACCTGTCCAGTCATTTGAGTGAAGGGAATAGACTTCCCTTAATCTAGTATCCTTGAGTGGGTTTATTTCCTTGTTTCACCAGGACTATGGCAAACAAAAAAGGGGGACCCACAAGGATTGTACGTCGGGAGACCCTGTTTCTTTCTAAACCATTCTCCTGTACAGACTAGTGGCTTAAAACCACATGTTTTTTTTTCTGGGTTGATCAAAGTAGGTCTTTGTTTCACAGAACAAATCTCTGACTAAACTTTGGATGGTCTTATGCAGCTTTGCAGACACTATCAACCATGATGGCTAGAATATTGGCGCAGCCAACCTTTCTATCCTAAAGAATACTCAAGCTCTCAGAATTTTTTTTCTTTAAGAGCACGTGCCACCTAGACTCTGCATCCAAAGAGGAGACAGGAGCATAGGTGGAGCAGACCTGCAGGTCATTTTCATGATCCAGCTAGGATACCCTCATCACACACTAGGAAGTGGAAGTGGTGAAATAAAATCAGATTCTGACATCTAGCAAAAGACCTTGCAGGCAAGGGTCCCACCCTAAAGTAGGCCTGTTGGTCACTCGTCTATCCTCTCGGGTGCCGTCCTGGAAGGTGATGAGAGAAAACGGACGTTACTTACCGGTAACGGTGTTTCTATGAACCTTCCAGGACGGCAGGCCTACTTCCCGCCCTATATGGAGGGAAAAGATAAGCTAAACGCTAGGTGGTAAGTACCTATACGGAACAATGTCCCTTGTGAACCAGTTCAGGACTACTCTAATTCATACTGAGGATCAAGGGGAAGGGTGGGGACTTTTAAATTGTTAAGTGATTGTGTTTCCTGTGGGGAGGAGCCATCATCTCTCGGGTGCCGTCCTGGAAGGTTCATAGAAACACCGTTACCGGTAAGTAACGTCCGTTTTCTGTCAGTGTTTCATATTACACCCATATTCAGGGTGTAACGTGAAACATAGTTACAGTCTGCAGCTCCCCTTCTCCCCTTAAGGAATCCATGTTTTGTTCCAACCTGTCATTTATTTACATTTTAAAGGGGTAGTAAACCCTCATGGTTTTTCACCTTTATGCATTCTATGCTTTAAGGTGAAAAACCTGTGGTGCTGCAGCCCCCGTTTTACTTACCTGACCCCGATCTTTCTCTGGCCAGGAACAAGCACACCAGCTCTAGCTGGTGTCTTGTGTCCTTATTGGATAGGGTGATAGCAGGACAGCCATTGGCCTTCCGCTGCTGTCAAATCCAATGATGCGGGGGGGCGAGTCCTGCATTTTGTGTGAATGGACTCAGATGCAGGACTCTGGAGCGCACCCGCACGGGTGTCCACATTAGGAGAGCCTTCTCCAACATGGGCACTCGGTGCCGGGAGGAGCCACCGGCACCCTAGAAGAGGCAGATCAGTGCCACTCTGTGCAAAACGAACTGCACAGTGGAGGCAAGTATGACATGTTTGTTATTTAAAAAAAAAAGAGGTTTTACAACCCCTTTAACGTTGCTCAACACAGCCACATCATTCATTCACAGATATAACAGTGGGGCACTTGTTCATTGATACTTCCGCCAGCCTCATCACCGATGGTCCATATTTTGATACAGACCTTAAAGCGGAGTTCCGCAGAAAACAAATAAGTCGGCAGCTACAAATACTGCAGCTGCTGACTTTAATACATGGCCACTTGCCTGTCCAGAGCGCCCACAATGTTGGCACCCAAAGCCGATCTGTCCCTTGGCTCTTGGGTGGAGGCACCGCAATCTTTGGTAAGGGAATCAGGAAGTGAAGCCTTGTGGCTTCACTTCCTGGTTCCCTACAGCGCATGTGAGAGTCACGCTCCATGATCCCACTGGTCCCTGCTGTCTTCTGGGACATGTGTGTCTCCCAGAAGACAGCGGAGTGGCTGGACATAGCGTAGAACTCTGTGGATATACTGCGGCGATCTATGCCCGGAAGTGGGAGCAAATACCTGGATTAGATGGGTATCGGCTCCCCTCCCCCCCCCCCGAAAGGTGCCAAATGTGACACTAGAGGGGGGCGGGGGTGGGTTCTGAAAAGCGAAAGCTCAATTTTCGGGTGGAACTCCGCTTTAAGCTGTAGAAAGAATCTGCAGGAACCAGAGCATTGCACTCAAGATCTACTCAATGCAAAAATAATTATAAATACACATTTTTATAATCATGGGCGCTATTATTATTATTATTATTTTATTATTATTATTATTATTATTATTATTATTATTTATTTTATTAGTTTTTTTTATCTTTTTTTTTAATGAGTTTTACAAGTTCCCACTGTTACGTTGTGCTTTAGATTGAGTATTCACTTTTTAGAAGGCAGTGTTTCACTCCTAAATTCTCGCAATCAAAATTTCTGCCTATAACCCACCAAATACCTTTTATGTGCCTGATTCTCGAAGGGAGAAGCTCATTCATTGTGATACAAGCACCTGCTCTGCCCACCCCTTTTCTCTGTTGTCCATTTACAGTATACTTTGAATTTTGCCAATGGGTTGATATAATACAAACTGCCCTATGATTGAATAGGAGGAGAGGCAGGCAGAGCAGCCTAAAATCACTTCACAGCTTCTGTGGAGGAGACCTGAAGGAAATTGTAAATAACAAGAGGTACATACACAAGGTGGCATGCAACTTATCCCCCTTATAACCCAGCACATTTTAAAATTTAAAAAGTGTTTTATTTGTTTTGTATTGTCATTCATGTTGATACAATTAAACATTCAGCATACTTTTTTGGTTTATTTATTAAGTCAGTGATTTCCCTTTTTATAGCTATCAGTAAGTTAAGAAATGAGACAAGCTTCTAGGCTATTTTTAATAACGTATGTGAGTGTACGTACGTACGTACGTACGTACGTACGTACGTACGTACGTACGTACATACATACAAACATGCATACAGGCAAATGTCTGTAGCGAGGTGTCTGGGTGGGGGTGTGTAGGTAGGTATGTACAGTGGTGTATTTAGGTTTTGTGCTGCCCTAGGCCTGACTACCCCCTAATTTAAATATGACCCATCCTATCCTGTCAAGGTCACACCCCGCCCTGAAATGTTCAAGTGGGGACACTAGTTCTGATGGCCTGGGGGGGGGGGGGGGCGCAATGGCTTCCCTTAATTTTAATATATTTCCTCTCACTTCCTGTTTGGCTATGGGGCAGGAAGTGAAGGGAAATCTCTGTAATGGGACAGGGATGGTAAAAAAAAAAATTGAAGCGACGCCCCTCCCCCCCACGGTTGGGGAATGCTAACCGCCCACATACTGGAAGCAGTGCGGGCAATTTTAAGGGGGCACTAGACTAACTTGACAAACAGTGTAGCGCAAGCCGGCGGGGACACTTTCCGTGCTGCCCTAGGCCTGGGCCAAGATACAGCATTGGGTATGTATGTGTATATACTGTATAAGCATAAACCCTGGAGTTAGTTGTATCAAGCCCCCTATGTCCAGCTTTTCCCTAAAGCAGGATTGCCAGCTGTTTGGCTATAAACCTTTAGTCCCCCCCCCCCCAACCCCTGTGTGGCTTTATGCATATTGTAACCATATAACAGCCAGTTACTCAGAGGCTAGAGTACGCATCTTCAAAGGGACTTAAAAGCCACAAATGGGGTACAGTTAGTCTACAGTGTGCACATGCAGAGGTATTATTATTATACAGGATTTATATAGCGCCAACAGTTTACGCAGCGCTTTACAACATCAGGGAAGACATTATAGTTACAGTACAATTTAATACAGGAATGATCAGAGGGCCCTGCTCGTTAGAGCTTACAATCTAGAAGGGAGGGTGAAGTGGAACAGAGGGTAGTAGATGTGGGGGGTGATCAGGTGGGCAAAGTTAAAATACAGTTGTTAGATGTGGGTAGGATAGGCTTCTCTGAAGAGGAAGGTTTTCAGGGATCCTCGAAAAGCTGAAAGAGAAGGAGATAGACGGATAGTTTGGGGTAAGGAGTTCCATAGGCTTGGAGAGGCTCTGGAAAAGTCCTGTAGACAAGCATGGGAAGAGGTGATGAGATATGACAGCTCACAAATGTAGAGTGCCTTCTAAAGCAGGGGTCTCAAACTGGTGGCCCTCCAGCTGTTGTGAAACTACAAGTCCCATCATGCCTCTGCCTGTGGGAGTCATGCTTGTAACTGTCAGCCTTGCAATGCCTCGTGGGATTTGTAGTTTTTCAACAACTGGTGGGCCACCAGTTTGAGACCCCTGTTCTAAAGGCTCACGTCCAATGGTAAAGTTGAATTTGCGAAGCGATGTACTGTAACTTGCTGCATCGATACCTGCTGGCACCCGATGGCAACCATTTACTTCTGTAACTAAAATCATGCATTCTTACACAAGGTGGCTGCTGGGATGCCAAAATGTTTAACAGTACATGGCGTCCTCTGAAGGAATAAGGGCCTTGTTTATTGGCCAACCTGTATGCTTCAGATGATGCAACTCTTCTCGTGTACATACACACAAGGGCTTACGGTAAGTCTTATGTAAATGTGTTTTTATATATACAGTATGTTGTCATCATCTATTTATTTTTTTGTGTTTTACAGGTAAACTATTGAAGAAAAAGATGGAAAAGCACTGGGTGTTTTGGGCTTGTGCAGAGAAATGGCTATTAACTTTGGGATCCTGGTCGTGGGGACTGTGTAGGATATGTCTTCTGCCATTAATATTAACTTTTAATATGTATGGTGGCATTATTTTGCTCCTCCTAATATTTGTCTCAATAGCTGGAATATTATTTAAATTTCAGGATGTTTTGCTGTACTTTCCTGATCAGCCTTCCTCATCACGACTTTATGTCCCGATGCCCACAGGAATACCACATGAAAATATATTCATTAAAACAAAAGATGGCTTGCATCTCAATCTTATCCTTCTGAGATACACGGGTGATAACTCAAGCTTTTCTCCAACTATCATTTATTTTCATGGTAATGCTGGAAATATTGGTCATAGGTTACCCAATGCATTGTTAATGCTGGTCAATCTTAAGGTGAACTTGCTTTTAGTTGACTACAGAGGGTATGGAAAATGCGAAGGAGAGCCAAGCGAAGAAGGCATTTACCTCGACTCTGAAGCTGTGCTGGACTATGTCATGACCAGACCAGACATTGATAAAACAAAGATCATATTATTTGGACGGTCACTAGGGGGAGCTGTTGCTGTTCATTTGGCCTCAGAAAATGCACACAGGATTTCAGGAGTCATGTTAGAAAATACATTTCTTAGCATTCCTCATATGGCCAGCACTCTGTTTTCTTTTCTTCCCATGCGCTATCTTCCATTATGGTGCTACAAGAATAAGTTCTTGTCTTACAGGAAAATCTCTCAATGCCGAATGCCTTCTTTGTTTATCTCTGGCTTATCAGACCAGTTAATTCCTCCTTTTATGATGAAACAGCTCTATGAACTCTCCCCATCGCGGACTAAAAGATTGGCCATCTTTCCTGACGGGACTCATAACGATACCTGGCAGTGCCAAGGCTACTTTGCTGCACTTGAACAATTTATAAAAGAACTGACCAGTAATCACTGTCCAGAAGAAAATACAAAGACCTCAAATGTGACGATAATATGAATGCCAACTTCCTTTGCACTGTTTGTTGTATATAAAGTTTTTGAGTGATGAAAAGAATGTCATTTGTACTGTTTGTTATCTAAACAGAAGAGGAGGGAGTGCATCCAGGAGGTAGCTGATACCTTTCAGCTTCGACTCCCTAGAGGTTTTTCTACTTCCCTATAGACCTCTACATAAACTAATGTTCAGTGCATGCACTGTTTTATAATATCCTTCATTGTCACCAGAATGCTGCTTTTGGTTTTCAAAGATAGCATTGGAATGCCCTCAAATGTTGTCTTTTTATGTTCCACATTCTTAAATGTAAATGCCCCAGATCCAGGTGAAAAGCTGACATTGGGCTTATTCTATATTTCTGCTAACTTAAATGGCTATTTTTTTTTTCATTTTGGTATTCTGCAGATGGCCTCAAGACTGAAAGGCCCAGATTCTCAAAGGACTTACGACGGCGCAGCGCCATGTACGCCGTCGTAAGTCCTAATCTGGGCCGTCGTATCTATGCGACTGATTCTTAAACGCATAGATATCCATTCGATCCGACAGGCGTAAGTCTCTTACGCCGTCGTATCTAAACTGCAATTTTTTTTTGCCTGCTAGGTGTCGATTTCCACGTCGAGTATGCAAATTAGCTAGATACGCGAATTCCCGAACGTACGCGTGGCCGACGCAGTAAATTTATGACGTTTACGTTAGGCTTTTCCAGGCGTAAAGTTGCCCCTGCTATATGAGGCGCAGACAATGTTAAGTATGGCCATCGTTCCCGCGTCAAAATTTTAAAAAGTTACGTTGTTTGCGTAAGTCGTCCGTGAATGGGGCTGGACGTCATTTACGTTCACGTCGAAACCAATGACGTCCTTGCGACGTCATTTGGAGCAATGCACCCTGGGATATTTTAGGGACGGCGCATGCGCAGTTCGTTCGGTGCGGGGACGCGCTTCATTTAAATGAAACACGCCCCTACCCGCCGAATTTGAATTCCGCCGGGTGATTTGCACTACGCCGCCGCAACTTTACAGGCAAGTGCTTTGTGAATAAAGCACTTGCCTGAAAAACTTGCGGCGGCGTAACGTAAATCGGATACGTTACGCCGCCGCAGAGATACGCCCAAGGTACCTGAATCTGGCCCAAAGTGTTTAAGGGAACTGCTTATTTTCAGGGGAAACCATGAAAACTTCCTTTGATTGCTCTACACCATGCTGGAGAAATGAAAGGGAGCATCTTGCTGATATTTGTGGGCAACAGTATTTTTTTTGTTTCTTCAGTCACCTTTTCAGTGAGGACCAGATAGAAGGCATGTTGCGTTTTTTTTGTTTTTTTTCCTTTCTTGCAAAAAAGTGTGACTCTTGCTACTTGGTGCTTTTAAATAATCCTACGGTAGCTTTTTTTTTTTTTTTTTTGTTATTATTATTATTTTTTTCAATTTTTACTGATGATTTTTGTCTTTTGTAAAGAGATGTATTGACATAGTTTGCTACTTATCCATGAGATTATTGTAAAAACTTTCCAGATTTTTGTCATATCAGATAAAAAAAATATTAACTAGTAAGTGTTAAATGTTGCAATCATCAGCATCCTCAGCCTTGCTTTAGTACTTGGTGTGTCGCTGAGCCTTAAACTGTGCTTGTTGGAAGAACATCCTTTTTCTTCCTACATGCATGTTGTGGCTCAGACTCCTTAAAACTGAACTTCAGGCAGTTATAAAAATGTGCTTCATGTAGTTATCCATCTGTTGAAAAAATTTTAGTTTTTTAATGCAATTAGGGTTAGTACCTAAGTTTGTCATGATTTTGTCCTTTAAAGACAGTGTGGTACACACTATGAGAAAATCGGAAAAACAAATTTTGTACGAGGTACAATTTTCGTATAGTGTGTACACAACTTTCAAGATCAGATTCAGCATTTCCAAATGAAAATTTCTGCAGGGACAGCCCAAAAAAATTCATGTCAACAGAACTAATGATTTTTGTTTAATGTATACTGTTTTTCGTATGCAAATTCATACCAACCAGAGCCTGTGATAGAAACCATAAACAACAAATATAAAAAAAAAAAAAACTTTGTCCAAGCATTTTTGTACCATTCGTACCACAAATCGTGTGTGGGCTTTAGGCTCCATGCACTCTGAAGTTCATAAACCGCAGTTTTTGTGTGTTTTTTTTTTTTTAACAGCCCATAAAACCCCCCCCCCCCCCCCCCCCCCCCCCCCCCTTGTTATCCTGTGTCCATGTTTTTCGACATTTATGGGCTGTTTTCTGAACGCCCTACTATCGCGTACAGGAGTCATTTTTCTCACCACCAAAAAACGACAAACGCTCAAAAAAACTCGTCTCGCCAATGTTTTCTTTTTTCTTTTTTTTTTTTTAAGTCTTTTGATCCATTTGAAAAAAAACATTAAACTTTGAAAGACTCACTGCAAAGCTTGGTGTTTTTATAACGTTATTTTAACGCCCAGTGTGTATGGACCCTAAAGCCTCATACACACGATCTGATTTCCGTTGGACAAAGCCGTGGAATTTTGGCCGAAGGGCGTTGGCCATGAACTTGTTCTGCATACAAACGGCAAAAATGTTGTCGGCTAACAAATAGAAACAACATTTTTCTGCTCTTTAGCGCCACCCTTTGGGTAACTTCTGCTAATGGAAAAAACCTTGGGAAAAACCCTAGGAAAAACACTGCGCTAACTAGCGATAAATATATTAAAATATAATAAGTGACAAAGCAGCTGGTACCTATTGCTCAAAATACCTAAAGCAAAAAAATTACATACAAAAGAAAGGTGCAGCGCTAATAAATATGTGAAAATCCAAAATGTGTGAACAAATAAAAAAAGGATGAATACCAAATGAATGAATATTCAATATTAATGAGTGATGATAAAAATATAAATGTATAAATATCCATAAAGTGTCCAATAGTGAAAAAACGAAATTTGATAATCTTCCACCACTCGCATCTCGTCATCGCTTGTGCGGAAGAGAGCTACACACACGGAGAACAGCTGTTAGGATCCGATTGACCGCACACGCTGTGTTTATTTACAAGCCATTCTACATCTACTGAATTGTAAGTGCAATACTTTACATTAAAGTCCTTTTACTCGCAGTACTTCACCATGGAGGATTCTTGTTCTTTTTTCCCTTAAACATATGAGCGTTCATTTGTTATTCACTGGAGATTGAAGCTGATGATTTGACTCTTCCTCTTTCCACCTGCTGGATATTAGTCTGCTTGAGAGGACTTTAAATATCTCTGGGCTCAACTGACCGCTGTAATAAACGGTCAGTGGATCTGGTAAGCAGATTGGATTTTTACCACACGGGTGTTTTCTCTTGGTGGAAGATTATCAATTTCGTTTTTTCACTATTGGACACTTTATGGATTTTTATACATTTATATTTTTATCATCACTCATTAATATTGAATATTCATTCATTTGGTATTCATCCTTTTTTTATTTGTTCACACATTTTGGATTTTCACATATTTATTAGCGCTGTACCTTTTCTTTTGTATGTAACTTCTGCTAATGTTGTGCTATGGCTAGCATTGCTTCTGAGCTTCCGTGTTTGTACTTTTGGTTTGTTTTCTGACACACGATCGGATAATTTTAAAGCATGCAATTGTCCGATGGAGCATACAAACGGTCAGATTTTCCGGCAAAACCCTGCCATCACACATTTGTTGTCGGAAAATCCAACCGTGTGTATGAGGCTTAAGACTTGGAGATAGAAGTGAAGCCCCAGAGCAATTTGAACTCTGTTGGCAGCCCAATATGTGTGCCTACAGTGGACGTGCTAACAGGAAAAGATGGCCTCTTTAATGTGCTGCTTCCCAACTTGCATGGGTGTGCGTGGCAGTGTTCTGGTCCAAGGTCAAAGTGGCTGCAAAGATAAACCAATTCCCATATATGTTGATTACCTGTGTCTGTAGCTGCTTTCCTCCAGCTCTTTGTAGTGAAACAAGCCTAAAGATGACAGCCCTGGTGCGTGTACCTTTTTAAAAAAAAAAAAAAAAACATCTGGAATTTGCAGTTTTTTTTTCTCTGTTCTGCCAGGTTCCGTTTTAAGTAAGCCCGAAAAAATAAAACACTAAAAAAATAAATAACAGGTGCAATATTCAATAGAAATTGGTAGCTTATACCAAAACATAGTACACCCTTAAGGCTCGAGCACAGAGGGTCATACAGTGTAAAAAAAAAAAAGCTGTAATTTTGGGCTGGGTAGTAACCGACGTTTGCACAAATCAATGACAAGTTGCAGCTGTGCTCTGGTAAGAGCAGATCTAAATGTAACACCCCTGGATTCAGACAATCTCTCGTCTGTTTTTACCAGCGTATAGCTGCATCCTGTCATTGATTTTTATTGTTAGTTGCATGTAATGCCTGTAAATCCCATTGTGCAAAATACAGCCATTTTTGTTTGCTGAGCAGCCCTCTACGCCCATATGCATGAGCTTAGGTATTGAGATTAAGTAAATTGTGCCCTGGGAAGGGAGGGGGGGAAGCCAAGCAGACTTTTTCTGTAAATGCGTACATCATAAAAGGACAATGGCAATAAAACAAATCTGTGACAACAATGCTTCTTTAGAACTTCCAGGTATGCATTATAATTTATTTGACGCAAGGTTGACAAGCTAATGTTTAAAAATTTGTGAAATCTATCTACCGTTTTGCATTCTTCAACGTGTTGTGGAAGCCATCCATTCAGTTATAATATTATGTCTGCTATCCATCCAACTGTTATGATGCATGCTCCATATTATTTTCAGGTTTCCTTGTTTTTGTTGTACAACTTACTTCTTCACCTCATCCATGTGTGGACCTATTTACCTGGGGATTATCTGGGCTGGTTTAATGATGTCCTCTTAAGAGTTAAATTTAGAATTTTTTTGGAACAATATAAAGTGGTTTAAATTGACTTGTATGTTACAACTTTTGTTTTTTATTTTATCCCTTGCAATAAATGGCCAAATCCCGAAATTTAAGCAATAGTTACTTCTACCTATTAGCATGCATGCACAGGTCCTGAGATGTGTACCCCTGTTACAAAAATGTATTCAGGCACTGAAAGGATTCATTACTGTGTTAAAGCACTAGAATCTAAAGAACTAGAATGCTCGTGGCTGTCAGAGCCTTGCTATGCCTCATGGGATTTGTAGTTCTGCAACAGCTGGAGGTCCACTAATTGCATATCCCCGTACTAGATTGTAAGCTGAGGTGATAACAGTCCACGGCAATCCCCTATTGCCCCTATTTTACATTGGGTGATTTAAGAAAAAATGTAATACACATGTTTCTCTTCAAAAGAGAGAACCTATGGTCCGCGAGTTAAACCTTTCTAGAAAAAAAAGGAAATGTCAGAAACTGAACTTGAGATCTTAGAAAATGTCTGCAGAGGTCTCAAATTAATTTCTACTTTTAAAATGCTTTTCTCTTGTAAAAAGGAATTTTGTTATGCATATCCTGCATTTGTGGACAATAGAAAAAAGTGTTGGGAAGCAGCAAGGGGTTGCTAAAATCTCTGTGTAGTTCTTTTGCAAATGTGTTTGACATTTACTGACAAGTATCAATATTTTTTTTACATTGATTTTGCCACAGAACAAAATGTAGTGTCCTGTTAGGCCTCATACACACGATAGGTTAAACAGAGGACAACGGTCAGATGGACCGTTTTCATCGGTCAAAACCGATCGTGTGTGGGCCCCATCGGTTATTTAACCATCGGTTTAAAAAAAAAGCCAACTTGCTTTAAATTTAACCGATGAATTCCTAACTGATGGGAAAAAAAAATCGTTAGTAGGCACAACCATCGGTTAAAAATCCAGGCATGCTCAGAATCAAGTCGACGCATGCTTGGAAGCATTGAACTTCATTTTTTTCAGCACGTCGTTGTGTTTTACGTCACCGCGTTCTGACACTATCGTTTTTTTTAACCAATGGTGTGTAGGCGCGACGGACCATCAGTCAGCTTCATGGGTTAACCGATGAAAACGATCCATCGGTCCGTTCTCATTGGATGGACTGATCGTGTATACGCGGCATAACACTAGCTGCTGATGTCAGACAGGGTACCATCCTTTGCTGCCCAGCACTGCTGCTTAGACTGGGTTCGCACATGTGCAGTGTGAATTGAAGCTTTGTTTTCACAGCTAAATGACTAGGTGGTAGTTAAGCAGTTCAGGTCAGGATTGCATCAGTATAAGGTCAGGTTTACATTAGGTCAGGATTTTATCCTGTTCACAACTGAATGATGTGTGATTCAGAAGGGTTCCCATGGAATTCAATGGGCCTGAAATCGCACCTGAGCCGGACCGCACGGCTCAGAAAACTTTTTCAAGTTTCACTGCATCAGACATATGTGAACAGGCACAATAGAAAGCAATGTTCTTTCACATGTAATGCGAATTGGATGCGGTTCAAAACACATCTAATTTGTATATGTGTGAACCAAGCCTAACAAATGGCTTTTTTGATAGCGAGTGCCCATCTTCAGCTTCCAACACTTGTCTGAGGCAAGCACCAGGAAGAGGAATGCAGGGAGACTGGAGGCTGACTATGTCTTGCCTCCATCTGCATTCCTCCTGCAAGAGCTGGCTGTTGGAGACAGATGCCTGCTATCAAAGAAGCCATCTCCTTGCTAGCTGTAGTGCCATGCGCCATGGAGGAGGGCAGCACCCTGTATGACATTAGAGCACCTAGAAAGATGGGACAAAGTACAACCTAATAAATGTAAAAAAAATACTGCTTTAAGAATTCAGCTTTTTACTTTACTGCTATAGTACAATAATTTGTGTTTGTGTAAAATAAATATATGCAGACTACGACATTTAAATACACTTGAAGGCATAGAGAAGTCTCAGCCAGCAGTGTGCAACGCGTAGGACTCCAAACTGAGTTGTGAGACCTTATTTATTATGCAGTAAAGAAAATTGCTCTTTATTACACCAGGTTAATGTTTGGAACTAACACAGTTTGCAATTTTAGGTAACCTCTTGCATGCACCGCTCTGATCCACGTAAAAATATATACATACACGCAACATATTTTTTAAATAGGGGAGATTCCTGTAAAATCAATGAGCCCATTGTTTTCCAAGCTTAAACCAAAACTCCAGACTGCGATAAAAATATCCCGGGCTATCAAATTATTTATCAACTTCTGCAATCTCCTCTGTGAAATATGAGGCCAGCACTAGGAGGCAATCAGAATCAAGTGCATGCACATGTGCTGCTCTTTCGTCGTCCAACAGCTCTGCTATTGATGCAGCAGTAAAGGCGGCCATACACGGTTCGAATTTTGAACGAATTTTCTTTCGAAAATCGTATCAAAGAATTTTCGTACGAATTTCGCACCGTTCGTGGGCTGCAGCAACAGCCCATTTTCATGCGGCAAACAAATTTGAGGAATCCGACACGTTGAAAATTTTTTGGAAAACAAACGTTTTTCTGATCAATGATGGGAAAATCGTGCGAGAAATGTACTAGAGAAAAAAATGCGCATGTGCAAGAAAAGAATATTCCCAGAGAGAAACAAATTTTCCCGGCAACATGAAGGTTTGGTCGACCGAATTTCGAAAATCAATGGTGGCATCATCGGATCACAAAAAACGAACTTTCTGATTTTGAAAAGACAATTTGTTCGAAATTCGACCGTGTATGGCCTGCTTTAGGCTGGATTCACACTTGTGTGGTGCGAATTTCAGCTCTCTTATCTCTGTAGAGAGATAAGAGAACTGTTCAGCAGATCATCTCCATTTTAGCTGCGAATTTGGAGACCTGGGAGAGGGGGGGGGGGGGGAGTGTATTGAGGTGAATGAGAGAAATCCTGAAGAGAAATGAACAGATCTGCGAATCAGATGCGTGCCCATAGAAGATAATGGGCCTGAATTCGCACCTGAGCTGCACCGCAATGCCTAGAAAACGCACATGTTTTTTCGGCAATGCACAGTGCGAATGCATCGCACGTATGTGAACCAGCCTCGTTGAAATCAATGTATTTTATGCTATGCAAATTGGATGCGGTTTAGGCCGCAACCAATTTGCATAGGTGCTGTCTGGCAGGGGTGGGTGGATCGACCTCAAAACTGGCTGTACTGAATTACAAATCTAGGTGGGCTTTCCTTTCAACTGTGTACCAGTTATAGAGATTTAGTATTGAACATTACTTTTTCTACATTACATAGTTATGTCTCATTCATTTGTTTATTATACTGTTAATCTGTATCTCATAATTATTTAACGTTATGGTGAATCACATGGCATTGTAGTAAATCAAGAATACCAGCACTATATGCAAGGTATATAATTATATGTGATACTGACAGTACTTTTCTTTTCCTATTTTGGAAGGAATAGGAGAGAGTTTTTTGCAATTTATGTCTCACGAGGGAGATTTTCCTACCTTCCCGTCCAATAGACTCAATGGGAAGCAAGCGGGAGGGGGGTTTGCCTGTAGTTATACGTAACTGATGATACCTTCCTATACCACACTCTCAGAAAAACAGAAGTATTATGGCTGAAGTCAATCTGTAGTCATAAACAAGTTGCAAGGGCTTATACATAATTGTAAGAATGTTCACTTTGTATGAAAGCTGTTTTAACTCCACACTTTTATTCATGTGACAATGTACATATTTAGAATAAATTATTCATGTTTTCAAACTGCTTACTGAAGAGTTTTTTCTGCTTTTGAAGTCTCCCTGACTATGACAAACTTTTTCAGTAAAGTATAATTGCACTGCTGAAATTCATACACTGAAGCCTACATTCTTCAGGAGTCAATGGGGCAGATCCACAGAGAGAGTACGCCGGCGTATCTACTGATACGCCGGCGTACTTTAAAATTTCCTGCGTCGTATCGTTGTTTTGAATCCTCAAAACAAGATACAACGGCATCTGGGTTAGATCCGACAGGCGTACGTCTTTGTACGTCTTCGGATCTAAGATGCAATTCTTCGGCGTCTGCTGGGTGGCGTTCCTGTCGTTTTCCGTGTCGAGTATGCAAATTAGCTATTTCCGACGAACGTACGAGCGGCCGTCGCATTTTTTTACGTTGGCTTTTTTCGGCGTATAGTTAAAGCTGCTACTTCATGGCGTACTCAATGTTAAGTATGGCCGTCGTTCCCGCGTATAATTTAAAAATTTGCGTAAGTCGCAACATCCTTGCGACGTCATTTAGCGCAATGCGCGGTGGGAAATTTAGGGACGGCGCATGCGCAGTTCGTTCGGCGCGGGCACGTGCTTCATTTAAATGAAACGCGCCCCCCTACTCGCCGATTTGAATTAGGCGCCGTTACGCCGCGAGAGAAACACTACGCCGCCGTAACTTACGCCGCCAATTCTTTGTGGATTCAAAGCTGCCAAAAGTAAGTTACAGAGACGTAGCGTATCTCACATACTCTGCGCCCATCTAATTGTATGTGGATCTGCCCCAATGACTTTAGTATGCCAGATATTTTCACAGTGAAAATATAATTTTTCTATATTCTGCTCAGATTTATCAAAAGTTCTTCTAGAGCCAAATTTAGCAGAGGCTTTAAATTTAGTTTTTATAAATATGTCTGGCAGGTAGAAGATCTGATCATTTGGGGGAAATATCGAACAATGGGCAAGTCATTTCTACCACACCCTTGGAGGGTCATAAAAGCAGACTGTTCCAATCCCTCACTTCAGGGAGCATAGTCACCCAAGAAAGCTAAGCTCCCTATCAACATCCTGAAATTCAGAGGAGTCTGATCATCCAATGGCAGGAGAAATACTGTCCAGCCCTCTTAGCAGTGTACGTCCCAGGAATGGACAAATAAAATGCAAATTACTTTGGCCATCACTGTCAGGACCAAGGGTCTATGGATCATAGCTTTACAATCACTTTAACCTTCACGGTGCCGGAAGACCAATGTTTAGAGCAGTCTTTTGTCAGAAACAAACACCTGCAGGTAATGAAATATACACGATTACACACAACTAATGTGTTTGGTGCTGTATCCAAGAAATAAAAAAATAAACTTCAACTTTAAGACTATGTTTACATGGGATGGCAGGGCCACAGGGTTTGTTGCATGCAAATGTGGGTAAACGGTATGGTTAGCTGTGGTCAGTTTGTGTGTGGCCAGAGCTGTGCAGACATGCCGATTCTGGAAACCCACTGCCTGGATCTAGGGTACAATTCTGACAGCCACTGCTTTTCACACACATTGGGGTTGATTTACTAGTGCAAAATCTGGTGTAGCTCTGCATAGTCATATGTCATAGCTTAATTGAACAAGCTGAAGCTAGAAGCCTATTGGCTACTATGCACAGCTGCACCAGATTTCGCCCTCTCCACTTTTAGTAAATCAACCATTGTGTGCAGGCAGAATTTAGAATGGATTGGAGGGTAGTCAGGTGGAGTCCGTTTACTCCAGGCCGCCCATTGAGCAGAGCAATCTCTGCAGAAATTGAGCAGACACAAAGGTGTCATCTGCCCGCTCTGCTTTGATCAGCAGGGCATCGAATTCTTCCTTTGTGAAACTGGACTAAAGCCAGCCATACCTCGATCAAAATTCAGCCCGTTCAGCAGGGACTGGTCAAGTTTCAATCCATATATGGGAAGGCTGATTGTACTCAAGGTGATCCATCGATTGACTTGGGTGCAACCAGCCTGTCAGATATTTTACATGCGATTACTGCCAGCGGCTATAGCCACTAGCAGTTACCGTGTTCAGCCAGCTAAATGTTCTTGAGGCTATTTTCCCTCTAAGAATTTAATGTTGGGGAATGTTACATGAAATGTTAAAGCACATTTTTTATAAACATTCCCCCAACTGTGACTAATTTATTTAAATGATCCAGTCATGTGAAAAGCAAATTTCTGTTTATTCATTTAATCTGTACATGCTTTGATAATTGAAGTGAATATAGATATTTAACTTGGTAAATGAGCTTAATTGTAGAGCTGTTAACACTCAGTAAGGCCTCGTTTACACTTGTGGTTAGGGCAGTTGAGACATATATATATATATATTTTATCCCTGCCCCGCCACTCCTAAGCTGCAAAGGCAGCCAAAAGGGAGTATACACATGTCGTGATTGTTGACTTAACACCATTATGGCTATCTATATATTTTTTAAAGAATGTGGGACCCCCCACCCCCGGCAAGTCATTTACCTCCCTTTGCCTCCAGGGAGTTAAATGTCACATATCCCAGGAGGCCTTGTTCTTCATTCACAAATGAGGAGGGAGTAACCAGTGCCGCATTAGAAGATGTGCCCGCTGAACCAGGAGGAGCTGGCAGGCTTCTTGATGATGTCATAAGCAACATGGCAGCGCATGACCAAGAGGTGGCAGAGAATCTCAGCGGGAAAACCCTGGATCCTCTGGGTGAGTGGGTAATGGAAGTAACAGACCACCCAGTAAGTGGGGAGGGGGAGGCGAGCAAAGACCCCTTTTATAGATAATATTAAATAAATATATATTTTTATAGTTTCTTCCAATTTTTTTGCATGTGTTCTGCTCTGTATTTCACTGCTCTGGTTTTATCATCGCTTGTCATTATTAATGCAGGATCAAGGATAACTCAGATGGTAATTTTTCTATTTAAATATAATCAGCTGGACATCCTGGTAATGAAAATCTGGTATGTGGGAATCGATTCTGCCATTATGGTATGTAAACAACTACACAAAAATGACATCTTAATGAAAAATGATTGTCCTAAATGTATTGTAAGGGGGGGAAATCATTTTAAACCTAATTATAAGTGTCTCTATAAAAGCGGTCAATAACATTTCTAACAGGTAAACAAAGTACTTCACTCTCAAAATAATCATGTCCTAATTGATTTGTAACTGATAATAGGAAAGGACTTGAATTACATATGATATACGTTTACTGTGAGTGTTTTTTTTTTTTTAAAGACTAAATTTACCCTTTCGAGCAGAATTTCCATTTTCATAATAAATAGAAGCCTTTTTTTAATGTAATTTCAGCCCAAACCACCCCAATCTGCTTATCTATCACATACCTCCTCTTTAGACGCTTTACATTTTCATCTGTCTATTTGGATTGTTAAAAATGCTTTTTGATTCCATCACTTCCTGAAGATCATATTCCAGCAATCACTGGCTTGCTGCATCTCCGAAGAGGGCATGATGCTGTGTGTTCTACACTCTGGACTATATGTCCCATAATACTACACAACCTCTAGTGTTATTTCCACCCACTTTCTGTACAAACTGCACAATCTCCTTTATATCTACTATCATGTAGTGCAAGAGCCTGTCTGATTTGATACAAATTGAATGGATTGTATAGGTGTGTCCGCCTATTCCATGGTTTTGGTAAATCGAAAAAAAATTGTACAGAGATTGTATAATCAGATTGTATAGTTTATGGTGAGCTGTACAGACTTCCATGACGCATTTCTGTTTTCAATACTAAAGCTCTGCTCCACATGGACTGTTATCTGATCAATCAGCTTCTGCACACTCTGGCAAATAAACAATCTATGCAAGATGAAAGAAAGATATATTCAAATTGATGGCTGTGTATTTAGTGAGAACAGTGATCGCTGATTGTATTGGAAAACCATGCACCTACAGAAGGGGGTGAGAGTGATTTCCTGCATGGTGTGTGTTAATGAGGTCAGCTGGTAAACTTCTTCCTGTGTCTTAATGGTTTTCATAACCTAAAGGCCTTCCAGGAAGTAATGGAGGAGTTTTTTTTATACAATAATCTGGACACTGAGGTTAAGCCTAGCCTAGAACAAATATAAAGCTTTTTATTTCCCCTAATCGTCTTTCAGGACAGCCACCTGAGAGACTTTGGCTCCTCCACTCTGTAGGAAACACCACGCCAGCCTTCTATAAATTTCCTCTTCCCCCGCTGGCTCCTCAGTTATTTGTGTTTCCTCCAGAGGGGAGACACCATAGGAAGCAAGCTAGGAGAGCCATGGGAGGCTCAGGCAGACATGTCCTGAAAGAGAGCAGAGGCGCCTGGGACAGGCGAGGTCACTAACCTGGTGAAGATTACCACCCTCACATCCCTGAGTGCAGGTGTAGGTCGGGGGGGCTCCGGTTTTCAGCACCGAGTGCGGTGAGGAGAGGTGCACAGCCAGCTGTCACATACCTCAGCAGCGTGTTGCTGCAGCAGGAAGGCGATTCCAGAAAGCGCAGCCACGCCGGGTATCGGGACGGCGGGTGACGTCATGTCCGGCAAACGGGGGCGTGCACTTCCGGGTTTGCGGCTTCCGGTTTCAGGCGAGAATCATGAAAACGGAGCCAGGCAGAGGCTGGAGGGAGCTGCATATGCTGTGATATGATAAAACACGCAGCAAGCACCCAGTGTGCATATATAAATAAGACAAATGTACAAATACAAAACAGCACATATGCCACAAAAAGTGACAGACAAAAACTCTACTAGTTGATGATCCACAAATCCCTGACGCGTTTCTGGTAATAGACCGTCATCAGGGGCCACAGGTGAAGAGTAGTACAATTGTTGTTCTTTTTACACGAACGAAATCATTTCATGGATATACACCCTTCCTGGCTGCAGGTATATATAGAGATAGGGTTACATCTGAGCGTTCCTCCAGCCCAGGGAGATGAGGAGTAGATGGGCCCAGGGCCTTCCGGTGTAATGATACCAGTGTGCGTCCTGCCCAAATCCAAAGTACCCTGAATCCCTGTTGGAGTCTTAATAGACCCACGGTCTCTCTAGGTCCAAGTTCAAAGGGTTAGAGAGGTGCCTGGATACTAGGGAAAACGCAATATACTCAGTCAAGGCCTTACTACCCCCAAACTGTTTTCTATTTTCCTTAGACTTAAAGGATGCATATCTACATGTCCCAATACAACAAAATTGTCAAATTCCTAAGGTTAGCAATAGAAAAAAAAAAAAAAACATGCACCTGCAATTCCGAGCCTTACCCTTCGGCCTTTCCTCTTCACCCAGAATCTTCACAAAGGTTCTGGCGGAGGCCTTGTCACCCTTGCGAGTCCAAGGCATATCCATCATCGCCTATTTAGACGATCTGCTTCTTTTTGCAGAATCTCCAGGAAAGTTACAAAAGAACCTTAAGATCACACAGGCGTTCCTAAAAAATCTGGGTTGGCTAATAAATATAGAAAAATCCAACCTACAACCCACTCAACAGATGCCATACTTGGGATATGTAATAGATTAAGTCTAACAAAAAATATTCCTGCCCAAGGAGAAAATAGAAAAAATCCAAAAAGAAGTGCAATACAGGCAAACTTACCATGCACCATCAGAAAGGTGATGTCAATGCTGGGGTTACTAACGTCTGCAATCCCAGCAGTACAATGGGCAGCCCTACATTTTCGGCCACTGCAAATGTTCCTATTAAAAATATGGGATCACAAGCAGGAGTCCTTGGACACTCAGGTTCCAATACCAGCAAAGGTAAAAAGAACCCTATGGTGGAGGAGGACAGTAGAAAATGTAACCAAAGGACGGCTGTGGACACTTCCCATTTCCCAGACCCTTACCACAGACGCAAGTGGCGTAGGATGGGGAGTGCATCTAGGCTCCCAGATAACACAAGGGATGTGGTAAAAGGAAGAGAGGATGAGATCATCCAACTGGAAGGAATTGAAAGCAGTGGGGCTTGCGCTCCAATCCTTCCAGAAAGAGTTAAAAGGACATCACTTACAGACCAGGTCCGACAACGCATCAGTCATCGCCTACATAAACAAACAGAGAGGAACAAGAAGTGGAACCCTGTGGGCGTTAGCAGAGAAAATCCCGAAATGGGGAGAGAAAAACACACTCTCTCTATCAACAGTCCACTTAAAAGGAGATTTAAACATAGTGGCAGATTTTCTCAGCAGGAAACAAGTGAAAGAAGGCGACTGGGCGTTAAACCTAGAGGTGTTCAAACAAATTACGCAAAGATGGGGAACACCTCAGGTGGACTTATTTGCCTCTAGAGAAAACAAAAAAGTCAGAGCGTTCTTTTCTCTGAAAAGAGGATGGAGCGCTAGAGGTGGATGCGTTGGCACAGAGATGGACATTCAAAATATATTATGCCTTTCCTCCACCAGTACTAATACCAGCAGTAATAAGAAAACTCTTCATAGAGAACACAACATTGATTCTCATAGCACCTCACTGGCCCTGGAGACCGTGGTTCTCTATGCTGAAAGAACTCGCTATAGAGCCCCCCTGGTTACTTCCAGTCCAGGAAGATCTACTCTCTCAGGGCCCAATATACTGCCCCCAAGTGAAAAGTTGGAACTTGGCCGCCTGATATCTGAGGAGCATCTGCTGAAAGCAAAAGGGTTCTCAAGCCGCTTAATAGCGACTCTGCTAAAAAGCAGGAAAGTGGAGACATGCAACATCTATCAGAGTGTGGAAGTGATTTAACAATTGGTGCACAGAAAACACCCTCAACACACAGAGCTCAGTGGCAGTCTTAGAATTTCTACAGAGTGGAGTAGAGAAAGGATTAAGCCTCAGTACCTTAAAGAGTCAAGTGTGGGCACTTTCGGTTTTTCAGAAAAAAAGATTAGCATCCGACCCATGGATAACAAGACTCTTCAGATCCCTGAGCAGACCAAAAACCTATACAGAGTGCAGTCATTCCAAAGTGGGACCTGTCATTAGTGCTGCAAACTCTGACAGCAGATCCTTTTGAACCACTAGAAAATTGCAACCTAAAGACGCTGACACTTAAAGCAGTCTTCCTGGTAGCAATTGCCACAACCAAAAGGGTCTGTGAGATAGAGGCCTTATCAATCAGACCCCCCTTTTGTCAGATTTTTGCAGACCGCATAATTTTTTTAATGGATCCGGGATTCCTGCCAAAAGTAGTCTCGAGATTCCATAGGAAACAAGAAGTTGTGTTACCTCCATTTTGTACGAACCCTTCTAAAGAACAAGAAGTAAAGTTTCATAATTTAGACGTCAGGAGATGCGTCTTGCATTATTTAGAGGTAACAAAAACACTGAGAAAGACGGATTCCTTATTTATTTTACATTCTGGAGCTAAGAAAGGGCACAGAGCCACTAGACGCACCATAGCGAGATGGCTAAGAGAAGCCATTGAACAGGCTTACAAATTAGGAGGCATACAGATCCCAGAGGGTATCAGAGCGCACTCCACGAGATCAATGGCAGCCTCACAGGCAGAAAGAGCTGGAGCAACGCCGGAACAAATTGTAAAGTGGCGACATGGTCCAGCTTCGCCACCTTCGTAAGACACTATAGGGTGGATCTTTTGTCAGCTAAAGATCAGACCTTTGGACGCAATGTCTTACAAGCTGTGGTCTCGCCCTAAGGTTACCTACGTTACTTACGTGCTCGGTTATCCTCTCAGGTGACTGTCCTGAAAGACGATTAGGGGAAAAACAAAGTTACTTACGGGTAACGTTCTTTCTCTGAGTCTTTCAGGACAGCCGGGTACCCGCCCAAAGGTATATTAAAAAACATAATTTCCTTGCAGGAAATGTGATATAGTTAACTATTTGTATCATATATTGTTGTGTCTCCCCAGCGACTGGAGGTGCTCGTTAAGAAACTGAGGAGCCAGCAGGGGAGGAGGAAATTTATAGAAGGCTGGCGCGGTGTTTCCTACAGAGGGGAGGAGCCAAGGTCTCTCAGGTGGCTGTCCTAAAAGACTCCGGGAAAGAACGTTACCAGTAAGTAACTTTGTTTTTTCTGCAAAATCGGTATATATCAATAGTATATTGGATGCCTTTAAAAAAAATAATTCTGTTTGCATCAGATTGCCTAAATATATGAATGAGGCAAAGGGTGTTTATGCAACTAGGCTACCAGCAAAATACCCAGCAGGAATACACATATATGAACTGTAAAACTTGTCGAACCAGTTAATTATTTTCAGCTGGTCTGGTAATCGAGGCACTCCTCACTGACAGCACAACCAGGTCAAAGACCTGCTGACTAAAATACAGATAAGCCATTCAGCTCAATTAAGGGCTTATCCAAGTCCATATTTGGGTAAAAGAACTGCAGCACAAGTGTTCTCCCCTCATTTAAGAATGTTTAAAGCCCAGTAATCCCTCTCTTGGCCCTGCTCAGTCGGGAATTACTGAAGAGTATTTTAAACATAACTTCAGGTTCTTATGCTAGTAAATACATTTAATCTCTTGCTGCTCCCCAAGTAAATAGATGCAGGGGTACACATAACGTGACAACTCCTGAGCATCTCCCACCACGAGCCTCCATATCCTGGGCGGTATTCAAAGCAAGAGTCTCGAATATCCAAAGGAAGTGCAAGTCATGCAAAAAAAATAAAACTCCAAATAGTGCGATATTTTCTCTTTAAGTAGATTTAATGACATAAAACAGGTGCAATGCTACATGTGAATACTGCATATAGGTAATCTGACTCCATCTAGTCTCCAATTCGCATAAAACAAGGTAAAAACAAGGAGCTTCCTTACAAATTGAAAAAATCCTCAATAAGTCGTGTAGAAGAGATCGCATATGCGCAGAGCGTGTGAGCGTGGTGTCCCACCTATATAATTTGTATTACTTAACCACTAGCTGACGGCCGTACGACTTTGTACGGCCTCAGCGCGGCTCCCAAACTCTAACAGGCCGTCTTTTTACGGCCTCCCCTTTGCACGTTCCCGAGCGCGCAGCGGGGAACTGCTGTGCTGGCCGTGTCCCTTGGACACAGCCAGTCACAGATCGCCGTGAACGGCCAATCGGAGCGGCCGTTTCCTAGGCGATCTGTGCGGCCAATGAGAGATGATCTCATATGTTTACATATGAGATCATCGCTCATTCCCGGCTCTCGCAGACAGCGGTGCTGTCAGGGGAGAGAGGAGACGGATCTGTGTCTCTTGTACATAGAGACACAGATCGGTCACCCCCCCCAGTCACCCCCCTTCCCCCACAGTTAGAACACTAATTAGGGTACACATTTAACCCCTTCCTCACCCCCTAGTGTTAACCCCTTCCCTGCCAGTCACATTTATACAGTAATTAGTGCATATTTATAGCACTGATTGCAGTATAAATGTGAATGGCGCCAAAAATGTGTCAAAAGTGTCCACCATAACGTCGCAGTCCCAATAAAAATCGCAGATCGCCGCCATTACTAGTAAAAAAAAAAAAAATAATAATAATTCTGTCCCTTATTTTGTAGGCGCTATAACTTTTGCGCAAACCAGTCGCTTATTGCGATTTTTTTTTTTTTTTTTTTACTAAAAATATGTAGAATACGTATCGGCCTAGACTGAGGATAAAAAATAAAAAGTAAAAAAAAAATTGAGCTATTTATTATAGCAACAAGTAAAAAAATGTTTTTTTTTTTCAAAATTGTCGCTCTATTTTTGTTTATAGCGCAAAAAATAAAAACCGCAGAGGTGATCAAATACCACCAAAAGAAAGCTCTATTTGTGGGGAAAAAAGGATGTTAATTTTGTTTGGGAGCCACGTCGCACGACCGCGCAATTGTCAGTTAAAGCGACGCAGTGCCGAATCGCAAAAAGTCCTCTGGTCAGGAAGGGGTTTAAGTGCCCAGTAAGGAAGTGGTTAAAGAAGAATTAAATTCTGCTGGTTAAGGAGTTTTATTGCTACAGTTTGCAAGTATGCTCTCAATGTGCAGCAGTGACAGTACCAGGCTTTATTTATTGCCCACTATGCTATCTTCTTCTGGGTCCCATTCATGCTCCTTTTTAGCCATTAGGTGGCATGGTGAGAATAAGTCAGGATGGGAGGAGGGCACATGTGCACAGCTTAAGATGGCAGACGTGTGAGGCCTTAGCTCTGCTCCATGCTGGTCTGAAATTGCTGCTTTCCACCAATACAGGTCCCACCCTATCTCCCCAAACACTTGATACAACTTTCGCATCTTTTGGGCACATTTCCATGGCCAGAAGAAAGCGGAAAGTCACCCCACAGCCACTGCTGGAAGACCACTGGAACAGCATACAGGCAGGCAATATGGTGCCATCTCCATTACCACTGCAACAGCTACAGCCTGATCCACAGATGCAGACCCAGAAAAGCTCTTTACAGCTTCAGGAGGGTAAGCAACTGCTTCACAAGCTATGCCTGTGTCCCCAGGGGGGGGAGACCTTTCTCAAATCGCCTTTCAGGACAACCTTGGAGAGAGCGCAGCTCCGCCTCTTCTGTAGGAAACACCCACAGGCTTTAAATCCCTCCTCTTCCACCATGGCTTCAGTTATTGTGTTTCCTCCGCCATGGTGGAAGCATCAGGTTGGAGCCAGGGAGCTGCGTTCTCTCCAAGGCTGGAGACAGGCTTTTCCCTCATTGTTTTACCTTTTTTGAAGGTGGTGACTGAACCATCCCAGCTCCTCCGCTGTACCTTTAAGGGGGGATGCTCCGGAGTCCTCTGGTCTCGCCTGCTCACGGGAGCTTTAGGATCCATAGGGGACGCTGCGTCTGGTGCCCGGAGTCCGCAGGTTTGACCCCGGTGGTCGGGCAGGTACCGTTTCTTTCAAGAAACATGTCCTGCATGTCGGTTCCGGGTCCCGGTCTGGCGGGTGACGTCACGCCGGCGACGCGGCGTTTCCTGTGGAGGCGTGGCGCTCGTGGCTCCTGGCGCCTGGAACGCAGGGACTGGAGGGCGGGTTCTCTGACCGGCGCTTCCGTTTCCGGCTCCTACTGATGACGCGGAGCCCGGGAAATTCAAAAGCCCAGCGTTTTCCTCTACAGCTGTCTCTCTGCAATGGAGGAAAGAGTTACAGCGATGGCGGATGCAGGCGCCGTCAGCACCGGTCAGGCCCAGGTAAGAGGGGTACAATGGTGCCTTTATTCTTATCCTTATGGGCTTTCTATTGTGTTTGGTTGTTTTCCTCCTTATGGGAGCCTGCTCTGCTCTGATGGAAGCCTATGCTGGGCCATCTAGCAGAAACTCTGGTGGTTGCTATGTTCTATCTTTCTTATTAAAGGGGACATTTTTTTCACTCTGGTGG
The DNA here is from genome assembly GCF_905171775.1 of Rana temporaria. Classification (NCBI taxonomy): domain Eukaryota; kingdom Metazoa; phylum Chordata; class Amphibia; order Anura; family Ranidae; genus Rana; species Rana temporaria. The sequence goes on from NC_053490.1 coordinate 196,248,796, forward strand.
TGGTATTAGCACGGTGGTGGTTTCCCTTGCTTAGCTAAGAGAGCTTTGATTTAAGTCAGTTTAATTTCTCGTTTCAGGAGAAAACTGCTAGTAAATCTAAACCAGCAAATCCACCAAGCCAAAGGAAATGTCCTTCCTGTAAAAACCCTTTGAGAGACTCTTGGCAGAAAGCCATGTGTAGATCATGTATTAAAGACCTAGTTGAAGAGGAATCTTCTCAACAAATTAAAGAATTATTTTCATCTGTCAAGGAACTCTCGGACTCACTTAGTTCAGTGAAATCCATGCTAGTGCAGAGTGCGGTCCATACTGAGCCCCAGCAACCACCAGCAAGCCCAAGAGCTTCCACCTCCAGGCCGGTAGTGGTGGACTCTGGGGATGAGGGGACAAGTACTCTTCCCTCACTTGTAGACTCTGAGGAAGAGGAAGAAGAGGATGCAGGCAGAACCTCTAAATATAAATTATCCCTGGAGGATGTGGATGAACTTTTAGGTGCAATCTACACTACCCTTGACATTCAGGAGGAAAGAGTACAACTATCAGTCCATGATAAAATGTACCAGGGTATGGATGACTCCAAACATAGTTTTTTTCCTGTCCATAAAGTGTTATCTGACACAGTTAAGAAAGAATGGAAAGACCCGGAAAAAGGTCCCTTCCTTCCTAAATCTCTTAAGAGAAGATTTCCCTTTGAAAACAAAGAAACTGAGGTTTGGAATAAGAAACCCAGAGTGGATGCTGCCTTTTCACAGGTTTCTAGAAGGACAGATCTGGCCTTTGAAGACATGGGGGTCTTGAAAGATGCGATGGACAAAAGAGCAGATGCTCTCCTTAAAAAAGCTTGGGACTCCGCATCCGCCAGCCTTAAACCAGCCATGGCTTCCACGGTGGTAGCAAGAAACCTGGAATGCTGGGTAGAGAAACTGAAGGGCCACATTGAAGCAGGCACCCATAGGAAAGACCTTTTAGACTCCTTTCCTCTAATCCTTAATGCAATTAAATACATGGCTGATGCATCAGCCGAATCAATTAAAATGGCAGCCAGATCCTCAGCACTTGTCAATTCAGCTAGGCGTGCAGTCTGGCTAAAAACGTGGTCAGGGGATACAGCCTCAAAGATTAAACTTTGTGGCATCCCTTTTTCAGGGGATTTTCTTTTTGGGCCAGACCTGGAAACAGTCTTAGATAGAACGGCCGATAAAAAGAAGGCTTTCCCAGCCAAGAAGAAACAGACGTTTAAAAAGAATTTTCGTGCTGTTCAACAACCCTACAAAAATAGAGAAGATGTCAACAAAAAACGTTGGATTCCTCAAAAGGGTAGGGGAAGAGGTGGGGTTCTCTTCAGATCTCCTCCAGATCAAAACCCTAAAGACAAATGACGTAACTACTCCAGTAGGGGGAAGACTGTCATCCTTTCTCCCTCAGTGGAGTCAAATATCCACAAGTCCTTTCGTGAAGAACATCATTTCACAAGGTTACAAACTGGAATTCTCGGAATGTCCGCCAAGCAGGTTTTACATTACAGCCCTTCCAAGAGACCAAGAAAAGGCTTCGGCCATGATGAACCTTTTACAGGATCTGATTCAACAAGAAGTCATTGTCCAGGTCCCGAAACAGCAGGAGGCTCGGGGGTTTTATTCCCATATATTTCTTGTAAAAAAACCTTCAGGCAAATACCGGTTGATTCTGAATCTAAAGATCCTGAACAGATCAATACGGTACAAACACTTCCGTATGGACACAATTTACTCCATCACAAAACTGTTGTCTCCAGGTTGCTTCATGGCATCCCTGGACCTAAGGGATGCCTATTTACATGTGCCAATAGCACCAGCCTCCCAAAAGTTCCTTCGCCTAGCCATCAATCTGGGAACATCAGTATGGCATCTCCAATTCAGGGCCCTACCATTTGGCCTGTCATCTTCCCCCAGAGTTTTCACAAAGATTATGGCGGAAGCCCTGGAGCCTCTAAAACTGAGGGGGATCTCGGTCGTGCCATACCTGGACGACCTATTATTCTTCGCAGATTCCAGGGATCAGCTTGTGACGAACCTCCAAACGTCACAGACTCATCTCAAAAATCTAGGTTGGATTTTGAACTTAGAAAAATCGCATCTAGATCCCTCTCGGGAGATGAGGTTTCTGGGCTACACCCTAAACTCAGTAGTGCAAAAAGTGTTCCTGCCTCAGGAAAAGATAGACAAAATCTTTTCAGCAGTGGGTCAGATCCAGACGAACCTTTCAGTACCAGTCAGAACAGTTATGTCAGTTCTGGGCCTTCTTACACCTACAATTCCGGCAGTCCAGTGGGCAAGACTGCATTCCAGACCACTTCAGAAAAACATCTTGCAGGTCTGGTCACACCAGGTGCCGTTCGAGAAGCGTTTCAGACTTTCTACGAAAGTGAAACGAGCACTATGGTGGTGGAGGGACCCTTCCAATCTAACGAAGGGTCTCCCATGGTTTTTTCCCCTGGACAAGCGTCTAACAACCGACGCAAGCTCCTGGGGTTGGGGAGCCCACCTGGAGGGTCAAACCGCTCAAGACAAGTGGTCAAAAATAGAGGCAAGAAAATCGTCAAATTGGCGAGAATTGAAAGCCATTCATTTGGGTCTGATAGCTTTTCAACAGGAGGTCAAAGGACATCATGTACAGATTCTGTCAGACAATACGACAGCAGTGATCTATGTGTTAAAGCAAGGGGGAACCAGGAGCCAAGGGCTCATGGACTTAGCCAATCAACTTCTGTCATGGGCGGAAATAAATGTGGCCTCCCTATCGGCAGTCCACCTGAAGGGATCACAAAATCTCCTAGCAGATCTGCTAAGCAGAAAAAGAGTGGTGGAAGCAGAATGGAGTCTGAACCAGGAGGTGTTCGATATAATATCGGAGGAATGGGGACATCCCCAAGTGGACCTATTTTCAAGTCAACAAAATGCGAAGGTCCAGGAATTCTTTTCAATTCACAGAATGGATCAGGCAGTGGGGATAGATGCCCTGGCACACCCATGGAATTACCGGCTGTGTTACGCCTTTCCCCCTTTTCCACTAATCCCTCTGGTCCTAAGGAAATTCAGGGAGGAGAACACCAACTTGCTCCTGATCGCTCCTTTTTGGCCAAAAAGGCCTTGGTTTGCAACACTTTTGAACCTGGCCTCAAAACCTCCCTGGAGATTACCATACAGGAAGGATCTATTGACACAGGGCTCTGTGTGCCATCCGGAAGCAAGCAGGCTACATCTAACTGCTTGGTTTCTGAAGAAGACCTTCTAAAATCTAAAGGACTTTCTGATAAAGTAGTTAAAACTCTACTATCAAGTAGAAAAGAGGTAACTAGGTCCATCTACCTCAAGGTATGGAAGAAATTTAACTCTTGGTGTTCTTCCAAAAGTTTCGAAATCAAGAGTACTATTTCAGTTCTGGAATTTCTCCATGAAGGAATGGAGAAAGGTCTAGCCGCCAGCACCCTGAAAACACAGGTAGCGGCTCTCTCAGTTTATCTTGAAAGATCTTTATCCAAAGAAACTTTAATTTCTAGATTTTTTAGGGCTCTGGCTCGAAATAGACCGATAGCCCTCAAAGTTTTCCCTTGTTGGGACTTATCTATTGTTTTGCAAGGTCTCACGGGAGCTCCGTTTGAACCTTTACAGAGTGCATCGTTAAAAAGTTTAGTTCTCAAAACAATTTTTTTAGTTGCCATTACATCAGCAAGGAGAATCAGTGAGCTCCAAGCTCTAGCAATTAAGGAACCCTTCCTTAGAGTTTTACCAGACCGAGTGGTCCTTCAAACGGATCCAGCCTTCCTACCGAAAGTGGCCTCAACTTTCCATCGGTCGCAAGAAATAATTCTACCAACATTTTCCTCAGTTCCGGCTAATGCAGGAGAAGAAGCTTTCCATACACTGGATGTAAGGAGATGTCTGTTACAGTTCCTTTCCGTCACCAAGGAGTTCAGGAAATCAAACGCTCTTTTTGTGGTATTCTCTGGTTCCCGTAAAGGGGAAAAAGCTTCTAAGAGTACGCTCGGTAGATGGCTTAGACAAGCAATTTCTGAAGCCTATCAAGCAAAAGGAGAAGTTCCTCCTTCTGGGATCGCTGCTCACTCTACAAGGTCAACCGCAGTTTCCTGGGCCGAAAGGGCCGGTGCTACGCCTGATCAGATCTGTAAGGCTGCTACTTGGTCCAGTTTCTCAACTTTTATTCGGCACTACAGGTTGGACTTGCTGTCGGCCGCAGATCAAGCCTTCGGCAGGAAGGTACTGCAGGCAGTAGTCCCACCCTAGGGTAAGTTACTTGGTTATCCTCTCCAAGGTTGTCCTGAAAGGCGATTTGAGAAAGGCCTAGTTAGACTTACCGGTGACGGTATTTCTAAGAGCCTTTCAGGACAACCGCTATTTCCCTCCCTAAATGTGTATAAAAAAGTAAAGTATATATCTATCATGGTGTTGTGGTTCTCTGTGCTTTGTTTTCCAGTGCCGGAGGCCACACAATAACTGAAGCCATGGTGGAAGAGGAGGGATTTAAAGCCTGTGGGTGTTTCCTACAGAAGAGGCGGAGCTGCGCTCTCTCCAAGGTTGTCCTGAAAGGCTCTTAGAAATACCGTCACCGGTAAGTCTAACTAGGCCTTTTTCATTTACAAAACTTTGACCATGCTCTATGTGAAATTGTGATTATTCAGGGGAGCATAGACGATAGTGTGCCCTTTCTCTTCCCCTAGCATTCAGGCTGCTCTACCTCTGAATTACTCAGGGAACCCAATTATTTTGGCCAGGTTTTCCACCCTCTTGGAACAGAGCCTTGAGAAAGCCAGTAAACATATTACATCTGAGTTGAAAAATGCATTTAAGGCAATTGGTTCCCGTTTAGGGACTATTGAAACTAAATGAGACTATAAACAAAACCAGTCAGAGCAATAATTGTATCTAGGACCTGCCACAGCAATAAGTGTATGCTTTTAACAAGATCAATGACCATAAGAACCACTAGAAGCTGTGCCAAACTCCATTATAGTAAAAACAGACCTGCGACCTGACTGTGTACGCTTTCTTCTTATGGGCAGGTTCCTGACTTGAATCACTATGAGTACCTTCTACAGAAACTTTTTTTAGTTCTGTTTAGCTACAATTTTTTCTGATGTCGCTGGACTTGCTGATCCTACATTTATAATTGTTTTGGAACCAAACATTGAGTATACCTCCACATTACTGGCTATTTGGATGACCTGGGTGACACCAACCTTAAAATCAAGGGATTGCTCATTAGTCGCATAGACTCTTTGAACCTGTAATGGCTTGGATCACTCACTTCTCCATATAAGGAGGGGACTAAGTATCTTCAGTATATGCAGCTGACCAAATAAATTCTATCCTCTAGACCAGGGATCTTCAAACTACAGCCCTCCAGCTGTTGCGGAACTACACATCCCATGAGGCATTGTAAAACTCTGACATTCACAGACATGACTAGGCATGATGGGAGTTTTAGTTCCTAAACAGCTGGCGGGGCAAAGTTTGGAGACCCCTGCTTTAGACCACTGTTATTTTGTTTGTGATATGGTTCCGAAGTACTTTGGGTTTACCATTGGAAGGCATTTTTTCCAGTTGGCTGATGTTTCAATGTACCATATTATATAGTTCTTTAATAGGCATCAGCTAAGGCAAGCAGTGACGAACCATGTACCCTATTTGACTTCGATCTCTCTTCTCGATGTTGAGACTGAACTCAATTTTCATGTTAGCTCTTGTGCCTACGCTGGTATACAGTGAAGTATGGGTATGAAACCCAAGGTTAATACTGTAAGCTCTAGTTTGCTGCTGAATTAAATATGTTCAACTTATGTTCTGTTGTTTTTACAGGACTATCTCTGCCTGGAGCTAATGAGGTAATGAATAAGTGCAGCGTCGCTGCGTGAAACGTGTCTGCCTGTACTTGTTTGCCTGTCCTGTGGTGTTATTCATGTTACAGATTTTACAATAAAGAGATTTATCGCTACCTCGGTGTGCAGTCATCCATTCTTTTTTATCCAAATGGCAAGTCCAGTCCATTCCCCAGCTTACCTGGTTTCATCACTCACCTGGAGTGGCATTTTATTTTCCTATTTGTCTGGAGCTCTCTCCGCTCCTGGTTTTTCTGTTCTACTGCTCTCTCTCTCTGCTCACATTTTCCTTTATCTTGCTGCTGCCTGTTTGGCCCCCAGTCTCCTCCACAAGATTTACTAGTTTAGAGAAGTCTTGTACCCTATTTCCACTGGCTTATAAGTGACCGTTTTTACCATTGTGCACCATGGCTGATCAATTTACCAATTTCCCTCTTAAACTCTGCACTCATAATCTTAAAGAGGAAGTAAACCCTCCAAAAGAAACCGAATGGACAAAAAACCCTGCAAGGCAAAGGCATAATCAGCTAGTATGCATAGCATACTGGCTGATTATGTATTCCTTACCTCAGATCAAGGCCCCCACAGCTGTTCAGGTCTCCCCCTCCAGCCTAAATATAGGCTTACCTGTAACATAAAGTTGTAAACAAGGGTTTACAACCACTTTAAGGGGCTGAATTCACCTATTAAAAGATTTAAGGCCTTTAAGCATTATTAGTCCTTACAGGCAGATGTCCTCCTTCTCCAGGAAACACATTTCCCACCTTCTTATAACTCTAAATTCTTGTATAAATACTACCCTCAATTCTCTTTGGCCAACGGTCCAGGGAAAATGGGGTGTTGGTGATTTGTTTCTCCAAGTGAGTCTGAAGGATTATACATTTTACTGAAAGGCTATCTGGAGTGATCTCTGGTCACTCTTATTTCCTATTATGCTCTGAATACTGGCCAACTACCCTTTTTCTGAAAATTGCCAAATATGATGTTCCCAGAGATTGAGGGAGTTGCTGATCTTGAAGGGGTCTCAAATACAGCTTTGGACCTGTTTCTTGACAAAACTCAACAACCTTTAGCCCAATATAGACATTTGCCTAAGATTTGAACCAAATTTGCTAAAATGCTTTTCTACTATGATTTAGTAGACATTTGGAGAGAAATTAACCCATCCAGTAAAGACTACACATTTTATTCCCATGTACACAAAACCTACTCTCCCTAGATCTGCGACTTTCTAAGTTGCCACTTCAGTTCATATCCTTGGAGGGCTGAATGATTCCCTCCTTAGCAATCCTTCCATACATTTTGATATTTAACACCAAATTAAATAATTCTTTGCACAGAACAACCTGGCCACTTTTCAAGTAATTAACTGGGCGGCTCACAAGGCCACAGAAAGGGGTTATCTTATTCAGATAGCAGCTCAACTGAAAAAATCTTCCAAAGCAGAAAAGCACAAGTTATTTGACTTAAGGCTATGCACAAACAAAGCCCCGGGCTTAGACCTCAGAGATGAGAGAATCCTGCTAGGCTGAAACTTATTTTTGATGATAAAAGAGGAAGAGTCTTCGCCTGATATGTGAGAAATTCTACACCCAAGCGGATCACCTGGGTACACTGTTGACCTGGAACCTAAATTCGTAAGCCTGGTGGTTCTTTTACACAAAACTCCCATGTGATCTTGTGTCTTTTCTATTCCTATTACTCTAAACTATATAATACCCAGAGGCACTGGTGCCATGTAAAATAGGTGATTTTGTAGCAAACCTGTCTCTTTTATCTCGAAATTCCCAGGTCCTGATGGCATTTCGGCCTTTCTAGTGCCCCATTTACTTAAGTTTTTTTAACACCCTTTGGTGCAGTGTGCCTCTTGAGATGCAGACTCCAATAGAGCCCACATCTGCATGATACATGCATGATCCAGAAAAGGATCTAGGCAACATGGCAAACTATTACCCAGTTTTGCCAAACAATAGCGACCTGAAGCTACGGACAAAATATATTCCAATATGCTTAATACTTTTTTAGAGTGTTACAGTCATGGCTGAAATTGTTGGCACCCCAGAAATTTTTCCAGAAAATCAAGTATTTCTCACAGAAAAGTATTGTAAAACTGTGTGTTAACATGTTTTGCTATACACGTTTATTCCCTTTGTGTGTATTGGAACAAAACAAAAAAAGGGAGGAAAAAAAGCAAATTGGACATAATGTCACACAAAACTCCAAAAATGGGCTGGTCAAAATTCTCGGCACCCTTTCAAAATTGTCCAGAGTATCCATAGTAGAAGAAGAGTCCAAGAGAGTAGTTGAAAAACAGAATGAACAGTGAAACGATTTTGGCAAAATCAAGAAGCTTAACATGTTACGCATGCAGACACGCTTTCTCAGGAGCATTTACAAATTTAACTATCAAGAAGGGTAAAGAGAAATCACAAATTAATAATATATACAACAAATACAGATAAATATACAAAAATTAGGTATACATAATAAGCTATCGAAGCTGTGACCACATAGGCAAGGTCTAAGTGATCATGATAAAGGCCAAAAGAGAACAAATCAGGTCACCATGGGGGCGTGCATAACATCATATAAGTAGCAACAAATTATAAACCAACAGTGTATGGCCAATATAAAAAAAAAGTCCAAAACAGACAATGTATGGTAGAAACCTAGTAACTATGCTCATATAGCATTGAAAAGAAACAGAACTAAGTTATAATAAATAAACATGAGGGGTACTTACTGCATGATGTGGAAAATATAGTGAAAATAAACCAAATAAAACCAACTGCCTGATAAAAGTATCAGGGAGGGGAATGAGCAGTTGGCAAAACGGGGGTAGTAGATATTGTATACATTTCAAAACAGGTCGGCAACTGGAAATGTATTGCCTAAATCGGAACATATATAGAGAATTATAGAATAATGATGTAATGCTTCGCTTAATAATGGCAATTGCTGAGAGTAGCTGTAAAAGGCTGAGACAGTAAACACATTATATACAAAACTAACCAGTAATGAAGCAAGATATAGATGAATGCTATGGTAGGCGATGATACTATGGGTACACAAGCCGTATAATAAGGGCAATGGTTCATAAAGGGATATAGTAAATGTAGCCCTAGAGCGTTATCATCAAGCTCAAACAAATCAATACTGGAATGATAAGGTAGGCAAGAGATGTCTAGTAACCAAAGCCTGAAAGGGAATAAAATATAAAGGTATCAGCTGTTAGTCCAGGGGGCAGAGAAAAATGAGACCCCTCATAGACAACTCATCTGATCAGAGTCCGCCCTGAACGGCGGCTGAAGGAACACGCTAAAACAGCATGCTATTTTTATGCACGTGCCGCTCTGTCATGAGCAAAACGGCAGCGTCGATGTGACGTCATCCGGGCCGGCCAAAGCATCACTGCGCATTCGCACGGTGCCCACATCACGCAAGCATCTCAGTTGGCATAGTGACACTGAAGCGGGGAGAGGATGGGCAGCACAGTGATGTGCATCGATTAGCAGCGGAGAAAGGGAAGCTCCCCTGCTATTTAATGTCTGCGTTGCATCCGCAGAGTCTGCAAGGTGCAAAGCTGGGCGGCCGCATGATGCCATGAAAAAAGTCCCTAAATGGCCAACATGAACAAATAAATAGAGCATATGTGGAAACACAGCAGACTGCCCAAAAAGAGCACTAAAGTAGTATACATAATTAAATAAGTAAGCATAATAAAAAATTAGTAATGTATGCCAGGTTATTAGAAACCGGCTAAATAAAAAAAAATATACACTATGTACAAATAGAGAAACAGATAATGGACCTAGTAAGGTGGACAGGGAAAAGGAAGGAATGCAACAGACTAAATTATACAAGAATGCTGTAATATAGTCATGAAATTACGAGCCTATCAAAAGACCTCTATAAGACCAAACCAATAAACTAACAAACCAGATCGAGTTAAATTTTTTTTACAGGACTGAACTTCATGAATGGCATTAAGACGATCAATCCACAGAGTCTCCCTACAGAGGATCTGTTTGTCCCATTCTCCACCGCATGGGTCTTTTAGGGACCACGGCAAGGGCAATAAAAGATATTAATGAGGTATCAAAATTGAGGTATAAATCAAGATGTCTGCTCACAGTTGTGACCATTTTACCACTTGCAGAATAATAGACATGGTCCTTAATGCGAGATCGAAAGTGTCTAGCAGTTTTGCCCACATAGAAAGCACTGCATTTGCAGGACATCAGGTATACCACACGAGATGAAGCAACACCATTGAGTACGGCGAAACGCATTGACGTCATCACCTGGCGCAGTCGCGTGACGTCTTCCTCGTGTGTGTGGGATGTAGATACTCCGCAGTGAGCGAGCAATGGGAAGCCGAGGAACACATTGCAATTGTAAGCACAGCTATACAGTGCAGGCAGTGAGGAGCGCATAACCTGGATCTGCTCCCATTTGTTGTCCACACAAGGACTTTATGGACATCCACTACAGCTACTTTCCTAATGGTCTGTAAACAGCGGAAAATCATTCTACCAACAGTATGATTTGATGTCCCCGCCTCGATGACAAAGACGGAGGCCGGTAAAGTACAGATGGCAAATCTATAAATGCAATAGCGCTCTGCCTATGATTCTGGTAATATTATTGCCACTAGCGCCCGCTTATCTCCCTAGGAAAGTTATAAAGGGTCTGACTATTCAGTCTTGACTAGCCAATGAAACGGTACCCCTGTCTTTATTACCAAAAGGACTATCTATGCATGGCGACAATTATCTAAAGCTGTCTAACTCTTTCTGCTTGACGTGCACTAAGGACTTTACAGAAGCTTGCTTACCACTATTGCTTTGGCTAACATCATTATGTACCCTTGCTGAACTATTCAAACTGACAAAACAGTTCCCCAGCCTCCTACATTTTAGAATTACCATCATTCAACTCGGCCCAACTGGACAAAAATGTTGTCTTTCATTATCCATTCATGATAATGTAGTATTTATTTAGGCCTTGTTGATACCCTTGCTTTGCTCCCCACTCCTCCCTCCACACACAGGGTCCAGCCACTTGTTATAGCACTCATTTTGGCCCAACTTAGAAGGGACTATCGGTCTATATATGTGTCTATTCCTGATTACTTATAGCCCCCATCTCTTTGATAGTCAAATTTACTAATTGATTGCACCCAGTGCATGATACTCGTGGCTGAACCAATGTATGTCCGGGCTAGTGTCGTGTATTTATGTTGTCCATTGTGAGTCCCGTCTGTTATACATGTTTATGGTTAAATTATTCTTTTAAATGGTACCATTTTCTCCATGTAGTTCATATATTACTGTACTCTTTTTTTTATTAATCTTTTGATACTATAATAAATCCTTTTGTATCAGAACTTCATTCAGATCATTCATTGTTGCTAATAGTAACCCCTTTAGGCCTCTTCTTAGGCCAACTCCCTCCCCTTGTTTCCCCCTTGTAGTTAATACCACACCTTGAGTGTCACAATCGGCATGAAAATTAGGGACAATAGATTCACCGTTCGGGAGTTTAAATTTGGTGCCAGCATTTACCCATGGGCAAAATGCACATTTGCCACACTTGGTAATGCCGTTCTGGGGACGTTTAGAGATAACATGGTTAGAATAGTAACTTGACATAAGTTTATCACGAAGGGATCTTGACTTTCTGAAAGTGATATCAGGCCTAGGGCCGACATATTTAGCAAGAACAGGATCCTCCTGTAACAGTGACCAATGCGTGGTCAACACAGCATGCAGTTCTGTGTGATATTGCGAGTAACAACTATGAGTCTCACTTTTCTTTTGGATTCGACCATTTTTTTTTTTTGCTGTCACAATGTAGAGAATAAGATTTCCTATCATCTGTGCCCAGTCTTGCCACAAAGAGTTAATCCAGCTCTGAGCTATCCTCTTTTCTTTTTTCAGTGAGATAAACGGACAAACAGGAGAAAACTTTTGTCCGTTCTTCCCCCTTGCTGTGAATGACAGGTTATTTACATATCTCATGCACTAGCTTGAGACAGGCATTGTTTTTTAATTCCCACCCCCATTCCTTTTCTGAAGTCATGTGGTTACTTTTCTGGATTTTGACTGGATGTTAGTGATCATAGCAGAATTTAGTGTAAGGAATACACAGGAGAAAATGCAAGTTGACAAGGGGAGTGTAGAGGTGGGGCGGGGAGCCTACTGACATCACGACTCCACCCACCGATCTCCAGACAACAGATCTACCCACAGAATCTGTAGTTTTTCAGTTCTTATAACAGACAGAGGGGAAACATTTGACAGGTAAGGATACATGCAGGAGGCATGTGTATCCTTAAAGATCAGCACTATGGCAGTAGTTTAGAAAGGATGAGAGTGGGTTTACATCCACTTTAAAGGATAAGTTTAGCTTTGGGAGCATGTTGCATGTCCCACTAGTTTTTAGGGTGGAACATGTTCTAGCTCCTGCAGAGGCTCAGGCCCTGTGTGTGACAGCAGTACGAAGAGAAGTTCCCCATACCAACTGTCACATTTTTAAAAGAGCGCAGCTGTGCGGGGCTCCACACACACGGGTGCATCATTCATTCACAGGATTTTGTGAATGAATAGACTACTGGGTAGATTCACGTACGTTGCCGCAACTTTGCGGCGCCGTAGCTTAAGGAATTTAAGCTACGCCGCCGTAAGTTAGCAAGGAAAGTACATGATTCACAATGTACTTGCCTGCTAAGTTACGGCGGCGTAGCCTAAATCGGCGGGCGTAAGGGCGCCTAATTCAAATGTGTTTGAGGGGGGCGTGTTTTATGATAATGAGGCTTGACCTCACGTTTTTTACGTTTTTTTTTTACTGCGCATGCGCCGGGCGCCTACATTTCCCAGTGTGCATTGCGGCTAAGTACGCCGCACGGGCCTATTGATTTAGACGTGGACGTAAACGACGTAAATCCCGATTCACGGACGACTTACGCAAACAACGTAAAAAATTAGAATTTCGACGCGGGACCGGCGACCATACTTGACATTATTATTCCAATAGGGCCTAGCTCTAACTTTACACAGCCTATCTCTTACGTAAACGGCATAAAAATACTGCGTCGGCCGGGTGTACGTTCGTGAATCGGCGTATCTACTAATTTACATATTCTACGCCGACCGCAATGGAAGCGCCACCTAGCGGCCATCCGAAATATTGCAATCTAAGATAGGACGGCGCAAGCCGTCGTATCTTAGATATGTTTAAGCGTATCTCTGTTTGAGCATACGCTTAAACATAAGTCGGCGTAGATTCTGAGTTAGGTCGGCTTATCTACTGATAAGCCGGCCTAACTCTTTCTGAATCTACCTATCCAAGTACCAAGATAGGCTTTGTTGCCCATCCATTGTCAGCACAACCTCATGTCCCCTGCAGCTTAGCTGGCGGATGCAGGAGATCATGAGTCTGGACTGGAACAGTCTGAAAATAGGTACGTTTATACATCTTTTTTACACAAGTTGGACAGCATAGGTGCCAGGAGATATATGAGCTCTTATTGCATTATTATAGGTCCACAAATGACTAAACAAAAGTGATAGAACAGTCTATGCATGGCATGCATAAACTTGTTCTATTAACAAACTTTACTTCCTTCCTAAAAAGAAGAAGTCATGAGTGTTAGCTAACTGTACATAGATTACAAAGAATGATTGTGATTGAAAGTGAATGCAAGAAAGCAACCATATAAAAAGCAGATTATGATAAAATGTAGTGAACATTTAAATGAAACACTTCTCGACTTCTGAGTTCTGAACTTTGCACTGAGCTGGGTGATATTGGAAATACTATCGGTATGCTCTCTTTCAAGATTTCTGGCATAACTACTGAAGCATAGTGTACTCATTCTTGGAAGAAACTACACAATGAAATCAGAAATTATGACAAAGGATTACTTTCCTTCTGCTATTAAAAGAAAAAGGATTTATTTTTACTACCATTACATCTACCCAAAAGGCATTTTATTGATGGCATTCCTACCTTTCATCATGCTCATGTTCACAGCTCTTACTGCTGTACTCCTTTATAATGTGTTTGCTTTAAAAACTGAGCTTAAAACCCTGCGAGCTGAGCTGACATCATACAGGAAACCTGACATTCTGCTTCCTCCTACTATGCTAATGGATGACAAAAGTAAAGGAGCAAGCGATGAGACATACCTCTCATGGAGAGAAAAGAAGGAGGTAAGTTTCACCAACAGCAATCATCAAGTGGGATATACAACATAGTCATAGCTCCCAACTGTCCCTGATTTTAAGAGACTGTCCCTGATTTGAAGCAATCTCCCTCTGTCCCTCATTTTGGTCTGATCTATATAGTTGTATATAATATGCACTTTTTATCTATCAAAAAGTGTTCCCAATTGCTAAACCTTTCATCTGATTTCTAAATGGTAAAAAAAAAAGCACTTGTAGGTTTAACCAATCTCGTTTTTTTTTTTTTTTTTTTACAATTCTCATTTAACCACTTAAGACCCGGACCTTTAGGCAGCTAAAGGACCCGGCCAGTTTTTGCGATTCGGCACTGTGTTGCTTTAACTGACAATTGCGCGGTCGTGCGACATGGCTCCCAAACAAAATTGGCGTCCTTTTTTTCCCCACAAATAGAGCTTTCTTTTGGTGGTATTTGATCACCTCTGCGGTTTTTATTTTTTGCGCTATAAACATTTACAATTTTGAAAAAAATGCAATATTTTTTACTTTTTGCTATAATAAATATCCCCCAAAAATATATATATATATATATATATATATATATATATATATATATATATAAAAAAAAAAATCCTCAGTTTAGGCCGATACGTATTCTTCTACCTATTTTTGGTAAAAAAAAATCACAATAAGCGTTTATCGGTTGGTTTGCGCAAAATTTATAGCGTTTACAAAATAGGGGATAGTTTTATTGCATTTTTATTATTTTAATTTTTTTTACTACTAATGGCGGCGATCAGCGATTTTTTTCGTGACTGCAACATTATGGCGGACACTTCGGACAATTTTGACACATTTTTGGGACCATTGTCATTTTCACAGCAAAAAATGCTTTTAAAATGCATTGTTTACTGTGAAAATGACAATTGCGTTTGGGAGTTAACCACAAGGGGGTGATGACCATCTGTGTTTCTAACTGTAGGGGGTGTGGCTGTAGGTGTGACGTCATTGATTGTGGTTCCCTATATAAGGGAACACACGATCGATAACGGCGCCACAGTGAAGAACGGGGAAGCTGTGTTTACACACAGCTCTCCCCGTTCTTCAGCTCCGGGGACAGATCGCGGGACTCCAGCAGCGATCGGGTCCGCGGGTCCCGCGGTCACGGAGCTTCAGACCGGGTCGCGGGAGCGCCCACGACCCACGACTGGGCACTTAAAGAGGACGTACCTGTACGTGCTTGTGCCCAGCCGTGCCATTCTGGCGACGTATATGTGCAGGAGGCAGTCCTTAAGTGGTTAAGGGGGCGTAGCAAGGGATGTGTCTTATGCCTGCATACTTTTGCTGAGAGGTGTCCCTCATTCCCATCTCAAAAAGTTGGGAAGTATGCATAGTTCTATGGATAAAGAGCAGTTAAAAGTATCTGTAGCAATTTGTACACCCCACCCTACCACCCAGTGTCTGAATGTTTAAAGGACTAGTAAAAGAGGCTTGAAGAGACCACGATGTTTATCTAAAGTTATACCTGTTATTTAGCCCTAAATAGCATATAAAAAAAATGTCTCAAACAGAGGGGGAGAAGAAAAAGGGCTTTTGGAAATAACAGAACTACTGTATTTATCGGCGTATACCGCGCACTTTTTTGCTCTGAAAATCAGGGCAAAATCGTGGGTGCGCGATATACGCCAATACCCGCTTCCCGCGCTGTGTTTGAACCACTGCGCCGACATATACCGAGCGCAGTACACTCGGGTATAGTCGGGCAGGCTCGGCTCCTCTCGCGGTCACGTCCTTTGTGTCCTGTACGTCCTTTACGCGAGAGTAGCCGAGCCCGCCCGACTATACCCGAGTGTACTCCGCTCGGTATATGTCGGCGCAGTGGTTCGAACACAGCGCGGGAAGCGGGGATCGAGCGGGGAGGACACCACGATGGCCGCAGAAGGACGCCGGACCGGACGAGGACGCGATGGACGACGGGCAGGACGCGATGGACGACGGGCAAGACACCGACGAGGGGCATCCAAACTGTAAGTATTTTTTTTTTTTGCAGAAATTTTCCTTTAAGTTCGGGGGTGCGCGCTATACGCCGGGGCGTGTTATAGCCCGATAAATATGGTATATTACTGTTAGATAAAGTATAAATTCTTTACTAGTTACTTAAAACATGGTTTGTGGATATATATGTTAATATAGGACTGCTTATATCCAGTTTGGCTAACCACAATAGACAAGCCAAACAGTATCACAAACATGTAGGACATACATGACATAAAAACATTTAACAAATACAAAAACCATCCGGACGCCTGGTGATTTGGGACAGGTTTGCTCCTCCCGGAGAATACCGATATGACAGCAATGCTGTGTATGAAACAAGCTTGTGCCAATCTCCTTGGAGTCCCGAGTCTCAGGCCCCGTACACACGTCCGAGGAACTCGACGGGCAAAACACATCGTTTTGCCCGTCGAGTTCCTTGTGAAGCCGCCGAGGATCTTGGCGAGCCGAAATTTCACATTGAACAACGAGGAAATAGAGAACATGTTCTCTATTTCCTCGCCGAGGTCCTCGTCGGCTTCCTCGGCCGAAAGTGTACACACGGCCGGGTTTCTCGGCAGAATTCAGCTCCGACCGAGTTTCTGGCTGAATTCTGCCGAGAAACTCGGTCGTGTGTACGGGGCCTCAGGGAAGGGAGAAGGGGATGAGAGGGCCAGGGATGATGACTGGATGGTACTCTTGTGATGGGGCTGTGAATCGTTCAAAATAGTGAGGACCTATGGTCCATAAAAAAGACGCCCCACAAAGTTCATAGCATCACCTCCAAAGCAAACCTATATAAGGAATATAGCCTTGGATAAAGTCCCTCTGTGGCGAAATCATAGCACACTGGCTGGACATACTTTTTGCAGATATATGAAGAGTACAGGTAGTGTCAGCATAAGCCATACGTTACCACTCCTTGGGATTATGAGTCCAGGTTAGTATGTGGTCCTACTTATTTAATGCAAATCGAGGTAATCCTACTATCCCTGTATATCCGGGTATCTTACAGTGGGTAAACACTGGGTTACTTTGCGGTTGGTATCTCTCCAGGTGCAATGGCTGGTACAGGTCTGTGGGTCCCAAGCTTGGGAACTGCCCACTGAACCTGTCACATAAACAAACTCCCCCATTCCTCTCCTGGTGTTCGCACATTGATTTTTTTTTTTATGAAGCTGATCACAATGCACAGCAATGCATTTTTTCTGCATATTGTGGTGTGCTGCAATGCACGTGTAATGGCTGTAGTCTACAATTTCATTCAAGCTCTCCAGTTGGCACAGGACCATTCTATGCTTGCAGTGTTGCTTACAGTGGGCCAGATTCTCGTAGAATCTGCGGCGGCGTAGCGTAAGCCATTTACACCACGCCGCCGCAACTTACTGGAGCAAGTGCCGTATTCTCCAAGCACTTGCTCCGTAATTTGCGGCGGCGTAGTGTAGTTGGCCCGGCGTATGGCCGCGTTATTCAAAGGGGGCGGGTTGTATTTAAATTAAGCGCGCCCCCATGCCGATTGAACTGCGAATGCGCCGGGCTGAAAAATAGCCCAGTGCGCATGCTCCAGCTCACGACGGAAAACGTCAATGACGCCGACGTGAGCGTCATTGACGTAAAGTCGTATTTAAGAACGACTTAGGAAAACGACGTAACCGATGGAAAAAGACGACGCGGACCCGACGCCATACTTAACATGGCATACGGCGGACTGGCGTAAGGTTACCCCTCATATAGCAGGGGTAACATTACGCTTACGGAAACGACGTAAGCGACGAGTACGCGACGCAAATTCGTTCGGGAATCAGCGTATCAGGCTCATTTGCATAGTCAAATGAGAACTGAACGTAAACGCCACCTAGCGGCCGGCGTTGCATTACATCTAAGATCCAACGGTGAAAGTGACTTACACCTGTCGGATCTTGGCCGTATCTATGCGAAAATGATTCTAGGACTCACTCGCATAGATACCCGGGCTCAGAAACAGAGATACGACGGTGTTTCCTGAGATACACCATCGTAACTCTTCTGAGAATCTGGCCCAGTATATCAATCAATATAAAACTATTTGTATTTTTTATTTCTCAGCCTAATTTTGTGTTTACCATTAACAGACAGGTAAATCATTAGAAGTCCACATGGACGACGCCACCAATTTACTGCTGAAAAGTCGACCACGCAGATATGCATCTGAAGAAAAAAGTAAATCCATTAAATTATCTTTTTAATGTAGGATAAGATGTTTAATGTAGGATAAGAATGTGTTTTAGTCATGAGGCTCTGACTCTTCAGTTAGCTGGGTTCACACTTGAGAACGCAGTGGCTCACAGCAGGATTCTGGGGTGCGTCTCCATTCACAGTTTCAGGTACAATTTCTGCACAAATTTTTACCTGAAATGGATCAAAAGATGCACAGGGCTCCTGTGCAATTAGCTTCTGAGCCCTTGCAGAGATGTGTGAACCAGCTCCATAGAGAGCTGGTCACAATCTCCTGCTATGTGAATTGGATGCGGAGAAAAACGCATCCAATTCGCAATAGTGTGAACCCAGCATTAGGGTTGCCTGGGTCTGTGTTTAACAGTGGTTTAATGTATTCACATAAGAGAGCATTGTCCTCTTTTTTGGAAGACATCAGTGCATACTAGGACTTTGTTGACTATTTGCTGTGCCTTAACTAAGGTAATAAATAATAATAGGTAATACATAAACTATTCTATCAACAACTTTTCATATATTTTTTGAACACTTTCAAACATAAAACCTAAAAGTACAATACAAGACTCCAGTGGTTCCTAACCTGGGGTATACATAACCTTCACATATGTCTGAGAGTACCCCATGGACTGTTTCCCATATCTACAATGGATAGCCACACAACTGCTATTTTGTTTTAAAGTTGTGAGGAAGAGCTAGACATTTATGCAAAGATATTTTACAAGTAGAGTTGTGGAGAGAAAAAAAAAAAGAATTAAGCTGAAGATAAATACCTAGATTCAGGTACATGGCCGCAACTTTGCGGCGGCGTAGCTTAAGGAATTTAAGCTACGCCGCCGTAAGTTAGCTAGGCAAGTACATGATTCACAATGTACTTACCTGCTAAGTTACGGCGGCGTAGCCTAAATCGGCGGGCGTAAGGGTGCCTAATTCAAATGTGTGTTAGGGGGACGTGTTGTATGCTAATTGTGCTTGACCTTACGTTTTTCAAGTTTTTTTTTAACTGCGCATGCGCCGGACACCTACATTTCCCAGTGTGCATTGCGGCTAAGTACGCCGCACGGGCCTATTGATTTTGACGTGGACGTAAACGACGTAAATCCCGATTCATGGACGACTTACGCAAACAACGTAAAAAAATCGAATTTTGACGCGGGAACGGCGGCCATACTTGACATTACTATTCCAATAGGGCCTAACTCTAACTTTACGCGGCCTATCTCTTACGCAAACGGCATAAACGTACTGCGTCGGCCGGGCGTACGTTCGTGAATCCGCGTATCTCCTCATTTACATATTCTACGCCGACCGCAATGGAAGCGCCACCTAGCGGCCATCCAAAATATTGCAATCTAAGATAGGACGGCGCAAGCCGTCGTATCTTAGATATGTTTAAGCGTATCTCTGTTTGAGCATACGCTTAAACATAAGTCGGCGTAGATTCTGAGTTAGGCCAGCTTATCTACTGATAAGTCGGCCTAACTCTTACTGAATCTACCTAAAAGTATAAAGCTGGCCATACAATGATTTCATTTTAATTGGTTCAGCAGGGACCTGGTGAATTTTGTTCAGTGCATAAGCATTCCTGCTCACAACATTCATCCTTTTACTGACAAAGAGCCATGTTGTAAATTGTTTCTAAATTTACGGCTAAAGCCAAGTGGCTGCAGCTGCTGATCAATGTATTCTAACAGCCATGGGTGCAGCCATTGGAGTACAATGTATGGCCAGCTTTAGTGTTCTGTTCTTGCTACACGTTTGCCCCTGGTGTGTATGTAGCTCAACATACAGCTTAAACCTTGCATCCTAAATAACCAGACTGTCTGTAACTTTGGATCTTTATTACGATGAACAGATGGTGGCCATATAAGATGGATATGAAAAATGGTGAAACTAGAGATAAATAAATGAACATATAAGAATTATATGAACACAAACAAATGTCTACTAGGCATATAGATAAGCAGTCTTTATCATACCAGCGATGCTGCCTTAGGAGGATCAGGACCTAGGAAACATGTGGCGCAGGGTTAGCTGACTCCATGTGGACTGTCCAGTGGAAAAGAGATTAAAAAGTTTTGATAGGAAGTGAAGACAGTTTTCAGTAACATGACAGGAAATATACATTACCATAGAACAGTCCTTTGTTAAGAGTGACATCTAGTGGACAATATTTGAATTACAAGTCCAGAAGATATTACTGTATTTCCTTGTAGGCCAAAGGCATGACATTTAGTCTTGGTTTGACATGGCCTTGGAAATTGAATGAAGGTAATCTAATGTGTAAAGCCTTGCACTGTAAATTGTAGATGCTGAAATATGTGATCCTATAGGCCTCATATGTAATAGTTATTTGCGGACCATGAGATGTGCTTACATATCAAAATATATATCCTACAGTGATAAGTTATATTAATCAAGGAGGTTCAGCATTACATGTGGGTGTCCTAAAAGAGTCTGTAAGCAAATGCAGCCCTGCTAGATACACCAACTATTCCAGACTTAACATCCACTCATCAAGGCATTTTAATATTTGCATAACTCCTATAAAGAGACAGCCAGTTGCTTGTATCAGGGCTGATGGTTTTGATAGGAGTGCTGATGTGCATCCCCTCCGACTAGCTATAGTCTGCCTGCAATGCATAGATTCAATGACTTCACAGGTCCTAAAATAAGATGTAAGGAGAACAGAAAGATTTTCTTTAAAATTTTAACTTACATGTTGATGAGGAGGGAAAGGGGTAACCAGGGAAGGCAAAACATAAGCAAATGAAACTTCTGCTTTAAATCTTTTTGTTTTTTCCTTGTAAGTTTGTGGTTTCATTGTTTTTATGGTAGCGACAGACTTCAGAGCTCTCTGCATCTTATGATCCATAAATTCAGTATATTTGGAAATATTTTTGGTTTGCTTTTAGTTAAGGTGTAAGCCCCGTGTTCCATTATATAATATATTAAAGTGCATTAGAAATGGCAATTTTTGATAGTGTATGTGCCCATGCTTGCATTAAGCCGGCATGCTCAAACGTAGAAAATGTGACCTATTTTATGAATCTAACTTTTGACAGAAATTAGCGCATGGTAAACGATAAAGGTTTAATACCTATGGATATCAATTACTGCTGTAAACATTTATATAGCATTTATTAGTATTTATTATAGATAGCAGCTTACTGCTCTTGTTAAAACCAATGTTGTTTTATTTCAGCTTACCCATCTTGCTTGCAACTTATACTAGACAAAACAAAAAGTACTGAAAATGAAGGTATGGAATATACATTTATTGCTATAGTTTAATTTGCAAGACTGTTGATTACTAAAACATATAGCTTAAAGGGGAGTTCCACCCACAATTTCACTTTTTAAATATAAATACCCCTGTAATACACAAGCTTAATGTAGTCTAGTAAAGTTAGTCTGTAAACTAAGGTCTGTTTGTTAGGTTGTTAGAGCATTTAGTTTGTTTATAATCTAGAAATAGACCGTGGCCATCTTAAGTGTGGGCATCATGAAGCCAGACTGTATGACTTCCTGGATTTCAGCCTTGCAGATCTCGCACATGCTCAGTGCTGCACAAGCGATGTAATAGGTTTCAGTCAGGTTTCCATAGCAACGGGAGTGTCAGAGGAAGTTGCCGCCCCTTCTCTATGCAAATAGGCTATTTGCAAGGACTACTGGGATACATGATGCCTATCCCAGAAACCCTTGCGAATAGCCTTGTGACTTAATAGCCTAGGCTAATAAGGAGGAGGAAGTAATGAAGGACTACAAAATAAAGGTATTTACAAGCAACAAACTAAATAAAAATTGTCCATTCTGAACACTATGAGATTAGGGCATGCAGCACAGACAAACATTAAAAAATGGGTGGAACTCCACTTTAACAGCTGTTCATTCAGCCATAGATCTTGTGAGCTGATAATTTCCTGTGCTCTTTTCTTCTGCTGACAATTATCAGTTAGTATTTTCAGCTATTTCTGTTGACTACAAAACACTACTCCCTATGTTATGAAGAGGGGGAGGTGTTATTTGGTCCTGACACTTTCCCCTCCTAGGGTGACAACCCTGCTCTACTAGATACTCCTAGATAGGTTGTCACCCTAAAATAGGAAGCGTGTTCCTGTCAATATAATTAGGTGAAAATAAGGAAGGAAAAAAGTGTTAAAAAAAGAAGCCAAATTCCACAACTAAGGAAAGCTGTGATACAATACATCATGGGTGCTCAACCTGTGGCTCTCCAGCTGGTGCGGAACTACAAGTCCCATCATGCCTCTGCCTTTTGGAGTCATACTTGTAACTGTCAACAGCTTGCAATGGTTCATGGGACTTGTAGTTCCGCAACAGCTGGAGGGCCACAGGTTGATCACCCATGCATTACATTTTTGTACTTGGGTTAAGATATACTTTAAGAGTACATTTTTTATTTTTTGGTTTGCATAGCGAAGAGTAGATGTGTTTGAAAGTTAATAGACAGGTGTTTATTGCTGCCTATGATTCCTTTGGGAAGATTTACCTGTTTGTCCTAATGACCACTGTTACCACGGTATAAAGTGATACAAATTCAAAAAATTTACAGTTGTCATCAGAAAAGAAAGTTATAGGAAATCCAAAATTTGGTTGCCAAGAACAGGCCTAGAGGAGAAATCTTCCAATGAAGTTGCATGTTTCGGTGACAACTAGGAAGGCATTTACTCTAGCCTTGGACAGATTTCCTCTCCCCCAATCTCACTTCTCATTGTGCCTCTATGACAGGAAGAAAATACAACTAATGGCAGACTTTCTTATAAAAGATGTACTGTATATTTACATCTTTACATAACTTTAATTCAGGGGTCAAGTCCTAGGGAAAAAAGTGTGGGAACTCTCACCCAAGATCCTCTCCCCCACCAAAAAAAAAAAAACGCACAGCGCAAATGAAGACCGAAAGTATGTGTGTGTTAAATGTACGGCAAATATAATAAAGGGGCTCATTCACAAATGGAGGAGACCAAGGGAGAAAAATATTGTTTTTTTTTTTTTTTTGCAGACGCACGATCAGCGGCTCACTGAGGTCATGTGATCTGCAATTTCATTCAGAACTAATCCTGTATAACAATAATAATAATACTTAACTGGAAAAAATAAATAGATTTAATTTAATTTTTTTTATCTTAGACATACCCAGACCCAAAAAAAAAAATATATATATATATATATATATATATATATATATATATAATATATCCTTATAAACGTTCTTTAATACATTATTTAAAGTGGAGGTTCACCCAAAAACTTAATTTTTAACCTTAGGTTGATGCTCATTTTGTCAAGGGGAATCGGGTGGGTTTTTTTTTTAAATCGAAGCAATACTTACCGTTTTAGAGAGTGATCTTCTCCGCCGCTTCCGGGTATGGGCTGCGGGACTATTTGATTGACAGTTTTCCGACAGGCTTCCGACGGAAAACAGTTAAAAAATTGCATGGTGTACCTCCTAAAAATTAATCTTATAGCCCTCATAATTCTGCTGGTCTTTAAAACATGTTGGGTTGGATTCAGATAGATCAGCAGATCTTTAGATCTGCGTAATCTATCTGATTTAAGATCCGCCGCCGCAAGTTTTAGTGGCAAGTGGGTAATTCACTAAACACTTACCTCCAAACTTGCGGCGGCGTAGCTTAAATCCCCTGGCGGAATTCAAATTCCGCGGCTAGGGGGAATGTAGCATTTAAATCAGGCACGTCCCTGCGCCGATTTAACTGCGTCGGGCCCGCGTACGTTCGTGAATTGGCGTATCTCACTGATTTACATATTCTCTGCATAAATCAGCGAGAACGCCCCCAGCGGCCATTTTTAAATTGCAGTTAAGATCCGACGGTGTAACACAGTTACACCTGTCGGATCTTAGGCATATCTATACGTAACTGATTCTATGAATGAGTCGCATAGATACAACCGGCCTAACTCAGAGATACGACGGTGTATCAGGAGATACACCGTCGTATCTCTTTGAGAATCTGGCCCGTTGTATGCTTCTAATTTCCCCAAGCCCCATATAGTGAAGATACACAAAGGCAGATATGCTTGAAGTCCAGCCTGGGTAGCAACAATGGCTCTCTCCATAGCTGTAATGGAGAATTGAGCGTAGCCACCCAGGGACAACAAGTGTGTTTTTTTACAGGATTATCAGGTTAAAATAAAGGAAAACAATCTGTAAACAGTTAATTAGTTCAGCAATCTAAAGACTGGTTAGCTTAAATATATTGCATTTTTGTTTTTGGGTTTATATATACACTCACGGACACTTTATTTGGTACACCTATTCAATTGCTTGGTAAGGTAACACAAATTGCTAATCAGCCAATCACATAGCAGCAACTGTATGCATTTAGACATGGTGGTGAAGACAACTTGCTGGATTTCAAAATGAGCTATCAGAATGGGAAAGAAAGGGGATTTAAGTGACTTTAAAAGTGGCATGGTTGTTGGTGCCAAGCAGGCTGGTCTGAGTATTTCAAAAACTGCTGATCTACTGGGATTTTCAAACACAACCATCTCTAGGGTTTACAGATAATGATCAGAAAAAGAGAAAATATCTGGTGAACGCCAGTTGTGTGGACAAAAATGCCTTGTTGATGTCAGGGCAGAATGGGTTCAAGATGATAGAAAGGCAACAGAAACTCAAATAGCCACTTGTTACAACAAAGGTATGCAGAATGCCATCTTTGAATGTGCAACACTTTGAAAAATGTAAGCAAATGGGCTACAACAGCGGAAGACCACAACGGGTGCCACTCCTGTCAGCTCAGAACAGGAAACTAAGGCTACAATTCGCACAGGCTCTCCAAAATTGGACAATAGAAGATTGGAAAAACGTTGTATGGTCTGATGAGTCTTGATTTTAGCTGCAACATTCAGATGGTAGGGTCAGAATTTTACATAAACAACATGAAAGCATGGGTCCATCCTGCCTGGTATCAACAGTTCAGGCTGGTGGTGGAATGGTGTGGGGGATATTTTTGTGGCACACTTTGGCCACCTTTGTACCAATTGATCATTGTTTAAATGCCACGGCCTAACTGAGAATTGTTGCTGATCAAGTCCATCTTTTAGGACTACAGTGTACCCATCTTCTGATAGCTACTTCCAGCAGGATAATGCCCCATGTCACAAAGCTCAAATCATCTCAAACTGGTTTCTTGAACATGACAATGAGGTCACTGTACTCCAATGGCCTCCACAGTCACCAGATCTCAGTCCAATAGAGCACCTTATAGACTAACATCTCTAAAGAATGTTTCCAACACCTTGTTGAATCGATACCAGGCAGAATTAGGGCAGTTCTGAGCATGGGGGGGGGGGGGGTCCAACCTGGTACTAGCAAGGTGTCCCTAATAAAAGTGGCCGGTGAGTGTACTTTAAGATATCATTTGCTTAGATCTGGTGAGAATGGATAGCAGTCTCTGTTGGAAAAATTCTCAACCTCAAGTTTCCCTTGACCTATTTCTAGCTGTTTTTGGATTTTAAACGAATCTTCTGTTAAACAAAAAAAAAATTGTGTAATTGCCTCACCAATGTAGAAATACTGGTAGCAATAAAAACGTGGACATCAAAGAAGGTTTTGAACCTTGCAGACTGGTTAGTGCAAAAGACTTTGGGCCAGATCCACAAAAGGGATACGCAGGCGTATCTACTGATACACCGTCGTATCCCTCTTTCTATCTATGCGGCTGATTCACAGAATCAGTTACGCATAGATATTCCTAAGATCCGGCAGGTGTAATACTTTTACATTGTCGGATCTTAGGATGCAGTACCTCGGCCGCCGCTGGGGGCATTTCTCGTCGAAATTCCGCTTCGGGTATGCAAATTAGCACTTACGGAAATCCACGAAGCGGTTTCCCTTCGTGAAGTCTCCGTAAGTTGTTAGTTTGCAAATGCAAAGATAGGGTACCTTTTACAAAGTGTAAAGTTAGTACACCTTGTAAAAGTATACCCTTCTTTCCCGCGACGCTGTCAATTTTTTTTTTTCCCGCCGCATCTCTTTTTTTTTTCCTGACGCAACTTTTTTTACCCGGCGCGATTCACAAAACTCGACGCAACGTAACTTCACGCAAAGCACGTCGGGAAAATCGCGTCGGGAGCATGCGCAGTACGTCCGGCGCGGGAGCGCGCCTAATTTAAATGGGACTCGCCCCATTAGATTGGGCCCGCTTTGCGCCGGACGGATTTAAGTTACACCGCTGAAAATTTCTAGGTAAGTGCTTTGTGGATCGGGCACTTGGGTAGAAATTTTGCGGCGGTGTAACTTAAATCCCAATATTTAAGTTAAGCCCGCTGTACGTGGATCTGGCCCTTTATTCTTTAAAGATGTAGTAGTTGGTCTCAAGAAGTATTCTGCCTATTACAATATTTACATGTTTAGAAAAGCTGTATCAGTCTACACCCCTCTCTCTGTTTTGTTCTCTTTTAATGTTGTTGCTGGTTTTTCAGAAAAAGCTGCAATCATTTCCTTTATTTGCAAGTCGTGGTGCAATCTATGCTCAAGAATAAAAAATAAAAAAACAATAACATTTGCTGTTGCAATTCATCATTGACAACTTTAGTTAAATAAAGCTCAATGTGTAATGACTTGGTAAAACCATATTGCAAGGTTATTACTTTAAGTTTCATTTATGTCCATTAAATAAAATATGCGCACTTATAAATTCAATTAAATATCTGTAGGATGTATTAAATTGAATTACATTATTTGAGTGCTTGATTGAATTAATTCTTATGCTGCATCTTGACTAATATTTTCATGGGGTCATTGGAGTTGTTTTGTGTTCGGTAGGTAATTTGTGCTCTCTGAATAACAAATGTAGATTTTAACAGCCACTGCTTGTTACATCAGCTTAAGGCAAGGCTATATGTGTAATGAAGGAATTCTAGTAGGAGGGCTTGCAGGATGAAGGACTTGTATAAATCAGATTCCACATAAATGTTGGATATGTCATAACTCTTGGTTTCTAAGATTTAAGACTAGAAAGATTACAAAGGAAAATGGCCATTTATATTTTGGTGTGATTAATAACTCAGTTGAACTTGGCCTTAGTAACACGCCATTGAGTTAAAGCTGAACTCCCACCTTATGTAACAAATAAATAGGTTGTGATTTGGTGCCTAAATGCTATGCCTCTGTCCCTTAGTTGTACATAAATAAACCAAAACAACACGTTGAGTTTTTACGATTTTACGTACACACGACCGAACATGTCCGCTGAAACTGGTCCGACGGACCAGTTTCAGCGGACATGTTCGGACGTGTGTACGGCCGACCGGACAATTGTCCGGCGGATCGGACAGTTTCCAGCGGACAAATGTTTCTTAGCATGCTAAGAAACATGTCCGCTGGAGGCCTGTCCGTCGGACATGTTCGGTCGTCTGTACAGACTCACCGGACATGTCCGATCGGCCGAAAGCCCTCGCATGCGTCAAAGTGATTCGACGCATGCGTGGAAGCATTGACCTTCCAGGGCCGCGCACGTCGCCGCGTCATCGTTGCGGCAACGGCGCGGCCACGTCACCGCGTATCGTGTCCGCACGGATTTCTGTCTGATGGTGTGTACAACCATCCGACAGAAATCCGGCAGCGGACGCAGCGGACAGATCCGCTGGTGTGTACGAGGCCTGAGGATTAATTCTATCAATATAATGTTTACCCTAGGCTGCTGTGTAGGGGTTAAAGTACAGGTCGAATTACTTAAAGGAACACTAAAGGTTTGTTTTTTATTAGATCAATTGATTGCTGTAAGCAAGAGCATTTAAATATCACTTACCTCGTTTTTCCTATTGACCTCCAAAATACAGTAATCCAGGTTTGAAAATGCCATTTCCTGTCACTCCTCCTCTTCTTGCTTTCCACCAGCATCTGAGCCGTTTTGCATGGTGGAAAGCAGAATGTGCTCACCCCCTCCCTATGACTACAGCCCTGCGTGAAGATGCTCTCTTATCCCTCACAGGCATGGAGGCTAAGCCTAATGGCAATTGTAGTTCCCATTAGGCTGTGATGCAACAAGAATGAATGCGCACCGCAAACCAGGAAGTCAGTGAGAATAATGATTCAGGAGTGACGGAGGTGAATTAAACAGCTCGATTTCAACAGGTATCAAACTAGTTATAATGCAAAACATTACTTTTTATTTTATCAGCTACTGTCAGACTTTAAATTAAGAGGAAAATATTTTTGTCTTTACAACCCCTTTAAGTACTGTATACCCTGCTCTCCTTCTCTGCTCAATGCTCAGGTCTGCGGGTGGAGCCTCAGCATTATAATAAACAATTCAGGGACATTAACTGTGTGACAATGTGGAGAATGGAGTGCAACCAAAGCTGGTTGCAGCGTACAGCCCCAATTCCCAAAAAGTTGTAACGCGGCATTAAATCTACATAAAGAGAGAAACAGAATGCAATGATTTTCAAATCTCATAAACCCATATTTTACTCACAATAGAAAATAGAAAACATATCAAATTTTAAATTGAGAAAATTAAGCATTTTAAGAACAAAATCGGGTAATTTTGAAATTCATGCCAGCAACACATCTCAAAAAGTTTGGACAGGGTGATGTTTATTATAGTGTAGCATCCTGTCTTTTTTTAATGCCGCGTACACACGATCGGAAATCCTGACAAGAACACCGTGGATTTTTTTCTGACGGAATTCTAGCTCAAACTTGTCTTGCATACACACGGCCACACCAAATTCTGACCGTCAAGAACGCGGTAACGTACAACACTACGACGAGCCGAGAAAAATGAAGTTCATTGCGTTTTTGAGCATGCGCCGACTGGATTCCGAGCATGCGTAGGATTTTTCTCCATCAGAATTGCATACAGACGATCGGAATTTCCGACAAGAACTTTTACCGTCGGAAAAGTTGAGAACCAGCTCTCAAATTTTTCTTGGCGGAAATTCCGACAGAAAAATTCCATTGGAGCCTACACACAGTCGGAATTTCTGACCAAAAGCTCACATCGGACTTTTCTTGTTGGAATTTCCGATCGTGTGTAAGCGGCATAACATTCTATAAACATCTGGGAACTGAACAGACCAGTTGCTGGAATGTTGTCTCATTCTTGCCTAATATAAGATTATAACTGCTCCACAGCCCTGGGTCTGCTTTGTCATATTTTTTGTTTTAGGATGAGCAAAATATTTTCAATTGGTGAAAGGTCTTGATGGCAAGCAGGCCAGTTAAGCACCAGGACCCTTCTAGTTTGAAGCCATGCTTCTGGCATAGATGCTGTATGCTAATTAGGATTGTTCTGCTGAAATATGTAATGCCGCGTACACGCGACCGTTTTTCGGGTTCTAAAAAAAAAAAAAAATTTTATGTTATTAAAAACGATCGTGTGTGGGCTTCAGAGCCTTTTTTTTGCGTTCTAAAAAATGAGCAACATTTTTTTCGAACATGCTCTAATTTTTCACGACGTTTTTAACGTTGTAATTTTTAAGGTTGTAAAAAATGGTCGTGTGTGTGGGCTTTAACGACGTGAAAGATCCGCGCATGCTCAGAAGCAAGTTATGAGACGGGAGCGCTCGTTCTGGTAAAACTATCGTTCGTAATGGAGTAAGCACATTCATCACGCTGTAACAGACAGAAAAGTGCGAATCATCTTTTACTAACACAAAATCAGCAAAAGCAGCCCAAAGGGTGGCATCATCCGAATAGAACGTCCCCTTTATAGTGACGTTGTATGTGTTGTACGTCACCGCATTTTGCTAGAGCATTTCTTTTTTCACGATCGTGTGTAGGCAAGGCTGTTTTAATGATCGGGTTGAAAAAAACGTTGTTTTTTGTAGACCCTTAAAAACGTCATTTTTTAGAACCCGAAAAACGGCTGTGTGTACGCAGCATAAGGCCTTTCCAGATGTGCATGCTGCTGATTTCATACGTAATAATTTAACCCCATACCATTGGGAATGCAGGCTTTTGAACTGAGCACTGATAACAAGCTGGATGATCCCTCTCCTCTTAAGTCCAGAAGATACAGCACCCATAGTTGCCAAAAGAATGTCAAATTTTGATTTGTCTGACCACAGAACAGTTTTCCACTTTGCAACAGACCAGTGGCGGTTACTTCTCAAAATGTTTGGGCGGGAGCACAAACAAATTGAAAAATTCTGTGCCCATCAAATGCAGCCACTGTGACATCAATTGCAGCCACTGTGCCATCAAATGCAGCCACTGTGGCATCAATTGCAGCCACTGTGGCCATCAATGGCAGCCACTGTGTCATCAAATGCAGCCACTGTGTCATCAAATGCAGCCACTGTGTCATCAATTGCAGCCATTGTGTCATCAAATGCTGCCACTGTGTCATCAAATGCTGCCACTGTGTCATCAAATGCTGCCACTGTGCCTATCAATTGCAGCCACTGTGCCTATCAATTGCAGCCACTGTGCCTATCAATTGCAGCCACTGTGCCATCAATTGCAGCCACTGTGCCATCAATTTCAGCCACTGTGCCCATCAGTTGTAGCCACTAGGCCCACCAAATGCAGCCATTGTGACCCCCGGGTGAAATATAACCAGCGCCCGCCTGCTCGATGTCTGACTGGCATCTTGATGGCAGATTAGGCAGCACGTGATGGCTGTGAGCTGTGGGCAGCAGGTCAGGCAGTGGCAGGCTGTGGGTCAGGCGGTGGCTCCTGTGTCCTCCATGCTTCCGCGGTGCGTCTCTTCTTTCCTCCTGCTAGGCATCCAATAGGATACCTATCCTTTAAGCCAATCAGGTGACGGGTAACAGACCTATACTTCCTGATTGGTGAAGAGGCGGTTCAGTGTTAGGAAAGCGAATATTCATTTGCTTTTCTTTTTTTTTTTTTTTCAATCGTTTTTATTGAGATTTTCAGCTTAAACAAAGAAAATACACAATACCAAAAAGGACAACAACAGGAATATGCATAGTCATGAAATGCTTAGCAGTGAATTTAAATTTGAATCGGTCAGTACATGCAACTTCCATTAACCTTGTGGCAACAGTTCAAAAATGTATAATCATCACATTAACAGAGGGTTTGAGCATATCCTTTCCTAACAAAATGGCTTTTGCCAGCCACCCACGTTCTCTCTACATGGTCGCGGCAGCCAGCAACAGAAATGCTCCAAGCAGTATGCCCCCTCTAGTTTCAGTTACGTGCAGTATGCTACCTGAGGTAAAGTGGTAGAGTGTGTAACAAGTAGTATTAGCAAAGGAAGTAGGAAGTAGGAGAGAAGAGAAAAAGAAGAGAATAGAAAGGTCAGAGTAGAGTTCAATGAAAGAAAGCAGGTAAAGAATACTTTAACAAAATAAACAGGTAAACTATGCCCTCATCTCGCCAGATCGTTCACCTTACACAGTCATTATTAGAGGTTAATTGTTCCCTTTGTCAGGATACCAATCTTGCCAAGGTCTCCATAATGTCGATGCCCTCATATGTTTACCCAGTGCCGATGCGTGTAGGAGTTCATAGGTGGCATGGGTTTGTACAGTGCCTATGATTTCTGCAAGTGAAGGAGGAGCAATGTCCTTCCAGTGCCGAAGAATGACCAGTCTCGTGGCCATAAGAATGTGTAGTATCACTGTCCTGTGTGAGATGGGTAGCAAGTCAGCCCCTATGGATAGGATAGCTAGGCCGGGGCAGAGTAGGGAGCAGGTAGGTAGTAAATTAACTAGTAAATCTCCCACTTGTGACCACACAGGTTTAATTTTTGGGCAACCCCATAGTATGTGGACCAATGTCCCCCTTTCCCCACATTGTCTCCAGCACCCCGGAGAAGCACTCGGGAATATCCTAGACAGGCGATGGGGAGTGAGATACCAGCGGAGGAGCAGCTTCTGCTGCATCTCCAGCAGATTGGTGCTCTTAGTGGAAGCTAGTTGGGTATTTATTGCTCTCTCCCATTGTTTGACGGAATAGTCCGTTCCGAGGTCCCTCTCCCACGCCAGGATGTTGTGGGACTTGACCAGTACATCTTTTTCCTGAAGTCCCCTATAAATGACCGATATACCCTTGGACTCACTAGCCGGTCTCTGGTAGAATTGGGCTATCTTTATCGGGAGAAAGGTGAGGGTCTTGGATGACTTTTTAAACCACTGGGATACTCGTAAATAATTGAACTTCTCAGTGTCTGGTAGGCCAAACTTCTGCCGAATAACCCCAAACCCTTCCATACGAGAGTCTGAAAGCATATCTTCAATTTAACATTTGCCTTTTTCCTCCCACAGTGTGAGTTTTAAGTCAGGAATTAGATTTTGAACCGCAGTTATGGGTATTCATTTGCTTTTCTAACATACCTGGGTGGGCTCCGAGCACAATGCCTATGGCTCTAATCAGGTGCTTCAAAAAAAACTCCTCTACCTCTGTAATTCATGCTCCCGGCGTCCTGAAAGGGGCCAGACACATGAATAGGGGTGGCCGTGGCGCCATGAATAGATTCATGCTATGTATGAAACTATCCATTACTCATATAGAAGGGTTAGCGTGATGGAGGGGGCGGCGCCCATGTGCCCTTAATGGATGGACCGCCACTGCAACAGAAAATTTAAATGAGCTTTGGCCCAGAGAGGGCGTTTCTGGATAATATTAAGATATGGCTTATTCCTTGCATGATAGAGCTTTCAGACAATTCACTAGGAATCCCGAATTTCAGTACATGTGTATCAGGCTTTAGTTTAGGGGAAAGGTTATTTTTTAGAGGCTTATTAAGGGTTAAATGTTGGGGTAGGTTAAGCATTAAGGGTCAGTTCTCTGAATCATCATGTTAGGGGTTAATTTCAAAAGTTGATATTAGAGAGAGGGGTAGATTAAGACCCCTTTCACACTGGGGTGCTATTCAGGCATTTTAGCACTAATAATAGCGCCTGTAGAGCGCCTGTAAAGCGCCTCTCAAGCCACCCCAGTGTGAAACCATAAGTGCTTTCACACTGGGGCGGTGCGCTTGCAGGATGGGAACAAAAGTCCTGCAAGCAGCATCTTTGGGGCGGTGCAGGAACGGTGTATACATCGTTCCCAAAACGCTCTGCCCATTCATGAATGGGCAGCGCTGCCGAAGTGCCTGCAAAGCGCTTCGGCAGCGCCGTAACACAGGCGCTGCCGGGGGTTAAAAGTGCCCCGCTAGCGTCCAAAAAGCACCGCCATAACAGCAGTAAAGCGCTGCTAAAACTAACGGCGCTTTACCGCTGACACCCGCACCGCCCCAGTGTGAAAAGGGTCTTAGGATGAAAGTAGGGTTAATTATTAAAGTGATACTAAAGGCAAGTTTTTTTTTTTTAAACAAAAATGTTATGCCCCGTACACACCATCACTTTATGTGATGAAAAAAAATGACGTTTTTAAAAACGTCACTTTAATTGACCGTGTGTGGGGGAAAACGTCGTTTTATGTCTTCTAAAAAACGCCGAAAAAAATTGAAGCATGCTTCAATTTTATGTGTCGTTTTTCAAAACGTCAACTTTTACTTTACAGAAATTGACCGTGTGTAGTAAAAAACGTCGTTTAAGACGACGTTTTTCCCCCCGCGCATGCCCAGAAGCTACTTATGAAGCAAGATTCAATGGAAAAAGTGGTGAGAACGTAACCTCGCTTTGCTAGAACATTGTGAGAAAAACGATGGTGTGTAGGCAACTTCGTCTTTGAAAATTGAAGTTTCAAAAACTTCATTTTTTACTTCACAGAAAATGTCTTTTTTTTTCCATCACATAAAGTGATGGTGTGTACGGGGCATTATACTGACCTGCTCTGTGCAGTGATTTTGCACAGAGCAGCCCCCATTTTCCTCTTACCGAGTCCCTCACTGGCGCTCCTTGTCCCTCCCTCCTGACAAGTGCCCCTAGAGCAAACAGCTTTCTATGGAGGCACCTGAGCAGGCTTGCTCCGGAGCCACTGCTCTTTGTGTCCATTCACAGGGCCGTGGCTTGGCCCTGCCCCCTCTCTCTTGTCATTGGCTCACTGGTCTTTGGCCCCCACTGCTATCTAAGCCAATGAGAAATGAGAGTGCCCAGAGAGCTGAGGCTTTCGTGCAGATCACTGGATTACGATGGGACTCAGGTAAGTATTAGGGGGAACTTGGGAGAATGCTGCATTGAGAAGTTTTTTTTACCTTCATGCCTAGAAGGCATGAAGATAGAAAACCTTGAGCCTTTAGAACTACTTTAAGCATAGGTTACTTCGACAAGAATGTTTGTTTGGGCACAAAAAAAACTGCGTGCAAGTGTACTGTCCTGGGTTTAGGCACTGGAAAATAATGTACTACCCCCAATATCCACACATTTTCTGTTTGACATTATTGCAGAAATGTGGTTACAGTATAATATGGATGCCGAGTATTTGCAGAATTGCAATCTGTCATGGGGAAATATGAAGACAGCCATTACTGACCTTCTGAAAATTCTAGCTGCCTGACTGTCATGCTGCTCTGCTGGTTGAATACTAGTGTCAAATGACCCTGAATACCTATTTAATATTTATGACATTATCTGCTTCTTTCTTGCTTTGGGTTAAAGATTCAAATAGGATTAAAGCCAGAGATAGATAAGCAACTAGTCTTTCCAGTAAGGGGTGATGGTTCATTTTTCTTGTGACAAGTTTCCTTGGAATGTCATTTTTTTTAAGCCAATTAATGAAAAATAAAAATACATTGCCCTGGAAGATAACTTATTTGTTCTTTGTTTAGGTGACAGTACCGTAATACACTGGCTTCTTAGTGTTAAACATGGGACTGCCCTTGAGAAAAAACAAAATAAAATACTGATAAAAGAAAATGGGTTATTCTTCATATACAGCCAGGTAAGAGGCCTAGAATATCATTTAATTACTTCTGTGACTTTAAAGTAGTTAGGGTTGTTTTAACTGAAAATCAACTTCGTGTAGAAAAAAAGTTGAGTAGGCGCTATGTGTTAAACTATAGTTGCCTGAGCAGTAGTTTTGGCTCAGGCTAATTATTCTAAATTGTTGGTTCTGTTCAGTTCAGCTGGGTTGCACAGGTTTCCCCCTGATGATGGGTGTCGCTGTCACCGCAGGTCACGGTTGGAAAGGCAACAGGCTGAATGTATTGGGTATCTCTCGCTCAGAAACGGCTCAGGGGGCGTGGTCAGCCCGCTGTGCATTCTGGGAGGGGTACTTAAGTGACAGATGCCGTTTGGCGAGGTTCTTCTTCCGATCCTGGCCGGCTGGCCCGAGGCCTAGTAACTGAGAGTAGGCCCAGGAGTTTCTGATGCCTACTGATCCAGGGATGGTCCTTTGCTACCTTATCTATGGAAGGAAGCTGAACCAGTGGGATTCAATTGATGGACGTACCCTGGCGGATTTACCTCACTGTGCTGCCGGTTCGGCTGAAAGATTCTTGGCACCGTGAGTTGTGTAACTTTTGTTTGGAACTATACTGAGTGTGCAGTCGGTTACATGATCTTGTGGCAGAAGATCGTGGGACGCCCTGACGACACTTATCAAGTCTGTGGCAGAGACTTTGTCGAGCTTCGCACCAGCTGCTAGGCCGGTGAGAGTAGGCCTATCTGGTGGTTGCTGAAATCCAGTGTGGAGCTGAGTTAATCCTCTGGATCTAATTGGTACCCGTGATCCACAAAGCAAAAGTTCCTGAGTCTTTCCCTGTCCTTCTACCCCTCTGTTGGAGAACTTTGTCTTATAAAACCCTTGAAAGAGACTTTGTGTTGGTGTGTACATTCTTATGGACAACTCTTCAAGGACAGCCCCTGAAACGAGCGTATGGAACAGTAAGGTAACGGCAGGCCCAAATCTAAACCAGCAGCTCCTTTGGGGGTAGTGCTACATGTTGATTCTGCTTTTTATCTAAAACAGTTGTTAAAAACCTGCAGCAACTTGATTTGATTGCTGCCTGTGCTTTATAATAAATAGCTAATAACTACACTATGCATTACTGACAGCAAATAGCCAATAACATCAGTCCACTATACATTACTGACAGCACACTCTCCCTGAAAGTGGGTCACAGGCATACTTGTTATAACTGTAGCGGGGTCACACTGTCATGGACTATATAGTGTGAATCCCCACTGAAGCTCTAGTTATGTTTGCATATACATGTTCACACCCTTTTCAAAGCTATGCATTGTGGGATTGGAAGTATCGGGAGATATGGACTCCATTGACTCTTAGTAGAAACAGACTACACTTCCCACAATGCCCTGCCTTATTGGAACATGTGACACCTCCGCACAGACTTATGGGGGAGGTTATTTAAAGTTAGGGAGGAGCTGATTTCTCTCTCTCGGGACCTGCCTCTTCTCCTCTGTGGAGCTGTGTAGAGCTCCACAGCAGTGCTGCTAGGCCTGAAGCCTGGGCCTGGACTTCTCAGGAAGATTAACCATCCGGAGGGAAGCAAGACAAAGAGTGCCCAGCTCGTATGCCAGGAGACAGGAGAAGCCGCCCACTTGACAACTGAAACAGTGGGAACCTCAGAGTGCCTTTGAGAAGAATCCAGGCAGATCGGGCCTGTCGGGTGAGTGAGCACATGCTCAACTTCCAACTCTCTCTTTAGACAGCCAACCTAGTGCCACCCTACAGGCCGGAGACATGTGTTTGGCCTCCAGCTGAAACTTAGAGGCCCTTTAACTGTTTAGTGTTATACAGAAGTGACTGACGCTAACGAGCGATCAGCTCACCAACGTTTGCTGTTCAGGATACTTTGCTTAATTAACTTCCACCTATCGTTTGCCACTTGCGGATTATAAATTTATCGTGCACCAACCGGCCGCAACGTGGACTTTAGTCTCGAGACGTTTCTTTAGCTGTTCTGCAGGACTGTCGCTAGAGGGAGCTCACGAGCATAGACTGCCTACCTTAGTTTAATTGAATGGTACTATTCTTTAGTTTAAATCTCCTTTCTTAATATTGATTGCCGATTCCCGCAAGGGCCCTTGCAGAATCATAGTGTGTCATTGCATAACAGTGTTTACTTGTGCTTTAAACCTATGTTTGCTTTCTTCAAGTTCACATAAAGTAAACCCATTCTTTTGGTGTAAATATATTTACTGTGTGAAGTGTATTCTTCTCGTCTGGAGGGACCATCCGTGAAAGCAGGTAATACTGTTATTACACTATCAGTGCATGTTGTGTGCCTGCTATTGTGACCCCCAGCCAAGCAGAGGTCACAATACACCCACCAGACTTCTGATGTGTCAAGGGAGGGCTCGAGCCAGTTAAATAGGGCAGCCCTCAAAATTTCCACTCGCCTACTAGCATTTGGCGAGTGGATTTAAGCTGGGGGCGAGTGATGACAGGGCTGCATGACCAATCTCCCTCCAATCTGTGCCTACACTTAAGAGTCCCGATGAGATTGGCGGCCGAAGAGGAAAGGTGCATGCTCGGGAAAAGTAGTCTGGTGAGCCGCACACAGGCAGAGCAGTACACAGGTGCTCTACTTACAATTCTCATTAAGCCATTGGACCTAACAGTATGACCTCTCTGAGCCTGCCCCCCTTCCCCGGGCCCCGACCAATGTAGCTGGAGAGCAGAAAGTAATAAGTGACGAGGTGGAGGATTGCCAAAATTACCACCCTGGTGCAGCGCTCATTGAAAGTTGCCCTGACATGAGAACGGCAGCCTTCTAGTTTGTGCAGTTTTCTTCTCCTTGTGCTCTATGTAAGTGTCCAACAGTTTAGCCTGAGCACTGTGAACAGACTGGTCTCAATGTGTGCTGTGCGCTGTCAGTGTGCGCTGTGCTATGGTGTCAATGGCTGTGCAGTTGTGTGGATCTCAGCACTGGATTGTACTCCCTCCCGCTGTGCTGCAGCTCCTCTCCTCTGCCAGCCTGAATAAAAGGGGGAAGTGGGGACATGCAAGCGTGGAGCCGCACACACAGGCTCCTGATGATGAGATGAATGGGAGAGAGAGAGAGGATGGATGGGAGTTGCAGAGGAGACAGCAAGAGAATGGGGAAGAGACCCAGTTCTAGTGCCCTGTCCCTCTGGTCTGCCCCCAGTGCCCTGTCCCTCTGGTTTGCCCCCAGTGCCCTGTCCCTCTGGTTTGCCCCCAGTGCCCTGTCCCTCTGGTCTGCCCCCCGTGCCCTGTCCCATTTTGTTAAAGTTGTTGTTGGTAATATTTAATTTTGTAACTTTATTCTGCATAAAACATTTTCATTCCATGAGATAATCTATGAGGGCGTGTTTACGGGTGCAATTAGGCGCAGGGCAGTGTATGAATTAGGTGGGGCAACTGGTGGCGAGTAACTCTTGAGGCCTGGCTAGTAGCTCAGGACTTGAAATTTTGAGCCCTGAAATAGGGGAAAGTCCAACAGAGAGTAGATCCCAAATCAACCAGAGGCTCCTCCGGGGGTAGCGCTACATAACATATGGATAAAGTGAAAAGTGCTTTTGCGCTAAAATGGATCCTAAATGAGTGAATCCACCAAAAATATATAGTGCAGCAAAACCTAATTATGTTTACATGACATAAAACAGGAATATAAATAAATGGTGATTCTGCGCAACATATCACACTAATGGAATAGTGATATCACATAAACAAGATAAATGTAAGAGCTGACAAATAATCAGCATATAGTATTAAATGCAAAGAGAATAGTGAGTCCAAATATAAATATATATATACTCAAATAGTGAATAGTGAGTCCAAAATATATAATACTCATAAGGCGAATGTGCAAAAATATATAAAGAATATTGTGCAAAAAAACCGGAATGGAAGTTCAATCCCAATAGTAAACACAAATCAGCTGTCAGGGCAGATATTCTGAATGCACTGGATGAAGGTGAGCACCAGCTCTATGGTGTGAGTGCACGGCCGTGCGATAGAAGATAAACCAGATCCCTGGCTGAGCTCCCGGGACTCTTACCTCTCAGCCCTCCTAAATGGGCATTGATGTACAGGTCACTCGCAGCCTTCTATGGGTGGTCCCTGATGTTTCCTCTCTTGATCTGATGGATCCTTCCTTAATTGGGACAGATGCTCCTCGAAACCAGATGGATGATGTGGGTTATAAGAGAGAGAGAGAGGGGACTCCCATAGTGAGGTAACGTTTGGTGCAGGTAAAATATGTTTATTGAGGAAAAACCTGCACTTACATTAAAAGAAAAATAAAAGTGCAACGAGGAAACAAACAAGCGGCGTTTGAATCGCCAGCTTACGTCACTCCGGGTGTACGTCCTCCAATTCCTACGCGTTACGACACCACGTGTCTTCGAAGAGAACCAAACACATAGACGTGAGATATCACTTCTTAAGAGACTTGCA
Source organism: Rana temporaria (assembly GCF_905171775.1). Classification (NCBI taxonomy): domain Eukaryota; kingdom Metazoa; phylum Chordata; class Amphibia; order Anura; family Ranidae; genus Rana; species Rana temporaria. Next base: position 196,288,337 of record NC_053490.1, read on the forward strand.
AGAGCAAGGACAGATGGATCTACAATACTGTCCCACTGAGGAAATGTTAGCAGACATCCTTACTAAGCCTTTGCCTGCAAAGAGACATATGGATCTAACAAGAAGAATCGGTTTGTCTAATTAAGCACTTCACAATGAGAAGGGGTGTTGGAGACTGAACATTGTTTCATGCTATGTTATACATTGCTTGGTTTATTTCCCTGTGTATTTGGAGTATGACCACTAGATGTCACTATACACAGATACTCTATCATAATGTTCTTTGTGTTAACTATCTGTTACTGCATCTTTCCTGTTATCTATGGTTGTTGTTCTTCTATATCTTGTGTGCTAACATGAGCACCATGCTCTCTGCTGTATGTCTCTTCAATACAAATGAATCCAAGTAAACTACAGCCATCCATATATGTCTGATTATTCTTTGCATCATCTGCACCAGCCAACAGCTTGGAGGACTTTTTTTAACGCCCTGGCAGCGCCCCAGTGTGAAAGCACTCAGGCTTTCACACTGGGACTGCAGCGGAAGCGTTTTTCAGTCGCTTTACAGGCGCCCAAAAAACGCCTCAGTGTAAAAAGGGGTCCTACACTCACCCCCTCTCTTTTACACTCACTCTCTTTTTCTTACACTCACCCCCCTCTCTCACCCACCCCCTCTCACCCCCTTTCCCTCAACCCTCCCTCTCTCTCTCTCATTCCCCTCTCTCTCAATCTCTCATGATATACAATAATGGATGTAGGGGCCTTTTGGTGGGCGTGATTTTTCGGGGGTGGGGGAAGCATTTTATTGAATTAAAGTGGGCCGGTCAGGAATGAAGTCCACATTTTTGTCCCAGTCCAGCCCTGGCTGTAAATGGAAGAATCTTTGAGAGACTGTACCACATTAACTATGTAAATTGCAAGACGTCCAAGTTCATGGGGTGCATGTAGAAGCGTATCAAAATAGCAGGATTTGTACTAAAAAGAGGGATGAAGAGGAGAAGAGAGATGGCTAACATCAAGGGTTAATTGTGAGAAATACAGCCATACCGCTGTTGTCATGAGTAACCAGTTGAGTGATGTGGAATATTATAGTAGCCAGGCAGTGGGAAGTTAGCGCCTTGGCATTGGAGTGAGGGGGTGGGGGAGCTTGACCCCCTCCTTAGCCATCAGTACGCCACATTTTCTGGAATGATCTTACGGCACTGGGAACTTATGGACCTAACCTGGAAGGTACAGGATGAATACTTACATAAAGTATTCAAGCTTGTTAGCAACATAGAACTGTGCCGTGTTTTCACATTGGCACTGGGAGTGAGGTGGCAATCAAGGCTGTGTTGGTGGAGTGGGATATAACCTGTAGGCTCCGTCTGGCGGATCGGATCAGGTGAACACGGACAGACGGTCCGTGTTCATCCGATCCCCCCATAGGGGAGAGCGGAGAAAAGACAGGGCGGTCCCTGCACAGTGTGCGGGGACCGCCCTGTCATCCGCCGGTTTAGCGGGGATCAACGGAGCGATCCCCGCTGAGCAAGCGGAGGATCACAGGGCGGATTATTACTGATCCGCCCCGTGTGAAAGGGGCCTTTGGTATTGACTCTCCAAAAAATGGGTAGAACATGTAACATGTTTCAAAAGTGAACTTATCCTTTAAGTGTCTAATGACAATATCACATATCCTATTTGTTGTCCCTATGTTTATTAAATATTGCAAAATGTCTGTTCTTTTTTAGGTTTGGTACACCGATGAAGTGTTTGCAGCGGGTCATTTAATCCAGAGAAAGAAGATGCAGACTGTGGGGGATGATCCAAATGTGGTTACTTTATTTAGATGTATACAAAATATGCCAAGCTCAGACCCAAACAACACATGTTTTACAGGTGGTAAGTAATGTAATGTAAGTGCTGAGCAATGATTTTATTTGAAAGGGATGTTTCTGAGGTAAATGTTTTTTTTTTTTTTTTTTTTTTTTAAGTGTTTCTAAAGGCCTTAAGGTTTTTTACCTACATGCATTCTAAGCATGAAATTAAAAAACTTTATGTGTGCAACTCTCCCCTTAGCCCACCCCCCAACCTACATACCTACTTAATTAAGCCACTTCTTGATCCAGCGATGTGCACGAGAGCCTCGGCTCTCTGGGGACTCTCCCTCCTCATTGGCTGAGACAGCAGCACAGCCAGTAAGTCAATGAGAAGAGAGGGGGTGGGGCCAATCTGTGTGTGAATGGACATGCAGAGCAGTGGCTCGGGAGTAAGCCTGCTCGGGTGTCCCTATAGCAAGCGGTTTGCTCTGGGGCACTTGGCAGGAGGGAGGGGCCAGGAGTGCAGCTGGGAAACCAAGAGGAGGAGAATTGGGGTTTCTCTGTGCAAAACTACTGGACAAAACCACTACACAAAACCACTGCACAGAGCAGGTAATTATGATATTTATTTTTTTAAACTTCCCTTTAACCACTTGCCGACCGCCGCACACACATATACGTCAACATCATGGCACGGGCAGGCAAATGTGCATACCTATAAGTCCCTTTAAATTTGCCGCCCAGTTTCTTGTGAAAAAAATAATAATTTGCCGCCCAGCAGGCGCGCGCACGCCAGCCGCGTGCCTCGTGAGTGCGCTTGCGGGTCCCGGGAACTCGATGTTCCCGGGCGGCCCGCAATTGCAGTCGGCAAAGGCAGAACAGGGGGATGCCTTTGTAAACAAGACATTCCCCTGTTCTGCCTAGTGACATGTCACTGATCTACCATTTCGGAAACAGTGATCAGTGACGTGTCACTGGTAGCTCCTCCCCCTAACAGTAAGAATCACTCCCTAGGGTACACATAATAAAAATGCCATAAAACTATCCCCTATTTTGTAGACGCTATAACTTTTGCAAAAATATGTACACTGTAGAAGAATACATATCGGCCTAAACTGAGAAAAAAATAGTTTTTTTTTTTAATTGGGGGTATTTATTATAGCAAAAAGTACAAAATATTGCTTTTTTTCAAAATTGTCGCTCTATTTTTGTTTATAGCACAAAAAATAAAAACCATAGAGGTGATCAAATACCACCAAAAGAAAGCTCTATTTGTGGGGAAAAAATTACGTCAATTTTGTTTGGGAGTCAAGTCGCGCAATTGGCAGTTAAAGCGATGCAGTGCCGAATCGCAAAAAGTGGCCGGGTCTTTTCACAGCCAAATGGTCTGGGGCTTACGCGGTTAATATCACTTTAAGTTTAAGCAAAAGTCAGATCCTTTGTCAGGTTGTTACTGCTGTAGGGGTGACCTTAATGTGGAATATTTCCCTCACTTCTCGTCCCTTGGAAACACTAGTGATGCAGTGTCCAGTGGACGAACATAGGTATCTAATGCAGGAAGGTGCAGGAAGTAGAACAGATAAATATTAAAAGTATTTTTTTGCAGCAGTCACTTTTTTAAGGAAGGGAAGGGTCAGAATGTCAAGTTTTTAACCACTTGCCAACTGCCTAACGCACATTTACAGCATTTATAACATTTACATATTTACTATATGGCAGGTCAGTTCTATTGCACAAAATTATGTACCTGTATTTCATTTCGTGCAATAGCCAATGTCAATCACTGGGGGTGGTAGACCTGATGTTTGTCGGCCACCCGCAATTTCCCCAGAGAGGAAGAACGGCGATCTGCCTATGTAAACAAAGCAGATTTCTGTTGTGATAGGGGAGAAGATGGAGGTCTTATGTTCCAGGAATACTGATCTTTGTCTTCATCTAGTCAGGGCAACCCCCACACAGTTAGAAAGCGCTCACTAGGCACCCACTTAACCCTTTGATAGCCCCTGTTGTTAACCCCTTTCCTGCCAGTGTCCTTAGTACAGTAACAGTGCATATTTTTAGCACTGATCACTGTATTAGTGTCACTGGTCCCCAAAAAAGTGTTAAAAAGTGTCAGTTAGGTGTCCAATTTGTCCGCAGCAATGGTGTAGTCCCTCTAAAAATCGCTGATGACCTACAAAACTAGTAAAAAAAATAATTAAAAATTCCATAAAAATATCCCATCATTTTGTAGCTATAACTTTTGTGCAAACCAATCAATATATACTTATTGAGATTTTTTTTACCAAAAATATGTAGCTGAATACATATTGGCCTAAATTGATGAAGATTTTTTTTTTTTTTTATTGGATATGTTTTATAGCAGAAAGTAAAAAAAATTAAGCTATTTTTCCAAAATTATTGCTCTCTTTTTGTTTATAGCACAAAAAATAAAAACCGCAGAGGTGATCAATTACCACCAAAAGAAAGCTCTATTTGTGGGGAAAAAGGACATGCATTTTATATGGGTACAGCATTGCATGACCGAGCAATTGTTAAAGATAAAGAAACACAGTGCAGTATAGCCTGGTCAATAGGGGGGTTAAACCTCCCAGGGCTGAAGGGGTTAAACTGTATTTTTTTTAGAGACCTAGACAACAATAAAAATATGAATCAATATGAATCAAGTCTCCACCTATTGCTCTGGACTCAAAAGAGGAATTCTGCAAAGAAAGGCACTAAGTCATTGCACAGCACTGTTCTCTGCAGCATTTAGGATTTAGCCCCAGCCAGAGAAAAAGGAGAATGGAAAGGACATAATCAGAAGACACATCAAAGAAAGTTAATTATATACTGGTTTGTTTCTGGGGGTAGGGGGGCTAAAAGCAGAGGTCCGCCCACCCCTGCAAAAATTAAAAGCCAGCAGCTGCTGACTTTTAATAATATGACACTTACCTGTGCCTTAAAGGCGCCAGATTTAAAAAAAAAATCGGTATACAAAACAGCCAAACTTGGTGTTTTGAAAGCTTTTAAGTGCAAAGGATGGATCTGGGGTTATAGACCCTAGATCCCTCCAAAGGAATACCTGACATGTGACAAAGGGGATGTTTGCATTACTTGTGACAGCGATAAAAGTGATTACATTTTTTTTAAAGGGATAGTGTAAAAAAATCCGAAAACAAATCAAAGCTCCCCATCCCACCCTGATCGCGCACAGAAGCGAACGCATACATAAGTTGCGCCCGCAAATGTAGACAGTGTTCAAACCACACATGTGAGGTATCGCCATGATTGTTTTAGCAAGAGAAATAATTCCAGCACTAGACCTCTTCTGTAATTCTAAGCTGGGCGGCAAATTTAAAGGGACGTACCGGTATGCCAATGTGCCTGCCTGTGCCATTCTGCCGAAGTACATCTGTGTGAGGCGGTCAGCAATTGGGTAAGTACCGTAGTTTGTCAGGTTTCCACTAATGTGCGCAATTTTAAAGCATGACAAGTTAGGTATCTATTTATTCGGCGTAACATCATCTTTAACATTATATAAAAACATTGGACTAACTTTACTGTAGAATATGTAATCATGTATGGATAAAATCACTGAGATATACAGCACTTGAAAGGTCTTTCGATGTTTAACCACTTCCTGCCCGGCCTATGGCCGATTTACGTCCGGGAAGTGGTTATGAAATCCTGACAGGACGTTCTAGAACGTCCTGCAGGATTTCATGCCGCGCGCGCCCGTGGGGGCGCGCATCGCGGCGATCGGTGATGCGGGGTGTCAGTCTGACACCCTGCATCTCCGATCTCGGTAAAGAGCCTCCGGCGGAGACTCTTTACCACGTGATCAGCCGTGTCCAACCACGGCTGATCACGATGTAAACAGGAAGAGCCGTCGATGGCTCTTCCTCACTTGCGTCTGACAGGGGGGGTTAGCGCTGATTGTTTATCAGCGCAGCCCCCCCTCGGATCGCCACACTGGACCACCAGGGATGCCCACCCTGGAGCACCAGGGTGGGCAAAAAAAAAAAAATGGCAAAAAAAAAAGCATAAAGAAAAAAGATGCCAGTCAGTGCCCACAAATGGGCACTGACTGGCAACCTGGCAAAAATAAGTGCTGCCACCCCAGTGTCCATCAGCGCCACCCCAGTGTCCATCAGCGCCACCCCAGTGTCCATCAGCGCCACCCCACAGTGCCCATCCATGCCCAGTGCCCACCTATCAGTGCCCATCTGTGCCACCCATAAGTATCCATCAGTGCCGCCCATCTGTGCCGCTTATGAGTGCCCATCTGTGCCGCCCATGAGTGCCCAGTGCCGCCTATGTGTGCCCATCAGTGCCGCCTATGTGTGCCCATCAGTGCCGCCTATGTGTGCCCATCAGTGCCGCCTATGTGTGCCCATCAGTGTCGCATACCAGCGCCGCCAATCAGTGCCACCTCATCTGTGCCCGTCAGTACTACCTCATCGATGTCCATCAGTGCCATCTCATCGGTGCCCATTAGTGCCGCCATATCAGTGCCCGTAATTGAAAGAGAAAACTTATTTACAAAAAAATTAACAGAAAAAAATAAAAACGTAATTTTTTTTCCAAATTTTCAGCCTTTTTTTAGTTGTTGCGCAAAAAAAAAAATCGCAGAGGTGATCAAATACCACCAAAAGAAAGCTCTATTTGTGGGGAAAAAAGGACGCCAATTTTGTTTGGGTACAGTGTAGCATGACCGCGCAATTGCCATTCAAAGTGCGACAGTGCTGAAAGCTGAAAATTGGCTTGGGCGGGAAGCTGCGTAAGTACCTGGTATGGAAGTGGTTAAAGGGTCACTAAAGGAAAATATTTTTTTAACTAAATCGCTTCCTTTACCTTACTGCAGTCCTGGTTTCATGTCCTTATTGTTCGTTTTTGCTCTGATGTTGCTGTAATTACTCTCTGTTCTGGACACTTCCTGGTTGTCTGTTTCCTGATCACCACAGTACTGGGAGATTTCTCTCTGTGGTCACTAATCAAGGAGGTGTGATTACTGTGTGTCTAAAACCCCTCAGCACCAATCCAGTTTCGTTTTCCAAAACCTTCACTGCCCTCTATTGGCTCTGTGGCTCTGTACAGCAGAGAACCAGGAAACAACAGCAGAAACTAAACTAAACTGCAGGTACATTATATGATTGTTTTTTTTATCTATTTTTAATCATTTTTAAAAGGAATCAGTTAACTATTATGTCTCTATACCCTGTAAACAGTCATTTCAGCAAAAAAAAAAAATTTCCTTTAGTGACCCTTTAAGCTAAAAGATGGGAGGAGAATGACAATTGCAAATTTTTTTAATCGGTTTGAGGATAGACATTTTAGCATCTTGCATTATGATTAGCACAAAATGTAGGCATTCATGTCTATTATTTAATGTTACGAAAATGGAATGTAACATATTTGATAGAAATAGATCCTCTCAATATTAAAGTGGTGTACCGCCAAAAAAAAAAAATATATTAAAAGTCAGCAGCTACAAATGCAACAGCTGCTGACTTTTAATATATGGACACTTAGCTGTCCAGGGCACCTACGATGTTGACAGCCGAAGCCGATCTGTCCGTCGGCTCTCGTCTGCTGCCGCCACCATCTTTGGTAAGGGAATCAGGAAGTGAAGCCTTGTGGCTTCACTTCCTGGTTCCCTACTGCGCATGCGTGAGTCGCGCTGCACGTCCTAACTGGTCCCTGCTGTCTTCTGCTACCTGTGTGTCAGCGGGGGGGGGGGGGATAGAGTAGGGGCTGGACGTGGCGTACGTCATCACGACCACCGCAGTGATATATACCAGGAAGTGGGAGCAAATACCTGGATTACACAGGTATCTGCTCCCTCCTCCCCCTGAAAGGTGCTAAATGTGACACAGGAGGGGGGAGAATTCCAAAACGTGGAAGTTCCATTTTTGGGTGGAACTCCACTTTAACTAAACATAGAGAATTTTAGCTTTATTGGAGATACTTTTTTGCCTTGTTTTCTAGAAATTGACTTGCCCCATGTCAGGGCACTTAAAGTGAACCTGGCGCTGGTCTAACATTTCAAGACAGAAGCTGTTACCTGTAAATAAAGTATTTAAGTATTTAATACTCACTTTTCTTACTGCTCACTGGTCTCCAAAAGCCTATTAGTAAACCAGGACTGTCATTTGTCACGGTCCCCATTAGAACTGAATAGCTTGCTAGCTGTATATTGAAATTGAAAGTTTTCTTTATCGTACATCACGGGACACAGAGCTGCATATTCATTACTATGTGGGTTATAGAGTCTACCTTCAGGTGATGGACACTGGTGTAATCAATTAAACAGGAAGTTCCCTCCCTATATAACCCCTCCCCTACTGGGAGTTCCTCAGTTTTTTCATCAGTGTCTAAGGTGTTGGTCACGAGTTAACATGTGCTCTTAGGAGCTCCACTGGAGGGATCCATGCTGGATGTAAAAAGCCTCCATAAATCCGGATCCGTCCAAGGTGCTTCATAGCCAAAGTGGACGGTACCCGGGCCTCGGTACGAAGAACGAGGTTTATCCTATAATGCCTCTCTGCGGAGGGCTGGATCCTGGGTTCCAGAACTTTGTGCCTTCTAAGGACCAAATGTTTTTTCTGCTGCCAGGGTGCTATATAGGTCCAGGGGTGTGGTGTTCCTGCCATGGACCCCGGTCCCTGAAGGTCTAGGACTATACCCACGGTGAAGGGGGAAGATTGGGCCTCTTGCTTGGCAATACCCTGCAGCGTGGAAAGGTAAGAGAGGGACCTACGGGACTTGGTTCGACAGTAGGTCTTCTGTAGGGGACTATGGGTCTCGCCTATATTATGTTTTTATGCATGGGCAATGTAAACCACAATGTCTTTTGAGACGGGATGGCTCAGGGCACCCATATACCTCCCCTAGCCGGCATGTAGCCTGGGCCACTATGTCTGTTCAGACAGGATGGCTGTAGTACCCATATATCTCCCCTTGAAGGGGCTGGTACATAAAAAAAAAAAAAAAAAAATGCCCTTAATCCTATGCAAAGCATTGTCTTCCATGAGTAGCTGCAAGTCTTATCTGTTTTTCCACTACTATGGGCAGTAAAAGACATGCCTGATGTTTTCGCTTACCATGCTTTCCAAAGACGGAAGCTTAAGTGTTAGCTGGTCTATTGTGCGTCCCACTTCCTCAGCTTCAGGCTCTACCATGTCGCACGTGCTCACCGGCTCAGTGCAGTCGCAGAGAGGGCTCTTCAAAAAGGCCCAGACGTCAGAGCTCTGTAAAGCTAGGGGGACACAAACGCAAGCACCTTGTGTGAGTTGGATACAGATTCATCTAAGATGCCTACTCCGCATCTAGCTGTGCAGATTAGCAGGCATTGTTGCTGCCAGACTATGTTCAGCTGTTGATGCACCTGGGTTAAGCTCCTCTGCTTTTAGCTTAGGACTTTGGTCTCCCCATTGAATAAGGTCAGGGGTAGGAATATAAAAAGGAATCGCCACCTGAACCTGGTGGCCCCTTATTCTCCCCTGTAGAGACAGCTCACAGATTGAGCCATCAGACCTGTCAGGCAATCAATGCAGCCTCCCCCAACATTGCAGCCACTCTGCATGTGTTTTGTTTTTTGCATCACATTTGTTGTTCTACAAGAGGTTAACTGCTATGTTCGCAGCATCCTCACAAGAAGCAAAAAAAAAAAAAAAAAAGCAGGGTGTGTCCCTTTTCCTGCTTTAATCCTTAAACAAAGGGATTAGAAGAGCTGGGGATGAAGGTTCACTGTCAGAGGACAGGAGACAGGAGCTGCAGCCTAACGAGGAGAAGCTATCAATAACCCTACAGGTTCTGATTGCACCTGCAGTCTTTTCAGAGATTCATGCTGCATATAATTTCCCTTTGCCTACTCGGCCAAAGCCTCTATCTTCTCCTTAGAGTGTAAAGAGAGGTTTTCCTATAGGTGGCTAGTAAGACCTCCATATGGTCCTCAGCCTGGTGTCGGCTTCAGGCTAACCAAATGCACATCTGAGGGATGCACAGTTGCTGGTACACATTGCTAACGTCTCTTAATTGAGGAAACGCAAATCTACAGAGGATAACTTCCTTTTTACCAGTCCGCATGTTGCATAAGATACATGAGTTTGGAATGCATGTGGGATAAAAACAAGTAACAAAGCATGTTTTATTGTGGATCGCATAAGGATACATGTTTCTGTCTGTATGGTGTTGCATGTTTGTTAGAGTTGCATAGAAATGCTTGAGTGCATAAAGATGCTAGTTACCTGATCACTCAAGTCCTGGATTACCCAAGGATATTGGGTCACACAGAGAGACTTGTTTCCACAGAAAGGCCTAAAATCGCATAAAGACGTTTGTATGTATAAAAATGCTGGATCACACACACATGGTTACCTGATCACCCAAATCCTTGATTACCCAAGGATGTTTGGTCACACAGAAGTGGTTTGTTTCCACAGAAATGCCTAAAATCGCATAAAGTTGCTTGGATGCAAAAAAGATGCTGCATCACACATGGTTACCTGATCATCTGCGTCCTGGATTACCCAAGGATATTTGGTCACACAGAGAGGCTTGTTTCCACAGAAGTGCCTAAGTTCGCATAAAGATGCTTGTATGCATAAAAATGCTGGAATCACACATGATTACCTGATCACCCAAGTCCTTGATTCCCCAAGGATATTTGGTCACACAAAGAGGCTTGTTTCCACAGAAATGCCTAGAATCGCATAAAGAGGCTCGAAGGCATAAAAATGCTGGAATCACACATGATTACCTGATCACCCAAGCCCTTGATTCCCCAAGGATATTTGGTCACACAAAGAGGCTTGTTTCCACAGAAATGCCTAGAATCGCATAAAGAGGCTTGAAGGCATAAAAATGCTGAATCACACATGATTACCCGATCACCCAAGTCCTTGATTACTCAAGGATATTTTGGTCGCACAGAGAGGCTTGTTTCTACAAGAATGCCTAAAGATCGCTTAAAGATGCTTGAATGCAAAAATAAACTGGATCACACATGGTTGTCGAATCAACAGCGTCCTGGATTACCCAAGGATACTTGATCACATAGAGAGGCTTGTTTCACAGAAATGCCTAAAGTCGCATTAAGATGCTTGAGTGCATAAGGATGCTGGATCGCACAGGGGTGCTTGGTCACACAAGAGTCCTTGGTCACACAAGGGTTCTTGTCCGCACAGTAGTGCTTAAAATGCATAAGATGTTGATCGCATGGAAGATGCTGAATCGCATAAGGATGCATGATTACTTTAAAGTTGTACATGGCGGCCTAATTAAGCAATACAGGATTCCTTGTGTTTGCATAGAAATACGTGTCTGCATGGGTTCATGTTGCACATTGTTGCATAACACGTTTATATCGCATGCTGGCTTGCAAGATGCTTGTTCCAGAGCACACATGCTATATGCATGTTTTTCTTAAAACATATTTATATGAATTCATGCTTCCAGGAACACACGCTGCCATGTACACACACTTCCATTGAGGCATATGGCTTTAACACTTGCCACATACACACATGGGGAGCCAGTTGCATATGTGTTTATTTACTTGGGTCTGCAGAGGTTGTCTGCGTTTCGCAGGGGAACAGCACTATCTCCAGTTGGTGGTCTTGCCCTTTTGGGTTAGCCTCCGTGCCTGGGTTGTCAAGGTGCTAGGGCCAGCCTCTAGCAGGTCTGTAGGCCCAGGGTATAGCAGTAATGGCATACCGAAGCAAACTCCTGCTGTTGGGTCAGTCAGTAGCATGGCTGGACCTAAGGGTGTCCAGCATGGTCAAGTATCTGGAACTCTAAAGATACATTCTTTCATTTGACAAGAAGCTGGGTATGTTTGGCACAGTCCAAAAAGGAGAGTTTTTTTGTTTTTTTTTGGCCTCAGACAAGACCATCGCTATAAGAAAACTGGTCTATGTGGTCACGGCAAGGAACAGTTCCTTACTTTTGGCCTTTTGATTAAGGCACTAGGGACGATGCTGGCTTCATTCAAGACAGTTCCCTATACTAACTTTTATTCAGGGCTGTTATAAACAGTATTTTGTCGGCCTAGAAAGAGTGGATCTTGACCTAGCATTATCCAAAGACCGGTCCCAGAGATATGCTGGAATTCCTCTTGGTGATTCTTAACTAAAAGGGTTTGCCAGGTCAGGAAGAGACCATGGCCCAGGGGAAGTAGTCAAGCTCCAAGGGAGCCTTATCTGTCAGCTAGAGCTACCGATGGAGCATCTGGCTTAGGGGCCTGAATGTTCAGGTGGCAGGTTGGTTCTGTCAGAGTACAATCAGACTATGCCATACTAGTGATTTACTTAATTTACCAAGGAGGAGCTTGTGCCTTGCCTATTGGCATTTGTCATTTCATGAAATGCAGAATTGGCAGGCGATTCGCTGGAGCCGTCAACAAGTGTCTCCGGGAGAATGACCTCTACACCCCGACTGTTTTCCTGACCAAATGTCACAGAAATAGTACCCTGTACATAAGATGTATTGGCGTCCAGGCTCAACAAGAGATTGAACAGCTTGGGGTCAAGGATAAAGGATCCACCCGCATGCGGGGCAGATGTGTTTTTAATCCGAGGGGGGGGACCAGTTGTCACTGGTTGTGTCTCTTCCCCCAGTGCCGCGACTTTTGTGGCTTCTATGCAACATTTAGAGGAGAACGGAAGCTGGCCTGATTACTCCGGAATAACCCTGACGACCTCTCGGTGCAGGAACAGTAAGGGGGTAGTAGAGGACCCACAGTCCCTTACATCTTGTCCAGGCCTACTTTGCAGGGGGTATTACATTCTGCCTTGCAACAGGTGAATTAATGGTCTGGCTATTATAGACCACATTCTCGAGGATCGGGGCTTTCAGAATCAGCGGCAATTCCCTTGATTCATACAAGAGAGCTGGCCTCCAGGACCAGATAGCCTACGGTCTGGAAGGCCCATGTTCCTGGTGTGAAACCAGATGGTGGCATCCGTGGAAGTTTGTCAAAGGTAAATTTCCTGCCTTCCTACATTTGGAAAGGAGACGGAGCTAGCCTTAAGTTATATCAAGGATCCGATCTCGGCCTTGCTTCCAAAGGTCGATTACTTCACACTCTTTGGTCCGGGCTGTTATGCACGTCACCCCTTGTATAAGTCCACCAGTTAGGTCGCCCTTGTGCTCGGAGGATTGGCTCTAGTTTTGTCGGCTTACAGGGTCAGCTCCTTGGGCCGATGCACCATATTTCCCTTCATCCTTTAACAAGGGAATTGGTGTTCTTGGTTGTGGTAGCCTCCAAGAGTTTCAGTATTGGCAACTTTCTTGGTATAGAGCCATACTCAATTATTCTTACAAGTAGAGTGATTTTCATCCTCACCCAACCTTATTTACTAGAAGGATCTAGTATTCATTTGAATCTAGATATTCTTACCTTCCCTTTTATTTCAAAACCTTGTTTCACGGAAGGAAAGGTTATTGCTTTTCTCTCAATTGAGATGAGAGCAGTTAAATACCTATCTGAAGGTTTCAGATATAGAAAGCTGACGTTTTTATTGGGCTGCCAGAAGACCCTAGATGGGCAGGCAGTGTTCAGGTCAGCTATTAAAATGGTTACACTCTCTCTCTCGTTGGAGTAAGAAGGATCTAGGCCTATCTGAAGCGGCTGCTCGGATACGGAAAACTGATGTTGTTGCGCTACCAGGAGGCCCCAGGAAAGGGCAGGCAGCGTCTAAAATCAACTGTTTTTAAGGTTGATTCATCAGGTTATTATTCAGGCTTGTGGTTAGAGTAGGATTCCCCCTGTTTTTTTGTGGGGGTGCTCCCTACCAGGATGGTAAGCGCTTTATGCGCAATGCATTTCCAAGCCTTTATGACGCAGATTTTCAAGGCCGCAACTTGGTCATCTGTGCTTACGTTCACTAACTCCTATCAGGTGAACATAAGACGGCAAGAGGATGCAGGCAGCATTATAGGTCCTCACGTCTGATGGCGGTCTGCGTTGTTGGTGTCTCCCTCCCCTCAGTAAGCATTGCTTTGGGACATCCCACATAGTAATGAATATGCAGCTCTGTGTCCCGTGATGTACGATAAAGAAAATAGGATTTTTATAACAGCTTACCTGTAAAATCCTTTTCTTGGAGTACATCACGGGACACAGAGCTCCCACCCCTCTTGTTTGGGGATATTGGGACACTTATTGCTTTGCTACAAAAACTGAGGAACTCCCAGTTAGTGTTGAGCAGAATATGCCATATTCGATTTCGCGATATATCTCGAATATATATTCGAATATTCGAGATATATTCGCTAAATTCGAATATTCGTGATATTTTATCGAAATTAATTGATTGCGATTTTTCGCTATTGCGAATGCGAAAATAATTGCGATTTTTTTTATAACTGCGGTAGGAGCGCTCTGATTGGCTCAGAATATTCGTGATATTTTATCGAAATATCGCAACATGCGAATGCGATATTTATTGCGCAATTTCGAGATATGCTGGAGGAGCGCTCTGATTGGCTCAGAATATTTGTGATATTTTATCGAAATATCGCAACATGCGAATGCGATATTTATTGCGGAATTTCGAGATATGCTGGAGGAGCGCTCTGATTGGCTCAGAATATTCCTGATATTTTATCGAAATATCGCAACATGCGAATGCGATATTTATTGCGCAATTTCGAGAAATGCTGGAGGAGCGCTCTGATTGGCTCAGAATATTCGTGATATTTTATCGAAATATCGCAACATGCGAATGCGATATTTATTGCGCAATTTCGAGATATGCTGGAGGAGCGCTCTGATTGGCTCAGAATATTCCTGATATTTTATCGAAATATCGCAACATGCGAATGCGATATTTATTGCGCAATTTCGAGAAATGCTGGAGGAGCGCTCTGATTGGCTCACTCTGAAATCGAATATTCGAGATATTTTAACGCAATTTCACAAAATGCGAATGCGAAATTGATTGCAGATATTTCGAAAACTGCTGTAGCAGCACTCTGAAATCGAATATTTATGATATTTTAACCAAAAAACATATTGCGATTGCGATTTTTCGATCGCGCATGCGCAATTGCGCGAACAACACGCGACCATTTCCTGGAGCCTTGCCAGTTTCCAACTTATGATCGCAGCGCAATCGCAGAGCAAGATGGTTGGAAGTAATTTCACTGTATCTGACGAAAAGTTGTTGATTTGTGTAAGTATTTTGACCACTGTTATTTCATTATCTTCAACTGCATTTTAGTCTAGTTTAAAAGTTAGTATATATGATCAGATATTAGTATTTCACAAAAAATGTGTCTCCTGCTTTTACAAAACTACAAGTCCCAGCATGCCTGGACAGCTGCAGACACCCTGGTTGGCAAATGTGTATTTAGGCACTTTTCCTTGTTATTTAGCATAATGAATTTAACATTTTTTTGGACATAGGACGTATGCGAACGTCCTGACTTCAGTGTCCTCAAGGCCCAAGGACGTTCGAATACATATTGCCCTTTAGATGTTGCAGAACTACAACTTCCAGCATGCCTGGGAATGCTGGCACTTCTAGTATTGTAAGTTCTGCAGGCCCCCATTTTTCAGGCCTTTATGCACGGGTCTCTAAACTGTGGCACCCTAGATGCAGCAAAAGTAAAATTCTTAGCATGCACTGACAGACCGTGGCTGATGGGAGTAGTAGTTTTGCAACAGCTGGAGGTGGACTGGTCTTGAAACCCAGAGTTAGGTAACAAACCCATAGTGTTTTGCAACCATTCTACCTCCAGCTGGTTTTTTTCTGTTGAAAAGCCTGTGGCGTGCAAAACACAACCCAAAAACTCCACCCGGTGCAAGGAAAAATTTGCACACACCTAAAGAGTGACATCACAAAAAACTGCGACGGTTGCATACGTCAGTGGTCCTCCGAAAAGGTCCCGTCTCTGACCCCCCGGGGCGTTAGGCTCCTGACAGGGAAAAGAGTTAGCAACGCATATCTCCCCTATACGTGTATCCTGTGTTGTTAATAATATATTCATAATTATGCAAATGATAATGGCTGCTATATTTATGTAAAAAAGGTGGCGACCCAAATGGCAGGATATAAAATCTGTCATGTTACCCCTGTCATTAATTAATAAGGCGAGAATGCTTCCAATTGTTGAATAGCATACATTTACGTCATATATCCATAAGGCTGTCAACAAAAGTATTACAATATACTTTGTTCTTCATCTTGCAGAAGTTCCTGGAAACAGGATACGATGAGCTGCGGAGGCAGCAAGAAAAACAGGGAGTTATAAGCTCCCTGATTGAGGAACTAGGCGCCCAAAACGGCGAAGAACACACTCGCATGGCGATCCTCAAAAAGTGGTCCGACCTGAAGAGGCGCCAGATGAACCGGGTCAGGCGTATCCGGAATAAATATCATCCTGGTAAGTTATTGGTCACAGTTATGTTTTTTTTCCCCTAAAGTGTATTTTGTGCGTGTACTCGAGAGAGGAGCCGGACTGCAGGAGTTGGGAGTAGGCAGGCCTCCCCCAGAGGTAATCTGCCACCTTTCTCCATGCCCCGGGTGGCAATGGCGGGTGTGAGGGGGTCCTCCCACACAGACCGTCCTACCTGCTCCGCTTCGAAGCCCAACGGGGCAGAGGGACTCCCTATAAGGGAGTGAGAGGATTTGCCCGCTCAACCAGCCCCGTTAGTCCTTCGCCTCTCTTTTTAGAGACCGCATGGTCAGAGTGCGTGCATGTTAACCCAATTGCGAGTGCGTGTGTAAGTGTGGTGGTTTTTGTGGGAGGGAGGTGGGCATACTAAGCGCAGGCTTACCTCGCATAGCACACCCACCGGGGGCCGAGCTGAGACCACCAAACTCAATTCACATGTAGCCGAGAGCGGGATCCGAACCCCTAGCTGCAGAGGTGAATGGCTTGTCAGCGCAGTGGCAATCGCGTTGAGCCAGCCCGGGTCCCTTGGGGACAGTTATGTAAGGTCATATGTAATTAATGTAAGGTCAGATGTTGTTAACCAAGACGCCATGTTGTTGTAACATATATCACCACCAGCCAAGGTATTCATAGTACTGTTGGAAAAAAACATGGGACAGCAGACAGGAACACAGAAGTTATGTGGGAACATACTTTTCCCATTGCTTTGCATGGGACTTTAAACAAAAAGCCCGACCCTCACCAATGGGGTTAGTTAAGGGATAAATTAACGATCCTATACTTTAAGTGGACGTATAGATAACATGTGACCAAGTGTTATCGAAATATCTACAGCTGTTATGAAATAACATGTATTTCCCATAGAGTTGAATGGGACTTTAAAGAAAAACCCTGACCAAGGCAAATGGGGGTGGGTAAGGGTTAAACCACCAATCCTATATTTGTGGCTGACATATAAGTAACCTGTGTGCCAAGTTTCATGTAAATATCTTTAGCCGTTTGGACGTGATGGTGGAACATACATACATACATGCACACACACGTTGAGTTTTATATATATAGATTCCCACTAAATTCCTGTGTTAGGCGTGGGGTTGTTATAGTAATCCTGTGTACTCCATCAAGTCCTTTTTTTAACATGAGATCGTCTGAACAAAACAAAGGAGACAAAAACAGCTCATTTTACCATGGTGGCAGCCCAGCTCACGCTCAGTCCCCTGTAGTGCCCACAAGACCCTTTAATATAACATTGTCCCATTGGTTAACTGTCTATATAAATTCATTTGTATTCATATACAATACAGCAGAGTACACAGAATTTGCATACGTCATTAGAAAACATTTTTATAATATATGAACATTGTGTTATTATAGGAGCTCCGCTACCAACTGTGCGCCGCAAGCGCACAAGGCGACAGGCCGCAGAGGAGGAGCAGGAGGAGGATGTGGAAGAGGAGGAGAGGGATGAGGAGGAGCAGCCAGGGCCATCCACATCACCACCCCCAGCTCCTGTGGAGGAGCAAAAGGAGGAGCTGCACCCCCCCCCCCGAAACTTCTGGTGGAGTAGTGGGTGACGAGGAAGAGGAGCAGGATGAGACGGTTAATTTTACCATCAATCAGGAGGGTAAATATGTGCACAGAGATTAATAAAATTTCAACAATAAAATGTAGCTCTAAAAATGGACAGCATTTAAAGCAGGGCTGTGGAGTCGGTAGATACATTTTTCGACTCCGACTCCTCAGTTTTATGTACTTCAGACTCCGACTCCCCGACTCCGACTCCTCTGTATTAATATGCGAATGTATTTTATAGATTCCTTGAGGGAAAGAAACGCAACCTACCACAGGACTACTGGCTGGGAAGCCAACAGTCTACTGTATTGCACAGTTTAAGCAAAAGACAAACACAATGAAAACAATCAAGTGACTGGATAGTAGCAGCAGGCTTAAACATCAGGAACATGATCTTTAACAGTTCAAAAATACAGACCACATTATTTGGCTGTTTTAGAACAAAAACAAAGCTTATCTATAATGAACCAAAAAAAAAATATGAAAAACCTAGAAATGGTTTATATTAATCTTGAAATGTAGTTCTAGGCTTAGCAAATGCAAATAAATGCAATGTAGAGTTCTAAGGAAGAGAATTGCCTCTGCCAGATCCTCTTTCATAGAGTCTCTTAAGTCCGACTTTATTATTTTTATGGCTGAAAATAATCTTTCGTAACGGTCTTTGAAATCCAAATGTTTTTTTCTTATATCCTAACAGTTATAAAAAAGCTCAAGGGGAAACAAGCTGCCATGAAAAACATGACGCAGAGAGTACTGGCAAATGAGCAGCAGATACTTTTTTTGACGCGCCAAAATCAGCAACTGGTGCAACAACTGGCGAAAAACATGGATGAGGTGACAGAGCTTCAGAAGTTAATGTCTTAATTTTTTTTTTTTTAATAAAAAATGTTATATTTTGCAAAGGTTTCATTTCTTATTGAAATTGTTAGTTTTTTAAACACATCTAACTTCACATCTAACACATCAACATCAACACATCTAGCTTAATAATAACCGAAAACATTTTATACTATTACTAGCTGAATACCCGGCGTTGCCCGGTCTTCCTATCTTAACCTTTTGGGGAGGAAAATCATAGTAATATAAATATACCCATCTTTTATATAAGGGTGTTGGTAAGGGTTAATTTAACTGTTATATATTTTTATTTGGCATATAAGTAATATGTATAGCGGGTATTATTGAAATATCTCTAGGCGTACAGAAGTTATGTGGGAACATACATTTTCCATTGATTTGCATGGGACTTTAAAGGAAACCCCCGACCCTCACAAATGGGGGTAGTTAAGGGATAAATTAACTATCAGTGGTATCAGTGAACAGCAGTGGTAATAGGAGTATATAGAGTGGGAATTAACTTTTTACATAGGTGTCTTGACTGAGCAGCAGCAGCAGTAGTAGTAGTAGTAGATACAGAGTCATATCACTTGGGCAGGAGGTGCCATGATGAACAGCAGTGGTAATAGGAGTATATAGAGTGGGAAATTACTTTTGACATAGTTGTCTTGACTGAGCAGCAGCAGCAGCAGCAGCAGCAGCAGTAGTAGTATTAGCAGTAGTAGTTGATACAGAGTCATATCACTTGGGCAGGAGTTGCCATGATGAACAGCAGTAGGAATAGGAGTATATAGAGTGTGAAATAACTGCTGACATAGGTGTATTGACTGGGCGGCAGCAGCAGCAGAAGCAGCAGTAGTAGTATTAACAGTAGTAGTTGATACAGAGTCATATCACATGGGCAGGAGGTGCCATGATGAACAGCAGTAGGAATAGGAGTATATAGAGTGTGAAATAACTGCTGACATAGGTGTATTGACTGGGCGGCAGCAGCAGCAGAAGCAGCAGTAGTAGTATTAACAGTAGTAGTTGACACAGAGTCATATCACTTGGGCAGGAGGTGCCATGATGAACAGCAGTGTTAATAAGAGTATATAGGGTGTGAAATAACTGCTGACATAGGTGTCTTGACTGATCCAGAGGAGTCATGGGAGAAAATCATGTGGTCAGATGAGACCATAATATAACTTTTTGATCATAATTTCACTAACCGTGTTCGGAGGAAGAATAATGATGACTACAATGCCAAGAACGCCATCCCTAATGTGAAGCATGGTGGTGGTAGCATCATGCTTTGGTGGTGTTTTTCTGCACATGGGACAGGGTGACTGCACTGTAGTAAGGAGAGGATGACCGTGGCCATGTATTGCGAGATTTTGGGCAACAACCTCCTTCCCTGAGTTAGAGCTTTGAAGATGGGTCGAGGCTGGGTCTTCCAACATGACAATGACCCAAAGCACACAGCCAGGATAACCAAGGATTGGCTCTGTAAGGAGCATATCAAGGTTCTGGCGTGGCCTAGCCAGTCTCCAGACCTAAACCCAATAGAGAATCTTTGGAGGGAGCTCAAACTCCGTGTTTCTCAGCGAGAGCCCAGAAACCTGACTGATGTAAAGAAGATCTGTGTGGAGGAGTGGGCCAAAATCCCTCCTCCAGTGTGTGCAAAGCTGGTGTAAAACTACAAGAAAGGTTTGACCGCTGTAATTGCAAAGAAAGCCTACTGTACCAAATATTAACATTGATTTTCTCAGGTGTTAAAATAGTTATATTCAGCACTGTAAATACATCAGGTCCGGGGCTCCATCAGGGAATGCATGACAAGGGACCCTTCAGCGCCCTGAACCGACGACGGGTGCCAGAAAGTCACCGCCGATCCAGGACTCATTCATCTTTATGAATGTGAGTCTGTCCACGGAGTCTGTGGACAGACGGGTCCTCTTGTCCGTGACCACCCCACCTGCCGCGCTGAATGTCCGCTCAGATAGTACGTTGGAGGGGGGGCAAGACAATAACTCCAGCGCATACTGAGCGAGCTCGCGGCAGGTGTCCAATCTGGCAACCCAGTACTCCATGGGGTCGTCGGTGCTCATACTGTCAGAAGCACCGACGGACGCCATGTAGTCTGCCACCATGTGGGCCAGCCGCTGGTGGTGACTGCTGCTGCTGCTGGTGCTGGTACTGGGTCGCTCGGTTTGGAAGAACATCCTCATCTCTTCCATTAGGTCCCCTGCTCGGCTGCTGCTGGGTGCAGCCACCTGCTGGGTGAAATGAGGGGGGACAACTGGAGGCCGGGGAGTTGCCTGCTCCAACCGTCTGACAATGCCTGCCTGCAGTTCCTCCATCCGGTGCTGCCTCCGGCTGGCTGGGATGAACTGCTCCAGTTTCCCCTTGCACCTGGGATCCAAAAGGGTGGCCATCCAGAAATCATCCCTCGCCTTGATGGTCTTAACCCGGGGGTCCCTCCTGAGGCATCTCAGCATGTGGGCAGCCATGGGGAAGAGCACAGCCCGTTGTGACTCCTCAATGCTGGCCAGGTGAATGAGGTGCGACTCTTCATCCCTGAGGCGCTGCTGGTCAAACTCAGATGCCCAACCCCCGGACTATCGGTGCCCCCAACACCGGCTCTCCCTCCTGACCAGGCCCTGACTCCGGGACGACACCAGCAACCACCTCCTCCTCATCATCATCATCCTCCTCCTCCTCCTCGTCCTGGCCCTGGTCTCGGTCGAGCATTGCTGACTCCTCCTGCTCCACCAAGGCACTCTCCCCAGCTTCGAGCAGGCGATCTAGTGTCCTCTCCAGCATGAACACTATTGGCAGCACGCCATTGAGGCCGACGTGCTCACTGCTGACCATCTTGGTCGCCTGCTCGAAGGAGGACAACACTTGGCAGACCTGCTTTATCTGCCCCCACTCCGCACAGGCGATGAAAGGGAGTTGTGGTGAAGCCCTCTCAGTGCCTAGTTCCATCAGGTACTCCCTCACCGCCCTTTGCTGCTCCCACAACCTCTGCAGCATGTGGAGGGTGGAGTTCCACCGCGTCACACTGTCCACAATCAGCCTGTGAAGGGGCAGACTGTACTTCCGCTGCAACTTGGACAGGGACGCGGTAGCGGTTGGGGAGCGCCTGAAGTGGCTGGCAATCCTACGCGCCTTTGCCACAATGTCACTCAACCCTGGATAAGTGCGCAGGAACTTCTGCACCACCAGGTTGAGGACATGTGCCAGACAGGGCACGTGGGTCAGACTGCCAGCACTGAGGGCGGCGAGTAGGTTGCTGCCGTTATCGCAGACAACCATACCTGCCTGGAGCCTTCGGGGTGTCAGCCACTTCTGGACCTGAGCCTGAAGTGCTTTCAGCACTTCTTCTCCAGTGTGTCTCCGGTCCCTTAAACTAACAAGCTGGAGCACGGCCTGACAGCGCACGTGCCCCACACTTGAGTAGCTACGGGGGCGCTTGCTGGGAGGCTCAGCAGCTGCGGAGACAGTGGCTTGAGGGAGACCAGCAGTTCTCCCCTGGACACCCCGGGGCGGCACCACTAGATCGGTTGCCGCCGATCCCTCACCGACGCCTCGGAGGGAAACCCAATGGGCCGTGAAGCTGATGTAGCGCCCCTGCCCATGCCTGCTGGTCCAGCCATCCATTGTCAGATGAACCCTGTCGCTGACAGCGTGATCCAGCGACAGGGTTACATTCTGCACAATGTGCTGGTGTAGGGCAGGGACACCAGTCCTGGCAAAGAAATGGCGGCTGGGGACACGCCATTGGGGTTGGGCCTGCTCCAACATCTGCCTGAAGGGGTTGCTGTCAACTATGTTGAAGGGCAGCAGATGTTGGGCAATAACCCTTGCCAGGAGCCCATTGAGGGAACGCACACGTCGGTCTCCAGGGGGGAAGGGAGTGGTGCGGTCAAAGGCGTCTGAAATCGACGCCTGGCGCCGGACGGCAGTGCGGGACACAGACGCGGAGGGTGCTGTGGAAGTAGAGGTCTGGCTGCCGGTACCAGTACCTCTACTCGAGGGAGCGGGGGGGCATGACCTGCTGGAAAGAGATGAAGATGTGGCAGGGGCTGCTGTACCCTGCTCACTTGTGGTGGTGGCGCTGCTACCACCACCACGCTTCATCTCGTCAAACACCGCCCAGTGGTTTATCCTCAGGTGCTGGTTCAGGGCTGTGGTACCCACCCGAGCCAAACACTTCCCTCTCTTCACCCTCACTTTACAAATCCGGCAGATGGCCACGGTAGGGTTGTCTGCCACCAGGGTAAAGTAATTCCAGACAGGTGACTTCAGCACCGCCCTCCTGTCAGATGGGGTGACGCTTACTTGCACCTGCTGGGACTCAGTGCGCACAGGTGGAGCTGCCTGCTGCTGCTGCTGCTGCTGCTCCTCCTCCTGACACCTCCTGCTGCCATCACCAGTGGAGACCCTGACGATGGTCTCCCTGGTGGTGACCTGGCGCACCGTTTCACCAGGGTGCCTACCTTCCCCGTCGTCACTGACGTAGTGAGCCGACGCGTCAGATGGCAACCATGATGGGTCACCCTCTTCGCCCCCAGAGATGTCAGACCAAGGGCTGAAATGTGTTGGTCTGAGGGAACCAACTGACATGGAGCCTCTAGCCTGGCTCCGCTGTCCCCTCACCCACGCCTGGGTCTGACTAGGTGCTGCTGTTTCCTGCACCAAAACAGCAGCACCAGTTTGAAGGGATGTCTCTGGGATACTGCCAGCAGGTATCCCATCCTCCTCATCCATCCCTTCAAAAAGGTCCTGACCATCAGGACAGAGCTGAAGGTCTGCCTGATGCATGGCCTCCCCCAAGATATCCCTCTCACTGTCGCTGTCGAACAGTAAGATGCTGGACTCTTGGGGGCTGGGGGGGGGGTACTACAGGCACCGGTGTAATGGTGGTACTACTGTGAGTCGGGACCGACGACTCAGTGGCACTGCTGTGCCCCATGTAGTCCACCACTACTTCAGCCTGAGATGGCAATATCGGGCGGCTGCCCGATGGGAAGAACTCCCGGATCAGGCGTACTCCCCTTGCACCCGATCCTCTAACACTAGTAGGGGCACGAGACGTACCCCGTGCTGGCAGCGATCCAGCACTGGGAGTAACTCCCCTACCCCTGCTGCCACGGCCACGGATGCCGCTCATTATTGCTGATATGTGTATGGGGGGGGTAAACTTTATTGGGGGGGGGAAATGTGAACAAAATGTGTTTTTGTGTTTTTTTTACAAGACAGGCACGCAGACAAAGACGTACACAGACAGCTACTAAACTATTAGAAAAGTAGTACACCAAAGACAAGGACTACAAAATTAAAGAAAAAAAAAAGCACTAAACAAACACTAACTTTTTTTTTTTTTTTTTTTTTTAAACACAAAACACAGACACTAAACACACACTAAGCTAAGCTAGATGAAATAAATGTACACTAACAGTGTGTACACTTACTACACAAAATTTAACTAAACTGAACACAAAACTTAGCTTTTAGAAAAGCTCTTTAGGAAAAACTAAACAAAATGTGCACTGTAAAGGCCTAGCAAATATCACTGAACAGCGAACCTGCAAGATCTAACAGTAACACAAGATGAACAAAACTTAGCTTTTAGAAAAGCTCTTTTAGAAAGCTCAGCAAAATGTGCACAGAAATCTCTAGCAAATATCACTGAACAGCGAAGATGCAGGATCAAACAGTAACACAAATGAACAAAACAGCACAAAACAGCACAAAACGTAGCTTTGAAAAAAGCTCTTGGGTCTATTGCTTTGAAAAAAGCAGTTGATATACTGGAAAAGATCCACTGGAATCACTAAATAGCAATGCTGGTGATGATATAAATCAATCAGGAACAAAGACACAGGAACACAGAAACAGCCTCCACACTCTCTAGCCAGCTTCTGAATCTGCAATGAAATGGTGCTGGGAGTGAGCTTATATAATGTCCATGCAGGCAGGTTCCTATTGGTTGCTAACCTCTGACGAGTGTGGAAGGAGAACTCTGATTGGCTCTGATGCAAAAGGGCGGAGCAAATAATCGCGCAATATTCCTATTGCCGAATATTCGCATTGCGAATATTCGGCAATATAAAATGATCGCTTCAGCTACTCGGCCCAAGGTCTCTAAACATACCAGCAATGCTTTTAGACGTCTATGGAGATCACTAGGATGTGATCTGTTTTAAAAATGAAACTGTAAAAATCGCTCTGATGCGGAAGATCGGGGCGAGGAAAATAATCGCGCGATATTGCGTTTGCCGAATAATCGCATTGCGATTTTTCGGGAAAATTCAATGAACGCTTCAGCTACTCGGCCCAGGGTCTCTAATGATACCAGCAATGCTTTTAGACGTCGATGGAGATATCTAGGATGTGATCTGTTTTAAAAAAAAAATTGTAAAAAATCGAATATTCGGAATTGCGAATATTCACCGCGAAATTCGAAATATAGCGCGATTTCTCGAATATGCTATATTCGAGTCGAATATTCGCAATGCGAATATTCGTGAGCAACACTACTCCCAGTAGGGGAGGGGTTATATAGGGAGGGAACTTCCTGTTTAATTGATTACACCAGTGTCCATCACCTGAAGGTAGACTCTATAACCCACATAGTAATGAATATGCAGCTCTGTGTCCCGTGATGTACTCCAAGAAAAGGATTTTACAGGTAAGCTGTTATAAAAATCCTATTTTTTTTAATAACATTAAAGTGGTTGTAAAGCCTGAAAATGTTTACCTTGATGCATTCCTTGCATCAAGGTAAAAAATGTTTAGGTGTCAGCATCCACTCTCACCCCACCCCCTTTACTTACCTGAGCCCTTATTTGATCCAGCGTGGTGCACGTCTGCAGCTCTTCTCTCTACTCACTTCCATTGGCTCCCAGTGCTGTCAATCAAAGCCAGTGACAAGGGAGTGGGGGGGGCTAAGTCCCGCTTTTTGTGTAAATGGACGCATCAGTGGGGCTCAGGTGCATGCCCCCATGGAAAGCGACTTTCCATAGGGGCACTGGAGAGATGGAAGGGGCCAGAAGTATTCATACCCCTTTCCACGTTTTCTAATGTTACAACCAAAGGCAAAAATCTATTTTATTGGAATTTTATGTGATAGGCTAACACAAAGTAGCACATAATTGTGAAGTGGAAGGAAAATGATACATGGTTTTCAAAAAACTATTTAAAAGTAAATATCTAAAAAGTGCAGCATGCATTTGTATTCAGCCCCCCAATACTTTGTCAATACTTTTTAGTACCACCTTCAGCTGCAATTACAGCTAATTTAATTCACATTTCTAAATATGTAGGAACAAAAATAAAATCTAGTTTTATCTAAAACTGACATTTCATAACTAGATGTCAGTAGTCACCTGCTAGATTGTTATATGTGCCTGGGATTTCCTGCTCTGCCCCTCCAGTCAAGACTGTTATTACAATATTCTGCTTAATACACTATTCTGTTTTTCAGGGCTTGCAAAATTAGAAGAAGGCGATGAGCTCTTCCTTACAATACCAAGAAGTGATATTAAAATATTTCTGAGTGGTGATGGCACATTCTTCGGGGCAATCAAACTACTGTGAAACTGGTTTCAAACAACAGAAATTGTCTTTTTAAACCAAAGTTCAAGCACGCAAGATAAGCCTAGTAATTAAGAGCAATAGAAAACAGGAATATACATAAAAGGTCATTTAATTTACGAGAAAGGAGCAATGTATTTTCGTAAATCCAGGAACAGCATAAACCAGCCTTTCTCAACAAGAGCTCTGTGAAACCCATGGGTTCCTCCAGAGGTTGCCAGTTGTTTTTTGAATAATGAGCAATGTCTGCCTCTCAGATAAGTAACCACTGACACCACTGATCTTTTCTTTATCTGTAAGGGCGAAATCGTTTCCAATGACCAGAGAGTTAAAGCGGTAGTAAACTGCATCTGGTTAATGCATCGCATACTAGCACATTATGAAATACTTACCTTGGAACAAAGCCTTTAAGCGGTGCTCTGTCACCGCATACTAGCACATTATGAAATACTTACCTTGGAACAAAGCCTTTAAGCGGTGCTCTGTCACCGCTGAGAGGTCTGACATCATCCCTGGTCTTTCTTCTGGGTTGATGCGCTCTAGCTGGAGCGACGATGATGTCACCCCCTGCAATGTGGCAAGAGCCCTCAGTTATGGCACATCTGAAGGTCCAGTAAGGTATGTCGGACCTTCAGAGTGCATGCGCCGGTGACATCACCAGCTGCATCCAGGGTGATTATCTCCTAAACGGTGCATGTTTCAGAGATATTCATTTTACCTACAGGTAAGCCTTATTGTAGGCTTACCCGTAAATAAAAATCACAATGCAGGATTTACTACCGCCTTAACCACTTAACAACTGCTGGCCGTAAATTAACGGCATGGGCTTTGTGCTGTGATATCTGAATGATGCCTGCAGCCACAGGCATCATTCAGATATCTGCATTTTCTGCCGAGGGAATCTGCACACTATAGGAACGATAATAGCAGCTGTGAAAGGGGACGTCCCCCCGCCGCCCTCCGGTGCTTCTACCGACTCACCTGTGTGATCGGTGAGTCCGTGACGGGATCCCCCGGCCACAGTTCTTGAACATAGAGATTTCTGGCAGATCAGATGGTCGCCGGAGTTTCTATGATCGTCGGAGGCCGGGCGTGATGTTATGACGTCACGCCCAGCCTCTGCATTCAAAAAAACTGTGCCGCCTCAGTCTTATTGTGGGGTCACTCATCTCACGCGTTTGAAGAATTGCTGCGCAAATACCGTGTGAGATAAAAAGTTGCAATGACTGCCATTGTATTCTCTAGAGTCTCTGCTAAAAAAAACATATAATGTTTGGGGGTTCTATGTAATTTTCTAGCAAAAAAATTATGATTTTTACATGTAGGAGCGAAGTGTCATAATTTGCCTGGTTGTCAAGTGGTTAAAGAGCATTCTTCCCATTGACTTTTATGCTAATGTAAAATGAGTTGTAGCTATAAAAATTATTTGCAGGGGTGTCTTGTGATGGGAAAGTTATTTTAAGAATTCTTGCATGTTAAAAATGAGGAAGGTTGGTTTAAACAGTAACAGTGTTTGTGATTAAAGATTTACATTATATGTCTTAACACTTATGCCGCGTACAGACGTTTTAAATCATGAAATAAAACAACGTTTTTGAAACTTCATTTTCAAAAACGACGTTGCCTACACACCATAGTTTTTCCAAAATGCTCTAGCAAAGCGCGGTTACGTTCAGCACTCTTTTCCATTGAAACTAGCTTCATTACTTGCTTCTGAGCATGCGCAGGTTTAAAAACGTTGTTTTGCCCACACACTATCATTTTAATTGACACAAAAAACGACGTTTTGAAAAACGACACAAAAAAATTTAAATGACGTTTTCAAAAACTTCGTTTTTTTTCATCAGAAAAAACGACCGTCTGTACGCGGCATTAAAGCAGAGTTCCAGCCTTTTAGTCTTTAATAAAAGTCAGCAGCTACAAAAAGTATAGCTGCTGACTTTTAATAAACAGACACTCACCTGATCCACGGTCCAGCGACGCAGCCACCCGGATCTCCGCTCCTCTCCCCCTCTCTGACATTTGTGAGTCGTGCTGCACTATGAGTGGACAGGCAATCTCCTGGGACCTGTCACGTGCCCCTGGAGATCGCCTAAAGGGAGGGGCCGCCTAAGGAGAGAAGAGAAGTCGCTGAAGCGGTCCCTGAGCGGAAGGAGGAAGTGGGACAGGAAGTCCCACTCCTACCGAAGCCCCCACTCCCCCCCAAAAAACATTACATGACAAATGGGGCAAGATTTTTTGCTGTGGAGTATGCACTGTTGGAAGTTAGCACATGTATACTCAGGGCTTTTTTTCTCAAAAATTAGGTGCAGGAACTCAATCACAACCCCCTCACACACACACACACCCTCCAAACCTCAGCACATAGTGGGTTAATAGTGTGGTTAAATTTAACTAACAGTGGGAGGGTCTTAAGGGGCATTAAACACCAGGAGTGAATTACATACAGAGTGCAGAGTTTGGGGGTGCACTACAAAGAGAGTGCAGAGTTCAGCCTTCTTCCACAGCCGCTTACCTCTGCATCCCCCATCCACATCTCACTTTCACCCCTCTTCAGCTCTGGCCTCTCCATAACCCCCCCCCTTAGGGTCCTTTCACACTAGCGGACCGTTCGTCCGTTCATTACAAGTCCGTTGACGGACTTGTAATGAATCCCTATGGGATCGCGTCCGTTAGCGGATGGAGCATCCGCGTCCATCGGGATCCGCTTTTGCGAACGAAAGAAACCCTATTTTTTTTCCGTTCGGCGGAACGGATCGGATGCAGACGGACAGACGGTCCGTCTGCATCCGATCCACCATAGGGGAGAGCGGAGCAGAGACAGGGAAGTCTCTGCACTGTGTGCGGGGACCGCCCTATCCGCCGACAGCTCAGCGGGGATCCCCGCTGAGCTTTGGCGGACACACGGAGCAGACACAGAAACGGTCCGCTCCGTGTGAAAGGACCCTTACTTAAAAGCTCCACCATCGTCCACATATCTTACGTTTGTTGCTGTTTTTAGCTGAAGAACCCAGCCGGCCCTAGTACCTCCACTGGAGGTGACTTCTGTGTTTACAGGTGATAGTGGTAGGCAGAGATCCTGAGCCAGAGGTGGTGGATCTGTGTTCCACCAAGTTTCAGCAAAAAAAAAAAAAGCCATGTGTATACTATTATCTTATGGCCAGAGCCATATTATGGCATTTGTCACACTTCAAGAATAGGAGTGCATGCAATGCATTTCATTGACATTGCAGGGTATATTGACACTATCATGACAATAAACACAAGTCCTGAATAAGTGTGATTATTTTCATAAATAACCACCAGTTCAGTTATTATTATTTGCTTTTCAGGTTCAATATAGTCAGAATTTATGGCTACTGATCACTGTGAGATAAATGCATACATACAAAAAACCTTGAGATTTTAAGCCCAAGGAAGACACACAATGAGATATATATATATTGACAGTATGGTTCCCTGTCATGGTGTTTGTCACCCATGATTCTCAATTAAGCAGGTTGAGGGGCTCCAGGGTGCATGTTTAATTTGGAGAAGACTGTGTTTTCACTCAGTTTCCTCTGTGGTTTGTAAAATCCAGTTGGGGACCTGGAGCCTGGAGATTTCGCAGTGACCTTGGTGGGAGGAAATCCCAATGCCAAGACCAGGATTTGGGAACAGCGAGGAGATTGATTGTACAGGTGGGTCCAGGGCTAATAGCAGAGTCAGAACAAGGGTTCTGGGCAGTACAGTCTGACAGAGCAGACAGAGGGCCCAAGTCTGTGGGCTGGAGCAGCAAGGAAGTTGTAAAAGAGAGAGCCAGCAGAGGTAAAGAGTGTGTACGGAATAGGGACCCTGTTACAGGGTCAGGAGGACTGAGGTCAAAGCCTGATCAGCAGTGATGATCAGAGAGCCAGGTGGCTTAGTAATTTTGGGTAACATTATTGCTGTGTGAAGTTGAAACCCCTGCGTGGGCAACTGTTCTGTTATTGGACTTGTTTTTATTTTCCTACTGGCGTAGTCTCAGCTCACTAGTAGGCTCTAAACTGAGCTAAATAACACCAAAACTTTACAATATATATATATATATATATATATATATATATATATATAGTGGGGATCGAAAGTTTGGGCACCCCAGGTAAAAATGTGTATTAATGTGCATAAGGAAAGATGGAAAAATCTCCAAAAGGCATCAAATTACAGATTAGACATTCTTATATTATGTCAAAAAAAGTTAGGGCCAGATCCTGAGAGCGAGTATGCCGGCGTATCTACTGATACACCGGCGTACTTTCAAATTACCCCCGTCGTATCTTTAGTTTGAATCCTCAAACCAAGATACAACGGCATCTGGGTTAGATCCGACAGGCGTACGGCTTCGTACGCCTTCAGGTCTAAGATGCAATACTTTGGCGTCCGCTGGGTGGCGTTCACGTCGTTTTCCGTGTCGGGTATGCAAATTAGCTATTTCCGACGATCCACGAACGTACGAGCGGCCGGCGCATTCCTTTACGTCGTCTCCAGTCGGCTTTTTCCGGCGTATAGTTAAAACTGGTATTTTGCAGCGTATAGTTAGACTTGCCATGTTAAGTATGGCCATCGTTCCCACGTTTAATTTTAATTTTTTTGTTTTGTTTGCGTAAGTCGTCCGTGAATTGAAATGTACTTAAGTCCCGTCTAAGTTTAAAAAAATTACGTCCTAGCGATGTCATTTAGCGCAATGCATGGCGGGAAATTTCGGGACGGTGCATGCGCAGTTCATTCGGCGCGGGGACGTGCTTCATTTAAATGAAACACGCCCCCTAATCGCCGATTTGAATTCCGCCGCCAGAGATACACTACGCCGCCGTAACTTACGGCTCAAAATCTTTAAGGATTCGAAATTACGCCAGGTAAGGTACGGCGGCTTAGCGTATCTCTGATACGCTCTGCGGGTGCAGATCTATGTGGATCTGCCCCTTAGATTTTATTTCCATCATTTACACTTTCAAAATTACAGAACACAAAAAAATGGCATCTGCAAAAGTTTGGGCACCCTGCAGAGTTAATATCTTGTACTGCCCCCTTTGGCAAGTATCACAGCTTGTAAAAGCTTTTTGTAGCCAGCCAAGAGTCTTTCAATTCTTGTTTGAGGTATCTTTGCCCATTCTTCCTTACAAAAGTCTTCCAGCTCTTAGAGATTTCTGGGCTGTCTGTCACCCACTGCTCTTTTAAGGTCTATCCATAGATTTTCAATTATGTTGAGGTCAGGAGATTGTGAAGGCCATGGCAAAACCTTCAGTTTACGCCTCTTGATGTAATCCCCAGTGGATTTTGAGGTGTGTTTAGGATCATTATCCATGTTGATAGGGACAAGGGCCTCATCCCCACAACACTGGCCGGTGGTTGTGGGGGTCTGCGGGCGGGGGGCTTATCACAATCTGGAAGACCCCTTTAACAAAGTGGACCCCCAGATCCTGCCCCCTATGTGAATTGGTAATGGGGTACATTGTACCCCTACCATTTCACAAAGGAAGTGTAAATAGTCGTAAAAAACACATACACACAGCGTAGAAAAAAGTCCTTTATTAATAAAATAAAAATTAAAAATCCAGCGGTGGTAATCCACTCTCGGTCCGGCTCCCCGCTCCAACGTTGTCTGTATCCAGCGACGGGTGATCTCCTCTCCGGTCCAGCTATGAGAAGATCATCCGGGATCCAGAGCGCAGCATCGCCAGCCGCCTGTCTCCACTGGAGACAGCCCGGTCAATGACACTGCTGAACCTGTGACATTTCTTTTATTGGTGAGGCGAGGCCACCCGTCACGTGACCCTGCCCCCCTCTGACGCACCCTCTGCTACGTCACTGGGAAAGCCTGGCTTCCCCCTTGCGTCAGAGGGGGCGGGGTCACGTGACGGGTGGCCCCCGCCTCATCTATAAAATAAATGTCACAGCTTCTGCAGCGTCATTTGCCGGGCTGTCTCCGGTGGAGGGAGGCGTTTGGTGACTTGTCTGTATGGTTCCCCTATCAAGATGGTTCCTGTAAGGACTGCACAGGTGCAATCCTTGCCGACGGAAATCTCTGAACCTCGGCCGGCATCCAAGCTCATTCCTTAAAATCCCCTTGGGTTGGAGGATGTTAAAAAAAGAGCCAGGAGGCCACTTACCTTAAATTCCACGTCGCCCTGGAGGTTCGGTGATTTCCGTCGGCAAAGATTGCGCCTGCGCAGTCCTTACAGGAACCATCTAGATAGCCAGAACCATATCGTCAGATCACCGGCAATGCTGCGCTCTGGATCCTGGATGATCTTCTCATCGCTGAACAGAAGAGGAGATCACCCGTCGCTGTATACCGACAACGTTGGAGCGGGGAGCCGGGACTGAGTTGATTACCACCACTGTATTTTTTATTTTTATTTTTTTTAATAAAGGACTTTTTTCCACGGTGTGTGTGTTTTTTACAACTATTTACACTTCCTTCGTGAAATTGTAGGGGTACAATGTACCCCATAACCAATTCACATAGGGGGGGCCAGGATCTGGGGGTCCCCTTTGTTAAAGGAGTCTTCCAGATTCTGATAAGCCCCCCCCCACCCGCAGACCCCCACAACCAACGGCCAGCGTTGTGGGGATGAGGCCCTTGTCCCCATCAATATAGGGACATCCTCCCCATGTTGAGGGCATGTGGCCTGGTACGGTTCAGGAGAGGGGGGGCGCACTCTGTCCCCCACTCTTTACTGCGGCCGGCCAGGTTACGTGCTTGGATAAGGGGTCTGGTGTGGATTTTTGGGGGAACTCCATGCCATTTAAAAAAAAAAAAAATATTCTCGTCAGGGTTCCCCTTAATATCCATACTAGACCTGAAGGCCTGATAATTAAATTTGGGGGGACCCCCACGCTTTTTTTTTTTAATGAATGAATTCTCTCTGAATTGCCGGAAGCCGACAATTCATTATAGCCGCAAGTCCGGTTTTAAATGACTTTTTTTCTTTCAAAAATTATACTTTGTGCAGAGACCGTTCTAAGCACGGGAAATATGCGCTATTTCACATGCTTACTTTACACACCCCCCCCCCCCCCGGTACAAAATTTAAAGGAATATTTCACTTTTATTGTTTCGGCCGTTTTTATAACTTTTTTTGCATAGATACATGTCCCCTGGGACAGGATCCAGGTCCCCAAACACTTTTTAGGACAATAACTTGCATATTAGCCTTTAAAATTAGCACTTTAGATTTCTCCCATAGACTTTAACAGGGTGTTCCGCGGCTTTTCGAATTTGCCGCGGACACCCCAAATTGTTTGTTGTTCGCCGAACAGGCGAACAGGCAATGTTCGAGTCGAACATGAGTTCGACTCAAATTTGAAGCTCATCCCTATCTCTGGACACCAGGTACCAAACCAGGTTTAACCACTGATAAAACTGAAAAGACAGTTTCCTAGTCTCCTCTGAATGAGACATGCACATTGGAGCCCCTCAACTTGCCTAGATGAGAACCCTGGGTGATGCAAAACCCTGTGGCAGGGCACAGCTCTCTCTCTCTCTCTCTATATATATTATATATATATATATATATATATATATATATATATATATATATATATATATATATATATATATATATATATATATATATATATATATATATTATATACAAGGCTCAAAATTTAAAAAATTCAAATCCTAAACTACTAGCCAGGCTTCTAGGGTTACTCGCCACCAGTTTCCCCACCCACCCCAGCCTGTCCCTAATTCCACCCTAAACACACCCTCATAAATGATCTCATAAAATGACACTTAAAGGTTTTATGCAGAATAAAGTTATAAAAATAAATATTAACAACAACAAACACTTTATCCATGCCCACAAATGCAGCCTGTCTGTGTCCTCCAACGCAGCCTGTGCCCGCCAATGCAGCCTGTGTCCACTATGCAGCCTGTGTCCACTATGCAGCCTGTGTCCACCATGAAGCCTGTGTCCACCATGAAGCCTGTGTCCACCATGCAGCCTGTGTCCATGATGCAGCCTCTGTCCATCATGCAGTCTGTGCCCACCATGCAGCCTGTGCCCACCATGCAGCATGTGTCCACCTGTGCATGGGAAGGAGAGGACACCCATTCAATCCAGACTGCCAGCGGAGCTTGCCCCCCATGCTCTCAGGCAGCCATAGCTCACCAGCCCTCAAATTCCATTTGCAAAATGCAAAAGCAGGCGAGTGTAATTTTTGAGGGCTGTGTGATTTTTGAACTCCTTCCATCATCAACATTATTTTTGAAAATCAGCCTTTTATTGTACTAATTGTCTCAATTATTAAAACATTTTTATATTTTTGAATGCATAGCCTACAACAGTACAACGATTTAAATTTTTGGGCTTTTTCTAAAGGCTAAATGTGCATTGCCTTGCAATTATAGATCCAATGCTTCAAATTTTTGTAGGACTAAATTCAATTGAACAGCGTGGCTTATTTGGAACTGAGCTTCTTTCAATATGTTCATATGAATAGACCCTACAGAAAACTAAAATGTTTCAGAGCATGTAATAAGAAGATGGAGCAATCTTTAGGAGGACCACAAGGTGGCAGAAGTTGCCTGCATTATTTGTTTTGCAAAGTATCAAGAACCTTTGTGTGTATAATAACATTGTTTCAGGGGAAAAAACGGCTACACTTTATTTTATAAAAAAAAAGTAAATAAACATTGTTGCACTTGAAATTTTTTAATGCTGCCTGAAGTTTGTGTGCCTTTCCATTAAGGTCTGTATTTAACCCTTTGAAATCTGTAATCATTTAACATCTGATCTTAAAGAGGAATTAAACTCACAATAAAGCAATTGTGAAAAGACAGATAGCCAGATTCAGAGAGAGCGCCGCATCTTTAAGGTGGCGTAGCGTATCGTATTTACGCTACACCGCCTTAAGTCAGAGAGGCAAGTACTGTATTCACAAAGCACTTGCCTCCTAACTTACGGCGGCGTAGCGTAAATGGGGCCGGCGTAAGCGCGCCTAATTCAAATGAGGATGGGGGCATGTTTTATGTAAATTACTCGTGACCCGACGTGATTGACCTTTTTTACGAACGGCGCATGCGCCGTCCGTGTACATATCCCAGTGTGCATTGCTCCAAAGTACGCCACAAGGACGTATTGGTTTCGACGTGAACGTAAATTACGTCCAGCCCCATTCACGAACGACTTACACAAACAAAATAACATTTTCACATTTCGACACGGGAACGACGGCCATACTTAACATTGGCTACGCCACCTAGGAGGCAGCTTTATCTTTACGCGGCGTATCTCTTACGGAAACGGCGTATCTTTACTGCGACGGCCGCACGTACGTTCGTGAATCGACGTATCTAGTCATTTACATATTCTACGCCGAACTCAACGGAAACGCCACCTAGCGGCCAGCCTAAAAATTACACTTTAAGATATGACGACGTAGGAGAGTTACGCCGCTCGTATCTTAGCCTAATTTAAGCGTATCTGGTTTCCAGAATACGCTTACATTTAGGACGGCGTAGATTCAGAGTTACGTTGGTGTATCTACTGATACGCCGGCGTACATCTTTCTGAATCCAGCTAAGAATCTGTATTGTAGAAGGGACATGCTTTGTCTCTTCTGCAATAGAATAAACTTGATATGTTGTATCCATTGATGTAGTGCTAAAAAGAATAATGTTAAAAAATATAGTGCAAAAATATAAAGTCCAAAAAAACGTCCAATATACACCATTTGTTTTCTTAAGGTGCTTAAAGAATAAGTGCAATGAAGAGAGCAAAAACGTCAGTGCAAACATGTCCATAATTCCCTGTGTAGAAACTATGCTTAGGAATGCTCTCCATGCAGAACCTTCACTTTCCCTCCTGAGTGCACTCTCCCCTTTAATATCTGACCCTCATTAGAAAGATCAGATAGTGTGTGCCTTTAAACTAAAATGCAGGTATCAAACACCTCCAGCAGGGAATGGATATTTCTCCAGACTGGACTCCCAGCTTGTAATCACAGGATTAGTGGGTATCAAAGGTCAAGCTCAGTCTTTCACATAAATCAGGCTAAAAGAAGAGACAATAGAGAATATATAGTGCCCACTGCTGTATTTATTTATAAAAACAATCATAGATATGTTGCACTCACATTCTCCAATAGTCACGGGGCACAAATACAAACTGTCAAAGCGCTGGGTGAGATCATGTCCAATCCTAGTCACAGGACACCAGCGGATCACTTTAATTCTTCTGCACACAGCCACAGCGTTCCACTGAGATTGTAAAACTCTGGCCTACCGGTTTCGTCACATCTCTGAGAACTACAGCACCACCACAAGGTTGTCATTTTCATGATCAATACAAAAAGCAAAACCAATGCTAAGGCTGCATTCACACCTTGGCGTATTTACGCCCGACGCTCGTGCCGCTGGAGGGGCGATTTTACATTGTTGTCTATGAGATGGTTCACATCTCACGCCGAAACGCCGTACGCCTGCCGCCTGAAAACAAGTCCCGGACCCTTTTTTTCAGGTGGCTTTCGGTGTTCGGCATAGACAACAATGTGTTGTTAAAAAAAAAAAAAAGGTTAAAACTACCCGTTTTGTCGCGGTACAATACACCGCAATATTTCGCGGCAAAATACGCCGTGTTATAATGTGAATGCAGCCTAAAAGAGAGAAGGAAATAAAAGCAGCATGTTCCCAAAGATGTGTACAGCAATACCAAACATTACAAAAAAAAAAAAAAAACAATGAAAGGTCATATGTAAAAATATATAAATCACCAGCTTACATGTCTCCTCCCAGTGTCTGTGCACTGTAGCCACCGGTACTGTGGAACTTACTCAGTGGTGTGCCAGGTAATGACAAACAAAATGTACAGCACATAAATATCATAAAATAAATATATATTCACATAAAGATAATGTGCACAAAAGAAGGAAATGTGCACAAACCAGTGGTGTATTTAGGTTTTGTGCTGCCATAGGCCTGACTAATCTTGTGCACCCCCTAATTTAGTTATGACCCACCCCTTCCTGTCAAGGTCACACCCTTTTCTGTTTAAGACCCGCCTTGTCATATGTAAACCCCACCCCTTCATCTTTAGGCTCCACCTCTTCCTCTCTGTGGGTACCAAGTGCCTACCTGTATATTTTGTTGTTTTGTATACCATTTCAAATGTTGTATCTATTATTTTCAGTGTCCATCTGTACGGTCACATCAGTGTGACCTTATCAGTGCAGCATATTAGTGCCCATCAATACAGTCCCATCAGTACAGTCTTATCAGTGCAGCTTATTAGTGACCATCAATACAGTCCCCATCAGTGCAGCCTAATAGGGCCTATCAATACAGTCCCATCAGTACAGCCTTGTCAGTGCAGCTTATTAGTGACCATCAATACAGTCCCCATCAGTGCAGCCTAATAGGGCCTATCAATACAGTCCCATCAGTGCAGCCTATCAGTTCCTATCAATACAGTCCTATCAGTGCAGCCTATTGGACAGAAAAAAAGTGCCCAAGAGGTATAAGAATCATACCTGGCTGTCATGGTGGTTCCCCTCATCCTTCACTCTTCAATCGTAAACACACAGAGCCCGGGCGGGATCCGGGAGGAAGTTGCTACGGAGAAAGGTAGGCAGAGCCTCCATCAGTTGTTTTAAGTGTAGCCAGTCCCTGCCCTCCTTGCTCGACCATGTCATAACCAGAAACCGCCGCCACTACAGGCTACAGTAAGCTGCCCGCTAGCTGGGGGCTGTAGCTGGGGTGGTTTGTGTGCGGGAGAGGGGACTCGGGAGAGGGGGGAGCTTTTTTTGTGCGGGGGTGACCCCCCCCCCCGCAAAGTGCCGCCCTTGGCCAAGAAACAGTATTGACACAAACAATCTTTTATATTTGACTATCCACAAGATTAACCTCTATCAAGGTTTTATTCAGCTAAAATTTTCATAAATGTATAAAAAAAAAATATAACTGTATAAAAAATGTGATTGATGGTAGATATTATTAAAAATTGCTAATAAAACCATTGAGGTCAGTGTCTACATTAACCGCTTAGCAACCAGCGCACGCACATATACTGTATGTCTTCACAATGGCACAGGCAGACAAATGGGCGTACCTGCACGCCCCTTCCTAACAGTTGGAATCACTCCCTAGGACACACTTAACCCCTTCAGCGCCACCTAGTTGTTAAACCCTTGCATTTTCAAAAGCACTGATCGCTGTAAAAATGAAAATGGTCCCAAAAATGTATCAAAAGTGGCCGATGTGTCCGCCATAGAGTCACAGTCACGATAAAAATCGCAAATCGCTGCCATTACTATAAAAAAATATTAATAATAAAAATGCCATAAAATTATCCCCTATTTTGTAGACACTATAACTTTTGCGTAAACCAATCAGTATACGCTTATTCTATATGTAAAAGAATACACATTGATCTAAACTGAAAAAAAATAGCCTTTTTTTTAAAAAAAAATGTGGATATTACCGTAATTATAGCAAAATTGTTGCTCTATTTTTGTTTATAGAGCAAAAAAATACAAACCGCAGAGGTGATCAAATACCGCCAAAAGAAAGATCTATTTGTGGGAAAAATAGGACGTCCATTTTGTTTGGGAGCCACGTCGCCCGACCGCGCAAATGAGTTCAGGCAAACAGCTAAATTGATAGATAAAATACACATATGAAAGCTCTTTTTACCTGCCAAAAGGTTTTGTATTGCTGTTCAACCAGTCCTGATATTTACATTGTTATGAAACACAACATAGCCTTGCATGGCAGGGAGTGGACCTGATCTTTGTCTCTTGTACTGTCACTTACAGGCATCCTTCCAACTCCCCTTTTCTCCTGTACTTTCACTTACAGGCATCCTTCCAACTCCACACCCTGCGACTGGACAACAAAAAGAAGAAAAGCAAACTGATAAGCTGATCTCTGTCGCTATGCTCACTTCTCTTTTTAGCACGCTCCTTCTCAGCATATGAATTGATTGTTTCCCGATGCTGCTTCTCCCTTCCCCAGCCTCAGCTCTGATATACAGTGGACTGCATGAGGTTGATGTAAGAATGTAAGAATATCTGTCCAATATATTCCCTGTAGGTTCTAGGGATGGTATGGCACAGAATCAACACTCATATAACATATATTATTAAAAAAAAAAATGATTCATTCTCTCACACCCCCCTTTCTAGATCTCTACTAGGTAAATTTAGTATCATCTTCATTTGTGGCACCATTTTTTTTATAGTGTGACCCAAGCTAACACCTTTTTTCTATGAGTAGAATAATTTGTTTATCTGTAAACATAGTTAGGCCCAGCCCAATTGGTAGTTAATTAAACCATACATTCAGCATACAGGTACTTTAGAATGATCATTTAACACTCAAGGTCAATGATAACTCTATTCTTGATTTATAAGAATGAAGAATATATTGTCTATATGTTTTTATAAATTTTAATAATGTAGTTATAATTACAGAGCTGCATTAAACTGTATACATTATATCTGTTTGGAGCGCAGATTAAAGTTTTACAATGCAGGGGTGCATGCGTGTAGTCGACCCAGCTAGATGCACTGGCTTAAAGCTCCCTGACTCTGGGGGAATACACAGCCCAATAGCAGCCCTACCCATCCTGCTTCTGGGTCACAGCTACCTCAGCAAGCTTCCGTGAATATTTGGAACTGACCATGATGATGTACGGCGGTTCCAAGCAGAAAACGAAGGCAAAGACCTTTAGGGACATTCTCCTCATGGCATCCTCCAAGGTGCTGGCCCTCACCTCCTGTCCAGGGACACCATGGAGGCCACACATCTCTATGAAATCCTGGCCTGGGACTTCACATGAGGGTGAGTCGGACACTGAATTCAGGACTACCTCCTTAGCCACAAAAGCCCTGAAGCATACCTCTGACACTATCACAGAACGGCTGACAAGTGAGATCAGAGATCTAGGGTGCAGCACTTTGGGTCTGAAACAGAATGCAGATGAGATAGAAATCCTCACACAGAGCCACTCCGAGGAATTAGAAGCCCTGCATGAGGAAAACCTCTCCCTGCAGTCCTGTCTGGAAGACTTCCAGAAAAGGGCCAGGTGTTCCAATTTGCACATACGTGGCATCCCTGACAGTCACGGATTTACAGTCCACCATTACTGCATTATTCCAGGAACTGGTACCCTCTTTCTTATAGAGCACTTTGAAATGGATAGGATCAATTGCACTTTGGCACTGCGTCTTTAAGATGGCCCTTCTCGCAACATTGTTGTGATGCTCCTTTTTTTCTGTAACAAGGAGCAGTTACCAGATTTTAATGACCTTTCCCAGGTAACACTGGTGAAACGGAAAGCCATAAAACCTCTCCTACAGATTCTCCATAAGCAATACATTTCCTACCATTGGGGGTTTCTCTTCTTCATTTGCTTCTCATACAAAGATTCATCCTACCAGTGCAAGTTGGCTAAAGATCTCCAATTAACACTCCAAGAACTTCACCTGATGCCTCAGGACCCCATTGCTATGGGATCCCGCCGAAGATCTGCCTCTCACTCTCCCAGGAAACCCAGAGCCTCCTCTGGCCCAAAAGCATCCTCAAGCCTCCACAAATGCAGACGGTATGCCCCGCCTGTTCCTGCCCATGAAGACTCCATGGACTGAC
Source organism: Rana temporaria (assembly GCF_905171775.1). NCBI lineage: Eukaryota > Metazoa > Chordata > Amphibia > Anura > Ranidae > Rana > Rana temporaria. The sequence goes on from NC_053490.1 coordinate 196,329,107, forward strand.
CACCGATCCGCAAGAAGACATCACTTCTCACTTCGCTCTCCTGGAGCATCCTCATGGGACTTCCACCCTACCATAACTATACCCTATAACCTTAGGACTAACTACCATACTTTTTATTTATTTATTTTTATGTTTTATTGTTCACAATGTCAAATTACCTAAGTCACCTTGTCCAATTCTGAACACAGTGCCATACACTCAGTCCTTGAGCCACTTAGTTTACACAGTTTCTGCTAGATAATTGTTGTTTTTTGCCTTTTTTTACAGGTACTTTTACCTCCTACCATGCTTACTGCCTGGCCTGGGTTGATGGATATTTATCCCCGGCCTATGCAGTAAGACTCACTCTGACCTTTAATGCCTCGTACACATGACCGGTTTTCCAGACGAGAAAACTGCCATTTTTTAGATTGGTCGAGAAAACCGGTCGAGTGTATGCTCCATAGCAGTTTTCCGACGAGAAAACTGCCCGCAAAAAAATTCGAACCTGCTCTATTTCTTCCCATCATGTTTCCCGTCAGTCTTTTTCTCGTCGCGAAAACCGCTTGTGTGTATGCTTTTCTGCAGGGAAAAAACGTGCATGCTCAGAATCAAGTATGAGACGGGAGCGCTCGTTCTGGCAAAACTAGCGCTCGTAATGGAGATATCACATTCGTCACGCTGTAATGGACTTAAAAGCACGAAGGCTGAAAAGCGCGAATCGTCTCTCACCAAACTTTTACTAACACAAGGATCAGCAAAAGCAGCCCAAAGGGTGGCGCCATTTGAATGGAACGTCCCCATTATAGTGCCGTTGTACGTGTTGGATGTCAAGCTTGGTCAAGTGTTTTTTTGACTGAACGTGTGTATGCAAGATAGGCTTGAGAGGAATCACGTCGGGAAAAACGTCGGGTTTTGGCATGTCAGGAAAACTGGTTGTGTGTGCAGGTCATAAAGCTTCTTAAGTGTTCATGGATTGTGACAGGATGCCATATAAGGAATCTTACTTCTTTACTGTTGACCCATTATCAGCTATGTTCTAGGGGACCCCTAACAGTTACCTGGGTCTCATATATTTGCCTATGCTGTTATAAGGCCTGTAGATATCTCAGAGACTGTTCACTGCTGCCCACACTAAGTCCATGAGTACCCTAATAGGGTATCTCACGGCCCCATTTTTGTCCTTGGTAGTGATTTTTCATCTTTCCCTCCCCATACTATGACACTTGGGTCTTTTTACTCCCTATTTAGTACTCTCCTCTCCCTCTCCCCCATACTCCTCCTTTGACCCCTGCTGTGGTTCCTTCTCCAACTATTGTCTCTCCCCTTTATTACTTTCGGCCTTCTCCTACCTCCGCACCTCCTCCCCATCCCTCCCTCCTAGGCCTACAAAGGCCACATAAGCAATTAAAAAATAAAGGAAGCCCTTCAGTCTCCATACATCCTGGTCTTAAAATAGCAAACAGGAATATAGATGTACCAACCCCCAGTATCAGCTTTCCTTTTCAAACGCTCCAATAACGATCACCACAAATTATTCCATCCCATGTAGATAAAAGAAAATAAACCTCATGGTGCATGACATCAACAGCATTTATTATAAGTAAAACAGAAAATAAACTCACATGCTCCAAGTTAAAATCTTGTTTGTTTGTATAAGCATCCAGCAGTCCCCACCAGCAAGATGACAGCTGCATCCCAGCATACAACAGCATCACGTCACGGACTACTCCCAACATTGCTTTGTCACAGAATGACGTTGTCAGGGGACCCATTACAACCCTTAACTTAGACGTCAAAATATTGGCAAAAATCCTGTCAACCCGTCTTAATCCCTACATCGGCTACTTAATACACAGAGACCAGGTTTTTTTAAATAAAATTCCTTTTTTATTTAGAAATGTTGCTTTTGTGGTACACTATAGTACACTAACTATCTAATAGCACCAAACAGAGGCCTGATCCATCTCTCTCCACTATAGAAAGAATACCTTTATACTGTGGGGTGGGATTAAGAGCAATGGACCATGATTGGATAGAGTTATCATGACATCGTCTAATCATGGCTCTGACAGTGCTCTGTGCCCTGATTGGGCGAAACTTTTATTGCTTAAGCCAATAAGGGCTTTTAACCACTTGCTTACTGGGCACATATACCCCCCTCCTGCCCAGGTGAAATTTCAGCTTTCGGCACTGCATCGCTTTAACTAACAATTGCGCGGTCGTGCGATGTGGCTCCCAAACAAAATTTACGTCCTTTTTTCCCACAAGTAGAGCTTTCTTTTGGTGGTATTTGATCGCCTGTGTGGTTTTTATTTTTTGCGCTATAAACAAAAAAGTGAGACAATTTTGAAAAAAATACAATATTTTTTACTTCTTGCTATAATAAATATCCCAATTTAAAAAAAAAAAACATTTTTTTTTCTCAGTTTAGGCCGATACGTATTCTTCTACATATTTTTGGTAAAAAAAAAAAAAAAAATCGCAATAAGCGACTGGTTTGCGCAAAAGTTATAGCGCTTACAAAATAGGGGACAGAATTATTATTTTTTAATTATTTTTTTTTACTAGAAATGGCGGCGATCTGCGATTTTTAATGGGACTGCGACGTTATGGCGGACACATCGGACACATTTTTGGCACCATTCACATTTATACTGCGATCAGTGCTATAAATATGCACTAATTACAGTATAAATGTGACTGGCATTGAAGGGGTTAACACTAGGGGGTGAGGAAGGGGTTAAATGTGTGTCCTATATCGTGTTCTAACTGTAGGTGGAGGGGGGGGGTGACTGGGGGGGTGACCGATCTGTGTCTCTATGTACAAGAGACACAGATCGGTCTCCTCTCCAGAGACACCACCGCTGTCTCTGTGTAAAACGGCAATGAGAGATGATCTCATATGTTTACATATGAGATCATCTCTCATTGGCCGCACAGATCGCATCGCAAACGGCCACTCTGATTGGCCGTTCGTGGCGATCTGTAATTGGCTGTGTCCGAGGGACACGGCCAACACAGATTTTCCCCGCAGCGCGCTCTGGAGCGCGCGCGGGGACCGCCCTAAGGGGCGGACGTCAATTGACGGCAGTTTGGAGATTGGGATCCGCACTGTAGCCGTCAATTGACGGCAGGCGGATCCCAAGTGGTTAATGCACTGCTCTGTTGTGCAGTGCATTGTGGTCATTCGGTGGGCTGAGCAAAAACAGTCGAACAACCCTATTATGCGGTTGTTCGGAGATCTTCCAATCAGCCAAAGTTCGTCCCAAACTCATGCTCGGGCCGAACCGTTCGCCCATCCTTAGTCACCAGTTTGATTTTCAACCACAACACTAAATGCCTGGAGTTTGCATGTGCTCCCTGTGCCTGCGTCGGTTTCCTCTGGGTACTCCCACATGCCAAAGACCTTCTGATAAGGTAATTAACCCTAGTATGTGTATAAGTTAGGGACCTTAGATTGTAAGCTTCTTGAGGGCAGGCACGGATGTGAATGTACAATATGGGCTAGATTTAGGTACATTTGCGTAAAGTTACGTCGGCGCAGCGTATCGTATTTACGCTGCGCGGCCGTAAGTTAGAGAGGCAAGTGCTGTATTCACAAAGCACTTGCCTCCTAACTTACGGCGGCGTAGCGTAAATGGGGCCGGCGTAAGCGCGCCTAATTCAAATGAGCATGAGGGGGGCGCGTTTTATTTAAATTATTGGTGACCCGCGTATTTTACGTTTTTTACGAACGGCGCATGCGCGTTCGTGAAAGAATCCCAGTGCGCATGCTCTAAATTCCGCCGCAAATCGTCATTGCTTTCGACGTGAACGTAAATGACGTCCAGCCCTATTCGCGAACGACTTACGCAAACGACGTAAAAAATTCAAAATTCGAAGCGGGAACGACGTCCATACTTAACATTGGCTGCGCCTCCTAATAGCAGGAGTAACCTTACACCGAAAAAGCCTAACGTAAACTACGTAAAAAAATAGTGCCGGGCGTACGTACATTTGTGAATCGGTGTATCTAGGTCATTTGCATACTCTATGCCGAAAACGACGGAAGCGCCACCTAGCGGCCAGCGTAAATATTGCACCCTAAGATACGACGGCGTAGGAGACTTACGCCGCTCGTATCTTAGCCTAATTTAAGCGTATATGTAGGTAGATTCAGAAAGATTTAGGCCGGCTTATCTACAGATAAGCGGCGTAGGTGTAGATATGCGCCCGCGCGCATTTGTTCCGTACCCACAGAACAAGATAGGCCTGAAAATAGGCTTTTTCCGACCGATGCAACTTTTCTAAGCCGGGCGCATATTTAGGCGCGACGCATCTTCCGCTTGCATTAATTTCCTATTTAAATATGCAAATTACGGAGATACGGCGATTCGCGAATGAAAGTGCGCCAGACTTAGGCTAAGCCCAGTGCAATCAAGTGTTACGTCAGGCCTAAAGTTAGTCCACCAAAAAGGTGGAATAACTTTGCACCAGGACACAAGTCAGCTGGAGAGCAGCTCCAGCAGCAGCGTTACGGACGAGCTGAGCAAGCCGAGCACCCACACTTGCAGGACAACACATCTGTGTGCCAACATGCCAGGGGCAGGCGTGCTCCTAGCACTACTAATGGGTCCACGGACTCGTAGGAGGGAAGGGGAGTGGATCTACCGAACGCGCATTAACGTCTTTGCCATGGGGGAAGCAGAGGTGTATCGCATCTACAGATTCAGCCGTGAAACCATCCTGGATTTAACCACAATACTGCAGGATGACATCACCAGCAAGACACATCGTGGGCATGCAGTGCAGCCACTGGTCAAGGTATTAGCAACACTGCATTTCCTTGCCAGTGGATCTTTTCAGCGAACAAGTGGAAATGTGGCTGGGATGTCACAAACCAGCATGAGCAGATGTGTGCACCAGGTTGTCCCTGCAATCCTCAGACGCATGTCCCACCACTTCATCAGACCCACCCAGCAGCATCTGCAGCAGAAGGCAATGGAGGATTTCTATCGAATTGACAGATTCCCACGCACCGTGGGGGCCATTGATTGCACACATGTGGCACTACAGCCCCCCCGTGACACAGAGCACATATACCGCAATAGGAAGCACTGGCATTCAATCAATGTACAGGTGATAGTCGATGCCAAACACCCAGGGTCCAGCCATGACAGCTTCATATACCGTCAAAGCGACATCCCAACAGATTTTGACCAGAACATGTATGGGGACACCTGGTTGGTTGGTGAGTGACATGGGTGTCAGGCATGACTGCCCCCCCCCCCATGATGCAGACATCACGAGGGGCACATGCACGACTAACATCCTCCTGTCTTTTCCCTTCCAGGTGACTCTGCATATGCACTTGGACCCCATCTCATGACTCCATTCCGGAACCCCCAAACCCCAGGACAGAGAAGATACAATGAAGCTCACGCACGTACACGTGGAGTGGTGGAACGCACATTTGGCCTCCTGAAGTCCCGTTTCCGATGCCTGGATAAGTCTGGGGGGACCCTGTTGTATGCCCCAAACTTTGTGTACCAGATCATCGGTGCATGTTGCGTGCTGCACAACTTTGCTGTGAGAAGGGGCCTGGAGATTGAGCTACGTGATGACCTGACCCCCCAACCACACAATCCCCCCATAACTGAGGATAACCCGTCTGCTGTGGGAGCCGCAATCAGAAGACGCCTCACAGAAGACATATTTACACGTTAAAAACACACATTAATCATAGCACAAAGAGAATGCGCGCATGCACACCACTGAGTTCTCTAGCACAGACACATCTTATCCTCATCTAATTGGATTAGACCCAAAGACACCACACGGGACTTGGGAGCAGCAACGCCACGCCAAGGCTCCAATTATGTCACTGTGCATTCATACACCATTCACACGGCAGAGGGTGACACCCCTTTGCCAGCAGGAGTGACCCCCCCCCATTCACACACCAGTCACACTGAAGCAGCACTCCTCACCGTGTGCTGGCAGAAAGAAATAAAAAAACTCATCACCTGAGCAAAGGGAAAAAAAACATCTCATCACCAGAGCAAAGGGAAAAAAACATCTCATCACCTGAGCAAAGGGGAAAAAAACATCTCATCACCTGAGCAAAGGGGGGGAAAAAAAGGCTGGGGTGGTGGGGGTGGGAGATCGGGAGGTGGCACATCTTCAGGTGGGCCACTCCTGCCAGGTGACGGCTGCCTTGGCTGAGCCTGGGGTGGGGGGGTGGGAGATCGGGAGGTGGCACATCGGCAGGTGGCCCACTCCTGCCAGGTGACGGCTGCCTGGCCTCCAAGGCAGCGGCGATCCTGCTGAGGAACAGGTTTGTCTGGGCCTGCATCCTCAGTTGTCTTGTGAGGTTGGCCCTTTCATTCCGCTGCCTCCGTCTACCCTCCTCCTGTATGGCAGCCTGTACCACAGTGGTATTTTGCTTTACTGCCTCACAAAGGAAATCCACCTTGGTGGCCAGGTTGGCCGTGGTGGCCTGCAGCTCTACCATGCAGGTGGCTACAGCAGAGCTGTTACAGCTCGCTTCCTGCACAGCCTCCCTCAGATGTCCAGCATCCTCTGATATCTTACGCATATCCCCAGCAATATCCCCCATATGCTGGGTCTGCAGGCTTTGGTCCTGGGCGATCTGGTCATGGACATCGCCCACTACACCCCTGGTCTTCCTGGTCGCCTTCCTGGGGCCAGAAGAGGCGACAGAGCGGGTGTATGGGGAGGTCCTGGTGGTGGTTGCCCTGCTGGTGGGTGAGGGAGAGGGGCTTCCTATCATGGGGGTGGAGGTGGTAGAGGGCCCAACCATCACCATGGTCTACTTGATAATAAGCCCAATCTGGGCAAGGTCCACGGTCTCATTCAGCACCACCGCTATAGGCGTGGGGTAGACAGTCCCCTCCACCACAGTATCTTGGGGTTCTTCAGGAGGGTCCTCAAAAGATGTGGTGGGACGGCCAACAACCCCAGATGGGCCCGCCCCTTCCTGCACATCTGTGGATGACATAAAGCAGTCACATGTTGGAGGACCCACACACTTGTCACATGTTCCCTTCCCCCACCCACACATGCTACACACCAGATAGGAAATATAAAACACACTTACCTGTCATCAAGACCTCTTCCTGGGAATCAAACCCCTCAATCCCCTCCACCTGCTCCATGTGCAGACACCGGGCGATCCTCTCCTCCTCCGGGGTCAGCTCCACATTACAGGGTGGTCCACCCCCAGTGCCAGTCCGGTGCTTCCTAATTTTGGCAACCTTCTCCCGCACCCGAAGCCGCATGTCATTTATTTTTTTTAATATATGCTGGCCAAGGCGGGGGACATTGCCAAGGGCATTGACCCTAGTGGCAATTGTGTCATATATCTCCTGCTTCCTGGCACGGGTGGTATTCCGGCTGGAAGGGCCATGGAGGGACTCATGAAACTCCTCCATCCCATCAATGATAATAGCCCTCTCCCGGGCAGTAAAAAATGTTTTCCTGTGTGTGACAGGAGCAGCCACGGGAGCAGCCACTGGAGCAGCCATGGGAGCAGCCAAGGGAGCAGCCATCATAACTGTATAAGCCAGGGGCAAAATTACCAAGCTCAGGGGGGGGAAGCAGGATGTAATTTTGCATCGATCGGATGCATGTCTGGCCATATTTATACCCTCGACGCAAGCCAATAGGCCGGCCTACAACAGGAAGTTCGGCCGACCTAGATGCGCGCATGCGCACAAGAAAGCGCTCCGGCTAAAACATCACTGCGCATGCTCAGTTGAAGTTAGGCCGGGCGTAAACCACTGCACCATGCTCACACAATCATTTGCATAAGTTTACACCCACTTCCCACTTCCGCTTACAACGGCTTAAGCCTCCAACTTCCACATTGGCGCGCAAATGCTTTGTGAATCATCAACTTTTCTCTCTAGCTTAGGCCGGTGTAGTATAAACTCGCTAGGCTACGCCGACCTAGATTTGCGCGCCCCTACCTTAATCTACCTAATGGTTTCCAGAATACGCTTAAATTTACGACGGCGTAGATTCAGAGTTACGACGGTGTATCTACTGATACGCCCGGCGTAACTCTACGTGAATCTAGCCCCATATGTGTAGATTGATGATGCTATATAAGTACCTGTAATAAATAATCACATGAATGATTCAAAAAGAATTGTATCTGATTTGAAAAAAAAAATATTGACTGTGTTGGTGTATTCAGTGTTTTGGCACACACAAAATGATTAATTTTTGGATTTCCTCATAGAAAATTCTCTAGGAATTCCACACTTGTGTCAAATTACAGCTCAGGTTCAATGCTGCAAGAACAGCTAACAGCTATGTGACTTGTACCTGGAAGAAACATACACTGAGTTGCCAATTTAAGCCTGTCAACTGTGATAGATGGCTTTGGTAACCAAATATTTCCCACAGCATGCAAAATGATTTTGTTTGCGGCATCCTGGTCTCAAACCAATTACCTCTGAAGGTTTTCATTCTGTGAGGGTAAAGCACTTCAAGCAATGGTTTTATCATTTTTAGGCAGTCAGTCAATATTCAATAGTGTCCCTTAGAGATATCTTGCATTCATATAAAATGAAGTAAAGGAGATTAGGATACATGAATAAAATGTTTAAGTATGCTCTACATGACTTTGCTATTCCCACATATCTTACTAAAGATTTATTACGCAGCTACAGCAGGTGAGCATACCGTTAAACATAAAATAACAAGGGATCATATACTAAAGACACCCAAGCACAGAAGGTTTTTTTAATTCATATGTGAGATATAATTCTCAGAAGATCTTTAGATCTTTGCTTTTCTTCCACCAATCTTCAGTGCGTATTGTCATTTGGATTAATAGAAAGACCTCATGGGCTCAGGCCATGGTCTTACGGCACACATACTTCCCAACTTTTGAACTTCAGAATGAGGGAAACTTGAGAGAGGAAGTGACCTGTGGCATGTATAGCGTGCTGTGGAAAAATGTGGGTTTGACCAAACTCTTAAAACTAGGAGGGGCTTAAGGGGTATGGCTAAACAAAACCTACGCTTTCTTGTACCTATACAATATGCTTTGATTGCTTTGTATGAGTCTACCTTAAAGAAGAACTTCATTAAAATAGTCAGGGACTGCATAGTAACCAACAGCTGAGACAATGAAAGTGTTGTAGTGTACAGTATTGTGTATATAGTGCAAGAATGTATAAGGCAGAGCACAAGGGAGGGGGATGTCCAATGTACAGAGTGCTGTAGTCAGTGTCGGGTTTAGGATATATAACACAGACTGCAGCGGTCCAGGGTTTCTAATGCAATGTGTTTAAGGATCTGGAGTATATAATGCACAGAGGGCTATAGTGGGTGCTGGGTTTAGAAGTACATGACACACAGAGAGCATGGACTAGGAGTATGTAATACACAGAATGCAAGGGAAAGGAGTGTTATTCACAGAATGCAGGGGCCAGGAGTGTGTAATTTATAGTAATGCCATGGATTTTTTTCCGACGGATGTTCGCTCAAACTTGTCTTGCATAAACACGCTCACACGAATGTTGTCTGAAATTGCGAGCGTTAAGAACGCGGTGACATACAACACTACAACGAGCCGAGAAAGATGAAGTTCAATGATTCCAAACATGCGTCGAATTGATTCTGAGCATGCATAGGATTTTTGTGCATTGAATTGTGTACACACAATCGGACTTTCCGACAAGAACTTTTGTTGTCAGAAAAATTGAGAACCAGCTCTCAAACATTTGTTGTCGGGAAATTCCGACAGCAAATGTCCAATCTCCATACACACGGTCGAATTTCACTTTGAACATTTGTTGACGGAAATTCCGACCGCGTGTACACGGCATAAAAATCAGGAGTACCAAATTAAAAGAGTGCATGTGTGACGTAAAGTGTAGGGGCAAGGATCATGCAAAATTAAAAGAATAAAAATAAAATCCAGCACTTATTTGAACGCTCACCCCCCCCCCCCCACACACAACAATTCCTCCCATGCAAATCCCCCCTCCCAATATAAATCTTCTTCCTCCTTCCTCAGCATAAGTCCTCTTCCACTGCCCCCAAATCCCTTTGATCCGGCAATGGACTCTGAAACTAAGCCTTGATTCAACGGAACGTAAATCCCAGGATAGTCCTGGCAAATCTGTGACTGTTTGGAGGTATGCATACACTTAGCTACAGTTTTTCATCAGCTTGAAGTGAAGACAGGAATGTGTGCAATAAAACAGTCTATTGCAATTCAATTGCTGGCTTTGAGCAACCAAATAATCATAGCCCCCAACTCTCCCTTTGAGACCAGTTCCCTCTGTTCCTGTGCAGCCTAATGCCACGTACACACAACCGTTTTTCGGGTTGTAAAAAATGATGTTTTTAAGGGTCTAGAGAAAACTACGTTTTTTTCAACCCGATCATTAAAACGGCCTTGCCAACACACGAGCGTGAAAAAAAAATGCTCTATTAAAGCACGGTGACGTACAACACGTACAACGGCACTATAAAGGTAAGTTCCATTTCAGTCTTTTACAGCGTGATGAATGTGCATACTCCATTACAAAAGGTATATTGCTTCTGAGCATGCACGTTTTTTTTATGTCGTTAAAGCCCACACACAACCATTTTTTACAACCTTAACCACTTCCTTACTGGGCACATATACCCCTTCCTGACCAGGTGAAATTTCAGCTTGTGGCACTGCGTCACTTTAACTGACAATTGCGCGGTCGTGCGACGTGGCTCTCAAACAAAATTGACGTCCTTTTTTCCCCACAAATAGAGCTTTATTTTGGTGGTATTTGATCGCCTCTGCAGTTTTTATTTTTTGCGCTATAAAACAAAAATAGAGCGACAATTTTGAAAAAAAAAAACAACATTTTTTACTTGTTGTTGTAATAAATAGCCCAATTAAAAAAAAAAAAAAAAAAAATTCTTAGTCTAGGCGATACGTATTCTTCTACATATTTTTGGTAAAAAAAAAATCGCAAGAAGCGTCTGGTTTGCGCAAAAGTTATTGCGCTTACAAAATAGGGGACAGAATTATTATTATTTTTTATTATTTTTTTTTACTACTAATGGCGGCGATCAACATTTTTTTCGTGACTGTGACATTATGGCGGCGACATCGGACACTTTTGACACATTTTTGGCGCCATTCACATTTATACAGCGATCAGTGCTATAAATATGCACTAATTACTGTATAAATGTGACTGGCATTGAAGGGGTTAACACTAGGGGGTGAGGAAGGGGTTAAATGTGTACCCTGAATTGTGTTCTAACTGTGAGAAGTACAAAGAAGGCAGTGGGGTACCAAAGGGACCCTGGGGCTATTTTAGTGGTGCAAATAGAGATTCACAAAATCAAAGTTTTTATGTAAAAATAAAAAATAAAACATTTTATTAAATTATTAAATTAAATATATGATAAATAAATCCAATCTTGATTGAATACATAATAAAGAATCAAGATAAAGCATTGATTAGTCGATTAGCTCTACATGTTTCACTCTTTTAGAGCTTCCTCAGGAGCGTTAACAGACAATGCTGAGTATCAAAAAGAAAGAAAAGAAAAACATATAATTAATTGACTGTAAAATAAATTACATAACAATGTCTAGATAGAAATAAGTAAATACATTTTTGAATATATGAGAAGGAAAAGGTTAATAGGTTACATCAGTTAAGGCAGAAAATGCATATTCAGCAATTATAACCATGGATATCAAAGGCACTCAAAAGGAGAAAGGGACTTACCCTAAGGTAATAAAATCGTTTATCAAACAACCAGCATGTATAGACAGCAACTCGCCCAGGAAAAACTATAGCTCTCAATCAAAACCACAGAGACCACAGCAGAACCATAGCTGAAAAAAGCCACCTAGTGGAGAAATGTGCAAAAGACAAGGGATATATACACAAATATGTACCCAAAATCTCTTAATAATATTTATATTAGAAAAAATATAAATTCATGATGTTGGTAAAGATAAATAAATACCTATCTGTTTTGGCAAAAGGGCCTATTCAATAGAACCAATCAACAATTTTCGTGTCTAACACACAAACTCAGTGGAATCAGGGGGCCAAATGGCCTCTCTGCTAGCAATAATATATATGAACCAAGTGATCAATAACATAAATGATTGTGAACCATAGCCACAATGATTGTTAAAGAAAATTAACAAAACATATAATAATGTAATATAAAGTCCATATAGTCCAAAATAATTTTTAGAAGATAAGTTGTAGGTCCATATAGCAAATGAAGACACCCGTGAAGATTCCAGAAATGTAGTAATAAAACACCAAACGTGAATCCTCCACCAATCGTGCAGCTGCTTACCAGAACTCTGGGTCCTGCCGGACCACTATCAACATATTTCTCAACCAAAGATTTAAGGCAGCAGTAAGTCCTCCACTTGTACTGGAACCAATCCGTACTCAACGATGGACATAGAAGATAAGACAGAGCTCCACATGGCATAAAATCCGGTTGATTTATTAAAATAATAGTAAAACTATGTACATAGAACTCACAATTCAGTTGAAAAAAGACAGCAATTGGCCTGTAACGCCGGCCGGTCGTATCAGGAACCAAAGAGCCACTCGTTGGAGTAATGCAAGGGATGGCGTCCACACGTCACTCACTCCACCCGACGCGTTTCGTGACAAGATCACTTCGTCTCGGGGTACGAGTGGCGTGGGACGCCACCCCTTTATATAAAAACACAATAGTAATCAAACAATCAATTGATTTCACTAACCAAGCCTCGCTCCGGGATCCGCACGTGCACCGGAAGTGTATCAATCTCCATCCGGGTCACTAAGTTCACCGGAAGTCAATACTCATAGGTTGCTCAGTATCTCCACCTAAAGGGGCGGACACTTGCGGTGTATATGATGTCCACCGTAGCGGGGCGTGGTAGGAACACCCAGAAGGCGGGACAATGAATGCCACTGCTCAGGGTTTGTTTATTAAAAACAATATAGTTCCACATACTGAATGGCAGAATAGAAATCTTACACGAGATCACAGTATGTGTTACTGGGCCGTATCCAAAACGTACCCAGCAAAAAAACATATGAAAATACATATAAATTATTAAAATAAAGATAAAAATTAGCTATCAAACTAAATCGTGACGCCGTGGACCACGTCCTAAGTTGTTCGCGCATGCGCCCAACCAATCACCACCATGTGATTGCGTTCCACATAGAACGGCTCACGTCTTAGATCTTAGTACAGCAAGATACCCCCTCCCTCTAGGCCAATGACAGAGAAAGCCAATGATATTAGGTGTACGGCTGCTGTGGATTGAGCCTGACAGCGCTGAATACAAAGACTCAGTGCGTCTATGCAAGTCCTTAGATTAAACCCACATCCTATGTCCAAATGACATGACATAGAGTAACTTTACATCGATCATATGTTAAATCCATATATATATATATATTAATGAATTAATTAGTGAAAATTGAATCATGTACTATTGTGTAAGTGACTACACTGCAAAAAAAAAGAATTATATAAAAAAAATTTTTGTAGAAAATTAATTAATTAATGAAGATATTTTTTAAATTTGTTTATTTATATGAGTAAATCCTATCTGATTTGTAAAAAGCCACACTAGCCACGGTGTTTGTGGATGAAAATAATAGTGAAAATTGAATCATTTCTATTATGTGAGAGACCACACTAAAAAGGTGCCATATGTTGGCACCCGGTTAGTGACTGTATCTCAGTGAATACACACTTGGTCCCCAATATGGGGGTGTTCAGGTGGTGAAACCAAAACATAAAAAATATATATATAAAAATAAAAATTGCAATTATGTGAATATAGATTGTTTTATAATCGATGTAAAAATGCAGTTGTTAGGCAGGAGTGCCCAAACATTTTATGGCCAATCCCAACAGCCATCTAAGCTAGTAAATTATTCCATCTAAACAGACAATAGATTGCCCTCAAATGAAAAAAATTATAAACCATGAATTAAGCATTATTTATGAATGCGTTAATATCTGTATCCACGTTGAGGCCATGAGGGAGGTAAGTCCTCAATCTGTGGATCCATGCCATTTCAGTTTTGGAAATTTCCCTAATTAGAGAACTTCCCCTCCAGTTCGGCTTATATTTGTCAATGCCCACAAACAAAGTTCCTTCAGGGTTTCTATGATGAACCAGATCGTAATGTCTTGAAACCGAATGGTTTGGAAAGCCACTTCTTATTTTGGCTATATGTTCATTCAATCTGATTTTAAGTTCTCTTTTAGTCCTCCCCACGTACTGTAACCCACATGGACATTGAAGCAAGTAAATCACCCCTTTACTGGAGCAGGTGATAAATGGTTTTACTTCATGGGTTCGTCCAGTACTGGTGGAGGAAAAATGAGAGATCTTACGATCTTGACATTTATTTAGAAGGCACACTTGGCAATTCTTACACCTGTGGTAACCCGTGAGGTTTTGCCAAAAAACTCGTGTTTCATTAGGAGGGTCCTGTACACTTGGGGCCACACTGGCTCCCAATGATGAGGCTCCTCGAAATACCACAGATGGTCTTGCTGGCAACACAGGTGCAAGTACAAGGTCACTTTGCAATATATGCCAGTGCTTCCTGATCAGATGTTTGATATTTTGATGTTGTACTGAGAAGGTAGTTATGAATGGCAGAGAGAAATTATTTCTCTCTTGTTTGGTTTGAGCCTTTAACAAGGATTCCCTATTAGTATCTCGGGCAGATTGTACCGCCCGGTCCAATGTCAAAGGATCATAACCCTTCTCTAGGAACTTGTTTGATAAAACAGCAGCCTGAACATCAAAAACGTCAACATCTGTACAGTTGCGTCTGATCCTGGTATATTGTCCTTGAGGGACTGCCTTCAACCATGGACCATAATGGCAACTGTCCAGAGGTATGAACGAGTTCCTATCAGTCGGTTTAAAAAATGTACTGGTGACAAACTTATTGTCCACTATGCCAATATTCAAATCCAAAAAATTCACCAAAGTCTGACTTGCAGAAAAAGTGAATCTAATGCCTCTAGAATTGTCATTGAGGGAACTCATGAACAGATCTAAGTCATCTCTCTCTCCATCCCATAGGAGGAGGACGTCGTCGATATACCTAACCCAGAGTGTTACCTCAGGTCTTCGGCAATCATCGACGGCGTCCTCCTCCCACTTGGCCATGAAAAGATTAGCCAGGCTGGGGGCATATTTAGCCCCCATAGCCACTCCCCTATCCTGGCGAAAAAAACAATTGTCGAACCAAAAATAGTTATGACTCGCTGCAAATTGAAGCAGGGTCATGATGAACTCGATCTGTTCTGAGGCCAGAGTTGAGTCCTTGGTCAGATAAAATCTCACAGCCTCAAGGCCAAGATCGTGGGGAATTATGGTGTACAGGGATGTCACATCGGCTGTGACCATCCACACACCTTCCCTAGGAGATAATCCCGATAGCAGATTAATCACCTGCTTTGTGTCTCCAATAAAGGACGGTATCTTGCGCACCAGAGGCTGCAAGTAAAAATCAATGTACTTGCCCACCCGGGACGTGATGGAATCAATCCCACTAACAATGGGACGTCCCGGGGGGCAAGTTTGATTCTTATGGATTTTCGGGAGATAGTATATTACCAGTGTGCGAGGCGCCACCGGCACCAGGAATAGACTCTCCTTTTTATTTAAAATCCCTTTCTGGAGGCCCTGATCTACCAGGACCTCCAGGTCTCGTTTATACTTAACGACTGGGTCACGGCTTAGAGGGGTGTAGGTGGCATCGTCGTCCACGATGCGATGCATCTCTGCAACATAATCGCATCTATCTAGGACGACGATGCCACCCCCCTTATCTGCCGGCCTGATGACAAGTGATTTGTTGGAACACAACGAATCCAATCCTGTCTCGAGAGCTTTGTTCAATCTAGCCTTCTTAAACTTCATTTTATACAAGTCCTTAAGTACAACGTCCCTGAAGACCCTAATGCTAGCAGGTAGGGTCCCGGGATTGAACAAAGAGGCGTTGGACAAATTAGAATGCCTATATTCTGAAGCACACTGAGGCCCCTCATTAATAGGATTCGTTAAAAAATGTCTCCTAATACTCAATTTTCTAGAGAACTTATGAACATCCATAAAGGTTTGAAATTTGCTCAGATTTCTCGGAGGTGCAAACTTCAAACCCTTATCTAACAGCTCTTTTTCAGAATCTGTGAGTGTTTGTTGGCTTAGATTGTAGATGCCAACTCCTACACTCTTCTTCTCTTTGGATGCTTGGGCTCTCCTCCCCCCTCTGGTCCCTCTCTTGGTTCTGTAGGCCACGCTGGGCCGTGATGGCTCCTGGGAAAACCCCAATTATAGGGAGAGCGGGATGGAGGAGGCCCCTGTATATTTTCGGGTCTGAGATACCCATAGCCCCTATCCTGTGATCCAAACCCAGGTGGGGGAAAGCATCTTTCCCAATTATTGTATGGAGCATCCCTGGGTCCAAGCCCATAGGGCCCCATAGGGTCTAATAGAGGGAAGAAGCGATTCTGTGTTGGGATATTAAAGTCATAGGTACCATCTCTTCTACCCTGAGGGTTAAATTCCATTTGTGTGGAATTTCTAAACGAGGTTGTTTGGTCTCGACCTACTGGAGAGTCAGTCCTATAATGTTGGAATTGAGACTCCGATCTATGACCTTTAAACTTCTGTCTGACTCTGGTAGGAGTATTGGACTGAACCGTGTCCTTTTTTGAGTTTTTAACCTTAACCCTAGGTTTCTGTTGGACCTGGGAAGATGTCGAGGTGCTAGGTTGGTCCATCCTATGGTTTGAAACCAGTGTACGCTGTGAGGGCGCAAGAGGGGCAACAGAAACTTGCGGAGTCGTATCCATTGTCTCCCTATCCTCAGCATCTGTGGCAATTTTTTTCTGCCATTTAAATACCAACTTCGACTGATAGTCCTCTAAGTCGCGGTTGTATTTCTTTTTCTTCTTCACTTTTTGGTCTTTCTCCTCTTTTTCGAGATTTTTTTGGAGGTTGGCGGAGTAATCCTGATATTCCTCCTCCTTTTTGTGAGGAATCAATGATTCCTTAACCAATTTAATCTCAGAGTCTAACTTGATCAGTTTGTCTCTCTTCCTCTCCGCTAGAAAGCGCAAGAAGGAAGTGCCAGCATCATTGAAATATTTGGCCCAACCGATCAAGTCAGATTCATCAAGTCAGGCACCTTTTTAGTGTGGTCTCTCACATAATAGAAATGATTCAATTTTCACTATTATTTTCATCCACAAACACCGTGGCTAGTGTGGCTTTTTACAAATCAGATAGGATTTACTCATATAAATAAACAAATTTAAAAAATATCTTCATTAATTAATTAATTTTCTACAAAAATTTTTTTTATATAATTCTTTTTTTTTGCAGTGTAGTCACTTACACAATAGTACATGATTAAATTTTCACTAATTAATTCATTAATATATATATATATATGGATTTAACATATGATCGATGTAAAGTTACTCTATGTCATGTCATTTGGACATAGGATGTGGGTTTAATCTAAGGACTTGCATAGACGCACTGAGTCTTTGTATTCAGCGCTGTCAGGCTCAATCCACAGCAGCCGTACACCTAATATCATTGGCTTTCTCTGTCATTGGCCTAGAGGGAGGGGGTATCTTGCTGTACTAAGATCTAAGACGTGAGCCGTTCTATGTGGAACGCAATCACATGGTGGTGATTGGTTGGGCGCATGCGCGAACAACTTAGGACGTGGTCCACGGCGTCACGATTTAGTTTGATAGCTAATTTTTATCTTTATTTTAATAATTTATATGTATTTTCATATGTTTTTTTGCTGGGTAAGTTTTGGATACGGCCCAGTAACACATACTGTGATCTCGTGTAAGATTTCTATTCTGCCATTCAGTATGTGGAACTATATTGTTTTTAATAAACAAACCCTGAGCAGTGGCATTCATTGTCCCGCCTTCTGGGTGTTCCTACCACGCCCCGCTACGGTGGACATCATATACACCGCAAGTGTCCGCCCCTTTAGGTGGAGATACTGAGCAACCTATGAGTATTGACTTCCGGTGAACTTAGTGACCCGGATGGAGATTGATACACTTCCGGTGCACGTGCGGATCCCGGAGCGAGGCTTGGTTAGTGAAATCAATTGATTGTTTGATTACTATTGTGTTTTTATATAAAGGGGTGGCGTCCCACGCCACTCGTACCCCGAGACGAAGTGATCTTGTCACGAAACGCGTCGGGTGGAGTGAGTGACGTGTGGACGCCATCCCTTGCATTACTCCAACGAGTGGCTCTTTGGTTCCTGATACGACCGGCCGGCGTTACAGGCCAATTGCTGTCTTTTTTCAACTGAATTGTGAGTTGTATGTACATAGTTTTACTATTATTTTAATAAATCAACCGGATTTTATGCCATGTGGAGCTCTGTCTTATCTTCTATGTCCATCGTTGAGTACGGATTGGTTCCAGTACAAGTGGAGGACTTACTGCTGCCTTAAATCTTTGGTTGAGAAATATGTTGATAGTGGTCCGGCAGGACCCAGAGTTCTGGTAAGCAGCTGCACGATTGGTGGAGGATTCACGTTTGGTGTTTTATTACTACATTTCTGGAATCTTCACGGGTGTCTTCATTTGCTATATGGACCTACAACTTATCTTCTAAAAATTATTTTGGACTATATGGACTTTATATTACATTATTATATGTTTTGTTAATTTTCTTTAACAATCATTGTGGCTATGGTTCACAATCATTTATGTTATTGATCACTTGGTTCATATATATTATTGCTAGCAGAGAGGCCATTTGGCCCCCTGATTCCACTGAGTTTGTGTGTTAGACACGGACACAGTGGTTTTACACACACACTTGGTTATTAGTTTAATCACTAGTGCACGTTTGGGTTTAGCGCAATTATTCTTTTATCCGTTACTTCTTTGTTTATACACAATTTAATTGCTGCTTATTAATCCTAATTTTTTACCCTAGCGCAGTTGTTCCCAAACCTTTTTTCCTTATTATCTGTATACCTTCAATTGCAGCTTGGTTTGGTGACTTTTTATAAGGTCACCATGGATATTTTTGACTTTCGTTCAAAGAGGGTAGTCAATACAGTGGGGGTGTTTGATTCCACCCCATTACCCACCACTTCTGAAGTAAGTGGGCTCTTCATGAGATTGAAAAATCTTATGACAGCAGAAATACATACCCAGTGGGACGTTGTTTTTTTGGAAACATATGTCAAGAGTGGGATGGTTCCTAGGAGCCTACGGTGGGAGGTCAGTCCTCAGACAGATGAATCTGACTTGATCGGTTGGGCCAAATATTTCAATGATGCTGGCACTTCCTTCTTGCGCTTTCTAGCGGAGAGGAAGAGAGACAAACTGATCAAGTTAGACTCTGAGATTAAATTGGTTAAGGAATCATTGATTCCTCACAAAAAGGAGGAGGAATATCAGGATTACTCCGCCAACCTCCAAAAAAATCTCGAAAAAGAGGAGAAAGACCAAAAAGTGAAGAAGAAAAAGAAATACAACCGCGACTTAGAGGACTATCAGTCGAAGTTGGTATTTAAATGGCAGAAAAAAATTGCCACAGATGCTGAGGATAGGGAGACAATGGATACGACTCCGCAAGTTTCTGTTGCCCCTCTTGCGCCCTCACAGCGTACACTGGTTTCAAACCATAGGATGGACCAACCTAGCACCTCGACATCTTCCCAGGTCCAACAGAAACCTAGGGTTAAGGTTAAAAACTCAAAAAAGGACACGGTTCAGTCCAATACTCCTACCAGAGTCAGACAGAAGTTTAAAGGTCATAGATCGGAGTCTCAATTCCAACATTATAGGACTGACTCTCCAGTAGGTCGAGACCAAACAACCTCGTTTAGAAATTCCACACAAATGGAATTTAACCCTCAGGCCTCGTACACACGACAGAGAAACTCGACGTGCAAAGCCCGTCGAGTTCCTCGACGAGTTCCTTGTTGAACTTGTCGAGAAGCTCGGCAGGCTTGCTTTGCGTACACACGTAACATACCAAAATCTGGTCGTTCTCCGGCGCGATGACGCTCACGACGTATGACGCGACTATAAAGGGGAGGTTTGATTTTGTTGGCGCCACCCTTGGGGCTCCTTTTGCTGATTCCGTGTTTACGCGTGTTAGTAAAAGTTTGGTGAGTGACGATTCGTGCTTTTCAGTCTTTGTGCTTTCAGATTGATCTCTGCCGTTCAGTTTGTACTTGTGTGGGTCGTATCTAGGCAATCGAGACGTGCGGTCAGGTCGTATTGTTTTACATTGCGGTCCTGTCCCCGCGTTTTTCATTGTCAGGGTCGTTCTTCATAGGTCTTGCTGTTCTTCACTGCGGTCTGTTTAGTGCAATTCTGATTTGTCGTTCGTAACTAGCCTTGTAGCCATGTTGCAGGCACCTAGTCGTCGCCGACTTCGTGCTAAGCATCTTCTGTCTATAGGTCTGTTTGTTTATGACCTAGACAATGAGGAGTTCATGAACAGGAGGAGGACACGTTCATGGACCAAGAATTGGTTGCTCCGTAGGAACCAATTCTCTCACATGCCTTTGCTGCGGGAGCTTCAGGAAAATAATCCTGTTGATTACAGGAATTTCCTGAGGATGTCTGATCCCGTCTTTCAGCACCTGTTGGCTTTGGTGTCCCCCTATATTACCAGGCAGGACACCGTTATGCGGGAAGCCATCAGTGCTGAGCAGAGGCTAGTTGCCACCCTCCGTTATCTGGCAACTGGGAGAAGCCTTCAGGACTTAAAGTTCTCCACGGGCATCTCCCCCCAGGCTCTGGGCCTCATCATTCCTGACACCTGCTCTGCCATCATCCAGGTTCTGCAGGAGGAATATATGAGGGTAAGTTTTCTCCTTTAATATCACATTTTATGTCTATAATGTATGCTAATGTCTTGTAGTTATCTCCTCCTTCCCTAATTACCATGTCTGGAATATGCTGTGAATGTCCCCTTTGCCCCCATGCATGATGTAAACTTTGATGCCCCTTTTTTGGCCTACATGCATATTTTCCATCACTTACCTCCCCAGCATGCTATCCTGGGCCCCAACCTACCTAGTCTAGTCACTTCCCAATGTATTGTGTTATATCCATTGTAATGTCCCCCCCCTCCCCTCCAAAATGTGTTGTAAAGTCTATGTTCACCAATATTTAATTTTATTTGATTTTAATTTTAGGACTCCCAAACTCATCTAGCCCTCCCCTCCAAAATGTGTTGTAAAGTCTATGTTCACCAATATTTAATTTTCTTAGATTTTAATTTTAGGACTCCCAAACTCATCTAGCCCTCCCCTCCAAAATGTGTTGTAAAGTCTATGTTCACCAATAATCAAAATTAATTTTTTTTTGTACTCCCAAACTCATCTAGCCCTCCCCCAAACTTGGGCATTGGCCCATCAGAGGGGGTGTTTAATGTGTTAATTGGCTAAATATATTTAGATATAATATGCTAGTTCCCAGAAATGTTATAATGCTTATAATGTCTTTGTATAATCTGCTTGCAAGGTTATGTGGCTAATTTTTTCTTTTTTTCTTCCCCAGCTTCCGTCCACACCACAGGAGTGGCAGTCTGTGGCTTTGGACTTCCAGACCCGATGGAACTTCCCCAACTGCGGGGGAGCCATCGACGGGAAGCACGTCCGCATCGTGCCTCCACCCCGTTCAGGATCCCAGTTCTTTAATTATAAGGGGTTCAACAGTATTGTGCTGATGGCGGTGGTGTCAGCACAGTATGAATTCCTTTTTGTGGATGTCGGGATGAATGGACGGGTATCGGATGGGGGAGCCTTCAGGCAGACGGAGTTCGCGCTTCGCCTTCAGGATGATGATCTGTCATTGCCACCGGATGACCAGAATGTAGAAGGCCTGCCATTTGTTTTCCTGGCTGATGAAGCGTTTGCCCTGGGACCCCATCTTATGAGGCCATTCCCTCAGCGCACCCTCACCCCAGAGAGGAGTGTCTTTAATTTCCGGCTGGGCCGAGCACGTAGAGTGGTTGAGAACGCTTTCGGCATCATGGCCAGCCGGTTCCGCCTTTTCCTCACCTCTCTCCACATGGCGGAATATAAGTGGAATACAATTATTTTTGCCTGCTGCATTCTCCACAATTTTTTAAGGAGACAATCTCCAAATTATATGGCCCTGGTTGGGCCCGAGGCACAACATTTGACCCCTGCAGAAACTTTGGCGGGCCTTGAAGCTGGCCACACAGGACTGCCCCCCCAGAGTGCCCGTGAAGTCCGGGACAAATACATGGACTATTTCATGGGTAGGGGGGCAATACCATCTCAATCAAATTTGCCCTAATTGTAGCTTTCTTAAAAATAAATCATAATTTTTTTTCTAAACTTGTTATGTCTTGCTTGTGTTGTTTGGAGTTCTTTACTAAGTGTAACTAAGTGTATTTTCATTATCAACTAGCAAACATTTCCCAGGTGACCCCCAAACCAAACACATAGAAAATTTGACGTATTTTAGGAAAAACACCACACACTTTTTTGATGTTCAAAAGCTCTTTATTTTCTAAATTTTTTTATTTTTATTTATTCATAAATACCCTACAAAATTTTTTTTTATATTTTCTCATACAATATACAATCATTTTTGTGTGTGATTTTTCTCATACAATATACAATCATTTTTGTGTGTGATTTTTCTCATACAATATACAATCATTTTTGTATTTTTGTGGGTGATTTTTCTCATACAATATACAATCATTTTAGTATTTTTTTGGTTGATTTTTCTCATACAATATACAATCATTTTTGTATTTTTTTGGTTGATTTTTCTCATACAATATACAATAATTTTTGTATTTTGTTTGGTTTTTTTTTGATTAAATAAAGTAGAAAATCTTGTTTTATTATTTTTTTGGTTTTTTTTTGATTAAATAAAGTAGAAAATCTGGTTTTATTATTTTTTTGTTTTTTTTTTGATTAAATAAAGTAGAAAATCTGGTTTTATTATTTTTTTGGTTTTTTTTTGATTAAATAAAGTAGAAAATCTGGTTTTATTTTTTTTTTGGTTTTTTTTTGATTAAATAAAGTAGAAAATCTGGTTTTATTATTTTTTTGGTTTTTTTTTGATTAAATAAAGTAGAAAATCTGGTTTTTTTTTTTTTTTGGTTTTTTTTTAATTACATAAAGTAGAAAATCTGGTTTTATTATTTTTTTGTTTTTTTTTAAATTAAATAAACATTAAAATCTGGTATATAAAATTTTTTTTTGTATTTTTTTTAGATTCAGAGTCTCCCCAAAACATCAAGTAAATTTTTTAATTTATTTTCCACCCTCCTTGTTCTTTCTTTAATTTGTCGGTTGGCCAGATGAATCTCCTCCACCTCTTCTCTGCAGGCCCAGATTTCAGATATAACCATCTGTTTTGTATGCCTGTCCAAGCCACCACCTGATCCTGAAATGTGGGACAAAACCATTTTTTAAAATTAGGCAGGCCTACATCTACATTACCTGAAGCTGGGTTAGTTATATGTTACTTTACCTGATGTGGTGGCAGGCTGCGCATCATCACCATCCCTCGGGGGTGTGGCTTGCTGGACTTCTTGCTCCCGTGTCGAAGCTTCATGACGCCCTACGAGAATGAAGAAAATGGAAACAGGTTTTTTCTAGCTTATAGGCCTGAAAGAGGAATATGATTCACTTTAGACAATTTCTGGGACTATTGATGTTTTGAAAAACCCCTCAGGGCAAAACACAGGATTGAAGGCATTCACAAAGATCCTGACAAATCTTGTAGCTTTGGTCTACTTTTAAACATGTAAGCCAACAAAGTATACACTGGATCACCTCAGCTCTGTGTGAATCCCAAAATGGGTTATTAAAGGGGACAACAATTATGCAAATGAGTCCACATGTGTCACCGACTGCTGAGCAGACTCTCCTTTTACTGTATATTTAATTAATAAAAAAAGTTTGGTGGTTTTAATAGCACATCTACATTATTTTCACGATTGATCTCACCACAATTTTAAAAAAATGTCCTAATTTCTAGGATTTTAAACACAATATTTAGTCGTTCCGAATGGACGTCCAGTTTGACGACAAATTATTGTGCCTAAAAAAATATTACAGTACAACCTGAAATCAAAAACACATGGCGCGGAACAAATCTTACAAAATATATAACAAACTTACTTCTTCTAATCACTCTCCTGATCCTCTTCATTTGTTCCGGCTCCCGTTTTTTAAGGTCACACCACCTTTTCCGGATCTGCTCCTTGGACCTTTTCACCCCAAATTTCTGATGGAGACTCCTCCTCACCTTCTCCATTATTTGGGCCTTGACCTTATTAGGGTACTTATATGGCCCATGCCTCCCATCGTAGTCCTCTGCTTTGAGGATGAGGACCATCTCCACCATTTCCTCAAAGGTCATGTTGGAGGCCTTACACCTGATTCGCCGTGCTGCCATCTTCTCCAACATGTGCTTCCAACAAAAAAAAGATGGAAAAGGGGCGGGGAAAATACGATACCATGAACGTCAGGGGCGGGGAGACGTGCGTAAAGTCCCACATGCGCGTGTATAAAGGGCTACCACGTGAGTAAAAGGGGCGTTCACAGTTTGTGGAAGACGGCGGAGATAACGATCGGGTCAAAGACCGGTATGTAACTACATTTTACATGTTTTTCTTGATTGAATGATTTTGTGGCCTACATCTTAGGTTCAGAAATTACAACATAGCCAGTTTTTAATTTGAAGGTAATGGTCCGCTATAGTGCCGTCGTACGTAAACAACGCTTTGATTATGCATTTTGATCCAACTACTGTTGTGTGGGCAATCTCGGTTCTCATCAGGATGTCTTCTAAAAACAAGTCGGTTTAAACATGATGCAAATGGTCGCTTTTATGTCTTGACCAAACTATATCGGAGTGCTTTTATCTAACTAACGTTTCATACACAAATGAGGATGAGATCTGGCTTATTAGTTCGACACAACTGGTCATCTGTTTCCTAGGAACTGACCCAACATGATCTCTTGCCAATTCCACCTTGTCGTTTTTGCGACGGAAGATAAGGGGCGGGGGGGAAACATCAATTTTTTTTAAGCATGGGCGGATGTCGTGTGCGGAGTGTATATAAGGCTCGAAAACATGTAGCGTCCATACGACCGGGTTGCGTAAGAAAGACGTTTGAACGACAAGCGTGTAGGTATGCTTCGAACTTGGGACAGCAGTGGCATATTCAGGAAAGACAGACATTTAAAGGAGCACTAAGCCAAAATTGTTTGGGGCAGAAATAACTAACTTTACATTATATCAGTATTGATTTCATGTCCTCATTGTCCCTTTTTGCTTTTAAGCAGCTGTAATCATTTGCATAAATCATCACTTCCTGGTTCTGCTCCCTCTCAAATTTATCAGGGGAGCTTGTCACTGTGGTCTAAGCTGTGTGTTTAAAAATCAACCAAAACAATGCTAATAATTTTTGACAATAAAAATATGCCCTGCTTTTATTTTTTTTTGGTTCTGTGTGTCTCTTTACTTCACAGAAACAATAACTAAATTTAAAACCAAAAGTGAAACTAGAGGCACATTATATGTATGCACTTGTATGTCTCTAGACACTGTAAACAGTAATTTCCTCAAAAAATATAGTTATCCATTAGTGACCCTTTAAGGGCTAGCTTGTGAGAAAGAGTAATTGACTTTCTAGATTGTGTAGTGACATTATTTTTTTATCCTTGGTTTTGGACAGGAAAAGATGAATCGCTTTAACCAACCCGACTTCTTGGAGATCTTTATTGATAGGTGGCAAGAACTTCCTGTTCTGTGGGCCACCAAAGACCCCATCTCTCGAAATAGAGAATTGCGGAAAACTGCACTGGAGAGCCTGCTCCCACTTGTGCGGAGACAGGTGGGGTTTGATGTGACAACTGACCAGTTGGAGGTCAAAATTGGGACCTTGAGAGGCACCTACAGGAAGGCACGCAACAAGGTCTTGGCTTCGATGAGGTCTGGAGCTGGAGCAGGGCGGGTATTTCAACCCAAGTTGTGGTACTACAGCAAACTGAGCTTCCTGGATGAACACCTGGAGGTTAGGGAGTCACTTTCTAGCCTTCGCCCCAGAAGCCACAGAAGCTCCAGCCTTCCCTCCAGCCAACCTGCTGCTCCCTCTGCAGAAGAACCCTCTCAGCAGCCTTCCATCCTGGATGAAGATCCAGATTTGCCCAGCTGGAGCCAGGTATATAGTACTTTCAATGTGCAAATATGTGGTGTTCAAATGTTGTTAAAGAGATGTAAATTAAGATATTAAAGGTAAAAAAAATTTAAATCTAAAAGTGTTATTCCTAAAATTTGTCAGTATTGGCCATGAATTTTTGTGGTGTGATTGACCATAAAACATGGGTCAGAATGATTGGCTTAGCTAAGTCGTGACCAAAAAAAATGCTACAGTCAGGAGCTTAAATAAATAAACCAAAAATTTTAAAAAATAGTAAAACTTTACTTTTTTCCCATACACAGGACGAGACCAGGCAGCAGGAGGATCAGGAAAATGCCAGGCAGGAGGAGGACAGGGTGAGTGGCTTGGAGGAGGCTGCAGGCCCAAGTATCTTGGACGTGTTGGCAGGCCCAAGTAGCAGTAACGTGGTGGCAGGCCCAAGTGGAGCGGATGAGGTGGCAGGCCCAAGTGGGTTGCAGGAGGTTGCTGGGCCAAGCACGAGATGCCAGGTGTCTCCTCTTCATCTGCGTCCGAGAAGGCAGGTGAGGGATACAAGGGTGCGTGACGCCTCACTAGCCCTCATTCGGGATGCCCATGCAACCCTGCAACAGCCTCCCACTGCTCAGGAGGGATTTGTCACAGTTGTTTTGGCCAAAATGTCAGAAATGACATTAGACCAACGCCTCCTCTTTGAGGGCCTCCTCATCACCCTGGCAAATCAGGGGGTGAGGGGTCTTCTCACAGAGGACACTGTGATTTGCCGCCATCCCCATCCTCACACACCACATAACTCACAACCTCCCCCACCTTCTTCTTCTTCTCATGCTCCTTCTCAAGCTCCCCCACCTTCTTCTTCTTCTTCTTCTTTTTCTCATGCTCCTTCTCAAGCTCCCCCACCTTCTTCTTCTTCTCATGCTCCTTCTCAAGCTCCCCCACCTTCTTCTTCTTCTTCTCCTGCTCCTTCTCAAGCTCCCCCACCTTCTTCTTCTTCTTCTCCTGCTCCTTCTGAACATTCTTCTTCCTCTTCTTCTCCTGCTCCATCTGAACATTCTTCTTCCTCTTCTTCTCCTGCTCCATCTGAACATTCTTCTTCCTCTTCTTCTCCTGCTCCATCTGAACATTCTGCTTCCTCTTCTTCTTCTACTACTCCTCCTCCTTCTACTGCTCCTCCTCCTTCTACTGCTCCTCCTCCTTCTACTGCTCCTCCTCCTTCTACTGCTCCTCCTTCTACTGCTCCTCCTCCTTCTACTCCTCCTCCTTCTACTCCTCCTCCTTCTACTGCTCCTCCTCCTTCTACTGCTCCTCCTCCTTCTACTGCTCCTCCTCCTTCTACTCCTCCTCCTTCTACTGCTCCTCCTCCTTCTACTCCTCCTTCTACTGCTCCTCCTCCTTCTACTGCTCCTCCTTCTCCTCCACCTCCTCCTCCACCACCGTCGGCTACTCATCCTCCACCACCTTCGTCTACTCCTCCTCCTGGCATGAGTACTACCCCTGTGGCACCACCTCCAGCCAGGCATAAGAGGAAGGCTGCTGAGAAGGCTGCAGAGAAGGTGAAAGAGCAGGCTGCAGGGAAGCCACCAAGGAAGGCCTTGAAGAAATCAAGAAAGTGACTCCCTTACTTCCATGTGGTGTACCAGAGTTCAGGCTGCTGTAGTACCACAACCTGGTGACATCTGCCTGCCCTGCTCCAGTTTCTGACCTCGGGGAGTCCAAGACCTTGATGCGTGACTTCCTGAATGAACCTCTCAAGTCCCCATTTTGGCCTCCAACTGATCACCAGTCACATCAGGCCACACCTGGCTGTGCACAAATGGCAGCAAGCTCTCCAGTGCTGACTTTTGCATATCAAATTTTTTTTTATTACCAAAATAAATGGTACATTTTTTTTTTACTGTTCATACTTGTCCTTGTATTTTTTTACATTTCAATTTTGCAAGTGAGAAGGCAGGTTCTTATTTTGTAAAAATTGGATATAAGGTGTAATTTGAAAGGGACACATGAGATAAGACAAAGCAATAAGGTTTCTATGGGGGGAACTTGACATTACAAAAAATAAAAGGATTAGCATTTTCTAAAAATTTAGAAATAAGGTGATTAAAAGCAGGATTTAAAACACACGACCAAAATAAGGTGACAATAAAAAAAAAAAAAAATATTGAGTCCAGTAAGAAAAAGGTTCCACCTAATTTTAAGGAACTCTGTGTGAATATCGTAAAAAAAAAATTAGTATATTGCAGTTTTGTGCCCTTAGGAAAAATTGTGTAAAGCGCTGCAAATAAACGATTAAATAATGTTGGAAGCGACACGAATGTGCTATCTCCAATCCAAACGCTAGTTTTACCTATGTTGGTCTCCAGTGTCAAGTTTTTGACAAGTTTCTTAGCATACACACGACCGAGTTTCTCGTTTAAAAAACAGCCCGATGAAGAACTCGTCGAGCCAAAATCCACTGCCATCGAGAAAATAGAGAACCTGCTCTCTATTTGCTCGACGAGTTCCTCGGCGGCTCCATCGGGCCAAAAATGTACACACGACCGAGTTTCTCGACAGAATCCGGCTCTTCACCGAGATTCTCGACGAATTCTGCCGAGAAACTCTGTCGTGTGTACGAGGCCTCAGGGTAGAAGAGATGGTACCTATGACTTTAATATCCCAACACAGAATCGCTTCTTCCCTCTATTAGACCCTATGGGGCCCTATGGGCTTGGACCCAGGGATGCTCCATACAATAATTGGGAAAGATGCTTTCCCCCACCTGGGTTTGGATCACAGGATAGGGGCTATGGGTATCTCAGACCCGAAAATATACAGGGGCCTCCTCCATCCCGCTCTCCCTATAATTGGGGTTTTCCCAGGAGCCATCACGGCCCAGCGTGGCCTACAGAACCAAGAGAGGGACCAGAGGGGGGAGGAGAGCCCAAGCATCCAAAGAGAAGAAGAGTGTAGGAGTTGGCATCTACAATCTAAGCCAACAAACACTCACAGATTCTGAAAAAGAGCTGTTAGATAAGGGTTTGAAGTTTGCACCTCCGAGAAATCTGAGCAAATTTCAAACCTTTATGGATGTTCATAAGTTCTCTAGAAAATTGAGTATTAGGAGACATTTTTTAACGAATCCTATTAATGAGGGGCCTCAGTGTGCTTCAGAATATAGGCATTCTAATTTGTCCAACGCCTCTTTGTTCAATCCCGGGACCCTACCTGCTAGCATTAGGGTCTTCAGGGA
Source organism: Rana temporaria (assembly GCF_905171775.1). Taxonomy (NCBI): domain Eukaryota; kingdom Metazoa; phylum Chordata; class Amphibia; order Anura; family Ranidae; genus Rana; species Rana temporaria. Next base: position 196,358,552 of record NC_053490.1, read on the forward strand.
CGTTGTACTTAAGGACTTGGATAAAATGAAGTTTAAGAAGGCTAGATTGAACAAAGCTCTCGAGACAGGATTGGATTCGTTGTGTTCCAACAAATCACTTGTCATCAGGCCGGCAGATAAGGGGGGTGGCATCGTCGTCCTAGATAGATGCGATTATGTTGCAGAGATGCATCGCATCATGGACGACGATGCCACCTACACCCCTCTAAGCCGTGACCCAGTCGTTAAGTATAAACGAGACCTGGAGGTCCTGGTAGATCAGGGCCTCCAGAAAGGGATTTTAAATAAAAAGGAGAGTCTATTCCTGGTGCCGGTGGCGCCTCGCACACCGGTAATATACTATCTCCCGAAAATCCATAAGAATCAAACTTGCCCCCCGGGACGTCCCATTGTTAGTGGGATTGATTCCATCACGTCCCGGGTGGGCAAGTACATTGATTTTTACTTGCAGCCTCTGGTGCGCAAGATACCGTCCTTTATTGGAGACACAAAGCAGGTGATTAATCTGCTATCGGGATTATCTCCTAGGGAAGGTGTGTGGATGGTCACAGCCGATGTGACATCCCTGTACACCATAATTCCCCACGATCTTGGCCTTGAGGCTGTGAGATTTTATCTGACCAAGGACTCAACTCTGGCCTCGGAACAGATCGAGTTCATCATGACCCTGCTTCAATTTGCAGCGAGTCATAACTATTTTTGGTTCGACAATTGTTTTTTTCGCCAGGATAGGGGAGTGGCTATGGGGGCTAAATATGCCCCCAGCCTGGCTAATCTTTTCATGGCCAAGTGGGAGGAGGACGCCGTCGATGATTGCCGAAGACCTGAGGTAACACTCTGGGTTAGGTATATCGACGACGTCCTCCTCCTATGGGATGGAGAGAGAGATGACTTAGATCTGTTCATGAGTTCCCTCAATGACAATTCTAGAGGCATTAGATTCACTTTTTCTGCAAGTCAGACTTTGGTGAATTTTTTGGATTTGAATATTGGCATAGTGGACAATAAGTTTGTCACCAGTACATTTTTTAAACCGACTGATAGGAACTCGTTCATACCTCTGGACAGTTGCCATTATGGTCCATGGTTGAAGGCAGTCCCTCAAGGACAATATACCAGGATCAGACGCAACTGTACAGATGTTGACGTTTTTGATGTTCAGGCTGCTGTTTTATCAAACAAGTTCCTAGAGAAGGGTTATGATCCTTTGACATTGGACCGGGCGGTACAATCTGCCCGAGATACTAATAGGGAATCCTTGTTAAAGGCTCAAACCAAACAAGAGAGAAATAATTTCTCTCTGCCATTCATAACTACCTTCTCAGTACAACATCAAAATATCAAACATCTGATCAGGAAGCACTGGCATATATTGCAAAGTGACCTTGTACTTGCACCTGTGTTGCCAGCAAGACCATCTGTGGTATTTCGAGGAGCCTCATCATTGGGAGCCAGTGTGGCCCCAAGTGTACAGGACCCTCCTAATGAAACACAAGTTTTTTGGCAAAACCTCACGGGTTACCACAGGTGTAAGAATTGCCAAGTGTGCCTTCTAAATAAATGTCAAGATCGTAAGATCTCTCATTTTTCCTCCACCAGTACTGGACGAACCCATGAAGTAAAACCATTTATCACCTGCTCCAGTAAAGGGGTGATTTACTTGCTTCAATGTCCATGTGGGTTACAGTACGTGGGGAGGACTAAAAGAGAACTTAAAATCAGATTGAATGAACATATAGCCAAAATAAGAAGTGGCTTTCCAAACCATTCGGTTTCAAGACATTACGATCTGGTTCATCATAGAAACCCTGAAGGAACTTTGTTTGTGGGCATTGACAAATATAAGCCGAACTGGAGGGGAAGTTCTCTAATTAGGGAAATTTCCAAAACTGAAATGGCATGGATCCACAGATTGAGGACTTACCTCCCTCATGGCCTCAACGTGGATACAGATATTAACGCATTCATAAATAATGCTTAATTCATGGTTTATAATTTTTTTCATTTGAGGGCAATCTATTGTCTGTTTAGATGGAATAATTTACTAGCTTAGATGGCTGTTGGGATTGGCCATAAAATGTTTGGGCACTCCTGCCTAACAACTGCATTTTTACATCGATTATAAAACAATCTATATTCACATAATTGCAATTTTTATTTTTATATATATATTTTTTATGTTTTGGTTTCACCACCTGAACACCCCCATATTGGGGACCAAGTGTGTATTCACTGAGATACAGTCACTAACCGGGTGCCAACATATGGCACCTTTTTAGTGTGGTCTCTCACATAATAGAAATGATTCAATTTTCACTATTATTTTCATCCACAAACACCGTGGCTAGTGTGGCTTTTTACAAATCAGATAGGATTTACTCATATAAATAAACAAATTTAAAAAATATCTTCATTAATTAATTAATTTTCTACAAAAATTTTTTTTATATAATTCTTTTTTTTTTGCAGTGTAGTCACTTACACAATAGTACATGATTCAATTTTCACTAATTAATTCATTAATATATATATATATATGGATTTAACATATGATCGATGTAAAGTTACTCTATGTCATGTCATTTGGACATAGGATGTGGGTTTAATCTAAGGACTTGCATAGACGCACTGAGTCTTTGTATTCAGCGCTGTCAGGCTCAATCCACAGCAGCCGTACACCTAATATCATTGGCTTTCTCTGTCATTGGCCTAGAGGGAGGGGGTATCTTGCTGTACTAAGATCTAAGACGTGAGCCGTTCTATGTGGAACGCAATCACATGGTGGTGATTGGTTGGGCGCATGCGCGAACAACTTAGGACGTGGTCCACGGCGTCACGATTTAGTTTGATAGCTAATTTTTATCTTTATTTTAATAATTTATATGTATTTTCATATGTTTTTTTGCTGGGTAAGTTTTGGATACGGCCCAGTAACACATACTGTGATCTCGTGTAAGATTTCTATTCTGCCATTCAGTATGTGGAACTATATTGTTTTTAATAAACAAACCCTGAGCAGTGGCATTCATTGTCCCGCCTTCTGGGTGTTCCTACCACGCCCCGCTACGGTGGACATCATATACACCGCAAGTGTCCGCCCCTTTAGGTGGAGATACTGAGCAACCTATGAGTATTGACTTCCGGTGAACTTAGTGACCCGGATGGAGATTGATACACTTCCGGTGCACGTGCGGATCCCGGAGCGAGGCTTGGTTAGTGAAATCAATTGATTGTTTGATTACTATTGTGTTTTTATATAAAGGGGTGGCGTCCCACGCCACTCGTACCCCGAGACGAAGTGATCTTGTCACGAAACGCGTCGGGTGGAGTGAGTGACGTGTGGACGCCATCCCTTGCATTACTCCAACGAGTGGCTCTTTGGTTCCTGATACGACCGGCCGGCGTTACAGGCCAATTGCTGTCTTTTTTCAACTGAATTGTGAGTTGTATGTACATAGTTTTACTATTATTTTAATAAATCAACCGGATTTTATGCCATGTGGAGCTCTGTCTTATCTTCTATGTCCATCGTTGAGTACGGATTGGTTCCAGTACAAGTGGAGGACTTACTGCTGCCTTAAATCTTTGGTTGAGAAATATGTTGATAGTGGTCCGGCAGGACCCAGAGTTCTGGTAAGCAGCTGCACGATTGGTGGAGGATTCACGTTTGGTGTTTTATTACTACATTTCTGGAATCTTCACGGGTGTCTTCATTTGCTATATGGACCTACAACTTATCTTCTAAAAATTATTTTGGACTATATGGACTTTATATTACATTATTATATGTTTTGTTAATTTTCTTTAACAATCATTGTGGCTATGGTTCACAATCATTTATGTTATTGATCACTTGGTTCATATATATTATTGCTAGCAGAGAGGCCATTTGGCCCCCTGATTCCACTGAGTTTGTGTGTTAGACACGGACACAGTGGTTTTACACACACACTTGGTTATTAGTTTAATCACTAGTGCACGTTTGGGTTTAGCGCAATTATTCTTTTATCCGTTACTTCTTTGTTTATACACAATTTAATTGCTGCTTATTAATCCTAATTTTTTACCCTAGCGCAGTTGTTCCCAAACCTTTTTTCCAATCAACAATTTACCCACACGTAGGGACTAAATGAAGGCAATCAGAAGCCTGATGTTGAAGGTTGACAACAAGGATATTAGCTGTATGAGAAATGAAAATAAGGGATATATATACGTATAAAAATGGTCAGCAGAGGGGATTCATTTCAATAAAGCCAAAAAACGGCTAATTCACACAATTACCTGAATGGGGAGTTAGGAAGAGAAAGGTTCCACCTGGGTAGCAGGAGGGACACAACTCTCCCTAGCAGCAATGTGTCTGTTCTGACACCTGGGCAGCTCGAGAGTGCCGTGCTTTATATCAGCCACCGCGGCGACGTCTGACGAATCCGTCCGCTGCGATGCGGACATGTGACCGTAGCATCCAAACCGCCCCCTCAGCTGTAACATCAGCTGACCAAAAGCGGCGAATAGAAAGCGCCGCCTGAGCGGCCAATCGAAAAAGGCCTGAAGAGGCGGCGCTGGGAGGACCCGCACCATCTTGGAAGCTGGAAAGCTTCCAGTACTAACTTGGCATGGAAAACGAGTGTCATGAAAGACGCATGTGAGATGGAAAAGATGCGCAATAGGGATAAAAAGACCTAAGGAGGGAAGGCTGACATATAAGGTCAAAAAAATACAGACCTAAAGGAGAAAATGAAAAAGGGATTGGTTAAACCAATTAACCCCATAGGTCCCTACATGTCCGTACGGTTACACTGAAGGAATCCAGGTCTGGGTAGAGAAGCATAGCACCCCTAGAGGCAAGTGCTATCAGAGCAACAAAATGCATGACATGCTGGAAGAAAAAATATATATACTGTAAAAAATACAGATTTTGATTATTTGTTTGAAAAATAGGTATTAAGATCAAATAAAGCGCCTAGTTTGATTGCAATTCCTGAAAAAAACAGATTATGTTACATGATTGTGATATTCAAGGACATCCACACATATTGCACACAGAAATACCAAAATTGGAAATGATACAGTAATTTGAGAATCAAAAATAGTTTCAATGTAAAGAAAGAAGATTTGTAAAGAAAAAAATATTAATTAATGCAATGTGAATGCGGATCATTTTATGTAGGAAAGACCAAACGCCCGTTCTTTCACCGTATAAGGGATCACATTTCCCTTATTTCCAAGAAAAAAAATGGAAACTCCTATAAGTCGCCATTCTGGCATCTATCATGAATTTAACAGCCAAAAAATGAAATTCTCGGCTCTGGAACATATTACCCCGGGTGAGAGAGGGGGCGATTATGATAAAATCTTGCTTCAGAAAGAGGCGAAATGGATACACTCTTTGTCTGCCCTGAAGCCCCCCCCCCCCCCCCCCCCCCCCCCCCCCCCGGGTCTCAATGAAGCACTGAGTTTCAAACCTTTTTTATAAGTTTTCATTCTTCTTATTATCATGATTTTTCATTATATCTTATTTTTTATTTTATTTTATTTTATTTTATTTTATTTTCCATTTCATTTATTTATATATATTTTTTTCTTTACAAATCTTCTTTCTTTACATTGAAACTATTTTTGATTCTCAAATTACTGTATCATTTCCAATTTTGGTATTTCTGTGTGCAATATGTGTGGATGTCCTTGAATATCACAATCATGTAACACAATCTGTTTTTTCAGGAATTGCAATCAAACTAGGCGCTTTATTTGATCTTAATACCCATTTTTCAAACAAATAATCAAAATCTGTATTTTTTACAGTATATATATTTTTTCTTCCAGCATTTCATGCATTTTGTTGCTCTGATAGCACTTGCCTCTAGGGGTGCTATGCTTCTCTACCCAGACCTGGATTCCTTCAGTGTAACCGTACGGACATTTAGGGACCTATGGGGTTAATTGGTTTAACCAATCCCTTATTAATTTTCTCCTTTAGGTCTGTATTTGTTTGACCTTATATGTCAGCCTTCCCTCCTCAAGTCTTTTTATCCCTATTGCGCATCTTTTCCATCTCACACGCGTCTTTCATGACACTCGTTTTCCATGCCAAGTTAGTACTGGAAGCTTTCCAGCTTCCAAGATGGTGCGGGTCCTCCCAGCGCCGCCTCTTCAGGCCTTTTTCGATTGGCCGCTCAAGCGGCGCTTTCTATTCGCCGCTTTTGGTCAGCTGATGTTACAGCTGAGGGAGTGGTTTGGATGCTACGGTCACATGTCCGCATCGTGGCGGACGGATTCGTCAGACGCCGCCGCGGTGGCTGATATAAAGCACGGCGCTCTCGAGCTGCCCAGCTGTCAGAACAGACACATTGCTGCTAGGGACAGTTGTGTCCCTCCTGCTACCCAGGTGGAACCTTTCTCTTCCTAACTCCCCATTCAGGTAATTGTGTGAATTAGCAGTTTTTTGGCTTTATTGAAATGAATCCCCTCTGCTGACCATTTTTATACGTATATAAATTCTTTATTTTCATTTCTTATACAGCTAATATCCTTGTTGTCAACCTTCAACATCAGGCTTCTGATTGCCTTCTTCATTTAATCCCTACGTGTGGGTAAATTGTTGATTGGTTCTATTGAATAGGCCCTTTTGCCAAAACAGATAGGTATTTATTTATCTTTACCAACATCATGAATTTATATTTTTCTAATATAAATATTATTAAGAGATTTTGGGTACATATTTGTGTATATATCCCTTGTCTTTTGCACATTTCTCCACTAGGTGGCTTTTTTCAGCTATGGTTCTGCTGTGGTCTCTGTGGTTTTGATTGAGAGCTATAGTTTTTCCTGGGCGAGTTGCTGTCTATACATGCTGGTTGTTTGATAAACTATTTTATTACCTTAGGGTAAGTCCCTTTCTCCTTTTGAGTGCCTTTGATATCCATGGTTATAATTGCTGAATATGCATTTTCTGCCTTAACTGATGTAACCTTTTCCTTCTCATATATTCAAAAATGTATTTACTTATTTCTATCTAGACATTGTTATGTAATTTATTTTATAGTCAATTAATTATATGTTTTTCTTTTCTTTCTTTTTGATACTCAGCATTGTCTGTTAACGCTCCTGAGGAAGCTCTAAAAGAGTGAAACATGTAGAGCTAATCGACTAATCAATGCTTTATCTTGATTCTTTATTATGTATTCAATCAAGATTGGATTTATTTATCATATATTTATGTCATATTATTGTCTTAATAAAATGTTTTTTTTTCTATTTTTACATAAAAACTTTGATTTTGTGAATCTCTATTTGCACCACTAAAATAGCCCCAGGGTCCCTTTGGTACCCCACTGCCTTCTTTGTACTTCTCATTAATTATTGGGGCGAGGTGCTTCTTGACAATTGATACTTGTCCACTAATCTCATTTTCTTGTGTTCTAACTGTGTGTGGAGGGGGGTGACTGGGGGAGGTGACCGATCTATGTCCCTATGTACAAGAGACACAGATCGGTCTCCTCTCTCCCCTGACAGGACATGGATCTCTGTGTTTACACACAGAGCTCCACGTCTTGTCCCTGTAGCCGCCGATCCCGAGTGCCTGGCGGACATCACGGCCGCCAGGCACACGCATCGGCATCTCAGCGATCGCAGCAATGCGGCGGGCCCGCCGCCGGGCGCGCACGCCGGAGACTGCGCACGCAGGCCGTAAAAACACGGCCAGTCAGAGAAGTAGAACCACCCTGCGGCCGTATCAAGTCGTACGGCCGTCGGGTAGTGGTTAAAAACGTCAACGTTAAAAACGTTGTAAAAAAATAGAGCATGTTCGAAATTTTTAATGCCCATTTATTAGATCGTAGAAAATGCTCTGAAGCCCACACACGATCATTTTTAATGACATTCAAATATTTTTAAATTTTTTAGAACCCGAAAAACGGTCGTGCATCAGTTGTCCCTGTTTTGATCTGATTTATGCATTTCTATACAAAGTGTACTATTTTACTACCAAAAGTATTATACTGCACCATATGTTTTATCCAACTTCTATATTACTGCATTTGTTATTTTGAAAAGTCAATATAAAGGAAAAATAAAGGTCAAAAAAGCACTTGCGTGGTTTAGCCAACTGTTTTCTGCATATTGGACTTTTGCAGTTCATGTACCTGAGGCTGTGGCAGGGATGTGTTCTTTGTCTGCGTAATGTGTGCTATAAGGTGTCCCTCTTTATTAATTTCATAAAGTTGGGAGGTATGAAATAATCAAAGGACTCAAATTGGTGGAATATGCCATTAGACTTGTATTGTGGTGGTATTGATATATAATACCTCAGTTTTTGTCATTTAGTTACTCAAAAAATGGACACAATGTAAAAAGTGGGTGGCAGATTGCAGCGGACTGTTTAATTCCAACTACCAGTAATCTTTTGTTTACTAGAGGCTGATAGAGAGATTCCACATTTGCCAAGTGTCAGGGCAGCTTAGGGCTGTAAGTTTATAAAGAAGGCAGACTGTCCTTTTATTTAAGTCCTTTATTTTTCCAAGCCTGAGGGGGGAAATTAAACTGAGGGGCCACAAACATTTGTGTTCACTATAGTGGCATGTATCATTCATTTTTAAAGTTGAAGTAAACCGCTGCAATAATAAAAAAAAACGTTCCCCTGCAAAATAATTGCATCACATACAGTACTAGCACTTTATGAAATACTTACCTTAGAACAAAGCCCTCCAGCAGTGCGCTGTCACCGCTGACAGGGCTTCCATATGCTCCCGTCTTCCTATGGGGTTCGCAGACTCCGGCTGTGTGAGTGGTCAGAGCCACGATGATGTCACTCCCACCTTATTATAGGCTTACCAATAGGTAAAAATCACAAAGCAGACTTTACTACAGCTTTAAACATAATACAATACTCTTCTGCCAATCTCTTATTTCACTATTGAAAATAATTGGATGTCAGGGAAAATTTCCAGCCTTCTTATTCATCTTGTATAAGAGTCTGTTAAATTGGTCTGATATGCTCAAACCTATCCTGGATATAACTGAGTCACAATTGCACCAATGTGTTAAATGGTGTCAATCAAATTACATAATAATGTACTGTATATCCGATTACAATTCTTCTGTGTATATACTGTATAATTTAAATGTGCATTATATGCAATAGGTTTAATCATTTCATACTTTCCATTATTCCTAAATAATAGTGTAGCACTAACCCCAAAGGAGCCACTTGGTAATTTGGGCTCTCTGTTCTGCACCTTGACTCCAATAACAACCTCAGCCCCACTGACACACCTGGTTGAATGGCAGTCACTGCAAGCACTTATAACAACAGGAGTAAAGATACCTTTACTTGTCTGTGTGTTAGCACCAGGAATTAGACACAAGACCATTTGGTGGTAAATTAACTAATGTATTGGTAGGGGTTAGAATAAATGGTGGTTTGAGCATAAATGAAGACTGTTAGACCGTTTAATCACTATGCCAAAGTAACTTATGTAAGGGGTTAGCTCGGTAGCGGGGTGTGTGACCCCCTGGATGGGTTCACTACACACTGAATTTATACAGACAGGCAGTCGAAGACGGTTGAAAACAAAGATTTTGGTTTATTCTTCCATCTTGCTGGAAACAAGTGCAAGCATCCAAAAAGCATAAACAAAATCAAACATAATATAAACCCTGGCCACTTTGGGCGTCTACCTTCCACACAGGAACCTATCTATGGAGTCTGGCACAGCCTAGTGCTGGGCAGACACTGCTGGTCATACAGCAGAAAAACAATAGTCTCTTTTTGATTTTTATCACACAGAAAAATCCATCACCACCTCACCTCCTCAGAAGACTTTCAGCTACTGCTCTCCTTCACTCAGAAAGCCTCAGGATGCAGAAAATCAGTGGTAATCCTCTGGATTACTTATAGAGGCCTTAATTGCCTCATTCTGAACAGCTGAAGTCTTCCAACGCCCTTAAACCTTTTCTGGCTACTTCTGCAGCCGACGCCTAATAACAATTGGTGTATTGTCTGAACAAGGCAGAAATGTATCTCCTGTCTGTGACAACACCCACAGATTTACCTGACTTCCTGTCACATACCCCCCTCTTGTTTCAACTCTAGGGTTGGGACACAGGTTGCCAGGCAGGCATGAACTCGGGACAACCCATCTGCATTCCCCATTTTAGTACTGGGGCGATGCGTTACCACAAAACTAAATTCCTGGAGGGCCAGAAACCACCTATTTATTCTCCTATTGGTCTCTTTGTTCTGTGCCATCCGCTTCAATGGGGCATGATCCGTCACCAGTTCAAACTGTCTACCCACGAGCTAGTACTGGAGAGAATCCAAAACCCATTTCACCGCCAAGCATTCTTTTTCAATGGTGGCATAATTCTCCTCATGGGCCTTCAACTTTCGGCTGAGGTACATAACAGGGTGTTCCTCCCCCTTGATAATCTGTGACAGTACAGCTCCTAACCCCACATTTGACGCATCTGTCTGAACCACGAAGTCCCGTGAAAAATCAGGCGAATTTAAAACTGGCTGATTACATAAAGCCTGTTTTAAAGCCTGAAAAGCTGTTTCTGCTTCCGGTGTCCATTTGGTCATGACAGACTCCTTCCCTTTGGTCAAATTGGTCAGGGGAGTAGCCTGTGAGGCAAAATAGGGGATAAAGCGGCGATAATACGCCGCAATCCCTAAAAATGCACAAACCTGTTTCTTGTTGGTGGGATGTGGCCAATCCTGAATAGCCTCAACTTTGTTTATTTGGGGCTTGATTAGACCTCTTCCAATGGTATACCCCAGATACTTTGTCTCTTCTAGCCCAAGGGTACATTTTTTTGGATTGGCTGTAAACCCGGCTTTCCAGATGGAATCCAACACAGCCTGAACTTTTGGCAAGTGTGATTCCCAATCCTCACTATGGATGACAACGTCATCGAGGTATGCAGCAGCATAGGCTCGATGAGGCCGAAGGGTGTTATCCATGGTGCGTTGGAATGTGGCGGGAGCATTTTGTAACCCAAAAGGCATCCTCCGATATTGGAAAGATCCGTCTGAAGTTACGAATGCTGTTTTTTTTCTGGCCGACTCCGAGAGAGGAATTTGCCAATAACCCTTGGTCAGGTCTAACGTTGTCATGTACCGGGCAGTGCCTAGGCGATCAATCAGTTCATCTATGCGGGGCATAGATAGGTGTCAAACTTAGTGATTTGATTCAGGCGGCGAAAGTCATTACAAAACCGCCAACTTCCATCTGGTTTGGGCACTAAGACAATGGGACTGGACCAATCACTATTTGACTCTTCTATCACCCCCAGCTCAAGCATTTGTTTTACTTCCTGGCGAATTGCCCCTCACCGGGCTTCTGGAATTCTATAAGGCTTCAACTTGACCTTATCCCCTGGTGTGGTGATAATGTCATGTTTAACTCCGGAGACCCAACCTGGCAGGTCTGAAAACTTCTCCTTATTACGGAGCACAAATTCTTTAACGTCCTGTTGCTGAGTTTTGGATAGAGTCTCCGCTATCCCAGCTTCAGGGACAGCCAGGTTAAATGGAGCAGAAAGTCGGGTAGTCTTAGCGACCAAGGACTCTCTATCCTTCCATGGTTTCAGCAAGTTCACGTGATAGAGTTGCTCAGGTTTTCGTCTTCCCGGTTGGCTAATTTTATAATTCACCACCCCCATTTTCTCCAACACTTCATAGGGACCCTGCCATTTGGCTAGGAATTTACTTTCGACCGTGGGGACCAGCACCAACACCCTATCACCAGGTGCAAAGGAACGGACCTGGGCCCCACAATTGTAAATCCTTTGTTGAGCCAATTGAGCTTGGGCTAAATGTTCCTTCACAATCGGCATCACTTGGGCAATTCTATCTTGCATTTGGGCCACATGTTCAATCACACTTCGATGAGGGGAACTCTCACTCTCCCATGTTTCTTTGGCAATGTCCAGTAGGCCCCGGGGGTGCCTCCCATACAGTAGCTCAAACGGAGAGAACCCTGTGGACGATTGGGGAACCTCTCTTATTGCAAACATCAGATAAGGGAGCAGATAATCCCAATTCTTTCCGTCTTTATCCACCACCTTCCTCAACATTTGTTTTAAGGATTTATTAAACCTTTCCACCAACCCGTCTGTTTGAGGGTGATATACTGATGTACGTAATTGGGTCACTTTCAGGAGTTTACAAAGTTCTTTGGTCACCCTGGACATAAACGGGGTGCCCTGGTCAGTTAAGACTTCCTTAGGAAGACCCACACGGCTGAAAACCTGAAACAACTCTTTGGCAATGGTTTTAGCAGAGGTGTTTCGGAGAGGAATCGCTACTGGGTACCGGGTGGCATAGTCCATTATTACCAAGATGTGCTGGTGCCCTCTAGTGGACTTCAGTAAGGGGCCAACCAAGTCCATGGCGATCCTCTCAAAAGGGACCTCGATAATAGGCAGGGGTACCAACGGGCTGCGGAAATGTGGCATGGGTGCAGTAATCTGACACACTGGACAGGAAGAGCAGTACAATTCCACTTATTTAGTGATCCCAGGCCAATAAAACCTCTGGGTGATCCTCTCCCGGGTTTTTTCTGCTCCCAAATGTCCCCCAAGAATGTGTCCATGGGCCAGTTCCAAAACCATCTTGTGGTACGGTTTAGGCACTACCAGTTGCTCAATGGTGTCCTCTATCCTCTGTGACACTCGATATAACAGTTCCCTTTCAATAATGAAGTAAGGGAGGGCAACCCTCTCGTCAGGGTTAACTAACTCCCCATCTATCTTCACTACATTCTCCCGGGCTCTTAGCAATGTGCGGTCCCTCAATTGCTCAGTGACAAAATTTTCTCTGTGCACCTCGAGGTCATCAAACCCTATCGCCGCTGTTCCTCTTCTGAGGTAGCAGGCTCGTCCCTAGGGACTGGTGTTTCCCCTGCTAATACTGAGAATGGAAACTCAGGAGAATCCTCACAGTTATAGGTTTCTGGAGCAGATGGTTCAGACTCAGAAGAACCACCTACTAGGGAATCTGGGCAGTCCCAGAGTTCCCAGAATTTTGGGAAATCCCTTCCCACAATGGCCTCATGTGGCAGTTTGGGAACTAAACCCACCTGGTGACACAAGTTACCGAGGGAGGTTTTAAAGGAAACCGTAGTCACCGGATATTCTCGAGTGTCCCCATGTACACAAACTCCAGCCATTTTCCTCGGATGTAAGGTTTTTCCCACCACTAGATCACTTTTCACTAAGGTGACCAGGCTACCCGAATCCAACAATACCACAACATTTTTACCATCTAAGCACATTCTATATAAAGGTTTCTCATTTCCCTTTACTGCAGTGCATGTGGTTGCAAAAAGGGACTGTCGTCTCTCTGTCAGAAAGTCACACTGTATGGGTTCATCACCCGCTGGGCAAACCGCTGCTACATGTCCCTCTTCCCGGCAACGGTAACAAATCAACCTTCTGGTCCTCTCCTGTGGGATGGGTCTTCCAGGCCGCTCTTGCCAAACATTAGCAGTAGTCCCGATAATTCCTCTAGTTGCTCCTTGGTACCTCTCTCCACCCCCATCCCTTGATGCAGTCTTACCTATAGGTGGGGAGGGTCTGGTCTTGGGGTGAACAGTCTGTGCGTCTCTGGTGGAAGAGGACAAATCCTCTGTTGTTAAGTACCTTTCGACCAGGTCTACAAGTTTGTCTGCGGTTTCCGGACCACCATGGTTCACCCATTTCTGCAGGGTGTTAGGAAGAGACCTAAGAAATTTGTCCATGACTACTCTCTCCCAAATTTTTGGTCCGGACAGAGTTTCTGGCTGCAGCCATTTCCTAGCCAAATGGATGAGGTCACACATCTGAGACCGAGGTGGCTTCCTCTGCTGATAACTCCAATTGTGGACCCGCTGAGCACGGACATCCAGGGTTACACCGAAACGTGCCAAATTTTCCTCTTTTAATCTATCATAGTTTTTTGCGTCTGCAAGCTCCAAATCAAAATATGCCTTTTGGGCTTCTCCAGATAATAGGGGGGCCACTAGTCCAGCCCACTGTTCCTTAGGCCAACTCTCTCTTTCCGCTGCTCTCTCAAACGTGGTCAGAAACATCTCAGGGTCCTCATCTGCAGTCATCTTTGGCAATAAGTGTCTTACCCGAAAAGTCGGCATGTTACTGGCCTGACTCCCAGCCTCGGTCTGCTGTCTCTGAAGCTGTGTCACGATGGCCTCCATTTGCTGCTGGTGTCTCTGTTCCAAGCCTGCAATGCTCTCTTGGTAAACTTTTTGTTGAGCTGCCATGCTCTCTTGGTGAGCCTGTTGTTGAGCTGCGTGAGCCTGTTTTTGAGCTGCAATGCTCCGCTGCAAACCTGCATTCGTCTGCTGTTGATTTGCTATAGCCAGCTGTTTCAGTATCTCCTCCATTTTGGGTTTACTTTAATTGCCCGGGGCACTCCTCCATGTGTAAGGGGTTAGCTCGGTAGCGGGGTGTGTGACCCCCTGGATGGGTTCACTACACACTGAATTTATACAGACAGGCAGTCGAAGACGGTTGAAAACAAAGATTTGGGTTTATTCTTCCATCTTGCTGGAAACAAGTGCAAGCATCCAAACAGCATAAACAAAATCAAACATAAAATAAACCCTGGCCACTTTGGGCGTCTACCTTCCACACAGGAACCTATCTATGGAGTCTGGCACAGCCTAGTGCTGGTCAGACACTGCTGGTCATACAGCAGAAAAACAATAGTCTCTTTTTGATTTTTATCACACAGAAAAATCCATCACCACCTCACCTCCTCAGAAGAATTTCAGCTACTGCTCTCCTTCACTCAGAAAGCCTCAGGATGCAGAAAATCAGTGGTAATCCTCTGGATTACTTATAGAGGCCTTAATTGCCTCATTCTGAGGCAATTCCAACGCCCTTAAACCTTTTTTGGCTACTTTTGCAGCCAATGCCTAATAACAATTGGTGTATTGTCTGAACAAGGCAGAAATGTATCTCCCGTCTGTGACAACACCCACAGATTTACCTGACTTCCTGTCACACTTAGAATAGAGCTATGTAACACTGGACTGAAATCAACACATAAAGCAGCAAGGTCAGAAAAATGTGCATATAATCATTAACTCGAATGTAAATAATAATACTATAACTAGTCTAGAGTTTATTCTAGAAGAATGGCTAGGATATGATGCAATGTCCACTGAGAGGTACCTCTGTATAGAAGTTTTAAAGGGATAGACTTTACTTAACTGTTCAGCTGGCTATCACTGGGACCCTGTTGTACCATTGGTGCACATGAGAATCATCCAAGTCAATCCTGCAGACAGCAATAAGGCTACTAAATGGCTGCAGAGTCAGTTTGTAAAGGGTTTAGTCTCTCTAGCAGTGGTTAGTAAATCCACACAGCAGCAGCTCACCTGTCTCAGCGATATTTGAGCTTACCATCCGGTCACACACATCGACCAGTCCACTCTATGATCAGCTACCAGGTGACTGGCTGTTTGCACTCCCATACCTGGGGAAGGGAATGTAGTTCAAAAGCTCTAGATTACACAACACAGTGTCTCCTTAGGACTACAGTTCCCACAGTGCATTGCTGCCTGACTAAGTCTATTAAACACTTCCTGCTCAGTGGCTCCCTCCTCTTGTTGCTACAGAGAACAGCTGCAGCTAGTGTTTCTCTCATTCTCATTCTTAGCCAAGCACCTAGCTACAACAGTTTGCCGGGTCCACCTTTTATCCAGCCTGCCATACACAGATCAATCAGGACCAAATCACTGATGCATTTCAAAGATTTATTTTGGTGTAATAACATTAAAATACTGTATTTCAGTAGCACCCTTATCAACATAATCTGTGTGATCCATACTCATGAGCACATTGCACATACACATCACAGGGTAACGATAAAGAAATTTCCCTTGATATTCGCTAATAAAGCACAGAGATTTATTTCCTGTCTAGGGATTGTTTGTTCTGGAATGTATTAGGTTCTTTTGTATAGTATCAAAGTCTGCAGCTCTTCTCAATGAACCTGTTCATAACGGAAATTACAATCACTGTCCTTACATCAGTCCTACATTCGCACTAGGGTCAAGCTGGGGAAATCAATATATGGTATGGTCTTTGGATTTTTCTAACTTAAACCCTTTACCGCATAGTGTACTCTTTAAGATGGAGCTGCCTTGATTTCTATGAGGAGCATTCTTCTACATTTACACTAGAACCATAGTCACCAACTAGATTGCATGTTAGCAGTAGATTTCAAACACATACTGAATAGAACGCCAGGTTGTTGGTGAGACAAGGAGAAACAAACAGGTGAACAGAAAATGGAAATGCACTACCTACTAGAGAGCCTCCGGTACTGCAATCCTTACCGTAACCCTTACTATGGTTAATTCCACCCTATTTCCTCTTAAAAGAAAAAACAAAAGTGTGGGAAAAATTCAGGGACACCTGGTTCCATTGGACTCTCAATACGTGTTCTTGGGACTATGATACTTTTATGGCAGCAGAGGTGTGAATTGTTCAATATTTTGGGGCCCTCGGTTTTAGTTGTTCTTGTGTTGCGTACTTGGTGGCTCTAAAGCAGTGTTTCTCAATTCCAGTCCTCAGGCCCCCCCAACAGGTCAGGTTTTCAGGATTTCCATTATTTTGCACAGGTGATTTGATCAGTTTCACTGCCTTAGTAATCACCACAGCCTTTTCATCTGAGGGAAATCCTGAAAACCTGACCTGTTGGGGGGGCCTGAGGACTGGAATTGAGAAACACTGCTCTAAAGTAAGGTGACCAGATTTTTTAAATGAAATCTGGGGACATATTTTTTCTCTACTAGTAATGGCAACAATCAGCGACTCTCTGCCCGTCGCCGCCTGCCTCACAGCCTCTCAAGTCTTACTCTTCGGGCCCCGGCTACTACTGGATGGGGAGCGGAGGAAGATCACTCCGCCAGGGAAGGCAAGGAGATAGGCGAGGGGCTGGCCAGGATTTGAGCCAAGGCAGAAGAACATGCAAGCGAAGCTGAATGGGCATGCACCCCGAAACTGAAGATATATTCCTCCACTCCGACCAGCACATGATCATCAGAAAGGGGCACAGATAATGGGAAAAATACAATCCCCCTATGCTAGTAGGCACGGCGGAGCGGGGGGGGGGTGTAATTCTATTTTTTTTATTTTAATTCTGCACTAATTGTCTTTGAAATTGCCCCTGTCCCCTATTAAATCCAATCTGGGGACAAAACCAGGGACAAACTTGGTCCGGGGACAGTGTCCTCAATCAGGAGACTGTCCCCTGAAACTGGGGATGTCTGGTCACCCTACTCTAAAGCCGCGTACACACGATCAGTCCATCCGATGAGAACGGACCGACGGACCGTTTTCATCGGTTAACCGATGAAGCTGACTGATGGTCCATCGCGCCTACACACCATCGGTTAAAAAACCGATCGTGTCAGAACGCGGTGACGTAAAACACAACGACGTGCTGAAAAAAACTAAGTTCAATGCTTCCAAGCATGCGTCGACTTGATTCTGAGCATGCGTGGATTTTTAACCGATGGTTGTGCCTACTAACGATCGGTTAGCAATCCATCGGTGAAATTTTAAAGCAAGTTGTCTTTTTTTTAACCGAAGGTTAAATAACCTATGGGGCCTACACACGATCGGTTTGGACCGATTAAAATGGTCCATCAGACCGTTATCCTCTGGTTAAAGCGGATGTTCCACCCCAAAAATATATTAAAAGCCAGCAGCTACAATTACTGCAGCTGCTGACTTTTAATATAAGGACACTTACCTGTCCTGGAGTCCAGCGCCGTCCGCAGCAGAGCACGAGCGATCGCTCATCACTCTGCTGCTCCCCCCTCCATCCACGCTGAGGGAACCAGGAAGTGAAGCGCTGCGGCTTCACTGCCTGGTTCCCTACGGCGCATGCGCGAGTCGCGCCGCGCCCGCCGATTGGCTCCTGCTGTGTGCTGGGAGCCGAGTGTTCCCAGCACACAATGGGGGGGGGCGACGGGATGTGACGCAATGCCCGTCTTTTGCCCGTGAATGCCGGGCCGGAAGTGGGTGCAAATACCTGTCTTTAGGGTTCCGATCAGCGGGACTCCACTTTAGGGTGGAGAACCGCTTTAACCGATCGTGTGTACGAGGCCTAAGCCTTCCCCATTCCTATTCCTTTCCCCTTTCCCTTCAGTCTCCTAACCCCCTACTCTCCCGGTTCGTGTTTTTTTTTTCTCTCCTTTCTTTCTCTTTCTCTCTTTCCCTTTCTCTCCTTCCAGTTTTCAGCTTGTTTTAAATCTTTCTCTGTTTAGCTGTCTTAGATGTATGCTGCTGTTCTAAATGTTTAGAATCTGGGCAAACGTAATGATACCATTATTACAGATTTGCAGGGTTATGCTGACAAGTGCCTGTCAGACTGATTCCTTTAGGGCTTTTTTTTTTCCATTTTGTGTTTTGTATCTGTGCCTCTTTCTGGATAGAGCAAGGGAGGGTTACATTATAACTCTGGTAGATTTATTTTTCACCATCTGTGTTCCATTGCAGAGATTTCCCTTCACTGAATGGAATGGACCGACACAGACCCTTTTGTTGTCCTTATTTAATGAGCTATTTGACTTGATGTCCCTTTCTTTCCTTGTATAAGAAAATATACAATAGAGTAATACTATCCTTCTAGACTGGTTTTTCTTCCATAAAAATATTTTAATTATTGAATACATTTTTATCATTGGATTTGTTTTTTCATATGTTGGGGGTGGATATTTCTGAGTGACTGATTTTTATTTCCTTTTTTATATGTTTTTCAGCCATCTCATTTATCTTTATGAATTATCCTCCTCGCAACATATTTATTATATGTATGATATTGTATTTGCAGCATGTGTCATATATGCTGCAATTTCTGTTTTACATTGCCAATTTTTATATACGTATTTTAATTTTTAACATTGATGTTTGTCATTATGATCCTTGTTAGGCGCTGGAAGTAGCTTCTGGGATATGTTGGTCGAGATCTATCCTCTGAGCTCTCTTGGCATTTGTGATGTACGGGTCACACCGGTGACACATGTGAGTTTCTTCTCAGTGTTGTTTTTGGTGTGTCTCTTTGTTTGCTTTGCGGCTTTTTTGCTATTTAAGTTACGTGGTGAGTGATGTCCGGATACGATCTCCGTTTCCAGACGAAACCCTGTATGAGGAAACGCGTCGGGTGGAGCCACTATCCTTGATGTCACCACGCACAAGCCGGTCTGGTTACATGCTGCGGCTTTGTGTTTTTTAAACTTTGTTGCTTTTGTGGTTGACAGTATCATGTGTGTTTTCTAAATAAACCTTCAAATGACTACTGCACCATGATTTTTTTTCTTCTCTGACCTATCCATTGGATCTGGAAGTATATCTGGACATTTACCTGCCGAGAAACTGAACGGATACATTGAAGCAGGAGCCTAATAAAGCATAAGCAGAGTATTCCCATCAGCATAGGAATCCTTGGAAGGTTATCTGTGGTCGGCTGAGTGTCTTGTTATATGCCTTTACGATCTCTATAACTTGAGATCCATCCAATCTGGTAAGCGGCGTTGATCGCCTTTTATTCTAATGAACAGAACGTGTATGCTTTTATCTGCAGTCAAGCCGTATTCTTTCCTCCATTGAATATTGTCAGCATCTATGGACTATGGAACCAATTTTTAATTGATTGATCACTTATGCACATTCATTTGTGGATTGATTTTGATTGACATTTAATTTTTATATAATGTTTGGGGGCTCTATCCCCCTCATGCCTAAGGCCACTTTCACACTGAGGCGCTTCTAAACTGCCAGTAAAAACACTGAGCGCTTTTGAAGCGCTTTTCAGGTGCTTTTGAAGAGCTTTCATTCATTTCATTGATTTAATGGTAATACGTTTTCGTGAGCTTTTTAGGCGCTGTTTTTAGCAAGAAAGTGCCTAAAAAGCGCCTCAGTGTGAAAGTGGTCTAAGCCTTTTTCTGATGCCGTGTACACGTGATCATTTTTCGGGTTGTAAAAAACAAAGTTTTTTAGGCTCTAGAAAAAACAAAGTTTTTTTCAACTTGATCATTAAAACGACCTTGCCTACACACAATCGTGAAAAAAAAGATGCTCTAGCAAAGCGCGGTGACGTACAACACGTACGACAGAACTATAAAGGGGAAGTTCCATTCGGATGACGACACCCTTTTGGGCTGCTTTAGCTGATTTCGTGTTAGTAAAAGACGATTTGCGCTTTTCTGTCTGTTACAGCGTGATGAATGTGCTTACTCCATTACGAACGCTAGTTTTACCAGAACGAGCGCTCCCGTCTCATAACTTGCTTCTGAGCATGCGCGGATTTTTCACGTCGTTGAAGCCCACACACGACCATTTTTTACAACCCGAAAAACTACAACGTTTAAAACGTCTTGAAAAAATAGAGCATGTTCGAAAAAAAATTTGCCCGTTTTTCAAGACCCGAAAAATTCTCTGAAGCCCACACACGATCGTTTTAAATTACATTTTTAAAAAACTTCGTTTTTTACAACCCGAAAAATGATCGTGTGTACGCGGCATTACACTTGTTGTTTACAAGTTAAAGTGGAGTTCCACCCAAAAATGGAACTTCCACTTTTTGGACACCCCCCCCCCCCCCCCTCCGGTGTCACATTTGGCACCTTTCAGGGGGAGGATGGAAAAAATACCTGTGTAATACAGGTATTTGTTCCCACTTCCTGATATAGATCACTGCAGTGATCGCGGTGACCTACGTCATGTCCCGCGCCTACACACAGGTCCCAGAAGATAGCGAGGACCAGTGAGGGGGCGCAGCGCGACTCGCGCATGCGCAGTAGGGAAACCGCAAAGTGAAGCCACAAGGCTTCATTTCCTGATTCCCTCACCGAGGATGGCGGCGGGGGCAGCCAAGAGCCGAGTGATTGATCGACCTTGGCTGCCGACATCGCGGGCACCCTGGACAGGTATATATATATATATATATATATATATTTTTTTTAGGCGGACCTCCACTTTAAAATCCATATTTTTTGCTAGAAAAATACTTAGAACTTCTAAGTACATTTCTAGCAAGATATACAGATTTTACCTTGTAAACAAGTGTCAGAAAAAGGTTTAGGCATGAGGGGGTTAGAGCCCCCAAACATTATATATAGATAGATACATGATAGATATATCTAGATATATAAATATATCTATTAAGAGAGATATCGATCTATTAAAATGCATGTGGAAATGTGTGTGAATTGGCAGATCTACCTACTGACATTATTAGAAATAACTGCAACTTTTCCCAGCTCACATTACTTGTACTCACTTTTCTCCCCACCCCCAGCCTAGCCTTCCCCAACCTCATGTAAGCCGACAAAAAGCGTGTGATTTACAGTACGCTAATTATCAATAAGCCAATCATAGCTGGGGGCGGGCAACAAAAAAAAAAAGGACTCGTGACTGACAGCAAGCTGGTTGGCGGTGAGCCCCAATCGCAGCCATGGGGCGGGCAGAATAAATGACTCGTGATTGACAGCACGGTGGTCCGCGTTAAGCCAATGAAAGCTGGAGGCGGGCTAATGTGAAGAAGGACTATCGTATAGCGGTGTAGGTGCGGCAGGACGGTACAGGTAGGTGTGTAGAATGGTGTGTTGGTCACATGACCGTGGCACATGCAGAACAGACAGTGCCGTGCTGTATATTATCCTGACCCCCTCTGTGTGTCTCCAGGGTACACTTTCCAGGCGGTGACAGAAGTTGTGTAGTCAGCGGAGAGTCCTGGCAAGTGTTTGGTGAGTGTGACTTGTGAGTAGTGCCTGGCATTCTGAGTGAGTGAGAAACTAATATAATGCAACACATGCGAACTGAATCGCCTCTGGGCGAATTCTCTTCCTTCTACTTTGTCCTTTCAGTGTTATGTAATATGTTTATGTGATTGTGAGGGGAGAACCAGTGCTAAGCAAGGGTCTTATCAGTCACCCCTCACCCATACTGATCCCACTACCAACCAACTGTACATAGAGACTTCACCAGTCATCTCTCTATCTCTATCTCTATCTCTATCTCTATATATATATATATATATATATATATATATATATATATATATATATATATATATATATATATATATATATATATATATATTATGCATTTGAGCGTGTGCAACTATTCTAGCACTAGACCTCCTCTGATATATATATATATATATATATATATATATATATATATATATGTATATGTGTATGTATGTGTTACAGAGGAGGTCTAGTGCTGCACACGGCGATACCTCACATGTGTGGTTTGAACCGCGTTTACATATGTGGGCGGGACTTACGTGTGTGTTTGCTTCTGAGCGCGAGCTAATGGGGACAGGGCAATTTTTTTTTTTTTTTTTTTTTATTTTACTTAAATTTTCTACACTTAAAAGTTTTTTTTTTTTATGATCACTTTTATTCCTATTACAAGGAATGTAAACATCCCTTGTAATAGGAATCTATTGTGACAGGTCCTCTTTATGGAGAGATGCGGGGTCAGGCTGGAAAGCATGAGATCGGGAAAAAAAATCTGAGATCTCATGCTGACAGCCGCTATTGCGGCTTTGTTTACTTCCGGGTACCCGGGCGTGATGTCATAACATTGCGCCCGGGCCTCCTATGGTCATAGAGATGACTGGAAATCTCTATCTTCCCCCCGATGGTACGGGACAGCCTGGAGAAGCATCGGATGGCAGCGGGAGGGAGGGGACGTCCCCTCCCGTCTCCTGTAAGAACAATCAAGCGGCGGAACAGCCGCTATGATCATTCTTGTGGTGCGCAGAATCGCCGGCTGAAAAGGATATCTGAAGGATGCCTGTAGCTGCAGGCATCCTTCAGATACCCCCCCCCCCCCCCAAGTCCAGGGCATCATATGAGCAGTAGGGAAGTAGTTCATGAATGAAATAAGTATTTGACCCCAAAACATGACTTGGGGTCCTTTCACACGTGCGGACTGTTTTTTAGATCAGTTTTTTATCATCAGTTGATCCGTTTTTCATCAGTTGTCATCCGTTTTCCATCCGTTTTTTCATCCGTTTTTTTTTTTTTTTTTTTTGAACTTTATTTTTATTACATATTTTGATGAAAAATGGATGTTAGCGGATCGGATGTTAAACGGATCGTCCGCTAACATCCGTTTTTCGTCCGTTCCGTTTTTTTGACGGAAGAAAAATAGGGTTTTCTTCCGTTCAAAAAAACGAAGCTTAACGGAGACGGATGTTAACGGACGTTAGCGGATGCTCATCCGCTAACGTACGCTATCCCATTGGAAAGCATTGCAGTCCGTAAACGGACGTATGAAAAAACGGACGAACGGTCCGCACGTGTGGAAGGACCCTTAGTACTCTGTGGCAAAACCCTTGTTGGCAATCACAGAGGACAGACATTTCTTGTAGTTGGCCACCAGGTTTGCACATCTCAGATTCATTTTAAAAACAAAACACTGCCCTGGATTTGTTTGTTTTTGTTCTGTGAGTCTTCCCGACTCACCTCTCACCCGGAACTTCATGTATGTCCTTTAAAACCGAAAGTGAAACTAGAGGCACATTATATGATAGATTAAATTCAATTTGTAATCATTTTTAAAAGCAATCAGTTAACTTTTATGTCTCTATACCCAATAAACAGTAATTTCAGCAAAAAAAATGTTTTCTTTTAGTGACCCTTTAAGGTTTTGAGGCTGACGTCTGGTAACTCAAACCTTCAGCTCCCTCCACGTACTTTCTATGGGATTAGAGACGTGCTAGGCTACTCCAGTGCCCTAAAGTGGTAGTAAACTCAGGTAATGTTACCCCAAATCAGTAATATGCAATTTCTTGTTGCTGTTTAGTAGCTATGCGCCACATACATTATGCAAATAGAACGTTCTTTCTTGAAAAAGTAACTTTTTATGCTCGCCCCTGCTTGTACTCAGCCGCTGCCATTATAACTCCTGTTTTCCATGTATTTTATTTCCGCTCCCTCACTCTTCTTCTGTTGCCATAATCCCGCACGTGCGCATTCCTTCCTTAAGCCAAGCCTCGTTTTTGTTTCAGACAGCTCTGTCCTGGGCTTTGCGCTCCAACCCCTGTGACGTAGTGAGTCACATAGGGTTAGGATCAGCTTCTCAGCAGGAGGGGGTCATGTTTCGGGGCTGACATCGGCCAAAGGAAATGACGCAGCCCCAGCAATTTTCCAGCAAGAAGAGCCTGCCGGAAAAACGGGACTAACTGCGCATGTGCCAATTGCGTCATTTATTAGAAAAGGACAGATTACATAGAAAGGGATAAGGTGGGAAGCGTTTTACACAGAGCAACTCATTCATGAGGTAGGAAAGCTTGATTTGGTGGAAATGGCACAGAATGGGTTTTTTACTGCTTTAATGTGCTTCTTATTGAGCCACTCATTTGTTGCCTTGGCCATGTGTTTTGGGTCATTGTCATGCTGGAATACCCATCCACGACCCATTTTTAATGCCCTGGCTGAGGGAAGGAGGTTCTCACCCAATATTTGACAGTCCATGGCGTCCATCGTCCCTTTGATGCAGTGAAGTTGTCCTGTCCCCTTAGCAGAACAACACCCCCAAAGCATAATGTTTCCACCTCCATGTTTGACTGTGAGGATGGTGTTCTTGGGGTCATAGGTAGCATTCCTACTCCTCCTCCAAACACGGCAAGTTGAGCTGATGCCAAAGAGCTTGATTTTGGTCTCACCTGATCGCAACACTTTCACGCTGTTCTCCTCGGAATCATTCAGATGTTCATTAGCGAACTTCAGACAGGCATGTACATGTGCTTTCTTGAGCAGGGGGACCTTGCGGGTGCTGTAGGATTTCAGTCCTTCACAGCGTACTGTTTCCAATTGTTTTCTTGGTGACTATGGTCCCAGTTGCCTTGAGATCATTGACAAGATTCTCCTCTGTAGTTCTGGGCTGATTCCTCACTTTTCTCATGATCGTTGAAACTCCATGAGGTGGGATCTTGCATGGAGCCCCAGACCGAGGGAGATTGACAGTTATTTTGTGTTGCGTCCATTTGCGAATAATGACACCAACTGTTGTCACCCTCTCATCAAGCTGCTTGGCGATGCTCCTGTATCCCATTCCAGCCTTGTGTAGGTCTACAATCTTGTCCCAGACATCCTTGGACAGCTCTTTGGTTTTGGCCATGGTGGAGAGATTGGAATCTGATTGACAGATTGCTTCTGTGGACAGGTGTCTTTTATACAGGTAAGGCGCTGAGATTAGGAGCACTTCTTTTAAGAAGCTCATTACCTGTATAGAAAACACCTGGGAGCCAGAAATCTTGCTGAATGAAAGGAGATCAAATGATTATTTCACTCATTAAAATGCAAATCAATTTACGCCTAGGTTCACACTGCTGCGAATTCAAAATCGCGGTAAAATGCGCAATTTTACCGCGATTTTGCCGCGATTTCGGCCGCAATTTAATGTAAATCGCGGCCCGAAATCGCAAAAAGTAGTACAGGAACTACTTTTTGAAATCGCAGATGCGGCGTCGCACTGATTAGGACAGTGCCATTGCCGACAATTGCCGGCAAATGCCGCCGATTTGAGATGCGATTTGAGATGTCAAATCGCATCTTAAATCGTTCCAAATCGTACCCAGTGTGAACCAGGGCTACAACTTTTTTTGAAATGCGTTTTTCTGGCCCCTAAAGCATACTGTCTGTGTTTGGGGCCATACACGTTGTGAGGAATTGGCTCAGTAGGGGGTTGTGCATGACTCCCTGGATAAGTTGCAGCACAGTGAAAAGGGCACAGCAGGAGGGACATTCCATTTTTTTTTTTCTATTATTATTTATTTTACTTTTTTTATTTGTACACTGTCCCTATATTTGTATTTTTTGATCACTTTTATTCCTATTGCAAGGAATGTAAATATCCCTTGTCATAGAAATAAACATGACCAGTCCTCTTTATTAAGAGATCTGGATCAACAAGATCCCAGATCTCTCATTTAAAAGCAAAAAAAATGACACTTTGACTTAAAAAAAAAAAAAGAAATCTTCTCTTTAAAGCGGAGGTTCACCCTAAAAAATTTTTTCTAACATTACATTGTGCTCACTCTCGACATTGACAGTACGCTGATTTTTTTTTGCCGTACATACCGTTGTATCGCCATTTTCCCCGCCGGCTTCCGGGTAGTGGCCGTTCCTGGAGCGTTCCTATGCACAGGCTAAGTGATTGACGTGATGACAAAAGCTTCCCTAAGGTGCATTACAAGTTGCTGAAAGAAGCCGAACGTCGGTGCGAAGGTGCCGTATAGCGCCGACTCGAAGTTCGGCTTCTTTCGGCAACTCGTGACGCACAATATGCACCGTGGGAAAGCTTTTGTCATCACGTCAATCAATTAGCCTGTGCATAGGAACGCCCACTTACGAGGGAGCCACTACCCGGAAGCCGGCGGGGAAACTAGCGATACAACGGTATGTACGTAAAAAAAAAAAAAAAAAAAAAAAAAAAAAAATCTGCGTGCTGTCAATGTCGAGAGTGAGCACAATGTAATGTTAGAAAATTGTTTTTAGGGTGAACCTCTGCTTTAAGCCCGAGACCTGAAAGTGGCGCTCCAGTCCTCCAAGGACATAGAGCCAAGTGGAAGCTATCTTGCCCTCACTAGACTTCCTGCCTAGCCATCGGTCGCATCGGATCAGTTCCGGGCTTACCGACAGCTCTGAAAAAGACTGGGAAGTGACAAGAGGGAGGGGGCACCTCTCCCGCTGTCTCTAAAAGTGACACTGGTGGATTTGCTGGGGCCACTTTTACCAACGACAAATCGCCCACAGAACAAAATGATATTGGGGATTATGGCAACTAAGTGCTGCCATAACAAGAGCATTTTACGTTAAAGTCCTGATCTAAATGCACTGCTGGTGGTCAGTAAGTGGATAAATAAAAGCTGCTCTTTAGGACCACTGTCAGTGTTAAATGGTCTGTTTCATTAAAAAACAAATCCAGCAATCCTCTTCCCTGCAGATTCATACAGGAAATTGCCTTATTTGAGTCCACTCAAGGTTCTAATTTTTAACTAAAGCCCTGATGTTGGGGGGTTCCTTTATATAGTATATATTACCACATATACTACAACACCTTTGACCTCCAAAACACATTGGCTGTCTTTTAACACAATATAAATTTAATTTGGATTTTTTTTATTTTTTTGCTCTGGCACTCCTTCCATATGTGCTATACTTATTTTTCTCATAACCTGCTGACGTACCCGCTTGAGGGTAGTCTTGTCTGCTACTGATACTGCATTATTCATTTAAATCATCTGACGCAACATACTGGTCTTACTAATGGTTTTGGAAGAGTTTATCTTATTATACTTTTCTCTGCATGCACATGTTTTTCACCTTCTCTGACCTGAAATCTGGGAAGGAACCACTTCAGTTCATCTCAGGACTGCTTTTGTTTTTTCAGAATTACACACCATGTCCAAGAAGTTGCTGCTGGTGGATGTGGATTGTGGGGTGGATGATGCCCAAGCACTTATGTTGGCTCTGGCAGCTCCTGATGTCGAAATCTTGGGTATAACCTGCTGTCATGGAAACTCTACCCTGGAAAATGTCTGCAGGAATGTCCTGTGTGTTCTGAAATGCTGCAATAGACTTGAGGTAGCTGTGGTTTCCAGATATATATATATATTTTAAGTACTGTCTAAAGTTATGTTTATAAATAGTTATGCTTTCAGTAACATTTTCCTCATTGTTCACTCTGTCCTTATTTTCTCTCTCTGTCTCCTGATAATTTTAGTAAAAATACATATGTGCGTTGGAGCACTGCAGTGCCATTTATTCTTATTAGCACTCCAACCCATCCTGCCTATGTACATCTGGGTTTAGCTTTGTGACAGACATATGTCTAGGCCCTATGTCTAGTGTGGACCTGGGATCTAGGAGCTCACCAAATTCACAGAGAGGGGGGGATTTTTTTTATATGTGTGTGTGTGTGTGTGTGTGTGTGTGTGTGTGTATATATGTTGATGAAGACTGTGTTCCATGGTATATCTAATGCCTTGGAAAGTCTTTTGTACCCTTCTCCTGACTGATACCTTTTTAAAAATGAGATCCCTCTGATGATTGGAAACTCTGGGCCAGATTCAGAAAGAATGGCTTAAGTTTAGGCGGGCGTAGCACATCTCATATACGCTACGCCGCCATTACTTAGAGAGGCGAGTACCGTATTCACAAAGAACTTGCGCCCTAAGTTACAGCGGCGTAGCGTAAATGGGCCGGCGTAAGCCCGCGTAATTCAAAGTAGGCTGGTAGGGGGCGTGTTGTATGGAAATGAATCGTGACCCCACGTAAATGACATGCCTAACGAACGGCGCATGCTCAGTCTCACATCGAATTTTCTCCCTAAGTTACGCCGGCTCAATGCTTAGTCGACGTGAACGTAACCTACGCCCATCCCCATTCACGTACGACTTGCGTAAACGACGTAAAATACGACGCTGTTCCGACGTCCATACCTTAACATGACTTACCCCTGCTTTATGAGGGGTAAAGTTACGCCGGTCGTACGCCTTACGTAAACAGCGTATTTTAATACGCCGGGCGCAAGTACGTTCGTGAATCGGCGTATCCAGCTCATTTGCATATTTGACGCGGAAATATACA
Source organism: Rana temporaria (assembly GCF_905171775.1). NCBI lineage: Eukaryota > Metazoa > Chordata > Amphibia > Anura > Ranidae > Rana > Rana temporaria. Next base: position 196,387,177 of record NC_053490.1, read on the forward strand.
GAAGCGCCCCCGAGCGTAGGGCGCATGCTCCGTCGGGAAACTTTCCCGACGTGCATTGCGGCAAATGACGTTGCAAGGACGTCATTTGCTTCAAAGTGAACGTCACGATTCACTTACGCAAACGACGTAAACTTCAAATTTCGCGACGCGGGAACGACGGGTATCCTTTAGCATTGGCTGCCCCTGCTTTTAGCATGTGCAGCCTTACGCGAAACCCGACGTACGCAAACAATGTAAACTGCGTACGCAGGGCTCGCGTAATGTTGTGAATCTGCGTTAGTATGCAATTTGCATACTATACGCTGACCACAACGGGAACGCCACCTAGCGGCCAACGTAAGAATGCAGCCTAAGATATGAGGGCATAAGAGCCTTATGCCACGCATATCTTAGGCTGCAGTCGGCGTAACGAGCTCTCTGAATCTGGAAAACTCGTTACGCCGGGGCAAGTAAGCAATTGCGCTGCGTAACTATGGTTACGCAGGCGCAATTGCTTTTTAAATCTGGGCCCATGTTTTTTGCTGTAGGATGCGACTAAGAAAATGTCAGAAAAGACCTACTAGAAATTATTTGGGGGTTAATCAGAGGCACTTTAACTTATCCACCTCCCACCCGAAAAGATTTCAGTTTGTTTTTTAATTGAGTTGTACAGTTTATAGGTCAATTTAAAGATGGAAAAAGTTCTGAAATTATTTATTTATCTTTGTCTCAGGTTTTTGTGATGGAAAAAAAAAAAAAAAATGACATTTTAACAGGGGTGTGTAGACTTTTTATATCCACTGTATATACCCACATCACCTATTTTCAATTGACATTTTCATTCTAAAGCAGGGCAGACACAGAAAACAATGATCCTAGTTCTCTATTTTATGACACCATTCTATTTCCATTCTCACAGATTTTGAAACAGGCTAAATTGTTAAACCAGTTCTGCAGTGAGGATATATAGACCAGAGCTCTTCATTTCTATTGAATTCATGTTATCCAATATTTTTTTTTTTTCTTTGCATATTAGATTCCTGTTTATGGTGGAGCAAGCAGACCGCTACTTGGGAAAAATATCCATGCAAGCGAATATCATGGAGTAGATGGCTTGGGCAATGTTTCAGATCTTGCATTCCCTGGTCACGAAGCCTTGAACAAAGAACATGCAGTTCTTGCAATGCTGAGGATAGCCAATGAACATCCTGGGCAGGTGCGACCTCTACTACATTTGGCACATCTTTTTGGGGGGAGCAGGTACCTAGTCTTGATAGGAACCCATTCAAACTTCCACTCGAATCGCCTAGGCGATCTTGGCGTAAGGTCACCCCCCCCCCCCTTTTTTTTTCCAGCCTTCTGGGACATGTCCCAGAAAGCTGTGAGACCATTCACAAAGTTCAGCGTGGCTCGCAGATCGGCAGTGGAAAGCCGACTGTGAAGTTGGAAGGAGTCCCACAGTAAACGTGTTAGCACTGAGGGCCTGAAAACCAGCAAAGAACTAGCCTGGTTGAGCACAGCACAGGATCTCTAAACATATAGGTGTCCTTTTCATAAAAGTCAGTAGCTGTAGTATTTGCAGCTGCTGACTTTTTAATTTTTTTATTTCTATGGTGAAGATCCTATTTAAAGGGTATTCCCATTCAGTACAACATTTTCAAATACACATCAGTGCTATCCAGCTTTCAGGAACAGTCCATGTCCTTGTTTCCTTTCCTTATCAAAGAGAAGGCATGTTTATTTCATGTTTTGTCAAACCTTTGGAATCCTAGCTTTATTCTCAGCTGTAGAGTCAGTGGACCTTTTTGCAGAGTTCAGATTATTTTTCTTACTCTGGAAAATCTATTTTGGAGAACTTTGCCATCATGAGGTAACCTAAATTGCTTGGAAACATGATAAAGGGATGTAAAGAACTGCTAAGGCTTCTCAACAAATGCCATTATAAACATACCTACTTCTATAGCAGTAAAGCTACTTTCACACTGGAGCGGTGCGGCACTTTACCGTCGTCTTTGCTGCGCTATTCGGCCGCTAGCGGGTCGTTTTTAACCCCCGCTAGCTACCTAAAAAACTGTTAAAAGCGCGATTGAAGCGGCACCTTGCCGGCGGTTCGGCGGCACTGCCCATTTATTTCATTGGGCTGGGGTGCTTTAGGAGCAGTGTATACACCGCTCCTACAGCGCCTCAAAGATGCGGCTCACAGGAAATTTTTGAGCGTCCTGCCAGCACACTGCTCCACTTTCACACTGGAGTCAGAGGAGTGGCTCTTTCAGGGTGCTTTGCAGGCGCTATTTTTAGTGCTATAGCGCCTGCAAAGCACCTCACGGTGAAAGTAGCCTTATGCCGCGTACAGACGGTCGTTTTTTGTGATGAAAAAAAAATTCGTTTTTAAAAACGTCATTTAAAATGACCGTGTGTGGGGAAAACGTTGTTTTATGTGTCGTTTTTCAAAACGTCGTTTTTTGTGTCATTTAAAACGATAGTGTGTGGGCAAAACGACGTTTAAAACAACGTTTTTAAACCCGCGCATGCTCAGAAGCAAGTTATAAAACGAGATTGAATGGAACAGAGTGCCGTCGTACGTGCTGAACGTAACCGCACTTTGCTAGAACATTTTGAAAAAACGATGGTGTGTATGCTAGGTCGTTTTTAAAAATGAAGTTTCAAAAACGTCGTTTTTTTTCATCACATAAAACGTCGTTTTTTTCTATCACAAAAAACGACAGTCTGTACGCAGCATAATACTTGATTTTTGAGGTATTCGAAAGAAACATTCCTTTACTGAAAAACAAATACGATTCTACAATTGGACTAGAGCAAATCTGTCATACCTGGCAATCATAGGGCCAGATTCACAAAAGAGATACGACGGCGTATCTTCTGATACGCCGTTGTATCTCTGTGATCCGCCCGTCCTAACTATGCGGCTGATTCATAGAATCAGTTACGCATAGATAGCCCTAAGATCCGACAGGTGTAATTGACTTACACTGTCGGATCCTAGGATGCAATTCTAGGCCGGCCGCTAGGTGGCGAGGCCATTGCGGTCAGCGTAGAATATGCAAATGACTAGTTACGGCGATTCACGAACGTCCCTCGATCTAAATTTACGTTGTTTCCGTCGAGATACGCGTTGTAAAATTAGGGCTACGTTCTAAGCAATGTTAAGTATGGCTGTCGTTCCCGCGTCGAAATTTTAAATTTCACGTCGTTTGCGTAAGTCGTCCGTGAATGGCGCTGGACGCCATTTACGTTAACGCCGAAACCAATGACGTCCTTGCGACGTCATTTAGCGCAATGCACGTCGGGTAATTCACGCGATGGAGCATGCGCAGTACGCTCGGCGCGGAAACGCGCCTAATTTAAAAGGGTGCCCGCCCCATTTGAATTAGGCGGGTTTGAGCCGAGCGGATTTAAGTTACACCGCCGCAAGTTTACAGGTAAGAGCTTTGTGAATCAGGCACTTACGCTGTAAACCTGCGGCGGTGCAACGTAAATGGGATACGTTACGCCACCGAGGAGTAATGTAATTGTACCTGAATCTGGCCCATAGTGTTTAAAGCCTCATTTGCATTTTATTCAAAGGTCCTTAAAGCAATCCTGTGGTATGGCTATTCATTATAAACTAAGGCTTCTTTTCAATTAAAGGAACCATAATTGCAAATATATTACCTGTATAGTCAACAACCTGCCAACCATTGCTTTAGTTGTTGTTTTTTTGACAACACTAAAGGTTTACTTTAATATCGCTCAACATTTATTTGTCCATCCTATATGTAGAGCATGCATTAGTTTGTAGGGATATTAAATTGCAATACTTCATGGACACAATGTAGTTGATATTGGTAATTCTGTGAGACTTGATAAACTAGGTAAGAGTTAATTAAGCTGTAATGCATGGCACATTTTAATCACAAAAACCCCAGTCAACATGTATTAGCATAGTAATTGGATATCCACAGGATTATCCAACAGTCTATTCCAGCGTCTTTGTGGTTCACAGAACTATTAACCACCAAGCAATTTGCTTGTTCATTTGTATCTTGGGTTAGTCCAATCAATGGACAGTGTTTATTCAATGTATTTGAAAGAATATTCTGAGTAAAGCCTTATCTATAGAAAAACCGATGTCCTTCTGCTATGTGTTTCATCATACATATTTTTAAATTTAGGTAATTCTTGTTGCAACTGGTCCATTGACAAATCTGGCTTTAGCTCTCAATATGGATCCAACTTTCCCACAAAAGATCAAAAGCCTTTTCATTATGGGAGGTAACATGGAGTGTAAGTATATGACGTTTATTTTGAATAAGCCACATAAACCTACTCCTACAGTTTGGCCTCTGGTGTCTATTATTCTTTAAACCAGTGGTCTCAAAGTACCGGCCCGCGGGCCATTTGTGGCCCGCGGACCAGTTATAAATGGCCCCCAGGCAGGGCGGAAGTGGGGGGAGCAAAGAGGAAAAAAAAAAAAAGAAACTTTTTTTTTTTTTTTAAACTGGCGCCATCTGGTGGTGAGCCGTTGGTATTACAAGTTATTACCACCAGATGTGAGCTGGCGCCATCTGGTGGTGGCCGTTGGTATTACAAGTTAAGCATTACAAGTTAAACAGCAATTCTAATGTCATTTTACACTATTTTCACTGCCATCTTCTTCCCTCTAATTAGAACCCCCAAACATTAGGATAAAAAATATATATAACACCCTAGAGAATAAAATGGCGATCGCTGCAATACTTTCTGTTACGCCGTATTTGCGCAGCGGTCTTACAAGCGCACTTTTTTGGGAAAAAAATACACTTTTTTTAATTAAAAAATAAGACAACAGTAAAGTTATCCCCATTTTTTTTAATATTATGAAAGATAATGTTACGCCGAGTAAATTCATACCCAATATGTCACGCTTCAAAATTGCGTCCACTTGTGGAATGCCGACAAACTTTTTTACCCTTTAAAATCTTCATAGGCGACGTTTAAAAAAATCTACAGGTTGCATGTTTTAAGTTACAGAGGAGGTCTAGTGCTAGAATTATTGCTCTCGCTCTACCAATCGCGGCGATACCTCACGTGTGGTTTGAACACCGTTTACATATGCGGGCGCTGCTCGCGTATGTGTTCGCTTCTGCGCGCAAGCTTGTCGGGACAGGGTGCGTTTTCTGGCTCCTAACTTTTTTAGCTGGCTCCTAGATTCCAAGCAAATTTGTCAAACCCTGACTTACACCAGTGCTGGTGGTAATAATGCGCTCGCTGACACCAGTGCTGGTGGTAATAATGCGCTCGCTGACACCAGTGCTGGTGGTAATAATGCGCTCGCTGACACCAGTGCTGGGGGTTAATAATGTGTTCGCTGACACCAGTACTGTTGTTTTTGAAGTTTGAAAGTTTGCATGCGGCCCCCCATGGCATATGAAAACTTGTTTTGTGGCCCTCAGGTAATTTGAGTTTGAGACCCCTGCTTTAAACAGTGATCATTCTATAGAAATCCATTAATTTCATTGATGGTCCATCCACCCCAAACTAACCTGACAATCTCTTTATTGTTTAGAACTGTTATTAGTAAAATATGCTCACTTGAGTTCCTGGGTCTACACACCTACTGTGGATATTATGAAGGGGCCATGTAATATTTTTTATTAGATTTATTTTACTGGATGGAGATTGCTGAATTGACTTGGATGCAAAGGATGTCAGTAGTTGTAGTTTTCATATTTACAGAACTTTGTAAATGAATGATGTAGCCAGTACCCAGTTTTTGGCAGCGAGCAGGGGGAGAAGATTTCCCGCTCGCTGTCAAAACGGGGGGCGTGGGGGCCAGTGCATCTGTAACATGTTACATCCTGAATATGGGCGTAACATGTTAACTTATCCTTTAAACCCAGAATACTTGGCACAACCAGTGTTGTGGAGGCTCTTGTATAACAAAAAAGTTTTAATTGTAAAATAAAGCTTTTATGCAATAATAACAAATATAATACAATCAGATTAACGCATATCTAAACCAAAAAAAAAAAATATATATACAGAGATTTTTTTCTCAGAAAATAGGTGCAGGAACTCAACCATGACCCATTCAGATTTCACAAACAGTAGAAGGGTCTTAAAGAGGCATTAAATACCAGGATTGCATTACATTCAGAGTGCAGAGTTCAGGGGGTTACAAAGCTGTCACTTGTAAACAGAGAAACCAGACTTCTGTGTTTACAAGTGATTGTGGTGAGAAGGCACCAAAGGGTCTGAGCCAGAGGTGGTGGAACTGAGTTCCCCCAAGTTCCCCCTGAAAAAAAAGCCGTGTGTGTGTATATATGTATATATATATATATATATATATATATATATATATATATATATATATATATATATATATATATATATATATATATATATATATTGCAACTTCCTAGTTTTTGGATAAGGTGCCCACATTAGTTTTGATTTCGGGATTTTTCCCTTTGTCACCTAGTAATAGTGCAAATATTACACTTCCTGTTTCTGGGTGTCACCCAGACTGCAATTCAAACATATCTGTTTTTGTTCATAACCATTACATAGGGAAAAGCAGAGTGTACAAGTGCCAGATGTGTATATAAACTTAAACTGAGTGAGTTCTACACATGCTGACACTCACATCTTTTAGTGCAAACTCTATTGAGGTGACATTTAAGCTTTGTTTCCACAAGAGAGCAATCATCATAAGCATTTTACGGTCATTATTTTTAAAATTGTTAAGCTGGCCGTGCTTTAGGCAATTATCAGTTAACCACTTAAGCCCCAGATCATATTGCTGGTCAAAGACCGGCCACTTTTTGCGATTCGGCACTGCGTTGCTTTAACTGACAATTGCGCGGTCGTGCGACGTGGCTCCCAAACAAAATTGGCGTCCTTTTTTTCCCACAAATAGAGCTTTCTTTTGGTGGTATTTGATCACCTCTGCGGTTTTTAGTTTTTGCGCTATAAACAAAAATAGAGCGACAATTCTGAAAAAAATGAATATTTTTAACTTTTTGCTGTAATAAATATTCCCCAAAAATATATAAACAATTTTTTTCCTCCGTTTAGGCCGATACGTATTCTTCTACATATTTTTCATTAAAAAAAACGCAATAATCGTTTATTGATTGGTTTGCGCACAAGTTATAGCATTTACAAAATAGGGGATAGTTTTATGGCATTTTTATTATTTTTTTTCTACTAGTAATGGCGGCGATCAGTTTTTTTTTTTTTTTTTTTTTAATCGGTACTGCGACATTATGGCGGACACTTTTGACACATTTTTGGGACCATTGGCATTATTATAGCGATCGGTGCTATAAAAATGCATTGATTACTATAAAAATGCCACTGGCAGGGAAGGGGTTAACACTAGGGGGCGAGGAAGGGGTTAAGTATGTTCCCTGGGTGTGTTCTAACTGAAAGGGGGGGGTGGACTGACTTGGGGAAATGACAGATCGCTGTTCATACATTGTATGAACAGACAATCAGGCATTTATCCCCCTGACAGGACCGGGAGCTGTGTGTTTACACATACAGCTCCCGGTTCTCGCTCTGTAACGAGCGATCGCGGGTGCCCGGCGGTGATCGTGTCCGGGCACGCGCGTCGGCGAGCTGGGGGCTTGCCTGCGTGCCTCCAGCGGCGCGCGCCCCTATTGGCTGTTCGGCGAGATGATGTATTGCTACGTGATCTCGCACAGCAGAGCCGACCTGCCGCCGTATATAACGGCTGATCGGCAAGCAGTTAAAGTACATTTTGGGTTGGCAGTCCTGCTTTCCTAAACAAATTCTTTCTTATTGTTTTTAATTACATTTATTTTTATTTCTATTCTTAGCTAGAGGAAACTTCACTGCTTGTGGCGAATTCAACTTTTTATGTGATCCAGAAGCTGCATATGCAGTTCTAAATGGCTTTGATTGTCCAACTCACATTTCCACTTGGGAGTTCACTTTTAAAAACATGCTACCTTGGGTAAGATGAAATACAGTTTTATTGTTTTTAAATACATTCTTTGTTCTTTTTCTATATTGAGAAGGGATTACTGTATACTGTACATGCACCAAACAAAAGACTTCGATATTGCTCTGTCCATTTCCCTTGGTTTGAGGTAATTGATGACAGAAAAGCAATCGCTGCTGATCACAAATTTGCTGTGCAGTGCTAAATACCTTCTCTATGCTAGGGCTTTTCTACCTTTTGTAGGGCAGGGGTACTTAACTCATGACCTGCGGGCTGCCCTCTGATGTGGCCCTCAACCTCAAACCAGGGAAGCACATGGCCATGGTCTGGGATGGCGGGTCTGCAAGCCCAGATCATGATCAGCAGGTTGCCAGCCAGCCATCCCAGAGCATCAGAGGGAATGAAGCCAGTGCAGGCTGCAGAGGGAGCAGGAGCCGCATAAGCTGATGCTTCCTCAGTAGTGCCGGCTCCTGTCTCAGGTGGAGTGATATTAAGTGCACTTTACCTGAGACATTTCTAGTAGCCTGGAGAGCAAGGTCAGTGTATCCAACATTACATACATTGCACTTTTGCAATGGCCATATTTGCGCTGATACAAAAAAAAAAGGGTTATTAGGTGACTTTCACACTGAGCTTTCTAAAAGCGCTCTAACACTCCTGAATGAAGGAGTTTTGGAGCACTTTCATAAAGTGCATCACTCCCACAAAATGTAATAAAAGTCTATGGCTCAATACAGCTAACCTGCAGGAAAGCCATGGGTACACTGTGCTGCACCAGCAGTGCATCAGTGTGAAAGCAGCCTCATAGGAGGCTCAGGACAGTAAGGGCTGATTTTACATTTACAGTCTGGGGATGTTAAAACCCCACAGTTAATGACAATTTATGTTTGTAAATTATGGCTAGAGTAAGGAGATGGTTGTTACCTTTTTATAAGGTTTATTTTTGCCAACTGGGTCTCATTGAGGAGATTTGCTATCACTTTCTGTGCCATAGCCAAAACAGGAATTGAGGGAATATGCCTCTAAAGTTAGGGAATCCCTGGTTGTCATCAGAACTAGTGTCCCCCTTGGAATATATCTCCACTATTCTTGTTCTGTAGACAACCCAAAATTTTGGATTTACTTTTACTTTCACTTTCCGTGATAACAGTAAATAGAACAAATACGTTATTTGAGAAGGTTTATTTCCCTCTCACAGACCACAAAAAAAACCTGGCAGGTGTTCTAATCCCAACTTCACTCTATCCAAAATTGAAAAAAGGTTTGCCTTCAGTTACAGTATACTTCAAGATTTGAATTGTAGACTGTAAGGGAAGGTTGTGGTTTTAGCCGTTTTTGGGCCTCAGATGTGTTTTACCCTTTGCAAGTAGTCCGCTTCTTCTTTAGGATTTCTAAGGCAGATGAGGAAATCAAAGGCAGAATCGGATTACTATGCAGTTTTGTTAGATGCCTCAAACGGGACCATTTCACGTGATCTCATGGGTTGGGACTGGTAATACTAATGCTGGCCATATCATCTTTGATCTCCTAATGATTCTGCTGTTTGTAGTATGGGCACACTCTCCTACCAACCAGACCAGAGATCCCTGAATCAGTACACAGTCCCCTGGCACCGTTTGCTCACACTGGAACAAACTATACTGGACCATAAGTGAATAGTTTCTGGGACTACCTCTTCCAAGTGGTCCCAGGCATCTCCTAATTAGGATACCTGTTCTGGTGACAACTGTGTAAGATGGGATTTTTCCCTCACTTTGATTATTTCACTTTCTTTTGTGTCTTGGAGACAATATGTTGTACACATTTTGATTGCTAAAATGTTGATTGTTGCTTTTCATACATATTGTATGCATGTAGGTAAACATTTAAATTGGAGGTAAATCACATTTAGCTTCTACAGAGATTATAACTGTGATAGAGATCTCACCAAGTGTTTCTACATATGGTTAGAATAGTGCTGCTAATTTATACAAAAGTTCTTAAAAGTAACTTGCTAGCATTCAAAGTATTCCCAACAGTCTCATGCAGTGGCGGTGCGTGTATAGAGGGCGCTGGAGCGCTGCCCCCTCTGGCTCCCGCCACTGACACAATATACATAGAGGTCCTGACGAAGAGGTCCTGCGTGGCCTCGAAACGTTGCTCTTTTTGACATAATAGATATGCATTAAATCTTTGGACGTTATGATTCCTGGTGTGCTGGCAAATATATATATATATACAATATACATAGATTCATGCATTGCATTTCATGAATCTATGTATTGCCGCCGAATATTCAGATGGCCTGCCCCCTGGCGAGCGCCGGCCATCTGAATAATGGAGGCTGTGGAAGTGGCTATCAGAGCCTCAGGCTGTAAACGGCTTCCAGATGCTTATCCTCGGCACGCACGGGGGTGCGTTCCTTGGATAAGAGTGACAGGCGTCTCAGCCAATCGGGTTCACCGGTTTCGGTTACTGGTAACCTGATTGGCTGAAGCGTCATTGAGGGAGGGAGAAGACATCGAGGGACGTTAGAAGCACGGCTGACCCCAGAAAGGTAATTGCCAGGCGGGGGGAGGGGGCATTTTACAGGGCACAGTGGTGACAATTGCTGGGCACAGTGGCAGCATTTTGCTGGTCACAGTGTTAACAATTGCTGGTCACAGTGGTTACAATTGATGGCACAGTGGCTGCGTTTGGCATGGCACAGTGGTGACAATTGATGGGCACAGTGGTGACAATTGATGGGCACAGTGGTGACAATTGTTGGGCACAGTGGCTGCGTTTGATGGCATGGCACAGTGGTGACAATTGCTGGCACAGTGGTGACAATGGGCACAGTGGCGACAATTGATGGCACAGTGGCTGTGTTTAATGGCATGGCACAGTGGTGATAAATGATGGCACAGTGGCTGCATTTGATGGCATGGCACAGTGGCGACAATTGATGGCACAGTGGCTGTGTTTAATGGCATGGCACAGTGGTGATAAATGATGGCACAGTGGCTGCATTTGATGGCATGGCACAGTGGCGACAATAGATGGGCACAGTGGCTGCGTTTGATGGGCACAGTGAGGCTGCAATTGGTTTTTTTTTTTTTTTTCATTTGTTTGCGCCCCCCCAAAATTTTGAGCACCAGCCGCCACTGGTCCCATGTTTAGTTTTGACTAAGAGCTCCATTGTATCTAAAAGCTCATACTTCTATTCGCAAACCAATTAATAATGCCAGTTGTCTTTTCCTAGACATTTTACAAGGAGTGGCTCGCCCAGGATACCCAGAAGGCAGACTTCATGAGGAAAATTTCAGCTCATTGTGAGAAATACACAGAAGGATGCACTGGCAAAGCAGGGGAAGCATGGACTGAAGGATTTGTGCCGTGTGATTCTTATGCCATGGTGGCAGCCATAGACGATAGCTTTGTTACCAGTGTCATTCACTGTGCGGTAAGCGTAGAGCTCAGTGGTGCACTGACTCGGGGGATGATGGTGTTGGATCTGCGGGAGACACTGCAAAAAAAACATAAAGCTTTTATCCTGACTAAATGTGACACAGAGAAGTTGAAAAGTCTTTTAATGGAAGCATTGAAATAACCTGTCTCATTGTACCAGATTGTAGTGAGGAAGTGATCACTTCTCTGCTGCTATTAACCACATAACCACAAGAATCGTGCCAATGCTAGTATCAGAACAGGGAGCAGCCATCAGTTAATTCTTAAAAATAACAAGGAAGGAAAGACAAAAGTAGTTACTATAGAAGGTATTACTTATTCAGCTGTGATATACAGACTTTGTTCCCTGAGTTCAAGGAGCACAAAACCAGTAAACATACTATGTAGATTATATAAATATCCACGTAGGGATTTCCCAAGGACGTAATTTACAGAAATCACTCATCCTAATTGTGGAAGTGGTCAGCTTGCTTCCTTAAGAAACCGATTGAAATAAAAATTGCCCATTTCGAAACTCACATGCACATATTACAGCCTTTCATATTTAAAGCATATGTTTTGTTAATACATTGTGTTTTAAATAAAAAGCTGTGATTTACATAGGGATAGGTTAAAGAAGTTCTATGTTCACCGCATACTCTTTCACTTTATAATCGGCATTGAAATATCAATACAGATAATAGTTAATCCAGTATGAGACCCCGTTTACATCTAGCGATTTGGGATGCAGAATTGTCCTGATTCAGCACCAGATGATAGTGCTGACAAACAAAAGGGTGATTCAGTATTCCATCACTGAAGCTGCTTTGTCCACACACCACCTTGTGTGCACAGGTAATCCCTCTCCTCAGAATAGCACTCACCAAACTCTCAATGTTGGCATGGTACGCTTGTGTTAGATAGATCTATCTATCTATCTATCTATCTCTATCTATCTATCTATCTATCTATCTATCTATCTATCTATCTCAGCTATCGGATCATATGAACATCACTATGTATCTTTATAGAATTCATGAATGGCCATTTACATGTGAGAGAAGAAAAAATACTTCCAATGGTACAGTAACCAAACAAATAAAATGTATTTAAAAAAATAGCCACTCACACATTTAAAATCAAATTATCGTATAGCGAAGAAATGGAAGAAAATATAATTATTTTGAATAATAAAAAAACAAGTGTTAATACTGTGTTTGTGTTCAATGCATGCTTTACTGTGTTGACATTTTTTCATTTTAACCTATTCTGTAAACAATGTATTATTTATTTATACATATACAATATGTGTGCATCCACACTATTAAAGCGGTGGTTCACCCACACTAACAACATTTTAGCATTAAATTAGGCATAGTAGCGCGAGCTACAGTATGCCTGTATTGATTTTTTTTAGCCTGGTACTCACTGTGCAATCCTATATAGAAGATTCCGACTCCCCGCGGGGAATGGGCGTTCCTATCAAGAGGGAGGATGATTGACGGCCGGCTATGGCACGTCACGCTCCCCAAAGATAGCCGGAACAGGTCTCGGCTCTTCACGGCGCTATACGGCGCCTGCGCACAGACTATGCGCAGGCGCCGCGAGGCGCCAAGTCCTATTTCGGCTATTTCCGGAGAAGCGTGACGTGCCATAGCCGGCCGTCAATCATCCTCCCTCTTGATAGGAACGCCCATTCCCCGCGGGGAGTCGGAATCTTCTATATAGGATTGCACAGTGAGTACGGGGCTAAACAAATCAATACAGGCATACTGTAGCTCGCGCTACTATGCCTAATTTAATGCTATAAAAAAAAAAATGTTTTATTAGGGTGAACCACCGCTTTAAGTCCTCAAACTTCAAGTGAAAAACATTTGGGGGTTTATGTTAATACAATTTATTATCGGCACATCCCTGGTAGAGTTGTAAACGTCCAAATAGGGTGAAAGACAGAGGGCACCGTCAAACCTCACCTAAAGTAAACATGCAATGTTTAATAGATATTCTCTGCTTCTGCAGCCAGTGATGTCACTGGCACATGCTCTCTGAAAGGGCGGCATACTCGTGTTTGTTCAGAGTTTTGTGCCGGGGCCGTGACTCCCACGTCATGTGCGGGATTGACATCATTATGTCTCAGGCAATCAAGTTGCCCTAGCCTGTGAACCCAGAAGGAAGACCGGGTGAAGATGGAGGCCCTGTCTGTGAAAAGCGTGCCACTGGAGGGCTTCATTCTATGGCAAGTATTTTTTTTATAATGTTCTACTCTGCGATGCATACTAGCACATTATGGCATTGCCTTGCAGGGGGATTTTTTTTTTTTTTTTTTTTAATGTTGAGAATTTACTACCGCTTTAGGTCCAATGAAGACCATGCCACCTTGTGGACTTATCTCTTTAATTTACAGCTCACAGTTTTTCTGAGCGCTGTCTAACAATATGCATTAAGAACAGGGGTTTAGTTGCAGACATTTACTAATACTTATGTAAGCTACAGGCACCCTGTTCTTAAGGCATAGACGGACCAATTTGTTTACTAGCTGGTTAGTAATTTGAGCTTGGATATCTCCTTGTATTTGTTTGACATGCATCACCCTTCCAGTGCTTCTTGCTTCAATCAATCAGTTATAGTTGGAGGCAGTGGCCACTTGTTTGTATTTTGATTATATTGGTCAGGCAATACACTGACATCTTTGCTGCCATAGTGCAATGGGCCATAAATTCCATATTTTACCACTTGAGCTGTGGATCTGTGCAGCTCCCCCAGAGTCACTATGGGCCTCTTGGCTACTTCTAGGATTAATGCTCTCCTTGCCAGGCCTGACCGTTTAGATGGACGGCCAATTCTTGGTAGGTTTGCAGTTGTGCCATACTCTTTCCATTTTTTGTTTTGATTTGTTTTATAACCTAACCCTGCTTTAAACGTCTCCACAACTTTATCCCTGACCTGTCTGGTGTGTTCCTTGGCCTTCATTATGCTGTTTATTCACTAAGGTTCTCTAACAAACCCCTGAGGGCTTCACAGAACTGTTGCATTTATACTGAGATTAAATTACACACAGGACTCTATTTACTAATTAGGTGACTGAAGGCAATTGGTTCCACTAGATTTAGTTAGGGGTATCAGAGTAAAGGGGGCTGAATACAAAATCATGCCACACTTTTTACATATTTATTTGTAAAGAAATTACAAGTGGGTCATGGCACATCTAAATTCCAAATGTGGCACTTAAGATGGTCATGCACTATGCAATCGAACTGGCCAATCGATAATTAGGCAATGGGAAGACGTATTTGAACAATTAATTCAAATTATAGGAAATCAAACAGGCTCTTGCACTAAATCTAATTTGTAATGTACTGAAAGATTTGGGTAAAAAAGAAGAAAAACACATTTCAAAGATATATTAGAAGTGATAGGAATGAGATTAGCATCAAAAGGGGTTAATTAACTGAGAACACCTACTAATTGCCTAACAAGACACATCCAATGAGATAATATTAAATGATTGTATTGGGTGTGCGCTATTATCAATGATAAAACGGCAGTTACCCTAGCGCCAGTTGCAGTTTACATATGTGGGTATTTATTATTGCTATTTGCACTTTAATATGCGCCGGTTCGCACACTCAATCAATTCTGGCGCACCAATTAATGTATGAACTGGTGCAGAGCCTTCTTAGTAAATCACTCCCAAGGTCTCGGGTGTGAATGGAGAGCAGGTGTGTTAAATTTAGGGTTATCGCTCTCTCGCTCATACTGGTCACTGGAAGTTCAACATGACAAAGAACTCTCTGAGGATCTGAAAAAAATAAATGTTGCTCTATCTACGTAAAGATGGCCTAGGCTATAAAAAGATTGCCAAGACCCTGAAACTGAGCTGCAGCAAGATGGCCAAGACCATACAGCAGTTTAAAAGGACAGGTTCCACTCCATGGTCGACCAAAGAAGTTGAGTGCACGTGCTCAGGATCATATCTAGAGATTCTTTGGGAAATAGACGTATGAGTGCTGCCAGCATTGCTGCAGCGGTTGAAGGGGTGGGGGGGTCACTGTCACTGCATCAAATTGGTCTGCATGGCTGTCGTCCCAGAAGGAAGCCTCTTCTAAAGATGAGGCACAAGAAAGCCCGCAAACAGTTTGCTGAAGACAAGCAGACTAAGGACATGGATTATTGGAACCATGTCCTGTGATCTGATGAGACCAAAATAACCTTATTCGGTTCAGATTGTGTCAATCGTGTGTGGTGGAAACCAGGTGAGGTGTACAAAGACAAGTGTGTCTGGCCTACAGTCAAGCATGGTGGTGGGAGTGTCATGGTCTGGGGCTGCATGAGTGCTGCCGTCACTGGGGAGCTACAGCTCATTGAGGGAACCATGAATGCCAACATGTACTGTGGCATACTGAAGCCAAGCATGATCCCCCTCCCTTTGGAGACTGAGTCGCAGGGCGGTATTCCAACATAACGACCCCAAACACACCTCCAAGACCACCACTGCCTTTCTAAAGAAGCTGAGGGTAAAGGTCTGGCCAAGCATATCTCCAGACCTAAACCCTATTGAGCATCTGTGGGGCATCCTCAAATGAAAGTTGGAGGGGCGCAAGATCTCTAACATCCACCAGCTCTCTGGTGTCATCATGGAGTAGTGGAAGAGGACTCAAGTGGCAACCTGTGAAACCCTGGTGTACTCCATGCCCAAGAAGGTTAAGGCAGTGCTGGAAAATGATGGTGGCCACACAAAATATTGACGCTTTGGCCACAATTTGGACATTTTCACTAAGGGGTGTACTCACTTTTGTTGCCAGCGGTTTAGGCATTAATGGCTGTGTGTTGCGTTATTTTGAGGGGACAGCGCATTTACAGTTATACAAGCTGTACACTCACTACTTAACGTTGTAATATCTTTAGTGTTGACACATGAAAAGATATAATAAAATATTTACAAAAAACACACACTGTAATTCTAATAGAACCGCTAAGGAAAAAAAAAGAAGAGGGGAACATATATATATATATATATATATATATATATATATATATATATATTTATATATATTCCCCTCTTTTTTTTTTCCTTAGCGGTGCTATTAGAATTACAGTGTGTATATGTATGTATATGTGTGTGTGTGTATGTGTGTATATATATATATATATATATATATATATATATATATATATACATAATCATTAATTGTTACCTGATATCATGTAATGAGTTCAGCATACTTTGTTGGTGCAGACCAGTTACTTGTTCTAACATTTTAATGGATTTAGCTTTTCTATTTTTTTGCAATATACACATGAATCTTAAATAATTTAATTATAATGCCCATATTAAGTTAAATCAGATAAATGTATGATGTCCATAAAAATCCACCATCCGAAATCTTCAGTGAGGTGAAAACAGTGATGAATCCTTAGTTGCTAGGTGACATCTTCCACCAGAATGAAGCAAACATTCTACTCACCAGACCACATGACACCCATTGCAGGTAGTCAAACAGCCGTGTGTTAATAGAGATATTCTCTGATGAACAAGGGTCTCCCATTCAATAGGCACCAACGATCAGCAACGTGGATCACAAAAAAGGAAGAAGGTGTAGTAAAATTTAATTCATGAAGTAGCATAACAGTTTAAAAATCGAACTTCAATTTGCCCAATAAAAGACACGCAGTTACGCCGTTTGCGTTAAAACCAGCAGAAGTGACGTGTCGCGCACTACGCGGTCCAACGTGTTTTATCAGTAACGTCTGATGTCATCAGGGGTCATGTGGTCGGACCCATCACTTCCTCGTATTTATACAATACAGCATATTGGATATCATATCCACTCCCATTTTCAATAATCGTTAAAAATATCTACAACTACAAATGGGGACAAGTAGAATTTAAAACTGATCTTTAATATTCACTAACTAGAATCTAAAAATTAAAAAAGGGGACTTTAATAAAAATGTCAAAAAAATATTAAATATAAAAAACATATAGAAAGACATTACACACCCTCTAGTGATGGCCTGAAAGAACAGCAACTTGGAAATTCAATGTAATATAAGCGCTCAACCTTGGAAAACGCCATCTTGTGGATAACCAGAATATTACCCCTACTTTGCTAACAAATAGTCAGGAATGGATTAAGTTGGAACACCATAAAAAAATAATAGTTGGAAAGATATCAATTCAAGTCTATATCCACATTAATACCAGCAGGATGTAAAGTATTATGTTTATAAATCCATTCTGTTTCATTTTTTGACAGGTGGAATCGCATGAAATTAATTTGTCAATATTAAATTGTCAATATTATTATATTTAATATTACAATAACATTTATTATTGACAAATTCATTTCAGGTGATTCCACCTTTTGTCACCTACCCGATTTCCTGTCCATGCGGGCTTCAATATGTAGGACGCACGACCAGAAAGTTGGGGATTCCAATTAATAAGCACCTCAATAACTTCAAGAATGGGTTTCCAAAGCATAGTTTGTCCAATTATTTTAGAATCTATCATAATCAGGACACCAGCCTGGCCTCTTTTTGCGGTATTGACAGAGTTATGCCGCATTGGCGGGGGGGGGGGGGTAATATGAAACAAAATGTGTCAAAAAATGAAACAGAATGGATTTATAAAGGTAATACTTTACATCCTGCTTGGTATTAATGTGGATGTAGACTTCAACTGCTATCTTTCCAACTATTTATTTGTTATGGTGTTCCAACTTACTCAATTTCTGACTATTTGTTTGCAAAGTGGGGGTAATATTCTGGTTATCCACAAGATGCGCCTATATTACATAACATTTTCAAGTTGCTTTTCTTTCAGGCCATTACTAGAGGGCGTGCTATGTCTTTCTATATGTTTTTTTATATTTAATATTTTTTGAACATTTTTATTAACCACTTCAATACCGGGCTCTAAAACCCACCTCCTTCCCGGGCCTATTCTGGCACTTCTTTCCTACATGTACAAATCCTCATTCTTTTGCTAGAAAATTACTCGGAACCCCCAAACATTATATATGTTTTTTTAGCAGACACCCTAGGGAATAAAATGGCGGTCATTGCAACTTTTTATCTTGCACCGTATTTGCGCAATAATTTTTCAAACGGCTTTTTTTTGTAAAAAAAATGGTTTCATAAATAAAATAACAAAACAGTAACGTTAGCCCAATTTTTTGGTAAAATATGAAAGATGATGTTACGCCGAGTAACTAGATACTTAACATGTCACGCTTTAAAATTGCGTACACTCATGGAATGGCGCCAAACTTCGTTACTTAAAAATCTCCATAGGCGACACTTTAAAATTTTTACAGGTTGCCAGTTTAGAGTTACAGAGGAGGTCTAGTGCTAGAATTGTTGCACACGCTCTAACGCACGCGGCGACACCTCACATGTGTGGTTTGAACGACGTTTACATACGTGGGCGGGACTTACGCGTGCGTACGCTTCTGAGCACTAGCTACCGGGGACAGGGGCATTTTAATTTTTTTATTATTTTTTATTTTACTTATTTCTTTATTTTTTACACTTTTTTTCACACTTTTTTTTTTTTCAATCGCTTTTATTCTATTACAAGGAATGTAAACATCCCTTGTAATAGGAATGTGTGTGACAGGTCCTCTTTAAGGAGAGATGCGGGGTCAATAAGACCGCACATCTCTCCTCCAGGCTGGAAAGAATGAGATTGTGAAAAAAAATTCACAGATCTCATTCAAACTAGCCGCAATTGCGGTTTGTTTACTTACGGGGACCCGGGCGTGACGTCATCACATCGCGCCCGGGCCTCCGACGGTCATAGAGATGACTGGTGACCAGATGGTCACCAGTCTTCTCTATGGCAAACATCCGGCGGACGGCGATCATCTCTCCGGGCCCCCGGTGGGACGGGAGAGCCCGGAGAAGCACCGGATGGCGGCGGGAGGGGGGGATGTCCCCTCCCGCCGCCTGTAAGAACGATCTAGCGGCGGAACCACCGCTATGATCGTTCTTACGGTGCACAGGATCGCCGCCGCTAAAAAATGATATCTCAATGATGCCTCCGGATGCAGGCATCATTGAGATATCCCCCCGCAAAGCCCATCACGTCATATGACGTCCACCCAGGATAACAGGTCCCCGTTTTGGACGTCATATGACGGCGTGCGGGTGTCAAGTGGTTAAATTATCCTTTATTTTTTAATTTTTAGGTTCTAGTATAATAGTAAATATTAAAGATACGTTTTCAATTATACTTGTCTTCATTCATACTTGTAGGTATTTTTAACGATTATTGAGGATGGGAGTGGATTGGATATCCAATATGCGGTATTGTATAAATACAAAGAAGTGACGGGTCCGATTACATGACCCCCTGATGATGTCAGTTGTTGCTGACAAAACACATCGGGCCACATAGTGTGTGACACGTCACTTCTGATGGTTGGAACGCAGATGGAACGCAAACGGCGTTCCTGCATGTCTTTTATTGGGCGAATGAAAGTTTAATTTTTTAACTGTTATGCTACTTCATGAAATACAGTTTACTACACAATGAGAAGCTTCTTGTTTTTTTGTGATCCACATTGCTGATCGTTGGTGCCTGTTGAATGGCATACCCTTGTTCATTGGAGAATATCTCAATTAACACATGCCTGTTTGACCACCTGTAATGGGTGTCACATGGTTTGATGAGTATAATATTTGCTTCATTCTGGTGGAAGATGACACTTATCTCACCTAGCAACTAAGGATTTATCATGGTTTTCACCTGACTGAAGATTTCTGGTGGTGTTTTTTTATAGACATTATACATTGATGTGATTTAAAATTTCATATGGACATTATAATTTAATTATTTAAGGTTCATGTGTATATTATATGGTATTTTTTATTGTTTATAGAGCGCGGTAAGAAATTATAAATTAATAATAATATGTTTATTTTACACAAGAGCAAATATAAGCAGTTTTTTTCAATTTAGGTATACATACTTGAATATAATTTTGTTTTCATAAACCAAAGTTTAGTGTCACAGTTTTCGACCAAGCATCAGAAGCAGAGTTCTGCTTTACTTTCAATAATTTGTATTTAGAAATTTTACAGAAAAGCAAGCAACAAAGTCTGGCTCTTATATCACAATGGTTCAACATACAGAACAAGATGGGGCAGTCAGTAGCAAAAAAAAAAAAAAAAAAAAAAATATTTGAATTGTACCCCTTCCTGTTGGGGGATAATAGGGTTGTTAAATGCAATAAACATAATGAAACATGGTTATAACATCTCAATTATAAACCAACCTAAAGGCAGACTTGTCTGGGAATGCATGAACAGATCCTTCAGGACAGATTTGAGATTTAACTACGAAGGAGGTACTGTCAGAGTTGAATGTGGGCATTATAAGGGACTAGAGAGAGGAGCATCCTCAAGAGAAGTAGCAGAATGTATTTTGGGGTGTAATTTTTGGAAAGTGTTAGAAAAATCTTATAAATCTACAACTTTGTTGTTTCGAAAACTGTTCAAAAGACCCATTATGCATCATAGAATATATGTTGTGGTGTTTGCTTTCCAAAATGGGGTCATTTTGTGGGTAATTCCATTGTCCTGGTGCTCCAGGGCCTTTTACTAGGCTGTAAAAAGTCTCACACATGTGGTATTGCCATGCTCAGGTGGCGTAGCAGAATGTATTTTGGGCTGTAATTGCAAGTATGCATATGCTGTGTATGAGAACAAACTTGTTATTATGACAGTTTTGTGTAGAAAAAAATATATATATATTTCTTCATTTTTTCCCAAGAATTGTGGGAAAAAAATGACAACTTCAAAAAACTCACCATGCCTCTTACTAAATTCTTTGGACTGTCTAATTTCCATAAAGGGGTCATTTAGGGGTATTTGTACTGTCCTGACTTTTCAGGGCCTTGTGAAATAAGGTAGGCCGCCATTACATCAGGTGTGTTAATGTTTAATGATTGGCATCATAGGGCCAGATCCACATAGCGAGTACGCCGGCGTATCTACTGATACGCCGGCTTACTTTCAAATTACCCGCGTTGTATCTTTAGTTTGAATCCTCAAACCAAGATACGACGGCTACTGGGTTCGATCCGACAGGCGTATGGCTTCGTACGCCTTCGGAACGTAGGTGCAATACTTCGGCGCCCGCTGGGTGGAGTTTGCGTTGTTTTCTGCGTCGGGTATGCAAATTAGCTTTTTTTTTTGCGTAAGTCGTCCGTGAATAGGGATGGACGTAAGTCACGTCTAAGTTCAAAAAATGACGTCGTTGCGACGTCATTTCGCGCAAAGCACGGCGGGAAATTTCGAAACCGCATGCGCAGTTCAAACGGCGCGGGGACGCGCTTCATTTAAATGAATCACGCTCCCCTACCCGCCGATTTGAATTCCGCCGCCAGTAATACACTACGCCGCCCTAACTTACGGCGCAAAATCTTCCTGGATTTGACTTAAAGCCAGGTAAGATACGGCGGCGCCTATCCAAATCTATGTGGATCTGGCCCATAGCTTCTAACTTTCACACAGACTAAATAATATCCACTAATTTGGGTTGTTTTTACTAAAGATATGTAGCAGTACAAATGTTGACTCAAATTTATGAATACAAATTACTTATTTGCAAAATGTTATAATAGAAACTAAAAAAGATATAATTTTTTTTCCACAATTTTTATACACTTATATTGCAAAAAATAAAAAATTAACTATGGTGATTACCATACCACCAAATGAAAGTTGTCTCTGTGTGTAAAAAAATTATAAAAATGTTTGGGTACAGTGTTGCATGACTGAGTAATTGTCATTCAAAGCGTGAGAATACTGAAAGCTGAAAATTGGTCTGGGTAGGAAGGGGGTGAAAGTGCCCAGGAAATAAATCTGTGGGGATCATAAAAAAGTTGTAATAGTGCTGCCCAATAGTGATCAATCATTCAATAATAAACTGTGTTATAAAACATTGATACATTTAAAAATACCTAAACACATATTAGGTAAATAAAGTCTCAACAGTCCACACACAAAGTGCTCTAGTGCATCTTCGTATTTCAATATGTGCTCCACCATATAACAAGAGTGCTCCGTCACCACGTGAAATCCTCGCTCACCTCAGGACAAGACCCTCAAAAGGGCCAACACAGCACATTGGTAAACAATCCTGAACACCAGATAGTGGGTCCTCTGCTCACTTCCTCCTCTGATGATAGAACTTCCCCAGCTGGGATGACTCCACAGAACTCTCAGAATAAAGGAAACTATCTCCAATAGTGCAGTATTGTGGTTAAAATGCATAAGAGAACACCAGCCAAGCTTAACCACTTGCCAACAAACCGTTGCAGTTTTACTTCGGCAGAATGGCACAGCTGGGCAAAACTAAGTTGCCTTACGTCGCTTTGCCTTTTGTCCACTAGGGGCGCATGCCCGCAGCGTGTACCCGGAGCCGATGCAAGTGCCACAGCTGACACGATGACTGCCAGGCACCCATGATCGCTCTTGACAGCAAAAATCGGGATCTGTGTATGTCCAATCTGTCTGTCGCAATATCACAGTCTCAAATAAAATCACAGATCGCCACCTTTACTAGTAAAAAAATGTATAAAAATACCATAAATCTATGCCCTATTTTGTAGACATTATAAAAACCAAACCAATCAATATACGCTTATGCGATGAGAACTTGCATTCATTTATTCACTAGACTGCCATATAACACCTCTTCTAACAAAAGAGATGTAATTTGCACCTTGATAGCTTAACTTCTTTTTTTATATTTAGCTTATATTGAGGGTGCAAAGTAGCGTAACACAATTATTACATACAAGTATAAAAAGGAGATATATTATTATAAACGGGCAACACAAGGAAAATGGTTTACAGAAGCTTGATGCATTTGCACAGTTTGAAGAAATATTCCCTAAAACAAACTGTATTAAAGCCTTCAATGCCCTCTTTTATGGAAGTTGACATTTAAATGTCTTGTATCAGCTTCTGACCTTTTCTTGTACGAGCAAGGAATGGAGCTCCCTGTTTTTGTGCTCTGTTTCTTTCTTTTAAGGCAGAACTATAGACCTATATAAAAATATATATATTTATAACCCAATTTCAAGCTACCTTTATGTTAGAAAACATATTTATACATAATTGACAGCAGTCGTCTGTCATTTCACCTGACATCACGGGTACTCTTCCTTTTCTTCCACCTGTGGCGGACAGGTACTGAATGCTGAATCCATTTTAACTGTGGGCAGTTAAAGCTGCTGCCTGATCACTTCCTGGATTTCCACAGAAGCACACCTCCAGCTCTGCATGTCTCATTGGCCCTCTTATGGCTCATCCCCCCTCACTTCCTGGCAAACTCTCATGAGAGTGAGAGAGAGAGAGCTGTGTATGATGTCAGATGCCTAGGCTTTTTTCCAGACAAGAAACAGGAAGTGGGCTGTATGAGGTATTTACTGGCAGAAAAAAAATGTTTTACTATCCAAAGTTAAAACAACAAGGGCAGAAGATTTAAGAGATAGAAAAATGACTCAAAGTTCTACTTTAAGTTTAAGTCTATGCCCACAAAAGGGGTGTGTTTTGCTTGCACAGGATGCACAGGTGTTGCGTGCTTCCCCGTGCTCTGAACTTTTGCCTGGTTCACACCTATTCTGTTATAGTGCCTTTTCTGTTTTGCACTACAGTCCATTTACCAGGGTTTCCTATGGTTCATGTTCACATCTGTGCTTTTTTTGGAAAGGGCCAGACTTTTTTTTCTGATTTTGGTTCCATAGACTTCAAGGGATCAAAAATGTGTATTGGAAAACGCAAAATACACCTCGATTTTGCAAACTGCAACCTGCATAGGTGTAAACCATATCTTTGTCAGCATTGTGGGTGTAGGTGTGGGTCTGTGAACAAGGTCTAATTCTGTTGTTTATTTCTGAAAACATATTTAATTTATTCAAAATAAAACTAGGATAAGTAATCTTCCTTCATATTGGTTTAATATACATTTGTGCATGTTAGATTGGAAGATATAGAAGGACACTGTGAGTCAGGCCCCATACACACGATAGAATTTATCCGCAGATACGGTTCAGCGGACCGTATCCGCGGATAAATCCTCTCTAAGATTTCAGAGGATTTCAATGCGATGGCGTGTACACACCATCGCATTGAAATCCGCGCTGAAATCCTCTGCCGATGACGTGTCGCGCCGTCGCCGCTATTATGACGCGGCGACGGGCGCGACGCTGTCATATAAGGAATTCCACGCATGCGTCTATTCATTACGGCGCGTGCGGGGAATCCCTTTGGACGGATGGATCCGGTAAGTCTGTACAGACGAGCGGATCCATCCGTTGGAATGGATTCCAGCAGATAGATATTCTGTGCATGTCGACAAATATTTATCTGCTGGAAATCCATTCCAGGGGAGATTTATCTGCGGATAGATATCCGACGGAGTGTACACACCATAGGATCTATCCGCAGAAACCCATTTGATGGGATTTATCTGCGGATAGATTCTATGGTGTGTATGGGGCCTCAGTCAGGCTCCACTATATTTTTCAATGTTGTCATTCTAAGGAGGAAAGATCAGACACAGAAAAGAGGTGATCTTGTGTGCTAATTTAAAAAAAATCAAATAGTAGTGTTGCGCTCCCTCATGAAATAACATATAGACCTAGATATATGAATGCAGAGAGAATAAATTATATAAAATTATATAAATAAATATATAAAGTGCTGCTGTGCTGCAAACAAGTGACTACAGGTGCAATGATATAAAGTGCAATGATAATAAATATTAAAAAAATTATAATATGTAGAATAAAAAACAATGCATGTAGAATTAGAAACAAATGACAATAAAGTACATTGTGAGTGTAGCAAAAGGTGCTACAGTGCTGGCGGATCTCAGAAAGGGAAAATCAATTCCTCTGGATCCAGGGTGCAGAGTGTAGTGTTGCTGGTCCTCTGTAACAGGTGGCACTGTGACTTCTGTGAGAGGTGGCTCTTCGGTGTAAGTAACACCCGTGGGTGTACTACCTTCTTACCTTACTGCTGTAAGGTAAGCAGCATTGAAAGATATGGTGGAATGCTAGGTCGTACAAAGTAGGGGAGGGGATTCCTTCCTTCTCCAGCGTTTCCAGTAATGTGTGGATGCGGGATGGGGGGCCACTCAGGGGCTCAAATATGGATGGAGAGATAAGAGAATACAGAGCCTCTTGGTGTAGTACGTTTGGCGTTTTAAAATTCACAATTTATTCAGATAAAAAAGGTGCTCACATTTCAAATGATGTAAAGTGCATTGCATAAAAACGAGCAGCCCTACGCGTTACATCACTCTCACGTGACTTCAACAGTGTTTGCGGCACCCTTGAGCAACTCTATTTACCCATAATAGCGCAGGAATACCCCCGTTTTTACATATATTTGTGTGCTAATTTACTTATTGGCCAGCAGGCTGTGGTGGTACAGATATCAAGCTTCATTGCTTAGTGTGCCTATCTTCAAACTTCTTACCTTAACCGCTTGCGACAGCCTGCCGTCGATTGCTGGTGGCAGGATGGCACTCCTGCGCAAAACGACGTAGCTGTACAGCGGGCACTTTAAAGAGTAAAGGGCAGGCGTGTGCATGCCCGCGGCATGACATAGGAGCTTGTGTGCAGGGCCAGTGGCCCCGATGGCCAACAGCTACTCGCGATTGCTCCTGTGAAGGTTAGACCAGAGATCTGTCAATGTAAACAAACAGATCTCCGTTCTGTCAGGGTTGAGACCGATCTCTTGTTCCTAATTCTTAGGAACAACAATTGCTCTCCTCACCCAGGCAGTCCCATTCCCCACAGTTAGAATCACTCCCTAGGGAACACATTTAACCCCTTGATCACCTCCTAGTGTTAACCTCTTCCTTGCCAGGGACATTTATACAGTAATCAGTGGCTATTTATAGCACTGATTACTGTATAAATGTCAATGGATCCCAGGCTGTCCCATCCCCCCCCACAGTTAGAATCACTCCCTAGGGAACACATTTAACCCCTTGATTGCCCCCTAGTGTTAACCCCTTCCCTGCCAGTGACATTTATACAGCAATCAGTGGATATTTACAGCACTGATTGCTGTATAAATGTCAGTGGTCCCAAAATAGTGTCAAAAGTGTCCGATCTGTCCGCCGTAATGTTGCAGTCCTGATAAAAATTGCAGATCGCCGCCATTACTAGTAAAACTCATTATAATAATAAAAATGCCATAAATCTATCCCCTAACTTTTGTGCAAACCAATCATTATACGCTTTTTTTTTTTTAAACCAAAAATATGAGAATACATATCAGCCTAAACTGAGGATTTTTTTTATATATATATATATATATATATATATATATATATATATAATTATTTATTTATTTATTTATTTTTTGGGGGGGGGGGGATATTTATTATAGCAAAAAGTAAAAAAATATAGTTTCTTTTTTTTAAAAAAGAATCAGTCTTTTTTTGTTTATAACGCAACAAAAAAAAAAACACATAGAGGTGATCAAATACCACCAAAAGGAAGCCCTACTTGTAGGAAAAAAATGATGTCAATTTTATTTGGGTACAGCGTTGCAATTGTCAGTTAAAGCGACGCAGCGCGGGGTCGCAAAAAATGGCCCAATCAGGAAGGGTTACAATTCTTCCAGGGCTGAAGTGGTTAAACCAGCAGAAACATGTTGTCAACAACAGTATTTACCAAAGCATGTCATTGGATCAACTTTATTTTTCTTAAATAAAAAGTGCTGATTCCATGCGCCCTTTCATGACCTCACTCCTAGGCACAGATCACATGGTCCACGACTATAAGGGTCATCGGTAAAGCCCAACTATAGAAGTTGCAAGAGATAAACCTCTGTCAGGTTTTAATGCTTTCACGTTTTTATTATTACAACAAAAATAATGCACTCGGAGGAGTAGGGCTACGTGCAGATCCCAAAACACATTGGCTCTCCTGGAACCTTCTAAGAACATTCCAGGAGAGCCAATGGCCCGGATTCACAAAGCACTTGCGCCGACGTATCTCGAGATACGCCGCGTAAGTGCAAACATGCGCCGTCGTATCTGTGCGCCTGACTCAGAAACTAAGATACGCCTAAAAATAGTTTTAATCCGACCGACGTAACTTGACTACGCCGGTGTAGGGTGGGCGCATATTTACGCTGGACGTATTTGGCGCTCCCATTGATTTTCTATTCACATATGCAAATGAGGGAGATACGCCGATTCACGAACGTCGGTCCTTCCGACGCAGTGCGTGTAAAGTCATACGTCCGGCGCAAAGTTATGCCCCATAAAGGAGGTGTAACTCAGCAGCATCCATGCAAAGGGAACACAGGCCGACGTAGTTTACGTAGGACGTGAATATGACTAGGCGTAGGTTACGTTCACGCCGTAGGCAGTGATCCGGCGTATCTTAGGCAGTTGTTCCGACGTATTTGTGAGCATGCGCACTGGGATGCGTCCACGGGATGGCGCATGAGCAGTTGACGATTTGTATCTGTCTGGCGCAGACCACTAAAATGCATTGGCTTTCCTAGAACCTTTAGTAACTGTCCCAATAATATAAAGATTGCTGGGGTATAGTAAATTCCTTTGGACACAGGCAGCGCTCCTCTTAACAAAGTGGCACACTGATACCTCTATATTGAGGGTCAGCATCTACCTGTCAATTTCAGGCAGGTGATAGGTAGACCAAGTCCATTGGTTGCCGACACCAGAAACTGGAGAGCAGCGGCAGTGAGGACGGCATTTAGTGGAACTGATCAGCTGTGTTTTCCTCCTTGCAGCCGCTGAATGCCGGCAATGCTTGCTTCTCCAGCTGATCTGTTCCAATAAATGCAGCCATCGCTGCCCCTCCTCTCCAAGTTCCTCTTCTTGGTGTTGTCCGGCCACCCTGTATGCTCCCTTGAGCCCTGCAGCTCTGCTGGGTTTGCCCTATTCACCTCTCCCACTGACTGCTGCATAGGATGTGTCAGGATGGAGCGCAGGGGAAGGAGCTAGTAAATATTTTATTTACCAGCCCCTCACTTTTCTTAATGAACACTGTCAGCCTCGTACACCTTTGCCGAGAAAACCGATCGTGTGTACATTTTCGTCGAGGAAACTTTTGACGAGCCAAATAGAGAACATGTTCTCTATTTCCTTGACGGGAATGGAGAAAATTGGCTTGTCGAGTTTCTCGACGGTCTAACAAGGAACTCGACGAGGAAAACGATGTGTTTCGCCCGTCGAGTTCCTCGGTCGTGTGTACAAGGCTTCAGTGATCAGAACCGATCACCGACTGTGTTCATTCACAACTGAAGCCTATTAAACTGTGTTTTCTATGCATCAGTTTGTGAATGAAAAGGATGCCGCTCAGCACATTCATTCACTGTCCACTGCAGCTGAGGGGGCAGATAAAGGAGCTTGGGAATCTCTGTCCTCAGTCCCTTTCTTTGTCTCAAACATGAGACATCAGGGGTCTGTTTAACCCTTTCACGCCGACGGATCGCATATATGCGTCCTCGGCTTTCAGGGGTTATACCGGGATGATGCCTGCAGCCGCAGGCATCATCCCGGTACCGTTGTTTAGAGCGGGCGATCGGCTTTCCATACATAACAACCGATGCGGCTAAAAGCCGCTCGGTTGTTATGCCGGAGGAGCGGGAGGGGACATCCCCCCCCTCCCGCCGCCTCTCGCCGCTCTGACCGGGCCTCCCGTCCCACCGGGAGACCCGATCCACGATCCGGCGCCTCCAGCGTCTCGGCGAGCTCTGAAACAAAGCCGTAAACGGCTTTGATTCAGTCTCCGCATTGAAACCACGGAAGCGGCGTCATGACGTCACTTCCGGGTTTCTCAGATGACAATGGCGCCGTATTTAAAAAAGTACACAGTATTCAGAATCGCCGTTTTCGGCGATCTGAATACTTTGAAGTGCAAAGGAGGGCTCGGGGGTCTTTTAGACCTGTCGCCACCTATTGCTGTCACAAGGGATGTTTACATTCCTTGTGACAGCAATAAAAGTGATCAAAATGTAAAAAAAAAAAAATTTAATATTAGAAAAAATAAATAAATAAATAAGAAAACAAAAAAATTTTTTTTTAAAGCGCCCCCCTCCCCGCGAGCTTGCGCAGCAAAGAAAGCGCATACGGAAGTCGCGCCCGCATATGAAAACGGTGTTCAAATAACACATGTGAGGTATCGCCGCGATCGTAAGAGCGAGAGCAATAATTATAGCACTAGGCCTACTCTGTAACTCTAACCCGGTAACCGTAAAAAAAGATTAAAGCGTCGCCTATGGAGATTTTTAGTTACCGTAGTTTGTCGCCATTCCACGAGTGCGTGCAATTATAAAGCGTGTCATGCTTGGTATCTATTTACTCGGCATAACATCATCTTTCACATTATGCAAAAAAATTGGGCTAATTTTACTTTTTCATTTTTTAAAAATTCATGAAAGTAAATTTTTCCCAAAAAGTTGTGTTTAAAACACCGCCGCACAAATACCGTATGACATAAAATATTGCAACAATCGCCATTTTATTCTCTAGATTCTCTGTTAAAAATATATATATAATGTTTGGGGGTTCTAAGTAATTTTCTAGCCAAAAATATGGATTTTAACTTGTAAACACCAAATGTCATACATAGGCATAGGCATGAAAGGGTAAAACCCCTGAAATTTCACCAAAACCCCTCCCCCAACCGGGCTCCTAAAAAAAAATAATAATAATAATATGTAAATAAATAAATAAAAAATAATATTGTAAAAAAAAAATTGTAAAAAATAATACAATTATTAATAATTTAAATTATTGGATACAAATCATGAATAATTACAATTGGTAATAAAAGAAAATACAAATAAAATAACTGCTGACACCATCCACTGCTCTGCTGACACTGTTCACTGCCCTACTGACTCCATTGCCCCGCTGACACCATTGACTGTTCTACTGACTCTGCCCTACTGACACCGTCCTTTGCCCTACTGACACCATCAAGTGCCCTACTGACACCATCCAGTGCCCTACTGACTCCACTGCCCTGCTGACACCATTCACTGTTCTACTGACTCTGCCCTACTGACACCATCCAGTGCCCTACTGACTCCACTGCCCTGCTGACACCATTCACTGTTCTACTGACTGCCCTACTGACACCATCCTTTGCCCTACTGACACCATCCAGTGCCCTACTGACTCCACTGCCCTGCTAACACCATTCACTGTTCTACTGACTCTGCCCTACTGACACCGTCCTTTGCCTTACTGACACCGTCCACTGTTCTACTGACTGACACTGTCCAATTTTAAAGTGGTATTAAACCCAAAACCAAAAATGTACTATATTGCAGCTTACCAATCATTAGATGTGTTGGCTCCATTATCTTTCTTTTTTTTAGGCTTTTGCCTCTGATTTCACCGGGTGCTCTGGCCAGTAACACACCTCCCATATTAGAGTGCCCCCATTCTGGATGAAGGAGCACAGAATGTACAGCAGACGGCAGCATTGCCACTCTGAGGGGAGGGGAGTGTGTAAAATGTACTAGCAGGTTTAGTACGGCAACAATGATGGTCCCCATATTTCTCTTATAAAGTTGAACTCTAGGCGATTAAAGAAATAAATAAAATACTTAACTATTCCTTAGTGGCTATGGCTATTTCACACATC
The DNA here is from genome assembly GCF_905171775.1 of Rana temporaria. Classification (NCBI taxonomy): domain Eukaryota; kingdom Metazoa; phylum Chordata; class Amphibia; order Anura; family Ranidae; genus Rana; species Rana temporaria. The sequence goes on from NC_053490.1 coordinate 196,418,176, forward strand.
CATGAACACAACTAATTATGTAATTTCGCAGTGAGTAGATTCAACTGCTAATAACTTTTAAACCCCTTTGTGTATTAACACAAAATTGACACACGTGTGTTTTTCTTTTAGTAGCATACTTTAAATAATACCATTTTAATGTATGTATTCGGGGTAATACAGAGGAAAAATATGCAACATCCCTCGATTTCTTCTGAATTATGTAGCAAATCTGTATGTTATTCACATTTTGTGTTTATTAGCTCTAAAAATAAACACACGCATTTCTGTTTGCAAAGCATATTGACATGTTCAGCACTTTAGCAAATACAAAGATGCTCTACACTAAAAAAATCACTATGCATGATTTTAAATGTGCTCCATGGTAATGGATAACTCAATACATTTATTTATGAGTCCTTGAAATTTATACAAACTATTTTTATACTGTACAGTAACAAAAATGTCTATGCCAATGTCTAGGAATGTGTTTTTTAGGAGTTTAATGTATAACGTTTAATATGTATTTTGTGTGTGTTATTCATTGTCAGTACATTTGGTGAGAACCAATAGTAATGGAGGTCAGGCTGTTTTCCAGAGGGTTGTAGCTGGCATTCTAGTCTCATACTGTATTTTGAGAGGCTCTGGCTTTTATTGTAAAATAGAATTTAGCAATAAAAAATGAATAAATATATTTAACCACTTAAGCCCCGGACCATATTGCTGCCTAAAGACCCAAGGGGTTTTTACAGTTCGGGACTGCGTCGCTTTAACAGACAATTGCGCGGTCGTGCGACGTGGCTCCCAAACAAAATTGGCGTCCTTTGTTCCCCACAAATAGAGCTTTCTTTTGGTGGTATTTGATCACCTCTGCGGTTTTTATTTTTTGCGCTATAAACAAAAATAGAGCGGCAATTTTGAAAAAAATGCAATATTTTTTACTTTTTGCTGTAATAAATATCCCCCAAAAGATATATATATAAAAAAAAAAAATTTCCTCAGTTTAGGCCGATACGTATTCTTCTACCTATTTTTGGTAAAAAAATCGCAATAATCGTTTATCGGTTGGTTTGCGCAAAATTTATAGCGTTTACAAAATAGGGGATAGTTTTTTTGCATTTTTATTTTTTTTATTTTTTTTACTACTAATGGCGGCGATCAGCGTTTTTTTTTCGTGACTGCGACATTATGGCGGACACTTCGGACAATTTTGACACATTTTTGGGACAATTGTCATTTTCACAGCAAAAAATGCATTTAAATTGCATTCTTTATTGTGAAAATGACAGTTGCAGTTTGGGAGTTAACCACAGGGGGCGCTGTAGGAGTTAGGGTTTACTTTGTGTGTGTTTACTAGTGTAGGGGGGTGTGGCTGTAGGAATGACGTCATCGATCGTGTCTTCCCTATAAAGGGAATGACGCGATCGATGCGCCGACACAGTGAAGCACGGGGAAGCCGTGTTTACACACGGCTCTCCCCGTTCTTCAGCTCCGGGGAGCGATCGCGACGGAGCAGCTATAAACAAATAGCCGCGCCGTCGTCCCGGATCGCTCCCCGAGCGGACCCGATCTCCGCATGTACCAGGGGGGGGTCCCGATCGGACCCCCCACCCACGTCTAGCAGAGGACGTACAGGTACGTGATTGTGCCTGTCCGTGCCATTCTGCCGACGTAAATGTACATGAGGAGGTCGGGAAGTGGTTAAATAATGAATAAATATATTTATTTTATCCCTGGGCATTCCTAATTGATTGACAGGCTTCCGACCGCCGCATACTGCGCGTCACGAGTTGCTGAAAGAACCCTAGCGTCGGTGCGCAGGCGCCGTATAGAGCCGACTCGCAGTCTGGCTTCTTTCGGTAACTCGTGACGCGCTGTATGCGACGGTCGGAAGCCTGTCAATCAATTAGGAATGCCCAGTCCCGCAGAAGACATACCCGGAAACGGCGGTGAAAATACGGTATGTACGGGGATAAAATAAAAAAAACAGCCGATTGTCATTCTGACAACTCGGCTGAATGTAATGTTAAACATTTTTGTTTGGGTGAACCCCCGCTTTTAAGCAGGTGATGAGCGGAATAAACAAGTGGGTGACTAAAGCGCTAGCCAACAGTGAAAATTAAAAGTGACCAGTGAAAAACAAAATGCTGCTCAAATCTAAAATGTGCTAACAACAAATAAAGGTCTGAATAAAGAATGATGAGCGCAAACTGAAAATCTAAAAGTGAATATAAAGACAGTCCATAGGGGACTGATAACAATCAATAAAGATATGCAGTGAATTCAAAATTAGTGAAATAACCCAAAACTGATAATAAATCCAAAAATAAAAGTCCAAATATATAAATCAAAGTTTGGATAAATCAATCTAGTGTGCCAGTGATAAACAAAACTTCTACAACCTCTGATGAAGTCACGTGTCGTGACGTAATGCATAAGGTTAGACGTGACCGGAAGTGACGCGACACCCTGACCGTCCACCGGAAGTGCCGCTGTTTGGCGTTTTATTCGTTTTTTCAATGTAAGCACATTTTTACCTTTATTAAATTTTAAAGTGCTTGCATACTTCACCATGAGAGCTTTTTATTTCTACATTTGCTCCTGATACACCTTGTGGCTATCCTGTGGAGTCGACTTCGCTGCGCCTGGACCTATACTGGTATTGGATACAGAGAACGCCCCTCGACTCTATCTCAGCACTGGGAAGATTCCGTGCAACACGAGTTACCCACTGTTTGGATTCTGTTCCAGTTTTGGGAGAATTTCGTTGACACGCATGACCTAGTGTCTGGAGGTAAGCGCTCTGTGAGCCCAGGCTAAGCAAAGAGTTATCAAGATTGTCCACATTGATGCCCAAAGTGCAGAAGTTTTGTTTATCACTGGCACACTAGATTGATTTATCCAAACTTTGATTTATATATTTGGACTTTTATTTTTGGATTTATTATCAGTTTTGGGTTATTTCACTAATTTTGAATTCACTGCATATCTTTATTGATTGTTATCAGTCCCCTATGGACTGTCTTTATATTCACTTTTAGATTTTCAATTTGCGCTCATCATTCTTTATTCAGCCCTTTATTAGGTGATGAGCGGCGCCTGGTTTCCTCCAGACATAACATTTAGAATTGTGGCCAAACAGTTTAATCTTTGTTTCATCAGACCAGAGAATCTTGTTCCTGAGTCTGAGAGTACTTGAGGTGCTTTTTTGCAAACTCCAAGCAGGCTTTCATGTGTTTTCACATGAAGGCTTCCATCTAGCCACTTTGCCATAAAGCCCAGATCAATGGAGGGCTGTTGCGATGGTTGTCCTTCTGGAACCTTGACCCATCTCCACACAGGATCTTTGGAGCCCAGTCAGAGTGCTCTTCTCCCCTGATTGCTCAGTTTGGATGGGCCACCAGCTGTTGGAAGAGTCCTGGTTGTGTCAAACTTCTTCCATTTAAAACTTATGGTTGGCCACTGTGTTCTTGGGAACCTTTGGTGCAGCATAAATTATTTTGCAGCTTTTCCCTTTTACTCTGATACAACATCTGTTTTCAGTTGCATACCTTGGTTGCAAGTAGTTTTTTTAGTTACTTTTGCCTTTCTATCATCTCAAACCAAAATAGAAAAATATTGCACTTTCCAGTACCAGGGAAGGCTTAGAACCTCCATTGAATTTTAAATGTTCTCAGTGTTCCCATTTTGATTTCTCCTTACTGTGTGACCTGTCAGACATGTCATCTGGATTATTGTAAGGGAACATCTCATGCAGCACAAAAAGCAATTAAAAACGGGGAAAGACTCTAAATCTTTATTTGTGTCCTCCTTTTAAGGTAGATACCCTATCACTTTCTGACCTGCTTGACACATTAAAAAAAGGAAAAAATGGAAAATGTTGCCAGCAATACACAGCAATATTTGACGGAAGTAAACTTTTCGATACCTTTCTCTATTCATATATATTTTTTTTACATGCATTTATGGACTTTACGTATTTTAAATTCAAATGTTGTGCTTAATCTAGTCTTGCTATCAACTTCCTCTAATCTCCTGGCTGACTCTATGAGCCATTCTGGATCTGTTGGAAGTGCACGTGCTTTTAAAGAACATGCTGACCGATGAAGACTGCAAAGTAAAGACCTAAATAATGTGTTACTGCTCCTTCATTGACCAGGCTGGAGTGTGTTCTTGACCAAGCTTTGCTGCCACTGCATTAGAGGTCCAGGAAATAGAAATGCTATCTCACAAGGGTTCTGAAATCACAAGTAAAGCAATAGTTTTTGGCAGGTAAAACAGTTAGGATATGTGCATTTCTGTCTATTGTTCTGCTTTCTGTAGTGCACTGTGATGACAGTGCATACACTTTGCTTTGTTTAAATGGTCTTGGTACATATTTTGTAGATACATTAGTTATTTACTGTATTAAGATTTGCCCAAAAATAATCATTAACCACTTCCCGCCCGGCCTATGGCCGATTTACGTCCGGGAAGTGGTTATGAAATCCTGACAGGACGTTCTAGAACGTCCTGCAGGATTTCATGCCGCGCGCGCCCGTGGGGGCGCGCATCGCGGCGATCGGTGATGCGGGGTGTCAGTCTGACACCCTGCATCTCCGATCTCGGTAAAGAGCCTCCGGCGGAGACTCTTTACCACGTGATCAGCCGTGTCCAACCACGGCTGATCACGATGTAAACAGGAAGAGCCGCCGATGGCTCTTCCTCACTCGCGTCTGACAGACGCGAGTAGAGGATAGCCGATCGGCGGCTCTCCTGACAGGGGGGGTTAGCGCTGATTGTTTATCAGCGCAGCCCCCCCTCGGATCGCCACATGGACCACCAGGGATGCCCACCCTGGAGCACCAGGGTGGGCAAAAAAATAAAAAAAAGCCAAAAAAAAAAAAAAAGTAAAAAAAAAAACATAAAGAAAAAATATGCCAGTCAGTGCCCACAAATGGGCACTGACTGGCAACAATCAGTGCTGCCACCCCAGTGTCCATCAGCGCCACCCCAGTGTCCATCAGCGCCACCCCAGTGTCCATCAGTGCCACCCCACAGTGCCCATCCATGCCCAGTGCCCACCTAGCAGTGCCCATCTGTGCCACCCATAAGTATCCATCAGTGCCGCCCATGAGTGCCCATCTGTGCCGCCTATGAGTGCCCAGTGCCGCCCATGAGTGCCCATCAGTGCCGCCTATGTGTGCCCATCAGTGCCGCCTATGTGTGCCCATCAGTGCCGCCTATGTGTGCCCATCAGTGCCGCCTATGTGTGCCCATCAGTGTCGCATACCAGCGCCGCCAATCAGTGCCACCTCATCTGTGCCCGTCAGTACTACCTCATCGATGTCCATCAGTGCCATCTCATCGGTGCCCATTAGTGCCGCCATATCAGTGCCCGTAATTGAAAGAGAAAACTTATTTACAAAAAAATTAACAGAAAAAAATAAAAACATAATTTTTTTTCCAAATTTTCAGCCTTTTTTTAGTTGTTGCGCAAAAAAAAAAAATCGCAGAGGTGATCAAATACCACCAAAAGAAAGCTCTATTTGTGGGGAAAAAAGGACGCCAATTTTGTTTGGGTACAGTGTAGCATGACCGCGCAATTGCCATTCAAAGTGCGACAGTGCTGAAAGCTGAAAATTGGCTTGGGCGGGAAGCTGCGTAAGTACCTGGTATGGAAGTGGTTAATGATTAGAAGGGTTTTAAAATTTCTAGATAACACCTCTAATGCAGCGTACAGACGGTCGTTTTATGTGATGAAAAAAAACAAAGTTTTTCAAATTTCATTTTCAAAAACTATGTAGCATACACACCATCGTTTTTTCCAAAAGCTCTAGCAAAGCGCGGTTACGTTCAGCACGTACGACGGCACTCTGTTCCATTCAAACTCGCTTCCTAACTTGCTTCTGAGCATGCGCGGGTTTAAAAACGTTGCTTTAAACGTCGTTTTAGCCTACACACGGTCATTTTAATTGACACAAAAAATGACGTTTTGAAAAACGACACAAAAAATTGAAGCATGCTTCAATTTTTTTTTTTTGTCGTTTTTCACAAGACATAAAACAACGTTTTCCCCTCACACGGTCATTTTAATTGACGTTTTTAAAAACGTTGTCTTTTTTCATCACATAAAGTGATGGTGTGTACGCGGCATAAGTGTTGTAGATGGACTTTTCTTCCAAGCAAGACACCTAGGGATATCTGGAAAGTATTTATATACTTGAATCAGTTCAAAATTGCCTATATTAAGCAGAGAACTAGGTCACCTACATTTTTATTTTAACCCCTTTGAGTATTAATGCCAACTGGAACATATGTGACATTTTCTGACTGTTCAGCTTAGTGGAAAACAAGTCACCTTTTTCTGGGACATTGTAAGGCTCACCCCTTTTAAAATATCTAACCCGTGTTAATAAACACTGGCTATCTGAGCAAGTGTGGTTGCTTATATATCAGACTTGTCTCGCATCCATAGTAGTGTTACATATAAAGAATTATTACAGTATTATGGACACAGGCCATTGTAAGTCATTACGTGAGATTTACTGAAACTGGAACACTCGGAATCTAGTGTACCTGTAAAACCTGGAAGATTAATCTATGCAGAGCTGCACCAGACTTTACACGTTCTTGTTTTAGTAAATCTGCCCCAGTGGTCCAGGATTAAATATTTTTCCATTTATGGAACAGATATAACAAAATGCTATTATCAGTATATTTAACAGAGCAAAATGGAGTAAATAAAAGAGGTTCAATGTTTACGTAAAGTTTACCCACTTGCCGCCCATCCACTGTAAGTGTGTGGCAGCTACAGGCTCAGCAACGTACCGGTGCACAGGTGCATGTCTGGGGCAAACAGCGGTGTGATCCTGTGACTGCTGTGTCTAGTGAACAAAGCCAATCATGGCACTTGGTACCCAGCCACTGTGAGCGGCTGGGGTATCATGTGATCGCTATGACCAATCATTGCGATCACATGATTACAATGTAAACAAAACATTGCTTCCATTTATGATTGCTTGCTTACTATTGTGGCACCCAGTACCATGTGATGTCTGTGCCCATGTGAAGAAGTGAATCTAATGTGAGTGGTTTCTTATCAGTCAGCTGCTGAACCTGCAAAGCTCTAATGAAAATTGCAGGGCCTGCATCCCTTTAGATGTGATTTCCTATTGGGAGTATATAATCAAACATTACATTTTTGTTGCAGGGGATGCCTGAAATCTGACTTGTGTCTTAGTGCAGACTTCTGGGAAAATCAGTGAGCAAATCACACAAGCAGGAAATAACATATCTGGGGGGCGTTCTGTACACACAGATGCAGATTGAAAAGGAAAGATCATTTTTAACATTCAATTACAACATGACTTGTGTCGCAATTGTATATGCTATATATATTTTTTTTTATTAGCAATTTTTTTTTCACAAAAGGAAAGGGAAGTTACCCTTTAAAGTGGTTGTACACCCTTACCTATACCCAGTGAAGTGACTAGCATTGGGCGATACACAGAAATTAAACAATTCCTCCTACCCAAGTTGTACAAGTTTATTTGCAGCTGTTAGTCCTGTACATCCTTGTAAAACTCAGGTGAAAAAGATTTTTCACATACTCACAAAGCAGAGAGAGGGAAGCTGCAGTACAAGAGCTCTGAGAGCTGATTGAAGTGAAGGGACAAACCCCCCTTTACAGAGCACACAGGAACAAAGCTGAGACTGTCAATCACAGACTGTGTGCTGGAGATCCCTCCCCTGACACCTTTTTTTCGCTTGGTGTCAGAATTTACTCATGATGTTAAGTTAACAGAAAACTAGCTAGTAGAGTGAAATAATACTTTGTAAATATAATTAGAATATCGAAAGAATGATCGTCCATATTTTTTGTATGCTAATCTCGTAGCGAGAATTAAGAGGTTACAAAAATTACCGAAAATATTACAACTTGAGAAGTGATGTAATGTGTTGTATTATTTTCCGAGCATGTGGTCTTCTGATTTTTTTTGGACGAATACTGTGCTGATTAAGCGAAAATTGTTTGCTCTGATATCGTCCGAGAAAGATTTTCGTGCTTGTCCCTTCGGATATTGTTGGATGAACTAATAATAGTAAGAAACTCAAGTGATTGAATATACCTAGTGAATGGTCTGTATGTTCATTGCCAGTTTTAATTTCATTGAGGTTTGCATCACGGCTTTGGAAACATCTTTACTTTTCTGATACAGAAACCATATGATAAAAATAGCCATTTTCTTAAACCATATGTTCTGTGTTAAAAATGTATCTGACTACAACTAGAAATGTGTCAGTTAAATCTGTCTCATGATTCTGTGAAATGTTTCTGTTCTGTGCTTGAAAGGTGCAAATTACTTATGCAGTGATTGATATACTGTCAGAGCCTTTCTTGATGGATTTATGAATATTGTTCCAGTTTAATGAGCGCACTCTGTTAAGGGTATGCTATAAGGAAAATAGTAATGTCATTACTGTTTATTTCTTTAGGTATTTGCATCAATAAAGATTAACTGTCCTTTTTGTATTGTAATGCCGCGTACACACGACCGTTTTTCGGGTTCTAAAAAATGAGTTTTTTAAGGGTCTAGAAAAAACAAAGTTTTTTTTCAACTTGATCATTAAAACGGCCTTGCCTACACAAGATCGTGAAAAAAAATGCTCTAGCAAAGCGCAGTGACGTACAACACGTACGACGGCACTATAAAGGGGAAGTTCCATGCGGATGGCGCCACCCTTGGGGCTGCTTTTGCTGATAGCGTGTGAGTAAAAGACGATTCGCGCTTTTCAATCTGTTACAGCGTGATGAATGTGCTTTCTCCATTACGAACACTAGTTTTACCAGAACGAGCGCTCTCATCTCATAACTTGATTCTGAGCATGCACGTCGTTAAAGCCCACACACGACCATTTTTTGCAACCTTAAAAATGACAACCTTAAAAACGTCGTGAAAAAATAGAGCATGTTCAAAATTTTTAATGGTCATTTTTTAGATCGTGAAAAATGCTCTGGAGCCCACACACGATCGTTTTTAATGACAATAAAAAAAAAACATCATTTTTTAGAACCCGAAAAACGGTTGTGTGTACGCGGCATTACTCTTTATGCCCCCTCTCGCCTCCACGCCCCTCCAAAATCTTATATTCACCTGTCATCATTCCTGACAGGTGTTTCCTGGGCGGGACATCCTGTATGCTGTTTGTGTGGCTGAATAAAGATTTTACAAAGAGGTGACGTCATCGGCGTTCAGCCGGTGCTGCATTATTTTGTTCAGACTGGAGCACCCTGAGCCAGTTAAAGCTTCACTGCTTTTCTGTAATACGTTTAGAGGAATAGAGCAAACTCATTAACCATTTTTATTGACAATGTATTTAATTTCACCTTTTTGGACATATTTTTATTGCGGTTATATTTGATAGCCAGCAATACAATTTTAGGATGAACAAGGTGTATTCTGCATTTTGTATTGATACAAACAGGACTCATCTTGGTTTACATCCAGGAAAAATCGACAGTATGTTATGACAACCCATACAGCCAATATATCTGCTCATGCAGTGACTGCCTTTGATCATGGATGGGGTTAGGATCTGGACAAGGCTTCCATTATGAATCTCCCATATGAGATTTCATTTGCCTATGATCTGATAATAATTTTAATATGCACTTTTTACTGAAGGTGATCTCTGAATATGCAGCTTCAAAATAATCTTGGTTTCAATGGTCAAGGTCTTTGACATGTTTGCTTTATGCATTTTTTAATGAATAAATAACTGGATTAGATGGATTTTATACCGGTCCACACTTAATTTTAAGCTTTTAACCCTTCAAACATTTTAATAAATACTAATATTTTCATTATTTGGTCATTGTTATTTTTGCAGTGTCTATGAAACTAGACATAGACATATATCTATTATTTCAGCTCTTCTATTTCAGGATGTGTAAATATGTTTTTTCTATCGTCACATTGGTTATTTCTAGTGATCATTACAAATTCTGCTGTTTTTATTTGCTATTTAATGTTCAACCAGCTGTCACCACAATTCCAGCAGGTCATTGTTTTTGCCCCCAAAGCTTCGTACATGGTTACAGTGTGACTTTTCTGTTAGGGGGGTCACTTGATTCCTTTTGTTAAGAGCCAGTGTGTTTCCTTACATGTTACCATGGCTATGCAGCATTTCCTAATATTACACTCGCAAAACATCTCCTTTCACAAACCATAAAGCTTAGACCGTCTCAAGATATATTTATATAGTGTGAGGATAGGACCCTGTGCTGGGTGAGAAATGGCTATTTTACGCCAGATTCTGTAAAGAAACACATGTTAATTGGTCATCTGTGTTTTTAAAGGCTGATCTGAGCAGCATTCAGGGCCCCACCCCACAGACAGGAGGTCTGTGCTAAGGAGTCAGGTGACTCCCAAATGTCTGTGGGAGAAGTCACAGAGTGGATGCATCTCTGCAGGAGGCAGAGGTCATTACTGTTGGAGCAGCAAGAGATAAGCTAGGTGTGTGCTTAGCTGCAGCAGGACGTAAGCTAGATGTGTGCTTATGTCTAGGAAGCTGGTAGTTCTGAGGAGCAGAGGGATGTCCTTGTTATCACATATAGTGCTCTTGTGGTTCATTAGAAAAGCATCTTCTGAACTCCCTTAGTTGGCAAATGAATCACATATAAAAACTTCTCCAACTGTGTAATATGTGGTTTATCATTGCCCAGTGTGGAAGCCATCAGTGCAGTGGCGGCTGGTGCTCCAATTTTTTGGGGGGGCCCAAACAAACAAAAAAAAAAATTGCAGCCTCACTGTGCCCATCATACACAGCTACTGTGCCCATCAATTGCAGTCACTGTGCCCATCAAAGGCAGCCACTGTGCCCATCATACACAGCTACTGTGCCCATCAATTGCAGTCACTGTGCCCATCAAAGGCAGCCACTGTGCCCATCATACACAGCTACTGTGCCCATCAATTGCAGCCACTGTGCCATGCCATCAATTGTCGCCACTGTGCCATCAATTGTCGCCACTGTGCCATGCCATCAAACGTAGCCACTGTGCCAATCAACTGTCACCACTGTGCCATGCCATTACACGCAGCCACTGTGCTATCAATTGTCACCACTGTGCCCATCAATTGTCACCACTGTGCCCATCAATTGTTGTCACCACTGTGCCATGCCAAATGCGTTACCACTGTGCCCATCAATTGTTGTCACCACTGTGCCCATCAATTGTTGTCACCACTGTGCCCATCAATTGTTGTCACCACTGTGCCCATCAATTGTACTCGCAACTGTGCCCATCAATTGTCGCCACTGTGCCATGCCATCAAACGCCACTGTGCCAATCAGCTGTCACCACTGTGCCATGCCATTACACTCAGCCACTGTGCCCATCAATTGTCACCACTGTGCCCATCAATTGTCACCATTGTGCCCATGAATTGTTGTCACCACTGTGCCCATGAATTGTCACCATTGTGCCCATCAATTGTTGTCACCACTGTGCCCATCAATTGTTGTCGCCACTGTGCCCATCAATTGTACTCGCCACTGTGCCCTGTTAAATTCTGCCACTGTGCCGTGTAAAATGCCCCCTCCCCATTTCAGCATGGCACTTACCTTTTTTGGGGTCAGCCATCCTGCTTCCACCGTCCCTCGATGTCTTCTCCCACCCTCGATGACGCTTCAGCCAATCAGGTTACCATAACCGGTGTACGTGATTGGCTGAGACGCCTGTCAGTCTTATACAAGGAGTGCATCCCTAGTGCGTTCCTTGTATAAGCTTCCGGGACCCGAGGGCTGTACTCGGAAAAGCCTATCAGAGCCGTTGGCTCTGATAGGCACTTCCGTACAGCCAACCAGCTGCCGTTATTCAGATGGCCCGACATGAGCGCCGACCATCTGAATAGAACAGCGGCAGCGGCGATAATAACATAGATTCATGCAATGCATGAATCTATGTTATTAGACTCAGTGGCGGTGAGAGCCAGAGGGGGCGGCGCTCCAGCGTCCTCTATGGACGAACCGCCACTGCATCAGTGTAATCTGAAGAGAAACAAAAAAGTAAATGTACTTAGCCATCCATGTGGATCTTGAAAATCCAAGCTATGTTTGTGGCAATAAACAGTCCATATCCAGGAATATATAAAAGTATTAAAGTATTGGAGCAGGTAGGAGAGGAGGTATCCCAAACGCCGGCTGCATGGGACCAAGCTGGAAGCCTGACCGGTTTCGCCGGACGCACCAGCTGCTTCAGATGCAACTATGGCAGCACATCTAGAAGAAGTATGCCAGCGGTGGACCAGAGAAGAGGAGGTTTGGGGCTGCTTTGTGCAAGACCATTGCACAGAGCAAGTAAGTATAACATGTTTTTTATTTTAACCACTAGCCGACCAGCTCACGCAGATATACTGTGGCAGGTTGGCTCTCCTGCGTGAATCGACGTACCTGTATGTTGGTCCGTGCAAGGAGGATAGTGGGGGCGTGCCACGGGAGAGGCAGAGCAGGGAACTGCCTATGTAAACAAGGCAATTCCCCATTCTGCTAGATGACAGATCCTCCACTTCTCTGGTCCCTCTTTGGCGCTCCTTGTCTCTCCCTCCTGTTGAGTGCCCCTACAGCAAGCATCATGCTATGGGGGCACCTGAGCCGAACCACAGCTCCCCATGTCCATTCAGACACAGAACCCCGCCCCCTTTCTCTCCTCATTGGCCGACTGACTTTAAAAGCAGTGGAAGCCAATGGTGCCGCACTGCTGTCTCAGCCAATGAGGAGGGGAGTGCCCGGCAGCTGAGACACACCTGCAACATCTCTGGATGGGGCTCAGGTAAGTATTAGGTGGGCTGCTGCACACAGAAGGTTTTTTATCATAGAATGCATTAAGATAAAAAAAACTTCTGCCTTTACAATCACGCGATCAGCAGGGCATGGGATACATTTTAATTAGTGGCAAGTTATATTACTAAACATATCCCTGAAAAAAATTAACTAAACTTCAGCTTTAAATAAATACACCTAAGCAGTCATCTCCTGTTTACTCGGCTCTCACTCAGTAGTCACACACAGTCCCTCATCCCTCACTGGCATTGGACCAGTGTTCTGTCTATCATAGGAGCTGGTCCAAAGCCGATGGCAGAGGCAGGTAAGTGTGTGACTGTGAGAGCCAAGTAAACAGGAGATGGTGGATCATTGTTTTCCGGTACTAATTAGGCTTCATTGATGGTAGATAGTGAGGCTGCAGATGGGCATTGGTCAGGCTTCATTGAGCCTGCAGGTGGGCATTGATTAGGCTGCATTGAGGCTTCAGATTGGCTTTGATTAGGCTGCATTGAGGCTGCAGATAGGCATTGATCGGGCTGCATTGATGGGAGATGGTGAGGCTGCAGATGGGCACTAATCAGTCTGCATTGATGGGCACTGACCCTTATTTTGCTTAAAAGTTCTTTATTTAAAAAAATAAAAAATGTTGCCAGCGGTTTAGACATTATTGGTTGTGTTAAGTTATTTTGAGGGGACAGACAATTGACACTGTTATACAAGCTGTACGCTCACTACTTTACATTGTAGCAAAGTGTATTTTCTTCAGTGTTGTCATATGAAAAGATATAATAAAATATTTTCTAACATGTGAGGGGTATACTTACTTTTGTGAAATACTGTATATATTATCCATTGAGTAAAAAAACTGTAATTTGATGTATTTGACAATGCTTGTCCAGTTCTGTGGTTTTGTAATTACACAGCTTCCAGTCAAGTTCAAAGTAAGCATAGAATCTATTGTAATAAGAGTCAAGCCTCGTACACACGACCGAGGAACTCGACGGGCGAAACACACCGTGTTTCCTCGTCGAGTTCCTTGTCAGGCTGTCGAGGAACTCGACAAGGCAAGTTTCTCCATTCCCATAGAGGAAATAGAGAACTTGCTCTCTTTTTGGCTCGTCGAGTTTCTCGACAGTTTACTCGCCGAAAATATACACACGACCGGTTTCCTCGGCAAAAAAATATCTCCCAGCAAGTTTCTTGCTGGTTTTTGCTGAGAAACTCGGTCGGGTGTATGAGGCTTTATGGATTGTTTGCGCTTGTGGTTTTGTTGTCAACAATTTCCTATATCTTCACCATCTGCTAATTCTTGTTCTGTTACTGCCCTGTGAAGTATTATAATACTGAATATACAGAACAGAAATGTTTTAATATTTATGTATGTGTTCGTATTAGTTTCATTTGAAAATTTCAGCATGGGTGCTTGGATTGTGGTGCGCTATGCATAAAAAGCGAACAGCAGGTAAGAGGTGTAAAAGGATCAGCAGTTTTAAGAAGCAGAGATTCCCTCCAGCCTAGAAACATAGTCACTATTGCAACATTCCCACTGCTCCTTTTGTTTGCTTGTGTGTGACAGCCAGAAATCAACGGGAGCCTTTTCTCATGGTTATTAGAAACAGCCTAACATAAGATGATGTTTCTTTTCTTGCCGTCCTTCCTTCCTTCTATCTTTCTTACCCTTCTTCCTAAATATTGAGCAAGTTGGAAGAAGCGAGACGCTCAGCTCCCACACAAATTTGAACAAAAGAGGTAGAGGAAGACTCCTGAGCACAGAAAGAGAAGGACTGTCTATGAGCCAAACCCCCTTCAGTGTGAAGTGCCTGTTCTGGATGCTGCTGATACTGCTCTTGGGTTGCCAATAAGCAGCTGCAATTAGAGCTTCATCTTTGTGTGAATGTGCAGGGTCCTCGCCTCTACTTCCACCATGGATTAAACTGGTCTTGCAGGATTTCTTTGAAGATTGAAAGCTTTGTGGTCTAGGAAAATAATTGATTGGTGCCGTGGAGAGATTTCAGCTTTTTTTTTTTTCTAATCAAGGGACCTATCTACCGTGCAAAGTAGGTAAGAGAAATTTAAGTATTTATTAAACCTATGGCAAGTGATATGGGTATTGCTACCTTAATATTCTATTCTCCAACAAGAATGTCTTTAGATATTCTAACATACACGCCTTTTATATGTTACATAAATGTATTCCCTCTGAAGTTAATGCTATGCAAAACATTGAAACATGACATTTCATAAATTACGATGAAGGTCAGGAATGGATTCTAGTGTTCTTTACAGCCAGGAATGGAGACATATCTGCTAGTGCTGGGTTAATGAAAGCTTGAGAGAGCTAGATCTCCTTGTTGCCATGGACAGGGTCTGCTCAGAGATCAGAATGTCACATGTAGACAGAGGCTGAGCTCATTTGCTGGAAATATATTACACAGTGAGAATTGTAAATACACTATATTTTACTGCCTTTAAATGTTTACCTGGAGGTCAAAGGTTGGTCTCAAGAAAGTGCCCCCAATGGATTATGTCAGTGAAATCTGTTAAAAGTGATTTGGTAAGAATTACAAGGATGGGGTGATATCAGAGGTCACTTGGTGCATTATATATTTTACAAGCTGGTCTGCTTTTTATAAAGTGCCCTTAAAATGCCAGTAATGGGTGCGGTATGTACAGTATGTTATTGATTATACCACTTTTTATGCATCTTTAAAGGATAGTAATACACTAAAGAGATTCACATTTTTTAGAACAATGCATTCCTTGTCAGAAACATTTTGTATATGTTAAAATCAGCAGGATTTGGATCATAAAAACATCAGGAGAAGAAAAACTATGCAGTTTGGGATCCGTAAGCAATGTGTTTGGCATTCGGCAGCATGTAAACTATGCAGGACATGCAAAGTTTGAAAGCATTCTTAAAATTGTGTTGAGCAGTGTCACTTCCAGGAGTACACGATCCAAAAATCTGTAGCGTGACTTGTACTAGTTTGTAAAACTCAACTGTCTTTATGACGTTACAATTTCATTTTTGCATGATTGGTTAAGCTGCATGGCCAAAATCAAAGGAATGTTGAAGTGAGAAGCTACTCTGTCAATGCTTCCCTCAGCGAAGGCTCAGATATTTTGTAGAGATTTTCAAAATGTAGTTATCACACGTGCACCTGTCATCACTACCTCTTTGTAATAGGAGTTGTTTTGTTACAAATAAATGCATTTGAAGTGTATGTAATCCCAAGCAAAACGTGTTTATTTATATTGCAGCCTACAAGTCCTTAAATGTAATGGCTGCCTTAGCTTTCTTTTCTTCAGTTTTTTTTCCTTTACTTTTAACAGTGATCCTGTCACTAACATGCTTCAAGGTGACAACACTCACTCATTGTAAGGTTTCTTTAACAGCATTGTGACTCTGGGAGGGGGTGGAAAGAATGTGATGGGACTACAAATAACACCCCCCTCTACTAATTTCCATACCTTTGAAAAGAGGTGTTCTCTAGTCCATAGAGATAAACTGGGCAGGGCTGATAAGATTGTCTTTAAGCCTTGTACACACGATCGGATATCTGATGGAATCTAATCCGATGGATTTTTCGTCGGATATCCGATGAAGCTGACTTTCATCAGTCTTGCCTACACACCATCAGTCAAAAATCCGACCGTGCCCAAACGCGGTGACGTAAAACACTACCACGTGCTGAGAAAAATTAAGTGCGTCGACTTGATTCTGAGCATGTGTGGATTTTTGACCGATGGACTTCCACACAGACGATCGTTTTTTTCCTATCGTTTTTTTATCCATAGGTAATTTTTAAAACATGTTCTATTTTTTTTCACCGATGGTCTGTTTTCATCGGACAAACTGATCGTGTGTACAGGGCTTTAGATAACATTGCAGAGTGCACTAGATTTTTCGTAGATTCAACAGGTATTTTTATATTAAACTGATAAACACTTTCAATTGTATAGTTAGAGAGATGCTGTTAGGGTTTATATGTATTTTAAATACAGTTACGCAGGCTTTACTGAATAAGTGCACCTATGTTTTTTGACCCTTTGCTCTATTGTCATACATGACATTTGTCATATTCAGTAGATAGAATACTGCAAGCCTTATTGTGAAATAATGTATACAGATAATAAAGGCTTTCAAAGCCATTAGCTTAGCATTTTAGTAAGGGTCGCACAATAACTGAAGTCATATATGCATGAATAAAGGCTGGTAAGCTGTCTTTAAAATATACCTAAAACATACCATCCTATATTAATGGTGGTAGCAGAATGTGTAAATGATGAATGCTTATAGGTTGTGCTACCCAATGCTGCATTATATTTCTTTGACTTCAGCAGTAAGACCTCCCTGTTTTTAGTTCTGAACCTCCTATAGCAGTGATGGCAAACGTTGGCACTCCAGATGTTTTAGAACTACATTTCACATGATGATCCACTACACTGCAGAGTGCATGAGCATCATGGGAAATGTAGTTCCAAAACATCTTGGGGGCCAAGGTTCACCATCACTGTCCTATAGCAAAGTTTCTCAGACTGGGCTCACACGTATGAAAATTGGATGCGTAATATCGTAACACATTTTCACTGCAGAAGTTAGCAATTATTGCCTATAAACAGGAGGATATTAGGAAAAGAAAGACTAAAATAACTACTCTAAGACTAAATCCCAAAAATGTTTCAGGGCAGGGACTATGCGAGATTTACTGTGAGGTGGGTAAGAAGCCAAATTTATAAAAAAAAAAACTGAATTCAAAATGAGAGAGAGGTGAATTACGAACTAATGTAATTTTTCATGCCTATAGGAGCAAAAGATATTTAAAAAGACTAGTAATTCCAGGTTGAACACTTCTGAGGCCCCGTACACACGACAGAGGAACTCGACGTGCTTGGCACGTCGAGTTCCTCGTCGAGTTTTGGGATGAAGCCGCCGAGGAGCTCGGCGGGCCGGCTTCTCCCATAGAAGAACGAGGACAACGAGAAAATAGAGAACATGTTCTCTATTTTCTCGTCGAGTTCCTCGGCGGCTCCATCGAGCCAAAACTGTACAGACGACAGAGTTTCTCGGCAGAATCCGGGTTTTGACCGAGTTTCTCGGTGAATTCTGCCGAGAAACTCTGTCGTGTGTACGAGGCCTGAGAGGCTGCTGCAAAGGTAGTCATGAGTAATATGTGTCTCTCAAATCAGTGGCGGTTGGTTGCTGCCCCCTTCTTGTCCCAGTGACCTTAAATCATTGTGACAAGAAATTATTGGAAATCTAAATTTTACCAGCGAGTCATCAAAAGAAAAGGTAAGGTATAATTGGCTAGTAGAGGCAAATCTTCCAGTGACAAATGTCTAAGATGTAAAATCACCTCACTTTGTAGCATTTTACAGTATAGAGCACAACATAGAAAACAGAGTAATGCCTCGTACACACAATCGCGATTCCCAAAGAGAAAAGTGCGATGTGAGCTTTTTGTCACGAATTCTGACCGTGTGTATGCTCCATCACACTTTTTCTGTGAGAATTCCGGCCAAGAAAAGATTGAGAGCAGGATCTCAATTTTTGTGACAGGAAAAATTCCTATCAGGAATCGCGATCGTCTGTATGCAGTTACGACACGAAAAAACTCACGCATACTCAGAATCAAGCAGAAGAGCCGAACTGCCTATTGAACTTCATTGATCTCGGCTCGTCGTACGCATTGTTGTACGTCACAGCGTTCTTGACGGTTAGAATTTCGTCCAAGATTAGTGTGACCGTGTGTATGCAAGACAAATTTCAGCCTTTTTGCCTGCTGAAAAAAAAACAGTTTTCTTGTCGGAAATCTCGATTGTGTGTATGAGGCATAATGCCGCGTACACACGATCGGTCCATCCGATGAAAACGGTCTGATGGATTTTTCGATGAAGCTGACTGTCAGTCGTGCCTACACAACATTGGTTAAAAAAACGATCGTGTCAGAATGCAGTGACGTAAAACACGACGCGCTGAAAAAAACGAAGTTCAATGCTTCCAAGCATGCGTCGACTTGATTCTGAGCATGTGTGGATTTTTAACCGATGGACGTGCCTACAAACGATCGTTTTTTTTCTTCTATCTGGTAGGTATCCATCGGTTATATTTAAAACCAGATTGAATTTTTTTTAACCGATGGATAAATAACCGATGGGGCCCACACACGATCGGTTTGGTCTGATGAAAACGGTCCATCAGACCGTTCTCATCAGTTTGACCGATCGTGTGTACGCGGCATTAGGGTTGCAGAGTATGTAATGTACATCACAGAGTGAGGCAATATGGAGTAAAAATGTAAAGCACAGTGTATAGACATGTGCAGTGTAAAATAGCCATACTGTATCAATGCATAGTTTGAAGGAATGAATTGCAGAATCTATAACATGATGTGAAAAGTATATTTATGTGATGTATGCAGTGTGAAGAGGTGCAAAGTATAGAATGTTTAGAACAATGTTCAGAGTAGAACTGTGTGATATGTATAAATAGGAGGCAAACCCCTTCTAAGAGAATTTTTTAAATTTTTTTGGCAAATAAGTTAAATTAAGGTGTACTCTGGTTTCAGAAAATTCGAGTTCCTTAAAGTAAAACAAAATTAGTAGAAAAATCTTTATTTCTTTAATCAAATGTTATAAGTGCAGGACCCCTTTTAGAGCTGAAAACAAAATAAAAATATACAGTTGATAGAAAGAAAACTTTAAATATCAGAAAACAGTTATGACATATCAAAAATGCCTCAAAGGTGGCAGACCAATACATACATAATCAGAGTTCGCCAATATAGATCACCATGCTATTTTTTAATTTAAAAAATCAGTGTAACAACTTGTTTGTAACCATGCAGCATACATAAATAAATACAAAAATATGTAGTCACTGTGGGAGCTTTTTAAAGCAATAACAATAATAACAGTTACTCTACATCGGGAATGCTGCAAGGGTAGCAGGACAAGATGAGCGTAGAGTTCACAGATACGTCACGTATAATTCCTTAATCTGAAACATTGAGCAGTAAAGTGGCAATTTATTGCAGTTTTTATAGTGGAATATATAATCCAACATACATGGGCAGTGGCTGGGATGATTTAATATCCTTAATTATAAATCATTACAGTAACTACATCAATATGACAATCAATGACAATTATAATTAATCATTCAGTATACTTCAATATACATGTGGTCACTCTGATAGTTATCAAAGCAATGGAGGATCAGAATAATATATCATCCTAAACATGAATCCACAGCGAGGACAAGGAGTCTGGTCAATAGTACAAATAAGATTTACTCCTGTGATATCAGATATTTCAAAAATATGTGTGCACTAAATCCAGGAAGAACTACCTACCTAAAAATGTCCACTTCAGAATCTCCAAACAAAGCATGTATGAAGGGTAGGTATGTGTACATCGCCCAGTTCAGAGTGGTCTCAAAATCAGCACTGCTTTAAGAAAATTCCAGACCAGACACGAATATGGGTATTCAGATACAGGTATAGTTGTATGAAGGTGTATAGATGTATAAAGGTCCATGTGGACATGTATGGCAGTAAACAACATCCATAAAAAAAACCTTAGGAGAAACCAAAGCATGGTTAGGCAGAAAACCCCTGTGTCCACACAGTTGCCCTCAACGGTTGCACATACTTGGCTTGCATTTGATTCCCTGACACTCCGGTTGGCCCATTGGGAGTGAAAAAAATGGGCTTTGTGAAACCCCTAAATTGCATCTTGGAGCTTATGACTCTTTACTCACCCATTCCCCCAATACCCCTGTATGTGCACCAGTACTGTCCCCTGGGAGTAACTGACATATTTCTGTATGCCTGGTACTAGTTATATTACTTAACTTTCTTAGTAAATTTAGTGGAGGTGGCTGCTCTTTATACACTCCCAGTTGTCCCTTTGAGAATAAAACGTACCTGTTTGTAGAGAGTCTGTTAATGTAATTTTTTTTACTTTTTTTTCGGAGATAGAAAATAGGCAGTGGTAATCTCACTTATTACTGGGTCACTGACTGGGTGTGCTCAAAGATTAAGTATTAGTAGCAGCAGCGATTCTGGGCACTCAAAGGGCTTCAGCAAAGTGGAAGATAATGTTTTTTTTACTAAAAGAGAATAGACTGTTCACTTTGCAAGGTAAGTTGTACTTGGGAAGTTGTGAGGGAAATTTCCCCAGAATTTAGCATACGCAAGCCAAAATGCTGTTTTTTTTTCTTTCGTGCAAGGGTTCGGGTATACTTTGCAAAGTGTAATTTCACCACATTTACTAAGCGCTAGGGAAAATTCCATTGTAAATCAACCCTAAAATGTTTAATCCACACCACTGTTTCATTGGGGTACAGCCACTTTGCTCCTTTTGCTGAAGTCCTTTGAGTGCCTAGGATATCTGCTATGATATATATGATGAATCCGTGTCCATGTAAATGCTTAAACAGATCTTAAAGGTATGCTAAGACAATCTGTACAACTTTTACTTGTGATTTTATCTGACAGTAATGCCGCGTACACACAACCGTTTTTCCAGTTGTAAAAAAATATGTTTTTTTTAATGTCATTAAAAACGATCGTGTGGGGGCGCCGATGTAAAAAATGGCCATTAAAAATTTCGAACATGCTCTAACGTTTCACGACGTTTTTAACGTAGTAAAAAATGGTCGTGTGTGGGCTTTAACGACGTAAAAAAAATGCGCATTCTCAGAAGCAAGTTATGAGACGGAAGCGCTCGTTCTGGTAAAACTAGCGTTCATAATGGAGTAAGCACATTCATCACGCTGTAACAGACTGAAAAGCACAAATCGTCTTTTACTAAAACGAAATCAGCAAAAGCAGCCCAAAGGGTGGCGCCATCCGAATGGAACTTCCCCTTTATAACGCCATCGTACGTGTTGTACGTCACCGCGCTTTGCTAGAGCATTTTTTTTTCACGATCATGTGTAGACAAGGCCGTTTTAACGATCATGTCAGTGGTTTCTCATCTAAGAGGCAGAAATTGCCCATTGCTTAAGAAACCGTGAGCAACCTCTGATGTTCCACAGAACCATGGTTAATCAAGGCTGCCCTCCTGACAAGGGGCCAGATTCAAGTTGATCAGCGGATCGTTAGATCGTTAGCCATACTTAACATTAGCTACCCCTCATATAGCAGGGGTAGCTATCCGCCGGAAAAAGCCGAACGCAAACGACGTTGAAAAAGAGAGACGGACGGGCGTACGGACGTGAATCGGCGGTTCTCCTCATTTGCATATGCGACGTGTAAAAAAAAGCGACGACACCTAGCGGCCGGCGGGAGATTACAGCCTAAGATTTGACTGGTGTAAGTCACTTACACCAGTCGGATCTAAGGGAGATCTATGCGGAACTGATTCTTATGAATCAGTCGCATAGCTCCGACCGTGGGATCTCACAGATCCGACCGTCGGCTCTCACAGATACGACGGCGGATCAGGAGATCCGCCGTCGTATCTCTTGATGAATCTGACCCAAGGTGTTTATGTCCCTAGAAAGGTTAGCTCATTGTCCACATTTGTCTGACAAACCAGTTTTACTGATGAAGAAATCTGAGTCCAGTGGCCTGTGTACCGTAGCGTCATCTGTTACTGTAAAATGTTGTAGATTGTCCTAAATAAACAAATTATAGAAAATTCTATAGCAATTTCCACTCCTTACAAACAAGGCCTCTAGTGTAGACCACAGTTGGGTCCAACACCTAAGGCAGGCAGAAGGCAAAAGATAACAGAATGACCTAAAAGGGTTCAGTGTGTCACTATAAGCACAGGGCTCTTACATTAGTGACCTTTAGGCTGCATTCACACCTGAGCGTTTTCATCTTGTAAAACATTCTTAAAATTCCCCAAAATGCCATTCATTTAAATGTCCCAAATGGAAAAAGAAAATATGGACAGCCGCACTCCAAAAAACCTTGATAGCTGTTTTACTCCCATGTAGTGTGCTGTGACTTGTAGTGCATTTTTCCTTTTTAAAATAAAGACAACTATCAAGGTTTTTTGGAGTGCGGCTGTCCATATTTTCTTTTTTCATTGCCTTGTGCATTGCCAGCACCCTTGTTCTCCTGAGACTACACTGATCATCCTAACACAATCCACCAGGAGCGGTAACTTTTCTTTCTTTCATTTAAATGTCCCCTGTTCACATCTGAGCGTTTTGTAGCCTGAAGGTCAAACAAGTACATGAGCTTCTTTTTAAACAGATCACAGGCATTTTTCTGCTTTTTGCATTAGTGACTTTTTGACCTGTGCAAAAACATGGCAAAACACTGTAAAAATCGTGGCAAAATTACAAAAAAAAAATGCCTGAAAACAAAATGCTCAGGTGTGAATGCAGCCTTAACCCCCTTAGCGGTAAACCCGAGCGTGACTCGGGGTGGGTTTTCGATGTTAAGATCGGTATCCCCGAGTCACGCTCGGGGTGGACGTGCAGAGTGTGCAGCGGCGCGGCTTACCTGCTCGCTGAATCCACAGGCAAGTTACTTACCTTGTCCCTGGATCCAGCAATGTCACCGCACTGTGTGAGCGAGCGGGTCCTCCTCGCTCGATTCACAGTGTCCCCGTGTGCCGCCTATCTCCGTTCCCTGCGACGTTACAACGCACGGGGGCGGAGAACGGCGCCAAATTCAAAAAAGTAAACAAACACTATACATACAGTATACTGTAATCTTATAGATTACAGTACTGTATGTAAAAAATACACACACCCCTTGTCCCTAGTGGTCTGTCCAGTGCCCTACATGTACTTTTATAAAATAAAAACTGTTCTTTCTCCCTGCAAACTGTAGATTGTCCAAAAGTGTCCCTTTATGTCAAAAATGGTTTTAGATCAGCTAGAAAACGGCGATAATAAATTATAATCACTTGCAGAATTGTGCGATAGCGATTTGTGGGGAAATACGTCATAAAAAAATAAAAGTAATGACAGCGACAATTCTGCAACTGAGCAAATTTCAGTGATTTTGAGTTGATTACATTATTGAACAATTTTTATTATAATTATATTATTATTTGTTATAATTATTTATAATTATTTATTATATTATAATTTAAAATTTTGTTTTAAAAAAAAAATCATACCCGGGATGCCTACAAGACTCTTGTTTGGTCAGATTTAGGGGTGTAACGGATCGTCACCGATCCGTGATCCGAACGGGCCACCCCGTTCGGATCGGCACACCCCGCGATCCGCGGAGCGCTCCGGAGCCTAGGCCTAGGAAAGTCCCCGGCTTCGGCCTAGCTCCGGAGCGGCGGCCAGTCTGCTTGCCAGAGCCCAGCGTGACACGCCTCCCCGCCTCTCCGGGGAGGCGTGTCACGCTGTGCACTGGGCTCTAGCAAGCTGAATGGGAAAGTTAGCAGTGAAGCACTGGTGTGAGAGGAGGGGGGGGGGGGGAGGGGGGGGGATTAAAGCGGAAGCACGTGAGGCTGTTTGGGACTTAAAGTACAATCTTGATGTTTTTACAGATATATATATATATATATCTGTAAAAACATCAAGATTGTACTTTAAGTCCCAAACAGCCTCACCTGCTTCCTCTTTAATCCACCCCTGTGAATTGCTATTGTGCTCTTTTTTCGGATCAGCAAAAAAAAAAAAAAAAAAAAAAGGTTCCTTTTTTTAATTGGTCCAAAAAAAAAAAAAATATTATTTTATTTTATATATATATATATATATATATATATATATATATATAATATATATATACATTTTTTTTTTTTTGGACCAATGAAAAAACGGACCTTTTTTTTTTTTTTGCTGATCCGAAAATGATCCGATCCGTGACTCCTGATCCGAGGATCGATCCGATCCGTGAGTTTTTTGATCCGTTACACCCCTAGTCAGATTTAAGGGAGTTATTCCTAAAAATGACAGACCTACAGTATAAAACGCCAAATTTCCTTGCAAAATAATTGTACCGCTTTTGGTACGTAATTCCAGACAGAATCATACCGCCAGGGAGGTTAAAGTGACACTAAACAATATCCATATTCTCTAAAAATAATCCATACTTATGGGCTTGTAATCTATATGCAAGGCTGAGAGAAATAGAAAGTACTTTTTTTTCAATTAAGAATACATACTTAAATATAATTTTTTTAACCAGTTTAGTGTTGCTTTAAATTCAACTCAGTATTATTTAGAACATTTAATACTTGACATAACTTTAGGTTGCTCTATAGATCAATAATAAGGTATTTCAGCAGATCTCATTTGTTTTGCAATATAATTAAAAGTACCAGAGAACATGTACTTTTCCATAAAGATTAATCTAAGACTGTGTGATATCTCATTATGGATTGATAGTTATGAAGTTTAATTACCACCTGAGTAGCACTGATTAGTCTGCCACATACATCATGCTAAACATTCTGCAATTCCCTGTAGTAGCAATGCAGAATATTCTGCATTAAATATTGAAAATATTATTATTGGAGATTGATGATCAATACAAATCTTTGAGCTTCTGTGGGTATTGCATGTTAAGTGTAGCTGTGATCCTTTACTGTGCTTATTTGAAGCATTTAGTTCTTAAAAGGAATTCATTTCCATAAATCTGGCCACATTGTACTCAAATATTTTCAGAGTGAGTTAGACCATAGAGCAAAATTCTTTTGAGAGCTATATGTTTTAAGTCAATGTTTAATCTCAAAGCTTCAGAGATCATAACTAGAAAAGGCAATTCTTCTAAGATCTTTCCTCACAACTGATGAAATGTCTGTCTGTATATGGCCAGTTTGATATGCTATAACCAAATGGTGGGGGGTAGCTTTTCGCATTTGATATGGTCTGATTCCCTAATGGTTCGATATAGACTTCTGCCAGAAATTTGCTTATGCAAATCTTTAGTCAGAGTAGAAGAATTGTTATAGTGTTCGTCTCTGGATCCTGGATCTGAAACGCACTTAGGACATTGGGGGTAGTGCAAACTACAAGTGCAAAGTGCACTTGAAATTTCACTGGAAGTGCACTTGGAAGTGCAGTCGCTGTAAATCTGAAGGGTTGATCTGAAATGAGGGGAAGCTCTGCTGATTTTATTATCCAATCATGTGTAAGCTAAGCTAAAATGCTGTTTTTTTATTATCCTTCCATGTTCCCCTCAGATCTACAGTGGCTCTACTATCAAGTGTACTTTCAGTGTAATTTCAGGTGCACTTTGCACTTGTAGTTTGCACTTGTAGTGCAAAGTGGATTTGCCTTTAGTAAATAACCACCATTGTCTGCAGGGTGTTTGTCTGTATGGGTTTCTTGCAGGTGCCCCTTTTTCCTTCTATAGACCAAAAACATAATGGTGGGTTAATTGTCTCCCTCCTGTATTGGGGTAGGGTTATTACATTGTGAGCACCTTCAGAGAACATGGAGTAATACGTTAATAGATCTATGTAATCCATAAAGCACTGCATATTTTGCAAGTGCTATAGAAATTACCAAAAATAAATAAAAAAATAGCATTATATGCAGGCACCTGCATTTATTTGAAATTTAGAAATGTACTATAAAGTGGAACACCAGACATTGTTGCTTATATTTTTAGCTTCTCCCTCTCCCTCTCTTGTGAAAACATTTCCAAGTTCTTCTTACCCTTTCTATGCTCTGGTGTTGTCCCTAGCTTCATCCTCTGGTCAGCGATGGCAGTCCTTTTTCAGGTAGAACATGCCATTGCCATTTTTCTTATTTCCGTTGAGCCCAGCCTGTCATTTACATGCCTCCCTAGGTTATCACACAGACTGGTTGTAAATGCTTCTTTTAAAAAAAGGTTTA
Source organism: Rana temporaria (assembly GCF_905171775.1). NCBI lineage: Eukaryota > Metazoa > Chordata > Amphibia > Anura > Ranidae > Rana > Rana temporaria. The sequence goes on from NC_053490.1 coordinate 196,444,736, forward strand.
TACTTACTTTCTCTTAGGAATGGAATTGCACAAAGTGGCTCTGATCTTCCTCGTCTCAGGTCCCCGGCTGGTGCTCTTGGCTTCTCCTCTCCAGTGAGTGCCTTCCATAGAAAGCTGCTTTCAATAGGGGCACTCATGTGGGCACAGACAGCGGAACTCGGCCCTGCCCCCTGCTCCCATATCACTGGCTTTGATTGACAGCAGCCAATGGCTCCCACTGCTTTAGCAAAGGCAGAGAGACCAGGAAGTGAGGGGAGAGGAGAGCTGCAGACTGGCACAGCGCTGGATTGAATGAGGGCTCAGGTGATTTAAAGTAGGGAGGGTGGTTGAGGAGATCGGATACTGATGCGTAAACATTTTTTACCGTAATGCATTAAGGAACAAAAAAAATGCAGTCTTTAGAACCTCTTCAAATGGACTGGCTAAAAGACTGCAGAATTTGTTTTAATATATAAATATTGGGGGGGGGGGGGGTCAATTGCTGGGAGTTCTGCTTTTAGGTTTATCTATATAAAAATATTCACTGGATCTAAATGGTTCCTGATGCTGACCCTCCCTCTTCCAGTTTGATTGCTGTTCTACAGTAAGTGACATGGAAAATTCAGGTACTTGCATTAGGTGAGTTAAAAAATGAATGCAAAAATGCATTTAATTATTTTAATGAATACATACAAGCATTCATTGGTATTTTTCTGTCTAATGTATCTGTTTGAAGTTTATCTATTAATATATCAAGAGAAAAACCTAACCATAGAAAATTAGGACTTTAACGGTACCACACAAATTATAAAAATATATGTTTTATTTTTACAAATGTTAAAACTGTTGAAATATATTCCAGTTTGTAATAATCCATGTATTATACAGCTTTAATTGATTTGCATATCACATTATGCTTTACTCATCATCCATGACCTCTCAAGGTGATGAGTTGCTTGCTGAAACTTCAACGTGTTTCACGGATCAACGGCCTGCTTCATCAGGAAGGCAAGCACAGTGAAACTCTAAAATTATAGAGAAGACATAATGATATCCAATTCCATTTTTTCAGAACAGATTTTTGATATGAAAAACAGCTGTGTTTTTAAAACCACAATTACATTACATACTTGTTACAAATATAGAAGTCACATACATATAAGATTGTAATACAATGTTATGACTTCTGATTGCATCCTCATAGAAGGGAAGGATCAAGGGCCAGTAATATGTCACCCAGGGGGCTGGTAACTGGCCATGGGTTCAAGAGATGATAGCCATACTGGTATACTGCAGGTAAAAAAAGGGGGGGGGGCTCAATATACTTTGTCAGCTTTGAACATCCTATGGGTTTACTGAATGATGTGCTTCAGTATCTTTTGTAAATATGCGGGGTGATTAGATTCAAGTGGGGCATGCGATTTCCAGAAACATGTCACTCCAGACTGGGTTTTTAAGGGCATGGCAGCTTACTGTTAATAAAGAAATAACACACACACTGCTTCAGCCTCCTGGCTTACTCACTATCCACATGGCTGCATCAGGCCTCACGCCTAGGCCTTGGGTCTGCTCCTCAGACGCACTCTTTCCTTCTTAGTCAAGCTCCCTCCTGTAGCTTACTTTGTCAGCTTCATGTTGCTTGGTCGCAGGCCACATCTGCCTTCTGCAGACATCCACGCTTAGGCTGCCACCTGCAGCCTTAGACTCCTCAAGACCTCCTGTCTCTCTCTCATGGAGCCGTCTCTCACTGGAAACCGCCAGACCTCCTGTCTGTCGGGGGGAGTTGTCTCCAAGTATGAGCCCTGAGCTCTGACTCTGGAAAGACTACAGGTATACAATTAGCATGCCTGCCTTTACCTAAATCAGGCGTACATTTCTAACCCACAGTGTGACACGGGATCACCTCTCCACACTTTGTAGATGTTAAGCTTAGTTCTGCCACTATATTATATTTTAAAGATAATTTACAGGTATATCCAGATTAAATGAGCCAATCTTTGCAGTAAAAAAAAAAGTAATTTTGCTGTCAGTGCTGTGTGGTATTTGCACATGAGGCGGTGAAGGTTTTTTTTTTTTTTACTTTAGTTATTGAACATTTTAATGTAAAAAAATAGGTAGGGGGTTAAATTCACTTTATTTTTCATGAACTGTTCCCATGTGACTGATTTACTGTATGGCACATATATTATGTAGTTATTATGTACATTTTGTGACACAGCTATGGAATGCATTGTATTTTATTATTTGCTTTATGCAAGTTTGAGTATATGTTGAAATGTGTGTATCACTTTAGGATCCTGGTGGCAAGAACAAATCCAACTCAACCAATGTTAAAAACGTGTCTGCTCGCCATGAAAGCTTAACTCGAGGCGGATATAAAAGGCACGTGTTAATAAAGCTATGCATTTTTTATTTCTTAGCAACAATAGTGAAATTATCTGAATTTGAAATTTATAGTCCCTGTACAGCAGAGCTCCAACTGTGAAATCAGCACAAGGAACCAGTGAACTGAATTGCTCATATGTTAACATGGAACATACTGATCAGAGGAGAGAGCAGAGTGACCAGAGAGATTAGCTCATGAGTATGTAAAAAGGTACTACAGCGCTATTACTAAAACCATATAAAATACTAAAGATAAGCTGCAGACACGTGAGGTGCACAAAACCAAAGTGAATAAATAAGAAAATATTGTGTTGCGCTGATAATCAAGCACTATAATCATTGTATTGCAGGGTTCATTTCCCATTTTATTACGTTATTTGCACCATATATCTTTCTTTTCTCCTTATGAGCGGCTGATATCCTGTGTTAATCGGGGAGTCCAGAAGGGAAAGGTTTTTTTTTTTTTTTTTTTTTGCTATAATGACAGCTGCACACCAGAGGACTGTGGATCTCACACCTGTCTCCTATTAGCCTATGTACTGAACTGTGTTTTTTCCATGAACTATTTTTGCTGGTTCTATTTGAATTTTTTCACATTATAGTTTTTGAGTGGTTTTTGTTTATCTTTTGCACATATACCTCCCTGATTTGAGGTGTAGGGGGTTCTTATTTATGTATATGGTATATATATATGTATGCAATTTTTTACTTGATTATCAGCGCAACACAATATTTTCTTATTAGCTCATGAGTATGCTGCTTCAGATTTTACTGTCTAGTCACAGGCTGAGAGAGGGGCCAGACCTGTAAGTGTTACTTAACTACAGTAGACATGGCTCTACTGTGTGGCAGAGTAGTGTAAATCTCAGAGCTAGATGGACAGAAATATAAATCATTTGGCAGATTAAACCAAAAAACAATAAAGAACCCTTATATGTATTATAACTGTATATTAAGTTGTTTGCCTAAGGTTCAGCTTTAAAAGCCCCTATGTGAAAGTAAATCTGTGCTTTGACAACACATAACAACAGAGGAAAGGCAGCCCTATGTAAGGTTCAAGGTTCTTCACAGGACACAGGACTGATGACGTTCGGCGAGTCACCAAAAACTAAAAATGTCAAATGCTCTTCTGTGCCAAGAAGTACATATTATTTTATTAAACCAGCATAACTCTACCCACTTCTGTGGAACCTAAGACGTCATAGATACACCTCTTGAGGACTGAGTTAGGATAATATTTGTCCCTTAACTGTCAACCCCTGTAACAGTAACACTCAACCTCTGTTTTGCTTTATACTCACTTTATTATGTGCCAGTAGCTTCTGTGCCAAGGACATTCACGCCTTTCCTTGAAATCATGCAGCTCTGAGATTCTAGCAATAGAAGAATCTGTTTCTAACAGTCTTGGATGAAGAATAGGATTTTTGAAAGAGAAGTGTAGAAAACCTTGGTCAGACAATGTTCAGTAGTCTGGGATGAGTTAAAAGAGATTGAGAGCTCAATTGGTACGCATATCCCATTAGGCTGACAAATCACTGACACATGCCATTTACTTCATACGCTGCATCTCTAGCTGAGCCAGCAGAGACATTATAGTATGACCAATTTTAAAATGGCTTCCAGATGCTTCTACTCTTTTTGTATTAGTATATTATAGCCTAGATTAGGTTTTAGAAGACTATAAAGCAGAATAATGCATATTGACAAAGGTCAGAATTTGGAATTGCATCAGGTGGCAAAGTCAGATGCATGTTTGGAGTTGAATCATGAAAAGCAGATAGCGACAAACCTGAAGCTGCATTGGTTAGCACAGGTAAACGTAGGCGTGGAACTTAAATAGTAACTTATGGAATAAAAAAAATAATAATATAGCATACAGTATACAATTGCAAAACAAGTCATATTGTAATTGAATGTTATAAAAAATTACCTTTCCTTTTCAAACTGCGGTCGCTGCAATTTTCTGTAAAATGCAGTGCAATATGGCTACCTGGAGGTATTCTGTACCCAAAATGTGTACAGAACGCCCCCCCAAAAACATAATTTCCTGCTTGTGTGATTGGCTCACTGATTTTCCCAGAAGTGTACACTAAGGCCCCGTACACACGACCAGTTTCCTCGGCAGAATTCAGCTTCCGACCGAGTTTCTGGCTGAATTCTGCCGAGAAACCCGGCCGTGTGTACAATTTCGCCGAAGGAAGCCGACGAGGAGCTCGACGAGGAAATAGAGAACATGTTCTCTATTTCCTCGTTGTTCTATGGGAGCTCTCGGCCCGCCGAGCTCCTCGGCGGCTTCAGGGCTGAACTGGCCGAGGAACTCGATGTGTTTGGCACATCGAGTTCCTCGGCCGTGTGTACGGGGCCTATGATACAAGTCAGATTTTGGCATCCCCTGCAACAAAAAAAAATAAAAAATACTCCCAATAGGAAATCATGTTGGCATAGGGGCACAGAGGAACAAACAGTGATTTCTTTAGAATAACAACATGCCGGAATCTGCAACAAGGTTTGTTAAAATCCACACAATGTACATAGATCAGGAGTAAGGTGGCAAGAGGGGATCTAAATATAATGGTGTTTGTAAATGCAGGCCAACAGCTGAATCTGGTAAGGTCTGGTAAAACCCCCTAGTATGTATTGTAGTGAATAGTGCCAGTTACAAAGCAGATACTGTTCTGTCCAGGTAGGCTGCTAATCTGGAACTTAAAGTTGGAGTTATAACAAACTCAGAAACCATCCAATATAGGGAAAAGCAGAACATATGAGTAATTCAGGCATGTAGCTGAAGTGTCACAAAGACTCAGAAGGATCTTTATTTCCAATCTTTTTTATTGAAGAATTTCAAAATAAACAAAAGGTACATAAAACACAGGCTTAACAATTGTAGATGTATGCAAAACAAACAAAGAACAGGCACAATACAAGTCACTCAAATACATAGATAAAATTGAGTGACAGCCATACATAGGAGACACATATAAGTCAAAGGCTTGTTTAGTATCGTCAGGCTAATTAACCCATATTTGACAAGGGTAGAAAATATAAGGGAGTCTTGGGTTGCTAAACACTGATAAATTCAGGAGTACACAAAAGAGGGTTATAAAATATTACCCAGTCTGTTGGTGAGCCAAGAGAACCAGGAGGTTGTAAATCTAGCTAGTGACTCGCTTTTAAAGGCATGCATGCGCTCAAGTATACAAGTTTGATGTACGTCACTGATTACATCCGATACATTAGGGACTTCAAGGGATTTCCAATGATGTTTAATGTTTAGTCTTGCGGATAGGAGAATGTGGATAACACTAGTCGATTTAGGAATAGAGAGATAGCTAGATTCAGAGAGAGTTACGGCGGCGTATCAGTAGATACGCTGTCGTAGCTCTGAATCTACGCCGTCGTAAATTTAAGCGTATTCTGGAAACCAGATACGCTTAAATTAGGCTAAGATACGAGCGGTGTAAGTCTCCTACGCCTTTGTATCTTAGGGTGCATATTTACGCTGGCCGCTAGGTGGCGCTTCCGTTGTTTTCCGCATTGAATATGCAAATGAGCAAGATACGCCAATTCACGAACGTACGTGCCCCCGCCGCAATTAGTCACGCCGTTTACGTAAGAGATACGCTGGCGTAAAGATAAAGCTGCTCCCTAGGTGGCGCAGCCAATGCAAGGTACGGACGTCGGAACAAGCCTATCTTTTTACATCTTTTGCGTAATTCATACGCGAATAGGACTGGATGTAATTTACGTTCACGTCGAAACCAATACGTCCTTGCGGCGTACTTTGGAGCAATGCACACTGGGATATGTCCACGGACGGCGCATGCGCCGTTCGTTAAAAACGTCAATCACGTCGGGTCACGAGTCATTAACATAAAACACACCCCTGTTCCTCATTTGAATTAGGCGCGCTTAGGCCGGCCCATTTACGCTACGCCGCGTAACTTAGGAGGCAAGTGCTTTGTGAATACAGCACTTGCCTCTCTGACTTACGGTGGCGTAGCGTATATGCGATACGCTACGCCGCCTCAAAGTTAAGCCAGTCTTTCTGAATCTGGCTAAGAATATTAAGATAGAGAAGAAGGGCTAACTCCACTGAGGGGGGAAGGGCAGAAGAGGGACTGAATTCAGAGATTAGTTTAAATATCTGGTTCCCATGTGATCTAATAGAAGGACTAAACAAAAAAGATATGGATCAGAGAGCTGATAGAGCCACAGTTGCGCCAACAGTCTGGAGTGGCAGTAGGGTATATCTTAGAAATCTTATATGGGGTTAAATATAATCTGTTAAGCACTTTCAGATATACTTCCCTGTGATCAACACACAATGAGGATTGGTATGTTTGCCTAATAGCTGATTGCCAGCAGTGGTCAGAGAAAGATGTGGCAATGTTGTGTTCCCATTTAGCTGAAGTAGACATTTTGGAAAAGTATTCTGAATCACCCAGTAGCATGTAAAAAAGAGAGATGCCTCCTTTCACACTATGGGGAGAATAAAAAAAACTGATTAGAGTGGACTAGAGCGGAGTGTTCATACAAGCCTAGCAGTACACTGAGACAGAAAATTGTACATCTAAAGATCTAACTCCCAAATACGAACATAGAAAATCGGTATATGCAGTGCAGTGTATTGAAGAATGCAAAGACCTGTACATTGGGGACAAAAAACAACCTATCAAACAAATGAACAGCTCAGCATTCTACAGGCCAACAATCAGCAATTTTCCTATACCTTAAGATAAAGGGAATTTTTTTGTGGATGATGAAGTACACATTTTGAACAGAGAGGACAACTAGTTTGAAAGAGGCCACATCGAACTGGAACAACCATCCCTGAACAGGGCAGGGGCCTTTGACAACACTTCCTCATATAATGCCTTGTTAACATCTTTGCCCAGACGATTTGACAACAATTTACATTGTGGATTAAAGTGGTTGTAAACCCTTACAGACCACATTCACCTACAGGTAAGCCTAGATTAAGGCTTACCTGTAGGTGCTGGAAATATCTCCTAAACCTATACGGTTTAGGAGATATTTACAAATCCCAGAACGGTGATGTCTAACGCGCATGTGCCGGTGTATTTGGCGCATGCGCACTCTAAAAAGGGCACGCTGGGGGGCATGCGCGGGATTGACATCACGCGACTCCAGCCAGTCACAGAGTCGGAGTTCAGGGCCCCTGGAAGGAAAAGGGGTGAAGAAAGGACGCTTCTAGCCAGCGAGGAAATCGGGAACATTGCAGGCTTGGGTTTCAGGTAAGTGACACATAATGGCCTACTATGCATAGTAGGCCATTATGCTTTACCTTTGGGGGAAACAAAGAGGAAGTAAAACCCATCAGGGTTTACTTCTTCTATAACACCTATGCACACTAAAGAATGTGATTGTGTAATTAAAACAGAACATCCACCTTTTACACCTCCCATCCTGTTCTTTGATGTTCAACGTCTACACATTCCATGTCTATGCTACTTGTTCTGGGGTACTGTATCTTCCTGACACTCATTAGAACTGAAGACGCGGCTCTGAGAAGCTACATAAGCTCTTTCACCATACAGAGCATAATCCAGCTGAATGTGATTACCTACAAGTAGTTATACCGTTACCTGAGTAAATGGGAACCTTTACAAAGATATAGTAGTTTTATACAACGTATTAATATAAATATGGTATTATTCTTTAATGTAGTTCATGCTCACAGTCTTAAGAAGAGAAACAAGGGTGAACAAAGTTTGCAGGCCTCAGTCAGGACATATCAGCTTTAATCACAAAAGTGTGAATCTTCATGACAGTGAATACTTTTAAAATATGAATTGCTCTGGATATATAAACATATCAATCTAATTTGCATAAAAACTCCAATATAGCGAATTAATCATTGTCACATAATTAAGTGATAAATTATGCATGAAATATATGAAGGGCAGATGAAGTAGGCCATTTCATGATTGATTTTTAGACTGATAAATTGTGTTTCCTCCATAATAATGAAATACAGCTGTGCAATTTGCTCAGGAGCAGCTGAAGAAAGATATGGATTTTTATATATTTGTTTTGTTTATTCCTAGCACAGGTCTGCTTTAAATTCTATATTTTCTGTAACCTTAAATAAGCTAAAATCAACAGTCACAAGCAGGCATCAGAAGATGCATTTTGTGTGCCTTTTAATGATCTTTTTATACCCTGTATAAAATGTTATATATATATATATATATATATATATATATATATATATATATATATATACAATGGGCATATTTACTTTAAGGCACCAAGGGTACCAAAGGTAAGAACGAAGAGTCAGCACCAAGTCATGACTTTACATTCCACGTGGTTTCATTTCATTACTTTCCTTTATTAGCTACCATAATTGGGTGCAAGAACTGCTGAAGGAGTCAAAAGCCTCTCTTTTGATCAGGAAACTTACAAATAGTGATGATGCAAACATGCCAAGGTTTTGGTTTGAAATCTTAAAGCGGAGCTCCATCCAAAAATGGAGCTTCCGCTTTTCAGAACCCTCCCCCCCTCCGGTGTCACATTTGGCACCTTTCAGGGGGGTGCAGATACCTGTCTAAGACAGGTATTTGCACACACTTCCGGTGAACAATTTGTGCGCAGACACGCCCCTACCCGCACCCCCCGGCTGTCTCCTGGTAAATACACTGTTCCCAGGAGAGACGCATGCACAGTAGGGAACCAGGCAGTGAAGCCGCAATGCTTCACTTCCCGATTCCCTAACCGAGGATGGCGGTGGGTACAGCCGAGGGACGAGCGATTGCTCGTCCTTGGCTGACAACATCGCGGGCGCGCTGGACAGGTAAGTGTCCATTTTTTAAAAGTCAGCAGCTGCAGTATTTGTAGCTGCTGTTTAAAAAAAAAAATAGGCGGAACCTCCGCTTTAAACTTAAACAAGGTTCGGATGCAGAACCCCATTAACATCAATGGGAGCAGAAACTGTCAAATTAAAAGTGCCAGTTTTCTTGATTAATAGGTAAGATGGTGTCAAAGAATAGCATTGGTGAATGGGCACTGCCATGGGGAACATGTACCAATGCAAAACATTTTTAAGAAAAATCTTTTTGACCAGGAACAGTGATTCTTTTAAAGCCCTGACAGTTACAAAGGGAAAAAGCACCCGTAAATTGCTGGCAAATGACATCTCCCTACTGGCTGCCTTTTATAAAAATTAAAAATGACACACAGACCCCAAAGGTCCCTCAATATAAATGTCAGAATCCTAAGGGTCTGTTATGTATTGTGTGGGACCTTTGGGAGGGGCTCTCTGTGCTGGTATACAAGTTGTGCCCCCCACTACTAGTATAACTAATGAAAATTTTACATTTTTTAACCAAATAACTTAAAGAAACCTTTAAACCAGAAACAAGTCAATGCTTAGTTTAGCAGAAGACTGAGCTACTGGCTTTTTGTAATAAAAAAACTAAAAGGAAAAAAGCCAGCCAAGGGCCAATATTGGTGGACCTGATGCCCAAATTTGCCCCCATATATAAAATTATGGGTGCATTTATGTTAATTCCAGGTTCTAAAAAGCAGAGCTCTCCAATCATCCCTCTAACTTTACTCAGTACTCTCCAAAGTTTTGTGACTGCTCAATGCTGACTTGGTTGGTGATGGGGACCAGTCAGAAGTTGGCATTAAGCACTCACACCCCTTGATTGAAAAGATCCCCTTCTGCATCAGACACTTCTGTCAGAGATTTTCAGTTTTATAATGATGGGGGGGGGTGACAAAGGTGCAAGACAGAGCAATATTTTAATGCACCAGTAGTTCAGTTATGGAATCGAACTTAATAGGGCTGTACCAACGCTGTGTCCATTCATTCAGGGGCTTAAATCCCCAGTATGAAATACCTTGTAAGTAAGGTGAAAACCCTCCCCTGAGCCTGATCATTTCAGCGATGGGGACGAACACAACAGCTCCAGCCGATGCATTGGGTTCTCGTTGGATAGATTTATAGCAGCAGGAGCTCCCCTTTCTGTCAATGAAATCAAGTGACACGCGGGCAGGGGCGTCTGTCTGTGTCGATGGAGGCAGCAGCAGGACTTAGGAGCGTGCCCCCATGGAAAGTGGTCACATGGAAAGCGGCTCTCTGAGGGGGCACTCCAGTTAAATAATAGGAGCCCGGAGCGCCATGGGGGGACCCCAGATAACGATCGCACTGCTCATTAAAAAAAAAGCTTTACAATCACTTTAATAATAGCAAGAACCACTTCCAACATATAATGGCTATTTAAAGTTAGATCACTGGGTTTTATTTTCTTGTTACAAGCACACAGTCACATCACTAACCATGACTTTGTAATGAAAAAGCTTTCAATGCTCAGGCTTGTTGTCAGAGTTTAATCACCAGGGGCAAGAGACATTGATCTGCATCTCCTTAGTACAGCAGAAATATTGAGGGTCTCTTTAGGCTAATTCTCATTCTGTAGTCACGAGTGCCATGCTGGTGGTGATGAGCCATAGGGGTGTTAACAATCAATCCTACTGGGAGTGATCACATTTGATTGGTAACGTCCCCCCTTAGAGATTCATGAGGCTCTTTAATAGGGAACCATAGAAACTGTCATATAGGAGGCATATTAGCATCCTTTCAATAAAAAAAGAAACAGTAAAAAAAAGGAAAACTTCAAAGGTAATATGGAACAAAATAGTGTACATGCACATATGTACATTAACATAAACATATGTAAAAAATATACATACACAGAACATCTTTAATCTACTCACATCAAAATATTAATCCACTACACATTAGAAGTTATACATTTAGAGGTTAATATTACTTTAGTGCTTAAAAACTTAGAAATGGTTTAGATTGCTTATTTGCAACTTCACATACTGCTGTTAGCAAGCAATTACAGATGTACGATATCGGTCATCTTTTAAATTGAGTTGCAATTTTGTATTTATATTAATATGTATTGTATTTGTGTGCACTAATAACAAGTTTTATGTAATAGTGACAAAATGATTTGACATTTGTAGGAATATTGTGTGAGGTAGAAAACCATCAATACTATTTTAATAAAAATATATTTGGCAAAGCTGATAACATATACCACTAATTGAGAATGACAGCAGTAACCATCTTTGTGATATTCAAAGAATCATTGTGGAGATGACCTCCAAATAGATAGTCAAGTCTTCATCAGATTAATGTGTAATGAGAATTATATGCTTTACTAACATTCAATTACCTTTATAGTCCTGACGCTTTAAACACCCTTCAGAAGATGTTTTCTATCTTTTAGTAAACTACACCCTTAAAAAAATGTATTATTCAAATGTTTTAAAAAAAATGAAATGATTTATTACTTCAACAAAAGGAAGCATTCCTGGGTGTCTTATCCTGTATACAGTTATGGAGCATTGTGGGAGCCACGATGCATACAGATCAGCACAATCTTGTGGGGCTGGGGTATGTTAACATTTCAAGCATGACATTCCTGTTCACATTACAGTCTCTTGCTGGTATTTAGCTCTTACCCAGTTCAGCCAGCCAAGTGAACATACCAACATACTTCCTGGACACATTAGTTTAATCCTTTTTTTTTTTTTTTATTTCAATGTTTTTTTATTGTTGTTTGCATATAAAAAAATACAAAAAAAGTGTTACATCATCGTACATATTATAAACAATACACAACCATACGTTTTTCCCTGTTTTCCCCTTATCTTTTTCTACCCTCGTTCTTTGTGACATTGTGAATAAATGAAGAAACACTTGTTTCTGAACTGTCATACCTCGCCTCGCCTCCCCTCCCCCACCCCGCAAACCCTCACCCACCCTCCCACCCTCCCATCACACCTTGAGCAGGTTTTTGAAGTTAATGTACTTCGTTAAATGCGTCTTCCCCATAAAGGAATGCCCGATAGCGGGTTAAGATATTTATTGAATTTGAATGGCGATTTTTATATAGAACATCCTGTTTCGTCTAGCCACAAACACATCACATCCTCACAAACTTACTATAATTCCCCTGTCGAGTAAGTGTCACTCTCTCACTCCAAATCATTGTGTTAATAGTTTCAACCCAAGATTTGACAGTGGGTGGCATCTGGGCCTGCCACCTTAACGCAAATAACTTCCTTGCCTGAAAAAGGCATCTCAGTACCACTTCAAGGGAACTGGCTGGCACTCTATTCTCCTCTATGCTGCCTAACAAGCATATCTTAGACTCAGCTTCTAACTTAATTTTAAAAGTTTTATTTATTATGGTAACCACCTCCTCCCAGTATCTGAATAACTTTGTGCATTTCCACATCATGTGGATAAGATTGCCTGTCGCTCTGCACCTTGGGCATTCGTCAGTACTTCTCCACCCGAGATTGAACATTCTCCTGGGGGTATAGTATACTCTATGCAAGAGGAACAAGTGTGATACTTTCTGAGATTAATCCTTAAAATGGAACTTCACTGACTCTCTCTCAATCAATGTTGACTATTTTTTATCCTTAGTAAATAGATAGAAAAGTATATTTGTTTTACATATATATATATATATATATATCTTCAGTTGCTTCCTGGTTTCCATATGTAGGCAAATGATGACATACATCCCAGGAGTTTAAAAGAGGATAGGAGGAGTTTTCATAGCTATATACACCCTCCTGCCTAAGGGCAGATGCATTCCAGGAGGTTTATTAGAAACCAGACATAATTTGCTCAGTGTATTATGTTAGTCTTGGATAGAGGAGTATGGGGAAATGCTTTCTCCCGCCTGGAGCAGACTGATGGCATCTTCTCAGTCTTCATCAGGTTTCCATCAGTGCTCATCAGTTTTTCATCCATTTTTCTTCAGTCCTCATCAGTTTTTCATCCGTTTTTCATCAGTTTCTTTTACATCCACTAACAATGCAAAAACGGATGAAACACTGACCATTTGTCAGTTTACATCCATTTTTTATTCGATCCATTTTTTAGAAAAATAGAGCTTTGATCAGGTTTAAAAAATTGATGATGATGGAAGCGGATGTAAACTGATGTAAATGGATGATCATCTATTTTTCCATAGAGATGTGCTGATGTGCGTTTTTCATCCGTCAATGGATGGATGAAAAACAGACAAATGGAAAGCATGTGTGACTTATTTCAAAGAAAACACATTGATCATTTCAAAGAAAACATTGTAGTGATAACTTTGAATGTGAGCTGACTTGGAAATATAGTATACCTTTCTGGTATGGCATAACTATATAACACTGAAGTCATATGTAATGATGATTGTCACATTTATATTTTAATGCACATCTACATACAGATCAAGCTGCCCTGGAAACATCACAGTAAAAAGGCTTCGGGACTTATGATAGTGACAGAAGCCATGAAACAGTTGCAGTGAAAGCTTTTTTTTTTTGACAATCCCCACACATTTACTTGTTGAATTCTGTAACACATATTCACTATGCCCTTGTGAGTAGGCACTGCTGTGTCACACATTTCACAAAGCCTACATTCTGAACTACAGAGGTTCTGAGAAAAGAAGTTGCAGGAGGCAGATTCAGTACAGAAATCATTGCTTGCAGGTTCCATTGTAACCAAAAGCTAGCACTGGTTGCCTCTCTTTACAGGCATGGTTACATATTCTAATGGAAAACCAAACAAGGGGATTTTCTGTGCAATGCACCAATTTTTCCTTGGAAAAACATATCAAAGTATTACTGTAACATGTTATTTTTCAATGCTCATGAGACTTCTTTAGTCCTTTTATCGCTTAATTGATGCTAATCTGTTTATAATTGAAACATGTAAAGTGTATTCATATGTTTTGAACACCCGAACCCTTGGTACCACAGCCAGTGCCCCCTACAGTACCTTACTTAGAGGGTGAAAGACCCAAACTCACCAAAGTGTCACCTTCATCTAAAGGCCCAAAGAAAATTTGCATTTGGATTATCTAGAAAGTCAAAAGCATTGCCTGACTGCCTAGAAAAAAAATCTTCAATGTCATTAACAGAGAGAACATTTTTTTTTATTAATTCAGCGTCTGTATTTAATTAAGAAGTCAGCCTTCAAGGATTCTCATTCAGCACTAATTAATTTGTCAGTCTATCCCTGAAAAATCGATAGTATTTAGCTTTTGATAACACTTCAGAAACAGTCAATATTTATTTGCATATTTAAACCTCAGAGTACAGAATGATAGGGTATTTATGTTTTCTTGGTGGCAAGGGTAATAAGCAATCTTTTATGAACGATGGATGCTAATAACATTTCCTATAGCAAATCATACTTATTTACATCATGTTTGGAGAGTCAGTAGATTATATATATATATATATATATATATATATATATATATATATATATATATATATATATATATATATATATATATATAAATTTAATAGTACATATTAAACTTAAGAACAGAAATAAAAGAAAAACATTAAGTGGTTCATTAAGTCTCTCTTATTTTTTTGTTTCTTTTTTTTAACCTTTTTAGTCTGAGCATGGATCTAAATTTGTCCCACACATGCTAAAAATTTATTTAATTGTGCTGAAAGTCTGTTCCAAGCATCAACTACTCTTTCGATAAAATAAAGCTTTCTAAGGTTAGTTGTGAATTTTTCTCCTCGTGCTAGTCTGAGGTAATATCCCTGTGTTCTTGATCGTATTGTCCTCCTGAACCGACGTACATGTTCGCAGTTGCGCGTGAGAACGGGGAAAGGGGCACTTTCATTATTTTTTAAAGTTTATTATTTCATTTATTTTCTTACACTCTCTCTATTACAGTACATTGTTTTTGACACAATTTGTTGATTTATGTGATCCACAAGATACAATATCTGGTATATATTCAGTTCAGACACGGAAAAAGTCTCACACATGGTATTATCATACTCATGTTTTTGGGTGTAATTATGTGTGAGAAATATATTATTTAATTGGCAACTTTTTTTTTTCTGCATTTTATTAAAACATTTGGCAAAAACAGTTTTAAAAAGACTCACCATGCCTCTTAAAAAATACCTTGGGGTGTTTATGCTCCAAAATGTGATAATTAGATAGGTATATTTAATGACTAAAGCTCCAGAGCCTCCAAATATTTCATAATTTATGCCCCTTGAAAGCCTGAAGGTGCTCCTCAGATTGTGAGCCCCTCTATGTGGCTTGGCTGGGAAAAAGCCTCACACATGTGGTATCACCATACTCAGGAGAAGTAGCAGAATGTGTATTTCTAAATATGCCTTTGATGTGTGTTAGAAAGATCTTATTAATTGATAACTTTGTGTAAAAAATATATATATATATACATTTTTAAATTTCTTTCCTTCTTTTACCCAAAAAACTCACTATGCCTTTCAGAAAATACCTTGCAGTGATTTATTTCCAAAAGTTGGTCATTTTGTGTGTTTTTCCATTGTTCTGGTGATCCAGGGCCTTAAAAAAATGTAATAAATGTAATGTAGTCAGGAAATTAGATGTGTTATTTATGCCCCTGGAAGGCCTAAAGGTGCTCATTGAGTTGTGGGCAACTCTATGCATCTTGGTTGTGAAAAAGTCTCAGGCCCCGTACACACGGCCGAGGAACTCGACGTGCCAAACACATCGAGTTCCTCGGCGTGTTCAGTCCTGGAGCCGCCGAGGAGCTCGGCGGGCCGAGTTCTCCCATAGAACAACGAGGAAATAGAGAACATGTTCTCTATTTCCTCGCCGAGGTCCTCGTCGGCTTCCTCACCCGAAAGTGTACACACGGCCGGGTTTCTCGGCAGAATTCAGCTCTGAACCGAGTTTCTGGCTGAATTCTGCCGAGAAACTCGGTCGTGTGTACGGGGCCTTACACATGTGGTATACCCATACTCAGAATGTGTATCAGAATGTGTTTTGGGGTGTAATCATAAGTATGCCGATGCTGTGTGTGAGAAATAACTTCTTAAGATGGCAACTTTGTGAAAACAGAAATGTATTTCTTAATTTTCCCCAAAAATGACAACTTCAAAAAACTCACCATGCCTCTTACTAAATTTCCTGGACTTTCTACTTCACAAAAAGGGGTAATTTTGGGGCTATTTTGTAGGTAGGCAGTCAGTACATCAGGACCGATCAATTTTCAAATACATATACCATAGTTTGTAGACTCTATGACTTCCACACTGTATTAACCTCCCTGGCGGTATGATTCTGTCAGAAAAAACATGCTAAAAGCGGTACCATTATTTGCAAGGAAATTTGGCGTTTTATATTGTAGGTCTGTAATTTTTAAAAATAACTCACTTAAATCTGACCAAACAAGCTTCTAATAGGCATCCCGGGTATGACATTTTTTTAAAAACAAAATTATAAATTATAATATAATAAATAATTATAAATAATTATAACAAATAATAATATAATTATAATAAAAATTATTCAATAATGTAATCAAATCAAAATCACTGAAATTTGCTCAGTTGCAGAATTGTTGCTGTCATTATTTTTTTTTTTTTATGACGAATTTCCCCACAAATCGCTATCGCACAATTCTGCAAGTGATTATAATTTATTATCGCAGTTTTTTAGCTGATCTAAAACTATTTTTGACATAAAGGGACACTTTTGGTTGCTATGGACAATCTACAGTTTGCAGGGAGAAAGAAACGTTTTTATTATATAAAATGACATGCATGACACAGGACAGACCACTAGGGACAGGGGGGTGTGTTTTTTTTACATACAGTACTGTAATCTATAAGATTACAGTATACTGTATGTAAGGTGTTTGTTTACTTTTTTGAATTTGGCGCCGTTCTCCGTCCCCGTGCGTCGTAACGTCGCAGGGAACGGAGATCGGCGTCACACGGAGGCACTGTGTGAATCGAGCGAGGTCCCGCTCGCTCACACAGCGCGGTGGCATCGCTGGATCCAGGGACAAGGTAAGTAACTTGTGCCTGTGGATCTAGCGAGGCAAGCCCGTGGCTGACACGGGGTTACCGCTCGCAGCAGGAAAATCTAACCCCGTGTCAGACACGGGAAGACCGCCAGGCAGGTTAAAAAATAAAAATAAATTGGGGTATAGTGTTGCATGACTGGGCAACGCATAAGGGGTGCAGCAAATGCCTGATGGGCAGCTCCACTCTGCTCTGCATGGCCTGTGATGTCATTCCACTTAACCAGCCCCCAGCCTAGGATATGCTGAGCAGAAAGGAACAGAAGCGGTCACGTGACTATAAAAAGGTACTGTATTTAGCCTATTATTTGTAAAGTGTTTTCTCTGTAATCTAATCAATGATGATGCATTGTATCCCTACAATGTGGAAAGATATATGGGGTTTACAGTCACTTAAAGTTCCAGTCATGCCACTCCTTTCCCTTTTGTTCTCCAGACTGTATATATTACGTTTCTGCAGTCTCTCCTGGCATGTTAAACAGGTGACAGTGATCAGTTGTTACAAGGCCCAAGCAGAAGTGAGCCTGCAAGAATGGGTAGCTTAGAAGATTTCATTTGTTTCAGGAAGCTGATTAATAACAGAATACATTCAATGATAATAGTGGTAAATGGATTCCAGCTGTGATATCTCTGCATGTAGCCTGATCTTCTGTCAAAGCCATTAAGAGGTAATTTTGTTTTCACAATTGGGTTCTTGTTTTATGCTTTTAGTTTAATTGAGCAACATTTTCCAAATCTGCCCCACCAACAGGTATGTTTATCCACAGCTAAATTGCACTGCTAAGGCACTAATTGTTTTCTCATTCCTTATGTGAGATTACCTTGAAAACATGCGCGGTTTGTAGACATGAGTAACGAAAGGCCATAGATGGATCAAAATTTGGCTGGTTTATCAGGGACCAGACACATTTCAATCCATGTAGTTAGGGAGCTTGTACAGAAGTCCGACTTCTCTACTTATGTACAACTGCCCTGTCATATTTTTCCTGCTCGATCAGTGTGTTCTGATGACAGGGAAGTCTCCCCTCTGTCAGTACAAACCTAGTGGTTAAATGAAAATAAATGACTCATATATGACCTGCCTTATTCATACTAAGCTTTGTGTTGGGCAAGAGGAGAAGAAAGGTGAAAGGTGTCAGGAGAAAGGTGTCAGTGCTGGAGTCACAGGAAGCTATACGGAATCATTAGGCTCATTTTAAAAATCCAATATACCAGCATATGAATCCTTGTTTTCACAAAAAAGTGACAGTCCAATGAGATTTTTAAATTAAAGTCACTGTCAGGATCCCAACCCAAGGCATTTGCTGTGTTTGGCAATGGCTCTTCCTAACGAGCCACCTGAAGCTCTGGGTAGCTCTTTGCCTGCTCTCCTGGTCATTCGTCATTTATACCTAGTTTCTTGCCAAACACTAAACTCCCTGCTCCTCCTCTAAACTTCCTATTTAAGTCATGCTATTGCACTTACTGTTTGCCATATTATTGTGCTTATGCCACTATTTGCCTTTTGTTGCTACTGCTACAAGACTCTTTCTTATCTACCACACTCATGTAGATACTTGGCATATTTACTGACCACTCTTTGTCACACTCCTCTTCAAACCGGATATCTTTGGCTCCAACTATATTTCTTCTACTTTCTGGTACTGCTACTTGTATCCCAATGTAAACAAAAAAGAAAAAAAGGAGGCTTTTATGTATGTGTAACACACTAGTACATTCTCAAAAACATTGGGCCAGATTCAGATACGTTACGCCGCCGCAAGTTTTTGAGGCAAGTGCTTTATTCAGAAAGCACTTGCCTGTAAACTTGCGGCGGCGCATTGTAAATCCCCCGGCGGAATTCAAATTCCGCGGGTAGGGGGCGTGTAAAATTTAAATCAGGCGCGTCCCCGCGCCGAACGAACTGCGCATGCGCCGTCCGTAAAATTTTCCAGCGTGCATTGCTCTAAATGACGTCGCTAGGACGTCATTGGTTTCAACGTGAACGTAAATTACGTCCATCCGTATTCACGAACGACTTACGCAAACGACGTAAAAAATTCAAAACTCGGCGCGGGAACGACGGCCATACTTAACATAGGATACGCCGCACATACCCCTCATATAGCAGGGCTAACTATACGCCGGAAAAAGCCGAACGCAAACAACGTAAAAAAAAAGCTCCGGGCGGTCGTTCGTTTCTGAATCAGCGTAACTCCTCATTTGCATATTCTTTGCATATACAAACGGAAGCGCCACCTAGCGGCCAGCGTGAGATTGCAGCCTAAGATCCGACGGTGTAAGTCACTTACACCTGTCGGATCTTAAGGATATCTATGCGTAACCTGATTCTATGAATCAGGTGCATAGATACGACGGCCGGACTCAGAGATACGACGGCGTATCAGGAGATACGCCTGCGTATCTCTTTTCTGAATCCGGCCCATTGTGTATCCAGTATGGATAGTGTCACGCTAGTCAGTAAATACTGCATATAAACAAAAAACTGGTTATCCTTATCAAGACTGAAAGGAACCAGAGGACCAAATGAGCGACACAGTATGCAATGTATGAGAAATGTAAAAATATATTATAATTTATTTATAGATAAATGTTATCATAAAACTTCACAATGGGAGAAAAAATGAATGGAGACACTGGAAAATTGTCAAAAAACAAACAGAAACACCAGCATCAAAGTATCTCTGGGTGTGACCACTGACAGTACAAGGCACAAGACAAGACACACAGCAATAGGATACAAATAAACAATTGTCCGGACGCCAAAAATCTATACATGAATGAGCATGCCATGACAAATGTCGTATAAATAATGTCACAATCAAGGGTATGATAAGACATGGGCATCCATGTAGAGGTCCCTGAAAGGCTTGAGCCCTTGAATAAAGGGAAAAGGGGGAGGTGAAATGGGGAAGGGGACTGATTTAACTAATGGGTCTCAAGAAGAAACTGATGATGATTAAAGAGAACCCTGATATAGTCAATATTGATTTACGATGGAGAAGATATCATGAAAAACATAATGTTGCTCCACAGAAAACATAATTGCTGGAGTGTGAAGAAAAGAGGTAGGTCCGTAATTATTCCTTATGTCGAAATTATGCCCCAATCAGGGACAACTGAATAGACTCAAAAACCGGACCATAATACACCTAGTTACTGTGGGTGGAAAGAAATACTATATAGAGTCACTTCCTGATGTATTACCACACTATGTTATAACCTAGGTGTATGTCCTGTGCATGAATGTGTGATGGCACATAGGGATATAGGGTATCCACTGTTGATGATCCCCTCAGTATCATTGAGAATTGGTTATCAAACATACGATTCCCTCCACAGAAAAGCCTAAGTATAAGGCACTTGCTGGTTATCGTCCATCCATCCATTTACGGAATCCTCCTGTAGTTACACACCGCTCGGCATCAACGTTATGGAGTACATGTATTCTCCTTCCAGTAGCATGTGGCAAAAGCCGCTAAATTTGCTTTGATTGGGTCTTCTCAGTCTCTTGTGCCCAGTACATTATATGTGAAAGAAAGATGGTTACAAGGCTTCCCGTTTTTCACAGATGCTTGTTCCATTTTTATGTACATGGCCTCTTTCAATGCCTCATGCAAACCAGCTGTCCTCTTTGTCCAAAATGTGCAGTTTGCTTTCCTTTAAATAATCCCTCTATTCCCTAAGGTATAGGAAGACTAATGAGACCTCCTATTTTGCGCTATTTTTTTGCTGAGAGGTTGTTTACAACAGCTAGACCTGTACATTGGGCATACAACCAACAAACTGTTTGCTGAACATAGGAGGGAAAATTCTACAGGCCAAGATTTGGCTATCTTCTTAAACCTAAGTAAAAGAGACATTCTTTTGAGGACAGTAAATTACAAATTTGGTCAGGAAGAACAACTCTATTACAAGAGGCATGCAAGAGGCCATCTATGCCAAAATGGAACAACCTATTCAGCACCATTTTTCTTCCACATATAATGCCATTTTAACATCTCTTCACTAGCAATTTGACCACAATTCACACTTTTAGCCAAAAGAAACAGCATGCTTAGGGTTATGTAACCAGGACAGCATGGCATCACAACCTTCACACCCATTTTCCCATTCTGTTCTTGAACAATCAACATTTCTAAATTTCATAGAGATTTGATTAATGTTCCCCAAGGTGTGAATGGAAATTCTGGGGTAACTTCCTAACACACTAGGATTTGAAGAAGTGGTTTAGTAAGCTATGCAACGTTTTCAACATTACAAAACGAGTTAAGTTAAATGTGATTAACTTCTACTCATTATATCTGCCTTATGTT
Source organism: Rana temporaria (assembly GCF_905171775.1). NCBI lineage: Eukaryota > Metazoa > Chordata > Amphibia > Anura > Ranidae > Rana > Rana temporaria. The sequence continues at coordinate 196,466,304 of NC_053490.1, forward strand.
GTGGAGCTGAGGAAATGGGGAGGTACTCTGAAGTTTAAAAAAAAAATGGACTGGACTGACACTATTCCTTGCAATTTCAGTTTAGCAAAGGCAATGTGTTGTTAACCCCTAATGGAAATTAACAGTGTAGCACAGTTCTGCCAGGATTAATGGTTATTTTATTGTATTTGTAGGGATAAAACATGGAAAAGTGTACATGTATTGCTGAGATGTACTGTATATGTTTGTTTTTTTGTTTTTTTTATAAATTTTGCTCTGGCATACAATTTAATTCAAATGTATTTATTCTCGCAAAACAGTGAGCATCTCATTTGATCATATATATATAAACATTAATATTTTTAGAATGTTTCCAAATTTTGATATTTCTTTATAATTTATTGAGTAAGCATTAAATAAATCTCCAAATGTCATTTGCTGTGGTCCCATTAGCAATGGAGCGTGTATTGGTTTTCACATTCCCTTTTAAGGTCACGTTTATATGTGACAATTACACCTGCACGACAAGAGTAGCACTTTATGCTTGGGTAAGTCAGGGGAATTAATAATGAAAAATGCAATCTATTTCTAAGAGTCTTCCAGGAATAGAAAAAGCAGGTGTAGTCAGGGAAACAACTTCAAGTTAGAAAAGCTAAATTTGCAGTCTTATTAACTTGTTTCGATCTAGGTAAGCAGTTCATTCTGGATATGGTTTTGACTTTAAGAAATACTGTTAAAGCTAACAAGATTCATTGGAAAAATAACTGCTTATTCATGTGATTCAGTTATGCCAGAGATACCCAAAGCTGGATAGAGACCCAAGGAGCTAGCCTTACTTTTGTAACTATGAGGAGGATCTGGGAGTAGCTATATGCTGTTTCAGACCTTGTGAGTGTTTATGCATATTCTCGTTTAGACCGGAATTATCCTTGTATGAAAAATGAGGCTACCAATTTATACAAGGGGTACGTTTATCATCTAGAGCTTGAGGGAGCTCGGAACACATTGTGAAAGCAATCTTGCAGAGAATGAGGTAATCATCTTCATGTGGTAACATGCAGAGAACACAAGTCAAAATTAGTTGGTGTAGTATTGTAATACAGTTCACTATGCAACAATTTATTAAACCATAATGTATTTTAAAAAGATTTTTGTAAGTGGCATCAAACTCAAAAGGCTTTTTTTTTTAAATGCTCCTTTATACCATATTCCAAACTTTATAAAAACCTGTAGTAAGTAAACCAAAAATATTTAATTGTTGGAATGACCTTAGAATGCCAAACTCATAAACCATTGAACAGCACAGGTTAACAGTACTAGAGTTGAGCTGGCAAAGTGGTTCAATAACCTGAGCAGAAAAAAGTCTCATCTTTGCATAAATTAGATATTTTGAAACTATTCTTGGATCACCAAGGTTCTTTGAAGATCTTATGCCGCATACACATGACCATGCGACGTTAAAAATGGCCATTAAAAATTTAGAACATGCTCTAAATTTTCGCATCGTTTTTCACGTTGTCGTTTTTTCACATCGTAAAAAATGGTCGTGTGTTGGCTTTAACAACGTGAAAAAAAACAAGCATTCTTAGAAGCAAGTTATGAGACGTGAGCACTCGTTCTGGTAAAAGTAGCGTTCGTAATGGAGATAGCACATTTATCACGCTGTAACAGACTAAAAAGCACAAATCATCTCTCACCAAACTTTTACTAAGGCCCCATACACACGATAGAATCTATCCGCAGATAAATCCCATCGAATGGGTTTCAGCGGATAGATTCTATGGTGTGTACACTCCGGCGGATATTTATCCGCGGATATTTCCGAATTCCAGCAGATAAATATTTGTCGACATGCACAGAATATCTATCTGCTGGAATCGGATCCCACGGATGGATCCGCTCGTCTGTACAGACTCACCGGATCCATCCGTCCAAAGGGATTCCCCGCACGCGTCGTAATGATTTGACGCATGCGTGGAATTCCTTATATGACAGCGTCGCGCCCCTCGCTGCGTCATAATCGCGGCGACGGCGCGACACGTCATCGCCAGAGGATTTCGGCGCGGATTTCAATGCGATGGTGTGTACACGCCATCGCATAGAAATCTGCTGAAATCCTCGAGAGGATTTATCCGCGGATACGGTCCGCTGGACCGTATCCGCGGATAAATCCTCTCGTGTGTATGGGGCCTAACACAAAATCAGCAAAAGCAGCCCCAAGGGTGGCGCCATCCGAATGGTACTTCCCCTTTATAGTGCCGTCGTACGTGTTGTACATCACCGCGCTTTGCTCGAGCATTTTTTTTTCACAATCGTGTGTAGGCAAGGCAGGCTTAAAAAGAATCTGGTTGAAAAAAACGTTGTTTTTTCTAGACTATTAAAAATGGTCATGTGTACGCGGCCTAATACATGGGAAGGAGGCATTAGGGCTTGATTAGCTTCTGTTGTTTGATCAAGTAAACAGTATCTGCATATAATTGAGCAAGAATTTGCTTTTCACATGATTGGATAATCAACGTGAATATTTACATCATTTTATGAGTAAATGTTCTCAACTCCTTTAGTAAATCTGCCTAATTTTCTTAACCTTTGGCTGTTTAACTTTATTCAACTTGCTTTTCTCTTGTACTACATATACGACTCTCTTGAGGGCTGGTAAGTTTGCTATTTTAGTAAATGCTGACTACAACTTGTTTACTGACTTAGAGGGTGAGGCACATGTATATTGTTGGTCTCTTACAGGGTTATTTGCCTTGCACAGAACACAAATAATGTATGTATTTCTGAGGCATCTAATGTATAAGGGCCTTAAGTCCCATACACAAAGACCGGATGTCAGGTGGCGTTGGCTAGTTCAATAGAGCATGGTTGTCATTTGGCCCGTGTGCACTACAACAGGTCCGACAGAAGCTGGCGGTTAGGGGCATGACCAAAAAAGGTCTGCCGACCAACTCCAGTTCAGCGCTCTCATCCAATGGCTAAGAGCGCTGACTAAAGTGTTTTGGCAGGGAGGGGGCGTTCCCCTGTCAGAACACAATAGCACAGCAGGTTAGATCACTTTACTAACACCGGACTGTTAGTACAGCAGCTCTGACCTGAGCTGTCCATTTTTTTCATTCAGTCCACTGGGTTGAACAAAAAAAAATTGCATTGTGTACTAGGCTTTAGGCAAGCAAACAAGAAACTGAAAAAAAAAAAATCCTAAAATACAATTATAGTGAAATGATCAATCTTGCAGAAAACCTGCTTTTCCTTAAATCGGAGTTCCACCCAAAAATGGAACTTCCACCTAATCCACTTCTTGCCCCTTACATGCCACATTTGGCATGTAATTTTTTTGGGGGGGGAGTGGGGGCTTCAGGAGGAGTGGGACTTCCTGTCCCACTTCCTCCTTCCGCCGAGGGGCTGGTAAGGCGAATAGCTTAATCGCCTTACTGCAGCCCCTCCCTGTAGGCCATCGCCTGTTCAATCGGACGGAGCAGCGCTGCTCGCGCATGCGCAGTGACGCTCGTGCATGCGCAGTGGCTGCCCGGCCGTGAAGCCGAAAGCTGTCACGGCCGGGTGCCCACCCTCGGAATAAAGACGCCGGCCGGAGAGGGGGGGAGAGGAGCGGAGCCCCGACCGGTGCGTTGCTGGAACCGTGGAGCAGGTAAGTGTCTGTTTATTAAAAGCCAGCAGCTACACTTTTTGTAGCTGCTGACTTTTAATAAACATAAAAAAAGGCTGGAACTCCCCTTTAAGTTTCTTATAGATCATTCTTTTTTTCACTTTGTTGTTGCAATTGACTGCCAATACCTCTAAGGCCCCGTACACACGGCCGAGGAACTCGACGTGCCAAACACGTCGAGTTCCTCGGTGAGTTCAGGGATGAAGCCGCCGAGGAGCTCGGCGGGACGCCTTCTCCCATAGAACAACGAGAAAATAGAGAACATGTTCTCTATTTTCTCGACGAGTTCCTCGGCGGCTCCATCGGGCCAAAAGTGTACAGACGACAGAGTTTCTCGGCAGAATCCGGGTTTGACCGAGTTTCTCGGTGAATTCTGCCGAGAAACTCTGTCGTGTGTACGAGGCCTAACAGCTATAGATGGGAGGGATAGAAAAAAATTACAATCCTATATACACAATCCCATACCCACAGTTACACATGCGTAGTACTTATTATTGTCCCATCAAGTAACAGTCTTTTTAAGAAGACTATTACTTTTAAAAGCCTTGTATATTATTTCAACTATTTTTAATATTCTATTGGTATGGCTTACTAAAGCCTTCAGCTGTCCCTCCCATCTTTTCTGTGTCCCTATTACAGCCTGAGATATTGTAGACCAGCTATTGTCATCTACTAATCATGCTCCAGTTTCAGTTCCCTTCTAAGCTCCTTATTTCCTCTTTTTTCTTATCTGTGCAGCACACATGACTATAGTCACACACGTGGGAATATACACAGTGGTTAATTACACTTGCCTCTCATTCCTCCTCAATGTCCACCTATTGCTGAACTCTATAGGGATGGGATATAGTATGCTGGTTGATTACATTCACTAAGAAACTTACAAAAACGCTTAGTTTTAATATAAATCAGCAATACATATATCAAATGTAGGGATGAGCCGAACACCCCCCCATTCGGTTCGCACCAGAACCTTTGAACGGACCGACCGTTCGCGCGAACATTTAGAACCCCATTGACGTCTATGGGACTCGAACGTTCAAATTCAAAAGTGCACATTTTAAAGCCTAATATACAAGTTATTGTCGTAAAACGTCTTTGAGAACCCAGGTCTTGTCCCAGGGAACATGTATCAATAGAATTTTTTTTTTTTAAATGGTAGTTTTTTCAGGAGCAGTGATTTTATTGATGCTTAAAGTGAAAAAAAAGAAAAGAAAAATTCCTTTAACCACTTAACCACCGCACGCCATAGAATAACGGCGGCAGGGAGGTTCCTTAACTCATATGACGTCCTCCCAGAAACGCGCTCCCGTGCGCACCCGGCGCATCACGGATCACTGTAAATCGCCGCTGATAGCGGCGATTTACCACGTGATCGCTCCGTCCAATGACGGAGCGATCACTTGTAAACAATCCAGCGTCATGTGATGACCGAACGGTACAGTGTGAGAGGAGAGGGGAGAGAGCGGAGGCAGCAGCAGTGCTGTAGGCTGGATCTGTGACAAATGCAGTCACAGATCCAGCCATCCATCCATCCCTGCCCAATACATACAATACTCTGCCCCATACTGTGCAATCCCTGCAATACCCTGCAATGCCCCACAATACTCTGCAATACCCCACAATACTCTGCAATGCCCCGCAATACTCTGCAATGCCCCGCAGTACTCTGCAATACCCTGCAATACTCTGCAATACTCTGCAATACCCCGCAATACTCTGCAATACCCTGCAATGCCCTGCATCCTTCATAGTGCATGCTTGGCCAATCATCAGCCAGCAATGCACTGCGATGCCGCAGTGAATTATGGGCCGTGAAATGCCACTCGAATTTGGCGCGAACAGCCCAAAACATTCGTAATTCGGCAAACGATCGAACATACGATGTTCGAGTCGAACATGAGTTTGACTCAAATATGAAGCTTATCCCTAATCAAATGTAATTGCTTATACCAGTAAAGTAAAAAAAAACTTGAATGCAGATGTCATCTGAACAAAATGAAGGCTAGTGTCAATCATCTTTGACTCTGCCTACATTATATACTGTATACTTATGGATCTTACCTTAACCTTATTTATTTAAAGGATTTATGTAAGTAAACTGATCTTTTAAAGTTGGCAACACTATGATTTGGAGTTCAGTGTTCTGCAGATTTTGAAAAAGGATTTTATGTTTCTGGGGGATGTTCAGTACACATTCTGTGTATAGAACACTGCCAGGTAGCCATATTGCATTGCATTTTTAGAAAATTGCAGTGGCTGCAGATTGATTTTTTTCTCCACGAAAGTGGAGTTACCCTTTAAGCAGCGCTAAATCACATCTGCCAGGGTATGTAGCAGTGTAGATCCCTTCCATTATAGTGGAGGTCCGCCCACCCCTGCAAAAATTAAAAGCCAACAGCTACACATCCTGCAGCGGCTGACTTTTAATAACAGGACACTTACTGTAACTGTCCTGGAGTCCAGCGATGTCTGCACCGCAGCTGATGTTTCCATCAGCTGTCGGCTGCTGCAGCCATAGCCGGGGTAAGGGAACGTGGTAGTGAAACATTACGGCTTCACGTTGGGTCCCCCTACTGCGTATGTGCGAGGCACTGCTGCAATCTTCTACTTCTCTTCTGGCTGTGGGTGAAGGAGGAGGGAGGAAGAGGGAGCTGAGCTGCTGATGTATATCACTGCGGCCTGGACTCTTGGAAGTGGGGAAAGGGTAACTGTCAAAGATAGGTATCCGCTCCACCCGAAAGGTGCCAAATGTGGCACCGGAGGCGGGGAGGAGATAAATGAGTGTAAGTTACACTTTTGGGCGGAACTCCACTTTAAAGAGAAGAGACGTGATCTTCAATTGTTTAGAGGAAAAAATTACAGCGCACACATACTAAAATTACATTTAAATCCTGCAAGGCTATTTAAAACACCTTGCAGAACCATCTAATGTTATGCATTCTCAGGGTGTGCCCCCCAAGTCTGTCTTTGTTTGTCTACAAACATTTAGAACTGGAAATGACAGCTGTTATCTCGCAAGAGATTGCAAGATTACAGAAACATGAATGAGAAAAGTGAAAGTAAGACACCCTTTACATTATCAAACACTTCCTAATAAAAGTAAAATATTAAAGTTAAAGCCACCCATTCACCATTGACAAACAACCCATAGCTATACAACATTATAATTGTTAATATTTAAACAATAATCAGACATGTGCTTTTTTATTATTAGTGGTGTATAGTGAAATGGCTGAATTGGCATCTGTCATGCAGCAATACACCATTTACAGTATAACATTTTAAAAGAAATAGAAATAAATCATTTAAGTGAAAGTATAAAAATAAGACTATTGAATAATAAATCAATAAAAAAAAATGTAAAAGAAAATAACAGGCAGAATCGTCACAATTCTGTCCGTGATTTCAAATTGCAGCAAAGTGTGTGACACTTGTTTGCTCATTAAGAATTAACGCCACACCAAATGCAATGAGATTCTATTGCAATTGTCGCATAACAATATTGTGCCGGCAATTGCAGCAAAGTGTGCATTTAAAATCACAGCTTGTTGCCCAAAAGGAGAAAACTATAGGGCAGCCTATTGAAGTGAATGGGCTGCCCTATGCAAAACATGTGAAAATGCGTGAGAATTGCGCTTTGAAGATCACAAGCGAGAATGCTTGTTCCCGCTACACAAATATGTAAACTGATCCATAATTAAAAATATTAAAACATAATACCATTTTATGAAAATATAATAAAAATGTAAAAAATGAATATACAAAAGGATTAAAAAAAATATGAAAAAAAAAAAGAAAAGAAAAAAGTATTGTCTGTGTCCATAGCATAAGGCATTCTCACATTTGTATACAGTAGTATGCCTATGTAAACAAGGCAATAAATCTGCTATATATTTATACATATACAGTATGTTTTTTTATTTATTCTAAGTTTCTAATGTGTGTGTGTGTGTGTGTGTGTGATTTTGATGGTACTGATGAGCACTGATAGGTGGCACTGACGGGCATTGATAGGTGGCACTGATAGGCAGCACTGATGGGCACTAATAGGCGGCAATGATAGGTGGACATTTTAGGCATCACTGATAGGCACTGACAGCCAGCACTGATGGGCACTGACTGAAGGCACTGTTGGGGCTGTACTGATGATCAGTGCCCTGTTTATCAGTGTAGATGTCCCATGTGTGGATTTGCCTGTTATCGTCTCTCATCATGCTCTGTCAGCATAAGGAGAGAAATTCAGATACCGTCAAACCTTGTTTACACTGTGATCAGCTGTGATTGGACACAGCAGATCACGTGGTAAATACCCACTGTAAGTAGCTCTTTACCACGATCTGTGATCAGCTCTGGCTCATGGACACAGCTATCACAGATGCCTGCAGATGCATGCTACGGGGGAAGGAGGGGGGGTGTGAGAATCGCGATCATGGAAGGACGTCATATGATGCCCTCCCGGCAAAGTGTGACTGCACTGTAGCTGTCATTCGGCTCTAGCATGGTCGTGAAGAAGTTAATAAACTGTCATTTTCTTATACTGTGAATGACAGCTTCACTGTGTGCTAAGATGATCAGCAGAGAACATGATTATTTCAGTTGCATAAACCGCTAATGATTTGAGATCTTGATGATCGCAGCTCATTTCAGTTACATAAACTGAGACCTAAGTTAGGTGAGGTCATAATTACCCACCAAAAACAATGGGCCAGATTCACAAAGGGGATACGACGGCGTTTCTCCTGATACACCGTCGTATCCCTGTTTCTATCTATGCGTCTGATTCATAGAATCAGTTACGCATAGATAGCCATAAGATCCGACAGGTGTAATTGTTTTACACTGTCGGATCTTAAGATGCAATACCGCGGCCGCCGCTGGGGGGAGTTTGCGTCGTAAACCAGCGTCGGGTATGCAAATTAGGAGTTACGGCGATTCCCGACGGTTTTTCGCGTTCGCTACGTCGCCGCTAGTCTAGTTTCCCGTCGCAAAGTTAGTTGTTTTTTTTGGTGCCTTAACTTTACACAGCAATCGTATTGCTGTATAAAGTATGGCCGTCGTTCCCGCGTTGAAATTTAAAAAATAACGTCGTTTGCGTAAGCCGTCCGGGAATACGGAATTACGCTACGCGCGTCGCGGTTCGAAAAAATGACGTCACGGCGCGCAAAGCACGGCGGGAGTTCGGAAACGGAGCATGAGCGGTAGGTCCGGCGCGGGAGCGCGCCTAATTTAAATGGCACACGCCCATTTGAATTGGCCCGCCTTGCGCCGGAGGCCGCCGGCGTAGGTTTTCATCGCAAGTGCTTGGTGAATCAGGCACTTGCGATGAAAAATTGCGGCGGTGTAACGTATCTACGATACGTTACGCCGCCGCTCTTCTATGTGAATCTGGCCCAATATTCCTGTTGCAGGGAATGCCTGAAATGTAATATGTATCTAGTTCTGAATTTTGGGAAAAGCAGTGGGCCAACCATATTAGCAGAAGATTTTTTTTTTCGTTGGTAGACTTACAGAAGCAAATGCTATAATACACATCATGTTATAAACTTTTTGTGAATAAAGACCTAAGCCTAAGGCCTTAAACATATGTTTTGATGAATGATTAAAAGTATGGCAAGTTTCTGTTGTAGCATAAATGCCAGTTCAGTACAGATGATGCTCAGAAGTTTTAACGACCAGAAATTGGTGAATTTCTGCTCCATTCGAACACCCAAAGGGTGGAACTTGTGATACTAGAAGGTGGGATTTGTGGTATGGTCAGGGCCGGATTTCCCACAAGGCCAACAAGGCCAGGCCTCGGGCCGCCACTGTGTGCAGGCGCGGCGGAGGAGACAAGTAATTTTTCAGCGGTGCGGGCCATGCGGCGGAGAGAGATTCTCTCATTGCCCGCACTGCTGTTACAACTTCCGCCCTTACTTACAGGCTGCGTGACACAGAAGAGAGAGAATGACGTAATCTCTCACAGCCCGCCCGCCCTCACTCTCATCTCTCACTCTCATCTCATGTGCCTCTGTTTTACGATTCACCTGCAGCTAGTTTCCTCGCGCAGGAGAGGCTGACAGTGTTGTACCTGGCTGCAAGTACTCTGCAATGCTGGGGGGGGGGCCTTAATTTTACATGCAATTAGTAACAAACTGGTACTTTTTGGGTGGCAGCCAGGTAACTGTGGCAATCCCCATTCTGCTAGCAGGCAGTGTGGCAAGTGACATCCCCATCTGGTGGCAGGCAGCATGGCAAGTGACATTCCCATCTGGTGGCAGGCAGCATGGCAAGTGACATCCCCATCTGGTGGCAGGCAGCGTGGCAAGTGACGTCCCCATCTGGTGGCAGGCAGCGTGGCGAGTGTCATCCCCATCTGGTGGCAGGCAGCGTGGCAAGTGTCATTCCCATCTGGTGGCAGGCAGCGTGGCAAGTGACATTCCCATCTGGTGGCAGGCAGCGTGGCAAGTGACATCCCCATCTGATGGCAGGCAGTGTGGCAAGTGAAATTCCCATCTGGTGACAAGCGACGGTGGCAAGTGACACGCTCAGGGCTCCCACTCATTCTGCTTTATGGTGAGTTGAGCTATTTCATTTTATATTACAATGTAATGATAGAAATAATGCATTTCAATCATCCTGACACCATGAAAACCATGGTGCCGGAATGATTGAAGCACTAACACCAGTCAATGTCTGCGAAAAATCGCTCACCCCCTTGCATCGCCCCCCCATGTGATGATGGGGGGGGGGCGGCATTGAAGGACCCGGCTTTGGGGCAGCAAAGGGAGTAAATCCGGGCCTGGGTATGGTTGTTCATAATGGGAATGACACAACATCTCACAGACCCCATCTTAAAGATTGTCACCTGGCTGGTAAAAAATAGGACTTGCCAGTACTAATATTTGAAAAGAGAGCATATTGTATTTTTTTTCTCAGTAAAAGTGGAAACTTCATCAAATTACAGTGGCATTCTAGGGGAAGGGCAAGGGCGAGGACAATGGACGCCATTGATTTTTTTTTCTAAACAAGCTCTTGTGCTCCACCAGGTATTCATACTTTTGTTGATCTCCCCCAGGGTTCCAGCTGCACTTGTCCTGTAAAATAATAAATCAAAATACAGCAAGAATCAGCATTCTTCAAATCATATGTATTGTTAATCCTCCACTCTGTCAAACCTTTGCCAAATTACATACTTTCTAATAATAGGATGCAAATGCTCCTTTTCATAGTTACATTTATCGAGATGTAGAATGAATCCAAATTAAGGGAATTCACACAAAGAGTAACATTGCCTCTGATGCAGTGTGAAAAACAGACATCTGTTCACCATACATTAAGACGTGAGCAGCATTGCACCATGTTACCTCCGTTTCCATGGCAATAACAAACCAATGAATAAACCACACAAGGGATGAGTGAGGTGAGTAAGTGTGAAATTGATTCAGTTGTACACAGGAAAATGTGGAACTGATTATTTTTCAGGATGCAATTTCTGGTAGGGAATACCATTTCTTTTTACTAATGTTATCACAACTGTGCATGTTTCTTCCTAATCAAAATAATCAATTTCTAGATGTACGCCTTTATTTACTCTTAATGTGGAATTTTCTTATATCTCTCAATTTATTTCCATAAATAATGTGCTGAAAAGAGAAGATGCAGCCAAATTAAATTATGCCTTGGCTACAGAATATACATGCATGTCTGAATATACAGCAGAGCAGATGCTAAAATATAAGCAAGTTTTCTTTTTTCATAGAAGGAAGCGTTACTGAACGTGTGAATGTGCGTATCTTACATTTTGTTGTAAATCTATATTGTAGTGCTTTTAATTTTAATTGATTTCTTAGGACAAAAATTGTGGTTTTGTATAACATAAGTTAATGGAATATTGCCATATTGCTGTTTATGGAATCTTTTGGATTCTCAGTCAGCGTGTTAGAATGTGTGGAGTAATATTAGTGTGCTTTTAGTGTGCGATATAGAATGGTTCCCCGAATCTGTTCTCTGTGCTCAAATTAACACAGGTTGGCAGACTTGGTACAAAAACACAATACATGATATATACAGTGTATGTGTGTGTATATATATATATATATATATATATATATATATATATATATATATATATATATATACAGTATATTGTATGTAATTGTTACAATAAGAAAACAAATACCGTACTTAAGGTATTATTAAGGGATATAATTTACTAGTTAATTGTGATGACTTTTATCAAAATGGTTCAGGTAATCTTTCCAAGTGTGTAGCCTTTGAAGAGGGTGAGTTTTGGTAAAGATATATTTTCTTTGATAATTATATTTAGACCTAAAAAATTATATTTAAAAAATATTTATTTCAAGTCGGATGAAACTTTGCCTAGCACTATTTCATATTTAATTTTCAGCAAATATACAGAGCTTCTGACTCCTTAGATCTTTGACAGACATCCAAAGGGATGTGATTACATGATGATGATTCTTTGGGCAGCAGTCATGCTACTAAAATCACCCCCAATTAATTGTTAAAGTTAGTAAATTATGACTGCACACTTTCTTTCTCTCCCTGCCTCTGTACCTATATATGCACTCTGTGCAACCTCTCCAACAATCCTCTCTGACTCTGATCACCACCTTATTAGTTTTGCTTTCTCCCTGTCTTCCACCTCCTCTCCCTCCAACTGCCTAACAGTTACCCGTAGAAACCTTTGTCTGCCTCAACCCTTCTCGTCTCTACTCTGCTACTGACCACCTCCACAACAGAATCTCACCCCTGTCCTGCCCCAACCTAGCCACTTCTGTCTACAACAGCTCACTGCCATCCTCCCTAGACAAGTTCGCCCCCCTTACTACACACACAATCAGGCCTCAACCCCTGCAACCTTGATAAACAGATGACACCAGAAGTCCTCAAAAACATAGCCATGCTTTTTGCACCTCTGGTGCAGGACCAAATCCTAGAAAGACTTCAATCAAATAAATTTCCCCTCCAAAAATACAATTCCTGCCTCTTCACTGCCAAGCAAATATATTTGATCACTCTCATTAACACCTTCTCATCCATTCCCCGTAAACTATTCTCTACCTTCAACTCTCTTCTTCGTCCTCCACTGCTCCTAACTCACTCACTGCCAAGGAGCTTGCCAATCACTTCAAAAATAGATGTCAGAGAATATAGTAGACCAGTACTGTGTGACTGCACAGAGGAGACCAACAAAGTATGTAGTGAAATTAAAAGGTGTTTATTTACAAACATGTGAAGACAACCAGTGCGCAACAAATAGTATATACAATCAAGGGTAGATACCGTATTTGTAAACAAAGCCAGGCCGAGGTCATACACAGGGGAAGTCAGCAGATGGGTGAGGATGGACAGGCTGCGGGGCAGGAATCAAAGAGGAACAGGAACCAAGGTAATCAGGCAAAAGGAAGGATATGTCCAGGATAGCAGGGTCAGGATAACAGGCTCAGGTCCGGAAGGTAGAACGATACCAGGGCGAGGTCTGCTTGAACTCGCCGGGTATTTGTAGAGGTGTGAAGTAATTGAGTTCAGGTCACACCTGAGCACAGTAAAGGCCGTCTGCTCCACACTGCCGGGGTCCATCCGCTGGTGGAGACCAGTACTGTGTCCCAAGGGTGATATAACACCAGCAGGGAAAAGTTCTCCCGACAGTTTGGAACTGTCAGGAGACACCTGCTGGTGAGACGCAGTACTGCAAGCCAGGTAATAAATAGCACCAGCGGATGGAACCTTTCCTGACAATAGGATTGATACAATTCATGAGGAAATCTCCAATGCTTAGATACCTCTCAGGCCTCGTACACACGACCAAGGAACTCGACAGAATCCATCAAGAAACTTGTTGGCAGAGCTTTTTTGCAGAGGAAACCGGTCGTGTGTACGTTTTTCATCGAGGAAACCGATGAGGAACTCGACGAGGAAAAAAGAGAACAAGTTCTCTTTTTTCTCGACGGGAGTCTCAATTTCCTCGTCGTGTTCCTCGTCTAGCTGGTTTTCGACGAGAAACACGATGGTGTGTATGCTAAGAAACCCTTGCATGATCAGAATAAAGCCGGGAGTAAAAGTAGCATTTGTAATTTCACGCTGTAACAGACTGAAAAGTGCAAATTGTCTCCGACCAAACTTTAACTTAACCTCCCTGGCGGTATGATTCTTTCAGAAAAAAGGTGCTGAAAGCAGCACCATTATTTGCAAGAAAATTTGGCGTTTTATACTGTAGGCCTGTAATTTTTAGAAATAACTCACTTAAATCTGACCAAACAAGATTCTAATAGGCATCCCGGGTATGACATTTTTTTAAAAACAAAATTATAAATTATAATATAATAAATAATTATAACAAGTAATAATATAATTATAATAAAAATGATTCAATAATGTAATCAAATCAAAATCACTGAAATTTGCTCAGTTGCAGAATTGTCGCTGTCATTATTTTTTTTTTTATGACGAATTTCCCCACAAATCGCTATCGCACAATTCTGCAAGTGATTATAATTTATTATCGCTGGTTTTTAGCTGCTCTAAAACTATTTTTGACATAAAGGGACACTTTTGGTTGCTATGGACAATCTACAGTTTACAGGCAGAAAAAAAAAAGTGTTTATTATATAAAAGTACATGTAGGGCACTGGGCAGACCACTAGGGACAAGGGGTGTGTGTATTTTTTACATACAGTACTGTAATCTATAAGATTACAGTATACTGTATGTAATGTGTTTTGTTTACATTTTTGAATTTGGCGCCGTTCTCCGCTCCCGTGCGTCGTAACGTCGCAGGGAACGGAGATCGGCGTCACACAGAGGCACTGTGTGAATCGAGCGAGGTACCGCTCGCTCGCACAGCGCGGTGGCATCGCTGGATCCAGGGACAAGATAAGTAAACACTCCCTGTGGATCCAGCGAGGCAAGCCCGAGTCTGACTCGGGGTTACCGCTCGCAGCAGGAAAATCTAACCCCGAGTCAGACTCGGGAATACAGCCAGGCAGGTTAACACGCAGTAACATGAGATTAGCAAAAGCAGCCCCAAGGTTTGTGCCAGTGGAATCAAACTTCCCCTGCTATTGTATGTGTTGTACGTCACCGTGTTTGAGAATGAGGAGATTTTGTCTTGACAGTGTGTACGCAAAGCAAGCTTGTCGAGTTCCTCGACAAGCCTAACAAGAAACTCATCGAGGAAAACGATGTGTCTTTTCCGACGAGTTCCTCGGTCGTGTGTACGACGCCTCACACTTAACACCCCATGTACAATGGTACAATCATTACTTCCCACATTCAACCCTGCTACTATTGACGAGGTTGCTAAACTTCTTTCTAACGCCCACCTGACCACCTTCCCCCTGGACTCTGTTCCCTTGCAAATGCTACAGTCACCCTCTGGCTCTATTCTACACTCTCTAACTCACAGGCTTCTTGATCCCCTTCAGTCCAGGTTTCACCCTCAACTTTCCACGGAAAATGCTCCCCTTAAACTCACAAATGATCTAACAACTAAAAAGGACACTATTCTGTACTACTCCTGGACCTCTGCTTCCTTTGACACATCAGACCACCCCCTCCTCCTCAAAAACGTCACTCCTTTGGTCTCCATGACTGTACTCTTCGCTGGTTCTTATCCTACCTATCCCATCGCACCTTCAGTGTCACTTGCTATTCTACTCCCTCTTCTCCTCTTCTTTTCTCCATCGGGGGTTCCCCAAAGTTCTGTTCTTGGACCTCTCCTATTCTCAATCTACACCTCCTTCCTGGGTCAGTTGATTGCCTCCCATGGTTTTCAATATTATTTCTATGCTGATGACACCCAAATCTATTTCTCAACCCCTCAGCTCACTTCATCAGTCTCCTCACGCATCACTAATTTACTAACAGACATATATATCAGCCTGGATGTCACACCACTTTCTCAAACTCAATCTATCCAAAACTGAGCTTGTAATATTTCCTCCCCCACTTGCCTCTTCCTCTGATTACTCTGTCAAAATTAATGGCTCAACTATCAACCCGTAGCCGTACACCAAGGTTCTCGTTGTAATACTGGACTCTGAACTATCCTTTTGGCCCCACATCCATTCACTGTCCAAAGCTTGCCACCCCAACCTCCGCAAAACATCTCCAAGATATGCCTCTTCTAAACCAATGACACCACAAATCTTCTAATTCACTCCCTGGTCATCTCCTGGCTCGCCTACTGCAACTCCCTCCCCATTGGCTTAACCCTTACATAGGTTATGCCCCCTTCAGTCCATCAAGAATTCTGCTGCCAGGCTCATCCACCCTACAGACCACTCAGTATCTGCTACCCCTCTCTGCTAATCCCCCCACTGCAGGGGTCAAGTCCTGGGGAAAAAGTGTGGGAACTCCCACCCAAGATCCACTCCCCCACCAAAAAAAATAAAAATGATACGCTCATATGCATAATTACTAAACTGCATGTTTTTTTTCTGATCCACTGTACCTTAGTAATCCTTTATGTTACTGGCCGCTTTCTGTATATGGATTCATCGGGTAGTGTGCGAGTATTCCATCACTTCCTCGATGCCGCAATGTCACCTTGGAGCCTTTGTCATTGTTCCCAGGAGACATTGCGGAGGTCTGCTGCGAGTTATCGCAGGATTTAGAAAGAACTTTAAACAACTCGTGGCAGACCTCCGCAATGTCTCCTGGGAACAATGACAAAAGCTCCCAGGAGACATTGTGGCATTGAGGAAGTGACGGAATACCCGCACACCCGCACACTACCCGATGAATCCATATACAGGAAGCAGCCAGTAACATAAAGGATTACTAAGGTTCGCCTGCCCCTGACCGTGACCCGAGCTGGGCTTCGCCGCTTAGTGAAGGATTGGCTCGGGCGGCTCGGCTGCTCTCAGCTGCTCTAGTCCTGCAAAGGGAACTGCTGTGAAAAAAGTGCAGGGACTCTTTTTCCATGAGATTCAGCAAGACTTGAGCCCTGCCCCACTGGATCCCATTCACCAAACAAATGAAATTCAAGATACTAACAACAACTTACAAAGTCATTCACAACTCTTCCCCCAGCTACATCACGAACCTAGTCTCAAAATACCAGCCAAATTGTTCTCTTTGTTCCTCCCAAGACCTCCTGCTCTCTAGCTCCCCCACAGCTATTACCTTTTGTATCTCTAACCCTTCCTCTTAGATTGTAAGCTCTTATGAGCAGGGCTCTCCAATTTCTACTGTATTAAATTGTAATTGTACTGTCTGCCTTTATGTTGTAAAGTGCTGCGCAAACTGTTGGGGCTATGTAAAACCTGTATAATAATAATAATCAGAGAAGAAAGAGCCTGGAAACCAACAGGTTCTGCTATAGTAAAAATAAACAAATTCAGCGCTATGTAATATATCACTCACTCACAGGTGAAAAATATATATAAAATTGCCGTGAGCAATGCGCGAATAATTGTTGGAGCAACTTGAATTCCCAAACAAAGAATAAAATGGTAAAAAATATATACATATATAAATTAAATACTTGTTGTCAAACATACTGTAAATAATGCTGTATAATAAAATATATTAATAGTCAAATAATAATCAACAATTAAAATAAAAATGGGCCAAAGCCAATATAAGAGACCTAAAAAGTCTGTGCCACCTTCACACAACTTAAAGTGATTGTAAATGATCACCTTGTAAATCACCCCATTCAGTTTAGAATATAAATAAAAAGCAAAACATTTGTGTATAGATATTAAAAAAACATTATAAATACTTTTTTTCCCCATTTTTTTTATAAATGATCACATTCCCTCTGTTCTCTGCTGCATATGAGCTTGGGGGAGGAGAATCAGCAGCACACTTCACAGTGAATGGCTGTGCAGTGGGGGCATGTCAGGATAAGTCTGATCTTTGGAGGAAAGCACACTGAGTTCCCAGCACAGCTAGAGAACTGACCACGCTGTGCACTCCTGCTTAGTGTTTTAATAGGAAAGCAGAGAGACTGAATCACCAGGGATTTCACACAAAGGAAGCAGACACATATCAGGAATGGGGTAACAAATGCTTTAATTTCTTTTTTGGTGTAACCAATTTAAAACTCTGTCACTGTCTTACAGATTAGTCCCCTTACTACCTCCTACAATGTTACCGCAGAACACTATTTTGAATGTAATGATAATTTTTCAGCATGAAAAAAAACGTTGTTTTTCAGCATGTCGAAAAAACGACGTTTTCCCAACCTCATCATTAAAACGATGTTGCCTACACACCATCGTTTTTAAAAAATGATCTAGCAAAGCGCGGTGACATACAACACGTACAACGGCACTATAAAGGGGAAGCCTTTGGGCTGCTTTAGCTGATTCTGTGTTAGTAAAAGACGATTTGCGCTTTTTTGTATGTTACAGCGTGATGAATGTGCTTACTCCATTATGAACGGTAGTTTTACCAGAACGAGCGCTCCCGTCTCATAACTTGCTTCTGAGCATGCGTGGGTTTTTTACGTCGTTTTAGCCCACACACAACCCAAAAAACGACATTGTTTAACTACTAGCCGACCAGCCACCGTCATTATACGGCGACAGGTCGGCTCTCCTGGGCGAGAGCCCGTAGCTATACGTCCGCTTTTCGAGCGGCCACTAGGGGGCGCGTACACGCCACCGTAGGCGCGCGCCACCGTAGGCGCGCGCGCGCCCCGCGCTCGCCCCCGACTCCCGTGCGTGTGCCCGGCGGGCTTGATCGCCGCCGGGCACCCGCGATTGCTCGTTACAGAGCGGGGAACGGGAGCTGTGTGTGTAAACACAGCTCCCGGTCCTGTCAGCAGGGGAAATGCTGATCCTCTGTTCATACAATGTATGAACAGAAGATCAGTGTTTCCCCTAGTGAGGCCACCCCCCCCACAGTAAGAACACACCCAGGGACATACTTAACCCCTTCCCCGCCCCCTAGTGTTAACCCCTTCACTGCCAGTGGCATTTTTATAGTAATCCAATGCATTTTTATAGCACTGATCGCTATAAAAATGCCAATGGTCCCAAAAATGTGTCAAAAGTGTCCGAAGTGTCCGCCATAATGTCGCAGTACCGAAAAAAAATTATCGCTGCCATTACTAGTAAAACAAATATTTAAAAAAGAGTGCACCAAAATAAACGCTCAAAGGGGACCTACACAGTGCACTTCCCGGCGCCAAGAAAAGGACTTTAATATAATATTTTTCACATTTCATTTGTGTGAAAATTAAGAGAAAATTAAGTGCGATCATTCACTAATTTCTGGATTATTTGCAGCTTTGGGTTTTTCTCTTCTCACTTTTGAACTACCCATTTCTTGGAATGATCGTTTTTACCATTTGTTTTTTTTTTTGTTGTTAATATCACTTATTATTCACTTATAGTGTTGATTTGTCACTCATTAGCGCTGCATTCTCTCTTTTTGTTTTTTATGTTTGTAAGATTGTTGTACACAATTTAATGCTAGCAGCTCACTATTATCATAATTATTAATTATCAATTTTTATTTTTTACTTTTTTAATCACTCAATTAATTCAGCGCAGCGCCAACCTTAGGGTTCTTTGTTCCGTTTTACCTGTATTTGTACTTAGACGCTGCTGCTCAGCACTTATTATGGATATTTTTGATTTTAGATCACAATATAGCATAAATTTAGATGGTGTGTTTGATGGAAACACAGAGCAAACAGATGCCTTGGGTGGCTTGTTTCTGAGGCTTAAAAATCTCCTCATATCTGAGCTGCACACTATTTGGGATATCGCTTATCTTGAACATTATGTTGAAAAAGAAATGGTACCCCGCAGCCTTAGGTGGGAAGTGGCTCCCCAAAAAGGAGAAACTGATATTGAGGGCTGGTATACTTACTTCAATGAGATAGGGGTTAAATTTCTCCAGTTTCTCTTAGATAAGAAACAGACCAAACTAAAGTCATTAAATGAAGAAATTGGGCTAGTACGAACTAAACTCAATATATTCAAAGAACAGGAGATATATTCAACTAAATCCGAGCAATTAAAAGAAATTATTGAAAAGGAAGGTTTGGATCAAAAAAATAAGAAAAAGAAAAAATTTAATCGTGATCTTTCCGATTATTCCAACAAAGTAGTTTTTAAATGGCAAACAACTTTGGAGAATACTGACAGCATCAAAACTGTTACTACAGCCCAAATCTCACAACCCATCCCTTCCATTTCTAACCGGGCCCCCCCACAGCTGCCACCGCAAGGTCCAGCTAATATCAGGAGTCAATACATCAATAATGTCCCAGCTCCGCCTAAATCACACAAACCAGTTAAAAAGGTCTACTCCCAGGGTCCTCCCAAAGGAGCACGTCCCAAAGTACCATCTCTCGTAAGGGATTCTTTTTATAGAGATAATGTGCAAAATGGCTACTATGTCCCTAGAGATTCTCAACCATCTAGAGAACCTCAACCACCTATGAGCTCAATGGACCAAAGGAGAGAAGTCAAAGGGAGTTGGCATTTCAGACCTTATCAACAAAGGGTGGCCAATTATACCAATGACTCTAGAGATACTCGCATAGATCCACGAGATCGTTGGCATTTACAACCAGCAACACAGAGTTACAGAGAGCAAAAAGGGGAGGCGAGTAATCACACTCCAAGTTACATTTCCCTAGATAATCGTTTTGCTCCCCTTTCCAATTATCACTTAGATCCTTGGGAAGAGAATGGGGTTACTTCACAGTACCCAAATTAGTTACCTTTTCAAAGAGACTATTATGTAGACTCACCGTGTGAATCTGATAATATTAATCCACCACGTTTTTTTCCCATGACACGGAGCCAAAGCAAGAAAGAGTACGACGACAGAGAGGCCTCAGAGGGGGGAGGCGAATCCGGGCCAAAGAGAGGAAACCAACGGACCTAGCTGGTATCTTCAACCTTAGTTCAGCTTCCTTAACAGTGGGCGAACAGAACATTTTGAGTCAGGGCCTCAAATTCGCCCCTCCACGGCAACTCAATAAATTTGAAACTTTTATTGATGTTAATAAATTTATTAGAAAAATGAATATAAAGAGACATTTCATTTTAAATCCGATCGGGAATGGTACTCAAATTATTCACAAGATTCCTCCATCATTGATGCGACGTTCTGAAGCCTCTGTGGATGACGGCACACTAATTACCAATGTTCCTATCCAGCATACCAATTTGAGGAATGCATCATTGTTCAACCCCCCTGGTTTTGTGGCTCCAGCTATACAAGTATTCAAGGAACTTGTTACTAAGGACCTTTTGTCCTTGAAAGTCACTAAACCTAGGAGCGCTTTTTCAATTGAAACTAATATCAAAAAGATATGTCAGCGGAATGATGTAATAATTAGACCAGCCGACAAAGGGGGTGGCATTGTTATATTGGATAAGTCCCAATATATAGAGGAAATGAACCGTCAATTGTCAGATGTTTTAACCTACACAGTTTTGCCCTCTAATCCAACAGCTAAATATAGGAAGGCATTAGCTACCATCATTGATCAGGGCCTCCAAAAGGGGATTCTTAATAAAAAAGAGCATGCCCATCTTATACCAATTACACCACGTGTACCTGTGATATATTATTTACCCAAAATTCACAAAAGTTTGGTTAAACCCCCCGGCCGCCCAATTATTAGTGGCATCGATTCCTTCACCGCCAGAATAGCAGTGGCGTCTCCAGCTTTCATATTTAGGGGGGGCACATGGGGGGACAGGGAAAAAAGTAGGGGGGCCAACTATAAAATGCAATTTTAGATATATACAGTATATATATATATAAAATCTCCTGGGGCCCTTTACTACGATCCCACAACGGGCCCTTTTACATGTTCTGTCGTGAGCTCCCTTCCTACTATACTGGGGCCCCCCAGGGTGGCAGAAAACAAGAGATATATGTCACCAGCACACCAATAAAATATAAGGGTCCAAAGCAGTGGGAGAACTTTCAGGGTTGCAAAGGTTGTCTTACCACCGGGGCCTGGTGTTCTGCCACTGTGGGGTTCCCCAGCTGTCCTGTCCCTGCTATTGACAGCGCTGGTCTGGCGTCTGTCTCCTTGGCAGGGGCGGCAGTCTATTAGGACCTAGTGCTGGTGACAATATGGGTGCATGCAGGGGAAGGCTGGCACTATTGGTTATAGAGAGCCGAGCCCCCAGCTGGTCACCTAGCAGCAGTAATGCTGTATAACCTTCTCTGTTGACATGCTGATCGGGATGTGATCCAGGTGATGCTCCCAGTCAGATCTAATAAACACAATATTTATTAGCATCAAGAGTACAACCACATATATATATATATAATCAAACGTATGTTCCGCAGCCATGTGGGCTCTATGCCTGTAAAGTGTGGGCTTTGATCAATAAAATCTCTGATATTTAACACTAGGATTTGACTGGGAGCATCACCTGGATTGCATCATGATCAGCATGTCAGAGAAGCGCCACTGCTGCTAAGCAACCTGCAGGGAGCTCAACTGTCTACAACCAATAGAGATGGGCTCGGGTGTGTTTGAAATCCCACATGCCCGATCCCGCCAGGAAGCCGACACTCCACAGTGCTAATCACAGGCAGTGAGACATTTCCTGATCTGTGCAGCTGCGGACCGGGAAATGTCTCACTGCCTGTGATTAGCGCTGTGCAGTGTGGGCTTCCTGGCAGGCTCTGGCATGTGTAATTTTGAACATGCCCAGCCCATCTCTAACAACAAATTGTGCTGGCCCTCCTGTACATCAGCCCCACAAAGTAACCAGCTCTGGGTTCCAATGTCCTGCTGCCGCTGCCATGGAGACAGAGACCAGCGCTGTGAATAGCCGGGACAGGACAGTAACTCTGGTTGTTCCAGCACTGGTCCACACTGGGACGATTCCCCCATCCACCTATAATGTGTAGATGGGGGAATTGGATCATTTCTTTTTTTTTTATTATTCAACCTAATAGTTGAATGAAAAAAAGTGATCAATGTATGGGCTGCCTAAGAGCTAAGACCAGCCATAGACAGTTTAAATCTCAGCTGGTTCAGCAGGAACTGGCTGAGATTTGAACCATTAATGAGCAGATTCTCTTATGATTATCACCAGTGGTTGCTGTATAGAATACAATTGCTGGGCAGGAGGGATATTCCCGTCAGCACTGTTTGTGTTGATGGGGGAATCATGCAAGTTTCTTTCCTGCAAGCTGTGGATGTAGGAAAAAAATTTGCATTGTATATTACCTGCCTAACTGAAAGTGAAAGTGTAACAGAATGGCCCGTGACACCCAGAGACTTTTGAAGGATGGGGTTTACTCCTGTGCCAGCGTCACTATGCCCTTTTGGTGGGAGATGGGACATTACTGATAATTCATGTATTGCAGGATATCTTGAAATATTACAAGTTGTTAAAGTCTGACTCCGACAGGTCAATAGAGTGTTTTCATTCAATGGGGGGACACATGCTTTTGAGGTGTTAATTGAGTCTGCTCCTAGACATTCCTTTGTGTGATGCTAATACTGTTTTGTGTCCATTGTGCTAATTAGGTCTGCTCCTAAGACCTGTTCATTGTGTATGCTAATGACACTGTTAAGATGTGGAATGTGACTTGTCAAGCTGTAGTAATTAACACCTCTAAATGCGGAGCCAGACCGTCTGGGTAATAAGTAGTAATTAACTCATCGGAATGTTATTATCTAAAAGAATGTGTATGAAGCCCCCCATTGTGTGATGTGTGGGTGGAGTGTGTCTTTGTCCCTGTGATTAACTGTAACATGCTTGTACTGTATATAACAAAGCTAAGTTACCATTAAAGGATTCATTTTGGAGCCCGTACCAGTGCTTGTTTTGTCTCGTTTATTCTGGGAAATGAAATGGGTCATGTCTGATGTCTATCGGACTTTCGGATAACCTGTCGTGGGGCGATGGATTGGAATATCGTAAACGGTGGTGACCGTTACAGAAAGTAAATTGTGAATGTCTTGAAAGAACAGGAGAGGGGGAGGGAGACAGATGGGGGAGAGAAGGGATAGAGATAATGCAGTTCAGTGATTACAGTGTACTGCAGTCTGCAGTGCACACACATACCCACGGTCCAGGCTAGAATCTCAGGCATCATTCACACACATGCTGCTGATTTTCATATTTCCTGAACACACATCCCCTCTCTTCAGATACAGCACACCGAGATAGTGTGGGCGGGACTGAAAGGAGAAGGAGGAGGAGCTTTATTCCTCCCTGCTCGTATGTGAGGAGAGTGGGGGGGGTGGCTAGACTCGCTGGGCTGTAAAAGAGTGTCATAGACTGACACTTGGCTCAGCTTGCAGTCACCACTCTCGGAATTTACAGGCTGGTTCTCCTGTCCTAAGGACGGGAGAAATCAGTCTGTTTTTTCAGTAACTGAGATGAAGGCTTGGGCCCCCCTCCCCCACAGTGCTCATGGAGTCCTTTCTGCAACTCGCTTTTCTCCGTGCCAATGAGGATGCAGGGGAAGGAGCAGATCGGGCGGCTGTGGTTGTGTGAACGCTCGCATTATGCAGTGTCAGCGAGCAGAGGGAGGGGGAGGAATGCCCCGCAGAGCTGACTGGGGACGCTCTCCCTCTCAGGAGAGACTGTTACTCCAGCGGCGGCCCGAAAAAAAAAAAAGCAAAAAAAAAAAAAAAAATGTTTTTTTTTGGGGGGGGCACATGGTGGGGCACAGCATAATGTTGGGGGGGTCAGGGCCCCCTCTGGCCCCCCCCTAGAGACGCCTCTGCAGAATAGGCAAATATGTAGATCATTTTCTACAACCGTTGGTGAAATCTACTCCTGCCTATCTATGTGACACCACTGAAGTTTTGAATCTTTTGAAAGACTTTGAGTGGAAGGAAGGCTATATTCTGGCCACGGTGGATGTAGCCTCTCTTTACACTGTTATCTCCCATCAACAAGGTCTAGAGGCAGTCAGCTTTTATCTTCATCAAGAATCTGATATACCGCGTCTACAAAAAGAGTTTATTTTGGAATTATTACAATTTGCAGCTACCCACAATTATTTTTGGTTCGGAAGCACTTTCTTTCTTCAAATTTGTGGTGTAGCGATGGGGGCAAAATTTGCCCCAAGCTTAGCCAATCTCTTTATGGCCTACTGGGAGCGAGACGTGATTGATGTACAGGCCCCGCCACAATTACGTCTCTGGAAACGTTACATAGATGACGTGATAGTGATATGGGAGGGTGACGTCACATCTTTGGAGGAATTTTTTTCTAGACTCAACTCTAATGACAAAGGGATTTCCCTCCAACATGACATCAGTATCTCCCACATCAATTTTTTGGATTTAAATATATTTGTAAAAAATGGAAAATTAAGTACCAATACTTTTTTTAAAGCAACAGATCGGAACGCCTTTATCCCTACTACGAGCTGTCATCATAGCTCCTGGCTCACAGCAATACCTAAGGGTCAGTTTCAGCGCATAAGGCGGAATTGTACAGAAATTGTTGATTACCAGGAACAATCCAATACTTTAAAGTCAAGATTTTTAAATAAAGGATATCAAGAGGAGAAGATTAACGAGACGATCACTACAGTGGAACAGATGGACCGAGATTCTCTTCTGATAAGGAACAATAGAACAAATGCTATCCCCTCGGATAAATTCAGATGGTCGCTGACTACGAGATACTATAATCAGCACTTTTAAGAAAATCCTGAGGAAACATTGGGATATACTTAGAAGTGACAGGATTTTGGGGGCACATATCCCTGAGAATCCAGTGTTGATTTTTAAAGGGGCACCCTCATTACGGCAGAACCTAGCACCTAATGTCATCGACCCTCCTAAAAACTTAGTTTTCTTTCAATCTCTTAAGGGCTTTTTTCCTTGCCGGAAATGTAGTGTATGTAAGGTAAATTCCTTTAAGGAGAGAAAATGCACGAATTTCCAATCCACAGTCACTGGTAAAACACATGAGATCGAATCATTTATCACCTGTTCGACAAAGTATGTGGTGTACATGATACAGTGCCCATGTTCGAAGCAATATGTGGGTCGCACTAAACGTGAACTACATATTCGCCTCAGTGAACACATAGGTAGGATTAAGAGCGGGTTCCTTAAGCATAATCTTTCTAAACATTATGATAAATACCATGGGAGAGATTTAAAGGGGACCAGCTTTTTTGCTATTGACAACATCCGCCCCCATTGGAGAGGCACTAATATGGTTCGTGCCATATCGAGGCTGGAAACTCGCTGGATTTTTTGTTTAAAATCTTTTATTCCCTTTGGACTAAATGTCGATTGGGATATTAACTGTTTCCTTAATAACTCTTAATATAAATTTTATTTAAATTTTATTTATATTTATTTTTATTTTTAACAAATTATTATTTAAAACTCTTGTGACCCACGATTAATAAAGGGTTAATCTTATATGGTTTTAATAATAATTTTTATTATACTTATGTGTATTGTTGTTAATTATTGGCGTGCATTGTACTCTAGTATGGTTACAGTTAATATGATGCCGTATTGATTGCTATATGCATTCTAGTGATTGAACACTGGCATGCTAGTCACTGGCATGCTTTATACTTTGGTATGGTTAAAATAAACATGACGCCGTATTGACTGCTATATGCGTTCCGGCAATTAACCACTGGCATGCATGTCTGCATACAGTCCTATATGGACATGTTAGTATAATGTTAAACTAACCACATCATTTTTAATTTAATTTACTTTGTGATTTAAGCATATTTAATTTGAAAACTAGAATGCATATCAATTGTTTACACTGTATTAATTTATGACATAATATTGACCTCCTCCGATCACACTAAGCTGCTGCTATTTGATGTTATCCTACTGGTTGACAACACACTCCTGCGTTCCGTTTCATATATGTTATAAGAATTTATGTTTATTATGTCGATCGATTAGCTTCATGCAACGATCGGAATATATTTCTCTCTCCCGCTACCAATTATATTATGTTGCCCCCAGTTGAGTATGAGAGCCCTTGCACGGCTTTCCCATCTCAAAGATGGAGTCCTCTGCTATTTATACACTGCGCGCGCTGACGTCGTCATCCGGCCAAACCCCCGTAGATGTCCAATCGAGACGAAACGATCGTCGGGTTGCCGTGACGTCATCGCGTTTCCGTCCTGAACGCCGGCGGTGTGTGAGTCCTGGTAGCGAGGAGCATCGTAGCATTGAAGCATCGGAGAAGGAATCCTTCCTGTGATTGTTTCCACTACTGTCTGTTATTCACTACTTAATTGTAAGTGCAATCTTTTATTAAATATTCATTGATTTCAACGTTATACGCTATGAGAATTCTTTTCTCTTTTACTATCCACGGTTCCGTTCGGATCCTATGCTGAGCCCTCTGATCATCCAGGTGGATGGGTTGTGGGATACCTCAATTCCCATAGGCTCTATGAGACTGGTGAGATACAGTCTTTAATTTCGGTAAGCAGGCAATTTACAAGCACGGGTGCAGTGTGGAATTTCATCTCTCATCACTCTATCTTCACCATCTTGGAAGCCTTTATGGATCTTTTTTATATGGATTTTCTGTGTAATCTTCCCTTTTTTTAGTTTTTTCACATTTCATTTGTGGGAAAATTAAGAGAAAATTAAGTGCGATCATTCACTAATTTCTGGATTATTTGCAGCTTTGGGTTTTTCTCTTCTCACTTTTGAACTACCCATTTCTTGGAATGATCGTTTTTACCATTTGTTTTTTTTTTTGTTGTTAATATAACTTATTATTCACTTATAGTATTGATTTGTCACTCATTAGCGCTGCATTCTCTCTTTTTGTTTTTTATGTTTGTAAGATTGTTGTACACAATTTAATGCTAGCAGCTCACTATTATCATAATTATTAATTATCAATTTTTATTTTTTACTTTTTTAATCACTCAATTAATTCAGCGCAGCGCCAACTTTAGGGTTCTTTGTTCCGTTTTAATATAAGATGGACAGGAAATGGATTAAGTCTAAAATAATATATATATAAAATTAACAGAAATAAATCAAATCTCTGTTAAAAACCGGAAGGTGATATATATATATATTGCAGCAGCTATTTAAAATAGATAAAGCACATCTATTAAAAGTATAAACAGAGAATCAATCAAATAAAACCAGTAATAATGGTTATATAGTGATAAAACAGCGCTATGCATAAATAAAACATATAGATATAAGATGTTGGAAAAGAGTCCATAGATCAGTGAATCAGGTAAAGTTCAAGATAATAAGGGAAAAAGCCTTGAAATATATCATCCTGATCGGACCTCCAACCTCATTCCAGAAGCAGCAAGGGATTTTTTTAAAAACCTCTGACGCCCTCTGTTGAAGTTCGGAAGTGACGAAACGCGTCAGGGCGTGGCTACGACGGCGTATCCAGGAAGTTGTGAAGAGTGCGTTCCACCGCTGTACCATCCCTATCAGACCAGGTGTCCTCAGCAGCGTGCATCCAGCACAAGCGCGACCCCCTGTGTGTGGAGGAGAGCGGTGAAGTTGACTCTTCTTTCTTATGCTCATTTACAAGTTTATTCATTGTACGTAGATAGGAAGCGGGGTGTGTTATTATACGGGATTTTATTTATTAAAGCGATATTACACTATTTGGTGCCATTTGTTTTTTTCTATGAACCCCTGGTTGGAGTTTTTAAAAAAATCCCTTGCTGCTTCTGGAATGAGGTTGGAGGTCCGATCAGGATGATATATTTCAAGGCTTTTTTGTATTGATCTTCTGGTGAGTGTAAACCCCAGAGGGGAAGTGTGTCTCACGTTCTGGTGAAGATTGGAAATCGGTGGAGGGTGTTACTACCATTCCTGGAAAACATTTCCCTTATTATCTTGAATTTTACCTGATTCACTGATCTATGGACTCTTTTCCAACATCTTATATCTATATGTTTTATTTATGCATAGCGCTGTTTTATCACTATATAACCATTATTACTGGTTTTATTTGATTGATTCTCTGTTTATAGTAAAACAAATATATTAATAAAAATGCCATAAAAATACCCCCTATTTTGTAAACACTATAACTTTTGCGTAAACTAATCAATAAACGCTTATTGCGATTTTTTTTACGAAAAATATGTATAAAAATACGTATCATCCTAAACTGAGGAAAAAAAATGTTTTTTATATATTTTTGGGGGATATTTATTACAGCAAAAAGTAAAAAATATTCATTTTTTTCAAAATTGTCGCTCTATTTTTGTTTATATCGCAAAAAATAAAAACCGCAGAGGTGATCAAATACCACCAAAAGAAAGATCTATTTGTGGGGAAAAAAGGACGCCAATTTTGTTTGGGAGCCACATCGCACGACCGCGCAATTGTCAGTTAAAGCGGCGCAGTCCCGAATCTCAAAAAGTGCTCTGGTCTTTGGGCAGCAATATGGTCCGGGGGTTAAGTGGTTAAAACCACGTTAAAAAATGCAGCATGTTTGATTTTTTTTTTTTTTTCAGATAATTTTAAATTACGTTTTTGAAAAACAATGTTTTTTTATGCCGAAAAATGATCGTGTGTAAGCGGCATAAGGAAATGCTTAATTGCAAGTTGCTTCAGGCTGACCTTGAAAGCCTATGCCGAAAAGACTGCTTTTTAGGAATGAATAGTAATTTATTTGAAAAAGGAATACGTTATTGTATATTGTGGCCTAGCCAGCATTTTTATTTTTTTTTTGTGCAGATTTTTAACGTTATGAATAGAATAATCTACCTTAAACTTATCACATTTACATGACATGCGTGTTACTTTAAAATGACAGATTCCCTTTTATTCATTTATTCAACAGCATATGGCATCAGTATAATCCCTTTATTTGGCTACATTTACCGCAAAATGGCAAATACTATTTCTTTTGCTGCAAGCAAATCCTTAAGTTGCCAGACATATTGGATGCCTGCAGACCACATTTGTGGTAAGATCAAATAACTTCAGTGTCAGTAATAACATAAAACAACACATTGTACCATATACTCTATTCTGTCAAGCAACATAGAATGAAATCATAACCATATACCTAAATGGAAAGGATATACGTTTCTTATATTTCCTTTAATATATTCATGCCTAAAACCATTCAATTACATCACGACAACCTTTGAGAAAGAAGAGATCTACCTGAGCAACATGAAAGAGATTAAAGATCACCGGGATGCAGCATCCCCTTTTAAAGAAATAAACTACCAAGGCCCCAATAAAAAGGATGGCATGAAGAAAACCAATACATATATAATAAAACAAACGTCACTGTAAAAAAAGGATGTATATACTTACCTATTTTGAGCCTGCCACGGTCAGGTCATGTGATCCGCTGTGTCAGCCAGTGGCAGTTGCAGGGGAGAGTAGAAAGCACTTGACAACAGCTGGTAAAGTTTGGAGTGGCAATATCACCCATAGGTTTGCATATCTCAGCCGTTGCTGACGCTCCCTCCTCTCCACTGTATATGCTGTTGACTTACACAGGTGGGATAATGTGACCAGATAAAAGCGGCCTAGTAAGTTTAGGATTTGGAGGGGGAGGCATTTTTAAGCCAAGGTACAGTAGGTTTAAGCTGAAATTTTACATAAATCTTTCTACACGGATGGTCAGTGGTAGTTTTTCAAACGAACCCTCCCTATTGGTGGGCAGTGGCCGTGTCAACTAACTCCTTTTTGTTGCAATAGTGGCCATTGGCAGTGTTTATTAACCTCATTCATGTTGCAACATAAAGGGGTTAATTAACACTGAGACTGATGCCACTTAAGCAACACAAAGGGGTTAATTAAGTGCCACTGGTCACTAATGCATCAATGACCAGTGACAGTACATTAAACCGTTATTGCTGCACATTACTAAAGTCGTTATTAAATAACCCCTTCGCCCCCCATCATAAAACCACCTCACCGTCACACCACATTATACTTTTAATGTGTCGACAGGTGAAGATGTGCCAGCCAATGTCTGCTGCTTTTAAGTGCCTGATTTCTAAGTTATTGCTCACTTGAACATACATGCTCCCTCCCGGTGCCACTCTCTTTTCCTATCCCGCCTCCTGGCCTCTGAATGACATCAAGTCAGAGACCGGTACTAGAAATCATCTGTTAGGTGGAGATCACAGGGAATGTTGTTGATAGCTCTGACAGGTGGTGGGCATGGTCAGGAGCTGTGGGCTTGTTGGGGTTGTGATCTATCTGTCAGATGGCTGTGGTCGACAGATAGATCGCGATCCATGGGTTGCTGACCCCCAAATTACATTGTAGGCAACTTGTGGATAACAGTTTTTGCAGTATACTTCTGTTATGAAAAATATGCAAGAACTATTACTATGTCAATAAAAAAATTAAATTAAATTGCATTGTGAGTGTGCATGTGTGCACACAGAGAAATTGCAAGAAATGAAATACATTTTACTGGTGGAAAAAAGTTAAACTATCTAAATATTGGTAATTATTGGGTAAGAGAACGTAAAAGAAAGCATAACCTAGTATTACCAAAGTATAATAATAGAAGTAACCAGCAAGAATGACTGCCCCTGATCTGACTACAAGAAGTTAACATCTGATTTATAGGTTTGATCCTCTTTTTTCAGATAGATGCTACCTGCAGGCAATTTTGGTTTAGTTCTGCTTTAAAAAAGTATTGAACTTTTTTTTTTTCTACTTACTTACTAAAAATACTGCAGCTATGTCACTGCAGAACCTATAACACTGTCACAATGTTGAAAAAAGGTAAGAACCAAACACTCTACTGGCAGGAACAATATTGTAGACCTACATTACAGAGGTGGTGGTTATTTATGAAATTATGGTTGCTTTCATTTCCATACTTACCAAAAGACATTTGGTTTTCTTCTAGATTAAAGTGGAACTTTAGTCAGAAAATTTAATTCTGCTAGATAACTTCAGGCTGGCCCCCTTTTCCAGTATATCTATGTAAAACTACTACTGTTTAAAATTCCGTAATACAGTGAGGGAGATTTACTAAAACTAGAGAGTGCAACGTCTGGTACAGCTCTGCCTAGAAACCAATCGGCTTCCAGGTTTTATTGTCAAAGCTTAATTGAACAAGCTGAATTTAGAAGCTCATTAGCCACCATGCACAGCTGCACCAGATTCTTTGTGCACGTTTAGTAATTCTCCCCCACTGTCTCACCCTGCACAGGTGCTCTCTATTTTTAGGCACTGTCAAGTTTGTGGAGGCCAATCTGCTGACAGCCTTAAAGTTGGATTAAACCCTTCCATCCTTTATAGCCAAGGAAGATGCTTCCATTTAATATGCAACTGCCATGGTGCTGCACATGTGATTAATTATGACATTAGCCATTTGATTGTTTGACAGTTTGGTTAGGACACAAATGTGACAGTTAGCAATCCTGGCATTCCAGGAAAGAAAATGTTGTTTGAAGCAGTTGAATCAATGGGGTTATTCCTGCTTTATGATTTACAGTTTTCATGTGTAGAAAAGTGATTTTCGCGCCAAAAGAAATTATACTAAAAGTGTGGGATAGATAAATTAATAATATATCAAAAAGCAGCTCCCCTAGAAAAAAGAGCATATATATCTCTGATTCAGTGAATATTGAGGTGATAGGGGGCGCTATAGCCATGGGCTAACTATAAAGTGTATCAGAAAAAAGAGAACATACACTAACTAAAATATATGCGCAAATGTGAATAAATAAATGCAATTCAGGCCTTGACAGCAGGAACTGCGTAAGGTGATATATACAACAACTGGATCTTGAATACATAAAAATTAATATATAGTGCCAATAACCATTTGATGGGTGTAAAGGTGAACAATATATATGTGAAACACAATATAAAAATAAGTGCTCCCAAAACCAGAATAACAAAACAAAAAGCAAAAAAAGTCCAAAGAAAAAAAATATATTATAGGCACTGTCCATGCACTCTTAGAGTGATAATTGGCATTCTCCCAAATGGCAACAAATCAGCTTGACAGAGAAGCATGCAATCTTCTTTGAATCATGTGCATACAATTAAATTCTTCCACCACTTAAAAGTTGACACCCAAGAAGTGCTGATAAAATGGACTCTTACCAGAGCGATAGGGCTTGCTTAATTAAAAGAAAGCCAAAATCGCATAAGCAGAATAATGTCACTCTTTTGAATCTGATCCCCCTCCCGCATTCGGCTGTAGCGAGGACACCTGACGGATTTGCGCCGACACGGAAGTAGAGGCTGGCGCCTCCGTATCTGAGCCTGCAGACCTAGTGCCGGGTTGGGCACTTGTTAGTGTAAGTGGCCACTTGGCCCTACTTTGTTTTTAAAATTTTTATCTCAATAAACCGGTTGCACTATGAGTTGTTCTCTGCCTTTTCATGTCCCATCTGCCTAATTTCCTGGAGAGAGATAGCCTGTGACACCAGTGGAAGACGCACCATATGCTTGCAGACATTATTCTGCTTATGCGATTTTGGCTTTCTTTTAATTAAGCAAGCCCTATCGCTCTGGTAAGAGTCCATTTTATCAGCACTTCTTGGGTGTCAACTCTTAAGTGGTGGAAGAATTTAATTGTATGCACATGATTCAAAGAAGATTGCATGCTTCTCTGTCAAGCTGATTTGTTGCCATTAGGGAGAATGCCAATTATCACTCTAAGGCCCCATACACACGAGAGAATTTATCCGCGGATGCGGTCCAGCGGACCGTTTCCACGGATAAATCCTCTCAAAGATTTCCGCAGATTTCTATGCGATGGAGTGTACACACCATCGCATTGAAATCCACGCGGAAATCCTCTGGCGATGACGTGTCGCGCCGTCGCCGCGATTATGACGCGGCGACGGGCGCGACGCTGTCATATAAGGAATTCCACGCATGCGTCAAATCATTACGACGCGTGCGGGGAATCCCTTTGGACGGATGGATCCGGTAAGTCTGTACAGACGAGCGGATCCATCCGTTGGAATGGATTCCAGCAGATGGATTTGTTGTGCATGTCAGCAAATATCCGATCTGCTGGAATCCATCCCAGAGGAGATTTCTCCGCGGAAACAGATCCACTGGCGTGTACACACCATAGGATCTATCCGCAGAAACCCATTTTCTGGGATTTATCTGCGGATGGATTCTATCGTGTGTATGGGGCCTTAGAGTGCATGGACAGTGCCTATAATATATTTTTTTTCTTTGGACTTTTTTTGCTTTTTTGTTTTGTTATTCTGGTTTTGGGAGCACTTATTTTTATATTGTGTTTCACATATATATTGTTCACCTTTACACCCATCAAATGGTTATTGGCACTATATATTAATTTTTATGTATTCAAGATCCAGTTGTTGTATATATCACCTTACGCAGTTCCTGCTGTCAAGGCCTGAATTGCATTTATTTATTCACATTTGCGCATATATTTTAGTTAGTGTATGTTCTCTTTTTTCTGATACACTTTATAGTTAGCCCATGGCTATAGCTCCCCCTATCACCTCAATATTCACAGTTTTCATGTGCTCTAGGCTTCAGCAAAATGGCAGCCTCCAGCAAGAAGAAGCAGAAGCAATGCCGGAGGCAAATTACAGCACCCCCCCCCCCCCCTAATTTTGTTAGCATAATGGCTGTACTTCTCCTATGGATCACAGGAGTGAATTTCATTCCTCACTCCTGTGACCTGTTTTCAGCAGACAATGAGCCAAAGTCTGCTGTCTTCTGACGTCACAGACCTGGTCCAGGTTCAGGCAAGATCACGGCACTGGGGTCGGGATCCACCCACATGCCTAGGCTGGTACCCAGTTCAGCCTCTCAGCTAGCAGCTAAGAGCCTGAGCTGGCTGCTTCCCTCCCCTCCACAGCCCAGCGCTCCAGTGAGCACAGAGAGGATCGGCAATGCAGAGAGCTGTGACTGACAGTCACCAGCTCTCTGCTTGGGGAACTGTGAGAACCGAGCGATCTGCAGTGTTAGAGCACTCGGTTCTCAGTGTTAGAACTGGCAGGGAAGAGATGCAGCTTTGGACCGATGCGGCATCTACCTAGGTGAGTATAAATCTGCAAAAAAAAACAAAAAAACATACTTCTCTTTTAATGTGCAATGTATGTTCCTTGCTAAAGAACATTATATTTATCAAGTTGTTATTGGTAAAGTTCCACTTTAAGTTTATGACAGGTAGATTGCGCTTTGTTAAACCCCCCCCTGTCGGTATTCCCGAGTCTGACTCGGGGTGAGATTTTTGGGCTACGATCGGTAACCCCGAGTCAGACTCGGGCTCGCCTCGCTCAATCCACAGGCTTGGTTTACTTACCTTGTCCCTGGATCCAGCGATGCCACCGCGCTGTGTGCCGCCGATCTCCGTTCCCTGCGACGTTACGATGCACAGGAGCGGAGAATAGCGCCAAATTCAAAAAGGTAAACAAACACAATACATACAGTATACTGTAATCTTATAGATTACAGTACTGTATGTAAAAAATACACCCCCCCCCTTGTCCCTAGTGGTCTGCCCAGTGCCCTACATGTACTTTTATATAATAAAAACTGTTCTTTTTGCCTGCAAACTGTAGATTGTCCATAGCAACCAAAAGTGTCCCTTTATGTCAAAAATGGTTTTAGAGCAGCTAGAAAACAGCGATAATAAATTATAATCACTTGCAGAATTGTGCGATAGCGATTTGTGGGGAAATTCGTCATAAAAAAATAAAAGTAATGACAGCGACAATTCTGCAACTGAGCAAATTTCAGTGATTTTCAGTTGATTACATTATTGAATAATTTTTATTATAATTATATTATTATTTGTTATAATTATTTATAATTATTTATTATATTATAATTTATAATTTTGTTTTTAAAAAATGTCATAGGGATGCCTACTAGACTCTTGTTTGGACAGATTTAAGTGAGTTATTCCTAAGAATTACAGGCCTACAGTATAAAACGCCAAATTTCCTTGCAAATAATGGTACCGCTTTCAGCACCTTTTTTCTGAAAAAGCCGCCAGGGAGGTTAATGATGTCTGATTGTTGATTTTTTTTTTTTCTAAATTCACCTTATCTTAAAAAAGGAGATCATGCTGTTCAAACATGTTACTGCAGAACAGAGCTACTGATAGGTCTAGATGCTCTTATGCAGTAGATTGAGTTTTTTTTTAATGGAAGGCCTTTCCTGTATGCCACCGACACATTTGCAGGAAGTTTGAACATATCCTTAGTATAAGGCCTCGTACACACCACCGTTTTCCACAACAGAATCCATCAAGAAACTTGGTGGCAGAGCTTTTTTTGCCGAGGAAAACGGTCGTGTGTATGTTTTTCATCGAGAAAACTGTCGAGGAACTTGACGAGAAAAAAAGAGAACAAGTTCTCTTTTTCCTCGACGGGAGTCTCAATTTGCTTGTCGTGTTCCTCGTCGGGCTGGTTTTCGACAAGAAACACGTTCGTGTGTATGATTAGAAACCCGTGCATGCTCAGAATAAAGTATGAGACGGGAGCGCACCTTCGGTAAAAGTAGCGTTTGTAATGGAGATAGCACATTTGTCACGCTGTAACAGACTGAAAAGTGCAAATCGTCTCTTTCCAAACTTTTACTTAACACGCAGTAACATGAGATTAGCAAAAGCAGCCCCAAGGGTTGTGCCAGTGGATTTGGTCTTGATAGTGTGTACGCAAAGAAAGCTTTTCAAGTTTCTCGACAAGCCTAACAAGGAACTCGTCGAGGAAAACAATGTTTCATTTACGACGAGTTCCTCGGTCGTGTGTACGAGGCCTTACTCTTTTGAGAATGATAAAAGTTTGAATTAACAGATTTGGTCTGAAGAGTACAATAAATCGAATAGTCATTTAAAAAGGACCTGTTTAGTTTTCTAAAAAAAAGATGTGCTGTAAAGGTAGACACATTTTTTTGTTATTTTTGTAAATGAACTGGTTAGTGTGCTAAAGTTAGAAAGTATGCTGCAACACTGCAATGAAAAT
The DNA here is from genome assembly GCF_905171775.1 of Rana temporaria. NCBI lineage: Eukaryota > Metazoa > Chordata > Amphibia > Anura > Ranidae > Rana > Rana temporaria. Next base: position 196,502,815 of record NC_053490.1, read on the forward strand.
ATCAGGCATCTGCCTAATAGGAAAGTTCTGGACAGGAAGTGTTGAAGTCTGTATACAAGATGGCAATTAAAGGTTTGTGGAAAAATTGTTTGGTGACTGCACTGTGGTACTATGGCCTGTCTGTTACCTTAACCACTTAAGACCCAGGCCAAAATGCAGGTAAAGGACCAGGCCCCTTTTTGCGATTCGGCACTGCGTCACTTTAACTGACAATTGTGTGGTCGTGCGACTTGGCTCCCAAACAAAATTGGCGTCCTTTTTTTCCCACAAATAGAGCTTTCTTTTGGTGGTATTTGATCAAGTCTGCAGTTTTTATTTTTTTGCGCTATAAACAAAAATAGAGCGACAATTTTGAAAAAAATGTAATATTTTTTACTTTTTGCTATAATAAATATCCCCCAAAAACATATAAAAAAAATTCCTCAGTTTAGGCCGATACGTATTCTTCTACCTATTTTTGGTAAAAAAAATCGCAATAAGCGTTTATCGATTGGTTTGCGCAAAATGTATAGTGTTTACAAAATAGGGGATAGTTTTATTGCATTTTTATCAATTTTTTTTTTTTTTTTACTACTAATGGCGGCGATCAGCGATTTTTTTCCTGACTGCGACATTATGGCGGACACTTCGGACAATTTTGACACATTTTTGGGACCATTGTCATTTTCACAGCAAAAAATGCATTTAAAATGCATTGTTTTACTGTGAAAATTACAATTGCAGTTTGGGAGTTAACCACAGGGGGCGCTGATGGGGTTATGTGTGACCTCAAGTGTGTAAGTCGTCCGTGAATGGGGCTGGACGTCATTTACGTTCACATCGAAAACCAATGACGTCCTTGGAGCAATGCACACTGGGATATTTTAGGGACGGCGCATGCGCAGTTCGTTCGGCGCGGGGACGCGCTTCATTTAAATGAATCACGCCTCCTACCCGCCGAATTTGAATTCCACCGGGTGATTTACGCTACGCCGCCGCAACTTTACAGGCAAGTGCTTTGTGAATAAAGCACTTGCCTGAAAAACTTGCCGCGGCGTAACGTAAATGAGATACGTTACGCCCGCACAGAGATACGCTGATCTCTGTGAATCTGCCCCTTAGTTTGCAAGAACCATGATTTGAACTGTTCAGTTGTTCCAACTGATGTGGCTATCTACCAACGTTTGGAAGTTTGCTGCAACAGGATGGTCACCCCTTCCTTAATTGTATCATCACTGTCTTTTGTATTAATCTACAACTGTGTACTTAGTTGCAATGTTTAACACATCACTAATCCCCACTGCTTCTCACGGTCACAGTTTTGTTGTCTTTGTCACACACTAATTGGAGGTATGCTGTTTCTGTCAAACAACTCTTGTTAGTTTTCAGTTTTTGCTGTTAGCTGACAAAAATAATTTTGTTTTTCCAGAGTTCTCTTGCAAAAGTAACGTGTCTTTTTTCCCATGTGTAGTAACTTTCAGGTTGCAGCATAAAAAAAAATCATTGCTCTATTTGTAATTTAACAAATGAAAGTGTTCCAGTCAATCTAATAAAAATACGCTACACATACACACACACAAGTTTGTGTCAACTGTGTTAAACTGTTTGGCAAATCCAGTTGTTTCCTGGCAAATATGGACTCTGCAGATTTTTCTTTAAAGCTTATTGAATTCCATGGTAACGAAAGTATAACACAATAAAAATAGTGTTGGCAGGTAGAAATATGTTATTATGTGACCACCTAGGTCACAGACTGGAACAAAGGGGTTGTTTTCACTAGTTGGTATGGAAGCAGCTGAAGTGATTAGCAGCTTTGCCATGCTAGCATTCAGGTGACAGCTGTGGTAGTGGTTTAAGGACATTCCTTTTTTTTACTCCAGTAACCAGGTAAAGAGAAATCTGGTGTGGGAAGGTTGTTACTGGAGACAGTGTAGTGGATTTTAATGAGTGCTACAGTAGGCGTTGTTAAGTGCTTCTTTGAGGTTCCAGGCTTCTCTCTGAGGGAGGGTTGGCAGCCCTTGGCCACATGATTGTATATCATTTTTGCTGCTGTTTGCCCTTTCCCTTTTTTCTTTGGAAAAGTCCAACGAAGACTGAAGCCTCGTACACATGACCGAGGAACTCGAGGGGCGAAACACATCGTTTTCCTCATCGAGTTCCTTGTTTTTTTTAAATCCACTTTATTTTTATTCTTTTCTTTTCTTATTTCATACATAGATATGCCTATTCGGCATCCATTACATTTCATTTGACATACATTTTACCACATTATACCACATTTTTATATTCCTATAATATTCCAATGTACGTCTCTATCTTTATATATATATATATATATATATATATTCCCTTCTTTTTCCAGGAGGTAAAACCTGCTAAATCCTGTAGCTCTACATATCTAGGATTATTCCATATTGGAGTGAATGGTAACACCCCCTCTGTCCTCACAGTCTTCCGTAGCTCCCCCCATACCTTTCTAAGGAGGTTTCCTGTGGGTGCTGCCTGTGGCAAACTGGGCAAGCCCATCTCAAGATGGGAGGCTGCCTTCAATGTGGGGGCAGTACCAATTACCATTCGACCATCGAATTACCATCGAGTTCCTTGTTCGGCTGTCGAGGAACTCGACAAGGCAAGTTTCTCCATTCCCGTCGAGGAAAAAGAAGACATGCTCTCTTTTTGGCTCGACCGCATCCTCGACAGTTTCCTTGTCGAAAAATGTACACACGACCGGTTTCCTCGGCAAAAAAAAAATCCCTCTTGCTGGTTTTTGCCGAGAAACTCGGTTGTGTGTACGAGGCCTAAGGTTTAACTAGTGCCAGTGCCTGTGGTGTATGTGCACACATACTTGCACACCTGCTGTGATGTGTAAAGTCCCTGTCCATTTGGGCTTCCATGCAAAGAAAAATGTGCAGGCTTGTGCTAATGTGCATGAATCTTCCATCTGGCATGATGTTCCTGAAGTGGTTATTCACAGGATGGTGCTGCAACATGGCTGCCCTCTGCCTAGAGCATGGGTCTTCAAACTACGGCCCTCCAGTTGTTCAGGAACTACAATTCCCATCATGCCCAGCCATGTCAATGAATGTCAGAGTGTTACAATGCCTCATGGGATGTGTAGTTCTACAACAGCTGGAGGGCCGTAGTTTGAGGATCCCTGGCCTAGAGTATTGCCTCTTCAAGAAGGAGGACAGACTTTAATACCACCTTCTCTTTCTCTGCTCTTTTAATAATTGTCAGGGCTCCATGCACAGAAACGTGCATACATTTATGTGCATGTGCTTGAGTCAGATCGCTAGCACGATATTCCTGACATGATTCTTCAAATAATGGTGCTTCTGCATGACTGCTGTCCTCTGCCTGGAGTGTGGCCTCCTCAAGGGCAATCTTGCTCCACTCATTTAATCCTTTTGTCATTGGCAGTCCTGTTTCCTGAGAATTAAAGGAGACTTGCACACAGCTCCACATGGAGCAGAAATAGAGCACTCAAATAATTCCGTCTTCTCTAGATGTAGATAGTTGAGGAGGCCTGGCGGGTATAGATATTGAGGTGGCGGTCCAAGTAGATTTATAATTAAGATACATAAATAAGATAAATTGTTACATTTAGATAGTAAGATAATTAGATAATTATACAGAACAGTCAAGGAGTGTTTTTGTTTGTAATTCCTCATTCAAATATACACTGCTAAAGTACGCTGACCCAGCATGTCCCATAAGGCCATGCTGGTGTCACAATACAACATGCAGCTTTAGAGCATGTTGTAAACCTGTGTTTTGAAACATTTGTGTATTTTCAATGTCTCCCTCAAAGCGGAATGAATTGTCCTTCTCCCTACGGTATGGTATTTTTTTTATACATGTCCCCTATGGCAGTGCCCATCTTTCTATGCCTTTTGTACAGTAGTTTGTCTATTAGCCCTAAAAATGGACAAAATATTTTAACAAGACCTGTCTCTCATATGCTTTAATGGAATGTGCTGCTAAATTCCAGTTTTGTAAATTCCCAACAGGATTTGAACCCCTTGCAAATCAAATCAGGGCAGAGTCATCAATTCCTAGTTACCAGCAAACAGTGAGAATTTATGTGAGCATTTACTGTATATTTACTAAGAGCCCAGAGGCCACAGCATATACTACCAGCAACCTGTGCCTGTTCACATTAATCACTTTCCTACAACCATCCATTTGAAGGATTTTTGTTTTGTTGTTTACTGGCCTCAGTTTGCAGTCTTAACACACTGCTATACGCATATATACTGTAAATGACTGTGTCTGGTTCATGGTTTGAAGTTCACAATGCTTTGTTATAAAGCCTCTGCATGTCGTACTTGTTTAACCATCTCCTTTTTCATTGTTGGCCTTTTTTCCCAAATCTAGTTTGAAGTTCACAGTGCCTTATATCATCTTTTGAAATTTTCTTGAATGCAGTAAATATCCTCAAACAGCTCAAAGATCATTGTTTTTAAAGTTTTTTATCAAAACTGTCCCACTTCCCCATTACACAGCAAACTAAACAAAATGGGGGTTATTTACTAAAACTGAAGAGTGCAAAATCTGGTGCAGCTATGCATAGTAACCAATCAGCTTCCAGGTTTTATTGTCAAAGATTTATTGAACAAGCTGAGTGCACCTGTTTTAGTAAATCTACCCAAATGTATTCCCAGCACACTTACCAGCAAGGCAGCAAAAACAAACAAATATATAAATGGCACTAGGAAAGAATTTTTTCAACCACTAATGGTAGAGAAAAAAACACTGCGCTAACATATAAATTATTGTGAAACACCTGAATGTAAATAGCTGCCAGTACTTAATACCTAAAACCAAAGTAAAAAACACTAAAAATACAAAAAAAGTACAGCACTAAAAATATGTATGATCACCAAAAAAATATTGAAAAATTAGTGAAAAATAAGTGAATGGTGAAAAGAGAACAATAGTTCAATAAAAGTCCAAAAACTCAAACTCAAACTAGTCATATAAAGAATAGTGATGTTGAAAGTAGAAATCCTCCACCATAAAGGACACCCGGTAAATAATGATGTAGTCTTCTTACCAGATGATAAGACCGGTATTGCAGCGGTCTTAAAGGGCCCAGGGATATTTAAAAGTCCTCCCAAAAGACTGACTCAGATGCTGGAATGAATCTCATAGGCTAAGTGCGTGCCACCAAGCATAGTCCCTTCAAGCTCCCATGTAATAAAAGACAATAAAGAGCCACATAGTGTAAATCTGTAAACTATGCAGGGTTTAAAAAGGTGAAAAAGGCGCACTTACAGTGAGTAGAACACAAAACAGCGTGTAGATTTAAACGTTTTTCGGAGTGGCGTCTCCTCTGTATTTTCCTCCGTCTGCTCACACTCCGTCGCCGTGTGTCTCCGGGTAGCGTTTCGTCACATACAGGACGTCGTCGGGGATTGGCTGCAGCCAATCCCCGACAACGTCCTGTATGTGACGAAACGCGTAGGCGTGGCCTAGCTTGTGACGTCATCACGCACTACCCAGAGACACACGGCGACGGAGTGTGAGCAGACGGAGGAAAATACAGAGGAGACACCACTCCAAAAAACTTTTAAATCTACACGCTGTTTTGTGTTCTACTCACTGTAAGTGCGCCTTTTTCACCTTATTAAACCCTGCATAGTTTACAGATTTACACTATGTGGCTCTTTATTGTCTTTTATTACATGGGAGCTTGAAGGGACTATGCTTGGTGGCACGCACTTAGCCTATGAGATTCATTCCAGCATCTGAGTCAGTCTTTTGGGAGGACTTTTAAATATCCCTGGGCCCTATAAGACCACTGCAATACCGGTCTTATCATCTGGTAAGGAGACTACATCATTATTTTACGGGTGTCCTTTATGGTGGAGGATTTCTGCTTTCAACATCACTATTCTTTATATGACTCGTTTGAGTTTTTGGACTTTTATTGAACTATTGTTCTCTTTTCACCATTCACTTATTTTTCACGAATTTTTCAATATTTTTTTGGTGATCATACATATTTTTAGCGCTGTACTTTTTTTGTATATAAATGGCACTGTCTAACAATTTACATTAAAGGCAGCGGTTATAGCTGCACGACATTTGAAACTATACAGTATGTGAAGCAGCACTACCTCATCAAAGCCCCTCTGCCGTTCTAACTCTAGTCTATGAAAGCCTCCATATTAGAGCATATACTGTACAGCAGAGGTGCCCAACCAGTGGCCCGGGGGCCACATGTGGCCCGCGGAGCCTTCAGATGTGGCCTGCGACCTCCTGCTCTGGGATGGCGGGTTGGCAAGCCCAGATTTCAGGTTGCCTACCCATCATACCAGAGCATCAGTGTTGTGAATAAAGCCAGCGGTAGAGAAAGCAAGTGACTGCAAAGCAGAGCCGCATAAGCCATTGCTTCCTGTATAGCACCAGTTCTTGTCATAGGCAGAGTGATACCTGCCTGGGACAGCAAATTTATTAGTAAAATCACAGTGTATATATGGACATATCTGTTCTGCAGTGGTTACTGGGCTGCTTTCAAACTGATCCACAGGTGTAGTGCACCTGCGGGTTACCTGTACTGAGCCATAGACTTCTGGTTAAACCTGTGGGTGTGGTGAGCTCTCAGAAAGTGCACCACACCTGCAAGATATAATAAAATTCTATATCAAAGTACAGCTAACCCGTAGGAAAGCCACAGGTGCACTGCGCTGCACCCACGATGTGGGTACACCGCAGACCATCAGTGTAAAAAGTAGCCTTAGGCCCCTTTAACATTATCCGTCTAACCCAATTGGACACGCCGAGTATGAATGGGTTAAAGTAATTTAGGATATTCCATTCCCGACACCAAGGCAGCTACCAGACACTCCAATCAGCTGAACCAGAAATCCATACGAATGATTCTCCCCCAAATACGAGACAAAGCTCCATGTTGTGGGGTCAAACAGGAATATGAACTTTATTGGAAGGAATACAGGCTCTTTATAAACACTTGAGAATACTGCAGTAACCACATGAACAGTGACCTGGATCCACCCACAACATAACACAATGGTTACATAACAAGCCCCCAATACACATTATTCTGAGTGTCAATACATCCCTTAGCAGACAACAGGTGAGTTCATTAACTAATCCCTTAGACAGCATAGGTGACTCATAGGCATGACCTTTGAGTTTCCTAGCCTGACTGTCTCCTTAACTACAATACACATTATCATACATATCAACACAGAACTCCTTCATACAATTACAGGGTCAATTAGCACAAGCAACAATGAAATGCAGAGCAGTCACACTAGACTCCTTTACATTATAGAAGACGACAGACAGGTGGCTGGGGGTGATGACATTAGCATCGTTAAGCAATAGACGTCGGACTATTACATTGAACTTCCTGGAATGCCCAAATAAGGAGTTATAATTCCTGGGCATAGACCTCACAGTGTACAGGTGATAACATCTTCATATTTCTTGAGAGATATTGTTAATAAATATTACTGTCCCATTTTGAGTAGTCCATATATATTTTCTCAGTCACCCTTTGCCCCTAATGGACATAGGCTGATTTAGACATAAGAAGTGCAAGGGGAGCTTCTAAGGGATTCTGGGTTCAACGGGCCCTCCCGTTACAGGGAGTTCTGTTGTGAACCAGACAGGCGGGTGTTTGGCCCATCTCTAATAATAAAACACTACCCATCATTTGCCCCATCTTATCCTTATTAGAATTTATTGTAAACTGGTCATATTAAAACTTCAAAGTAATAAAAAAAATTGTGGGGGGGGGGGGGGCTGGGGGGCATGGTCTACTGCGGGACAAAATGCCTGCCTAGTCCCCAAGCTCTGCTCCAACCAGAGGCACAGCAGCAACCTACAGTGCTGGAGACAGACGTTTTTACCCCCGAGTGGAGAATCCTGTTTTGGGAAAGTGGGGTCCCCCAGGGTTCTGTGCTGGGACCAATCCTACTTAATTTGTTTATAAACAATCTGGAGGATGGGGTAAATAGTTCAATCTCTATTTGCGGATGATACTAAGCTAAGCATGGCAATAACTTTTCTGCAGGATGTGGAAACCTTGCAAGAAGATGTAAACAAATGAATAGGGTGGGCAACTACATGGCAAATGAGGTTTAATGTGGAAAAATTTAGAAAAATGCATTTGGGTGGCAAAAATATGAATGCAATCTATATACTGGGGGAGAACCTATAGGGGAATCAAGGATGGAAAAGGACCTGGGGGTCCTAGTAGATGATAAGATCAGCAATGGCATGCAATGCCAAGCTGCTGCTAACAAATTAAACAGAATATTGGCATGCCTTAAAAAGGGTATTAACTCCAGAGATAAAGCGATAATTCTCCCACTCTACAAGACTCTGGTCCGGCCTCACCTGGACTATGCTGTCCAGTTCTGGGCACCAGTCCTCAGGAAGGATGTACTGGAAATGGAGCAATTACAGAGAAGGGCAGCAGAGCTAATAAGGCGACTGGAGGATACTACTTATGAAAAAAGGTTACGAGCACTGAACTTTTTTTCTCTGGAGAAGAGACGCGTGAGAGGGGATATGATTTAAATTTACAAATACCATACTTACCATAGGGATAAAACTTTTCTGCAGAAGGGAGTTTAAAATTTGAAAAAAAAGGGTTAACTTTAAACTGTGTAGAGGGTTCTTTACTGTAAGAGCGGCAAGGATGTGAAACTCCCTTCCACAGGCAGTGGTTTCAGCAGGGAGCATAGATAGTTTAAAAATCAGATAAGCACCTGAATGACCACAACACACAGGCATATGACATAGAAACACATAGGTTGGACTTGATGGACTTGTGTCTTTTTGTAACCTCACCTACTATGTAACTATGTAACAGTATTATTCTTGCAGTAGAATAATAGCAGCAGGCAGGAACATGGTCCACAAAAGGTCCTGCGTCATTGCGAGCAGCACGTCAAGATATGGCCAACACAGCCACAATATTGGTCCAGGCAGCAGACAGGAACATGGTCCACAAAAAGTCCTGGGTCATTACATTCAGCAGGCAGAGATATGGGAAGCACAGTCAAAATATTGGTCCAGGCAACAGGCAGGAACATCAGGCTTACGGCCTCTGGCAGATAAGACCTGGGCAAATCTCTTTGAAGCCTCTGGACTCCAAACCCTGATACGGGAATTACAATACAGTTCAGGTGGAAGGCAGAAATGTAGTTCATAAGCAATCTAGACAGCAGGCAGAGGCATTGTCAATACACAGGCCAGGGTCAATTCAGATGTAAGGCAGAAATATGGTTCATAAACAATTCAGACGGCAGGCAGATGCATCCTCAATGAATAGGCCAGGGCCATGTCAGGTGCAAGCCAGAAATATGGTTGATAAGAACAGATATGAATGTGAAAATTGGCAGGCTATTAGGAATATGGGTACTATATCTAAAACTTTAGTGACACGTGGTAACTTCAGAAGCAGGCTTCAATGCGTAGGCCCCGGCTAGGTGTCTCTCCTAACTCCTCCTCTGCTGCATAACTGACATTTTTTGGCATCTTCGACCTGCTTCTGTGGGTGGAATGTTCTCAGAAAAATGGCACTCATGAAGTCTGCTCACAGAATCAGAGTAAATGTTTTCTGGTGGAAATCCTTGCTGGTACATAAGGGCAGTGATGATATGTTCTATAAATTTGAGAATGGTGGTGGGTCTTTGTGTGAACTTGTCATAGGTATCATACGCATTATAAACGGTCAAATGGAAAAGGTAAATTTTATACCAGTAGAGGGACGTTCTTGTTTATAAATAGGGCTGTAGAAACCCCCCCTCCCCATGAACACCTTAAAAAATACTATACAGGTGACCGTGTTTACATTTTCAGCTCTTCCTCCCCCTTCTAAAATGCACTGACTTCCACTCCTTCTGACAGCTGTGTCTTCTATCCTTAAACTAACTCTCCTGCACACATCTCCTCCACCCCACACCTTATATATATATATATATATATATATATATATATATATATATATCACCGTCACTTCTGTCCTCTCCTTATTACTGCACTCACCAACTCCTGCTAATTCTAAATCCACATGCCCAATACTTGAGACCACTGGGGCACGTCTCTTTATATAAATCGCACTCCCACATTATCTTCATCACCCTTCTGCTTCTCTTAAGCTCTGGTAATGTATCCCCAAACCCTGGACCTCCTTCATTTAACTGTATTCAATGCACCCATTACCCTACACCCTCTGGCTGCAGCCGCAATGCACACAATCTAGTTCCCATTTCTCCTCTTCCCAAGACCAGACACCCTTTTTCTTGTGCCCTTTGGAATGCCTGCCCACTCTGTCTGTAACAAACTCACCTCTCTCCATGATCTCTTTATCGCTAACTCATTTATTCTACTTGCCATTGCCGAAACCTGGCTTCATGAATCCGACACTGCGTCTTCTGCTGCTCTATCCTACAGTGGTCTTCTGTGGACTCACTCCCCCAGACCCAGTGGACGCAAAGGAAGGGGTGTTGGAATCCTTTTAGCCCCACATAGCACCTTTCAAATACTTCACCCACCTCCCTCTCTGTCACTCTTCTCATTTGAGGTGCACTGTATTCGTCTCTTCTCCACAGTTTCTCTAAGGATAACTGTGATATACCAACCCCCTGGACCAGTATCTACCTTTCTTGAAGACTTCTCTGCCTGGCTACCCTACTTTCTCTCTTTTAAAATCCCCACAATCATCCTCGGGGACTTTAACATCCCTGCTATTACTAACATTCCTGCAATGTCCAAACTTCTCAGTCTAACCTCCTCCTTTGACCTGAAGCAATGGATACATGCTCCTACTCACTCTGAAGGCAATACCCTTGACCTCGTCTTTTCCCACCTATGCACTCCATGCAACCTCTCCAACTATCCTTACCCTCTCTCTGATCACTACCTTATTAATTTCACTCTTTCCCTCTGCTCCGCCTCCTCTCCCTTCAAGCGCCTAACGGTTACCCGTTACTAACGGTTACCCGTTACTAACCTTTGCAATCTTAACCCTTCCCTTCTCTACTCTGCAAAAAAAACTCACTATGACAAAATCGCACCCCTGTCCTGCACCAACCTAGCCACTTATGTCTACAACACTTCACTCCTAACCTCACTGAACACACCTGCCCCCCTCACTACACACAGAATCAGGCCCGTCCCCTTCAACCCTGGCAAACAGATGATACTAGAAAAAAACACAGCCGTGCTCTCGACCGCCTGTGGAGCAAGACGAAGTCCCAGAACGATTTAAACTAGTATAAATCTGCCCTCCAAAAATACAATTCCAGCCTCCTCACTGCCAAGCAGATCTATTTCATCACTCTCATTAGAAATTATCATCCCATCCCTGTCAACTCTTCTCTACCTTCAACTCTCTACTTCGTCCTCTACTGCCTCCACTGACTAACTCACTCACTGCCCAGGAGATCGACTGCTGTTTGTTCAGGTGGTACCACAGGCCAAGGTTTTCTAGCAGTACAGATGGTGGAAAAGGGGCAGACTTGTGTAATAATTATCTAGGTAGATGTAATACCCCTTTTGGAAATGTGAAAAAGTCAGGTTTCAAACAATTTTTCCACTTGTGCAAATGTAGGTTCGGCACTCACATATTCTTTGGCTCTTTCACATAACTTGTTGAGCTTCAATCCATTTCTGGCCATTTTACTGGAAATGTACTGCTTGATTGCCAGCCAGTAAAGTGGACAAGGGACATACAGCTCAGCGAATCAATGGTTAAAAAAATTCATTAGTGGGCAGATTTTGTAGAGCTTGTCATAGCCAGGCTGATCTCAGGGAGAGCACTGTGAATTATCATTGAAATGTAGGAAGCACATGATTGTGTCATAGCATGACCTGTACATTTCAGCTAAATAAATGTGATGGATGGGGTGGATGGACGAGAAAGCATGTAATCCATTTTTTTGTAAGCCCCATGTTAATTGTGAGGCCAAAAAATTATTTGAACTCCTGCACTGTGAGACGTCTCCATTAAGCATAGCATACATTTTTATTTTTTGCAATATATTGCTGGGCAAAAAGATTGGTCTGGTCCACAATCAACTGAAGCAAATTGTCAGGAAAGATAAAAGTGTTTGCTTGAACACCTGGCTGTACGGTGTGGGGGGATTGTAGCTGATCATGGGCTGGAAGGCAGCCATAATGGGTTTGCAAGTGAATCTGGGGGTGTTTGGGCCCAAATTCTTGGGGTCTGATGGGGCACTCCAGTACTTCAGTACTAGTCCTGGGCCTTTTATCCAGGAGTCTAGCACCGTTGGTGTTTGCTGATTTACCATTGGGGTGTACAGTGCTGTTGGTGGTTGCCTGGTCTTTTGAGCATCTTGTCCTTTTAGGAGGGACTGTTTCCTCCTCCGATTCAATCACTGACACACTACTCTCGCTGGGCTCATACTCCGAACCAGAATCAGATGGTGAGGGCTCCCCGCTGCTTTTATCTGTCATTTTGGACATGGTGGCTCTGGTTATACCTGAACAGGTAGACTGCTGATTGCTAAAATTAAGTAGTGGATGTGTTTAGCTGTTCTGAGGTATATAGTGCAAATATATCTAAAAAAATGTACAAACTCAATATATTCCTGTGTATTTACACTATAAAAGTAACAAGTGTTGTAAATCATATGTCAGTGTTAGAAACACATTTTTCCTGTCTGGCTATGACAGGTACACTGATAAGTTACACTGATGGCAGCTCTGACAGGTACCCTGATAGGCTGCACTGATAGCGGCTGTGACAGGTACACTGATAGGTTGCACTGATGGTGGCTGTGACAGGTACACTGATAGGTTTCACTGATGGCAGCTGTAACAGGTACACTGATAGGCTGCACTGATAGTGGCTGTGACAGGAACACTGATAGGTTGCACTGCTAGCAGTTGTGACAGGTACACTGATAGGCTGCACTGAAGGCAGCTCTGACAGGTACACTGATAGCGGCTTTGACAGTTACACTGATAACGGCTGCGACAGGTACACTGATAACGGCTGTGACAGGTACACTGATAGCGGCTGTGACAGGTACACAGATAGGTTGCACTAATGGTGGCTGTGGCAGGTACACTGATAGGCTGCACTAATGGCAGCTGTGACAGATGCACTGATAGGCTGCACTGATGGCGCTTGTGATAGGTACACTTTATTCCAGGGCAATCAGGGCAGTGCTGTGCACAGTGAAGAAGGCGTTAAATCGGTACCTCACTGTTCTTGGATTCTTCTCCTCACACAGGATCTGTGTGTGAAAAGAAGAAGCCAGTAACAGCGATTTACCGGTCTTTGTATACACTTGTGATCAGCAGTGATTGGACACAAGGATCATGTGGTAAATTGTCATTGGCTCTTTACCCTGATCGGTGATGCTCTGTGTCCAAGGGAAACATCTCACCAACATTCACTATGCATCTGGGAGGACGTTATATGACATCCACCTGGAAGGAGTAAAGTCCCACCTGGCGTGGTACAATGACTTGTTATCATGTTGACCACGATACAATAAACATTCCCCAGTTAAACTGTTTGTCAAAATTCTTACCCCAGCACTGACAGTTTAAAACTTTCAGTAATGCTGGCTCTTGCACTCTCAGTGCTGCAACCTCGAACTTCCAATCATTACAGAATATAATTGCTAGTAGATAGTGCAGTCTCAAGACAGTTTGTTAGTTAAAAGAAGGGAGGGGGGAAGAGGAGCAGTGGAATGCCTTTCCATCTTAAAGGAGTTGTAAAGACAGAAGTTTTTTTTATCTTAATGTATTCTATGCATTAAGATAAAAAAAACTTTTGTGTGTAGCAGCCCCCACAGCACCCCCCTAATACTTACCCGAGCTCCTTCTCTCTCCAGCAATGTCCACAATCCCCTCAGCCACCCAGGACTCTCCTGCTGATTGGATGAGACAGAGCAACAGCACCATTGGCTCCCGCGGCTGTCAATGAAGGCCAGTCAGCCAATCAGGGGAGAGGATAGATACATGAACCTCTGATTCAGTTCGAGTGCCCCCTGTAGCAAGCTTCTGGCTGAGGGGCACTCAAAGGAGGGAGGGGATAGGAGCAGCGAAGAGGGACCTGAGAAAAGGAGGATCCAGGCTGCTCTGTGCAAAACCAACTGCACAGAGGAGGTAAGTACAACAGGTTTGTTATTTAAAAAATAAATAAACAAGCCTTTACAATCACTTTAAGCTATGGGGCTGTGTGTTTTTATTGATGCACACAGTGTAGGGAGACACAGTTCTAGTCCCTGCATGCAAGGGTAGCTTTATAGGACCCTGCCAGAGAAAGGAGCCACCCTAATACAGGAAAACTAGGAAAACGGTCATGTCACAAACTTATATTGGAACATAGCATAGACAAGGATTAAAAGATAAATAAATTGCATGCTCCGTAAGTTATCAAATTAGCTGCAGAGAGTGCTTACAAACCAATGTTTTAATATCACTTTAAGCAGTATCTATAATTTGTTTTTAATTTGATATATAATATATATATATATACACACATATCAGCACTTGATACAGTACCGTTCTGGTTGTAAATGATGGAGCAAGGTTTTGCTGTTTGTAAGTAATAATCAGGTTCATAATCTTCTTGTATACCAGTAAAATGGGCAACATTGGTTAAAGCTTTGTCTATTTCTTTGATAAATGTTGCAAACTAAAAACTATTTCATGTCTTTCAAATAAATACATTATCTGCTTTGTCTATTTGTCTATATGTCTATTTCTAGAGGTGCCTTCTTGAAAATATAAAATTCCCAACAATAACACATAGCATTCCAAACAATGCTCAACTGCTATTATATTTATTTTATTATATTTCTCCTTGTGTTTATAGATTTCTCTTGCTGGCTTTTGCGATATGACTAGATAAATATTTACACATAGGATTTGAAGGGGTTTGAAGGATTTGGTCTGTCCTGTTTGTAGAAGATTGCTGATAAATGTAAAGAAATTGTTTTATTTTTTTTACTACTTCCAGGATTATTCAGTAAAGCCATATAAAAGATAATGACAAGGTGCAAATTGCAAAAAACAAACAAACAAAAAACAAATATTGCAACCAATTGGGATTCAGTGTTTATAAATCTGACAATAGAAAACTGAAATGTTAATGGCCATGGTGTGCAATGCATTGACCATCTTATCACCGCTCTTTAATAGAAAGGTTGGAGTGATTAAAAAAATAAAAAATAAGAATAATTGATGCTTTACTTGCAAATAATCCAACTTTAGAAGATGTTCCTCCATTGGCGACTATGGGCCAGATTCAGGTAGACTTACGACGGGCGTATCAGTAGATACGCCGTCGTAAGTCCGAATCCCCGCCGTTGTATATTTAAGCGTATTCTCAAGCTGAGATACGCTTAAATATTACTAAGATACGACCGGCGTAAGTCTCCTACGCCGTCGTATCTTAACTGCATATTTACGCTGGCCGCTAGGGGCGTGTATGCTGATTTACGCCTAGAATATGTAAATCAGCTAGATACGCCTATTCACGAACGTACGCCCACCCGTCGCAGTACAGATACGCTGTTTCCGTAAGGCTTTTTCCGGCTTAAAGTTACCCCTGCTATATGAGGCGTAGCCAATGTTAAGTATGGACGTCGGGCCAGTGTCAAATTTTCCGTCGATTACGTTGTTTGCGTAAGTCATTCGCGAATAGGGCTGTGTGTAATTTACGTTCACGTGGAAAGCATTGACTATTTGCGGGTTAATTTGGAGCATGCGCACTGGGATACGTTCACGGACAGCGCATGCGCCGCTCGTAAAAAGCGTCATTTACGTGGGGTCACGATGATTTTACATAAAACACGCCCACATCTTACACATTTGAATTAGGCGGGCTTACGCTGGCCAATTTACGCTACGCCACCGCAAATTACGGAGCAAGTGCTTTGTGAATAATGCACTTGCCTGTCAAAGTTGCGGAGGCGTAGCGTAAATAGGATACAGAGTTACGCTCTCCCTACCTGAATCTGGCCCTCTGTGTATTGGGTCTGGCTTAAGTTGAGCATTGTCTAGGAATATCAGGTGATCATTGGACCATGTAGGGCTTCCTTTGGAGACAGCAACAAGTGCTACTGGCCTTGGAAATGATAGTTATGGCATTCAAGTATCTTAGGTACAGTATATGGTAGTAATGCTCAGGGGGGTTGATTTCCTAAAACTGGAGAGTGCAAAATCTGGTGCAACTCTGCATAGAGACCAAACAGCCTCCGTTTTTTTCTTTTTTTTTGTCAAAGCTTAATTGAACAAGCTGAAGTTAGAAGCTGATTGGCTACCACGCACAGCTGCACCATATTCTGAGTGCTACAGTTTTAGTAAATCTCCCCAATGCGCTCTGATGGAGATTTTGTTGACCTCTTGATGAGGATGTAGAGGTTTTGATGTGTGGGAACCTAACCTTGTTACAGTATTAGGCTGCTTGGCCCCCAACAGACCTATAGGGAGACGAGTAGCTGAGAAGAGTTAGTTCATCACAAAATTAATCCGTGTATGTGGTGAGGAGCTCCTTGTACAGACAGTCATACTACTCAGCAATTTGTTTTGAAGTCTCTTAGTGGTTCAGGTGATGGGGTCAGCCCATCACCTGAACCATGATGTTTGGGGGGAAGTCACCTTATCATCTAAAGTTCTAAACTAATAAAAGACTACTAGCAAGTTGTGCAGCTGTCTGTACTAGGCTCTCTTCCTCATCACACACTCAGGCCTCGTACACACAACCGTTTTCCTCAACAGAATCCATCAAGAAACTTGGTGGCAGAGCTTTTTTGCAGAGGAAAACGGTCGTGTGTATGTTTTTCATCGAGGAAACTGTCGAGGAACTCGACGAGAAAAAAAGAGAACAAGTTCTCTTTTTCCTCGACGGGAGTCTTAATTTCCTTGTCGGGCTAGTTTTCGACGAGAAACACATTTGTGTGTATGCTAAGAAACCTGCGCATGCTCAGAATAAAGTATGAGATGGGAGCGCACCTGTGGTAAAAGTAGCGTTTGTAATGGAGATAGCACATTTGTCAGGCTGTAACAGTCTGAAAAGTGCAAATCGTCTCTTATCAAACTTTTACTTAACACGCAGTAACATGAGATTAGCAAAAGCAGCCCCAAGGGTTGTGCCAGTGGAATCAAACTTCCCCTGCCATTGTATGTGTTGTACGTCACCGTGTTTGAGAACGAGGAGATTTTGCCTTGACCGTGTGTACGCAAAGCAAGCTTGTCAAGTTTCTCCACAAGCCTAACAAGGAACTCGTTGAGGAAAACGATGTGTCTTTTCCGACGAGTTCCTCAGTCGTGTGTACGAGGCCTGAGTGTTATGACATTCAAATTTGTTTTAAAGTTTCTTAGTGGTTCAGGTAATGGGGTCATCGCATCATCTGAACCATGATGTTTGGGGGAGATCACTTTATAATCTAAAGTTCTAAACCAATAAAAGATTACTAGCAAGTTGTGCAGCTGTCTGTAGTAGGCTCTCCTTCTCATCACACACTCAGGCCTCGTACACACAGCAAGAAACTTGCTGGGAGATATTTTTTTGCCGAGGAAACCGGTCGTGTGTACATTTTTGTTGAGGAAACTGTTTCTCGACAAGCCAGAAAGAGAGCAAGTTCTCTATTTCCTTGATGGGAATGGAGATTTTCAGCTTGTCGAGTTTCTCGACAGCCTAACAAGGAACTCAATGAGGAAAACTATGTGTTTCGCCCGTCGAGTTCCTAGGTCGTGTGTACGAGGCTTCAGAGTGTTATGACATTCAAATTTGTTTTGAAGTCTCTTATGCCTCATACACACGATCAGAATTTCCGATGGAAAAAGTCAGACAGACATTTTCCATCGAAAATTCTGACTGTGTGTATGCCCATCGGAGAAATTCCATCGTAAATTCCGATGAATTCCATCGGAGATTACATAGAGAACATGTTCTCTTTTCTTCCGATGGAATTCCATCAGGATTCCGATGTGAGTTTGGTTGGGCTAAAGCATGATTGTGTGTACAGGGCATTAGTGGTTAAGGTGACGGAGTCCTCCCATCATCTGAACCATGATGTTTGGGGGAGGTCACCTTATCATCTAAAGTTCTAAACCAATAAAAGACTACTAGCAAGTTGTGCAACTGTCTGTAGTAGGCTCTCCTCCTCATCACACACTCGGTGTTATGACGTTCAAATTTGTTTTAAAGTCTCTTAGTGGTTCAGGCGATGAGGTCATCCCATCATCTAAACCATGACGTTTGGGGAAGGTCACCTTATCATCTAAAGTTCTAAACCAATAAAAGACTACTAGCAAGTTGTGCAGCTATCTGTAGTAGGCTATCCTACTCATCACACACTCGGTGTTATGACATTCAAATTTGTTTTAAAGTCTCTTAGTGGTTCAGGCGATGAGGTCATCCCATCATCTAAACCATGACGTTTGGGGAAGGTCACCTTATCATCTAAAGTTCTAAACCAATAAAAGACTACTAGCAAGTTGTGCAGCTATCTGTAGTAGGCTATCCTACTCATCACACACTCGGTGTTATGACATTCAAATTTGTTTTAAAGTCTCTTAGTGGTTCAAGCGATGAGGTCATCCCATCATCTAAACCATGACGTTTGGGGAAGGTCACCTTATCATCTAAAGTTCTAAACCAATAAAAGACTACTAGCAAGTTGTGCAGCTGTCTGTACTAGGCTCTCCTCCTCATCACACACTCAGAGTGTTATGACATTCAGGCATTTCAGATTCAGAATACTTTATTAATCCCAAAGGTATTTTGCAACTTCTTGAAAAGCCTTGGTATTATTGACCATTGAAAAAAAAAAGTGAGCGCTCACTGCACACGCGCTATGTTTATCCATCAGCCAAATTGCAAGATAATTAGCAGTGGGTCCCGGTGAGTTGAAGATGGGGTTTACGTCTCACTGGCCAACATTCTAAGTTCTGTTATTTTACGCTTTGGGACAATCTACGGTTTATGAAGTTAATGCACAACACGAGACATGGCAGTCTAAAACAAACACCGCTTGCCTTTTTCTGCCAAGACTCTTTTGTTCATCCTAGTGTTACATCTGTGGAGTCAGATTTCACTTTGAACCTTTCTTTTGACAAATGGATAAAAATTCAAAATGCTGAATAGAGATTATTTTGAACAGCTGTTATACCAGCCTGTGTCACACAACAACTGCTGGTGCCTAAAAATAATCTTTATTAACAGCAGCAAGGAATCTAGTCATGTATGACTGAAGGCATGCTTCGGCAGTACAACGTGACACCCCCTTTTTTTCTGCAACTTCATACAATTAAGCCAGCAATCTTTGCTGCTATCCGAACACTATAGAAAGCTATTAACAGACAAGATTGTGAGAGCCGCAGTGCTGCAGAAGCAGAAGCAGCATCACACCTCTAATCTGAAGGAATGAGCCTGCACACCAGTCATATCCCTCTCTTCCCAATGATGTGGGATTAATAGGAACACATAGCACATATACTACGCTGGCACGTGCAGTGGCTATGCTTCAAGACACACGTACGGGTCTATGGTAACTTCAGCAGACAGGTGAAAATGAATAGAAAGCCTCCTCAGTACCTTGGAATATAAGCTGTATTGAATAAATAATGCATTGAGGGGTGAATCGGATACCTGATGGAGGAGTCTAAATAATGCACATCTATACACAAGAGTTTTAGCAGCGAAGAATGCAGACAACTGGACCTAGGCTATCGGGCAAGATTGAAGAATGTCTCACTATCATTTTATTAAATGCTGTGAGTACTTCTTTTATGAGTCTGTATGTGTTTAATTGGTGAGTGTTATATGCTTTTTGATTGGGATGAATGAGAATGTTGTGTTTCACAGGCTCTGTGATTACTGAAGCAGCCAGTGCTGTCGGTTACAAAAAGCACAAGCTTTATGTACCTGCATTGTACTATATACTTGACATAACTGTAGCAACTATCAAGCTTATGTTTTATTAGCCTGTACTAATCCATATGCAACCAAATATGTGTCTAGTGAAGAATGAAATGTGATTCTATTCCATAACATTGCTCCAGTGTATATTAATCATGCCCTGTGCGTGTACTGCACAAGACTGCAGTTTACTTGAAATCTAAAAATACAATTTTAAAATAGATAGAATCAGCCACAATCAATGCAACTTGTTAGGTTTCATGTGAAAACTGGTAAACATTGTGCCAGTCCATTTGTCCTAAGTGTGTTCTGTCAAGGTCATTCATAATAATATCTACTGCATATTGTAATTCTTGAGGATCATCATTGAGGAATGAATTCCTTTGATGTCTGTGATGGACAGACAGATTTTCTTGCTTTGAAGCAGCTGTATAGCTACCAGGTTTTATTCTATTATAATGCTGTTGTGATTAATGTTTTCTAATTGTTTTATTTTTGTGTTTCCTTGTTGCACCAAGCATTTAAATGCATAAGATTGTGTGGTCCATGTTCAGATCAAATACCTAAGATCAGGCTATTGGTAGTTCATATTTGAGAGCAATGAAACTGAAGGGGGGGGGGGGGGGGGGCGCATTAGGTGGTTGTGGATTCTGCTGTAATAGTAAATCTTGTCAGGGTTATGGCTTGTGCCAGCTCAGGCATTAGAAGCCATTGCAGCTAAGGCAAACTGGTATTTTACTATTTGGGATTGGAAATACCCGTGATTATTTTCAGCAAGGGGGCTTAGTTTGTGGCTAGTAACTTATATATAGTGGCACTGTAATATTGATAGAAATTATGTATTTTTGTAAATATTGTACATTTTATGACAGCCAAACTAAACTGAGTATATGTCAAATACCCATGAAAAAACTGTCTTGATGGCTTTTATTTAACCTGATTGGGCTTTTAATGGCCTGACAAGTGGTCTCGGTTTGTATTGCTGTACATTTTACAACAATTAATAGCAGTTTTGTGTATATAATATATATTGGCTAGGTTTAATATTTAACATGCAAATAATTGAGCTTGAATCCTAATGCCTAGTAGTGTTACTATAGCATGTACCAGAAAACCAAAATAGGGGGGCATGGTAGGCTATAGTTGCTCAGGATAATACAATTTTGTGACTTTACTATAACGAAGCACATATGCAGTCCTCTGTAGAAAAAGCTCCACCCATTAAACTGATGTCTCTTATGGCTGTCCATAAACATTGAAAACATTTACAATTGAATCCAGTTGTTACCAGTAGCCTTATGTTGCCCTTATAGTAAGGTTGACATTGTTGATAACAGGACCTTAGGGAATTTACCCATTCTTTAACCTAGTACAGACATTATTTTCTATATTATAGTATACTATGGGAGTTATTTACGAAAGGCAAATCCACTTTGCACTATAAGTGCAAACTACAAGTGCAAAGTACACCTGAAATTGCACTGAAAGTGCACTTGGAAGTGCAGTCGTTGTAAATCTGAGGGGTAGATCTGAAATGAGGGGAAGCTCTGCTGATTTTATCATCCAATCATTTTTTTCCTTGCATGTCCCCCTCGGATCTACAGTGACTACACTTCCAAGTGCACTTTGCACTTGTAGTTTGCACTTATAGGCCCGGATTCACGAAACACTTACGCCGACGTATCTCGAGATACGCCGCGTAAGTGTAAATATGCGCCGTCGTATTTATGCGCCATGCCCACAAAACTAGATACGCCTGAAAATAGGCTTCATCCGCCCGACGTAACTTTTCTACGCCGGCGTATCGTAGGCGCATATTTATGCTGGTCGCAAGTGGTACTCCCATTGATTTCCTATGCACCTATGCAAATGAGGGAGATACGCCAATTCACGAACGTACTTGCGCCCGGCGCATAATATACGCGCTTTGCGTAAGTCCTACGTCCGGCGTAAAGTTATTCCCCATATAGGAGGCGCAAGTCATGCAAAGGTATGGACCAGGGAACACAGCCGAGGTATTTTACGTCGTTTACGTAGTACGTAAATAGGGCTAGGCGTAGGTTACGTTCACGTCGTAGGCAGTGATTCGACGTATCTTAGGCAATTGTTTCGATTCTGAGCATGCGCACTGGGATGCGTCCACGGGATGGCGCATGCGCCGTACGTTATTCGTAACTTTATGACGCTCAGTCCTTCATTTACATGGGGTCACGCCTCATTAGCATGGCTCACGCCCACTTCCACCTATGCTCGCTTGCGCTGAGGAAACCCAGCATAGATTTGAGAGCAACTGGGGGCGAGTGCTTTGTGAATACTGTGCTTGCCTCTGTGCGCTGCGTCGGCGTAGCGTATATTCGATACGCTACGCCGGCATAAATATGCGCCAGTGTCTGTGAATCCGGGCCATAGTGCAGAGTGGATTTGTCTTTCGTAAATAACTCCCATAGTATACTATAATATAGAAATGAATGTCTGTACTAGGTAAAAGAATGGGTAAATTCCCTAAGGTCCTTTTATCAAAGTGGATTTGCCTTTCGTAAATAACCCCCTATGTGATTTGTATGCAGACTATGCATAAAGAAAATGCTTTTTTAGATCTTCTAAAGAACACGCTTGGTTAGCACTTGGGGCCAGATTCAGATTCTCCTGATACGCTGTCATATCTCTGTTTCTATCTATGCGACTGATTCATAGAATCAGTTACGCATAGATATCCATAAGATCCGACAGGTGTAATTGTTTTACACTGTCGGATCTTAGGATGCAGTACCCCGGCCGCCGCTGGGGGGAGTTTGCGTCGTAAACCAGCGTCGGGTATGCAAATTAGGAGTTACGGCGATCCCCGACGGATTTTCGCGTTCGCTACGTCGCCGCTAGTCTAGTTTCCCGTCGCAAAGTTAGTCGTCATTTTGGGTGCCCTAACTTTAGTCAGCAATCGTATTGCTGTCTAAAGTATGGCCGTCGTTCCCGCGTCGAAATTTTTAATTTAACGTCGTTTGCGTAACACGTCCGGGAATACGGAAGTACGCTATGCGCGTCGCCACTCGAAAAAATGACGTCACGGCATGCAAAGCACGACGGGAATTGCGAAACGGAGCATGCGCAGTAAGTCCGGCGCGGGAGCGCGCCTAATTTAAATGGCACACACCCATTTGAATTGGCCGCCTTGCCCTGGAGGCTGCCAGCGTAGTTTTCATCGCAAGTGCTTTGTGAATCAGGCACTTGCGATGAAAACTTGCGGCGGTGTAACGTATCTACGATACGTTACGCCGCCGCAGTTCTATGTGAATCTGGCCCTTGGTTACTTCATCAGCTTCTGTAGAATCCAACAGAACTACCAGAATTAGTGCTATTTTTTTTTTTATTATTAGCTATCCCAGGTTTATTATTCATCACTACTTTGCACCACCTCGCATCAAAAACACATTTGTAGACACCTTCTTTGGAGAGAACCTCCTTGTTGTAACACTGCCCGGCTAATTTTCTGTATGGGATCTCCTCCTGCACATTATTTGTTCCCATTCTTAAAGAGGAGCTCCAGGCTCCCCCAAGATAATTAAAAGTCAGTAGCTACACATACTGTAGCTGCTGACATTTAATATAAGGACACTCACCTTTCCAGGGATCCAGCGATGATCTCACCCAAGATGATTCTTTCGTCAGCTTCAACTGCAGGCATCAGCACCCCTTATAAGAGAAACAGGAAGTGAAGCCTTGTGGCTTCACAGCCAGTTTCCTACTGTGCATGCGTGAGCTGCGCTGGACCTTGTGAATGGTCCCATAATCTTCTGGGACCTGTGATGTGTCTCAGAAGACTACATGGGAAGGAGGGGGGTGGGGAAGGCAGAACTTTTGGCTCAGATCAATGTGGTGATCTAAGCCAGAAGTGGGAGTGGGTACCAGTCAAAACCATGTACCCGTTCAACCTCCAAAAAAGGGGGAGAGAATGCAAATAAGCGGAACTTCACCTTTTCTGTGAAGTTCTGCTTTAAGATAACAGAACTAGTGAGTGTTATCCATATGCCAGTTAGAACTTTTTTATTACTAATTATTTTGCTAGTTTGCACCCCGATTTAGCCCTCCCAATGCCCAATGTAACTCTACCTAGGCAAACAATCTACCATGAATAGAGTCGATCCCAAAATTTGGAATATGTTAGACTTAGACCACATGTGTGTCCAAGACGAATACAAATTCATTCACTCTGTTGTTTTGCAAGGACCCAAAGCTGCTTCCAAGACTGTTTCTACCCAATATCATGAATGAATGAATGAATGAATGAATGAAAGAAAACTTATATAGCGCAACACATGCAAACTTAATAGCCATCTTCTGCTGTTGCCTATACATCCTTTACATCACTGCTAGTGTAACTAGGTTCCATCCCTCTATATTAGTATCTGTGGTAGATTGCAAAAGAAAAGCAGTCCATAGATGAGTCTCTTTGTTTTCGTTCAACAAAAAAAATTAACCTGATTTCCCCATCCACACATTCGAGATGTATGAGGGAATCCTACCCGCTGTGTCATTGTATTATGACAGTGGGAGACGTCCCCGCCAACAGAATACACAGTACAGCTCTGCAGTCTATAGCCTACAGCACGATCGAGCAGGGAAAATCTGACAGAGGTTGTACAGAAGATGACCAGTAGATCGACTTCTGTACAATCACAATGGCCATGCATGGATCAAAATGTGCCCAGTCCCTGCTGAACTGGTCAAATGTTGATCCATATATTGCTAGGTTAAGTGTGTTTCAGGCTATTTTTAGGCCACGTCATTTTGACAGACGGAGTTGCAAGGAGCTTCTCAAACCATTCAGAAATTTGTTGCATAATTTGCTCCTCTGTAATACACTTAGGGCCAGATTCACAAAAGGGATACGACGGCGTTTCTCCTGATACGCCGTCGTATCTCTGTTTCTAACTATGCGACTGATTCATAGAATCAGTTACGCATAGATATCCCTAAGATCCGACAGGTGTAATAGTTTTACACCGTCGGATCTTAGGATGCAGTACCGCGGCCGCCGCTGGGGGGAGTTTGCGTCGTAAACCAGCGTCGGGTATGCAAATTAGGAGTTACGGCGATCCACGAAGCTTTTTCCCGTCGTTACGTCGTCGCGAGTGTTAGATTTCCATCGCAAAGATAGGGCACCTTTAACATAGTGTAAAAGTACTCCACCATGTTAAAGTATGCCTGTCTTTCCCGCGTAGCTTTTGATTTTTTTTTAAATCTTTTATTTTTCCCGGCGTAAATCTTTTTTCACGTCGCGATTCACAAAACGTCGGCGCGTCGTAATTTCGCGCAAAGCACGTCGGGAAATTTGCGACGGGAGCATGCGCAGTACATCCGGCGCGGGAGCGCGCCTAATTTAAATGGTACTCGCCCCATTCTATTTGGCCCGCCTTGCGCCGGACGCATTTACGATACACCACCGCAAGTTTCCAGGTAAGTGCTTTGTGGATCGAGCACTAAACCTGAAAACTTACGGCGGTGTAACTTAAATGGCTTACGTTTCCCCGGCGCAATTGTACGTGAATCTGGCCCTTTGTTCTTCAGGAGTTCACTCACCTCTAGCCAAAAATACAACCAGACCTAGAGGTTTTTTGTCTAAAGCTAAAGCCAGAGCTGCAGATATTAAAGTGATTGTAAATGATCACCTTGTAAAACAACCCATTCAGTTTAAAATTGAAATGAAAGGCAAAACATTTGTGTACAGATATAAAAAAAACATAAATACCTTTTCATCCTTTTTTTTTAGTGATCACATTCCCTCTGTTCTCAGCTGCATGACAGCTGGGAGGAGGAGAAGCAGCAGTACATGATCTTCCCAGTAAAAGGCTGTGCAGGGGAGGTGTGTCAAAACAAGTAGGCATAGCTAGAGAACTGACCATGGTGCTTTCTCCTGCTTAGTGTGGTCAGTTTTTAATAGGAAACCAGAGGGACTGACAGAAACACCAGGGACATTCGACCCATGTGTACTAGGCTTTAATGTGAATAGACATAAACAGTTACAGTATATTCACCCATTTGATTGCTACAATTAAAAAAAAATAAACCTCATCTCAACATCTACAACCTGACTTCAGTCTGACTGTGAACCAGAATCATATTGGATATATGAACAGCTGCATAACGCAAGGACTATCCAGTAGGCCTTTTATTACATAGTCATTGAGAAATTTTGGAAATCTGACAGATCCATAGCTCTCAACTGTCCCTGATTTCGAGGGGCTGTCCCTGATTTGGAGCAATGTCCCTCTGTCCCTCATTTTGGCCATCATTTTGGTCTGATCCATATAGATGTATATAAAATGCACCTTTTATCTATCAAAAAGTGTTTCCCAGAGCTTAACCTTCCATCGGATTTCTAAATTGCTGCATTTGTAAATTCCAAAAGCCAATATAAAGGAATAGTAGTGGTAAAAAAAGCACTTGTGGTTTTAACCAATCGTATTTTTTGTACAATTCTAATTTATGGGGGCGTGGCAAGGGGTGTGTCCTATGCCTGCATACTTTTGCTGATAGGTGTCCCTCAATCCCATCTCAAAAAGTTGGGAGGTATGCAGATCCATTTCAAAAAGAATCTGACTGACTTCACTTTCTTACTAGTGCCAGATGTAACTAACATCAGTTGAAATTAGATTAACGGCAGTTTTACGGCGGCAGGTCGGCTCGGCTGCACGAGATTGCGTAATATTACGTCATCTCGCGAATCAGGCAATAGGGGCTCACCCCTGGTCCCGACGCGTGTGCCTGGTGGGTGGCGATCACCGCCGGGCACCCGCGATCGCTCGTTACAGAGCGACAACCGGGAGCTGTGTGTTCAAACACACAGCTCCCGGTCCTGTCAGGGGGAGAAATGCTTGATCATCTGTTCATACAATGTATGAACAGCGATCAGTCATTTCCCCTAGTCAGTCCCACCCCCCCTTCAGTTAGAAAACACACAGGGAACATAATTAACCCCTTCCTCGCCCCCTAGTGTTAACCCCTTCCCTACCAGTGGCATTTTTATAGTAATCAATGCATTTTTATAGCACTGGTCGCTATAAAAATGCCAATGGTCCCAAAAATGTGTCAAAAGTGTCCGAAGTGTCCGCCATAAGGTCGCAGTACCGATAAAAATCGCTGATCGCCGCCATTACTAGTAAAAAAAAAATACTAATAAAAATGCCATAAAACTATGCCCTATTTTGTAGACGCTATAACTTTTGCGCAAACCAATCAATAAACGCTTATTGCGATTTTTTTTAAGAAAAATATGTAGAAGAATACATATCGGCCTAAACTGAGGAAAAAAAAAAGTTTTTTTATATATTTTTGGGGATATTTATTACAGCAAAAAGTAAAAAATATAATTATTTTTTCAAAATTGTCGCTCTATTTTTGTTTATAGCGCAAAAAATAAAAAACGCAGAGGTGATCTGCTCTATTTGTGGGAAAAAAAGGACACCAATTTTGTTTGGGAGCCACGTCGCACGACCGAGCAATTGTCAGTTAAAGCGATGCAGTGCCGAATCGCAAAAAAGTGCCCCTGTCATTGACCAGCAATATGGTCCGGGGCTGAAGTGGTTAAGTGCCAAAAATCCATTTAAACAAATTCAAATACTGCATCTCCTGAAACATGTTTTCTCTAGTTTCTCCAGTTTCTCAGAGCAATTTTATGCTCTAGATTTTTATCTGTATTATATTAATTAGAAACATGCATATTCCAGCAGCAGCCCAATCATTTGCACTTTCAAGGACAAAACAACATCATAAACGTTATATTTTTTTCTTAACCTTATCTGGAGTATTTTAGCATACTTTTTAACTGCTTCCTGCTCGCCGTATAGTAAAATGACGGACAGGCGGGAGCACTCTCATTCCCCACGGTGGCGTGCAGTGCAGCGATCGGTAGTACGCCATGTCCCTGGGACACAGGGCATCACTATTCAAGGAAAAGTGCCTATGATGTAGGCTCTTTACCATGTGATCAGCTGTTTCCAATCACAGCTGATAACTGTGTAAACAGGAAATGCCAGTTGTCGAGATTCCTCTCCTTACGCTGACAGTGTGTGAGGAGAGGAGAGCTGGTAAGTGGCATTCCTCAGCGGGGACATCTGCACTGAAAATCAGGGCACTGATTATTAGTGTCCTGATTATCAATACAGCCCCAACAGTGCCCACCAGTGCTGCCTGTCAGTGCCCATCAGTGATGCCTTTCAGCGCCCATCAGTGATTTCTGTCAGTGCCCATCAGTGTTTCCCATCAGTGCTACCTATCAGTATCCATAAGTGCTGCCTATCAGTACCCATCAGTGATGGCTATCAGTGCCACCTATCAGTGCCCATTAGTGCTGCATTTTAGTGCCTCCTCATCAGTGCCACCTCATCAGTGCAACCTCATTAGTGCACATCAGCGAAGAAGAGAAATTACTTATTTACTAAATTTTATAACAGAAACTAGGATAAACTTTTTTCCCCCCAAATGTTTTGGTATTTTTTAGTTTCTTTAGCAACAACAAACAAACTCAGTGGTGATTAAATACCATCAAATGAAAGGTCTATGTGAATAAAAATGTTGTTTGGGTACAGTGTTGTGTGACCGCGCAATTGTCATTCAAAGTGCAATGATATCAACTGGACAGGAAGACTGTTATTTTCAACAGTCTGTGAACCAATGAGATCTGATAATAGTCATGTGGCTGAAAATAATTCTATTTACTAAAGGCACTTGGAAGTGCAGTCTCTGTAGATCTGATGGGGACATGCAAGGAGAATAAAGAACAGCATTTTTGCTTGTACATTATTGGATGATAAAAACTCAGCAGAGCTTCCCCGAATTTCAGATCTACAGCGACTGCACTTTCAAATGCACTTGTAGTGCATAGTGGATTTGCCTTTAGTAAATCAACCCCATAATATAGCTTAGTAAATTAAACTTTGAATTTGTTTTAATGTGTGAAATAATTCATATGCATTATATTGTGTATGACTTAAGTAATGACTGGACTCTTAAAAGAGCTGCACAATGAAATAAACAGATATAGTATAATGAATCAAGTAGAATTTAAATGGACATCAACGTTGATTACCGTATTAATCGGCATATAACAGGCACAGGCGTATAACACTCACCTTCATTTTAAGAGGTAAGTTTCAGGAAATGTTTTTTTTTTTTTAAATAAAGAACTTTGAAGCAAAATAAGGGTCAGTGACCATCAATGCAGCCTGATCAATGCCCATCTGCAGCCTCACAATTGCCCATCAATGCAGCTTCATCAATGCCCATCCGCAGCCTCACAATTGCCCATCAATGCAGCTTGATCAATGCCCATCTGCAGCCTCACCATTGCCCATCAATGCAGCTTAATCAATGCCCATCTGTAGCCTCAAAATTGCCAATCAATGCAGCTTGATTAATTCCCATCTGCAGCCTCCCCATTGCTATGAATGCAGCATGATCAATGCCCATCTCAGGGAGGGGGCGGGATGAGCGTTGACTGGCTTCTATGATAGACAGAACACTGGTCCAATGTCGGCCCAGGAGACAGGACTTCCTATTACAGAGGCCACTGAGTAAACAGGAGTTTCTCGCTGTATGTACTATGACGGGGCTCGTCTCACCCCACTCCCTGTTCTCTCTGAGGACAAAAACGAGAGTATCTCCCCCTAGGTGGGACTTTAAAGGCCAAACAAAGTGTTGAAATATAAAAAGGTTTATTAGAAACAGGTACACACAATGGCAATTGGTAGTGGTACACGTCACAAGCACCTAATGTACATATAAAAAGACAAGTAAACAAATACCCAACAATAAAACAGCACATACTGTACGCCACACTAGGTGTGACAACTAGACAGAAATGTCTCCTATTGGATGATAGATAAATACCCGACGCATTTCTGGAAATAGACCGTCATCAGGGGCCAAAAATAAAGAGTAGTGTTGTTGTGGTTCTTTTTTCACACGAACCAAGCCATTTAATGGGTATAGACCATCCCTGGCTGCCTGCATATATAGAGAAAGCATGTGCGTCTGAGTGTTCCTCAAGCCCAGAGGGATTGGGAATAAGTGGGCCCAGGTCCTTCCGGTGTATTGATACCAGTTCAAGTCCTGCCAAAGTCCCAGTCCACAATGCCCTGGATTCCTATCGGAGTCTAAATAGACCCAATAAATCTTAAGATTCAAAGCAGCAGGGTCAAGGAATGGCGTTTCCCCCAGTGTGCAGGTGTTCTCTCTGAGGCAGCCCAAATTGCAATATCGGTGTATAACACGCACACACTATTTGCAACCGATTTGCAGGGTGCAAAAGTGAGTGTTATACGCCAATAAATACACTAATTTATTTGGGACAGCAGAGGCGCTTCTTATTGCATGGAGAGACTTTTCAACATGCTGGAAAATCCTTGCAGAACCAATTCTCAAGCTGTTACATTTTCAGACCCACTGGTTTCCAACATCCTTGCATTTACCATAGCATAGCAAGCAACTCCTCACACTTAGGCCCCGTACACACGGCTGAGAAACTCGACAAGCAAAACACATCGTTTTGCTCGTCGAGTTTCTTGTCAAGCCGCCTAGAATCTCGGCGGGCCAACTTTTCCCATTGAGGAATGAGGAAATAGAGAACATGTTCTCTATTTGGCCCGACGAGATTCTCGTCGGTTTCCTCGGCCGAAAGTGTACACACGGCCGGGTTTCTCGGCAGAATACAGCTCCGACCGAGTTTCTGGCTGAATTCTGACGAGAAACTCGGTCGTGTGTACGGGGCCTAATACCAGGTTGATTTACTTTTTACCTGTCGTTGGTGTCCCATTGTCTCATGATCTCTTTCACCAGTTTCACTCCTCACATATTGTCTGAATGACCTGAAATGAGCTAACTTGCACATTTAGCAGTTACTTTTACCTACCTTGCCAGCACGGCCTATGTCTATATTTCACATTTGTAGCCCCTGATAAATCCTATGTTAAATACAACTTTCTGAAGGTTAAAATTTGCAAAGGACTAGACATGTCCTCCCACCCCTCCTGTGATTGTATTTGGGCCGGGCAATAGATCATGCAGGCAGAAAGGACTCAATGAGAGCAGGGAAGAGCATGTGTGCCCAGAATCCACATAGGTGGTACATGAGGATTCAGCACTGGATGGGAAGTATTGAACAGTGCTGACAAGGTAATAGCAGGCGTCATATGGTACCTCAAGATGCCTCTGCACTATTCTGCAACCAGAGAGCCAGGATTCCTGAGGTGCTTTGATATGCAAATGTTGGCATTTAGTTAAGAGTCTGATTCAACCCCTCCCTTGCCTTCTTATTGACCAATAAGGGGACCATGGCTCTTCCATGACTTTTTATTGACCAATGAAACCACCCACTCAGTAGTAGGACGCAGGAGATGGGAGCCAGCAGGACCAGCCTCTTGACCATTGAAGCTGTTAGAAATGTGCATAACAAAGATCCTTGATGCTCCCAGAGTGTCAAATAGAACAGCTAACTTAGTGTGCAGCTATCTTATGGTGCTGGTATTACACAGCAGTGGCACTTTTTTCACTAAATGTTGTCATTAGTATACAGCTGAAAATGTATAATATAAGGCTGTAATTTCATACCATAACAATTTTTACATTATTTTGAGCAATTATTGGAAACTATTGTCAATAAAAGGTCATTAGAAAAGGTCAAACAGTAATATATATTCCTAAAAGTGAATTACTTTCCCTCTTTGCCTTTCAGAGGTTTGCCTTCTACTACTACAAAAAAAAGGCAAATATCATAAATAGCAAAAAAACAAAAGAACAAAAGCTGGACAGCCGCACTCCAAAATTTTCTTTAAAAGAGATGTCTTTATTTTCAACTGTGCATACAGTCACTGCAAGCCCACAAAAATCAGTATGGTCAACGTTTCGCACTGGCGTCAGTGCTTAGTCATGGCTGAGCACTGACGCCAGTGCGAAACGTTGGCCATACTGATTTTTTAAATAAAATTTTTAAAGAAAATTTTGGAGTGCGGCTGTCCAGCTTTTGTTCTTTTGTTTTTTTGCTATTACCGCATTGCCAGCACCCTGGTGGTTCAACAACCCCTGATCATCACGAGGCTCACCTGGAGCGGTGAGAATTCTGTCTAAATATCATAAATACAGCTATTGTATATATCCACATCAGTATGTATAGTACCATTCTATAATCCTTTGCACAGCAGCTCTCAAACTGAAAGAGAAAGCACAGACATCATAAACTCAGACTGGGCTCAAAAGCTTTTGCAATATAGAAACATGTTTACAGCAAAAGTAAGCTAATGTGTGAGTACGCTATGCGTGTTCATGACAAGCACTTGCATTGTTTTGCATCAATTTTCAATGCTGTGATTTGATTAGGAAGCCATATCCAGCAGGTTTTTGAAGCCTGTAGACACTTCCTAATAGAAGTCATTGGGAACACTATTGCCCTGTACACACGACCGGTTTTCCTGACATGCCAAAACCTGACGTGTTTCCCGATGTGATTTCTCTCAAGCCTGCCTTGCATACACACGTTCAGTCAAAAAAATGCTTGATCAAAGCGTGGTGACGTCCAACACGTACGACGGCACTATAAAGGGGAGGTTCCATTCAAATGGCGACACCCCTTGGGCTGCTTGTGCTGATCATCCTTGTGTTAGTAAAAGTTTGGTGAGAGATGATTTGCGCCTTTCAGTCTTCGTGCTTTTCAGTCCGTTAAAGTGTGACGAATGTGCTATCTCCATTGTGAACGCTAGTTTTACCAGAACGAGCGCTTGCGTCTCATACTTGTTTCTGAGCATGCGTGTCTTTTCCCCTCAGAAAAGCATACACACAAGCGGTTTTCGCAACGAGAAAAAGACTGATGGGAAACACGACAGGAAAAAATAGAGCAGGTTTGAATTTTTTTCTCGTTTGGGAAAACTGCTATGGAGCATACACACAACCAGTTTTCCCGACCAATCTAAAAAATTGCAGCTTTCGCGTCGGAAAAAACGGTCGTGTGTACGAGGCATAAGAGCTCATTCACACTGGCAGAGCAGGATATACTCTGAATGATGGTGTACATTGTGAAGCTGCTGTGCATTGTTAGAACTTTTTTTAACCCCTTAATCCCAGCACCTCCTGACCCTTTAAGGTATTTCTGATGCCGGAAAGTGAGGCGGGGTTTATGATCATGTGACCGCCGTGATTGGCTGACACAGCAGTCACATGACTGGAAAGCTCCCGATCGCAAGTAGTGATTGGGACCTATTCGTTAGTTGCCAGTAACTGGTGGGAATGCGCAGGGTGCGTGCTCTCTACACATTTACATTTTGGTACACAAATATGTGGCGCTAAGAGGTTAACTTAAGTGAAAATGTAAAAAAATGACATTCATCTTTAGGCTTTGTTTACATGGGCCCTGAGGTCACATTAAGGCAAGCGCTTGTGTCTACAGACACGGAAAAAAACAAACGTTCATGATATACCATCCTCAACACCCATGTGAACAAGACTCCGTGCATTGCAGAGCATTGTGATCTGGCCCTGGACATCCTAACATGCTGCACTGCTTTAAAAATGCAGCACACCCCGTTGCAGCATGGTTGTATGAACTGAACTAAGACATAGGCCAAATTGCCTTGTATATGCATTGGGAGTACATTAGGCCAAACTGCCCAGCACAGCCCAGTGCATACAGTCAGGTCCATAAATATTGGGACATCGACACTATTCTAATCTTTTTTGCTCTATACACTAGGGGTGCAACGGATCGTCATTGATCCGTGATCCGCACGGATCAATGACTTCGGATCGGCACACACGTGATCCGTGGTGTGCCGCGGGACTGCAGAACAAAGTGGTAAAAAAACACATTGAAATTGTCTCCGCTGTTTGCACACAGCCCCGCCTGCTCCTAACCACGCTGTGATAGACAGAATGCGTGTCCAATGCGCTGATGTGTTTTGTCTATTACAACGTGGGCTTAGGAGGAGGTGGGGCTGTGTACGAGCAGGAGTGGAGACGGCGGTGAGTTCAGTTTGTCTCTGCTAGAAACCATGTGCTGCTGCCGTCCATCCGTTCCCCCCACACTTCTCCCTGCTGGCTCTGATAACCCCCCCTCCCGTCCGTCCGTCCGTTCCCCCCCCCCCCCTCCAGCTGCCGTCCGTTCCCCCCCCCTTCCAGCTGCCTTCCGTCCGTTCGTTCCTCCTCCCCCAGCTGACGAGTCTCCTGTCCTTGCTGCAAATAGCACACAGTGAGATGGGTAAGCTATGCTCTTCCCATCTCAACTGTGAGGACTGTTTTTGGAGCTGACAGGGTTAACAAAGAGAACCTGTCACCTTCAATTGCTATGACACAGGGAATTGTTTTCTCTTGTGTAATAGCAATAAAGTTAAAAGTAAAAAAAAATAAGAAATAATTCAATTAATAAAAAAATAAGTAATTAAAAAGTAAAGAAGAAGAAAAATATTAAAAATAAGAAAATTATACAAAAATTAAAAAAGTAAAAACGACAAGCTACAAAAAAAAAAAAAGTGATAATGTAATAAAAAAAAAAGAAGAAACAAAAAATATTTGAACTAACCGTGCCGCCCCTGCCATCCAACTGCTATTCTCCGGGGGGGGTGGTTCGGTTGGTGGGGAGGGGGTGCGTTGCAAAACCTGGCCTTGGGGTGGCAGGGAAAGGAAATCCAGCCCTGCTGGCTGCCCTCTCACTTCTTCCACCCTGGCGAGGCGGCAATTTGGGGCACAGTGAGGCGGCAATTTGGGGCACAGGGAGGCTGCAAATTTTTTTTTTGCTGATCCGAAAAATGATCCGATCCGTGACTCCTGATCCGAGGAACGATCCGAACCGTGAGTTTTTTGATCCGTTGCACCCCTACTATACACCACCGCAATGGATTTGAAATGATACAAACAAGATGTGATTTAACTGCAGACTTTCAGCTTTAATTTGAGGGTATTTACATCCAAATCAGGTGAACATTGTAGGAATTACAACAGTTTGTATATGTGCCTCCCACTATTTAAGGGACTAAAAGTAATGGGACAATTGGCTGCTCAGCTGTTCTATGGTCAGGTGTGAGTTATTCCCTCATTATCCCATTTACAAAGAACAGATAAAAGGTCCAGAGTTAATTTCAAGTGTGCTATTTGCATTTGGAATCTGTTGCTGTCAACTCTCAATATGAGATGCAAAGAGCTGTCACTATCAGTGAAGCAAGCCATTGTTAGGCTGAAAAAAGCAAAACAAACCCATTAGAGAGAGAGCAAAAACATTAGGTGTTGCCAAATCAACTGTTTGGAACATCATTAAAAAGAAAGAATGCACCGGTGAGCTCAGCAACACCAAAAGAACCGGAAGACTACGGAAAATAACTGTGGTGGATAACCAAAGAATTCTTTCCCTGGTGAAGAAAACACCATTCACAACAGTTGGCCAGATCAAGAACACTCTCCTGAAGGTAGGTGTATGTGTGTCAAAGTCAACAATGAAGAAAAGACTTTGCCAGAGTGAATACAGAGTGTTCACCACAAGATGTAAACCATTGGTGAGCCTCAAAAACAGGAAGGCCAGATTAGAGTTTGCCAAACATCTAAAAAAGCCTTCACAGTTCTGGAACAACATCCTATGAACAAGTGAGACCAAGATCAACTTGTACCAGAGTGATGGGAAGAGAAGAGTATGGAGAAGGAAAGAAACTGCTCATGATCTAAACCATACCACCTCATTAGTGAAGCATGGTGGTGGTATTGTCATGGCGTGGGCATGTATGGCTGCCAATGGATATGGTTGTCTTGTATTTATTGATGATGTGACTGCTGACAAACGCAGCAGGGTGAATTCTGAAGTGTTTCGGGCAATATTATTATCTGCTCATATTCAGCCAAATGCTTCAGAACTCATTGGACGGCGCTTCACAGTGCAGATGGACAATGACCCGAAGCATACTGCGAAAGCAACCAAAGAGTTTTTTAAGGGAAAGAAGTGGAATGTTATGCAATGGCCAAGTCAATCACCTGACCTGAATCCGATTGAGCATGCATTTCACTTGCTGAAGACAAAACTGAAAGGAAAATGCCCCAAGAACAATCAGGAACTGAAAACAGTTACAGTAGAGGCCTGGCAGAGCATCACCAGGGATGAAACCCAGCATCTGGTGATGTCTATGCATTCCAGACTTCAGGCTGTAATTGACTGCAAAGGATTTGCAACCAAGTATTAAAAAGTGAAAGTTTGATTTATGATTGTTAATCTGTCCCATTACTTTTGGTCCCTTAAAAAGTGGGAGGCACGTGTACAAACTGTTGTAATTCCTACACCGTTCACCTGATTTGAATGTAAACACCCTCAAATTAAAGCTGAAAGTCTGCAGTTAAAGCACATCTTGTTCGTTTCATTTCAAATCCATTGTGTTGGTGTATAGAGCCCAAAAAAATAGAATTGTATTGATGTCCCAATATTTATGGTCCTGACTGTATGTTGAATGGGCCTTTATTTCCCGTAAAGTGTTTAAGAAGGGTTTGAGGAGATTCTTATCTGAATTTCAATGATTCTGGAGGTAATAGTTAACACAGCTGGATGCTGACAGGAATCAGAAAAACCTGTCAAACACTTTCTGAATGTCTCACCAACACATGTCAATGTGTCAGAGCTTGATAAACACATGGGTTTTCAGTAGGCCTTTAAACAAAGTACCTATGTGAACCAACCTTTGGTGTATTGAGACCATGACCAAACAAAGGTAAATGTGCAGCACTCAGTGACTTGCTTTTTTTTTGCATATACTGACCCATGTAACCTGTTGGCTACATTGGTTACAACCTCAGACTGATCTCTTGTTTCTGTGTTCTTGCATCTTGCAATCTTTCTCTGAACACCACCTGGACTGACCTCTGCATCTGACTGGCCTTTACTGTTGCCACTTAAAATTGTACTTTGCTGCAGTGAAGACGAAGCACTTCTTAAACTCCATGGGTTAAATTTACTAAAGGCAAATAGGCTGTTCATTTTGCCAGGGAATTTTTACTCCATCATCCAATCATGTAAAACGTGCAAAATGTGTTGCACTTAAAAAACAGTAGTAGTGAAATAGCAGCTAACACTATATTGCTGGGCACAATGACAAAAAATAAGTAAGGAGGTGTAGCGCTAATAGAAGTAAATTATAACGTTCATCAATAATAAGCTGTTGAGTCCACCATAATATAAATCCAGAAGAAAATGGATAGAATAGCCTCCACCAGCACCCAATAATACTGACTCTTAGGCCCCGTACACACGTCCGAGAAACTTGACGGGCAAAACACATTGTTTTGCTCGTCGAGTTCCTTGTGAAGCTGCCGAGGATCTCGGCAAGCCAAGTTTCCCCATTGACTAACGAGGAAATAGAGAACATGTTCTCTATTTGGCCAGACAAGATCCTCGTCGGTTTCCTCGGCCAAAAGTGTACACACGACCGGGTTTCTTGGCAGAATACGGCTCCGATCGAGTTTCTGGCTGAATTCTGCCGAGCAACTCGGTCATGTGTACGGGGCCTTACCATCAATGTAAATGGTACACGCAATAAATATATTGGGAAATTATACCAACGATCCTCCTGCATCGATCGATCCACTCCACTGAGATTATACTGATCCTCTTCCCAGGATTAGACAACAGAGCTCAGAGATCGCTTTCATTCAATTAGGGTTTCAACAGATAAACTCCAGCATCCTCATTGGTGTGGAAGGACACACATGGACTGGAAAGCATGTGTAAGCAAATTACATTTTTTTTGTTTCCTTGCATGTAATTGGATATTCATTGCAAAGTGAATTTCCCCATATTCTCCAAGATAAGGGAACATTCCCTTGCAAAGTGAACAGCCTATTTTGCCTTTCCTATGCCTCTAAAGTTGGTTATACACTGTTCGTTTTCTTTCTCATTCAGCCAGCAGGCACCCTCTGCTGTCAGAACACACTAGTCAATGTTGGCAGTTGATCGATGAAAATTTTCCGGAAGTTGATAAAACGATTGCCATCTTTCAAGCGGGTATTGCCACACACTGATCGAAATTCATCCGGTCCCTGCTAAACTGACCAGATTTCAATCAATGTATGGACGGCTTAAGTCTATTCTTTGACATAAATGACCACACCAGTGACACTTTCATTTTCTATGTGTTCTTTATCTGTGTTTCTTTGCTTTACCTCCAGAAACACTCTTGGCCTGCTTGAACTCTGTTGCCCCATACACACAAAAAGAACAAAAAAAACAATGGTTTTCCCAACGGAATTTCTCTCAAGCCTGCCTTGCATACACACGGTCACACAACAGTCCGATTAACTTTTGACTGCCAAGAACGCAGTGACGTAAACGACGAGCCAACAAAATTAAGTTCTATGCTTCCGAGCATGCATTGCATTGTTTCCGAGCATGCATGTTTTTTTCCTCTTGGAAAAGCATACAGACGAACGGTTTTCCCGCTCGGATTTTGTCCTGATGGGAAAAAAGAGATCCTGCTCTCTTGTTTTTTCCGGCAGTTTTCCTGTGGGAAAAAGTCAGATAGAGCATACACATGGTTGGGATTCCCGACGAAAAGCTGTCATCGCAGTTTTTCCGATGGGAAAACCGGTCTTGTGTACCGGCAATGAAACTTGCTTGATCACCTTTTCCTGCCTAGAGACTGGATTATGAGAATTGCAAACCGTCAGTTAAACACACCAGGCTGCAGATTTGAGTTGGTCTCCTCCATTTTTTTATCTGTCAGTTCAGGGACTCCTACTGTAAAAGGGCTAATAGATGTTTAAAGCGGAACTAAACTCGTTATTTAACTGCTCTCCAAAACAGAAAAAAAGGATTGAGAAAGTGAGCTAGACTTTCTAAAAAAAATAGCAGACTTTGTGGGCACAGCATGAGGCAGTAGGTGTTAAAAAAATAAAGTAATCTTTATTACAATAATAAATCTTTATTATCCAATAATAAATACCTCCTGGTGGTATTCCAGAGTGTGGCTTGGGGTTCAATTTTAGTACCATTAGCGGTAACCCCAAGCCACACTCAGGATTGCATTGCGGAATCCTGGTACAGCATACTTACCTTGTCACCAGGATCC
The DNA here is from genome assembly GCF_905171775.1 of Rana temporaria. Lineage (NCBI taxonomy): Eukaryota > Metazoa > Chordata > Amphibia > Anura > Ranidae > Rana > Rana temporaria. Next base: position 196,541,755 of record NC_053490.1, read on the forward strand.
TGCAATTTCCCCCTTACTGTTTACCCCGCCGGATTATTCGCCCGATGCTCTGTGTTCCAGGCTCCATTCCCTGCGAGCGTCATGACACATGAGGGCCAAGTTCGGCAGCAAATTCAAAAAGTACAAAAAACATAGCACATACAGTACACTGTAATCTGTAAGATTACATTACTGTATAAAATGATTTCACCTCCATTTTGCCCCTAATGCTTTGTCCAGTGCCCTGCATGCACTTTATATTATATATACTGTTCTTTCTGCCTGTAGACTTGGGATTGTCCATAGCAACCAAAAAGCGTCCGTTTACATTAAAAGCGGTTTTAGACCAGCTAGAAAACAGCAATAGTAAATTAGAACACTTGCAGAATTGAGCGATAGTGAATTGTGGGGAAATTAATTTTATTATTATTATATTATTATTTTTTATAATTATTTTTTATAATTAATTGTAGTTATTTATTAGAAATCTAAAAGTGAATATAAAGACAGTCCATAGGGGACTGATAACAATCAATAAAGATATGCAGTGAATTCAAAATTAGTGAAATAACCCAAAACTGATAATAAATCCAAAAATAAAAGTCCAAATATATAAATCAAAGTTTGGATAAATCAATCTAGTGTGCCAGTGATAAACAAAACTTCTGCACTTCGGGCATCAATGTGGACAATCTTGATAACTCTTTGCTTAGCCTGGGCTCACAGTGCGCTTACCTCCAGACACTAGGTCATGCGTGTCAACGAAATCCTCCCAAAACTGGAACAGAATCCAAACAGTGGGTAACTCGTGTTGCACGGAATCTTCCCAGTGCTGGGATAGAATCGAGGGGCGTTCTCTGTATCCAATACCAGTATAGGTCCAGGCGCAGCGAAGTCGACTCCACAGGATAGCCACAAGGTGTATCAGGAGTGTTGCTGGTGCCCGTTCCCGGCACTGAGGCTGTAGGTGGTGGGGATAGTAAGACAAGATAAGAGATGGCCGCGCCCTGGTCCACTAGCGTGCGTTCCACCGCTAGTTGTCCATCAACCAGTGAGACCGGAAGTGCGTGGCTATGCGTGCGCGCCCGGATACCGCCTCGACGTCACGTTTCAGTTAAACCGTCTTCAGGAAGCCTGAAGACGGGGAAGTATATATCTTTTGAACAATAAGTAGCATGATACATTGCAGTTTGTACATACATGAATATGAATTGTATATGAGTATACCAATAATGTATTACAATTCATATATATAGATATATATATATATATATATATATATATATATATATATATATATATATATATATATATATATAGATAACAACATAGCACATTGCAGTATATAATGTAAGCCAATTATACTCTATATCATAGGATCGATTAAAACTGCATAAATAGCATGGTATCATTGGTATGTTCTAAAAAAAATATATATATCGAACCGTCTAATAACTGCATCCAAAAAATTTAATAATGCAAATCCAGACCAGAAGCTTAATAAAAATGACCAAATCACCAGTTTTATATTTGGAACACACCATAGCAGGCTCTAGTTTTCCTTACGTTTTTTGTGTATGCATTCTTGTTTTCTTGTTGACACATTTTACTCTACTACATAACCACTTCCACTTTAGTCTTTATTTACACGGCACCAAGCATTTCTCATTTCTTCTTCTCCTTTCATACTTTTAGTAATTCAGTAATTTAATAGTTGTGGCTCAAAATGATTGACAGTGTTGTGTACTCAGCTGAATACTATTGATGACCTGTTTATTATGTATGTGTTCAAATCTGGGTCTATGTTCCTTGAAGAGATGAATATTTTTCCATACCATGCGAGGCTGCCTTATACATGAAGAGAGAGAATTTACAAAATTGTTTATTTCGATTGAGCAAAAGGAGAAACAACACATACATTTTGGACTACCATTTTTAATACTTTATTCACTAGGTGCTTTGTCTTGTTTATGATAAATTAGTAACAAAGTATAGACTTTTTATTTTTTTATTAAATTCAAAAAATAATAGTATTGTAGCTTATCTGTTCTTAAATGTGGTGGCTGCATTATAAGGGCCCTTTCACACGGGGCGGATCAGTAATGATGAACCTCCGTTTGCTCAGCGGGGATCGCTCCGTTGATCCCCGCAGAGCCGGCGGATGACAGGGTGGTCCCTGCACACTGTGCAGGGACCGCCCTGTCTTTTCTCCGCTCTACCCTATGGGGCGATCAGATGAACACGGACCGTCTGTCCGTGTTCATCTGATGCAATCTGCAGACGGAAGGAAAAATAGGGTTTTCTTCCATCTGCAGAATCGGAGGAATGCGGAGTCGGACGAAATCGGGTGTCGCTGACACCCGCGATCTCATAGGGACCAATGTATGTCCCTTTTTCATCCGCACACGGATGGATGAAAAAGAGGACATATGGTCCGCAGGTGTGAAAGGGGCCTTACTCCTTTTCACACCATTTTTTTTTATTTTAGGGAGCAGCATTATCACCCTAGGACATGGAGCGTATACGGACCAAAAAACATTGGGGTTGATTTACTAAATCTAGAAAGTATAAAATCGGGTGCAGCTGTGTATGGTAGCCAATCAGCATCTAACTTTGGCTTGTTCTATTAAGATTTGACAAATAAAAAATGGAAGCTGATTGGTTTCTATACAGAGCTGCACCAGATTTGGCACTCTCTAGTTTTAGTAAAGTAAGCCCACTGTGTTGGGACTGCAAAACACCTAATTATCTTCTCCATAACAGGGAAGGTGTTTTGTAGTCCATGGAGTTATCAGGGAACAATGCTAAAGCCCCGTACACATGATCGGAATTTCTGATGGAAAAAGCCAGACTGACTTTTTCCATCGGAAATTCCGACTGTGTGTATGCCCCATCGGAGTAATTCTATCGGAAATTCCGATGAATTCCATTAGTGTTTAGATAGGGAACATGTTCTCTTTTACTCCGATGGAATTCTGTTGGAACTCCGATGTGATTTTGGTCGGACAAAGGTCCGATCGTGTGTACGGGGCTTAACGGTTAACAGTTGCAGAGAGCACAGGAAGGTATCAGCTCACAAGATTTCTGGCTGGATGAATAGATTTATTTTTTTGCACTTGTTGAGGACATATAATAAAATACTTTAAATAATACATTTAACTGACTAAATAAAAATAAAAGGGAAATTTATTGTTAGAGTTTACACAGCACTTTTAGTGAGAGTGATCATCACATGTTTTTTGCAGGCTGGATTTTTATTGTCTATAGGAATCTTATTTTATTTTGACATGTCAGCTAGTGTGCATGAAATGATGACAATTTTGACCTTAGAATGAGTACAGGCAATTATACTGCATGTAGCACAGGTTAAAAATAAATTAGCTGTTTCAATTCACTGAAACATTCAACCAAAAAGGCCATTTGCATTTTTCTTGGAAATCCCCTTAATCTTTCAGTAACAATTTAACACACTGCAGTTATTGGTTAGCTATAGTTTCTAGTATGTTGATATATTTAAACACAAACAGCCTATCTGAATGAATAAGTAATTTATAATTTATTCAGCAAACCTGTTTTGACAAAATGGCACCATTTTTTTTCTTAAAAACACAAAAGAAAAGATGCATATAATAAGGAAATAAAATCCCTGAATCAATAAAAAGATAAATAAATTATACATGAATGAGTCATAACTAATCAAGCACTTTTCAATGTGTTCATTAAAATTGTGTCTAGTCATCATCTTTGTAGAGAATTCTGAATGTGTAATCAAGTACCAAGTGCTGAAGCCGATACATTTTGGCACGTATATTACATTTGTTAGAGACTGCCAAGCGCTTTGTACTAAATAAAATGTCTGCGGGGAAATTTTGTCATTGCAATTTACTGTGTGGGTTCTAGTGTCAGAAAACTTTATTGGTCATTTTTATTTTGTCAGGACATAGCAGTTGTAGTGGCTTCTCCAGAGAATGGTATACAGCAAATTAGAAAATGTAGGACTCTGGCAGTTGTTTGTTCATTTGTCTATAGTGGGAGCCTGCTCCATTTGGTATTGCCGTTCGGCAGGGGTGATTGTGTGAAACATTGGCTCTTTTCATGTTGTTTGTATGAAAGGGCACATCCATCTTACCTTGCACGTTTCTCAAGGTCACCTTGGGTGCCAAGTGACTAGTTTGCTCCTTTTGTCACAGATTTGATTATCTGAAACTAAGGGGTCATGTATGCAGACATAATAGATAAATGCTATATTTTCCATTCAAACGCTTTGTTAAAACATTCTCTTCCTGCAGTTCCAATGTACTTTAGTGGGGAATGTTGTGCCTTCAGTGCAGTGCAATGCATTTGAAGTGCATTTCAAGCACAGGAAAACAATGCCTATTGACATAGGTCCTTAGGTGTAGAAGACACAAGAGCAGGTGTCAAGCCTCGTACACACGACCGAGTTTCTCTGCAAAAAAACAGCAAGAAACTTGCTGGGAGATATTTTTTGCCAATCGTGTGTACATTTTCGTCGAGGAAACTGTCGAGAAACTCGACGAGCCAAAAAGAGAGCAAGTTCTCTATTTCCTCGACGGGAATGGAGAAACTTGCCTTGTCTAGTTTCTTGACAGCCTAACAAGGAACTCGATGAGGAAAACGATGTGTTTCGCCCGTCGAGTTCCTCGGTCGTGTGTACGAGGCTTAAGGCCTGCCATAGAAAAAAAAGTTATATGGTATGAAAATTTGCCTTAACAATTGCTGTCAGCATTACTACTAAAAGTTTAACCACTTCCCATCCCAGCTATAGACATATGATGTCCGCAGGATCTCCCATCCTGGGCGGGCGTCATATGACGTCCTGGGCTTCCCTGCCATCTAGGGTGCGATTTTTTTTTCCCATAAATATGTAGAAGAATACTTATTGGCCTAAACTGAGGACAAAAATATATATATATTTTTAAATTGGATATTTATTATAACAAAAAGTAAAAAATATTGTGTTTTTTTTCTTCAAACTTTTGTTTATAGCGCAAAAACAGCAGGTGATTAAATACCACCAAAAGAAGCTCTATTTGTGGGGAAAAAATCATAACATTTTTATTTGGGTACAGTGTTGCATGACTGCGCAATTGTCATTCAAAGTGCGACAGCTCTGAAAACTAAAAATTGGTCTGGGCAGGAAGGGGGAAAATGACCTGTATTGAAGTGGTTAACTAAAGGCAAAACTAGTTTGGATAGAATGGAGAGGGATTAGAACACCAGTTAAGTTTTTGTGCTGTCTGTGCGCCATAGGGGAGACTGACTCACTTAGAATATGCAAAGGTGAACAGGAGCATCAGAAGCCCCAGGTAGACAGAAACACAGGCATTACAGCAGTGGGGAGATCTTTTAGCGTGGTTCACTTTGTCAGACAGTTTCTATTTAACCACTTTAAGATTGCCCCATGCAGATACACTGTTATACACTGCCGCGTACACACAATCATTTTACGGCATGAAAAAAAATATGTTTTTAGGCATGTAGAAAAAACATTATTTTTTCCAACTTCATCATTAAAACGACGTTGCCCACACACTATCGTTTTTAAAAAATGCTCTAGCAAAGCGCAGTGACGTACAACACGTACGACGGCACTATAAAGGGGAAGTTCCATGCGGATGACGCCACCCTTGGGCTGCTTTAGCTGATTTCCTGTTAGTAAAAGACGATTCGCACTTTTCTGTCTGTTACAGCGTGATGAATGTGCTTACTCCATTACGAATGGTAGTTTTACCAGAACGAGCGCTCCCGTCTCATAACTTGCTTCTGAGCATGCGCGTTTTTTTAACATTGTTTTAGCCCACACACGACCATTTTTTACAACCTGAAAAACAACATTGTTTAACCAATTAAGACCCGGACCTTAATGCAGGTAAAGGACCTGACCAGTTTTTGCGATTCGGCACTGCGTCGCTTTAACTGACAATTGCGCGGTCATGCAATGTGGCTCCCAAACAAAATTGGCGTCCTTTTTTTCCCACACATAGAGCTTTCTTTTGGTGGTATTTAATCACCTCTGCGGTTTTTATTTTTTGCGCTATAAACAAAAATAGAGCGACAATTTTGAAAAAAATTCAATTTTGTTTACTTTTTGCTATAATATATATCCCCCAAAAAGATATAAAAAACTTTTTTTCCTCAGTTTAGGCCGATACGTATTCTTCTACCTATTTGTGGTAAAAAAAAAACGCAATAAGCGTTTATCGATTGGTTTGCGCAAAATTTATAGCGTTTACAAAATAGGAGTTAGTTTAATTGCATTTTTATTAATTTTTTTTTTTTTTTTTTTACTACTAATGGCGGCGATCAGCGATTTTTTTTGTGACTGTGACATTATGGCGGACACATCCGACAATTTTGACACATTTCTGGGACCATTGTCATTTTCACACCAAAAAATGCTATAAAAATGCATTGTTTACTGTGAAAATGACAATTGCAGTTTGGGAGTTAACCACTAAGGGGGCGCTGTAGGGGTCATGTGTGACCTCATATGTTTTTCTAACTGTAGGGGGGCGGGGCTGGACGTGTGACGTCATTGATCGTGTTTCCCTATATTAGGGAACACACGATCAATGAAGCTGCCACTGTGAAGAACGGGGAAGCTGTGTTTACACGCAGCTCTCCCCGTTCTTCAGCTCCGGGGACCGATCGTGGGACTCCGGCGGCAATCGTGTCCGCGGGTCCGGCGGCCGTGGTCACGGAGCTTCGGACCGGGTCGCGGGCGCACGCCTGTGTGACCCACGGCTGGGCACTTAAAGAGGACGTACAGGTACGTGCTTGTGCCCAGCCATACCATTCTGCTGACGTATATCTGCAGGAGGCAGTCCTTAAGTGGTTAAAACGTCGTTAAAAAATGCAGCATGTTTGAAAAAAACAATTGTCGTTTTTCAGAACCCGAAAAATTATGTGAAGCCCACACACAATAATTTTCTATGTAATCAGTTATGTGTCTATCTCTGTGTGTACAATATATATATATATATATATATACCGTATTTATCGGGGTATTGCGTGCTCCGGCGTATAGCGTGCACCCCTAATTTTGACCTATTTTTCCTGTAAAAAAAATGTTATTACATTTTATTACTTTCAGTTTTGGTGTCTTGCCCGGCGTCCATCAGCGGCCTCGTCCGGTCCGGCGTCCGTTTGCGGCCTCGTGGTGTCCTCCCGGCTTCTCCCGCGCTGTCTTCATGGCGAATCCCTGCTTCCCGCGCTCAATTTGAAGCCTCCGCCGACGTATACCGAGCGCAGTACACTCGCGTATATTCGGCCAGGCTCGGCTTCTCACGCATAAACGTCACAGAGCGTGACTACGGGTGAAGCCGAGCCTGGCCGAATGTACCCGAGTGTACTGTGCTCGGTATATTGCGGCGCAGGCATTCAAACTAGGCGCGGGAAGCGGGTATCAGCGTATATTGGGCACCCACGATTTTGCCCTGATTTTCAGGGCAAAAAAGTGCGCGATATACGCCGATAAATACAGTATATATATATATATATATATATATATATACACAAGGGATCTTCAAAAAGTTTCTGCACTTCAGTATTTTTGTTGGAAACGGTAAGGGCGGGAAGAGTAATAATTGGTTGTGTCTTAGAATGTCATGTGACTACTAGTCTGGCAAGTTGGCTGACCTTGCAGTTTGGCTACGAAATGGATGGCTACAAAATGTATAAATTGCACCAAAGAGGAACAACGTTCTCTCATAAGCTTTTTGTGGACAGACGGTATGACGGGAGCACGAATTAATCTCTGCAGGTGTGCTCAGTATAGGCATACAGATCTCTCTCGTAGAGTCGTTTATGAGTGGGAGGTTATGGAACACCCAGCTTATAGTCTGGATTTAGCTCAATCTGATTTCCACTTTTTTGGAACACTTAAAGATTTTCATGTGATAATGATGTGAAAGCAGCAGTGCATCAGTGGCTACATACTCTCAACCAAAATAGATTTTTTCATCAATTGTGGCAAGTCGTCCAAGTCCTGAATCTGCAAAGCAGCCCCAGACCTCCACCACCATGTTTGACTATTGGTATGATTTTTTTTCATGAAATGCTGTGTTATTTTTACACCAGATGTAACAGGATGCACGTCTTCCAAAAAGTTAAACTTTTGCCTCATCAGTCCACAAAATATTTGCCCAAAAGTCTTGGGATAATCAAGATGTTTTTTTTTGCAAAAAAAACTTTGTGTTCTTTTTGGTCAGCAGTGGCTTTGGCCTTGGAACTTTCTCATTGATGTCATTTTTGCCCAGTCTCTTTCTTATTTTTGAATCATGAACTTTGACCTTAACTGAGGCAAGTGAGTCCTAAAGCTCTTTAAATGTTGTTTTCGTTTTTTTTTTATGACCTCCTGGATGAGTCGTCGTTGTGCTCTTGGAGTAATGTTGGTAGGCTGGCCACTCATGGGAAGATTCACCACTATTCAATGTTTTTTTCTATTTGTGAATAATGGCTATTACCATGGTTTGCTGGAGTCCCAAAGCCTTAAAAATGGCTTTGTAACACATTGCAGACTGATACATGTCAATTGTTTCTCATCTGTTCTTGAATTTCTTTAGAACGTGGCATGATGTGTTTCTTTTTGAGATCTTTTAGCGTGGTTCACTTTGTCAGGCAGCTTCTATTTAACCACTTTAAGATTGCCTCATGCAGATACACTGTGACAGGGTGGCCCTCCTGCGTGAAATCACATGCCTGTACGTGGTTTCGTGCACGGGGTCTGGGGCATGCATGCTGCCGGCCACCCACCCACTCCAACTGTAATTGGAGCAAATCAGTGGGTCTGGTGGATGCAATGTCAGCCAGGATCCGCCGATCATTCTAAGGTAGAGGCAGAACAGTGGTCTGTAAACAATGCAGATTACTGTTCTGCCAGAGGGTTAAATGGAGATAAGCAGAAAAACGGATCTCTGTTTTCCCCCAGTCAAAGCACTCCCCCCACAGTAAGAAAGTACCCCCTAGTGACACGCTTAACTCTTTGATTGCCCCTGATGTTAACTCCTTCCCTGCCAGTGTCATTAGAACAGTGACAGTGCGATTTTTAAGCACTGGTCACTGTAATAATGTCACTGGTCCCCAAAAAGTGTCAGTTAGGTGTCCAATTTGTCCGCTGCAATGTCGTAGTCCTGCTAGAAATCACTGATCGCCACCATTACTAGTAAAAAAAATATCTAGCAAAGTACATATTGACCTAAATTGATGAAGACATTTGATTTTTTACCTTTTTTTATTGGGTATGTTTATAGCAGAAATTTAAAAATATATATATTTTTTTTAAATTGTCTCTCTTTTTTTGTTTATAGCGCAAAAAATTAAAACTGTTGAGGTGCTCAAATACCAGCCCAAAAAAATCTCTATTTATGAGTATTTGGGTACAGCTTTGCACGACCGTGCAATTGTCAGTTAAAGTAACGCAGTGCCATATTGCAAAAAATGGCCTGGTCAGGAATGGGGCTGAACCTTCCGGGTCTGAAGTGGTTAAGTGATTCCTTGATCTAACAGATCTGGCAGTAATCAGGCCTGGGTATGGCAAATGATGAATGAATGAATGAATGAAAAACTTATAAAGCGTGGCGCATGCGAACTGAATCGCTTCTGGTATGTAAACCAGCTTTCCAAAAAATGTGGTTAATCACAGTCCATTTATGATATAGCAAGGGGGTGGGGCAATTACTTTTTCACATAGGGCCAGGCAGTTTTAAACAGCTTTTTTCCCTTAACCTCCTTGGCGGTATTCCCGAGTATACTCTGGGTGAATTTTCACTACGAAAAGCGGTAATCCTGAGAAACACTCGGGATTGCATCTCTGGATCCATGTACAGTTTACAGTACCTTGTCCCCAGGATCCTGCGATGTCCCCCTGCTGTATCCTCTGCCAGATCATCCGCCTGATTCATCATTGTTTCGGACTCTGTTCCCTGTGAGCGTTGCAACACAGGTGGGGCGGAGCTCATCGGCAAAGTTAAGAATGCATAACACATACAGTATACTGTAATCTGTAAAATTATATTACTTTATGTCCCTTTTGTCCCTCACCTAATGCTTTGTTCAGTGCCCTGCCTGCAATTTTATATTATATATGCTATTCTTTCTGCCTGGAAACTTGAGAATGTCCATGGCATCCAAAAAACGTCCCTTTACGTCAAAAGCGTTTTTTTGACCAGCTAGAAAATAGCGATAGTAAATTAGAATCATTTGCAGAATTGAGCGATAGTGATTTGTGAATTCGTCATCAGAAACTGAAAGTGACGACTTTGACAATTCTGTGACAAATTTCAATGTTTTTGATTTGATTACATTATTGAATACATTTTATTATTATTATATTATTATTTTTGATAATTTATAGTTATTATATTATAATTTATGATTTTGTGTTTCAAACTTTATCATACCCGGGATGTCTACTAGATTCTTGTTTGGACAGGGAGGCTAATAAATTAAATCATCATTAAAAACTGTATTTGCTTATCTTTGTGTATTATTAAGCTCTGTTTGATAATGTGAATTTGACAAATATGCCCAAAAAAATCAGGAAGGGGGCAAATACTTCTCAAAAGCACTGTGTATATATATATATATATATATATATATATATATATATATATATATATATATATATATATATATATATATATATAATTTCTCATGGATTTTGTAATTGTACCTAATCTATTAATATAAATCAATATATGTATTAAATATAAATTTTAAACGGATGAAGATGAAAAATTCAGTTAAATAAAGCAGATGTAACACACAAAATATATATGTGATATGCTCTGACTGTGAATGTCACTGTAAATCCATCGGTTCATATTGAGGCCTGCATGAAACAGATTTTTGGGGGATTTTTGCTTCACGCTGCATTTTGCTGATGTGTTCACAGTATGAGCAGGCTGTATGAAATCTGATCTAAATGCAGCTCACATACAGCTGAGTGGCTTGAATGTGATTGCCTTCTCTCCATACTCTGCTATGAATTCCTATAGCCTCTGCATCCTTCAGTCAGTGGCAAGGCGTTCTTGCTGGTCATAATGTTAACCTGTAGCATTCTATTACAGTTTTTTCAATTCATTTTGCTTAGAAAATACCTTTTAACTGAATCTTCCATCAAAATGTAAAATTTTAAATTGAGAAATATATCAGAATTACAGCCTACATGCTCATTATGTCAGTTTCTATCCAAGCATTGCTGTGATGCATCAACCCAATGGCTTTTGGCGATCATCTGGTAATCACAAACCTGTTTGTGAAGCAGGCTTGCTATTGCCAAACACACATAATGTAGACTCCTTGGTATTTTTCTTGTAAATTCAAGATACCCCCACTGAGGAAGTCCTTCATTAATGAAAGGTGATGGAGCCTGTATAGGAGACTCATGCAGAGCTGTAAAACAGTCACTGTCACCACTCTGTTCTGTACAAGGCACATCATTAGAGTCTGTATAAAAAAAGATTGTAACTCTTCATCAGAAGTAGCAACCTGTGGTACTTGAAGCTAGTAGTTTATGTGTCGGGTATAATTCAACCTTCAGGTCATCAACTCCTGCAGAATGGAAATCCTGTCAGCTTTTCTACAACAACCTCTTTAGCTTATTTATGTTTAGATGAAGGACCCAAATTGTGGAGGCACATTTTATCACCAGGTTGGAAGTCTTTATACATTAAAACCTTGGATTGCGAGCATAAGTTGTTCCAGAAACATGCTTGTAATCCAAAGCACTTGTATATCAAAGCATTTTTTTACAGGGTATAAAATAGAAGAGAGGCACCTCTAAGTGTAGCAATAAGTTCCTAAATGTTGTACCTTCATTAAATGTAATCATATTGCTACACTTAGAGGCTCCTCTCTTCTTTTTTATACTCAGTTGTGACATGACGCTACTTTTATATCAAGACATCACTTGTATATCAAGTCAACATGTATTAAAACATTTTGCTTGTCTTGCAAAACGCTCTCAAACCAAGTTACTCTCAAACCAAGGTTTTACTGTAATTGTAAAAGTTTGGCATTAAAATATCATGTTGGGAGCATTTATTTTTGCTCAGCCATTTGATAGGCAACTTTTTATTATGAGCCATGCAATACATTGGTAGTGACTTTGAAATTCTACTTCATCAGAAAACACAACCAACTGAATATTAAAGGGAAAAGGGCATCTCTCCCAAACACAAAGAAGTAAAAGAGACCAACTGACTTGTGCTTGAAAACCGTTTACTTAAAGTAGAACTATAGGCAAAACTTTTTTTCATTTTGGATAGAGCAAGGGAGGATTATAACCCCTGTCAGATTTGTTTTCAACATCTGTGTCCCATAGGGGAGATTCTCCTTCACTTCCTGTCCCATAGCCAAACAGGAAATGAGAGAAAATCCCTGCAAATAAAGTGAATGCTTTGGGGCCCCCAGGTCACCAAAACAAGTATCCCCATTTGGAAAATGTATCCTCTATTACTTTTCTGGGGATAATCCAAAACATGGGATTTTTTTTTTACTTTCACTTTTAATGATAATGATAAATAAGACAAATGGAGAGGGGTGAATCTCTTTAATAGGGGCACAGACAGCAATAAAACATGACAAGGTTCTCCACTCCACTCTATCCGAAACAAAAAAGTTTTGCCTTTAACAAGGGCGGTTGCCTACCATGCCCAGCATGATGCATATGCCATGTTCAGTGAGGGCATCCCCCTCTTGATGTCAAGGTGTAAATTTGATTTGGCAATTCATAATGAATGAATAAATTCTCCCACACAACTTTAGTTACAGTCGCTGTTTTTAAGTCTTTGGTAACATAGGCTTGATCACAATCAAAACATTGCCCATCCTACTCCTGTCATTGTTGACGCACAACGGGTCCATGCAAACTAAGTCCAATGGGCAAGAACATTGCCATGAGGGCAGCTTAAGTAGGAGTAGAAGTTTTCTGTTGTGGACATCTCACACAACGGATGCAATAGTTTGCAACAGCTTCCCTTGTTTGTGGCCAAAAGAAAAGTCTTGGATCAGTCTATAGATTTTCTCAATTCCCAGCTGGCTATGTTGATCATGAAAAATTCTCAAAACAGTCTCTCTATGGGCCTTCAGAGGGAGCACTAGTTGTCTCCTCCAGGATGATCATGGAACAAGTTTACCCCTTATAGAAGTCCATTAAATATATTGAGCTTTTCCCATTTCTTGAGATGGTAGGAACTCTGCTCAGGCAAAGTTATTTTTATGTATTTAGGGTCTCTGCAGAACGTGACTGATTACTGGATCTCTCTATTGTAGAAGAATCATAGCCTCATTTTGTGGCAGGATGTTTTCTGGTACCCCTATAGCCAGGGATTCAGTAGTACAATATGCAATATGGTCTTCTTGCACAGCAGCTGCAGCACAATAAAGAACAACAGCAGAACTGTGTACTGCTTCCTAGTCACCTGCTTTCAGGTTTGTCAGCAACCCAGGATGCCTGAATGATGCCTGGTGATGACGTCACTCCTGCGCATGCGCGCGGGACCGGGAGATCCATCGCATGCACAGGAATATGGCATTAACCCAGGTTAACCCAGGTTAACCCGTAGACATCGGCGCCTGTAATTACTGTAAATATCTCCTAAGCCGTGCAGGTTTAGGAGATATGTCTTGCACCTGCAGGTAAGCCTTAATCTAGCCTTACCTGTAGGTGCAAGTTTTATGGTTGGGTTTACAAGTTGTACACTTGCAGATCACTTGAAGCACAAGTTCCAGTTGACACTTTTCCAATTTGTAGCAAGTTTGCATGGCAAGTCTCTAGCAAGAGCAAAGTTGCAGTGGTGAAGCAAACTTCTGCCACAGTGACCCATGTGGTGGGATGACTGTTGCACAATATAACAGAATGAAAGCCCGCAGCAGACTTGCAAAGTGTTTGCAAAGAAAGTTTATCTGGAGTCATGCAATGTGCAACAAACTTATGAAGCCTAGCAAGTCTAGCAATAGCTTAGCAAGTCATTTTCAAACTTGCAGCACAATTGCTTGCTATCTGGGATGCTAAGCCACTTGTGACCAGTGCTTGGCTGTAGTCAAAACATAAGTGAGGGGGTTGTTGTTAGTCCTCACCTTAAAGTAAGCTCCATAAAAGTAGATTTTATGTAAAAGCCTACTGTAGGGCAAGAGAAATTCCAGTTTGTATACAGAATAGTTCTTTTGTGCTGGGCTTAAGCTCAGACTGGTGTAAGCAACAGACGGCAGTCCTCCCGGATACATCTGATGCAGAACTCCCCCTAACTCATCATTAATAGCATCTATGTGCAGAATGGATGGGTTTTGTTTTAATATACATAATTGCATTGCCATAATTATGCTCTAATATAAAGTCATATAATCATGGTTTATTACTCCTATTCCTGTCTAAAGAAGCAGAGCCTATCTGTGAATCGCATAACAGATATTGGTATATGGCAGAAATATAGGGAAGTTCTATAAATGTAACAAAGCATGGATATATACTGTACCTTTAATTTATTGTGAAATAATGTTTTTACATTGAGATTGTAAATAAAAATGCACAGTTTTAGAGATATTGTGGTCATTGTTAGGAACAATAACATATTGACATACACCTCAAAAGTCCCTTATATTGAACTATCTGTTTTATTACTAGAAACATGACGTGGTGCCTGGATACAAAAATTGGGGACACCATGCTTTCCCCAAGCATTATAAACAGTCCCTGATTGTGTTTCTTCAGGGTAGAGTCAAAAACAATTATGTCATCTAGGTAGACAATGAAATTCGAAGAAATTGCCGCACACCACTGTAGATCAAAATCCTTTTTATTTCGACATCCCAAAAACTACAGGAATCAGAATGCTGGGTAGACGCGTTTCGCACACTTTACGTGTGCTTAGTCATTACACAGATATGTTAGCAAAACAGTTCTTATATAGTCCCACCTATAACATTTGTCACCAGGTACTAATTGCAGACTTCCTATTACATAGACTACACGTGTGAAAAAGAGACCCATGAATATATAATTATATATAACACATATAAAAAAAAAGAAAGAAATAACCAAAAATGTATTTTTGCTCTAACAAGACATTGTCATCAAACACCATATAGTATTGTGTCACCCCATGTCCTTATACTTTAAAACAATTAACCAATAGACAACAGTATCCTCTCTCACCCTGATGTAAACAACAATTAATTCATATAAGCACAAACATATCAATGGCTGGGGGGATCTCCTAACATAGGAATGGGAAAAAACAAACAGCACAAGACACAAAGAGACAGAAAAGACAATTGACACACAAATATAATGTATATTGCAAAACCCATTCATGTACAATGCGGCTCCCATCTGTGAAAAACAGATGGGGCACCATCACATATAGCACACCATGAAGATGGTAGGACAGATAACCAGGAATGGGCAATGGAGAGTAGTAAAAAAAAATCACCCAGAACAACAATCTTTTCCATTAAACACTTGAAGAATACAGGAGCACCAGTAACCCCTTGGGGTGTGCAAGTAAACTGAAAAAGCCACAGTGGACAAAAAAAAGCTGTCTTTTCGTGATCTCCCTCACTCATAGGTAGTTTGTAGTTCCAGCTCTCAGGTTTATAACCATGAACCATTTGCTGCCTTGGAGGGCATGAGTAACTTTCTCAGTGTGAGGTTGAGTGTTTTGATCTGGATCAGTTTTTCAATTCAGAATTCCATAATCAACACATATTCCATGCCACCACTATTGAGGATGCTTTTAGACAGTCAACAATAATGTTTTTATTTTTCACCTTTTGCAGGCCCTCATTCATCTAGATCTCACTCTCTAAAAGGGGTGTGATTCATTAGGCGAATACTGTGCTGAATGTTTACTCCCCCTTGGTGAAAACCCCATTCAGACACCAGGATTTCCTTTCATAATCCCACAAGCACAAGTTTGACAAATATCTTGAAGTTCTGGAGCTAAATGAAGTGCGGGTAGAGGGTCCCTTGCTGTGTCTCCTTAAATTGTATAAAAGCAGCTTAAACTACATTCACATTGGAGTCCACAATTGTAGGAACAGTCTCATTACCCCCAGGTGGTGGGCTCACATTGGCCTTCTTTTTAAGTGGGGGGTCCTCATTAACTACCATGTCAGAAATACAAAGCTCAATTTCTAGGTAACCATCCTTTAGGACATTATTTTCTCCTATGCCATAGAAAGGCATAGTTTCTACAGACTGCAAAGGAAGATGGTGTAAGAAATCTCTTTTGAAATAAATAGAAGAGGAGTGTAACCTTAGCAGTCCCATATCCCTTAAGGCAATCAGGTCAGACAGGTTGCCCCCTGTGACTTAATACACAAAACTACATGTTGTATTTACTTTGACTGTAGAATGTCACTAGAGGATCGAAGATAAAAGTGAGTAGATGTACTGCACAGCAATGGAAGAAACAAGATGAAAGTCAATGTGGAAAAGTCAAGACTGACGGTTGGTAGCATTCGAAATTCCGTGGACGTAGCAAAGATTAGAGTAGGCAGCATACAGTAGAGGTATCTTTTAAAAGTAGCAAAGGTCAAGACAGGCGCAAACAAGAGAAGCATTCGTTAAACATTGCAAAGGTCAGGATGGTTGCAGGCAAGGGAAATGTTCCATTAAATTTAGCAAAGGTCAGTAGCAGAAATAAACAGGCAAAGATGCAGGCCCACTTGATCAGTAGAAAAAGCTGCAAGTTCTAAGGCACGGGTTGATGATGCTTAAATAAAACACAGGTTGATGAAGCTTAAATAAGACACCTAAAATCGCTCTACAGGACTGGAAGGCTGGGTACTGTTGCCCTGTAATCTGGATGCTAGCTGAGAGGAGAACCAGTGCTGCATTCTTTTTGCTTAGCACAGCCTTCTCACAGCCTTTCCTCCCATGCTAAAAGTCTGACACCTCCACTTTCTCCTTCATGGGGCTAAAGGTGATTACTGGGCTTACTGTTACCCAACTCCCAACCCCGGAAACCTCACCCTCCTCTGTTGCAGTGCTCTGGCCTGGTGGTGCAGTACAGACAAGTCCCCAACCTAGGGGCAGACAATTGATGGACCTGGCCTCACTGCCAGAACTGACAAACACTTGGTAGCTGATGTTTCAGTGGCTGGTGAAACTGATGTAAGCCACTCACACACTGCTGATACCAGCAGCACATTATACAGTGCAGGTAGCAGATGGCTATATGTCAGTGACTCCATTGTCTCACGATAGTGGTCATTCTCTGGCAACATCTGTAGGCTATCCCCAGGACCTCAAACCCTTTAACAGAACATAGTGGCAACTGCCCACGTCATTCTAATGCCCTGTCTATCATCACATCTCTCTCACTGAAATGGCAGCCATGGATGTTTGATTGTGATTAGTGGTTCAGAAAGAAAAGAGAATGACAAAATACTGGCTTTATGAATAGGGAGGAGAAGGGAGGGGTGGAGAAGTTTGTCCAGCACAGAGTTTAAAAGAGAAGTAAAATTTTTTTTTAATTATGATTAATACTAACCTAGGTGGATGCAGCATGGGTCCGATGCTGCATCTGTCCCCTAGTGCCTCTAGACTGAGAACCGAATGATCAAACACCGGCGATCGCTCGGTTTTATTAATTATGTGAGTAGAGAGCTGTAGACTGTCAGTCACAGCTCTCTGCTCTTCTCCCTTCTTGCTCATTGGAGTACTGGGCTGTGGAGGGGGCAGAGAGGCCGTCTCAGGCTCTCAGCGGCTCAGCTGAGACGGGTGCCAGTCCATGCACCTGCTGGATCAAGGCTCTGTGGTTCGGATGACGTGGTGCCTGGACTGACATTGGTGACGTCAGCAGAGAGTGGACTTCAGCCCGCTCTGACGAAAACAGGTCACAGGAGTGCAAAACGAATGGCACTCGTGGGATCTATAGGAGAAATACAGCCAAACAAATGTTGGCTATACTTCTCCTTTAACTAGACAGCCCCAAAAGAGGAGAAGGCTATGACTTGCAAGGAGAGAGGGGCTGTGCTAAGGGAGTTCACTAGTCAAATTTTGGAGCACGTTAAAAGGCACATTGCAAGTAAACAAACTATATTAGAAAGAAGAAATGCTTAAAATACTTGATTTTTCAATTTTTATACTTGCAAGTTTTTAAAGCTGGTGATAGAGTTAATTCAAAGTAAACTTAGTAAACGTTTTAGGTTTGGCACACTAAGGAGTTGATTTACTGAAGGCAAATAGACTTTTGCAAATGCAGTTGGACTTTGCAGGTGCAGTTGCTCCAGAGCTAAGAGCCCTTTCAGACTGAGGAGCTTGAGAACTGCCCATAAAACGCTGGGCGTGTTTGTGGTGCTTTTGAAGCACTTTTCGTGCGCTTTGAGGTGCTTTTGAGGCACTTCATATTCATTTTAATGGAGAGGGGCGCCTTTTTAAGGGCCCCAAATATGCTCCAAAGATGCTGCTTGCATGAGTTTTTTTCACTGCCCTGTCAGCCCACTGCCCCAGTGCGAAAGCATTTATTGATTTTAATAAAATAGGCTTTCGTGAGCTTTTCAGGTGCTTTTTTCATACGGATGTGTCTGAAAAGTGTCTTAGGCCTCGTACACACGACCGTTTAACTCGACAGAATCCATCAAGAAACTTGGTGGGAGAGCTTTTTTGCCGAGGAAACCAGTCGTGTGTACGTTTTTCATCGAGGAAACTGTCGAGGAACTCGACGAGGAAAAAAGAGAACAAGTTCTCTTTTTCATCGATGGGAGTCTCGATTTCCTCGTCGTGTTCCTCGTCGGGCTGGTTTTCGATGAGAAACACGAGCGTGTGTATGGAGATAATGGAGATAACACATTTTTCACGCTGTAACAGACTGAAAAGTGCAAATCGCCTCTCACCAAACTTTTACTTAACACGCAGTAACATGAGATTAGCAAAAGCAGACCCAAGGGTTGTGCCAGTGGAATCGAACTTCCCCTGCCATTGTATGTGTTGTACGTCACCGTGTTTGAGAACGAGGAGATTTTGTCTTGACCGTGTGTACGCAAAGCAAGCTTGTCGAGTTCCTCGACAAGCGTAACAAGGAACTCGTCGAGGAAAACAATGTGTCTTTTCCGACGAGTTCCTCGGTCATGTGTGAGTATGAAAGGGGTCTTAGTAAATGAAGGGAGCTCTGCTAAATTCCATCAACCAATCACGTGCAAGCAAACATTTTTTTTAAATGTTTTTTGCATGTGATTGGGTAATCTTTGTAAAATGAAGCTTTATCTCATTTACTAAGCTCTTGAGCAACTGCATTTTCAAAGTGTGCAGTAATTTTTCTTTCGAAAATCAACTCATTTGTAGCTTACAAATTGCTTTAAATTACTATTTACTGTGCACATTTTTATGTATAAAGATTTTCTCTGTTATGATTCATATCCATGCTTCTTTGTGCCAAAAGGAAGATTAGTTAGGTGATGACCTTGTCAAATCTTACTTACAGTAACATGCTTGACTCTGTCTTAAAACCATTAGAAGGCTGTAAAATGGTTTGTGGGTTAACAATGGTTTGGGACAAAATGCCTACTACTAGCTTCAGATAACTCTGCTCATTTACCGAGTGTACGCACATAGTTATGAGACAAATGCAAAATCAAAAAAAGAACCTCTTTAAAGCGGAACTTCACCTAAAAGGGTCCTCTCCCATATTTAAAATGTGCTTTTGGGGGTGGGTACATGTTTTTGACAGGTACCCCCTCTCACTACTGGTCACATTGCCACAGTGATCCAAAGATGAAGCTCTCCCCCTTCCTTCCCCCACAGCCTCTTGGGACACGTCATAGGTCCCAGGAAATTGCGGGACCATTCACAGGGTGAAGTGTGGCTCGTGCATGTGCAGTGGGCAGCAAGCTGTGAAGCAGCAAGGAGTCAGATATAAGGAGTCAAATGCCGGCACCTGGACGTGAAGACCAGCAAAAAGCCAGGTCAGGTGAGGACATCGCTTGGTCCTTAGACAAATTAAACCTCATACACACGATCAGATTTTCTGATGGGAATTGTGTGATGACAAAAAAAATCCGACCGTTTGTATGCTCCATCGGACAATTGTTGTTGGATTTTCTGTGGACAAATGTGGTATAGCATGCTTTAAAATTGGCCACCAACAAATGTGTGTTGTCAGATTATCCGAGCGTGTGTACACAAGTCCTTTGGACAAAACTCCAAAGTACAAACACGCATGCTCGGAAGCAATGCTCACCATAACACAACATTAGCAGAAGTTGCCCAAAGGGTAGCGCTAAAGAGCTGAAAAACCACCTTGTGTATGTTGACTGACAATTCTTTGCTGTTTGTATGCAAGACAAGCTCCTGGCCAACGCCCTTTGGACAAAAGTCCTACGCTTTGTCCGCAGAAAATCTGATTGTGTGTACCAGGCTTTAGTTTTTTAAAAGTCAGCAGCTACAGTATTTGTAGCTGCTGCCTTTTACATTTTTGTTTACAGGGTGAATATCTGCTTTAAGTTTAAAGTGGTTGTTAAGCCACTTGTATAAAATGCTCCCATTTCCTCTTTATTAGAATAATAAGTTATGTGTTATATAATAAATATGCTTATTTGTACTGATTACACTGTGTCTTCCTTCGATCAGTTGCCTCCTCTCTCCTCTCCTCTCCTCTGCCTGGCTCCAGTGAGCAGGGCCAAGCACTGCTGCTGACGCCAGCCAGGAAGGAGAGGAGAGAGGAGAGACAGAGCTGAGGAGTCACATAATGGCAGGAAGACGCTGTTTTATTAGTACAGATGCACGTATTTATGATCTAAAACAGACACAAGGGAACTTATTGTTCTAATACAGAAGGGATGGAATGTTAAGTATGAGAGCAGCAGGAGTGGGGGGAGAGGGGGGAGGCAGGTGCTGACACGAGCAGAGGAGAGGGCACAGAGGAGATAGAGCAGGGCTGTGACTCACAGAGGCACGTACGCTGGCAACGGTGTCAGGGCTCAGCAGCCCTGATATACCGTGGTCAGTGTATGGGGGAGGGCATAGCCAGGCAGGATCAGTCAGGTATTATAAGTAATACAGGGGGCCAAATGTCACAGCACAAGCACTTTTCTGTATAACATTGTGAGAAAAACAATCAGCGCCACAATGCTAATAAATTACTCCTATAATGACATGAAAAAAAAAATCAAATATACCCCTCTGAGTGTCTACATGGCTGCTGAACACTTATAGTGATACACCACACATATTGCAATATTAATTTTGTGAAAATATTGCAGCGCTGCGTATCTATATATCTTATATAAACAAATAATTATACATTCCATAAAACAATTTATGATTTTTTTTTTATAAAAAAGCAGTTCATATGTAGGTTTCCAAAGCTGTCACGCTGTGTAAAATCCTATTTAAATGGATCCGATATTCAGTGCACACCAACACCTGCTAAAATGCCTGCTCACCTCAAGAATGAGTATAAAACTCAGGCCTCGTACACACGTCCGAGGAACTCGACGGGCAAAACACATTGTTTTGCTCCTCGAGTTCCTTGTGAAGCCGCCGAGGATCTCGGCGAGCCGAAATTTCCCATTGAACAACGAGGAAATAGAGAACATGTTCTCTATTTCCTCGCCGAGATCCTCGTCGGCTTCCTCGGCCAAAAGTGTACACCCGCCTGGGTTTCTCGGCAGAATACAGCTCCGATCGAGTTTCTGGCTGAATTTTGCCGAGAAACTCGGTCGTGTGTACGGGGCCTCATAGACAGATCACTCCATGTGTCCACCACGATCAATCCACTTTACCAATGGTAGTAATTCCTACAGTCTCCAGACTGCACCTCTGTGTGGGTAATCAACTCTTGAATTGTCTCCAAACACCACCTTCCTCCATTTGCTTTTTAATAATCCATTCCACTTATACTTCCACATGAAACATGAACATGAAACAAAAAACTCAAGTACCAAAGTGTTCTCTGCTTTTAAATTTATTAAAAAAGCCCCCCTTAAAAAGTTACACTTACAAGAAATAACAATAAAAACAGCATGTATCAAATCACCAGCTCATTCTCCGCAGATCTTGAATCACGGTGCTTCGCCTGACATCACAGATTCAACGCCTCCCGGAGTCTAGATCTGCGGTGAATGAGTTGGTGATTTGATACATGCTGTTTTTGTTGTTATTTCTTGTAAGTGTAACCCTGTGTCTTTACGGAAACAGGTGGCCATCACAAGCAGACATACAGGCCTCTCAAGAATCATGCAGAGATAATTCTCTTAATACAGTCGTAGTGTAAGCGTGATTGAATAAAGGTAGTGGGCACTCCACTAAGTATGCCAGCCTAGATAGTTACCAGTATATAGAGTTCATGCATTAGGCTCTATTCGGGTAAAAGAGATTACTGATGCAAACCTTACACACAAGATATAATTTCTAGACACTGATACTGGACAAGCGGCTTATTGGGGAGCTGTATCTATCCCTATCCTCGGTGGGGAGTTTTCCATCTGTACGCACACTCACCTGCCACCTCAATATTCATTAGTTCTTCAGGGTGGATTGTTTCACAGTGATTCTGTGCCCAACTCATATGGACTGTGCTAACAGGAAATTATATCCCATGTGTCAGAGTGAGTCTGTCCCAAGGACAAACTAATGCCACGTACACACGATCCGAATATTGTACGAAAAATGTCGTCCGAGGAAGAATCGTCTGATAATCGGATCGTTGGTACAGGGCTGGACGAGCCGATCATTTTAGTTCATCCGATATTATTTTATCGGACACGCACGGAAATTTTCCTCGTACGATACCAGATCGTACGATTTTCGTTTGGTCAGTACAGTTGTCGTCCGAAAATACTACACAAATACATTACAACACATGACATCACTTCCGATTTTTTTTTCTGTCGTACGGGAAGTTTCGTGACTTTGGTAACCTATTCAATTTCTACTTGCGACTAGTAAACGAAAAAAATTCGGACGATCTGTCGTCCGATTTTCGGATTGTGTGTACGTGGCATTAGTCTCCTCTAATTAACATACAATGCAGGAGGTCAACTTTTAAATCTTTAACCCTGTGTTAGGACAACCAGTGTACAGATCTAGTTTTCACCTGATAATGAGATTTAACATGACAGTACAGACAGGGTTGATTATGGCAGACACAGTTTCCTCTTACCTTTACAAAGAAAGAGAATTAAGTTGGAGTGTTGGGGTTATCTGAAAAGAGCATTTAAAATGGTAAGCATTTTGGTAGCATTAAGTTAGCATAGTTTTTAAGTTATGCTATCTGAATAAGTAACAAATATAACATAGATGTTTCTCGCAATTTGGCTTCAAAAGTGGAAATGCCCTGTAAATTTTATGGTTGCCAGTGTGGTCTGGCTGTGTGTACACTGAGTTTAGGGGAACGGGACCATCAAAGTTCCTATGGGGGTGCACTATATCAGAAAACTAAGTAGAAGAGAATTGTGGTGGATATTTGACACCAAGTTCTTTCCCGCAAGAAGTCTCAATATAGAATTTGATTTTAAGGCTTCATTTCCACTGGCGTTTTTACAGCCACTTTCTTTAGTCCCCGTTTACACCTAGGCGTATATACGCCTGTAGTGAGACGCTGAAGCCGCCCCTGAGACGCCAGAGGGATGATTTAGCATGCACCTCTATGGAGATGGTTCACATCTCCACGCCCAACGCCGAACGCCGTACGCCTGCCGCCTGAAAAAAAGTCCCGGACCTTTTTTTCAGGCGGCTTTCGGCGTTCGGCATAGGAGATGTGAACCATCTCCATAGAGGGGTGAAGGCTGCATTCACAATCGCGACGTTTTGTCGCCGCGAATCGCAGTACAAAACGCCGCTATTTGTCGCCGCAATTCGCGGGACAAAACGCCGCAATTTTGTACGCCGAGGTGTGAATGCAGCCTTAGCCTTTTTTACAGCTTAAAATGTCCATGTTTATTTTGTAAAAAAAAAAAAGTTTTTTTTTCTTTTTTGTAAAGTGGGAGCTCAAAAACGCTGCAGTAGCGTTTTTGAGCATTTTTGAGCGTTTTTTAATGTCTGGCGTTTTTACAGCTCT
Source organism: Rana temporaria (assembly GCF_905171775.1). Lineage (NCBI taxonomy): Eukaryota > Metazoa > Chordata > Amphibia > Anura > Ranidae > Rana > Rana temporaria. Next base: position 196,565,760 of record NC_053490.1, read on the forward strand.
ATTGCTTGAGCCACAGAACGCCCTGGTCCCGCGTTTTTTTTACAGCTCAAAAACGCCTATGCCATTTGCAGCTCAAAAACGCCTATGTGGGAATGATGCCATAGAATAACATGGACAGGCGTTTTTAAGCTGTAAAAAATGCTCAGAAAAGTGGCTGTAAAAATGCCAGTGGAAATGAAGCCTAATCGTTTTATCAGTGACTTATGAGACCAAGTTTGTATGTGGTTACGGCAACTGGAATTGGGAAGTACAAGAACGTGATGCGCCTAGACTTCTTAGGAAGTCAAATCAGGACACAATGCATCAGACGGGAGTATCTATGACATCATCACTCTGGGCAGTGCTATACGGGGAGCCAAGTTTCACAGGGCTGATACACAATAGATGCTTGTCTGGAACATTTTATGGAAGGCTGTTTTTTGCCATGGTACATGTGAGCATTTTTATACTGTCTGTTATTAATAAATACAGGTATCCATATGGAGAGCACTATGGTATATTTTGCTTTCTCTGCATGAGTGGTTCTGTTTTGGTAATATCACTGAGAAGCTGAAAAGCTGTTCATTGATAGTGGAGTGAAGTACTCCAAATGCTGTGGATGCTCTTCTAACCTCCAATAACTCAGAGGTTCATCTTGGAAGGTGAGACATATGGGATCTGTTTAGACCCCTAATATTTCACCAAAGCTCCCCCTCCAAAAAGCATTGTGGGAAAAAAAAGGGAAAAAATTATTGTAAAAAAACGGCCATCTCATTCACACAAGTTCTCATACAATGTTAATGAGCTGTTTGTTTGTCGCCTGTTACTGTATGGGATGCAGGAGCTGAACAAACATAGCCACATGTATAATCATAAGCTTGTGGTCTGGAAAATGAGGGGCGCTTTTGAAGAAGATTTGAATAGCTGCGCAGGAAAGGGACTGGAGTGTGTTGCACTTTCCAAAAGACTTTGTTCACAGTTCACATACACATATTGGACTGCATTAAGATTTCACAGGAGTTTGGGGGTTTGAACTGTCTAAACTGGCACAGTTTATGAGACTGGGAGGTTGATTTACTAAAGGCAATTATACTGTGCACTGCAAGTGCACTTCAAGTGTATTTGCTCTAGATCTGAGTGGAAGCTCCGAATTTATGGGAAGCTCTGCTGGTTTCTATCATCCAATCATGTACAAGCAAAAATGCAATTTTCCTTGCATGTGATTAGGTATTCTTTGCTAAATTAAGCTTTACCTCCTGTATTAGCTCTGGAGCAAGTGCACTTGCAATGCACAGTATATTTGCCTTCAGTAAATCAACCCCTATATGTGTTTGATCGCACATAAATATTATTTAATTTATACATTAAGTGGAGATCACATAATATTGAATGCATTTGTTGTTTTATTCATATATATATATATATATATATATATATATATATATATATATATATATATATATATATATATATGTATGTATATATATATATATTGTTTTTATTCTTTACTGGATTTTGATCGTATTTTTGGGTGTATTTAGTGGGCATATTTTTCACAGAGCAACATGTGGGTCTATTTTCCACAGAGTAATACATGGGTCTATTTCCTAGACTGGTTTCTGCTACAAATGGAAAAAGAAAATATGGACAGCCGCTCTCCAAAAAACCTTGATGGTTGTCTTTATTTAAAAAAGGAAAAATGCACACAACACGGGAGTAAAACAGCTGACGCACTAATCTATAGTGCGAAACGCATCAGCGGTTTACTCCCGTGTTGTGTGCTGTGACTTGTAGTGCATTTTTCCTTTTTTAAATAAAGACAACCATCACGTTTTTTTGGAGTGCGGCTGTCCATATTTTCTTTTTCCATTTGTTGCCTTGTGCATTGCCAGCACCCTTAATCTTCTGAGACCATACTGATCATCCTAACACAATCCACCTGGAGCGGTAACTTTCTTTCTTTCACTGGTTTATGCTAGTTAAGGCGTATGTAAAAAAACAAAGCAAAGAAAACAAACAAACGCATGTAGTACAGTTCTGAAGTGCATACATTTTCCCTTTTGATAAACTACTGAACCACTCCTACTCTCAGGTATATATGAAGCAGAAAATAATCATTCTCTAGTCCAAGATGAGAACAAGGGGGGCTCTTTGAGATAACAGTATGTGTGCAGAAATCACAGGACATCTCTGAATTCATCTGTTTTTGCTGGAACTTATTGAGAGAAAAATTAAATATGGCTGGTAATGTTTAGGGAGAATAAATGTATGAGCATTCATTTGTAAAGAGACTCTAATGGCAGGTTCTAGGCGCCATCTTATATATATATATATATATATATATATATATATATATATATATATATATATATATATATATATATATGTGTGTTTGCACTCTCTGATCACTTCTTATGTAGTACAGTATGTATACAGTCTTGGACTATAGCATGTTTCCACTTTCTGACTACCTCTTGCAGCAAGTCCCAAGTCTCTAAGCGCTCTGACAGCATGTCTGCAATGATCATGTCTGCAATGATAATGAGACCTGGGACCCCCAAAAGCTAAGTGGCAAATCGGGTGTCCTCCTGAGAATTCGCAACTCTGCAACATTCAATCCAATTTTAATAATCGAAACAGTATAAGAATTCATTCAACCCAGCAGGCTTCTTGAATTCCATTGAAACAGACAAGACTTTTAAACTGAGTAAACATCTCTTTGGGGGCTGGAACTTCAAATGGCTTCTATTCAACCTTAGAAATTGACATTAAAGCGGGGGTTCACCCGAAAAAAATGTTTTAACATTAGATTGAGGCTAATTACGTGAAGCAGAATCGAGTGTTTTTTTTTAAATCAATGCAGTACTTACCGTTTTGGAGATCGATGTTCTCCGCCGCTTCCGGGTATGGTCTTCGGGACTGGGCGTTCCTATTTGATTGACAGCCTTCCGACGGTCGCATACAGCGCGTCACGAGTTGCCGAACGTCGGTGCGGCTCTATACGGCGCCTGCGCACCGACTTTCGGCTACTTTGTGAAACTCGTGACGCAATGTATGCGACGGTCGGAAGGCTGTCAATCAAATAGGAACGCCCAGTCCCGCAGACCATACCCGGAAGCCACGGAGAACATCTATCTCTAAAACGGTAAGTACTGCATTGATTTAAAAAAAAAAACACCCGATTCTGCTTCACGTAATTAGCCTCAATCTAATGTTAAAAATTGATTTTTTCGGTGAACCTCCACTTTTTAAGCTGGTCATACATTATTTTTATTCTGACTATTTGAGGAATATAAAAAAAAAAAATCCAACAACTTTATGTCCACACATTATTTAGCACAACAGGATAAATCTCTTGCTGTCCCTATGGTATTCTGATTTGGATGCAGCCACTGTTCAGGCAAAACATTTCTGCCTGACTCCTTTGATTTTTTTATTTAAAGACATTGGGTAAAGTAGTGTAAACAGAGTCACCCATTGTGCAAATTATGCTCATTTATCAACTTTAGCAGACCACTGATAACTTTAGATCTGCTTATGAGGACTATCATACATCCCACAGGAACCCAGGACTTTGTTAAATATATTTTTAATCACTTTTGTTTTAGACCCCTTTCACACTGGGGCCGCCCGAGCGTTAGCTTTAAAGTGCCGCTCTTTAAACACACTTTTCTTTGTAAATGTCAGTGTTGCTGTAGTAGATCAGATAAATTGCGCTCCACTTCAAAGGCAGGGTCATGCCATACCTTTGGACATGTTATTTAATGGAGCTTTGTTTTTTAATGTTTCAGTTTAGGAATTAATAACAATGCTGCTCCCACAGAGTTTTCTAAAAATGGCTTTTTGCTTCATCTCCCCCAGGGCAGTACCCAGTCCCCGATGCCATTTGTTTGACAATCCTTTGCCTATTATTCTATGAAATTGTCAGAAGTGACTGTTGGCTCCAATTGACTTCAATGAGGTTTTTGATTTGGCACCCAAACTTCATCCCTGCTCAAACCAAAGTCTGGTGTATTTGATTCATCTCTATTTACAGCGCCTACTGAAAAAGTCCCACTTAGTTGCCTGCCTGGTTAAGCTAACCTGAACTGCTAGTAAGAGCAGTGTGTGTGTGGTCTGTGCATGGCGACCGATAAGGGGATACCACCGGACCTCCTAGATGGAACTCGGGCCCCATCAGTTCAACAGAGGGGACAGGGCAGCAGGGGGAAAGGGTGTGGACAGTAGGGGGTGATCAGTGTGGCGGAAGGACAAAATTACTGGAACTGATCCCACTGCAGCAACTGAAAGCCACTGGAAGGAGAAGCAGGCTGATTGGGTCCATTCATTTTGCCCCCTTATCACACTGATGACACCCTCCTGTCCAGATAATTTCCCCCCTGTTGTACTGGCCCCCTACTATGTGCCTCCTGTTGTGTGCCTGTCATGCCCCCTCCCCCCGCAGATGCCAATTTCCCTCCTCTACCTCCCGCCGGTGGCACACAGCACACAAGGGAATGTTTCAGGAAGGAGTCATCTTTACCAGCCCCTTCCTTTCCTAAATGAACAGATCATTTACTGTGTTCACTAGAAACTGATGCATAGTAAAATGTGTTTACTATGCATTAGTATGTAAATGAGCAAGTGCCTCTGTACAGAGCACTCCGTGTTTATTCATCTTGCAATGCAGCTGAGGCTGCAGAGAAAGTCCCTTTCTCTGTCTCAAACGTGAGACATATGGGATCTGTTTAGACCCCTAATATTTCACCAAAGCTCCCCCTCCAAAAAGCATTGTGGGAAAAAAAAGGGAAAAAATTATTGTAAAAAAACGGCCATCTCATTCACACAGGTTCTCATACAATGTGAATGAGCTGTTTGTTTGTCGCCTGTTACTGTATGGCAGGGGTCTCAAACTGGCGGCCCTCCAGCTGTTGTGAAACTACAAGTCCCATGAGACATTGCAAGACTGACATTTACAAGCATGACTCCCACAGGCAGAGGCATGTTGGAACTTGTAGTTTCGCAACAGCTGGAGGGCCGCCAGTTTGAGATCCCTGCTCTATGGGGATGCAGGAGCTGAACAAACATAGCCACAGGTCCTAATATGACAGGTGTGCCCTAAATGCACACTCTCTGTGTCCAGGCCCGTACACCTGCAACCCCAATGCCTATCATATTAGGACCTGTAGTTATGATCATACCGCCGCTGCATCCTCAATGCATAACATACGATGCCTGCACAGAGCCCCAGCCACATAAAAAAAAACTGCTGATTCACACAGTACAGGACAAAGCGCCCATGTGAATGATCCCCAAGACCTCGTTTACAGACAGACCTTTATTTATTAACTCAGTACAGTTTTATCTTCTAGATTTAGCACACACTTTGTAAGGTATGTTGTATTCGTGTACACTAATAATGAGTTTGGTGTATTTTTAGCAACAATATATTTTTGTTATATTCCAATTTATTTTATGAATATTACCATCTCCTTTAGTAAATCAGCCAATAATTATCACTTTCTCTTATGACTGGGACAACAGTTAAAGGGAAAGCTCACCAATGGGACACCTGCTAGGTTCAACACCTCCTTGCTTTAGGGGACAGTTTTAGCTTTAAATATATTTTGAGATAAGGGTGTTGAGAATACACAGTTATTGCAGATGGAATAAATATCATCACAAGATTTCTCTATAAATCAGCCCTACCATGGGGCACATTCCTACCGGACTAAATAAACAAACAGACAAACTTTTCTGACTGAGCTGTCAATAAATGTGTCCATATGAGCAGTTGGGCACAGTCATTATGCTGTTTGTTACTATATGAAATAAATATCTTAAAAAAATAATAATAATAATAAAGTCTAATATATACACTAATAGCCAGATTCAGAAAGACTGGCTTAACTTTGAGGTGGTGTAGCGTATCGCATATACGCTACGCCGCCGTAAGTCAGAGAGGCAAGTGCTGTATTCACAAAGCACTTGCCTCCTAAGTTACGGTGGCGTAGCGTAAATGGGCCGGCATAAGCGCGCCTATTTCAAATGAGGAACAGGGGGGCGTGCTTTATGTTAATGACTCGTGACCCGAAGTGATTGACGTGGACATATCCCAGTGTGCATTGCTCCAAAGTACGCCGCAAGGACGTATTAGTTTTGACGTGAACGTAAATTACGTCCAGCCCTATTTGCGTACGACTTATGCAAACAACGTAAAAAGATAGGCTTGTTCCGACGTCCATACCTTGCACGGGCTGCGCCACCTAGGGAGCAGCTTTATCTTTACGGTGGCGTATCTCTTGCGTAAACGGCGTAACTAATTGCGACGGGCGCACGTACGTTCATGAATCGGCGTATCTTGCTCATTTGCATATTCAACGCGGAAAACAACGGAAGCACAACCTAGCAGCCAGCATAAATATGCACCCTAAGATACGACGGTGTAGGAGACTTACGCCGCTTGTATCTTAGCCTAATTTCAGCGTATCTGGTTTCCAGAATACGCTTAAATTTACAACGGCGTAGATTCAGAGTTACAACGGCGTATCTACTGATACGCCGCCGTAACTCTCTCTGAATCTAGCTATAAATGGGTAAAAAAAAATAATATATATTTTGCAGTGGGGCTGTCCCTTCACAAGACCAGTCTTTATGCCCCCCCCCCCCATGGTCTAGCAGTCTTGTGTGGTGGACTGTTCCTGACGTCATGAAGCCCATATCCCTGCTCTGGATGAGAGGACGTCAGGAACAGTCCAATGCTGGATCCTGGGGGAGCACTGTATGCTGTGAAATGGAGGATCGGGTAAGTATAGGCTTTCTACTCTCTACTTGACAAAAAGAGCAGTTGACATTATGAGTAGTTGTGCATAGAGGCTGAAACACATCAACCTTACTGTGCTGGATTTTACCCCCCTTGTACTACTTCATCTACAATAAAGCCTTATTTACTGCACTACATCGAGGTGCTGGTTCTTTTGAAAGTAAAATGAGCATTTAACCCTTGAAGTGTGGGAGTTGGGCTTTAAATGAACGTTTTTTTTTTATTCTTGCACCGGGTGCTGTCGTTGCTTATTTTGTTTTGCAAATGCCTGGCTGTGTTTGGCTTCTTCATGTGGAGTCACAGAGCCAATACAAGCATGAAGCAAGAAAAAAAAAAAAAAAGAGAAAAGCGGAAATCTTTATGTTAATTCTGGGTCCATGGTTTAAAAACATTTAAAGCCAAAGCACCAGCTTGAAGTCAGCTATCATTTTTAGAATGAAAGGTCAACAAAGCTAGCTTTAATATTTCTTCTATGACAGGTGTACAGTACATTAGTACTGGTACCCATTGCATTTTAATATATTTTGTATTAATATTGAATTAATACAATTAGTTTCAGGGTTGAGTTGGGTAGTTTGTCATTTCTAATGATATGTTAGTTAAAAGTTCAGAAACGTTTGTCCTGATTCTGGTATAAAAAAAATTTCACCTGAATCAAAGAGTTCAGTTTATATAGTCACGTATATTACAGTGTGACATAGCATATGTAAAAAATGGTGTCAAGCTCAATAAAGTGGTGCAGGAAAACAAATACAAAACACATATAAAACTGTATATAAAAATGTATATATTACACAGCATATAGTGCAGAAATCTTTTTTTTTTTTCAGTAATTTAAAAAAATATATAAGGTGTAAATGAATTAAAGTATATAAATTAATTGCGTCATTTTACCAGTTAATACTAGTCCACAAATATTTAAATTGTTATCACAAACATGAAGAACATAATGTTTCCGGAATATTTACCATAGTATGAACAATTCGTTTGGGTTCATTGTCTGTAGAAATGTGGATGTTAAAGACCTTTATGAAATAATTGGTCATGGTTCCAGCTATGCATCACCATGTGATGGCTAATCAGCTCCTCAGTAGCAGCTGAAAATATCATTAGAGCAGAAGTGACTACTCTCTAAGTAGGGCAATTGCTCGTGTGCTAATAAGCTGAAAGGTCATTCTTTATTTGTTACTAAGTAGGCTTAATCATATAGGGCCAGATTCACAAACGAGATACGACTGCGTATCTACTGATACGCCGTCGTATCTCTGTTTCTAACTATGCGACTGATTCATAGAATCAGTTACGCATAGCTAGCCCTAAGATCCGACAGGTGTAATTGAATTACACTGTCGGATCTTAAGGATGCAATTCTAGGCCGGCCGCTAGGTGGCGAGGCCATTGCGGCCGGCGTAGAATATGCAAATGAAGACTTACGGCGATCCCCGAACGTCCCGAACGGCCCGTCGATCTAAATCTACGTCGTTTCCGTCGAGTTATGCCACGTAAAACTAGGGCTTAGCCCTAGTTGTCTTAAGCCATGGTAAGTATGGCCGTCGTTCCCGCGTCGAAATTTAAACATCAACGTCGTTTGCGTAAGACGTCCGTGAATGGCGCTGGACGCCATTTACGTTAACGTCTAAGCAAATGACGTCGGTGCGACGTCAGTTAGCGCAATGCACGTCGGGTAATTTACCCGACAGAGCATGCGCAGTACGTCCGGCGCGGGAGCGCGCCTAATTTAAATGGGACTTGCCCCATTCGATTGGGCCTGCCTTGCGCCGGACGGATTTAAGTTACACTGCTGCAAATTTCCAGGTAAGTGCTTTGTGGATCGGGCACTTAGGCAGAAAATTTGCGGCGGTGTAACTTAAATCGGAAAAGTTAAGTTGCGCCCACTTTTTGTGAATCTGGCCCATAGTTTATATTTTTTAGACTTTTATTGTCCATTATCTTTTCACATAGATGTTAAAATGTCATTACTGCATTGTAGAGTTATGACAGACCTATAGTTAAAGTAACTCTGATTTTAAAATGAAACTCAGTCGGTAAACAACTACTGGTTAGGGGTTACATGGAAAGTAAACCTGCCTAAGTAAATTACTACATGTGCAATACTTCCAACTGGTCCACCACTTCAGGTTCACTGAAAACCTGACCTTCTGTTTTTCGGATCATCTGTACATCCCCCTTTTCCTCACACAATACATTGCTCACTATCATCCACAGTTGTGCTCATAAGTTTACATACCCTGGCAGAATGTATGATTTATTGGCCATTTTTAAGAGAATATGAATGATAACACAAAAACGTTTCTTTCTCCCATGGTTAGTGTTTGGCTGAAGCCATTTGTTATCTATCAACTGTGTTTACTCTTTTTAAATCAAAATGACAACAGAAACTACCCAAATGACCCTGATCAAAAGTTTACATACCCCAGTCCTTAATACAGTAAAACCTTGGTTTGAGAGCGTTTTGCAAGACAAGCAAAATGTTTTAATACATTTTTCCTTGAATATAAAAAAGAAGAGAGTAGCCTCTAAGTGTAGCAATATGGTTACATTTAATGAAGGTGCAACATTTAGCAACTTAATGCTACACTTAGGGGGTGCCTCTCTTCTCTTTTATACCCTGTAAAACAAATGCTTTGATATACAAGTGCTTTGGATTACAAGCATGTTTCTGGAACAAATTATGCTCTCAAACCAAGGTTTTACTGTACCGTGTATTGCCCCCTTTAACATCAATGACAGCTTGAAGTCTTTTGTGGTATTTGTGGATGAGGCTCTTTATCTTCTCAGATAGTAAAACTGCCCATTCCTCTTGGTAAAAAGCCTCCAGTTCCTGTAAGGGGGCTTTAACCACTTCAGCCCCCGGAAGGTTTCATCACCTTCATGACCAGGCCATTTTTTGCACTTTGCGCAAATCGCCATCATTGTACGTCGGTACTTTGGCGCTAAATACCATTGTTATGGCAACAGATAGCTGCTATAAACCCAGGTAAAAGTGGTCTCCATGGCGGTTTTACAGCAAGATCACTTTTATCAGGGGCGGGAGTGTGCTCCCCCCGCTGCGTTCCAGTCATCTCTGCCGTTTACTGGAGCCAATGGTAGCAGCTGAAACAATCGCGTCTTTTTCCCCTGACAGGCCTGGAGCCGAGTGAGGGAAATATGGCCCCCCGCTTGGCTCCATAACATTGAATGTCAGAAGCGACATCAAACGTCACTTCCGCCCACTGTTCTTAAAGGGGAGAATTTTTTTTAAAGCACCCCGTCCCACCGAGCTCACACGCAGAAGCGAATGCATACGTTAGTCGTGCCCGCATATGTAAACCGTGTTCAAACTACACATGTATCACCGCGATCTAGTAGTAGACCTCCTCTGTAACTCTAAACATGTAACCTGTACAAATCTTTAAACGTTGCCTATGGATATTTTTAAAGATCAAAGTTTGTCGCCATTGTTGGGTATTAATTTACTCCGCGTAACATTATCTTTCACAATATAAAAACAAATTGGGCTAACTTTACTGTTGTCTTATTTTTGAAGTCAAAAACTTGTATTTTTTCCCAAAAAAAATACGCTTGTAAGACCGCTGTGCAAATACGGTTTGATATAAAGTATTGCAAATATATATAATGTTTGGGGGTTCTAAGTAATTTTCTAGCAAATAAAAAAATATTTTAACTTGTAAACAAGTGTAAAAAAGAGGCTCGGTCCTTAACCTTCTTAGCGATAATCCCAAATGTGTGGCTCAGGGTGAATATTCCATACTAAGAGTGGTAAGCCCGAGCCACACTCGGGGCTGCATCACAGTATCCAGAGAAAGTTACTTCACTTGTCCGCAGGATCCTGCGATGTGTCCCCTGCTATGTGCGGCGGCTGTGTCTTCCGCTTCCGGGCTCTGTTCCCTGCGAGCAACGCGATGCATGGGGACTGAGCCTGGTGGGAAATTCAAAAAGTGCAAAATACATAACACATTCAGTACACTGTAAACTTATAGATTACATTACTGTATCAAATCATTCCACATCCCTTTTGTCCCTAATGCTTTGTCCAGTGCCTTGCATGCAGTTTTATATTATATATATATATATATATATATATATATACTGTTCTTTCTGCCTGGAAACTGAAGAAAGTCCATAGCAACCAAAAAATGTCCCTCAATATCAAAAGCGGTTTTAGAACAGTTAGAAAACAATGATAATAAATTAGAATCACTTGCAGATAGTGACTTGTGGGGAAATTCATCATCAGACACTGAAAGTGAAGACAGCGACAATTCTGCAACTGAGCAAATTTCAGTGTTTTTGATTTGATTACATTATTGAATACATTTTATTATTATTATTATTATATTTGATAATTATTTATAGTTATTTATTATATTATAATTTATGATTTTGTGTTTCAAACTTTATCATACCCGGGATATCTACTAGACTGAAAGAAAAGGGGCCGCTCAGGTATGGAAATCTTCAAGGTGATTGCTTCTCCCAGAACCACAGGTGCAGGCAATGCATGTGTAATTGCAAAACAAAAGAACAAATTCTTCTGGACAGCCGCACTCCAAATAAAAAATTGCCTTTATTGTAAAAATCCAAAAATAGAAAAACAGCACTACATGTCATAGCACACCGGTAAAGCTGATGCGTTTCACACTGTGTTAGTGTTTAATCATAGCTATGCTATCTTACAAGCGCAATTTTTGGGGAAAAAAATACACTTTTTTGACTTAAAAAATAAGACAACAGTAAAGTTAGCCCAATTTTTTTATATTGTGAAAGATAATGTTACGCCGATGTAAATTAATACCCAACATGTCATGCTTCAAATTTGCACCCGCTCGTGGAATGGCGCTTACCCCGACTTGTTCATTCCCCGACTTAGTTGAGGTAGGCGGTACACTTTGGTGGGGGTGGGTCAGCCACGCCCTGTGACCTTCGACCTTTGACCTCTGGGAACCCGCCTTCTGACCTTTGACCTCTGGGGGAGGTACCTGATCCAATTCCTGAGTCCTAGCCATATTCTTCAATGGGAAACCCTAACCCCTAACCCTAACCCCTAACCCCAACCCTAATGATGTCGTCAGCAGCGCATATAGTGAATATCTCTTAAACTATACACATTTATAGTACCTTATTATAGGCTTACCTGTAGGTATAAGTGGTGTAACAGAGTTTACAACCACTTTAAGTGGGCTGACAATCATCCAATTCTTTGCAAGCATAGCGAGTGAGTGAGTGAAAAACGTATATAGCGCAACACATGTGAACTGAATCGCCTCTGGGCGCTGTATCCCTTTGACCTTAGAAGAGATGGGTTTTAATCCTTCTCCTGAAGGCCAAGTGGTCCAACTCCAATCGGATGCTGGTTGGTAGAGCGTTCCACAGTCGAGGCCCCTGGACTGCAAATCTTCGATCTCCTTTGGACTTGTATCTGGCTTTGGGTATCTGGAGTAGGTTTTGATTGGAGGATCGCAGAGTGCGATTGGGGTTGTGGGCTTTTATTTTTTCGCATAGATATTGGGGGGCGTTACCTTGAATACACTTATGCATTAGGCAGAGTGCCTTGAAAGTGATTCTGTCTTTTACTGGCAACCAATGAAGGGCTCTCAGTGAAGGTGAGATTAATTCCCATGTTTTTTTGCCGGTCACTAGTCGAGCGCCCGTATTTTGAACGACTTGCAGACAAGTGATTTGGTATTTGGGGAGTCCGAGATAGAGGGCATTTGCATAGTCAAGTCTGGAATTGATGATTGTTCCCACCACGACTGCAATGTCCTCTTTCAGGATAAAGGGGGTGAGTCTGCGTAGTAGGCGCAGCAGATGATGCGATCCGCTGACTACTGACCCTATTTGTGCATCCATTGTCATGTTGGTGTCGAAAATGACTCCGAGACTTTTGACTTTGTTGCTAGGGGGGATAGTTTTACCCAGAATGGGCGGGGGTGTCCACGTTGTCGCGGCATGATTTTTGCGGTTGGCGTGAAACAGAAGAAGTTCTGTTTTCGAACCATTGAGTTTAAGATAACTCTTTGTCATCCAGTTTTCTATCAAAATAAGGCATTTCTCTAGTCCAAGAAAATTATCCTTTTTGTTGCATGTGCGAAAATACAGTTGCGTGTCATCAGCATAAGAGTGGTAAAGTAGCTTCTGGTTGCTGATGATTTCAAAAAGAGGGTGGAGATAGATATTGAACAGAACAGGCGACAAAGGGGATCCCTGAGGGACTCCGCATGACACTGTGCGTTTTTCAGAAGTGAAAGACCCCAGTTTCACTATTTGTGATCGGTTTTCCATAGTTAAGTATTCTTTGCAAAGTGAATTTTCACTTTGAAACTGAACTTACTCTTTTAGTAAACCAACTCCATTGCTTCTAATTGTAATGATTCTGATAGCTGGCCTGTTATGTACTAGCAAAATACGTATTTTAGAAAAACAAGGTATGTGTTAACCTGATATCTACACACCTGTTAGATTACCATATTTTAGATACGATTTTTAAAGGACTGATATTGGACTTCAAACAAGACTATCGATTAGAAAATAATGTAATAAACAAAAGTGGGCTCTGATTTGGAATAGCGGGCTCTGAGGTGGCCAAAGGAAAATATACTGTATAGAGATACTTAGAGGAGTAGCTGTGGGTGTAATATATTTGGACTTTGCTAAAGCATTTTACATGGTTGCTCACAAATCACTAATATAAGTTAAGATGTAAAGATTTCGATAATTCAAGTTGTAAATGAGAAGAAAATTGTTGGAATAGTTGCATGAAGAGGTTATTGTAAAAATTGGAAGTGGGAATACAAGTTCTATTTCTGCAGATGACATTAAAGCCCAAAGCAAAATATGATCTTACCTCCAACCCATACTGTAAGACAGCTAATCCAGGGCCACCAATGCGCCATAAAACGCCAGGCATCTTCATGTCCAAGACAACCTTGGTATACTAAGATGTCTACATAGATGTTACGTAGGGGCCTTTCAATGCCTGATCATATTAACCATATGAAATAAAATGTTGTCTTTTCTCTACATATGTTAAATCACTGATTATAAATGTTAATCATAACACTGGTGGGTGAAGCTGCTGCCAAAATAATCTATAGCTGTTATGACATATCTTTCACACCAGAAAACATTTGCTTTACATATTTGATATGTTTTTTTCAACCTCTGTAGATATTTTACATAATTATTAATTATTATTCTGCTTCTGACCCTTATACCAACAGAGGGGGTAGCCTTCCTACAGTAACTGCCAGTGGGACCTCGCCCAGCTGTTAAGCTAACACTGAAATAGCATATTTTTCAGAGCAGTTTTTAAATTGAATAGCTCAGTGTATGGGAGGATGCATTTGTGTTACTACATTGCAGATAGGACATATTAAAATACCATAAAAAGCACTTTTAACATCCAAAATTTAGGCATAAGATCATACTTTCGGTAATCAATACACCATGCCCCAAAAGTAATGCAAACCCGTTTGTGAAAATCATTTAAATGTCATAAATATGCTGTTAATATATTGGAAAATATTTGTAACCGATGTCTAGTAACTCTTTGAAAAAGTAATTAATCTAATTAGAAAATGATCATGTTTTTCTTTCTGTCCTGTAGGTTGTTTCCAGCTTTGTAATGTTTTTCGATCACATGACATGGAAATTGACCAGTGCTTGCTGGAGTCTCTTCCTTTGGGCCAGCGTCAGCGTCTGGTGAGACGTATGCGCTGCGACCAAATCAAGGCTTACTATGAAAGAGAAAAGGCTCTGCAAAAACAAGATGCATACAGGAGAAAAAGTAAGCAAAGAAAAAACTACAAAGTTAATTTCCAATTTTCTGACAAGATACAAGATGCAATAATCCACCATGATGATAAAGAAGGTAAGAGCCATAAAATATAGGCCATCAGGAACTAACTGGATTTGCTTGATACATTCAACATATGATCTTGAACCTTCTGTTTTGTGATATACTGTATCACTGGCATCATTATCTGTTTTTATTTTAAGTTTACTCATTAAAAATTGTTCTGTAATCATTTGCTGAGTGTTGCCACCTAACATTAATCTTTGTATCATACTTAAAGCGGGGGTTCACCCGAAAAAAAAAATTAACATTAGCTTGAGGCTTATTATGGGAAGCACAATCGGGTGTTTTTTTTTTAAATCAATGCAGTACATACCTTTTTAGAGATAGATGTTCTCCGCGGCTTCCGGGTATGATCTTCGGGACTGGGCGTTCCTATTTGATTGACAGGCTTCCGACCGTCGCATACAGTGCATCACACGTTGCCGAAAGAAGCCGAACGTCGGTGCAGCTCAATACTGCGCCTGCGCACCGACGTTCGGCTACTTTCGGCAACGCATGACGCGCTGTATGCGACGGTCGGAAGCCTGTCATTCAAATAGGAATGCCCAGTCCCCCAGTCCATACCCGGAAGCCGCGGAGAACATCTATCTCTATAAAGGTATGTACTGCATTGATTTAAAAAAAAAACCACCCGATTGTGCTTCCCCCAATTAGCCTCAATCTAATTTGTTTTTTGTGAACCCCCGCTTTAAGCAAAACTGTTTATTAAAGGAAATTGGTAGTCAGAATATATCAACGAATATATGTAATACAGTTTATTGGCATATGGATGCATTATATTTTTTATGTTGTTTTAGTCCTAGATAGAGTGAGGAAAGAATACATTCTAACTTTTTTATGTTATCTGTGTCCCATTGGGGAAATTTCCCTTCGATTTCTTTCCTGTAGACCCTATAGGAAATGAAGAATAAATTATTTTTATAAAAATTCAAAGTGGTGGACAGTTGTCACAGCAACAAGTGTCCCATAAGGAAGATGTTCCCTTAATTTCTGTTCTAGTGATGATTTAAAAGTTTGGATTTTTCCCTCACTTTCTTTCCTAAAGACCAGGGGTCTCCAAACATTATAAACAAAGGGTCGGTTTATTGTCCTTCAGACTCTTGAAGGGCCAAACTTTGGCAAGCGGGGGTGGAAATTTTACTGGCATCAGTGTAACTTAACATATGGTATTACGGGGAGAAATCGTGCCCCATCGTTTGCATCATAGGGAGGAATAGTGCCCCATTAGTGGTGTCAGTGGGAGAAATGGTGCTCCACTGTCGGTGTCAAATGTCAGAATAGTGTCTCGTATCAGTGGGAGGGATACTGCCCCAAGGGCCGGATAAAGGCAAGCAAAGGGCCGCATCAGGCCCTCAGGCCGCAGTTTGGAGACCACTGCTATAGACAAAGGAAACTACCTTAAACAAGAAACAGGGGATTGGCTATAGAGACACTTTGGGATTAATTTCCTAAAGACAAATAGGCTGTTCACCTTGCAAGGGAATTTTCCCCAGAACTTAGTGAATGAGGTGAAGCTCTGCTGACTTCTATGATCCAATCATATGCAAGCAAAAATACATTTTTTTTTCTTGCACGTGTTTGGGCATTCTTTGCAAAGTGAAACTGCACCACATTTACTAAGCTCTGGGAAAAATTCTCATGCATAGTGAACAACATTTTTAACATCATCTTCTTTAGGTTAGTTCTCAGTCAAATGGATTTGCAAGCTACTGCTAATTTGTGTCCAAAACAGTGTTTCTGAACCTTTTCTCATTGAAGGCACCCTTTAAAATTCCACACAATCTCGAGGCACCCCACATTAAATTGTAAATAAACAAAACGAATAGTTTTGCAGAATGCAGCAACATCCACAAATGTGGGGCACCCAACATTAGAGGTGATTTATACTTCCAAAGCAAATACACCTTTGTACATTGGTATTGACTAGTATTCCAATGTTTCTCTTCTCCCTAAGTTTCTCCCCCTCACTCAGCTAATGTGACCCCAGTGCTGATGGAGGGGTGGGGGAGGGGAAAACAAGGATGCCGTGCAGGCACCTAAAAATTTCCCTTATCAACGGATGACATCATTATTTGTTAGAATGCCAGCGGCTGGATGGTTGTAATTGTGAACAATGAAAGCCTGTGGCTTTGTGTAACTAAAAGGCATGCTTGATCCATCTGCAGGCTTGTATACAATTTTTATGCAATTTTTAGGCATTTTGCCAAGGCATCCCTGAAGAAACCTAAAGGCACCCCAGTGTACCTGGGCATACTGGTTGAAAAAAGCTGATCTAAAGAATGTAGATAAACATTAAATTCCTGTTTAGTATAAAAAAAATACAATGGCATGCAGTTGTATGCACTGTATCTGTAATGATACATTTGTTTTGTAGGGAGTAATCTTTGACTGCACTAATAATGAAAATGTGTAATGAGAGAATGGAGGCTGACATCTCTGACCTACCTTTCTGCATTAACTCGTTCCATGAATGTACTGAAGATCCAATGGCTTCATTGCTTTCTGATAAATTGGCATGGAACTATTGTAGTATGCAAATCAAATACTTGGATTTCATTCTGACTTTCCTGATCTGCACACTTCTTCTGGATCAGAGTACTGAATCCAAACATAAATAAACAACTAACATTTTCAGAAGAAGAGTAGCAATCCTTTTTCTCTTTTTCCGAAAAAATACTGTAGAAACCAAATTTACTACTAGCTTGGGTTAGGAAATATATATTTAGTATATTTAACATTCTCATATTCCTAAGCTAGAACAAAACTGACTAGAAATGAAAGAAAGAGTACAAGCCAACTTGCTTTTCTTCCCGAAATAATCTGGGTGGGGCACCAATGGTTTTGTGCCTATAAGTCATAGTTGCATAAACCTGACAGCTTTTGGTGCACCTACATCAAGTGTTGTTATATATTATGCATTTCTATTCACTATCAGCTACAAATCAAACCATTCCATGTTTTTTAAAGTGAGGTTTCATTGTGATGCTGAGATGTCCAAGAATGCATCCTACTGTATTGCATGTAAAGCACACTTAAACGTCTGCACGCAGTACTTTGGAAGCACGCTATCAAGATGGACTATTTAAATTCATTAAAAAGAGAAAATTAATTGTAATGGTTAAATTCTCAAATATGTTTGCCACGTGGTGTTTAACAGCCTTTAATTTTGGTTGACCCATTATATGTCAATTATAATTTATTGTCCATGTTACATTTATTACAAGAAATGTTGTATCATTTATTTTTCAGTGTTACAGTTACTTAAAGATGGAGCTGATCCGCATACTTCAACTGCATCTGGGGGATGTCTGCTTCATTTGGTGAGTACATGGAGGAAGAAATATAATAAATACTTATTTGTTATTTAATAAAGTTATTTTAATGTTCCTGGCTATACTAGAAGGCAGAGCTGTGCAGGAGTACTTCCTGCACAGCTCCTGTGATCATGTGACCAAATGCAGGGTACTCATAGGAAGGCATCCTTACACTGTGCAGTACACCAGCTCAGCACACACCACATTGTGGTGGGTTACAATGAAGTAGTAATGTTTGTGGAGTGCTCTGCAAGGGGAGTGCTGGTCCATATTTTATACTGAGACCCATTCTACTGTTTACTTATCTTTACTTACATTTAATTCAGAAACAGTCTTCATTTTTCTGGAGGCACTTTCAGGTTGACTCATCCCAAGCATATATGCTTCAGGGGCTCCCATGATATGACCTTTTAACTAGGTTCCCAGCTTCTCCACCTGCCAAAGCCTAGTTTTGTGTCACTCCTTATTGATGTTTTTTTTTTATATACATACTGTATATATATATATATATATATATATATATATATATATATATATACACATACAGGCATATCCCACTTTTAATGGAGGCTCATTGGTTTTGATACAGAAGTGAGCCTGATTTTGCGCTTTCCAGCTATAATACATAAACCCCATTGTGTACTTAAACGTGGGGTATGCCTGTGTGTGTGTGTGTGTCTGTGTGTGTCTGTGTGTCTGTGTGTGTGTGTATATATATATATATATATATACAGAGAAAGTTTGGAATTCATTCAGAAAATGAAAAGACAAACAGGGAATACATTTTTTTGGTCTATTCATGAAGATAAGTTGTGAGAAGGAGCAGTAAGTTACAACCTTTGTTTATCATTGCAAAGCAGAACGAAGAGCCTACATATGTAAGGAGCCAACATAGGCTTCCTTCATATACAAAAAAAAGGTAAAGCTACATAAACAAACAAGTTGTTTAAAAACATTATGTTCCAAATCACACTGAATGTAGTTTTAGTATATGCACATTTACACCCATGTTTTCGTGCATTGAGGTAAGCTTCATTAGGAAAACCATTTAATGCACCTATGTACACAGAGCACCACAAGTAGGCTTAGGTACATTTTTTATACTGTATGTGAATTGGGGTGCACATATACAGGGCCTGTGCTAGACTATTTTGCCCCTAGGCAAGGCCAGGTACTTGCACAGCCCCACCCCAAAAAAAATAATAATCAAAACAGCTTGTAGCTTTGGTGTCACAGTTCCTCTTTAACTCACCTGATAACTGTAATGTTTCTCTGGACACTGGACTTTGTGTCATGCCCAGAAGGGGTCTGGGAGTGTGCCACACTGGGATCACAGAAACCTTGGACATCAGCTCTTACATCCTGGTCCTTTTGTGCGGAGTGCCAGGCCTTCCTCTTTGAGGTTTTCAGTATTTTTTGTAATAATTCCTCATTTATTTCAGTTTACTTTCTTTACTTAGTTGCGTTTATGCAGGTTTGCACACGTTCATGCACATTTGCAATGTAGAAAAATGCAGCACTGGAATATGTTTTTCTCACATACACGTTCACATTTATGCTGTATTTAAAAATGCTCTTGACTGCATCTGGTCTAAATGACCAGTCACAAAGAGGTTAATTAACTCTTTTATGCCTGAAGAGGAATTATAAAATCAGATCATGATGATGATGAGAGATGAATATATTCCATTATATAAGGAGGTCACTACTAGAAGACAAAAGCCAGGTCTCCATAGTGGGGAAACCCCCCTCTGGCAGTGGAAGGGTTAACCCCAGCCAAGTCACGGCCCATGCCCTCTTTCTATGGTCGACCCAGCCCTCCGCCCCTCCCCCCACACTGCTGCTTCTCACCAACTCCTGCTTATCCAGCAGCAAGTGTGCCTGGGAAAATAACATTCCAGGTCATGGCTCTTCTCCTCTCCCGGCTCTCTCCTCTCCTCTCCCCCTGCCTGCAGCCACCTCTCTCTCTCAGACACACAATGGACACTCTGCACCTCTTGCTACAAAAGTATCAACTTTCTGGTCCTTTCACACTCCGGACAGCAGAAAGCCTCTCCACATAGTCCTAGGGAGCCGCCCCACCCATGGTAATTGGCTCCTCGTCCTGTCAATCTCATGCTCTCCTCGCTAGCAGAAAGAAGATTGTAAGAAGAGATGTTTTTGGCTGAGATTGTAGAATTTTTAATGGATATAATGTCAGGGATCGGGGATCTGTCAGTACAGCGCCTGACACTGTTTGATCTCATTGTACTGGATATCAGGGGGAGGTAATAATAAAGGCTGTCATGGTTGGTATGGCTCCAGCGGCAAATGATCAGGGATGTTAGGGATATTAGCGGCTGTGGCTGCGCCCTAGGCGGAAGTGCACCCTAGGCAGCTGCCTTGTTTGCCTAGCAGTAGCGCCAGTCCAGCACATATACCAAAGGCAAATAGGCTGTTCACTTTGCAAGGGAATTTTGCAGTAATTTAGTGAATGAGGCGAAACTGCTGACTTAAATCTTACAATTATGTGCAAGCAAAATTCATTTTTTTTTCCTTTGCATGTGATTGGGTATTATTTGAAAAGTGACTTTTCACCACATTTTATGAGTTTAACAAAATAATAGGTAAGTCCTACTTTCCTTTAAATTTTTAAGTTAGGGTCAAGTCAATGGTTAATTTATAGCATATTATTTAGTCTTACAAAGACCCTCTAAAATAAAATAAAATATGACCACCCATGTGTAGCAGGTGCTCTTATTGCTGCCACTGGAACATTTTAAATTCCTATGAAAGGTTTTCTGAACAAGTTAAAACTTTCATAGAACTAAACCACATCCACCACCTTCAGTTGGCAGCACTAGGACCTATCCATCAACTACTCAAGTTGTCTGGGCATGGCATGTGCAGGGAGTTTGCAACAGCAGATTTGGGCTGCTGGGGGAATGATGTAGCAGTATGTTTGAGCACCTTACTGTGTCTGCTATGCAGTGTCTTTAGTAGTATGGTAGTATGACTAACCTACTGGTTTTCTTTAAGGGTTACCTTTATGACTGGAATGGGTGTATTAAAGTGTTACAGATAGGCTAAGCACATAGTTTAGATTTCAGAATGGAAATTACGCACCAAAAACTACCAGTACTGGTTTCTCAGGGCTGGGTTATCACCTATGACCATAGGTGATTTATTAGCATTGAATAGTAGAAGTCACTGGGTTTCGGAAATACAAGAGCACTGTGCAACCACATATTATTTATTACAAGGGTCATGTTGATACATTTTCTTTTCACATTTTCTGCCTGAAAATTGGATGATCCGACGGAACACATTTGTTGTCGGACAATTTGAGAGCATGCACAGCCAACATTTGTTGTCGGAAATTCCAACAACAATTGTCCGATGGAGCATACAGACAGTTGGATTATCCGACAAAACAGGTCCATCAGACAATTGTTGTCGGATTATCCGATCGTGTGTATGGGCCTTTAGGCTTACCTTTAACGAGGAAATGATTGTGTGTTTTTTTGTTTTTTTTTAGTACAACTATATCAGAGCTGTATGGAAGAAAAGAATAGTCACATCCTGGGCAGATGAACATGTGCAAAAAAAAATATGTGTTGGTTTCTGAACTAATTAGATCAATTGATCTGTTTCATAGCACCATATGTAACTGCTGTCTAGCGTTAAAATATTATATGTACCATGCTATTCCATCAGTTTTTCTTCATCCTGCTTTGAAAATGGGGAGCTATTCCTTGTTTGCTCGCCAGCATACATTTATCTTGTCCTACTACTTATCAAATAAGTGCTTTGCTCTAAGGAACTACATTACTGCATATTATTTTGCTCTCAGGCATCTGCATTTATTTTCACAAATTTGCTAACATATACAAGCATTAGCATGCTTTTTGAAATACGGCATCATTTTTTTTTTGACCCCTTCATACTAAAATATGTCTATCCTGCTTCCAAGTCATCTTCATCTAGTTGTAAGTGTGTGTAATTGTCTTAAATTGTATATTATCTTCCTCTATTTCCTCTGTGACTTTCTGCACATGGTCAATTATAGCTCTGTGCTGTGAATGCAACCCTTGAAGTGTATTATGTAAATATTATTTTCCAGCCATGAGATTTTATCCTTTTCTTCTGCAGTGTGCACGGTATGATAATGCCTTTGCAGCAGAAATCCTTATTGACCGAGGAGTTAATGTAAATCACCAGGATGAGGATTTCTGGACTCCCATGCATGTTGCTTGTGCGTGTGACAACCCTGATATTGTTCTTCTACTTCTTTTTGTAAGTACATGAAATACATGGAAATAGTTGTTTCTTTATATGCTAAGTTGGTTTTTACATCACACTGTACTGAAGATTCAGGCAAAAAATTCAGTCAAAAAATGCAAGAACTTACCTTGAGCACTCTTGCAAGGTACCATCCCCCACGCTCGGGGTGGACGTGCAGCGGCGCGGCTTACCTTTCGCTGGATCCACAGGCAAATTACTCACCTTGTCCCTGGATCCAGCGATGCCACCCCGCTGTGTGAGCGAGCGGGACCTCCTCGCTCGATTCACAGTCTCCCCGTGTGCCGCCGATCTCCGTTCCCTGCGACGTTACGACGCACGGGAGCGGAGAACGGCGCCAAATTCAAAAAAGTAAACAAACACTTTACATACAGTATACTGTAATCTTATAGATTACAGTACTGTATGTAAAAAATACACACCCCCCTTGTCCCTAGTGGTCTGCCCAGTGCCCTACATGTACTTTTATAAAAAAAAAATGTAATTTCTGCCTAAAAACTGTAGATTGTCCAAAAGTGTCCCTTTATGTCAAAAATGGTTTTAGATCAGCTAGAAAACAGCGATAATAAATTATAATCACTTGCAGAAATGTGCGATAGCGATTTGTGGGGAAATTTGGTACGTAATTCCAGACAGAATCATACCGCCAGGGAGGTTAAGGAGGCGTGGCAGGGTGTGTGTCCTATACCTACATGCTTTTGCTAATAGATGTACCTTGTTCCCATCTCAAAAAGTTGGGAGGTATGCATACAGAGTTGGCTTGCCATGGACAACCAGACCAAACTTGTGAACAATATACATGCAAGGTTGCCAGATGACATAAAAAATTATGCTTTCATGTGCAAGACTAACGTATACAATCCTTCTATATTTGCAAGGCAAAACTATTGATATGTTAAAACATTAATTTAGCTAAAGGAAAACAACTGATACTAACTGTATGGGGTGATTCTTCTGACAAAACTAGATTTCTTGTTCAAACATGTACAGGCATACCCCACTTTTAAGTACACAATGGGACCAGAGCATGTATGTAAAACGAAAATGTACTTAAAGTGAAACAATACCTTTTTTGACTTCTAGGGTATAGTGGGGGGTCAGAGGCTGTAGTGGGGGTGTCAGAAGCTGTAGTTGAGGTCCCAGGGGCTGTAGTGGGGGTGTCAGGAGCACACTGGAACAGGGCACACTATGCTCTCGGAGCTTCAGCTCCTTCTACTGTGGCTGCAAAATGTCTGTACAGTACTTGTAAGCCACTTTACATACACTCGTGGGTATGTCCTTACTCGCGAGTGTATGTAAAGTGAGTGTACTTAAAGCGGGGTATGCCTGTATGTAATACCACCCTACCCTTTTCAACCATTGTCATAGCCCTATGAGAAGTCTTATTAGGTAGTGTCTATATGTTAAACATTCTCTAAGTGATAAAGAAACATTGGAGTCTCAGGCTTCCTAATGTGTATGTCAGGTTTTTATTGCTGTTTGGGTCCCCACTGGGGAGATTCACTCTATCTATTTGTCCCTGTGATCATTGCCACTGAGACAGAAAATGATGGGAAATCCAAATTATACAGTTGTCATAGGAACAGTAGGTGACAAAAAAAAAAAGAAAACACCCAAGAGGGCCTCTCTTTCTCTCTTCTTGTTTTATTCTATGGACAGGAAATAAAGTGAAGTTAGCCTCTGAAAGAGGTTCTAATCAGTCCCCACACTTGCCAAAATCCCTAGCAATTTTCTTAGCTATATCTGGACATTACAGTTACCAATAAAGAACCTCAAGTCAAAAAGGAGTTTTCTGTAGGATACTGTATGCTGCTGTATTCACTAAGGGGAACCAAAATAAAGTTGGAAGACTTACAGTGAATGAAGCTCAGGTTATTCAGAAGTTATGATCAGTGTCCCTATATATGCAAATTGAATGTGTTCATAGTGTTGCACCTTTCAATATTTCTGCAATAATTAGCTTGTGTAACAAGCAACCTGACAAAATGCACATGTGTAGATGTCAGTAAACTAAAATTTGTATATAAAAACTAAGAAAGGGACATACTGTAATTTTTATACACTCGCAAAATAAACGGCTGTGTGCCTATGATCCAGTCAAGGGTGGGCCTGCCCCAATCCAGGGTGAAACCAAAGGCTCTTTATAGTGGTAATTAGCGGAAGGAGACAAGTTTAAATGTAGTTGTTTTAGCCCTACGTACCATCGACCACCTCAGGCAGAAAAGAGATCCAGATGAACACAGAAGAAGCATCCTAAAAGATTTTTATGGGGGATTTATTGGACAAAAAAAAACACACACAGGGTCAGGGCAGCAGCAAAAAAAACAAAAAATAAAAAGCTTAAAGGGGTTGTATTTAGGGGTTTCCCTAAATAGCTTCCTTTACCTTAGTGCAGTCCCCCTTCACTTACCTCATCCTTCAATTTTGCTTTTAAATGTCCTTATTTTTCTGAGAAATCCTCACTTCCTGTTCTTCTGTCTGTAACTACACACAGTAATGCAAGGCTTTCTCCCTAGTGTGGAGAAAGCCTTTTGAGGGGGGAGGGGACGAGCAGGAGGGTCAGGACGCTATCTACTTTGCAGATAGAGAAAGGAGCTGTGTGTTAGTGGGCATCCTAACACTCCTGCTAGCCCCCTCCCCCCTCAAGTGGCTTTCTCCACACCAGGGAGAAAGTGTCGCATTACTGTGTGTAGTTACAGACAGAAGAACAGGAATTTCTCAGAAGAAATAAGGACATTTAAAAGCAAAATCGAAGGATGAGGTAAGTGAAGGAGGACTGCACTAAGGTAAAGGAAGCTATTTAGGGATTTTTTTTTACCTTTACAACCCCTTTAACTGCATTCTTCATTGATCGCTGCACCAATACTGGTTGGAACCAATGGCACCCTTAGGTGACACTTAGGGGATGGAGGAATGCAAACCCCTACCCACTCAATAAATCCTCCTAACAGATCCCACCGTACATGCTGCAGTCAAGATCTTCTTCTGGCTCCAGAAGATTGGCAAGATGGCACCCAGGCCATGAATTACCACTGTGCCCTGAAAAGTTTAAGGTAACAGTGCCTGCTCACAGCATGGCAGGAAAACCATAACATGGTTGCCATCTTGGACACTGGCAAATAAGGGAACACCCTTTCTGTCAGTGCCATGTCTAATCCATGGGTTAGCTATTCACATCCGGGCACCTGAAAAAGAAAAAAAAATGCCAGAGAGAAAGAATATCTATAGTAAATGAAAACCATGCAGAGGGAAAAAGTTAGAACAAAGTGAGACTTGAAATTAAATCATGAATATAGAGGTAAACATGCCACAAGAAAGAAATTAAAGTTCAGCAAAGTTGTATAGGGCCTATGTTTAAGATGATAATCCCTGTGGTTGGTAGTTGTAAAATTTTGTGCAAATTATCTTGCAACTACATTTTGAAGATTTCCATTGGAAAAATTATATATATGGTCATATCTTCTCCTCCACAGTTTGCGTGTAGTTTTGACAACATACAAAGATTGGTATTAACACTTAAGCAAATAAACCACCTTTTCCCAATACAACACACAGACACACACTGTTGAAGCCATGTTCTTTCTTCTTCACTTAAAAATGAATAGCTATCCATTATCAGGGCTTGAATAGAATAAACAAAAAAGAGTGCAATAATAAAAAACTTTTAATATCTCAAAAGGAATTAAGAACACTTACAGGATGGAAGATGAGAGGAATGCATCATATGTATAATGAGGGTGATCCGGCATCTTGTGGTCCCAGTATATATCAAGAATTCTTATTGGTTCCTTCTTCAAGCCTGTACCGAAACGCGTCCCTTTTTGATTACCTCACTTCCTGTTTGCGGTCCACGCTGGTTGTAGGCCCCCCTCCACTGATGTCACTTATGGTATTCATGTCCAACGCTGATTCTGACAGCGCGGCCACTCCATTGGTGCCTCCAGAGCTGTGGCGTCTGCCTGCTTTCTTCTGCTGCATAGTGACTTCTCTGGGAATTTTTGATATATACTGGGACCACAAGATGCTGGATCACCCTCATTATACATATGATGCATTCCTCTCATCATCCACCCTTTAAGTGTTATTAATCCCTTTTGAGATATTAAAGGTTTTTATTATTGCACTCAGAGGTGCCTCCTTTTTGTTTATTTTGTTTCTAGAGTTTGCTGTCTCTTTTGAGTGCTGCCTTAAGTCACTGAAGACTCCTCATTATCCAAATCCCTTCACCTCCAATGAAGACAATATTCTGCTTAGTCTTGTTACTCAGAGCGCCCTTACACAAAACTTTATCTGGGGCTTGAATAGGTCACACTACTTGCTCATTGGGCCTTGTATGGAAATCCTAATGTTGTAAAAAGGCAAAGTATATTTTTTCAGTTTCTAAGAATTTCTAAATTTACAGTAAATTGCTGTACTTGACTCATGTGTCCTGTTCTGTCGATCAATACAATAGGCTTTTCATTTTAACCCCCCTGGCGGTATTCCCAAGTCTGGCTCGGGGTAAGATTTTTATACCAAAATCAGTATCCCCGAGCCAGACTCGGGCTCTCCTCGCTGCAGCCACAGACACAGTTACTTACCTTGTCCCTGGATCCAGCGATGCCACCGCGCTGTGTGAGCTAGTGGGACCTCGCTCGATTCACACAGTGTCCTCCTGTGCCGCCGATCTCCGTTCCCTGCGACGTTATGACGCACGGGTGCGGAGAACGGCGCCAAATTCAAAAAGGTAAGCAAACACATTACATACAGTATACTGTAATCTTATAGATTACAGTACTGTATGTAAAAAATACACACCCCCCTCGTCCCTAGTGGTCTGTCCAGTGCCCTACATGTACTTTTATATAATAAAAACGGTTCTTTCTGCCTGCAAACTGTAGATTGTCCAAAAGTGTCCCTTTATGTCAAAAATGGTTTTAAAGCAGCTAGAAAACAGCGATAATAAATTATAATCACTTGCAAAATTGTGCGATAGCGATTTGTGGGGAAATTCGTCATAAAAAAATTTAAGTGAGTTATTCCTAAGAATTACAGGCCTACAGTATAAAAAGCCAAATTTCCTTGCAAATAATGGTACTGCTTTCAGCACCTTTTTTCTGAAATAATCATACCGCCAGGGAGGTTAAATACTGGAATTTCAGACCTGGTAATATGCTGGGACCCATATAATACTGCAGTATGTATTAAGGCTACTCAGTAAAAGTATACACATTTACAATAAAGTTCATATTTGAAACTTAGTCATGTATAGAGAGATCATACTTGGTTTACATACAGCAGCTGTATCCAACAATGCTTAAAATGTTAATTTTTGTAAAAGTATTGTCTACATAATGTATACTATTGAAGAGAATTGTTTTAGTGATTTGTGTAGTGTTAAAAGTCTAACTACTGAATGCACACAAGAACGCTCTACCATTTAATTTGATTCCATGGCTACAATTTCATTGAAATAAATGTTTTGGCTTCTGTCCAGCTAAGTCACAGGTTGTTCCAGCTAGTTAAATTGTTAAAACAGAATAAATTAGGTTCATCTTCTGAGCAATTGGCCCATGCTCTATATTTATGAGCTGCTTCTTGTCAGATGCTGTGTGTAGACAAGCAGATGGTATGCCAATATTATGTTAAAATGACATCCTTGGTTTTTGACATTAGTAATGCCTGTTTCTGTTGTTTTTTGATGATAGCATTTTACATTTATTCTTTTATGGCATGTCTAGGAAAAAACACTGTATTTTTGTCTCTGCTGATACTTAAAGGAGAGCTTTGCTGTATACTGTGAGAATGATTTACTGTATGATTTAAGAATGTTCACCCAATAAATTGCATGAAGATTCCCTGCAGTTATACAATCATGTGCCGATGAAATAAGTACACAGGGATTTTCTTTTCACATGATTGGATAATTTAAGTGAATCTTAACTCAATTTATTATCTAAACATTCCCAAATGTTTTGGTAAATTATCCTCAATGTGTAATATAACTGACAACATAATATAGCATAATTCTGGAGTATTTTCCGAAAAACAGCTTCACTTGCTTTAATACTTGCTGCACAATTCGAGATTTTCCTAGCTTGTGACGGAAAATATTGATTATATGAAGACAGGAGGCGAGTATCTTATGCATTAATCCTTCTTTATTAATGCTCACAGCAGAAGTGTAAAAACATCTAACGTATGTAAAAAAGAAAAAACTGGTAGAACCACACCTCCCAGCAGTCCCATGGCCTAAACCACTCCCATACTAGTCTCTATAAATGGACTGCTCTCATCTAAGATCTTCCTCTTTCTTTGCGTGAATGCGAGGTGTGGTTTCTAGCCACTGCTTATCAACTCTTCGACCAGTCGGCCCCTAATCCGTAACCGAAGACTTCTAAAGAAGAGTAGGCTGTAGGTCCCGACTGTGTTGGGCCACGATGTCGTGTCGACTTGCTGATTGAACTGAACAGGGGAACATCACCCTAACCATAGATTTAAACGAAAATTCCAGGTAATAGATATGTCAATAACCTGAAACAAAACACAAAACGTGAAAGGGTTGGGAAGGGAGGGAAGATACTCGCCTCCTGTCTTCATATAATCAATATTTTCCGTCACAAGCTAGGAAAATCTCGAATTATACCTCAGACAGGAGGCTCATATCTTATGCAAGTTCAAAGCTAACATAGCATAAATATATGTATATTCCAAAATTAAAAACAAGACAGTACATAACAATCAGCATCATAAAACAGACATGGCAACATGATTTTCTGGTCTGAAATAAAAAAGACGGAAGACTGATTCAGAGGACCAATCGGCCGCCCTTAGCAGATCAGAGAGAGAGCCTCCGGTCGCCATCACCTTGGTAGCCATGGCCCCTCTGGAGGAGTGTGCTCCAAACCGGGTGATGTCTATACCAGCCAGAGCCATGGTGGATCTAACCCAGCGTGCCAGGGTGGCGGTTGTGACTGGGTGATGGGGTCTGACGTAAGAAACTAATAATTGAGAGGAGTTTGGACTACGGAGGTCCGCAGTATGCGCTTCGTATGCCTGTAGACATTTGACCACACAGAGTCGTGGGTGTGAAGGGAAGAAGGGATAGAAGACCGAGTGCAGACTGGTCTTTGTCCTGCGGACTATCGTGAACTTGACACCCTGGGGTGAAAATTGGCGTCTTGAAACGTCCAAGGCTCTAACGTCGGAAACGCGTTTTATAGAAACCAGGCAAAGCAAAATAGTGAGTTTGAAGGACAACATTTTAAGAGACAGCGAATCGTTGTCTCCCCAGCCCGAGAGCATGGTAAGGACCCTAGAAACGTCCCAGGTGGACTGATACTTAGGCCGCGGGGGTCGTTTGAACCTGATACCCCGCAGAAGTTTGCAAATCAGTGGGTGTTTGCCTACAGGCATGGAATCCACTGGGTAGTGATAGGCCGATATGGCTGACCTGTAGACATTGATGGAACTATAAGCCTTGCCAGAGGAGAAAGAGTCTGCCAAGTAGTTTGCAATGACGTTTACAGGGGCACGCAAGGGATCAACTTGCCGTTGGTCGCACCAACGTACCCAGAATTGCCAGGCTGATCGGTATGCCGACCGAGTCCCGGGGGCCCAGGCCATGGCGAGGAGGTCTCTAGCCGAGCTTGAAAGGCCGTCACCCGGGTCCGGCACCCGGATACCAGCCACGCCAGGAGCGTCAGAGTGCCTTCCTCCACCAAGGGATGAATGCCCTTGGTTGGGTGAGACAGGATACGAGGGAATCGGGGAAGGAGTCTGGGATGGTCGATGATCGAATCCAATAGCAGGGGAAACCAGGGTTGAGCTGGCCACCACGGTGTGATCAGAACCACCGTAGCTCCCTGATTGGTAATTTGTAGAAGGACCCTGGGGATCATTGAGAATGGGGGAAACGCATAGTGCGTACCTCCTGTCCAAGAGTGGCGGAAAGCGTCCACAGCCGAGGACCCTGGGTCCGGTCTCCAGCTGAAGAAGCGGGGCAGTAGGTGGTTGAGGCGAGAGGCGAAAAGGTCTATGCCCAAAGGGCCCCAAAGTAATTTTATTTGGTTGAAAACCGAACGGTCTAAACCCCAGTCGCTGGAATCTACCAGATATCGAGAGTTCCAGTCTGCTACTGTATTGGAGACTCCCGGGATGTACTCCGCTATAAGAGAGATGTCTCGAGACAGACAGAAATGCCAAATCTCTGCAGAGATGTCCGCTAGAATCTTGGATCTGGTACCTCCCAGGCGGTTGATGTATTGAACCGCCGCAATATTGTCCATGCGTAATAATACGCAACAATTGGTCCGTGTTGCCAAGAAACTCTGAATGGCGAAGAGAGCCGCTGAGAGTTCCAAAGCGTTGATATGCAACAGGGATTCCTCCCTGGACCAGATCCCCCCCGTGGACCTCGTCCCCAAGCGGGCTCCCCAGCCCCGTCGGCTCGCGTCCGATTCTATGACTACGTCTGGGCGTGCGTTGAAAATCGTCCGGCCGTTCCAGTCGGTGGCGTGACGTAGCCACCAGCGCAGTTCGGCCCGAGCTTCTGGGGATAGGGACACCTCGTCTGCGTAGCGAAGGCCCTGGCGCAGGTGTAGGATTTTTAACCTCTGAAGGGCTCGGTAATGTAAGGGAGCCGGAAAGATGGCTTGAATGGACGCAGCCAATAGGCCCACTATGCGTGCCAGGACGCGTAGGGATAGGAAACCTTTGCGCAAAACCGCCCTGATCTCCTTCCGGATTAGGGCCAGCTTTGCGCTGGGCAATCGAAGGATAGCGAGGTGGGTGTCTATCGAGAAACCCAGAAATTCCATCTCCTGAGCCGGGACAAGAACCGATTTCTCTCGGTTGATAATAAAGCCCAGGGTTTGTAACAGGTCGATGGTCCAATTCATATGGCGATAGGCCATGTGTTTGGAGTGGGTTAGTATGAGGAGGTCGTCTAGATAGATGATCAGACGCACTCCCCTGCTCCTCAACGTTGCCACGACCGGTTTCAGCAGCTTGGTGAAACACCATGGGGCTGAGGACAGGCCGAACGGTAGGCACGTAAACTGCCAGATGCGACCCCACCACCTGAAACGGAGGAGATGTTGGGAGTCCGGGTGCATGGGAACTGTGAGGTAGGCGTCCTTTAGGTCCACCTTCACTAACCAGTCCCCGGGGGTGAGTAGGTCTCGGAGGCAGTGAATGCCTTCCATTTTGAAATGTCGATAGGCGACATGTTGGTTCAAGTCCCGGAGGTTTATGACCGGGCGATAACCCCCCCCCTTCTTCTTGACTAGGAAGAGGTTGCTGAAGAAACCCGGTGATGGGGCGGTGACTTCGGTGACCGCATGTTTGGCTATTAATTCCCGAAGTTCGGTGTCTATGAGGGTCACATTTTCTTCTGAAAAATGGATAGGGGGTGGCAATATCCCCAGAGTCGGTGGGGACACAAGGTCTATTTGGAAACCTGTTACTGTATTCAGAACCCAGGAGTCTGCCGTAATCGCAGACCAGGCGAGCGTAAAAAACTTTAGGCGACCTCCCACCGGTAAGAGGGGAAAGGTAATGGCTGTGGTACTCACCGGAATACAGGCGTGAACGAGGGTATCCTCTCTGGCCGCGTCCCCTCCAGGGTCTCCCACGGGGAGGGAAGAATGGTGCCGGTTGCGCGGTGGTGGTATAGTGGGTGGGAGCCTGAGTATAGTGCGTCTGAGTGGAAGACCTCTGGAAGGGTCTGCCCGAGTTGTATCGGCCGGCAGAGCGGCCCCTGTATCTGCCGGCCCGAGGAAAAACTCTGGCATTGTTGGGTTTTTTCAGGGACGTTTGTGCCTTATCCAGGCTGTTGAACATACCGACAAATTTATTAATGTCCTTTATTAAGGACTCGCCAAAAAGCATGCCCCCTGCTGAGGGGCCTGGCTCGGACTCCGCTAGATGGGCTAGCTGAGGGTCGAGGCGCATGAGTATAGAGCGCCTGCGTTCAACTGAACAGGCGGTGTTGGCATTGCCCGTAAGGCAAATGGCTCTTTGGGCCCAACCGCGCAGTTGTGTTAGGTCAACCCCTTGGCCTGTTGTCGCGGATTGTTCCGCTAAGTTCAGGATTTTGGTCAAAGGCCCGAACAGGTCCAGGATGCGGTCTTGGATACTAGTAAAGGACCGGTCTATCCCTTTCTTAGGCATTTTACCTGTTTTCAGCAAGTATTTCATTAAAATGGGGTCCACCGTAGGCGTGGCAACCGCTTTCCTGGGGATATGCTGGCGGGGGCACTCCGATCTAAGCTTATTGCGGTTGGACTTATCTAAAGTTTTGCGTGCCCAGAGTTCTACATATTGGGACACGTGGGGCAGTGGGGACCAGTCCCCAGAGCGAGGATGGGAGATAGTGTCCGGGTTAAATAGGGGTTCCCCCATGGCGTCTAAGACGTCTTTGCCCTGATCGTCAGGGTTGGCATCCGGGAGGATTGCCGAAGCCCCCGCATCTTCTTCCTCATAGTAGTCAGATCCTGAGACATCTGATTTATCCGACTCTGCGGATGAATCGTCGTCCGACTCTAAAACGTATGAGTCTGGTTTGGCTCTCTTAGCTAAACCGTGCCTTTTTGTTGACTCTCTGAGGCTCAGAGGTTGAAAGGGATCTGTAGGATGCGTGGGGTGGCAGTCCGTGGAAGGATCTGCTCGCCGCATATTATTAGCTTCCCCTGCCGGGGAGTCATAAACCGTCACCACATTCTTCCTTTTATAAGAAGATTTTCCTTTCTTTGTGGTCGGTTCTGTGCCGAGGGGTACGGGCACAGAGGAATGAGTGGATTGGGGTGGTCCGGAAGCGGCAGTTATTGCCAGTGCTGCTTGGACCGATTGATTAATGATGTCCTGTAGTTGGGTTGAACTAAGGAGATGAGTTGGTTCTAGAACCAGGTCCTGTTCTAATGGGGAGGGGGAACCTTCCTCAGTCATGTTAAAGAGGGACAGCTGCGGTTGTGGAAAAAGTATATAAATAGAGAGCGATGGCTCTGTAGTACTTAGGGGTTCTAATAGGAAGTTGAGGACTGTGGGCACAGGGGTGGGAATAAAATTCCCAGGACAAAATAATGGCAGCAATTTGCGGACGAGAACTATACCAGGCTCTCCCTCCGGTCACCAGCGCTGACTGGCATGCGACGGGAGGAGAGCCTGGGATCGATTGCGTTCTGGGGGCGAAGTCTCGCGAGACTACGGCTCCCAGGCGTCCATTGGTTGAAAAGATCGAGGGGGACCCGCCTCCCGAGTCCAGCACGTGAAGTGATAGGACGGCGGGGGCGGCTCTGTGGAGATAGAGTGAGGCGGTGGATCCGCCTCCTTGGCGACGCACGCTCGTTCTACAGGGGGGAGAGGAAAGGGAACATGCCCAAGATGGCGCGCCGCATGGGAGAAGCAGGTAAAGGGAGAGAGGGTGCGTATGGTTGCTGGTGACCGCTGACGATCGCGGTCCCAGCGGAACAGGAGTAATATAGTACAGTACAGAAAGGAGTTAGACAGGTGAGAGAAAAAGAACGGTAAAAGAGGATACAAAATTATTTGGTGAATGAAGCCTTGGGTGGCAAGGCAAGGTTATCTGTAAACCGTACTATGAAAGAGATATATATATAATGACAAATAACATATTCTCAATATCAATATCAATATATCAAATCATTTGGTGATACTTAACTTGCTCCGCCGTGAGCAGAAAGAAAGAGGGAGATCTTAGATGAGAGCAGTCCATTTATAGAGACTAGTATGGGAGTGGTTTAGGCCATGGGACTGCTGGGAGGTGTGGTTCTACCAGTTTTTTCTTTTTTACATACGTTAGATGTTTTTACACTTCTGCTGTGAGCATTAATAAAGAAGGATTAATGCATAAGATATGAGCCTCCTGTCTGAGGTATAATCATGTATATATGCGTGATTGTGTTCAATTGGTTATACCAGGGCCGTGGCAGCTGCTGTCAGCCATAACCCCAGAAGTAAAATTTTCAGCCGGCAATTCCCTACACCTTTAAAAATGATCTTAGTGGCCGATCAGCCGCTGGGTTATTTTTACAGGCAGTGGGAGCGGGGGTGCCGTTGCCTGCCGGTACTTCTGCGGGCTCTCCCGTGTGATCGGGAAGCCTGGCACTGAAGACGGTAGTTCCGCCAGCTGATCATAGAGCTGACTGGAGGCTGGAATATCTCAGACTGTCTGTATTATCTAGGAAACCATAATTGACATGCATTTCGTCACAATTTTTTTTAAAGGGTAGAGGAGGGATCTTGGGTATTTTAGACCCTAGATATCTCCATAAAGAGGACCTGTCATTCTTAATTGCTATCACAAGGGATGTTTACATTTCTTGTGAAAGCCATAAAGTGATAAAAAATGTAAGGGACAGTGTAAAAATATTCTTTTTTTTAATAACATAAATAAAAATGCTCATGCTCACGGGCAGAGGTGAACACAAATGTACAGTGTTCTCACCACACATGTGAGGTTTTGCCGCAAACATTATAGAGAGAACAATAATTATAGCTCTAGACTTTCTTTATAACTCTAAACTAGTAAAAAGTTTCCAGCGGCGCCTATGGAGATTTTTAAGTATCATAGTTTGTTGCCATTTAAAGAGTATGCATAATTTTAAAGCGTGGCCATATCTATTTACTCAGTGTAAAATCAGATTTTATATTTTACCAATATATTGGGTTATATACTATATATTTTTGTTGCATTAAACTTTATTAAAGTGTATTTGTTCCACAAAAAATATATATTTGAAAAACCGCTGTGCAAATACAGAGTGGCTTTCAAAATTGCAATGACCACCACTTTGCTCTCTAGGGCCTCTGCTAAAAATACACTGTATATATATATTTATATATATATATATATATATATGTATATATATATATATATATATATATATATATATATATATATATATATATATATATATATATATATAGATCTATATATCTCTCTCTCTCTCTATATATATATATATATATCATGTTTGCAGGTTCTAAGTAATTTTCCAGCAATAAATACAGATTTTTTCTTGTAAACAAAAAGGATCAGAAAAGGTTTGGTCTTCGAGTGGTATGGCATTCCTGTAGGTCTTACAGTAATACATATGGCCTCTGTGTAAAAATTCCTTCTCCACAACGGCCATAACTTTCAATTGTGGTGACAGACACCATGTGGATCATGCTGACTCCCCTTGTGTATGCTGTCAAATATTTACATTTCCCCAAAGCAAGCCACTTGTAATGTGGGCAGACATGTAGGCTTGCTCTGGAGCCTGGTTCTGCCCTGCCCCCTGCTCTTTGCTCACAGATTTTGACTGACAGCACCAGGGACCGATGGCTCCCACCGCTGCATGAACATCCTGTGAGAAGAGAAAGACAGGGAAGAAGGACTCAAGCTGGGCACAGCACTGGATCAATACAGGACTCAGTAAAATTTTGGGGGGGGATGGGACACAGCAAGTGGCAAAACATTTTATTTTCTTAATACAGGGAATGTATTAAGGTAAAATAAAAGTTTTCGCTTTAGAACCACTTTTCATCGTGAGTTCTTGAACTTTCTATATGGCAAGCATCCAAGAATAGACAGGTATGCATGTGAAAAGGAGTCTAGATCTCCACCTGCTGTTTGGAAATAGAGAATTATGAAATACTGATATGCAATATTTGTAATTATCTTGACTTAAATAAAAAGGTATATAATATATAAAAATAATACATATTCAGTTATCATGGCTGAAAGTGTAGCTTACTGGTGGGATTACAGAGACTATGATATGAGGCAATAAATATCTTTATCACTGCCATAGCTGTGAAAACCATTTGTGTGTTTGGAATTGGATTTATTTATCTTTTTGCTCAAAGCAGTTTTCCTAGTCAGTGCACATCTGATATCAGTAATTACTTAGCCTGAAGGCAACAGGACATTATACAGTGTAGCTAATGACTAGTACTGATCCCAAAATATGGATTTTTACTGTGTTCCTGTACATATGTTTGGTATATGGCAGTGGTCTCCAAACTGTGGCCTGTTGGCCAGATGCAGGCCCTTTGCTTGCCTTTATCCAGCCCTTGAGGCACTATTCCATCCACTGACACCAACAAAGGGGCATAATTCCTGTAACTAACACCATTAAAAGAGCACAATTCCTCAAACTGGCACAAAAAATAAAGAGAACAGTTCCTTCCACTGACACCAATTGTGGGACATAATTCCTTCCATTGATACCAAAAGTGGGTCTCTATTCCTCCCACTTACACCAGCGAAAGGGCACAATTCCTCCCACTGACACTAACGATGGGGCACAATACCTTCCATTGACACCAATGATGGGGCATTGTTCCTTCCATTGATGCCAACAATAGGCACTATTCCTTCCATTGACACCAATGATAGGACATTTTCTACCTCCACTGGCCCCCTTAAAGTCTGAAGGTCAGTAAAGTGGTCCCTTTGTTTAGAAAGTTTGGAGACCCCTAGTATATGGAAAAGTTTAATGGAAGTTTAAAAACATTAGATATCATTAGGGCTACATAAGCTAAGTGGGGCAGAGGCAGTGATAAAAAATGACCTCTCTTTGAATTTGCACAGGAAGTGTAATACATTTTTGGAGACAATAGTAAAAATGTATTATTTTTAAAGGGGACCTGAACTGTGGTGTCTGTTCTCACAAAAGGCAAGCAGTGCACATAGTCACCAGTATTTCCTATAGTCTCCCTGCAGCTGATCTTTTTCTCATTACTGATTACATTGCCTTTTTCTTCACTGTGCGTCTATGCCATCTTGGCAGAGGCACAACTTCCCTACCTCTCCTCATCAGTAAAAAGAAGAGGGAGCAGAAGCGTAATGACATCACCAAATCTTATTCTAAATCTTGTGTGACTAGTAGTCAGAGTCAGCTGTGCCTGAGAGGCACAGGTAATATACAGGTGATATACAGCACAGGCGTTTCAAGGCATGGTCACATATCAGTGAATGCACTGCTATTTTTCTAGATGAATTTAAGAGAACAGGTATATTTCATAAGGTACTGCTTGGGCACAATAGATGTTCCCCATAACATGGCATATCCTATTTTTTTATTATTATTTAGGTTTACTTTAATTGCATAATTAGACTGTGTTTTATTTTAATTTTGTTTGATAAATTTGCATCAAAAATATTAGGTTCATGAAATTGTCAATGTTTGTCTAGGGTTTATAATTACAGTGGAGTCTAAGGCCCAGTTCAAATCTGGGTGTTCTAGATTTGCACAATTCTGCCCACAATTCTGGAATGTGGTGAAATCCTAGAAAAACACATAGCATGCGTTTGGGTGCTGTTATTGTTAAAGGCACCCCAAACACACAAAAGAAACAAGCATTTTGTTGCATGACAAAACACGCATAAAATGCTCAAGAACACTCTTTTCAAAAAGCCAGCTCCAAATAAGGTACAGGAGTTACTTTGGTGTCTTTGGAACATAGAACAACCCTTTCAAATGAATGGTGCTGCTTCAAAAATGCATACAAAATAGTGTTTTTAAAATGTGCTAAAATCGTGATGCTCTGCCATTGCTAGATGTGAACAAGGCCTTATGCCTCGTACACATGACCAGTTTCCCGTCGAGAAAACTGCCATGACAGTTTTTGGCTGGGAAACTGGCCTTGTATATGCTCCATGGCGGTTTTCCCAGCAGGAAAGTGGTTTTAAAGGTGAATGTTTTTTTTGTTTTACATTTTATTTTATTTCAGAAAGAGAATCCCGAGACATCTTCCAAACATCATCAAAATAACATAGTAACAACAGGATAATAAATACATGACTTAAGTTCCTTTTGTTCATAAGCAAAATAGATCTATTTCTCAAAATATTAATCTCCCCTTGGTCATGAACTTAAAGGATCACTAAAGGAATTTTTTTTTTTGCTAAATAGCTTCCTTTACCTTACTGCAGTACTGGTTTCATGTCCTCATTGTTCGTTTTTGCTTTGAAGTAGCTGTAATTCTGCTGTGATCTCCACACTTCCTGCTTGTCTGGCTCCTTATGAAAAAACTATTGGCAGCTTTTCACTGTGGTCTAAGCTGTGTGTCTAAAACTCCTCAGAACCAATCAGATTAATTTTAAAAACAAAACACTGCCCTGGATTTGTTTGTTTTTGTTCTGTGGGTCTCTTTACTCCACATAAACATGAAACCAGTTTAAAACCGAAAGTGAAACTAGAGGCACATTATATGATATAATTTAATCTATTTTTAATCATTTTTAAAAGGAATCAGTTAACTTGTATGTCTCTATACCCTGTAAACAGTCATTTCAGCAAAAATGTTTTTTTCCTTTAGTGACCCTTTAAAAACTCAACCTTACCCAAAAAAAACAAATATCTCATCGCCTGGGGACCCCCCCCCCATATAGTGGTATGGGACCCCCCCCCCCCATATAGTGGTATGATATCTACCCCTCTCTTCCCTTCAATTTCAACCAACCCAACCAACAAACATAAAACAAGTCAATGACAGGACAACAAAAAAATAAAAAATAAAAAAGGAACCCCCCCTACCCAATAAATTTCCCTCCTCTCTCCCCCCATCCCCCAGCGCCAGACAACAAGGATGTAATACTCCTCTAAGCCAGTCAAATTTACAGCATCCAACGTCTCCATTCTCATCTATAAAAATTCCCTCCTTCTTCTGAATTCATGAATTATATGCATTAAGTTAAAAAAAAAACATTCTCTATGCAGCTCCCCCCCCCCCTTATACTTACCTGGGTCCAATCTTGATCCAGCGCTGTGCATTAGATCAGTGGCTTTCAGCTATCAGCCAACCCTGCAAACATTTGCCTGTACTGAAAAAAACCTGTCTCTCTCCTAGCACTACTAAAGGGTGCTACATAAGGTTTAAAGTTAACACATTTAAAATGATGCTTATACAATTTAGGGGAGTAAAGCTGGGTATGTCAATGAGGAGAAAGGATCTGGGTTTCCCAGTAAATCAACGTAAAGTAAATGTCACTAAACCGCAAAAATTTCATACAAACTTTACATGCCAATGTTTTTTTTTTATATGCGGCTTTCTTTAATATAATACCTTGTGATCCTGCCATAAAAGTCCTTATTCAGGCACTGTGCTCCTGAGCTTTCTTCGGGTCACTCTAGTTTCCAATGGATGCTACAGGTGGCTGTTTAACCACTTGAGATCCGCGCTATAGACAAAATACGTCCGCAGCGCGGCTCTCAAGTGCCAAGTGGCCGTTTAAAAACGGCCTTTATGTGCATTACCCGCGCGCGCCACTGGGTGGCGCGCGGCGGGTAAAAACTGTCCCGACGCATCGCCGAAGACCCGATGCGTGTACCTGGCGGCCGCGATGTCCGCCGGGTACACGCGATCGTCGGTGACACGGCAGGTGACAGCAGGGACGTGGAGCTCTGTGTGTAAACACAGAGCTCCACGTGCTGTCAGAGGAGAGGAGACCGATCTGTGTCTCTTGTACATAGAGACACAGCATCGGTCCCCTCCCCCAGTCACCCCCCTCCCCCCACACAGTTATAACACACCCAGGCTACACATTTAACCCCTTCCTCACCCCCTAGTGTTAACCCCTTCACTGCCAGTCACATTTATACAGTAATTAGTGCATTTTTATAGCACTGATCGCCGTATAAATGTGAATGGCGCCAAATTTGTGTCAAAAGTGTCCGATAGTCCGCCGCAATATCCCAGTCCCAATAAAAATCGCAGATCGCCGCCATTACTAGTAAAAAAAAAAATAATAAAAAAAATCATAATTCTGTTCCCCATTTTGTAGGCGCTATAACTTTTGCGCAAACCAGTCGCTTATTGTGATTTTTTTTTTTTTTTTACAAAAATACGTCGAAAAATACGTATCGGCCTTAACTGAGAAAAAAAATAGTTTTTTAAAAAAAAATTGGGATATTTATTATAGCAACAAGTAAAAAAAATATATATTTTTTTTAAATTGTTGCTCTTTTTTTGTTTATAGCGCAAAAAATAAAAACCGCAGAGGTGATCAAATACCACCAAAAGAAAGCTCTATTTGTGGGGAAAAAAGGACGCCAATTTTGTTTGGGAGCCACGTCGCACGACCGCGCAATTGTCAGTTAAAGCGACGCAGTGCCGGACGCTGAGATTTCGCCTGGGAACGAAGGGGGTTTATGTGCCCAGTAAGCAAGTGGTTAAGCACAAATTATGCAGGCACTGCCTGTTGTCACCATAAAGAAACCCACCCTTAGAAATGCCATTTAGCTATTGCTGGAGTAAATGCATATAAACACAAACTGACTGCATAGAGGCTACAGGGGAGATGCAACAAAGGATGCTTTAGAAAATTAGTGCTGGATCAAAAAAATAAATAAATAATAATAATCTTTGTATCACCTTCCAGTTTACTAGCTGCTGGTGCTGCCCCTATGCTGCTTTTGCCAAAATCTTTATCTTTAAACGAATGCCAGTGTTACCCTGATTCTGTTGCCACAAAATAAAATAGAAATAAACTACAGTGGGGATCGAAAGTTTGGGCACCCCAGGTAAAAATTTGTATTAATGTGCATAACGAAGCCAAGGAACGATGGAAAAATCTCCAAAAGGCATCAAATTACAGATTAGACATTCTTATAATATGTCAAAAAAAGTTAGATTTTATTTCCATCATTTACACTTTAAAAATTACAGAAAACAAAAAAATGGCATCTGCAAAAGTTTGGGCACCCTGCAGAGTTAATATCTTGTACTGCCCCCTTTGACAAGTATCACAGCTTGTAAACGCTTTTTGTAGCCAGCCAAGAGTCTTTCAATTCTTGTTTGAGGTATCTTTGCCCATTCTTCCTTACACAAGTCTTCCAGTTCTTTGAGATTTCTGGGCTGTCTGTCACGCACTGCTCTTTTAAGGTCTATCCATAGATTTTCAATTATGTTGAGGTCAGGATATGTTTTTAAGGAGCTTAGGCTAGGTACACATGGGTCGAAAATCAGCCGATTCAGCAGGAACCATTTGACATTCGAACAGTGTGTACAGATCTCTTTCTGAGAGAAGCTGATCTAATGACCAGCTTTTGTCAAAGGGACATGCTGCAAAATCAGTGTCCGATCAGTGTGTTCTGGCAGGGGGTGGAGGGAGACCCCTTGTCAGAATACAATGGCACAGTAGTGGGGGAAGCTGCACCATCATAGTTTGTGTTGGTACTGAGATCTGTCAGGCTTTTTTCCACTCAATCTGCTGGGTTGAACAAACAAAAAACTAGAAGTGTTCACCATACTTTACATCTCTAAGCTAATCTAACATTTCTAAAAAGATCCATTCATGTGTACAGTCATGTCAAATGCAATGAGAAAAGTCACAATTCACCATTCGTCTTGTTTTGTAGACTGGAATGCATAGCTAAATTAAATGAGGATGTTCAGCTAAAATTGTGTACTTTCCTCTTTACCTAAAATCACACAAAGATGTTTAGCTGATACCTTTATGTTTTTTTTTACTGCTTTTAAATGACAGGAAAACTGCGGTTTAAAAAATTAGATCATGTTCTCTTTTTTTCTCGCCGCGAATCGCAGGGGTTTTTTTTCCCCGCAGTTTTCCTATAGGAAACACTGCGAGGGAGCATACACATGGCCGGTTTTCCCGACCAAAGTTCTCCTGCCAGTCTTCTTGTCGGGAAAACCAGCCGTGTGTACTGGGGAAAAGGGACAGAGCTGGTTCTCGGTTTTCCCCTCGGTTTTCCTGGTGGTCTTTTGACCGTGATCTTAGAGAACCAAT
Source organism: Rana temporaria (assembly GCF_905171775.1). Classification (NCBI taxonomy): domain Eukaryota; kingdom Metazoa; phylum Chordata; class Amphibia; order Anura; family Ranidae; genus Rana; species Rana temporaria. The sequence goes on from NC_053490.1 coordinate 196,607,753, forward strand.
AATGCTTTGTATGTGCTGGCATTTTAAATTGGCAGATTCCTGTTTTTTTTTTTAATATGTACTCTTCAAGAACTACATAAAGTCATACCTTACTTTTAAGTACACAATGGGGTTTATTTACTATCGCTGGAGAGTGCAAAATCAGGCTCACTTCTGCATAGAAACCAATGAGCTTCTAACCCCAGCTTGTTCAATTAAGCCTGGAAATAAAACCTGGAAGCTCATTGGTTTCTATGCAGAAGTGAGCCTGATTTTGGACTCTCCAGCGATCATAAATATACCCCATTGTGTACTTAAAAGTTGTATTCTTTTTTATATTATATCCTAAATGAGGTTATGTAGGACATTAAGGTTCATTGTTTCCCTTAAAGCTTGCTGTGAGGCTAATAGTGTTCAAATGAAAATACTTATCAGTCAATTTGCTGTTGTTCTAGGCATTATGTTGCCGTCAACTTCAATGCTGTAACTGCAACAAGTAATGAAAGCTAAGCTATCAAGATTTAACCTAGTTTATTTACAAGAACATTTGTTGCCTAGAGTGAAACAGTTGTCTGTTGGCAAAATATGAGATTTTATAAATATACAACTAACTGAAGCATTGTTTCCCAAAAATCACCTAAGGCATTACAATTCAAACTTTCAGAAGAGCGTGACACAACAAATGAAACTGTACGCAAGCACCCATTTAGACACTTTAGTTTTAAGCAAGAATTATCAGTCATGATTATATATTGTCATATCTTACTCTTCTCGTGAGTTTTCTTACTGATTTTAAAGTGTATGTAAAGGTAATACTGTGTTTTTTTTCCTGTCTGATTTCCATTGGGTAGATTAAGCCCAAAGCTGGCGGCTATCCCTAATATACAACTGTCACTGCAGCATGAACCCACATTGAAAAATTCTCCTTTACTTCTTCCTGTAACAACTTTTCGTTTTCCAATAAATTTATGTCTTGGTGACATCCCTGGGTCAGCATCCTAATCCAGGAGGTAGATGCTGAATTTGGGTGATTTTTAGAACAAATATGTCACTGGCCTTTTTTGGAGAAAACAATTATACCAGTTTTGTCAGGAGAATCTGTTTTGAACACTTATTAACTGCAATTTTTATACAATACATACATTGTATACTCGTGCTCTTATTAACATGCAAAAATACATCTAAGGCTGGGTCCACTTTATTCCTCTTAGGTATTTTACTAGCGTCAATTTGCTAAGCCAAACATTCCTGGAGTTCTTTGGGGGGGGGGGTCCTGGAAAAGGTATATATGGAATATTGTGCTGATTTCATACTGTTAATGATCCTTATTGCTACTGTCATTTAACAAACCATTTTCCATAAAAAAACTGTGTCTGTCCTTGAAATTTAAAGCGGAGTTCCGGCCACAATTTCACTTTTTAAATATAAATACCCCTGTAATACACAAGCTTAATGTATTCTAGTAAAGTTGGCCAGTAAACTAAGGTCCGTTTTGTTAGGTTGTTACAGCATTTAGACACTTTATAAAATAGAAATCGACTGGGGCCATCTTAAGTGTGGGCATCATGAAGCCAGACTGTATGACTTCCTGGATTTCAGCCTTGGAGATCTCGCACATGCTCAGTGCTGCACAAGCAGTGTCAGATCAGGTTTCAGCACCTGTGCTGTCCAAGTCACATGATTCTTTGAGACTGGGGAGTGCACAGACTCCTGGAAAGTTACACCCACTACATTCCCAGGAGTCTGTGTGGTGTAGGTTAGGAAGCATTAAGCACCTAGGTGCAGGAAGTGGGAAGATTAACTATTCTGCCTAGCAACAACACATTGAAGGCATAAAAAAAAAAAAAAAAAATCGTAAAGGACTAATGACATTTTTTTAAAACTACTGATGTAATGTTATATTCATGGGTGGAACTCCACTTTAAGGGCAAAGCCGATGGGAAAATCACCCTTTATTTTGGTAAAAATATACATTTATACAATTAACTGTAAGAAGTAATTTTACGTTGGGTAGATGAAAACACCAAAGATTATCAAATGTTTACTAACTTTGTATGTTATAATTAGGGAGGAGCTTAAGGGTAAACACCTAAACAAGTGACCATTTTGCGGGAGCCACATGTTATCTATAATAACAATATTACTACCGTTCATTTTATATGAAACTTCTTGCAGTCATTAGTTGCCAAGGATGCCAGCAGGTGCACCATTAAGTCCATATCAATCAGTGATATCACCAGTCCCATTCAGTTATATGGCCAGGAATCCCCAGCCATGTAAGCAAAGGAGTTGACATCATTTACTATACATGGTTATGTACATATAAGGTCAATGATATCACCAGGAGATCCTACCAACATGTATATTACAGCTGTCATCTACCGGACTTTCTATTGGGTGGGTATCACTTGATGGTTTGATTGATAATGGATTTACAAGGGACTTTTTGGGGATTTTTTATTTTTTAATAAAGGACCTTTCAAAATTTGGGGTTTCTTTATTTCTAGGTTACAACTTTTTTTTGTAAATGAGTAGGGGTACTCCAGGGGATTTCCAGATTCTGAGTCTTCCACTCACAGACCTCCACAACCACTGCCCAGGGTTGTGAAGAAGTCCTCATCAACATGGGAAAAGGGTGCTTTGCCAGGGGTCACACAGAATGAGTTTGGGGAGTTTGAAGACCCACGCCCGTATGTTTTAAGGGGACACAGCAGCTGTGTCTGTGCAGCCACATGGCACATCCCAATAGACTAAAATGGGACACTGGCACAGAAATGCCAGTGGTATACTTAAATTTGCTATTGCACCCACATTGTATATTCTTATTTAATTACAGTGTTTTAATACAGTAATATTATAGTCAACTTTATTTTTCATATTGTCTGCTTGTATATTAATATTGTTTTGTTTTATTTATTTTTCTAGTCTGGAGCAAATGTACTTTTGCAAGATGTGAATGGCAACATTGCACTTGACTATGCCACAGAGGGAACAGAGTCCAATTCTATACTTCTGACATACTTAGAAGAAAATGGTAGGTACTAAATGACATACAGTAGGTCTCAGTTGTTAAAAGGCAGATATCAAATAGTTTTGCATATTGTCAATTTGTGTGCATGATCTAAGAACTTTCTATATATACTGTATCTTTGAATTTCTATCTTTCTGTATATAGTCAGTGAGCCACAGCATGTCTCAATTTATTGAATACTCTAAAAACTGGGCAGTCTTTGAAATATCCAAAATAATAGCTTCCTCTACTGATATATAGTTTAAGGTTGAAATAATCTTATTGAAGCATATGGTCTGCCTTCTCCTGCTTAAAATAGCTGATAATAATAACAAAAACAGTTGGTGGTATTTAGCAGATAATAGCATGGGTGTTGAGATCCTTCTTTAACATGAATGAAAAAAAAACTGCTACTAAATACAGACAGAATTTGAAAGAATGAGTTTAAATCATGTGAAATTATACATTTCTAAATAAAATGGAATAACCAATTCAGGGCATGTGCATGTTTTTTTCTTCCCATTGTTCCATGCCAAAGCCTGTCAGCACTGCCTACAGTTTTACCGGTGCAAAAAAACGAAAAACTATTTCATAACTCTTTTAAATAAGACATATTGCATATCTGAACTTAGGGAAGGTAAACCTTCTCAATCAAGTTATTGATTGGAGCACTCTGCAGAAACAGATTTTTGAACACTTTATCAATTGCATCATTTTGCACGTTTGTGCACAGAGACTCACTTTGAGATTTTTATTATGCATATTTTTATTTTGCATCTAATATTTTCACTTTAAATGATTGATTGCTGTAGTGGACCTTGTGTTTCCACATACAGATTTCATTTGTCATTATTATTTATTTACCCACTTTTTTCTTACTTTTAATTTTAATTGTTATTATTATTTTATATAGTACGTTAGTACATATCTCTGGGTGGTATTTTACACACCACCTATGTTATTTATATTTTCACTAAAAATCACTCTCGTCACCCCCCTCATTATCCGGTTGATGTTTGGTGGGCATTATTGAATTTGGAGTGAAACACATTATTCTGACTCACAGGGATTGTTAGACTTATTTTCTTTATACGTGTTATTATATTCATTAATACTATTCTACTTGTTGATTAGCAAGCACCATTACACACACCCCTTTTTTTAACATATTATCATTGTGTGAGCACTATTTAGTTGTGGCTGTTGCTTAGTTTTTAATTTGTTTTAAATTTATTTTAGATTTTAGATTGCCTTAGTTAGCGTGGTCTTGCACATTAGTTTCCCCATTATTCATAATAATGGTATGTTCCAATGGATGTGCAGGGATTTCCATTACATGCAAGGCATCAGTATACTTTCTCTGATTCAGACCTATAGGAAAGAGCTCTCCCTTTACAGCCAACACACAGAATGTATGTCTAATGTAAAGGCTTTTTAAATGGTTAAGCATGGCTCATTAATAGCCTAATTAAAACTGCTATTTCATCCTATTAATCTTTTTTGTTGTGTATGCATTCTTATTCTCATTAGCACATTACCCTTTAAGATAAGAGTTTTATTCTGGTAATTAAATAGGAAAATTGCTGATTTAATGGGCACATTAACTATGCAGAGGTGACTATAACCTTTGGCATTTGTTGCGTCACAAATATTAGGAGGAATCATTAAGTATTATATAGCAAATTATAGTATATTTGGAATACTAGTGTTCTTTGCCTCATCATTGTATTCTCACTACCTTTTAATGGGGGGGTTCCAAGTAATTCTGTCACTTGAGGTGAACATTTGGGAAGTGTCCTCAGCTCCCCTTACCCACTACGACAGATGGGGGAATGGTTCGGCCCGAGCATGAGTTCAGGCTGAACTTTGGCTGTTTGGACATTCTCCAAACAACCGAATTATAGGGTCATTCGGACGACTACAATGCGACCACAATGCACTGTGCCACCGCACAGTGCTTTGAAAGCCCCAATTGGATGAAGCAATGAAGTTTCACCCAATCAGGGCACAGAGCACTGTCATGGCTCATTGCTCTTAATCCTGCCCCACACTTTAAAATGATTCTTTCCATAGCGGCCATGTGTAGTGTGATAGCGGCATGGAGAGAGATATAACAGGGCTCTGTTCAGTTCTGTTAGACAGTTACTGTGCTATAGTGTGCTATTCTGATTCTATTGTCAGTGTAGAATATCAGTTTAGTGTGAATCTAGTGATAGTTCGGTGTGAGTGTAGTGAAACCATTCATCTTTACATTAGTGTGAATGTAGGGATAGTTTAGTCATTGTGAGTGTAGTGTGACCATTCATCTTTACATTAATGAGTGTAGGTATAGTTCAGTCAGTGTGAGTGTAGTGACCGTTTAACACAGTATATTTTATTGCGTTACTGCAAGTTTAACGCCATTTAGTTTTATGCATTACTGCAAGTTTAACGCTGTATATTTCATTGCATTACTGCAAGTTTAACGCCGAATAGTTCTGTTCCATATATGTGCGTTACTGCAAGTTTAACACCATATATTTTGTTGCATTACTGCAAGTTTAACGCCATATAAATCTGTGATTTACTGCAAGTTTAACGCTGTATGTTTCCCTGCATTACTGCAAGCTTAACGCCATATAGTTCTGTCAATTACTGCAAGTGTAACACTGTACCGTATTTATCGGCGTATAACACGCACAGGCGTATAACACGCACTCTAACTTTAAGAGGGAAGTTTCAGGAAAAAAACTTTCCACAGCCCCCTGCGTATAACTCGCAGGCACAGTTTACACTCTATTTTCAGGGTAAAAAAGTGAGTGTTATACGCCAATAAATACAGTATATTTCATTGCGTTACTGCACGTTTAACGCTGTATATTTCATTGCGTTGCTGCAAGTTTAGCGTTATATATTTCATTGCATTACTGCAAGTTTAACACCATATAGTTCTGTGCGCTACCGCAAGTTTAATGCTATATATTTCATTCCATTACTGCAAGCTTAATGCCATATAGTTCTGTGCATTACTACAAGTTTAACACTGTATAGTTCTGTGCATTACTGCAAGTTTAATGCTGTATATTTCATTGCGTTACTGCAAGCTTAACGCTGTATATTTCATTGCGTTACTGCAAGTTTAATGCCATATAGTTCTGTGCGTCACTGCAAGCTTAACACTGTATATTTCATTGCGTTACTGCAAATTTAACACTGTATAGTTCTGTGCGTTACTGCAAATTTAATGGCGTATATGTCATTGCTTTACTGCAAGTTTAACACTGTATATTCCATTGTGTTACTGCAAGTTTAGCGCCCTATATTTCATTGCTTTACTGCAAATGTAATGGCATGTAGTTCTGTGCATTACTGCAAGTTTAATGCTATATATTTCATTGCATTACTGCAAGTTTGCATCAGTGACACAATCCCTGGTGTCATAGAAAATGTAGTTTTGAGGATTCTGTTGGTCAAGAGAGGAGCAGTGGAGAAAGCTAAGTGATGCATTTTTCAATTTTTTAGTCCTCGCTGCCCAGGGCTTTTTAGCTTCCACATCCCATTGGCAGTGTCTGCATCACATGGTGGATGATTATCTAGGCGCAAAAACAGAGATGGAGAGCTTTCCAGTCAACGATCCACTGGCTTACTGGGTCATGGGAATAGACCACTTGCCAGAACTTGCCCAGTATGCTATTGAGCTGCTGGGCTGCCCTGCATCCAGCGTGCTTTCCGAACAGACATTCAGTGCTGCTAGAGGTTTTGTTACTGATCATAGAAAGCGTCTGTCCACAGACTCCATGGACCATCTGACTTTTATGACGTCCTGGATTACCAGCAGCTATGAAGCCCCTGATGCCGATGTCTCAGATTACGTGTTTTTGGGATGTGGAATCTCTGCAGGACTTTTAGGCTGCCTAGTGTTGTGGGTGTTGATTTAATCTGGAAGAATGTTTTTGGTGTTGGTTTCATGGGCACAATTAACACCCAAAGACCAATTTGTTCGCACCTGTTTGACAGGTGCGTAACATTACAATTTTTTGACAGCAAGGCCAATTTTTGCTTTTATCAAAAGTACCTCTATAGGGTTACGGTGTAAAGGCGCAAACGGCACCCAAAGAACATTTTTTCCGCACAAGTTACAGAAGTCTGTGGTAGAGACACCAGAATTTATCCAAAAAATCTCTAATCTTGTTTCCAGTGCACTACGTTATGGCCTCATCATAAATACTAGCTCCCCAAGTCGTTGCTTATAAAATAAAGAAAGCTTGCAGGGAAAATGTATGTTTTGGGGCTTTATAAATGCAATTATTGCTGCAGCAGCTACTATACACAGTACATATGTGCCACAGGTGGACTAGGGAGACCCCCCAGGCACTATATTGAAAGACATTTTAAGCATCAATAAATTACTGCTCATTTAAAAATAATGTTTTTTACAAAAGTTTTTTTCATTGATACATGTCCCTCAGGGCAGTACCCAGCCCCCCATAACCATTGTATGCCCAATTACTTTTGTATAAGCCTTCAAAATGGGCACTTTTGATTTTTCATGTTCAGGTACCGAAGACTTCAAAAGGGTTCGTTATTCGGTTGCAAACTTTTTGCGATGTACAAAAGTTCTTGTGCGAACCGAACAGGGGGTCATTCGGCCCATGCTTACCCACTACGGCATGTGACACAAATGGTTAATGATGTTAAGAAGGAATAAGGTTTGTGTTGGTCACTACCGTGGGTCTGAGGTGAAGCCTGCAGGTTAGAGAGCCACATTTCTGGAAAGTGTATGTGCAGATTTTCCCAGGAGAAATTTGCAAAACTATAAAATTATGGTCAGCAGGCTTAAAAAGGCCAATAAGTGCGAGTCCGCTCACTACAAAAGGGGAAGGAGTGCAAAGAGCAGCCAAAGTGTCAGTGAATTGGAAGCTTCTGCAGAGACTAGGAAGCATGTTGTTTATTTATTTTCATTGATACAACTTTTGTTTTGGGGTAAACTGAGTCTGTTTATTTTTTTTCCTGCATGTTACATAGTTAGGATGAAAAAGACACAAGCAAGCTCATTGAGTTCAACTAGTAAAAAACTGTAATAAATAAACTGAAAACTTCTATATACAGAACACCTATATAGATATAGATATACAATGCCTTCCTGGTCCCTAATCAGCTCCACTCCTTATTAAAATAAATGTTTGTGTTTAATTACTTTTTTTCATTTTTTTTGATAAGGCTCTGTATTTTTAGTTTGGAGTGCTCAAAGCAGAGCATTACCTTGTTAATGGCCATCTGTTCTTGGAGCTGCTTTGTGTTTTCAGAACATCATTTGGAAGGAAAAAATCTAACTGTAGTAACAGTGAGCACCAAAACCACCTCACATGATATCACTCACATTCATTGTACCCCCTATCCCAATAGATAAAATAAAAGTTAGGCATACACCAGTTAGGCCTACTATCCCTGAATAAAACTGTCCTGCTGCTGGCCAGGTTTACACTGCTGTATCATCTAAAGTATTTACATTCTTGTAGTAAAGCCCCAACCTGTCATTTTTGTCCCTAGTGAATTGAAGCTCGTCTTACTATTTAAATTATCCTGCTGTTGGCTACATTTTTGTCTGCTGTGCCTTCTGCAGTTTTCTAAAGGAGAAGTATGAAGTCGGGATCTGCCCACATGCCTGGACCGTCACCTGGCTTAGTCTCTCAGTGTGCCGCTGGGAGCCTGAGCTGGCCGCTCCCACCCCCCACAGCCCAGTACTCCAGTGAGCATGGGTGGGCAGAGCAGAGAGCTGGTGACTGACAATCACCTGCTCTCTGCTCATCATCCAGCTTGTGTATCATGTTCTCTTAATTCGTAATGAGAGCTTAATAGAAATTGACCGGTGGCAGGACTGTTTTACATTTGTGGATAGCCACAGCAAACCACTAGTTAATTTTTATCCACTGGTCCAAGCAGGTGTATTACTGTTGAATAAAAAAAAAATCACGTATCACTCCTAAAGCTCTCTTGTCACAGGGCAAAATTTTGCTGTCACTACAAAGATCAAAGAGGTGCTGCCGAAAATAAGATTTTCACCTTACCTCATGTGCAACATAGCCTTTAACTTAAGGGTATAATGATAGTTATAATAATGAGATACTTAAATTGGGCTGACATGACTTGGCTATGAAGTGGTTAAATGACACAAAACTACATTTACATTTTAAAACAGAAGTTGTGGCTGCATTCCTTGGAGGACCGTTAGAGGCCATTTTACAGATAATCAAAATCCTAAACCATGACTGCTCAAGCAGCCAAGGTCCTAGAGCCTGCAGACAATGTCTCTGAAGAGCAGCGGTAATTCATCACGTCTGACAGATGCTAAAAGGCTTTTGTATGTAGGAGAAATACACAGTATGTTGGAATGGAGAGTTTAACAACTACACTGGTTAAAATGTAATAATAATCACAGGAATATTCTCATATGTTATGTCTGTTAAAAATGACGTTAAACATCATCCATTGTGCAGGTGGATTGTGGCTACATTTTATGGAATGCTCTCCCTTCCCTAGCTCCTCAGTGTGTAGACTTTCTCTTAAGGCTGGCCATATACATTATTGCAGATGTCTCACCAAGAATGACAGGAGGTGACATATCTTCTCATCCCTAAATGGCTCATGTACTGTTGCAGCAATCTTTTTCCCAATTGGGTCAGATAAAGGCTTTGTTAACTTCTCTCCATAGGAAAGGGAATAATTCCTGTTTCAGAGCACTAACTGTAATAAATGTTCAAATCTGTCAATTCACTCTCCTTTTTCAAGGACATGTAAAATCATAGTATGTCAACTTTCTAATCATTTTCGTCAGAGGATAAAGAATCTTGAAAGCATTAATCAACAAATGTATGGTAGGTCAGTTACACCAGTGGTCATCAATTCTGTCCTCAGGGCCCACTAACAGGCCCTGAGGTCTGAAATACATCACAGGTGATATCATTTTCTGCTCAGTGATTGCAGTTTTCTATATCTCCCCAAGGTAATACATAAAATCTTGCCCTTAGTGGGCCCTGAGGACAGGGTTGATGACCACTGAGTTACACAACAGTAGTTACTTCTATAATAACAAGCAAGGGAATAACTGCTGGATGTACTGTAAGGGTAAAACGTGTTACACATTTACTTAAGGCCTCGTACAGACGACCGGATCTATCCGCTGGGATTGATCCACTGATCAGTTCCAGCAGATAGATCCGGTCGTCTGTACGTCCGAGCGGACATTTCCCGGCGGATAAAAATCCAGCCGACGGATTCCCAGCGGATAAAAATTTTGTAGCGTGCTACAAAATCTATCCGCTGGAATCCAGTCCAGCGGACTGATCCGGTCGTCTGTACAGACTCACCGGATCAGTCCGTCCGCTCCCCTCCCTCGCATGCGTCGTAATGATTCGACGCATACGTGGAAGCATTTACCTTCCAGCGTCGCGCACGTCGCCGCGTCATCGTCGCGGTGACGGCGCGACACGTGACCGCTGATGTTTTCCGCGCAGATTTTGATCCGATGGTGTGTACAAGCCATCGGATAAAAATCCGGAGGACCGTTTCCAGCGGATAACCCCTCGTTTGTACGAGGCCTAAGACAACTGGATATTGCAGTACAGTGCAGAAATTTAGTGACAACCACTCCATGTGTGGCATTAAAATTAAATGTGCAAGACCTTTACTACATGTACATACCTCCCAACTTTTGAATTATGGTGTATCTCACCCCCCTCCTCCCCTCCTCCCCTCCTCCCCTCGACCATGCTGTAGTCAGCCAGACCAGCACTTGTCTCAGCTCTCAGTGCAAAGCAGGAAGGCTGCTATAGTGGGGGAGAGATGTTACTTTTAACTTTTTAACTGAAGAAGCCATTGTGTGATTGCAGGGCTACCACATAGTTGGAAAAAAAACCTGGTCAGCAATGCATGACCTGTTTCCCTATAGTGCTGATTGCTTGACAAAGGGGCGGGTCTGAGTAGCAGTCCTGCCCATACCTGACATCTGCAGCTGCACAATGCACACCCAGCAGGTTTTCTGACCAATCCCTGGCTGTGCTTGATGTTAAGACTTGCGCTAGAAGTTACAATATAATCAACTGATGCAGTGATGTGGGACAAAGCCCTTGTACAGCGGGACAGAAGTATAAAGGTGGAAAGTCCCGCCCAATCTGGGACTGTTGGGAGGTATGTATGTATACAGGGGATTTCTCAACAAAATAAAGAATGTAGACATGGATAAATGGGTGAGTTTTCACTGAACAATAAAATTAATTAAATAGCAATATCAGTTTGTGGTGCTCACATACAGTTAAGTTCTGCTTTAACGTCCTACTGCAGTCAGAAAACTATCTGGCCTCCAAAGTACATCTCACCCTCCCAACAGATATATACTTTTGACATTTCTATTAGAATTGAAAATGCAACTATTATCACTTTTATCTTAGTGAAACAATAGGTTATCAGCCCCCCTAAAAATACAATCTGGTCAACAGGTTTCACACCAAAACCAATTGCTGGATATAACTGACAAGATCTGTTAAATTGCCCCAGTTGTTTCTATTGGCATTATCAGGCAACAATAATCTAATGATTATTGGTGACCTAATTACAAATGAATTAATGTAGTATGTTGGATAAATGTACATATGAGAAAACTTCTGTTGGCTAGGTTGTTTCATAAAGGCTGACTTTCCTTTATCATATATGCCTCTTCTTAGTTTCATTAAAACCTAGGCTATAGATTTGATTGGATTTATTTATTTCTCTTGGAATCATATGTACTTGTTCTCTTCTGTAGGTGTTGATCTGACCTCATTGCGACAGATAAGGACCCAGAGAGCAACAGTGATGTTATCTGATGTGAAGCAGCTGCTGGCTGCTGGGGGAAGCGTTAATGAGAAAAATGATGATGGCGTGACTCTTGTAAGATTTTCTATAAATTCAGCATACATGAAGATTTCTTTCTGAAGCTTTATATTCATCAAGCAGCTTTTTTGTTAGACATTGTCACATATCAAGTAGCAATTTGTGTAATAATTAAACTCCCACACAGTAGTAAGGCTTAAAAGAAATTGTCACTAAGAGGGGAGTCCTGAATGGGGTTTGCTAAGCTGTAACTGGTGTCATGCTTGGTTCATCCACTACTCATTCTGTGCAGATTGATTCTACCTACAGTGCTGCTTTTCATTGGAGAGCTGGGACAGCTGTTATTGGGATGTTAACTAACTACCATGCAATGAATAAGCATATGTTCTTTTCCTGTACATGCAGACTGTGGATAAAATAAAATAAACTCTATTTATAACAATGGGATAAGAATGCCTGTCACATTTGCTATCTGTTAAATTGCTCTGGTTTATTACTAGTGTCTGCATTACACAGTAATGTCATCTAAGTCAACAGTAGTGTCCATATATTGAATTCAGCTGCTAGTTTTTAAACTCAATTCAATTGAAGTAATTGGTTTAATGTACCAGTTACACTGAAGGATTAGGACCACGCATATAGGCGTGTATTACATCGGATAATGGGGATTTCCAGCCCATAAAGAAAACCCTGCTGGTATTTGATAACATGGTGGGGCCCAACTTCTCATAGCTCTTGGATTATATCATTACGGTATAGAAGCTACAATTGCCATCAATTGTAGCGCCATCTGCTGGTGACATGTTGTATTCCAATGCAGGAACAACAGAGCTATGTTATTACTACTTTATCTGAAAAATCACACTTACGGGAGTTGTTATATATAGATGGACAAGACATTTTATATACAAAGCAGTCGCATGAAGTAGACACATATTTGTTTTACTATGTTACCAGCTTTTTTAGAGGGATTTTTTTTTTTATCTGTACATTTTTAACCTCCTGGGCGGTGTTCCCGAGTCTGACTCGGGGTGAGATTTTTGGGCTAGGATCGGTAACCCCGAGTCAGACTCGGGCTCGCCTCGCTGGATGTACAGGGAGTTTTACTTACCTTGTCCCTGGATCCAGCGATGCCACTGCGCTGTGTGAGCGAGCAGGACCTCGCTCGATTCACACAATGCCTCCGTGTGACGCCGATCTCCGTTCCCTGCGACGTTACGACGCACGGGGACGGAGAACGGCGCCAAATTCAAAAAAGTAAACAAACACTATACATACAGTATACTGTAATCTTATAGATTACAGTACTGTATGTAAAAAAAACACACACCCCTTGTCCCTAGTGGTCTGCCCAGTGTCCTGCATGTCATTTTATATAATAAAAACCTTTTTTTCTCCCTGCAAACTGTAGATTGTCCATAGCAACCAAAAGTGTCCCTTTATGTCAAAAATAGTTTTAGATCAGCTAAAAAACAGCGATAATAAATTATAATCACTTGCAGAATTGTGCGATAGCGATTTGTGGGGAAATTTGTCATAAAAAAAAAAAAAATAATGACAGCAACAATTCTGCAACTGAGCAAATTTCAGTGATTTTGATTTGATTACATTATTGAATAATTTTTATTATAATTATATTATTATTTGTTATAATTATTTATAATTATTTATTATATTATAATTTATAATTTTGTTTTTAAAAAAATGTCATACCCGGGATGCCTATTAGAAGCTTGTTTGGTCAGATTTAAGTGAGTTATTTCTAAAAATGACAGACCTACAATATAAAACGCCAAATTTCCTTGCAAATAATGGTACCGCTTTCAGCATGTTTTTTCTGAAAGAATCATACCGCCAGGGAGGTTAATTTGTATAATTATACAAAACTGTTTTTTTTTTTTTTTTTTTTTTAATAACTACCACACATGTTTCTCAACAGCTTCACATAGCCTGTGCTGGTGGCTATAAAGATGTTGCTTGCCAGCTATTAGAGCACAATGCTGATCCAGATGCTCAGGATAACCAGTACTGGACTCCTCTTCATTTGGCTGCAAAATATGGACAGGTAATGTGTTGAAATCACCCCAAAGATCTTTGTTTTTGCTGGGACAGTTCGTGTAATTAATAGCAACGTCCTAATTGGTCAATTATATATATATATATATATATATATATATATATATATATATATATATATATATATATATATATATATATATATATATATATAAAAACAGTTGCCAGCTGGTATTCAGCAATATGATTAAAAGTGCCTTGATTTTGTACAAAGTCCATAATACATACAGGGAAGCTCATCTCAGACATTTAGAGATCTTATGCCGCGTACAAACGATCATTTTTCGGCATGAAAAAAACATTGTTTTTAAAAAATGTCATTTAAAATGATCGTGTGTGGGCTTCATATCATTTTTTGGGTTCTGAAAAACGACAAAAAAAAATATTCGAACATGCTGCATTTTTTAACAACGTTTTAAACAATGTCGTTTTTTGGGTTGTAAAAAATTATCGCGCATGGGCTAAAACGACGTTAAAAAACCTGCGCATGCTCAGAAGCAAGTTATGAGACGGGAGCGCTCGTTTTGGTAAAACTACTGTTCATAATGGAGTAAGCACATCACGCTGTAACAGATATAAAAGCGCGAATCGTCTTTTACTAACACGGAATCAGCTAAAGCAGCCCCGAAGGGTGGCGTCATCCACATGGAACTTCCCCTTTATAGTGCCGTTGTACGTGTTGTACGTCACCGTGCTTTGCTAGAGCATTTTTTTAAAACGATGGTGTGTGGGCAACGTCGTTTTAATGATGAAGTTGGAAAAACATTGTTTTTCCTTCATGCTGAAAAACATTGTTTTTTTTCATGCCGAAAAATTATCGTGTGTACGCGGCATCAGGCCTGATTCACACCTATGCAGTTTTAGTGCTTTTTGCATTTTGCAGATTTTCACTACAGAACGTATTCCATAGGAAACCATGTTAAATGGACTGTAGTGCAAATCTGAAAAATTCAAAAAAGCACTAAAAATGCATAGGAGCGAATCAGGTCTTAGGTAACTGCTCATTGTGTTGTTAAGCTTGTTCAACTAAGGTTTGGCAATAACAACTGGAAGCTGATTGGTTTCTATGCAGAGCTGCATCAGATTTTGCCCTCTCCAGTTAACAGCAGAATATGAGTTGGCATAACATATCAGATGCCAATTTAGATAAAATGGACCTCTGTAATTTGCACATTAGTTTTTAATTTACACTATGGTAAATTGTACAAATTGTAACACATTTTATTACTCCAAAGACATGTCGGTAGGTTAATTGGCTCCTCTCTAAATTGTCCCTAATATAAGAAGGACTGTGAGCTGGGGACTTTAGATTGTAAGCTACTTAAGGGTGGGGACTGATATGAATGTACAATGCTGCATAAATAGTTCTATATAAGTACATTTAATAAATAAATACAATAATAAATAATGTAGAGTCAGACATTCAATAACCACAGTTTAAATGTGTTGTTTTCAAAAAAAGTGTTTCTAACTTTAATACAATCATGTATGTATTGCATGTATTGGATTGTGTAGTGTGTTTTCGGAGAGTGATAGTAGAATGAATTTTGTTGATCTTTATATTGTACCAGCACTGCAGACTAGTCATAGACAAAAATGACTAGGCAACATCCAGTTATATATGTAAGGTCATCATTACCCTAAATGGCTGATATCAGTTGGATCAGGAAGCCATATCTGTGGAATACTCCTAATGTCTGCTGACAGCCCAGGCCAACCAGTTAAAAGAAGAATCAATCACCAAGAATGGTTTTCCTATCTGAGATAAGATTATTACTAGAGCTATCTACACAGGGACTGGACTACTGCATTAATGCATACTGTATTAATACCAAAACTGTTGTCAAGAATGATCATGTAGTCCTGTGTAATTTAGTGTATTTCCAGACAGAACTTTTTTCAATAGTTTTAGAGTGGAGAAGGATTAGAACCTCTTTCTGTTTTTTTTTTTGTTTGCTATCTGGGGCTCCATTAGTGAGCTTTCCTACTGTCCGCATGACAATAGATTCACCAGACAGGAAGTAGGAGAAAATCTGAAATGACACAGACAGAAATAAGAATGCGTTTTAATAGAGTAGGCAAATACATTTTAATAGAGTAGAACCCAGCTTTTTTATTTCTGTGTCCCCAGTGCAGACTTTCCATTACTTCCTGCCTGATAAAAACATTGTCACTGTAACAGAAAATAAGGGGAAATATTAACATGCAGGAAGATTGATTTTAGATACTAGTTAGACAAACACACAGTTTTAAAAGTGTACAAAGTGTGTTTTAACCACTTAACGCCCGCCGCACGCCGATTTACGTCCACAGAATGGCACGTACAGGCAGATGGGCGTATATATACGTCCCTGCCTTCTAGCGGGTCTGGTGCCCGATCGAAACCCCCCCCCCCCGTTGCGTGCGGAGGGCGGCTTACCTCGGGGAGCGATCCGGGACGACGGCGCGGCTATTCGTTTATAGCCGCCCCGTCGCGATCGCTCCCCGGAGCTGAAGAACGGGGAGAGCCGTATGTAAACACGGCTTCCCCGTGCTTCACTGTGGCGGCTGCATCGATCGAGTGATCCCTTTTATAGGGAGACTCGATCGATGACGTCAGTCCTACAGCCACACCCCCCTACAGTTGTAAACACACACTAGGTGAACCCTAACTCCTACAGTGCCCCCTTGTGGTTAACTCCCAAACTGTCATTTTCACAATAAACAATGCAATTTAAATGCATTTTTTGCTGTGAAAATGACAATGGTCCCAAAAATGTGTCAAAATTGTCCGATGTGTCCGCCATAATGTCGCAGTCACGAAAAAAAATGCTGATCGCCGCCATTAGTAGTAAAAAAAAATAATGAATAAAAATGCAATTAAACTATCCCCTATTTTGTAAACGCTATAAATTTTGCGCAAACCAATCGATAAACGCTTATTGAGATTTTTTTTACCAAAAATAGGTAGAAGAATACGTATCGGCCTAAACTGAGGAAAAAAAAAATTTTATATATGTTTTTGGGGGATATTTATTATAGCAAAAAGTAAAAAATATTGAATTTTTTTCAAAATTGTCGCTCTATTTTTGTTTATAGCGCAAAAAATAAAAACCGCAGAGGTGATCAAATACCACCAAAAGAAAGCTCTATTTGTGGGGAAAAAAGGACGCCAATTTTGTTTGGGAGCCACGTCGCACGACCGCGCAATTGTCTGTTAAAGCGACGCAGTGCCGAATCGCAAAACCTGGCCTGGGCATTTAGCAACAAAATGGTCCGGGGCTTAAGTGGTTAAATACATATTACCTTGTTTTACACCATGCATGTTGATAAAACACAACGTAGCTTGAGACCAAGAGCAGAGACAAATGGAGAGTTGTATGCTGGTCATCTCTTCTATAGTTTGTCATTTATTGTTGCTATAGATTTATTCTGCCTGTGTTTTTGTAGCCAAACAATGTAATCTTCAAAAGTAAAACATGCACATTTATATTTTAACAGACAAGCCTAGTAAAAATTCTTTTGGTCCATCAAGCAAATCCAAATATTATCAACTGTAATGGGGGTAAACCTTCAGGTATGTCAGTCATTTTTGATCTATAAGTCAATGTATTCATTGGAATTCGTTTTTTTTTTAATAACTTGTACTGTGAGAAGCAACTGTAATACTCACACTTCATTTCCCAAGCTTTCTTGTGCTTTCCATGGTTTCTTTTTGTGATTATCACTCTATTTTTATCGTGTTAATTCATTCTCGCTGTCGAAGCTCCAAAACCCCCCAGATATCACATCTTTTTTCTCTCTCACTTCAATACAGTTCAGCAGGATTGATATGTCTGATGATGCCTTAGAATATTCTGACAAAAATAAACATTCATTTACTATACAGTAGTTACTAACTAGACATTTGTTTCACAGAAAATAATATCCCCCCCTTTAAAATAATCACATTTTGTTGCTTTGCAGCCTGAAGACAGACATAGTTTTTGTTTTATCCAGCTTTAAGATATAACACCAACATGTCAGAAAAAAAAAAACAATTAAAAAACAGAATCACTGAGTTGTAAAAGGATCATCCCCTTATGTTATTATTTTGCTGAACCACCTTTTGCGTTAATTACAGCCTTTAGTCTGTTGGGATATGTCTCTACTAACTTTGCACAACGAGGGGTAGATTCAGGTAAGAGATACGATGGCGTATCTCCAGATACGCTGTCGTATCTCTGAGTGTGCGGTGTCGTATCTATGCGCCTGATTCATAGAATCAGTTACGCATAGATTTGACTAAGATCCGACCGGCGTAAGTCTCTTACGCCGTCGTATCTTAGTTGCAATTTTAGGCTGGCTGCTAGGTGGCGCTTCTGTATATTTACGTGTCGAATATGCAAATTAGTTAGATACGCCGATTCAGAAACGTACGTTTGCCGGGCACATTTTTTTACGTCGTTTACGTTAGGCTTTTTCCGGCGTAAAGTTACCCCTGCTATATGAGGCATACCCTATGTTAAGTATGGACGTCGTTCCCGCATCTAATTTAGAAAATTTTACGTCGTTTGCGTAGTATCACTTGAAAGCAGTATTAAACCCCCAATATTTATATATATATATATATTTGCAGCTTACCAGTCTTGGTGGTGTGGTGGCTGAAGTTGTTTTCCTTTTTTAGGCCTTTCTCCATTATTGTTGTCTGGTGGTCTGGCCAGTGCACATTTCCTGTCTTATGGTATGTCCAGTCTGGATAAAGTAGAAATAGAGACACCTTAGGACAGCAGCATTGTCAATCTGGGATAGGGTAGTGTTAATCCTGCTAAACACAATCAGATTTTCCCCGGACAAAGCATAGGATTTTTGTCTGAAGAGCGTTGGCCATGAACTTGTCTTGCATATAAACGGCAAAGAATTGTCTAGCCAACATGGTTTTTCAGCTCTTTAGCGCCACCCTTTGGGCAACTTTTGCTACTGTCGTGTTAAGGTGAGCATTGCTTCCGAGAATGCGTGTTTGTACTTTGGAGTTTTGTCCACAACGCACGCTCGGATAATCTTACAACACACATTTGTTGGCGGACAATTTTAAAGCATGCTATCCCACATTTGTCCGCGGAAAATCCGCCAACAATTGTCCAATGGAGCGTACAAACGGTCAGATTTTCCGACAACAGCCTGTCATCACACAATTTCCGTCGCTTAATCTGATTGTGTGTATGAGGCTTTAGATGCACTAACAGCTTTAGATGAACTTGACAAAAAAAATGGAATCAGAACTCCAGCTCACAGTTACATCAACAGTTTTTTTCCTTTTGGGATAAGAGAAAAAACATAAATGAATAAAATCTGACCATTTTACCCACCTCTGTCAGTGTTAAAGTGGGTCCACACAAAAATGGAACCTCCGCTTTTTGGAATCCTCCCCCCTCCGGTGTCACATTTGGCACCTTTCAGGGGGGAGGTGGGTGCACATACCTGTATAATACCGGTATTTGCACCCACTTTCGGGCATAGACCCCCGCAAGAATCTGCGGGGGTCTACGTCACTCCCCCCCCGCTGTCTTCTGGGAAACACACAGGTCCCAGAATACAGCGGGGACCAGTGAGGACGCTCAGCGCAACTCGTGCATGCGCATTAGGGAACCAGAAAGTGAAACTGCAATGCCCCACTTCCTGATTCCCTCACTGACGATGGCGGCGGGGGCAGCCGAGAGCCGAGCGGGCACCCTGGACAGGTATGTGTCTATTTTTTAAAAGTCAGCAGCTGCAGTATTTTTTTTTAGGCAGACCTCTTCTTTAAATGATTTGTCTCAACACAATTCTGCGGGACAGCTTTGTCTGTTAAAGGAAGTTGAAAAATAACAGACTTACTGACAGGATCACCTTGTCAAATTAATAGAAAAAAAGGCTAAAAAAGAAAACAAATGTATCCATCACATTTAAGAATCGGTAAGCTGCAATATAATACATTTTTATTTTGGGTTTTAATACCACTTTATAATTTGGATTACTACATTTTAATTTTAAAATTATTACATTTTTAAGAAATCTGGTTTAAATCCGCATTTTTTTAGAGAACCAATTTAAAAGAATCTAGCCACTCTGAAATTATTATAACAAAGCCTTGTCTCTCTGGTACAGGTTCACTCTTTTTCATATGTATTTTTTTGCATGTCAGCTGAAATGTTATCTCTGGTTGCAAGGCGCCTAAAGAGGCTAATCTAAATCCTACCTGAGTTTATGGACTTGTAGCCCTTGCCATTTCGCTAAAGAAATATCAGCAGTGGATTGCATTTCAGAAATGTTTGACAGTCGGTGAAGAGGAGATATCTCACCTCCCCGTCACCTAATTTAACCCTGTAAATGCTTCACCACTGCAATGCACCTGCATGCATTGTACTTGGTTGAGAAGCGGCTGAGGTGCAGCCCCACTGACTTGCATACATTGGCCCGGATTCTCGAAGCACTTACGCCGACGTATCTTTATATACGCTGCGTAAGTGCACAGATGCGCCGTCGTATCTATGCGCCTGATTCCTAATGCTAGATACGCCTGAAATGTGGCTCCATCCGACCGACGTAAGTTTCCTACGCCGTGCGCATATTTACGCTGGCCGCAAGGGGCTCTTCGATTGATTTACACTATGAATATGCAAATGACCGAGATACGCCGATTCATTTAAATGGATCACGCCCACTTCCTTCCTACTTTGAAATAGGCGGGCTTACGCCGGACAATTTACGTTACGCCGGCGCAACGTTGGGAGCATGTGCTTTGTGAATACTGTTCTTGCCTCTCAATGTTACGTCGGCGTAGCGCATATGAGATGCGCTACTCCCGCACAAATGTACGCCGCTCTACGTGAAAACTTATGCCCCGTACACACGATTGGAAATTCTGAGAGCAAAAGTCCAATGTGAACATTCTGACCGTGTGTATGCTCCATCGGACTTTTGCTGTCAGAATTCCTGCCAGCAAAAGATTGAGAGCTGGTTCTCAAATTTTCTGATGGAAAAAAAATCCGGAAAATCCGATAATCTGTAGCAATTCCGACGCGCAAAATTCCGACACATGCTCGGAAACAATTTGACGCATACTTGGAAGCATTGAACTTACAGTAATTTTCTTGACTCGTCGTATTGTTGTACGTCACCGCGTTCTTGACGGATAAAAGTTCAGAGAACCTTTGTGTGACCAGGTGTATGCAAGCCAAGCTTGAGTGGAATTTGGTCGGAAAAAACATCCAAGGTTTTTCCGACGGAAAATCTGATCGTGTGTACGCGGCATAAGCCTGTTAACTGATACTGACATTCTGTATGGGCTGCTGGAGGAGGATATCGCTGCCTATTAACAAACTCTTTCATGCCATCTGGACAGCACCTTTGTCGTGTGACAATATTTTGAGTATTTTTTTTATCAATGTTGAGCTCAGGCAGAAGGCAGGACATCCCCAATGGAGGACTTTAGCGCCTAATACTCAGCCTAAACTTCTGCTCTGACAGACAAAAAAGTAAATAATAAAAAATAAAGCATTATATTAATTATTATATCAAAAGTGAAGATTATTACACATGGCTATTGGTGACGATTTAAAAAAAAGTAAAACAATTATTGTTAAAAACATTCTCTGACCTAAAAAAAGCCCAGAGCTTTGCGAATGCCAATCCTGCTATCTATGAAATGTATTCATCATTTTTCTTATGAATATTTGATTTCAACTAATTGCACATGTATCCGTAGACATTGCTGCAACAGAATTAATACAAGACATGTTATTCAAAGCTGAAGATATCTCAGAAGAAAGAAAAAAAGACCCTTCTTTTTCCTCTATTCCTCTATATCAAGAAGATCAGTATGAAGAAATCCTACAGGATCTTCCGCTGGCTACCAATAAACTGTAAGATTTGACAAAACCATTGAAATTACTTATAATATGATGGCTTTTGCTTTGCAAATTTGAATTGCTGGCTCTGTGCATGGGCCATAGAATTATTTTCCTGCTCCTGCAGGAAGAGGAATCTCAGGGTACCTGCTGTATTCTTTGTACTATAACAAAACGAATTCAGAGTAAAATCCACTTGGAATTGTAATGGTATAAGAAGAGCATCAGTATACTGTAATAGTCAGCCCCCCCTATCCTTTAGAATATATATCTAACCTCTCCTCACATCTACCTACTGCCTCCACTGCCTGTAAACATTGAATTGGGTTTGAAGTACCCTGTTGCCTAATGACCAACCTGGCCAAGGAACACCATTTCAGGGAATGTGATCTGAGAAGAAAAATTAAGTATCTTCATTAGAATTATATATGATAAAAGTTATGCACTTGGTCCTCTCTAGTAAACACAGAGAAGAGAGCCAGAAGGACAAACACAATGGGATTGATTTGCTAAAAGCAAATAGGATTTTTACTTTTCAAAGGAATTTTCCTTTGACTATCATTTGAATGAAAAAAAAAAAAAAATCAGTGTTGCTCATGATTGGATGGTGAACGTCAGCAGAGTTCACCTCGTTCATAAGATAAGGGACATTTCTCTTGAAAAGTAAAATGCCCCTGAGAGTGAACAACCTACTTGCCTTTCGTAAATCAAGAACAATAATAGTACAAATAAATAATATATTTGCTGGTATAGATGTAAAAAGTATTGCAGAAGACCCATGTTGTGTCAATTATAACACAATATGGAAAGGTGAAGTGGTTCTAAAGGCAGAAGGTATTTTATCTTAAAGTGGATGTTAACCTGATTCATGAAATTTGACCTAAGCACATACTGTATATCTGTGGTGTTTTTTCTTATCTCTCTCCAAAGCACTAAGTCCTATATCTTTCTGCTGTTTCGTTGCTCTGTTTTCAGCATGATAACTTCTGACAAGTTCTCTGTCAACCGAGATAAAACCAGCCTGAAATTTGTGTAGAGGTTGCTATAAATAGATTAGCAAGAATCCACTCCCATTACTGAAGAGAAATAGAAAATTTCTTACACAATGTGCACTTTCTAAAGAATATATAAAGCTGAACACATCAGCTATATATGTAAAACGTATGTAGGGGGATTTGTTTCATCTCTGTGTATCATCTGAGGCTGTTCACTTCACTGGGTATATGTGAGGGTTTACATCTACTTTAATGCATTCTATACATTATGGATAACAAAATACTTCTGTTTGCAGCCCCCCTAATACATTCCTGAACCCAGTGGCGGCTGGTGGTAAAAAAAAAATTGTGCCCCCCCAGTCAGTGGGGTCACCCGGAGCACTTACCCCATGTATGGTGGGCAGCACTTCACCTGGGGGACAGGCTGCGTGCATCATGGGCAGCTTCCCCTGCTTTTCTCGTGGCCCTCCTCCTAGGCGGCCAACTATGGGCTCTGTTCGCAGTGCTCTGAGCCCCGAGCCTATCCTAGTTTGAAGCCTCTTAGAGAATCTGGCTCTAATCACGTGCCTTTACCACTTAAGGACCGCCTAATGACGATATACGTCGGCAGACCGCGACCCGGTCCAAAGCTCCGTGACCTCAGCCGCGAGTCCGCGGGACTCGCAGACCCGATTGCCGCTACAGTCCCGCGATCGGTCCCCAGAGCTGAAGAACGGGGAGAGCCGCATGTGAGCCCCATTCTTCGCTGTGGCGCTGTCATCGATTGTGTGTTCCCTAATATAGGTACGTACAATCAATGACATCAGACCTACAGCCACACCCCCCTACAGTTGTAAACACACTTCAGGGAACACATAACCCCTTCAGTGCCCCCTTGTGGTTAACTCCCAAACTGCAACTGTCATTTTCACAATAAACAATGCATTTTAAATGCATTTTTTGCTGTGAAAATGACAATGGTCCCAAAAATGTGTCAAAATTGTCCGAAGTGTCTGCCATAATGTTGCAGTCACGAAAAAAAAAACGCTGATTGCCGCCATTAGTAGTAAAAAAAAAAAATTAATAAAAATGCAATAAAACTAGCCCCTATTTTGTAAACGCTATAAATTTGCGCAAACCAATCGATAGACGCTTATTGCGATTTTTTTTACCAAAAATAGGTAGAAGAATATGTATTGGCCTAAACTGAGGAAAGAAAAAAATTTTAGATATGTTTTTGGGGGATATTTATTATAGCAAAAAGTAAAAAATATTGCATTTTTTTCAAAATTGACGCTGTATTTTTGTTTATAGCGCAAAAAATAAAAACCGCAGAGGTGATCAAATACCACCAAAATAAAGCTCTATTTGTGGGAAAAAAAGGATGCCAATTTTGTTTGGGAGCTACGTCGCACGACCGCGTAATTGTCAGTTAAAGCGACGCAGTGCCCAATCGCAAAAAGGGGCCTCGTCTTTTACCTGCATTTTGGTTCGGGTCTTAAGTGGTTAAAAAAACACCCCCTATTGGAATCCATGCATCCGGCATCCTGCATGGGGGCAGGATGCATGGATGGGGGGACAGTGCCCGTGCACCCCTAATGGAAGGGTCGCCCCTGCCTGCACCCCATCTTAATTCAACGATGTTGCACAAGAGCTTTGGCTGTCTGGGACTCTCCCTGCTCATTGGCTGAGACAGCAGTGGGCGCCATTTTCTCCTGCTGCTGTCATTTGAAGTCAGTGAGTCAATGAGGAGAGGGGGGCAGGGCCGAGCTGCAGCTCTGTGTCTGAATGGACACAGATCTGCGGCTTGGCGCAGTTGTCCCCATAGCAAGCTGCTTGCTGGGGGGGCATTTGGCAGGAAGAAGAGGCCAGGAGCGTCGGCGAGGTACCAGAGAAAAAGAGGGTCTGGGCTACTCCATGCAAATCACTACACAGAGCAGGTAAGTATAACATGTTTGTTATTTTTAAACAAAAAAAAAAAAACAAGACTTTAATATCACTTAAGTGACTAAAACAAATATCCACGTTTAAAAATAAAATGTAAAAAAAGTCTACCTTGAAACATAAGAATCAATGATGAATTTAAGTCCAATGTCAACAAGTTTGCAGAAAGATTTTTGGTCTTTGGACATGTAGCCAAATGTAGCATGGAACCCCAAAATGCATATATTGATATTTGTACAGGCATACCCCACTTTTAAGTACACAATGGGGTTTATTTACTATCGCTGGAAAGTGCAAAATCAGGCTCACTTCTGCATAGAAACCAACAAGCTTCTAACACCAGCTTGTTCAATTAAACTTTGATAATAAAACCTGGAAGCTCATTGGTTTCTATGCAGAAGGAGCCTGATTTTGCACTTTTCAGCGATAGTAAATAAACCCCATTTTGTACTTAAAAATGGGGTATGCCTGTAATCCACAAAGTATATCAAAGAAGAAGAAGGAGCTGGGAGAGGAGGTATTTTGTATATTCATTATGTTGTGTCATCAGTATAGAAAAAGTTAATGTCACTCCATAAAATTCATCCAACAATGCTAGCTTTACATGTAAGTTTATGAAACAACAACACAGCAACAACAAATTGCACAAAAAAAGCAAAAAAAAATGCAAAATATAAATTGCGGCAACATCACAATAAAATTGCGTTTGCAAAAATGCAAAAAGTGCTGCAAAAACGATCTAAAGCAAACTGCATAGGTGAAAACTGAGCCTTATGCCCTGTACACACGATCGGACCTTTGTCCGACCAAATTCACATCGGAATTCCGACCAAATTCCATCGGAGGAAATGAGAACATGTTCTCTATGTAATCTCCGATGGAATTCATCGGAATTTCCCATGGAATTTCTCCGATGGGGCATACACACGGTCGGAATTTCCAATGGAAAAAGTCTGTCAGACTTTTTTCATCGGAAATTCCGATCGTGTATACGAGGCCTTAAGGTCAGAGAAGATAAGGCCCTACTAACAAAGTAAAACACACAAATCAGGGCAAATAAAGGTAATGGTAATCCTCTTGTGGTGCCTGCTAATATACTGTATATATATAGCACTTCCACTTTTAAGTATTTAAAATGACTGACAGATTTGCTTTTAAACTTCAAGTTCTTTTGAAGAGAATTCAACTAAACTATATTTTTTAATTGAAAATTGGTCAGTATTCAAAACCAGGAACAAGTTCTTAATTCCTGGCACTTTCCTTGCAGCATCTGACACATGCCAGTTCTTTAATTTGTCTTTGGATCCTTGATAACCAACCTGGTTGTCTGCTTTCTGGAAATTTTAAGTGGATATTTACTAATTTTCTTGCCATACTAGCCTATCGGAATCTGTTGTTGGTTCTAATTTCTAGCCTAGTATATTATGAACAGAAATGCTAGAAATGGAAAACAAAGACACATAATGAAAAGTGTATAAAAATGCAAAAAATACTGATCAGGATTTAGCTTAATAACATCTGCCACCATGCTGTGTCAGACACATTTACTGAAAATGAATGTTCAAGGATAAGAAATAAATTGCGAGCAAAAAAATAAATGAGCACTTAACCTTTAATATCTGAGTAAATGGTGGCAGTAGAGGCAAAGTGCATGTCCTATAATTACACATCATTGTGAAAAAAAGATTTGTGGTTGATGGCATATTAATGGCTTCATGTTATGGGGTTCATCCACAGTTTATATTTTGGGGAATGTAAATTGGCATTTTCTCCTTTTAAGTTTTCAATTTGTTTTTATTCAATTTTTTAAAACACAGATATAATATACATTTCATTGCCAATAAGCATACAAAAAAAAAGTTGACATTTAAAATGAATTCAACATTTCATACACTAACAACAATAAAACTACATATAAAACAACAGTATGGGTCAATCCTGCATCCTCCTGATCTTTCTCTCTCTTCTGCCTCTGCCCTCTCCTTCCCACCCCCCCCCCACCCCAAGGAGGCGGGCGAAGAAAAATAAGAAACCCCCCACTCCGACCACCTATTTAAAGTGGAGGTTCACCCTAAAAACACATTTTTAACATTAGAGCCAGCATAGTAAGGGCATATACTTTCGGCAGGTTTTTTTTTCTCCGTACTTACCTTTATATTCTGATCTGGTCCAGGGCTTCCGCGTTCTGATGACTCCGGGACTGGGCGTTCCTATCCCTGCCTCAGGGTTCCGATGACTGCGGGACTGGGGGTTCCTATCCTTCGGTTCGATGATTGATGGCTTGTGAAACAAGTGACCTGTCGCACAACGAGCGTCACCAGATTTCCGGAAATAGCCGAGCTGCGAGTTGGCACTATATGGCGCCTGCGCCCGCCATGTAGAGCTGTCTGCGGAGGCGCCATATAGTGCCGACTCGCAGCTCGGCTATTTCTCGACATCTGGTGACGCGCGTTGTGCGACAGGTCACCTGTTTCACAAGCCGTCAATCATCGAACGGAAGGATAGGAACGCCCACTCCCGCAGTCATCGGAACCCCGGAAGCCCTGGACAAAAACAAAATATAAAGGTATGTACGAAAAAAAAAAAAACGCCGAAAGTAAAGTAGTAGCCCTCACTATGCTGGCTCTGCTAGATGTAATATTATATTTATATTTTTTTGGGTAAACCCCCGCTTTAAGTGCTAAGTGCCCAATTCCCATTTCTTATCCTTTAGTGGCTGTGCCCTCCATTTTCTATTATTAGGAGGGGATGAGAGTAACACTCTTACCCCATTACCTATATGCCTCCCTCGAAAGAGGAGGACAAAAAAAAAGGGGGAGGGGGTAGAAGGGGGAAACCCCGCTACTCACCCATGCTATATTATTTAAAGTGCATCGTGTACTTCTCATCCTTTAACTCCTGTGACTTCTCTGATTTTAATTTAAAGTGAGGGGGAAAAAAGAGGGGGGTAAGAGGGGGAAACCCCCCTACTCACCCATGCTATATTATTTAAGGTGCGACGTGCATATTTATCCCATCACTTGTTCTCCTTTTTTACAGCTTTACATTTTGTTATAATTATGCAGCATCGTTTACCTTGTTCCTGCAGTCATTTTATAGGCAGGATGTTTCTCACCTGTTCTGTGAGAAATATGCAGGTTATCATTGCTGACCCCACCTTAAGAAAATGTTAGTTGCTTGGCTGTTGACAGTGGTTTTAGTAATTTTAGTAATATTTAAGACACTGACTCAAAACACATATAGATATCAGGATTTCTGACTTAATTTGCTGCATGCTTGTTCTGAGTCAATGATAAGACTGGAAGCCTGGCAAGCTTAAAATAAATTAAAATGTAATATATTTGATGAATATCAGAATATACAGTATGTAATGAACCTATTGTCTACACTGAGGGCTGTAGTGCACACAACTTTTATTTCTGTCTTTTATAGTCATTTAACATTTGTGTAAGTGAGGGAAATTATGTCTAATGCCCTGTACACACGATCGGTTCATCTGATGAAAATGGACCGATGGACCGCTTTCATCGGACAAACCGATCGTCTGTGGGCCCCATCGTTTTTTTTCCCATCGATGAAAAAAAATAGAACCTGTTTTAAATGTTTCTTATGGTTAAAAAAACAATAGAAAAAAACGATCGTCTGTGGGGAAATCCATCGGTCAAAAATCCACGCATGCTCAGAATCAAGTCGCGCATGCTCGGAAGCATTGACCTTCATATTTCTCAGAACGTCGTTGTGTTTTTCGTCACCGCGTTGGACATGATCGGATTTTTAACCAATGGTGTGTAGGCAAGACTGATGAAAGTCAGCTTCATCGGATATCTGATGAAAAAATCCATCGGCCCGTTTTCATCAGACGAACCGATCGTGTGTACAGGGCATTAGTTGTCACCACTGGAAGATTTTCTTTCTAGTCCCGTTCTAACTCAAGACATTGGCTTCTTTCTCACTTTTAGTCTCAGTGCCATTGGTAACAGGAGAAATAGCAAGAGTGAACCTCAGACAATAATGAGAACCCAATAGAGGTTCTAGCCCCTCAGCACTCTATCCAAAACCTAAATTAAAAGTTTGGCCTCAGATATACTTTTTTTCTAGCTGTCTAAAATATAACGCTCTTACATTATCTTAAGTCTCTAAGATCTTCCCCACTTACTTCTTCCCTCTGCATTTCTTTCAACAATCAACTTCAAAATTCTTAACTCCACGTGTATTACCATGCTACCTAAGACACAGACTTCTTACTGTATATCTTTCTGTAGTTATGTAATTCTTTGTTATTTTTCCATTTATTACCCCATAAAACCTTCTTTCCCCCTCTGCTGCTTGCCTAAAAATAGGTGTGAGAACCAGTGGTGGCTCATGTTTTTTTTTTGGGGGGGGTCATTTTACCAGCACCCTCCCGGGGCCAGCTACACGGCAGTAATCTCACCCTCCCCCCCATGCCACCCCCTAGCCCCCGGGCGGCCAGCGGCACTTAACGGCACCCCAGCCAGCGGTTCCTGTGTGTCTCTTCTCTCCTCTTCCTAGGTGTCCAATCAGGTGACGGGTATCAGACCCACTTCCTGATTGGCTGGGAGATGGATCAGTGCGGCGATAACAAATAGAAGCCTATTAGAGACTCTGGCTTTAATCACATGCTTCAAAAACCCACCCCCACACCCCACAGCGTCCCTGTATGTAGATCAGGGGGCTGAACACATGGATGTGGGTGGCGCCAGTGTGCCCTTAATGCACAGGCCGCCACTGGAGAACTATTCTATAAATCGAAATTTTAGATTCTATGATAAAATCTTTGATTTCATAACTGTATTCAGGGAATATCAACTTCTTCCTTTGACCTTTAAATATTTGTTCTTTCATCAGTATTTTTCCTTTATGTATTTGCACTTGTGCTTTTTTTCATGTCTCATATGCTTGGTTTACATCTAAATTCACTGTTAATATTCAGTAAGAGTTTTTTGGTTCTTGCTCTAAATATTTCTTATTTTCACATAGACAATCTTGAGGTTT
Source organism: Rana temporaria (assembly GCF_905171775.1). NCBI lineage: Eukaryota > Metazoa > Chordata > Amphibia > Anura > Ranidae > Rana > Rana temporaria. The sequence goes on from NC_053490.1 coordinate 196,637,443, forward strand.
TTCCCATTACCACATTATCATCAGTATGATCTGTTCTATTATGGTGCCTTTAGGGTTATCACTTATTTTTCTCATTACAGACACTAGAATGAGGTTAAATACAATAGAATGGTGGAAATATTTTGTATTTCTATAAGGGCTCCCTGCACCATATTCCTATTTATGTCTTCAAGAATTATTTGAACCTTTTTACCTTATTGGTAGTCTTTTCATTTTAATGCTTGATGCAGTCATATGCCTTTTAAAACTAACCTAAAATATGACTTTTTTTGCCCATGATAGCCATGTCATGGTGACATAATTTATTAATTGTTATAATATGTAAAGGTACACAATGTAATCACAAAGGTATGCTATTGTTTGACATATTTGGGAAGCATGGCTGCAGCCCCTCTGTTATACTGGTATCCAGTATAACACTTTCTGTTTTTTTCTTTGTTTGTTTTTTTCAACAATCTCCATTTTCTCTCACTTTAGTGCTGTCTCTATTTAGCACTACTTGAAAAACTCCTTCTGTCTTTCCTTAATTTGGCCTTTCTGTTCAGTGAGGTCCCTTTCTCTTCTTCACACAAGTCAGTCGACGGTGAGACACCTCTTTCTTAATTGTACATTATGGGACACAGAAAAAGTATTCAGCAATATTGGACTATGCTGCTGATTTTGGGAGATTGGGCACTGGGAAAAAAGCTAAAACGACAGTCCAGTATAACCTCTTCAATTTCTAGTATACCCCAGTGATTTGTTAGTTTCATAGGAGAATGGGCTAATTTCTCTCTTCTACCAAGACAATTTCTTATTCTAGCAAGTTTTGGTCAGTTGCTACAGAACTCCTGGGGCTTGTTTTGCAGGTTTCCAGATTGGCTGATCATCATAAAAGCCTTGCAGGCTGTATCCGCACCCCATTGTAAGGAAAATGTAGGTCCAGCTTGTATTATGCCCTTGGTCCCTGGACTATACATTAGGTAACTTCTCCTGACACCTTTGGTACAGTATAAAGTGGGATTTAGTTGTAGAGTGCTTTACGGGGCCAGGGCTGTGGTTCACACTTCTAGTGGAACACTGTCCCTGAAGACTCCTGAAGGAGTATGCTTACTGGGTAGATGAAGGCTGTGTAGATAGGGCATGTCTCCTGGATCCTGCCTGCCGTAAACTGTGTTGGGAGACTGCAGGATGGCACAGGACCGCTGCTACAGTAAATCAATTGGTCGTTCTCAGGCAGCCTAGAGGCTTTAGTGGGCTGTTTACTGTCCTCCCAGGTGGTTAACACTAGAACACCAGCATGGATATGTTTAGTCCCAGTCTGGTGGGTTGAGCGCAGTGCCATATTTAGACTTGGCAACATCTTTTTCTGACCAAAGGGCTGATAGAGATGATCACTCTGTACTTTTTTTTTTAGGAGCGCATGCAACCCAACTCCACACTTCCTACCAGCTCCTACATCTGCACCTATGCTGCAATCCTCAGGACAACCTTGGTATTTCTGATGCCTTCTTAGTAACCTAGTCTTAGACAGAATTGACCCTTCTTGCTCTGGAAGTGACACATGAGTACCCTAGTGAGCAACATCTTACTCTGGACTCCTATGGCAGATTCTAAGTGCAGAGGCAATTGTACTGGGTGTCTGCTTTGGAGCTGTCTGCATCACTTACACCTTAAAGAACTAGCCTTGGGTTCCATAAAGAACCCTCAACCTGTTAAAACATTTCCAATGCCATCTCTTTTCTTATCAAGATTGTCATCTTTGAGACTTTAGCTGTCTGGTCTAAGGTTATTTCCTGGGATTCTGGATCTATCATGACAAATTCTGCTGTTCTCCAGCAACTAGAGTCCATGCCAGTGACCCTACTCTATTGTGCTAGCTCCCTTGCTCACTTTGCTCTCAGGCATACCCATATTGGGATATCTGGGCAACCTTTTTTCTGAGAGAAAAGTCACCTCTGGCCCTGTAAACTAATATCAGATGGACTGTACAGACCCTGCAGAGATTCAGGTCCATCCTAAATCTCCAGAAATTGATGCTGGAACCATCCCATTGCTTGGAGTATCTGGGCCTAATTTTAGACATGTCAAAGGTTTAGCTGCTCTTGGACTAATTCCAGTGTCTCTACTCTGAAATTGGAACTTTGCAGTCCAGAAGCCATTTAAAATTCCATTCTACGAGGGTCTTGGGCCTAATGATTTCCTTCTTTGAACCAGTCTTTCTTTTGTCCCATATACAGTTCAACCTGATCTACGCTTTTCCCTCTCTGAAGCTCCTTTCTTACCTGCAAGATCAAGATGGAGAACTTCCTGGTGATTCACATTTTACCAATCTGGGCTAAGGGGGCATGGTCTAAGACCTCATCAGGCATTTGGCAGACTCTCTGTGGGCCCTCCCAGATCATCCAAATCTTCTGTTGCAGGTGAAGTTTACCACCCTGATGCTCAGTTACTGGTTTTAATTAGTTGTCTGTTAAAGCCCAGGTCCTGATGGATATCAGCCGATCAGATTCAGTCACCCCTGCAATCTTGAAATCTAGGAAATTGACTTCTCACAAAGTCTATTGCACTTGGAAATTGTATTTCTTAGTGTGAGAGGAAAATTCATTCCAGGAAGTTCTGCATTTGATTATTTAATTTTTAATTTTTTTAGTCTAGTCTGGATCAGCATTTGGCCTTAAGTACCAAGGGTAAAATTTTGATTTTAGCTGTTCTTTTTTTAGAGAGCACTAATTTTTACAGGCGGCTGCTTACATTATTCCTCCTGTATTTTCCCCAGTTACTTTGTGGTATCTCAAATTGGTTTAATCAGTTCAGGACATTGTTCTACCATCTGTTTGTTCTTATAAACCTCTTCTAAACCTTCTTAGAAGATTTTTACCCCCATTGTCTGGATATGGTATGCATTTTTTGAGTTTAACTCTCAGCTCTCCTTTTTACAGTCTGATTCTCGGTTTGTCATTTCTACTCGTCCTCTTAAGGGACATCCTGCTTCTTATTCCACTATCTCTAGTCTAGGTGGATGTGATAGCCCAACATTCTAACCTTCCCATTCCCTCTTTTTTTTGTTATTATGAAAACCTTTTAGCTTCTCTTTATGCTGCTCTATTTTTGTTTTCATTTGCTCTTCTTCGACTATTCAACATTTTCATTCTATTTTCATTTCAATTCTCTTTTAACATCTGACATTTTTCATCACACCAGTCCTCCCTGCTGCCTTGGTTTTCAATTGCAGCACTTGGCCTATGGGCTGTGCAATTGCTTTCTTAATTTGTTTGTCTTCTTTCTCTGGCTGGTATTCCATTTAAATTTTACATATAATATTTTTCCTGTTTTCCAGAGGAATCTCCTTGTTTGTATTTATCTGTTTATATCTAATCTGCCTTGAACATAAAGGGATCATGATTGTCTTACTACAACTGCATACAATTTGTATGTCCCTTTTATCTATCAGCTAAAATAGCTATTGGGTGGCTTTCCCTGTCATCATTTTGTTGTTGTATTAAAAATATAGCAAAAAGCCTATTACTAATTATCATGTGAAAATCAAAATTGAGGCAGAACCCGGCTTAGAGATGGACCGTACAGTGTGTGCAGTTCCTCTGTAAACGTTCTGTCCCATGCTACTGCACAACTTTGCTCTTTGAATATAGCATTTAGAAGTGAAACTGCTGAGCCTATGCCCTCTCCGCCAGTGCCACTTCACTCCCAGTGACAGAATGGGGTCCCACCGTACACTAGTGCAGACCTCATATGTGCACATAATTATCTCATTCTCTCTCCCGTACCATACAGCTGGATACATGGGATCTCTGTACCATGGGTTCGATCCCAGTACTTTTTGAGGAACTAAGCACTAGGGAGGGAGGCAGAATACCGACCCCCCTCACTACCAAAGGACGTGTCAATCAAGCCTGGTACTGCTCCTCGCTGTCTGGCTGCTGTACACATTCACCAGTTCATGGTTACCAATGGCAACTACTCTCCTGCTCAGTTAACTCTTTGTGATGGCCTTACTCGTATACCCCGTATGTGCTTTACAGGCCCTGTTCTTTGGATATGCCGTATACCACCATGCACCCCTTTGAATAACTTTAGACCAGGCTCAGAAACAGTTAACAAAACTGTACTTAGAAGCTGCAGCAGTACAGTCCATAACTCTCAAGTTCCTAACTGACTACTTTTCAGCTGCCCAGGCATACCTTTACAGGTAGAAGTACATGCTGGCAAGATCCTTAAGAAGTGGGTTCCCTTGGGGTGGTGTTGATTGTTGGTTACTCTGGGTTACATCCTCCACTGGCCTGAACCTTGTTCCCTTTTCCCATGTGGTCCCACTCTCTCTGAGCCCCTGATTTATAGGCTGACAGGATGGAGGGCAGAAACCAAAAAGTCTGGGAAACAGGCAGATCTGAACTTTAACAAGTTCTTCACCTGGGCAGCCCATGCTCTCTATCTACAGAAATCCTACATGTAGCCACCTGCCTACATGCAAGCATGCTAATCAGCACACTTGTAGTTCTTTAACCCTGCCTGCAGCTCAGGAACTTTCTGCCTGTACAGAGGTATGGCTATAGAACTCTAAGCAGTGTGTGCAGGAGCCTGACATTGCATCCACAATCCACTGATCGCAGATGCAATGCTCTGCAGGCAACTAAGAAAAAATAAATGCACATTACACACCTGCAGAAATATGTGCATTTATTATTGTTTTCAAAAGGTGAATTTAGCCTTTAGTTCACAGCTGGCAAAGGTGTAGCATGAACTAACCATGTTCATATTCATGCCCTTTACTTTTCCCACAATTTCTTTTCAAATATGGATACTTCAGAGCTATGGCACCCATCCATCGCTTCATAGTTTAAAATGCATAAAAGTGACCAGGGCTTTTTTTCAGCAGGAACGTGGGGGAACGCAGTTCCGGCACCTTCTGAACTGACTGTATGTAATAGCAAGGGGTGCTGGGGTGTGCTGCAGGATATTGATGCTCACTGCTGTGGATCTATTTTTGCAGGGGGGTCTATTGTTGCTGGTGGGGGACCTATTGTTTCTAGGGGGGTCTTATGTTGCTGGGGGGTCAGTTGTTGCTGAAAGAGATCTACTGTTGGGGGAGGGGTCTATTGTTGATGGCAGCCAGAGAGTCTATTAATGCTGACTGTACGGAGATCTGTTGATGCTGCCGTGAGTCTATTGTTGCTGGCGGGGAAATTTTGCTGTGGGTGGTCCATTGTTGTTAGGGGGATCTATTGTTGCTGGCTGCAGGGGATCTATTTTACTGCTTTTCTTGATATCATTACCAAATTCCATATAAATTACTTAGCACCACAAAATGATACTTGGTTCTATATTGTCTAAAAGGGGTGGTACTGGGAGGTGGGTAGGGGGCGGACAAAAGGGGTGACTAGGAAAGGGGGAGTTCCAGCACCTATTGTCTGAGAAAAAAAGCCCTGGAAGTGACATACAAATAGTGAGTCAGGACAGACCTCAGCAGCTTAGAGAGGGTACACCTGATAAAGGTAGTTGGGCAAGTGACCAACATTAAACATACAGAATACATTGAACGTATATTATATTTAATATAAGCCTTTAAAAACTGTTTATTTCCTGTTTCAGATTTAACAATACTTTGAAAGATACTTGAAAAAAAAAATTCAGGCTGAAAAACAGGGCATTTGTATACTTTGCTAAAGATATAGAATTCCGCTTAATATTTTCCTGGCTATGTTGTAAAAGATAAATGCTGTTCAGTTTGAAAATGGCCAGTTTGTAGCCTGTGATGAATGTTTGCACAGTCCTTTTAAAAGATTCACATTTACTGGTAGCTTCACCTCAAAAATATTAGATGACTTATTGATCTGTTTTCTTAGCACAGTCTAGTTCCATGATTATTCTGCCAACGTAGGCATTTTTAGCATGGCTGGCACTGAATATAATTTTAAATATTACTAGCTGCATATTCAGCTGCACAGCTCAGTCTGGGCACAAGTTCATCCAAAATCCTCCATATTAATTGTTTCTATTCTAGGGAGATTCAAGCTAAGCTAAGTTCACTTATCTCTTACACTCTCTCTCTCTTTTTTTGTAGACGTCCATTGGCAATACCAATTTCTAAGCAAGATAGTTTGCTGGAAAAAGACACAATGTTCAAAGATTCAACAAAGACATTAAGCAAGCATTATTCGCAAGACAATGCTTCTGAAAGAATCAATATGACCAGTTCTGCTAAACTGGAACAGGTATGTAATGAGACAAAAGATGGGGTTAAAAAGGAACTCCAGTCCCCCCCCCCAAATTAAAAATAAGCAGCTACAAATACTATAGCTGTTAACTTTAAATATAGAGACACTTGCCTGGATCCAGCGATGTCCTCACCTGAGCCCATTCTTCAATCGGTTTTGGGTGCAAGCGCCGGCATCTTCACTAAGGGAAACTGCCATATATGATAAGCTACACTTTCTGATTGTTCCGGAAGTCTTCTGGGACATGTAATGTGTCCCAGAAGGAGATGGGGCCGAACTTCCACTCAGATTACCACAGCAATGTGCCCCCCCCCCAAAAAAAAAAATTATGTGTCAATTGTAAAGGGCGGGGGGGGGGGGGGAGGAAGAGCAGAAATGTTTTGGTTTTAATACCACTTTAAAATTTGTATAAATAATCTTCAAAGGTTATGCAACACATGCATTTTTATTTATACAAATTGTAAAGTGGTATTAAAACCAAAACAACAAAAAAAATATTGTATTGCAGCTTATCCATCATTAGATGTTGTGGCTGCATCAGTTTTAATTTCTTTGACTTTTTTCCCTCTGTTTTCATCGGGTGATCTGGCCAGTAAGGCCTCGTACACACGATAGGTTAATCAGAGGACAACGGTCTGATGGACCGTTTTCATCGGTCAAAACCGATCTAGTGTGGGCCCCATAGGTTATTTAACCATCGGTTAAAAAAAGCCAACTTGCTTTAAATTTAACCGATGGATTCCTAACCGATGGGAAAAAAACGATCGTTAGTAGGCACAACCATCGGTTAAAAATCCACGCATGCTCAGAATCAAGTCGACGCATGCTTGGAAGCATTGAACTTCATTTTTTTCAGCACGTTGTTGTGTTTTACATCACCGCGTTCTGACACTATTGTTTTTTTAACCTATGGTGTGTAGGCGCGACGGACCATCAGTCAGCTTCATCGGTTAACCGATGAAAACAGTCCATTAGACCGTTCTCATCGGATGGACTGATCGTGTGTACGAGGCTTAACACACCTCTGGTTTTAGTGAGACACCAAACTGGATGAATAAGCACCGAAAGCACAGCATTCAGCATCATTGTCAGTCTGGGTGGAGAGAAGACAAACTCCAGCTCACACTTTATAATCTGTTACAGGAAACTTTTTTTTTCTTTTGGGATAAAGGTTTTAAATAAATCTGATCATTTTATACAGCCAGTGTTAAAGGGTTTGTCTCATCCATGTAAACTGATACATTTTGCTGGAGAGCTTGTGCTTTTGAAAAACAACAGACTTGCTGCCTGGATCACCAGATAAAAACAGAAGAACGAAAGTAAAAAAAAAATGAATGCAGCCATTGCATCTAAGAATTGCATCTAAGAATGAAGAAGGTAAGCATTATATATTGAATGTTTGCTTTTGGGTTTGGGTTTAATACTGTTTTAATGCCTGTTTGGAAACACAGGCTTATTTTTCTAGGTGCAATCATTAAAAGTTATGGCTAGACACTTCTTTCTGCAACGGTAAATTTCAAGTCCACGTCAAAGGCACTTATTTCTAACAGCCACAGAAAACACTCAACAAGAGCCACAGGATTTATACAAGAGGTTGCAAATTGCAGGACATAGAAGATTATTGCTGTCGACTACACCACCTTTTGTTACTTTGTGTCAAACTTCTAATTTGATTTAACAACACATGCCTTTTCCCATATACAAGGTTTAATCTGCTACAGGCCATTCTATAACAAAGAACTTACCCAAAACTACTGTATTTGTTTAGCAGCAGCCAATGTTGCACTTTTTTTTTTCTGTTGATCTCCTTATTGCTGACTTTGTCTCACTTTGTCTATTGGCCTAATTAACCGCAATAAGGTTGATAACAATATTTTAAGGTTTTACCAAGGCCATAGCACATGGCTATCTTTCTATCCCTTCTCCCTGCCCACATTTTTTAATTCAGGGTGTCAGACCCAGAGCTTTTTTCTCAGAAAATAGGTGCAGGAACTCAACCACGACCCCGTTCAGATTTCAAAAACAGTAAAAGGGTCTTAAAGGGGCATTAAATACCAGGATTGCATTACATACAGAGTGCAGAGTTCAGGGGGTTGCACACAGAGTGCAGAGCTGTGACTTGTAAACACAGAAACCGGACTTCTGTGTTTACAAGTGATTGTGGTGAGCAGGCACCAAAGGGTCTGAGCCAGAGGTGGTGGAACTGAGTTCCCCCCAAGTTCCCCCTGAAAAAAATCCCTGGTCAGACCTTATCTGAACCCTAACCCTCTGCCTGTGTACACTAAACCCAGACACAAAGACCTGCTATAGTCCTAACTTACTGTAAAGTGCCACTAAATTTAAAGAACAAAATCTGAAAAAAAATAAAACTTCTATTGCTTCCTCCCAATCTCCAAATTCCTTTTTTTCTTCTTGCTTGCTGCTGCTTTGCTGCTGTAACCTGACTTTGTTACAGGGTGGCTACTTTAGTTTTCCATGTATGTGGAATTGTAGCTTTTATTTCAATTGACTACTCAGTCCTTTTTCTGCCATCACTTTTCTATGTTTCTATGCTCGCTCCCCAGGTGCAGGATTGGCTCTAGCGCAAGGCAACATGGGCACTTGCCTTACAGTGCCAGGGAACAGGGCGGAAAATTGACAGTGTCACTGTGTCAGTGTCTCTCTCGTCTCTGTGAGTCCCAGGATTACACACAGCAGGCATCTCCCGCTGTGTGTATTGGAGCTTAGTGTGTTAACTTTGGCCACACTGTGAGAAAAGTCCTGCCCTCCTCCTATTTCAGCTCATGTGATAGGCAGAACAATGCGTCTACCACACAAGCTGATCTAGGAGGAGGGCGGGACTTTTCTCACAGCCCGGCCAAAGTTTTCACACTAAGCTCCGATACACACAGTGGGAGATGCTTGCTGTGTGTGAAGTGTAGAGGAGGAGGGGAGCGCTGCATCCACACTGGCAGTGTGTGTGATAAATTCTCTCTCATGTCACGCTGCCCCGGCGGCCCCTCCTCTCTTCTTGTCCATCCCCATTTGCTTGTGACATCATCTGGGATGGACGAGAAGAGAGGAGAGGCCGCCGGGGAAAGCGTGACATGAGAGAGAACTTATCTCAGATGCTTCCTGCATACTGGCTGCCAGGTAAACGCTGTGCCCCAATGTGCTCCAATATGCCCCAATGTGCTCCAATATGCCCGATGTGCTCCAATTTTCCCCGATGTGTGCCAATATACCCCGATGTGCGCTAAGTGCCCCATGCCACGTGCCATGTGCCATGTGTCCTGATGTCCTGTGCCCTGATGTCCTGTGCCCCAGTCTGCTGTGCCTCAATTTCGTGTGCCCTGATGTGCTGTGCCCTGATGTACTGTGACCTGTGCCCTGATGTGCTGTGCCCTTTACCCCGATGTGGCCTGGTGTGCTGTACCCTGATGTGCTATGCCCTGATGTTCACTGTGTCCTCATGTGCCCTGATGTGCTGTGCCCTGTGCCCTGATATGCACTGTACCCTGATGTGTTGTGCCCTGTGCATGCGTGCATGCCGGGAGGGGGGGGGGGGGGCGGCAAAATACACCTTTGCCTGAGTTGGCAAAAATGCTTGCACCAGCCCTGCCCAGATGGACTAGAGACTAGTTATACTTGCCTGATCTGTACAGTGATATTGCATAGAGAGGTCCCATAATGCCTCTTCTGGAGTCCCCTGCCAGAGCTGTGCGCTCCTTTTTTCTCTGGGTACCCCCTTAGCAAGCAATGTGTCTGTTTACACCCGCCGACATCCGATATGCTGAAAAACAGACAGCTGGGGATCCCTTCCCCATCCGTCCAGCAGTTTAGATCGGATGGTAGTTGGGTGTAAATGGACAGGCAATCTGTTCACATCTAACCACCTATAGAGGAGAGTGGTCTGTGTCCACTCTGTATAAACAGTGCGGATACAAACCGGCCACCTCAGTGGGGATCAGTGAACATATTTCTTTGTGCAGGGTGCCTAAAGCAAAACTAAACTCCTGAATATGCTCAACTCCACCTTCCAGCGATGCAGTGGTTACATGCCTCACTGGCCGCTGTCATCTTCGGGTGCCAAGTTTTCAGCCTCTTAATTGCCCATGACATCATCCTGCACATGCGCATTGAAATCAGTCATTCTGGCATAGAAAACTATAAACAGACAGGTGTTTATTATTGCAGATGAGATATAGCATGTCTCTTGTGTAGTTTTGACACGTTAGGTTTAGTTCCGCTTTAAGGTATATAATACAACTAAATATATATACTGTATATTATAGATACTGTAATAGAACATGGCAAACCCTTTGAACTGTGAGGTGGTTTATTCATTTTTAAAGTTGCATTTATTCAAATAGTGAAATCTGAGTATTTTAATAGAAACATTTCTGGACTTTTTTTAATAGATGTGTGTGTTTTTACAATATTCTTTTGATGGTACCTTTAAAGTCCAAATGTGTGTAGGGTATAATAAAACATGAGTGTAAAATATACTTCTAGAGGACGATTTTCCCAATATACGAGAAATTGGGAAGGAAATCTCCTTCTCCTCTTTAGGGGCCTGATTGAAAAGTTGAACATGGATGCGATCCTGCAGGCATCGTAATTTGTCCACATGCAACTAGTGGCACCCGTGCTTTCTTTTTCTAAGTATGAGCTACTGAAATACATGCAATGAATATTACTGAATATTACATGCTTTGTGACTTGACTGTGACTTAACTTGAGTTTTCTGTTGAATAATATGTTGTAAGTATTTTATAATGAACATTGGGTAAAATATTCTTTCTTTTGTTTGCTCAGATCAAATTAATGCCAGCAGCTCCAAATGATGACTTAGCAACTCTCAGTGAACTCACGGATAGCAGCCTGTTGTATGAGATACAGAAACGGTTCAAAAACAACCAAATTTATGTAAGTCACTTACCATGTATAAGAACTCAAAAGAAATGTGTGAATGTTATGCACATTAATGCAAAGCTTCTTAAAATACATCCTTAGCTAGAAAGTTAAAAACATGACTGGTATGGTAGCTGCGGACTTCCAAGTGCCCTGTGTGCTGAAGTTTCAGAAACCCTTGTACCAATATATTTGTAATGGTTTAGATACCCTACATGGAGGAAACCTTATATACCCAATGCATATGTTGGCTCTGCTTAAAGCTGTGCAAAACAATAGCTATGGTTCACTAATCCTTCTCACAATGCAAGTATGAGTTGGCTAACTCATTAAAATCAATGCACTTCCTACAGTATGTGGCTGATATCTTATTTCAATAGTAGATTAGAAAAGGCAGAGGAATTGCAAATTGTGTGGTTGCCCCATTGTGTGGCAATCTACAATTTTAAATTTTAAATACAATAACACAGGGGTGCCCAACCAGTGGCCCGCGGAGCTCTTTGATGTGGCCCGTGACCTCCTGCTCTGGGATGGAATAAAATAGAATAGAATACTGTAATTAAAGGCAAGTTTATTACTAATATCACAGTGTATATATGGGCATATCTGTTCTGCAGTGGTTACTGGGCTGCTTTAAACTGATCCACAGGTGCAGAGAAGTGCACCTGTGGGTTACATGCACTGAGCCATAGACTTCTGTTACCTATGAGTTTGGTGTGCTGAGAGTACAGTGGGCTCTATAGAGCCGAGTGGGCTGTCATCCACCCGCTTCTCTCATTGTGGCCCGCGATCGGTTACCAAGTCGCTTAAGTGGCCCTTGCTCTTCAAAAGGTTTGGCACCCCTGCAATAACAAAACAATATGTCACAATATAAAAGTCCCATCAAATATTACTTTAAAGTAAACACACCAATTATAATGCAAAATAAATGTATTATATAATTATTTAAGAACTATTTCAATTACCAGTAATAACCAGAGCATTCCCTTAATATCTTCAGTACAGTGTGGGAGAAACTGATCTGCATGCAGTAATTGCCGAAGTATTAAATGTCTGACTATAGAGAAGGTAGAGGCAGGGTGCCTAGACACCAGGGCTCAAGTCCTGCGGGAACACGTGGGAACGGAGTTCCTGCACTTTTCACAGCAGGAACGCAGTTCCCTTTGCAGGACTAAAGCAGCCGAGCTGCCCGAGCCAATCCTTCACTAAGCGGCGATGCCCAGCTCGAGTCACTGTTAGGGGCAGGCGAACCTTAGTAATCCTTTATGTTACTGGCCGCTTTATGAACTTGCATCTTTCTAAATCCCGCGATAACTCGCGGCAGATCTCCGCAATGTCTCCTGGGAACAATGACAAAAGCTCCCAGGAGACATTGCGGCATCAAGGAAGTGACGGAATACCCGCACACTACCCGATGAATCCATATACAGGAAGCGGCCAGTAACATAAAGGATTACTAAGGTACAGTGGATCGGAAAAAAAAACATGCAGTTTAGTAATTATGCATATGAGCGTATAATTTTTTATTTTTTTTTGGTGGGGGAGTGGATCTTGGGTGGGAGTTCCCACACTTTTTTCCCCAGGACTTGACCCCTGCTAGACACCTTAGATGGCAGCATAACTGGGGGAGAATTGGAGCATTTAGATTGTGATTTTCTCAAAGTTTAGTTGTATGGACCCTCTGCTAGTGGAAATAAACATTCCTAAACCAATGATCATTTTTTGTCTATATCCATTTGTGCCATCTGCATTGCACTACAGATAAAACTCATACGATCTAAGCCAGGGGTCTCAAACTGGTGGCCCTCCAGCTATTGCAGATCTACAATTCCCATGAGGCATTGCAAGGCTGACAGTTACAAGTATGACTCCCATAGGCAGAGGCATGATGGGACTTGTAGTTTCGCAACAGCTGGAGGGCCACCAGTTTGAGATCCCTGATTCTAAGCAGATATGCATGAACTGTCAAAACATAAGAAAAACAAGAAGAAGGAAAATCCAGGAGTCACCATTACTGCTGTGCTTAAAAAAAAGATGCTCCTGAGTCATTGGCCTGGGTATGCAGATCAGGACTGAATTTGTTGAGTTCACGGGCTGCATGCTTTATCCTGGGTCTGTAATCAGTACTGAAGCCTGGAAACCACCAGGTATCCAGCATTTGCTGAAAGTAGGACAACTACTATATTTATCGGCGTATACCGCACACTGTTTTGCCCTTAAAATCAGGGCAAAATCGTTGGTGCGCTATATACACTGATACTCGCTTCCCGCGCTGTGCTTGAAACACTGCGCCGACATATACCGAGCGCAGTACACTCGGGTATACTCGGGCAGGCTCGGCTCCGCTCGCGGTCACGTCCTTTATGCGAGAGCCGAGCCTATCCGAGTATACCCGAGTGTACTGCGCTCGGTATATGTCGGCGGAGTGGTTCAAACACAGCGCGGGAAGCGGAGATTCGACTCTGAGACAGCGCGGGAAGACACCACGGACACCACGATGGCCGCAGAAGGACGCCGGACCGGACAAGGCCGCCGATGGATGCCCTTGCAAGACACCAAAACTGTAAGTATAAAACATTTTTTTTCCAGGAATTTCAGGGCTACATTAGGGGTGCGCGCTATACGCCAGAGCGCGTAATAGTACAAAACAGATTATAGCGCACACATGCAAAAATGACATTTATCCTGCAAGGCTAGTTAAAAACACCTGAACATATTCAAAAATACGGGGGTTTGGTCACACTATATAGTCATATAGTGCTAAGCCCACTTACTGCGACAAAGTACCCCGAATTAGTGGGTCCTACCCTAGTAATAGAATGAAAGAACCTGGGTCTCAACCATGGGAGATATACTCCTCTATGTGGGAGAACTGAAGGGATTCTTCCTATACAATGGTGGCCACTAATGTGAGGTAATGAAGAGGGGGAGGGGTGCTCCAGCCAAGAGACCTGGTCAGGGTCTATACAAAATACAAAAAGATACTTGGTGGGCACACCCTAAAAATGCTATACATCTAAGCTGGTGCTGCTATAAGACCAAATACAGTACAAAACAGATTATAGCGCACACATGCAAAAATGACATTTATCCTGCAAGGCTAGTTAAAAACACCTGAACATATTCAAAAATACGGGGGTTTGGTCACACTATATAGTCATATAGTGCTAAGCCCACTTACTGCGACAAAGTACCCCGAATTAGTGGGTCCTACCCTAGTAATAGAATGAAAGAACCTGGGTCTCAACCATGGGAGATATACTCCTCTATGTGGGAGAACTGAAGGGATTCTTCCTATACAATGGTGGCCACTAATGTGAGGTAATGAAGAGGGGGAGGGGTGCTCCAGCCAAGAGACCTGGTCAGGGTCTATACAAAATACAAAAAGATACTTGGTGGGCACACCCTAAAAATGCTATACATCTAAGCTGGTGCTGCTATAAGACCAAATACAGTACAAAACAGATTATAGCGCACACATGCAAAAATGACATTTATCCTGCAAGGCTAGTTAAAAACACCTGAACATATTCAAAAATACGGGGGTTTGGTCACACTATATAGTCATATAGTGCTAAGCCCACTTACTGCGACAAAGTACCCCGAATTAGTGGGTCCTACCCTAGTAATAGAATGAAAGAACCTGGGTCTCAACCATGGGAGATATACTCCTCTATGTGGGAGAACTGAAGGGATTCTTCCTATACAATGGTGGCCACTAATGTGAGGTAATGAAGAGGGGGAGGGGTGCTCCAGCCAAGAGACCTGGTCAGGGTCTATACAAAATACAAAAAGATACTTGGTGGGCACACCCTAAAAATGCTATACATCTAAGCTGGTGCTGCTATAAGACCAAATACAGTACAAAACAGATTATAGCGCACACATGCAAAAATGACATTTATCCTGCAAGGCTAGTTAAAAACACCTGAACATATTCAAAAATACGGGGGTTTGGTCACACTATATAGTCATATAGTGCTAAGCCCACTTACTGTGACAAAGTACCCCGAATTAGTGGGTCCTACCCTAGTAATAGAATGAAAGAACCTGGGTCTCAACCATGGGAGATATACTCCTCTATGTGGGAGAACTGAAGGGATTCTTCCTATACAATGGTGGCCACTAATGTGAGGTAATGAAGAGGGGGAGGGGTGCTCCAGCCAAGAGACCTGGTCAGGGTCTATACAAAATACAAAAAGATACTTGGTGGGCACACCCTAAAAATGCTATACATCTAAGCTGGTGCTGCTATAAGACCAAATACAGTACAAAACAGATTATAGCGCACACATGCAAAAATGACATTTATCCTGCAAGGCTAGTTAAAAACACCTGAACATATTCAAAAATACGGGGGTTTGGTCACACTATATAGTCATATAGTGCTAAGCCCACTTACTGCGACAAAGTACCCCGAATTAGTGGGTCCTACCCTAGTAATAGAATGAAAGAACCTGGGTCTCAACCATGGGAGATATACTCCTCTATGTGGGAGAACTGAAGGGATTCTTCCTATACAATGGTGGCCACTAATGTGAGGTAATGAAGAGGGGGAGGGGTGCTCCAGCCAAGAGACCTGGTCAGGGTCTATACAAAATACAAAAAGATACTTGGTGGTCACACCCTAAAAATGCTATACATCTAAGCTGGTGCTGCTATAAAACCAAATACAGTACAAAACAGATTATAGCGCACACATGCAAAAATGACATTTATCTTGCAAGGCTAGTTAAAAACACCTGAACATATTCAAAAATACGGGGGTTTGGTCACACTATATAGTCATATAGTGCTAAGCCCACTTACTGCGACAAAGTACCCCGAATTAGTGTAATAGGGCGATAAATACGGTATGTCAGTTGCCATATTTCTCTATTGTGACAGGTTTAGTTTATCAGACATCAAACCCCTTTGTGGCACTGGAAGAAGCCATGGTTGTCACCCAGGCTTTTCTACCAATATGTCTACCTTTTGTTCTTCTCCATTATAGTGACGATACATTGAAGATTAGTAATTTATACAAGAAAGATAAGGCTGTTCAGTTCACAGGAATTGACAAGAACACTACATTTCTGGCAATATTACCAGGTGTTTTTCGTCATTGCCCAAAAAAATTCTTAGCCTAAAAAAATAAAAACAAATGCAACCACCACATCTAAGGACTGGTAAGCTGCAATATTACATTTTAGTTCTTGGGTTAAGTTATGCTTTAAAGAGGAATTCCAAGCTAAACCCTAACTAATTTTAACTACTAATGATACAGCCGGGTGGGTGCTCTACTATCACGGGTGGACTTCATATGACATGTCAGCCTATTGTGCGCCCCCTGGAAATTCTGGATGAACCCTCTGCACACTGCTATATACCCTTTCCAGCAAGCTTTGCAATGAAAAAACATTTTTTTTAGTTCACACACTTTGCAATACATATTTGAGCTAGCCAACAATGTCAAAGTAATCCCTGTATGGCCAGTCCCTAACCTGTTCTGCAAAAATGCAAATGTTACAGTGGACACAATGCCACTGTGGGGCAAACAGACACAAATTGGGGGAGAGCCACTAGGTTCAGGTCTGGTCACTGACTGTAATGCAACATAAATAAGAAATACCTGTGCTCAGATGCCAATAGCTTGTACATGTATATAAACCACTGTGATCGTCCCAGGTACCATGTGATCCCTGTGACCAATCACAGTGATCACATGCTCACCGCATAATTATTGTCATGAATGGCAGCCATTCACAAGTACATTTTTACTATTGTGATCTCTGTGATTGGTCACTGTGATCAAATGGTGTACAGGGCCAATCACAGCATCCCTTTACCATGTGGTAGCTGTGGCCAATCACAGCATCACAACAGTAAACAACAGTAAAGCAAGAATCGCTGTTAGCCATCCATTAGTTTAAATGGGCTTATCAGCCACTGCTGATGGCATAACCCAGTTCAATAGGAAGAATCCGTAGATTCTTGCTGCAGGAATCCAGCAGCAGCACCAACCCGATTGTGTGAAAGGGTTGTTACACAGCAGTCACAGTGTCCCTGATCACTGCCTCAGCAGTCACAGCATCTCCTAATCACTGCCACAGCAATCACAGTGTCACCATAAGGACATAATGCTCTCTGAAGAGCCATCCATGTTCAGATCACTCTTCAGAGCTTTTGACAGGAAGTGAGGAGGTGTTGTACTGCCTCTGCACTACCTGACTGACTGGAGAAGCCTAAAAATAGGTAAATATATAAATCTTTCCTACACAGGTAAGTCAGCATATGTGTTAGGAGGGGAAAAAAGTGCATTCTCAGAATCAAGTGTGAGACGGGAGCGCTCACTCTGGTAAAAGTAGAGTTCGTAATGGAGATAGAACATTCGTCACGCTGTAATGGACTCAAAAGCACAATGCTGAAAAGTCTCTCACCAAACTTTTACTAACACGAGGATCAGCAAAAGCAGCCCAATGGGTGGCGCTATTTGAATGGAACGTCCCCTTTATAGTGCCATCGTACGTGTTGGACGTCACTGCACTTTGGTCGAGCGTTTTTTTGACTGAACGTGTGTATGCAAGGCAGGCTTCAGAGGAATTACGTCGGGGAAAATTTGGGGTTTTGGCATGTCATGATCAAGTCTATCCGAAGACGAAACGTTGGGAGGTTGGCGTGCTGACGTCACCGCGTATTGAGGACGTGCCTCGTTTGTTTGTTCGCCGGCTGGCTACATTTGTCCTTGCTGTTTTTAACACGTCTTAATTGTAAGTGTTCTACTTACTTTATTTTTATTAAACTTTGGCGGTACTTCACTATGTGAGTCTGTATATTTTTCATGTTACCTGGCTATATGATCTCTGGATTGAAAGGACTAGTTTGAAAACGCCTCTCTGCTGTTGACCGTAACACACTGACATGCAATATTGATCCCTCGAGGGTCGCCTTGTTCTGGTAAGGGTCAGCGTGTTTTTATGGTGGTGGTGCTCCAGCTTTACTGCACAGTGTCTGTCAATACTAGCCACCGGGAGTTAGTCTGAGTGTTTGTTCACCATACGTTTTTGCACTATTTTTTTGTTTTTTTCTCCCTTTTTTTACTGGGCTGAGTCCACTGAAGTAAGAGCTTCTGCATCGTTCCATGTTGGATCTTCTATTGGCTACACCATGGATGGCTCATTTTGATCCTTGGGGATCTATACATCTGGTAAGGGTCAGCCTGAACGTTTTTACCCGGATATTGTTCCAGCACTAACCACAGAATTGGATTAATTTCTTATTTTTTTGGACTATTGTAAAAAATATTTTTTTTATAAATTTTGTATGTGCACACTTATTGGGACTTTATACATTGTTGATCTTTTGGTCATCCCTACGAGGTGTTTCTATTACAACTCCTTTTTTTTTTTATTTTATATGGTCACGTATATATAATTTTTTGCGCAACTCCTATCTCTTATCATGTCAGGAAAACCGGTCATGTGTACAGGGCATCAGAATCATTGCTGAATAATGACCATTGCCCACCCTAATACAAAAAATGAAGACAAAACATATACAGTTGTATACTAAAGAACCGTAGAGAAAAAAATATTGCAGAATAATATTCAAATTTTTTTAAATATAACTAAATTGTAGATGTACGGTAATTCTGTTTCTCATATCATTTATCTACATGCAGGACTGAATGTATTAGGCTTATTTTACTGTATGTCACTGTCAGAAATCCTAATAATTTTATATCTGTACAGTTTCAAATGAAGCAAAACATGACTGCGATTTCTAAATGATTGATGTGATCTGACAACTGGAAGAAAGCAATAGAACAAAATATGGCTCTGTGAAAGTTTTATTCCTCCCAACTGAGACATGATTTTCTCTAGTTTTTTTTTTGATCAGCTTAAGGGCTACTATAAATGCAAAAAGTGCCGAGTATGTGCCCTTAGTAGCAATCACCAAAGATGTGTAACATCATTCACCTCTACGGTTACATCAAAAGAATTCAAAATCGAACCATGTATCACCTGTGCATCCACAGGGGTAGTATATCTGATCCAATGCCCTTGCGGGCTTCAATATGTAGGCCGGACTAAGAGATCAATGCAAGTCAGGGTTAACGAACATATTACTAAAATCCTAGCGGGCTTTAGGAACCACTCCGTGTCCAATCATTACAGGCTTAAACATCATAGGGACCCCTCCAATACCCTCTTTCTTGGGATTGACAAGTATAAGGCACATTGGAGGGGAAGTAACCTGGTGAGGGAAATTTCCAAAATGGAAATGGGGTGGATCCATCGTTTAAAATCATACAGCCCTCATGGCCTGAATATTGAAACTGACGTGAATGCTTTTATCAACAATGCCTGATGTGAACCTTTGCATAGGGTCCCATAGAAACAGATGCGGTTTTTCAAATTAAGATTTTAAGCTAAAATATTTTTTATATTTTTTATATTTTATATATCGTTATAATTTTTTAACTAAATCCTGGATAGTAGTTATATCTACCCTTTGAGTTTAACATTTAGATTTAGGTTCACTCTGATAGGATTCTTATATTCTGTTCAAAGATGGTACTATAGCCTCAAAATTATTTTTCACAAAAAATTATATTTTTTCACACCAAGAATTTTTCATAATGTACTTCTAGCACGGTTCTTGGCCTTTTGTGGCCCTTCCCTCTCGAGTTTTTCGTTAAATCGGGGGGATGTAGTATGTATGTAATATTTCACTATATATTTATGGATTCACTTTTCATATAAGCTAAATATTCATTATCACAAAAAATAGATTAGTCTATATACACTATTTAAAACTATACCCTTGGGCAACTAAGGGCCCTTGGATCACGTAGACCACAGGGTGTGTATTACAACAGGCCCTGTGATCTAGTTTATATATTTATATATTATATTTTTATATATAGTATTTATATATTCTTTATATCACAATCCTTTTTTTCTTTAATGGTTTTTAGTATACCATAAAGCTCCATACAATTTTTGGGTAATAAAAAGAGCTAAACGAATTTGGATGAGGCTTATATTTAATTATATAGGAGTTTCTGAGAATTTTCTATTAAAATAATCGATATAACCGACTTAAAACCTGACTCCTTCTAAACCAGGTATAATCAGGATGAGTTTATTATTTATTTTTTCTTGTTTAAAAATAATTTTTAATTTTATCCACAAGATGGCCACAGTGAGTCAAGGGATTTCTGTCTTGTGCCGGACTTTTAGTTCTCCCTTGGTTCCTCTGTCCTCTTTACATTGTAGGTATTAAAACTACATTCTTAGGCTCAATTTATATTTATGTTTATGTTTATTTCACATTTTTTGCTTTTACACTCTGGAGAGAGAGCATTTCCACCCTCGTTACAACGTAGGTGGAACGCCTCACACTCCCTTCCAGGCCGCGAGGTTGCGCGCGGTTGTATGGGAAAACTTTCCCTCAACAAAGATGGCGGGGTCTGTTTCTATGGACCTCCCTTTGCATTGAGTGGCTCTTATATAAGGTGACACACTGCTGCTAGCCCTACCCCCATTGAGAATGTCCAATAGGACGAAACGCGTCTGGAGGCAGCGTCAGTGACGTCACCACGCCTAGGAGGAGGGCTCCGTAAGCCGGCCGGCTTGTTTTATCTGTTTAATGCTGTGTTTATACTGCCTAAGTGTAAGTACATTACTTTCTTAAATAAATTTGTATACCTACGATATCACGCTATTGCGTCCCTTTCTATTCTCCTGTCTACATGTGAGCCGGATTGGGTTACGCTTATCGGTATACTGTGGTTGCTGATGAATTGTGGGGTGTCCTAAATCGGAAATACATACCAACTTCAAACCTCAGCTGTCTTTTGCTTGGAAATCTGAGCCCGGGGGATTTAAAGGCCGTGGCTGGGTTATAGCCAACTGCACCAAAGGCTTGCTATCTGGTAAGCTGATATACAATTCCGGTGGTGGGATCTCACACACTGTATGCATGTCACCCGGTGCATTGAAAAATCAACATCTTTACATGCAAATCAGCCTCTGATCAATACAGTGTTTTTGTCTCTGCTGGAGAATCAATCCAATATCCACTATTACTTACACTACCTGTGGACTGTTGTACTATTATATTTATTTTGTTATTTTGGCGCGGCTTTTTATATTGTTTATATCATTCAGGCAGCTATATGGATGTTGCACCGCTGACTCTGAGACTAATAACAATTGGCGGAAAGTTCAGAATTACACATCAGTTTAGTGCAGTCATAACTGATGTCTGTAAATGATTTTGTGATCTGTAGATTTTTCTTTTTTCATTATCAGAAAAGACTTACATTTTTACCAGATCCTCTTTTCTTTAGTGTGGTGTGGTATTTCCTCCTTCTCAGTCGTCAGCTACATTGCTCTTAAAGATGAATAAGTCTTTATAATTAATATTGCAATAAGGCAATCTTGTTATAAATTAAAGCCTCGTACACACGATCGCACTTTCATTGGACTTTTCCGTGAATTTTTGTGCAAAGGGGGCGTTGGCCATGAACTTGTTCTGCATACACACAGCAGAACATTTTCAGCCAACAAACCACATGGTTTTTCAGCTCTTTACCGCCACCCTTTGGGCAACTTCTGCTATTGTTGTCTGACGTTTAGCATTAGTTCGGAGCATGCGTGTTTTTACTTTGGATTTTAGTCAGATGGATTTGTGTACACAAGATCGGATGATCCGACAGAACACACGGACAATTTGAGAGCATTTGAGAGGGAAATTCCGACAACAATTGTCCGATGGAGCATACAGACGGTTGGATCGACTGACAAAACACGTCCATTGGACAATTGTTGTCGGAATATCCGATCGTGTGTACGGGCCTTTATACTGCCTATTTCTCTGGATCTACTGATCATTTTTATATGTGGCCTTTGTTGATGGTAACCTCTGCTTGTGATTTTTTTCATCATATGCGCAGTTAAGTGTGCCTAGGGTTGTGATGGGTTTTAGAGCTGCACAATTAATCGTTAAAAAATAGTGATCTCGATTCAACCCAGTCTCGATTCAACCACACTAACAATGTCCAATGCAGAGTTTGCAGATTCTTTCATATAACAAGTGGAGAGACTTTATCTGCTCACTCAGCTGTCAAAAGAAAATAGCTGGGCAGTCTGCAAAGTTTAGATCAAAGGGATAAACTTCTGTGTGTCTAAAGAAAAAATCTGGGCAGTCTGTCAAGTTTTTAACAACATAAAACATTGTAAATAACTTCCTTCTTAGATCAAACTTCTGTATGTAAATGCAGGAAGTTTAACCACTTAAAGTCCAGGGGCAGATCCACAAAGATCTGCCTATCTTTAGGCAGGTGTAGCGTATGTAAGATACACTACGCCGCTGTAACTTACTTGTTCTTCTTGTGAATCCTCAAAGAATCTGCGCGGTAAGTTACGCCGGCGTAATTTCAAATGGGAGTGATGGGGGTGTGTTTTATGCAAATACGTTGTGACCCGACGTAAACAAAGTTTTTTTTAGCGCATGCGCTGTCCTTAAAATATCCCAGGGTGCATTGCCACAAAGTACGCCGCAAGGACGTCATTGGATTCGATGTGAAAGTAAATGACGTCACATTCCTATTCACGAATGACTTAAATTAGACGCGGGAACGACGGCCGTACTTAACATTGAGTACGCCACCATATAGCAGCTTTAACTATACGCCGGAAAAAGCCGAACGGAAACGACGTAAAAAATGCGACGGCCGCTCGTACGTTCGTGGATCGTCGGAAATAGCTAATTTGCATACTCGACGCCGAAACCCCACCTAGCGGCCGCCGAAAAATTGCATTTAAGATCCGATGGCGTACTATGCCTGTCGGATCGATCCCAGATGCCGTCGTATCTTGTTTTGTGGATACAAAACAAAGATACAACGTGGGAAATTTTAAATTACGCTGGCGTTTCAATAGATACGCCGGCGTAATCCTTTTGTGGATCTGCCCCCAAATCTTTTTCTGACACAAGTTAAAATCAATATTTTTTGCTAGAAAATTACCAAACATTATATATATTTTAGCAGAGACCCTAGGGAATAAAATGGCAATTGCTGCAATATTTTATGTCACACTGTATTTGCACAGTAGTCTTTCAAATGCAATTTTTTGGGGAAAAATACACTTCAATGAATAAAAAAAAAATCGAAACAGTAAAGTTAGCCCAATTTTTTTGTTTCAATGTGAAAGATGATGTTACGCCGCTAGAATCGTCAGAGAATTGTGATCTATCTTCTAGGCAAACAAATAATTGTGATTCTCATTTTAGCCAGAATCAAGCAGCTCTAATGGGTTTATTTTAAAACATCATCCTGCATAGTCATGGGCTAGGTAGCTTTAGACTACTCTAGACCTGCAGATGGATTACTATGGTACAAAGTATTGCATTGTGGGCCAGGCTGATGGCCCATGTCTTTTAGATATGACAACATAAGGAAGTGGAGACATCTCAAGCCAAATGTGATTTTTTTTTTTACCGCTGCTACTCCATAATAAAAAAAAATCTGTGCATCACTGGCTTTGCACTCCTGAAGCTAGTGAAGAGCAGTGCACATTTGTAAAAGCAATCGTTGTGCTTTAGAAATATGCAGAGCTATTTATAAAGCAATGGTCATAGCACTACTGTTTAAATGGAAGCAAGTAATACATTTTGTTAAAAAAAAAATATATATATATTTTTTATTTTTTATATTATACTATTTTAAGCTTTTATTCATCCTTTTTTGCATCTCAGTGTTAATGATCTCTTGCAGCCCCTTTCAGCGATATGCAGCTGCTGGTTCCAGCAGCAGCTGCATATCATTATTCTGTACTGGTTTCCTAATGATGACAACAATGGACCATGCCTGTGTATTTAGGCATTTCCACTTGAATAAAAATACTTTTGAGAGGGTGGCAATGTAGAAACCCAACATGGAGAAGACGGTGACACAATATTGTTTTAGGGCCCTTTCACACGTACGGACAAACGGTCCGTTTATTACAAGTCCGTTTACGGACTTGTAATGTATCCCTATGGGATTGCAGACGTTAGCGGATGATGCATCCGCTGACGTCCGCAACCATCCGTGTCCGCAAAGATCCGCTTTTGCGGACGGAAGAAAACCCTATTTTTCTTCCGTCCGGCGGAACGGATCGGATGAATACAGACACGCGGTCTGTATTCATCCGATTCCCCATAGGGGAGAGCGGAGGAGAGACAGGGCGGTCTCTGCACTGTGTGCGGGGACCGCCCTGTAAGCCGACAGCTCAGCGGGGATTAACGGAGGAATCCCTGCTGAGCCAAACAGGCTAACGGAGCGGATCAATACGGATCCGCTCCGTGTGAAAGAGCCCTAAATAAAAGCTGCAGATTTGAAAAGATTTTGAAATTACATTCTGTAAGGCTGCATTCACACCTGAGCGTAGGTCGCTCGGTCATTTTTTCCTGCGTTTTTTTCCGGCGTTTTGTCGAGCGTATTAATGCTTATTTGCGCGTTTGCATACAGCGTCGTCCGACGTTTTTGTACTTCGACGTTTTTTATTTTAGCCAATAGGAAAAATTATCATCTTTTTATCACTTGTTGCTATGTTGGTAGATTTTTTTTATCTTCTGCCTGGGTAAAATGTTCTATTGATTAAAGCGACAAAATGCCCGTAGCAAACGCTCGTTGTCGCGCTAGTCGCTTGAATCGAGCGTTTCCATTACTTTCTATGGGAAATAAAAAACGCTCAAAAACGCCCAAACCGCGCGATTCGGGAAGGGTCCGGAACTTGTTTGAGCTTCAGGCGTTCAGCTTCAGGCGTTTTGGAGTGGAGATGTGAACCATCTCCATAGACAGTAATGTATTTTTTCCCCTCTAGCGTTTTTGAGCGTCGCGCTTCAGGCGACAAAACGCTCAGGTGTGAATGCAGCCTTAAAGCTTATATGAGGTTTTAGTGATTGGGGTTAGATCTACTTAAAGGGGTTATAAAGGAAAAACATTTTTTTCATAATAAGCATCCTTTACCTGCAGACATTCCTCGTTTCACTTCCTCATTGTTCGTTTTTGCTCAGAAGTTGCTCTATTTCTTCTCTGTTCTGTTCACTTCCTGCTTGTCTGATTTTACTGACCACCGTGAAGGGAGGTTTTACTGCGGGGGTCAGTAACGTGCTCACCCCCTCCTGGGAACTACATCTGTGTGGCAGGATGCTCTCTACGTGTTAGAGACTTGAGCCCAGGTTCACACTGGGTACGATTTGGTTCGATTTGAGATGCGATTTCACTTGTGAAATCGCATCTCAAATCGGCGGCATTTGCCGGCAATTGTCGGCAATGACACCGTCCTAATCGGTGCGACGCCGCATCTGCGGCGCTGCATCGATTTCAAAAAGTAATTCCTGTACTACTTTTTTGCGATTTAGGGCCGCGATTTACATAGACATCTGTGCAAAAACCTGCACAGATGTCTCTTAAATCGCGGCTGAAATCGGGACTGCCAGCGGGAGTGAAATCGTGCGAGTTCAGCTGAACTCGCACGGCTTCACTACTGCACTCCTGCAGCCCAGTGTGAACCAGGGCTCAAGGAGGTGTTAATTACTGGGTGTGCCGCAATTCATACTGGGAAATGTAGTTCTTATATGAACGAGCGATGCAAACCAGGAAGTGAATGAGAGAACAGAAACTAGAATGCCGGAGGTAAAATTGAGGAAGGAATTTAATAGGTATTTACTCGTTTTTTTTTACCAGAATCATTACACTATTCTGTCTGTCTACCTTGCAGACATTAATTTTAGGCAATTTTTTTTTTCCTTTACAACTCCTTTAAGGCATGAAAACATGACCTCTTAACCCATGTTATCAACCATAAGCTATTTTACCATGCTTTAAGCCACACAAGGCATTACTTATATTGCAGTTATATAAATCAGAGCCAAGGACCATTTCCCTCCGATCAGCTGAAAGTAAGCCGTAATTTGCTTCTGAGTCAGATACATAGATATACTAAGCAACACTGTGGTGTGTGCAGTATGTACAGTATGTAAATATGTACCGGAATTTATTAAATCATTTATGTGCATTTATAAAATGTAAAAGGAGTGGTGCATTCTAGCTGTATTATTTGACTATTGTAGGTTGGATGTGACAGCATGTAAACCTATCCTTTTAAATGCTTTAGATCTATATATTTTTCATACACTCCTTTTTTACACGAGTATATTTTCATATGTTATTATTAGAAGTGTAATATGTCTAGTCTACTTAGGCTATTTACAATGTCCCCATTTACAAGAGCACATCAGATTTTTACAACTAGAAGTGTTGGCCTCTGCCTGTGTATAACAGCAGTTTGCCTAAGTAATTCTGTAGTTGTGGTCTCTCACATATCATGGCCTGTTAATTTTTATTCCAGACCTATATTGGAAATATTCTGCTGCTTGTTAACCCATACAAAGATCTTCCCATCTACTCATCCTTGGTAAGAGCTTACTTTCCTATGCATGTGTACAATATTATTATTGTAAAAAATTGTATATTTTTTTTACCACAATCTCAGGATGCCAAGGAGTTACATCTCTTTATGACCCTTTCACACGGACAGACCGTTCAGGTCCGCCTGTCAGTTTTGACGGCGGACCTGAACGGCCGCTCCATGCATCTCTATGGAGTGTCGGATGTCAGCGGAGACATGTCCGCTGACATCCGACCCGATCCGCTAAAATCAGACGAATGGGGATATGTCCCCATCCATTTATGGCGGATCGAAACGGGTGAGATCTGATGAAAACGGATGCTGTCCGTTTTCGTCCGATCTCTCCATAAGAGACAGCGGCGACCGACAAGCCCCTCCCCGCTCAGTGAGCAGAGAGGAGCTTGTCATCCTCCAGCTCATCGGAGATCAACGGACCGATCTCCCACTGACCTGGCAGGAGCGACGGAGTCCGCCTCATGTGGAAGGAGCCTAACTCCTCTTGTCCTGAAGTTCTTATTATAACTGTAGATGTTTATTTTACTATTGTTATAGTCTGATATGAATAAAAAAGTGGATGGATGTTTTCTTCAGTACATGAATGAAGACAGACAACTATAACTATAACTATATTGCCACATGACATCAAAGCATTCTCTGCAGCTATTACCTTTTGTACCACCACCCCCTCCCTTTAGAATGTAAGCTCTATGAGCAGGGCCCTCCTGTACCTTCTGTATTGAACTGTAATTGTGCTGCCCCCCCCCCCTCTACATTGTAAAGCACTGTGTAAACTGTTGGCGCTATATAAATCGTGTATAATAATAATAATAATAATAATAACATCACTTGCACAATGAAATAATAGTTCCTTTTTCTGTATTTTTCTGTATTGCATACATTTTCTCAGTTAAAAAATTCAACAAGCAAAGACAAATGCTTCCAACTACTATGAATATTTGTCACTGCCCATATGACCCCTAAATGGTTATGACATATTGCTTGGGTAGAACTGTAAAGGTCACCACCGTTTACGATATTCCCATTCCATCAACCATGACAGCTTATCTGACACTCCAACCATCCAACAGACACGATCCATATGGATTTCCCCAGAATAAACGAGACAAGCTCCGTTCTCTGAGTTAAAATGTATGAACAAACTTTAATGGTATCTTAGCTCTCTTATATACAGTACCAGCATGTTTACAGTAATCAAAGGAACAAATGAACTCTCCACCCACACATCACACAATGGGGGCTTCAATCACATTCTTTTAGAGAATGACATTCAGAGAAGTTAATTATTCCCCAGACGTCCGGACTCCGATACTAAGTGATTCACCTGCATAAAACACATTTCTATGTCAGATGTTTTGGCACCGATTTAACATGACCTAATTACTACAGCTGAGAAGTCACATTCCTTTAATAAACATAACTGACATGCTAATTCCCTATCCCTGAAAGGAGACATCTGACCCTTAGACTGCTAACTCACAACACATATCTATCATCAATAGCATCTTCACAAAAACAGTGTTATTAGCATACATAATGAAAGGTCTTGGAGCAGACCCAATTAACACCTCAAAAGCATGTGTCCTCACATTGAAGGAGACACTCCACTGACCTGGTGTGGGTCAGAATAACCACTTGAATATCTCAAGATATCCTGCAATATGAATTATCAGTTATCAGTTGCATCTCATGTAATTTATAATTAATATTTCTCAGTCATCCTATGCCCAAAAGGGGCACAGGATGAACCTAGACCCAAGAGTTATTAGTGACGCTGGCACAGGAGTACCCCTCATCCTTCAAAAGTCTCTGGGTGTCATGGGTCATTCTGTTACAAGAATTCTAAAGTGGAAATTGCAACATAGCCACCTTTATCATGCCTGCTATTAGAGTTCCTCATTGGGTTACATCCCAATATTTACTGATTATTTGAAAAACAAATTTCTTAACTATTGGAGGCGTGATCATCTTTACACTACAATTGCTTTCAGATATGGCTTCCAAAAGCATGAAGATATTTGAAGAGAGCAGAACAGATGAGACAGTACTAAAAAGCCTGGAAGCATTTCTTGAACATTTGCTAAAAAGCTGACACATTTGTAGTGGCTAAAATTAAGGAGCATAGGAAAAGTGGAACTACAGTATTTTACTAGTATTCAAGTCTGTTATCTCTTCATTCTGCTGCTGAATCAGCATTTTATTTCAAGGGTTGGGAGTGAGTGGGAGGTGTCTATGTTTTTTGAAGGAGAGGTGAATCTCACCACATACACATTTGGCAACATTACCGTTAGATTTTAACGTAAAGCAGAAATACTACACATGAAGGGTTTACAGAACCAATCATGGCACTGCAGAAACATTCAATCAGGGGAATTCATAAAGACACTGGTTAGATATTTGTCAGGGAGCAGCACTGAAAGTATTGGTCCTTGAGCCCAATTCATGTACCTGTCAGAGATACTGTAAGTACATGAATCTGTTCATTGTCTGTACTGCAAGGATCATCCACACTGTAGTGCCCTATCAATCAAAAGTAAAGTGGACCTGATGGGAAACTAGTCTCCCAGTTCCCCATTAGGCTCCACCCATCCTGTGAGAAGTCATATGCCAAAAAATTACATCACCTGTATCCCTGTTTAAATTTAGTGTTTGAACAGGAAATCCTCCAGCCAATAGCTACATGGGACGGGAAGCTGTCACATACACAACAGCTTCCCAGCATAGACTTGGCCCACTTTAAGTATGAGTTACACTAGCTCAGATTTGGTCCTAGTACCCCAATAGGGAATGCATAAAGCAGAATCCAGCTGGCGCTACAGAGTATAAAAGAGAAGAGAGGTGCCTCTAAGTGTAGCAATATGGTCACATTTAATGAAGGTACAACATTTAGCAACTCACATGGTTGATGTTTAAAACAGGCACATCTAAGTATGCAGGGATACGGGGTAAAGCTGTTCACATAGACCATCATCCGCACCGACATCGATGTCATCTATTCCATGCTGCGCTCCACGATCACTTCAAGCCTCGCTTTTTAGATTGCTCTATTGCTGGGTAATCTTCCCGGTCATGATTGCAGACTGACAGCAGTGAGAGCCGGCAGTACAGAGGACAGAGGACAGTCTATGTAGACTACTTTGCCCCAGATGCCTGCATACTTAGATGTGTCTGTTTTAATCATCAACCATGTGAGTTGCTGAATGTAACTTTATTAAATGTAACCATATTGCTACACTTAGAGGCGCCTCTTTTACTTAAGCCTAAGGCCCCTTTCACTCTACCGCTACTTCAAAGTCACATGATTTTGCCAAGATTTCAGGGAATGCCTGTGTAACTCGCATCAAAGTTGGACCAAAGTAGTACAGGGACTACTTTGAAATCGACACGACTTGAAGTCACACAGATATGAATGGTACTCATTGAAAATCATGGGGTACATCTGGTCCTGCGACTTTGCAGTCCCACGTCGCAGGACAAGTCGCACAAGTGTGAAAGGGGTCTAAAGGAAGTAGAATAATAACCCTTTTCTAGTTAAACTTTTCTTCATAACATCACTGTTCCTTCCTGACATGGACAGCCCCTCTCACTGAAGTAACACTGAAGTCTTATCAAATCATTATAAATCTCACAGAATCATGCCGCGTACACACGATCATTTTTCGGAATAAAAAAAACGTTTTTAAAATTATCGTGTGTGGGCTTCACATCATTTTTCATCTTCTGAAAAACGTCCAAAAAAAAATTCGAGCATGCTTCATTTTTTAACGTTGTTTTAAAAAATTACATTTTTCGGGGTGTAAAAAATGATCGTGTGTGGGCTAAAATGACGTTTTAAACCCGTGCATGCTCAGAAGAAAGTTATGAGACGGGAGCTTGAATGGAACTTTCCCTTTAGAGTGCCGTCGTACGTGTTGTACATCACCGCGCTTTGCTCATCATTTTTTAAAAATGATGGTGTGTGGGCAACATCGTTTTTAATGATGAAGTTGGAAAAACGTCGTTTTTTGGACATGCTGAAAAATTACATTTTTATTTCATGCCGAAAAACGTCCGTGTGTATGCGGCATTAGTGCTGAAGAAGTGCTGAAGTAGGACTTTAAATCGCACTACTTTAAATCGTACCCAGTGTGACCACAGGCATTTAATCAGTTGCTACTCGTATTGAAAGACATCGCTCATTATCAAGTTAAAATGTATAAAAACATTTTGTTTGTCTTGTAAAACACTCGCAGACCAAGTTACTCGGCTTTACTGTAATCCCAAGGTTTCT
Organism: Rana temporaria; assembly: GCF_905171775.1. Classification (NCBI taxonomy): domain Eukaryota; kingdom Metazoa; phylum Chordata; class Amphibia; order Anura; family Ranidae; genus Rana; species Rana temporaria. Next base: position 196,668,285 of record NC_053490.1, read on the forward strand.
CGTTCTAAAGGGAGAACTTTTAAATAGTCTTCTTTATAATAACAACTACTGTACATTATTGACAACAAGCAGATTAAATGTAATCAAATAAATAAAAAACGAATTTTCACAAAATCAGACTTTTTCCATCTGATTTTCCAATCTGAGTTTTTTTTATCGAAAATCCTGATGAATTCCATTGGAGTTTAGATATAGATGGAATTCCGATGTGATTTGGTCGGGCAAAAGCTTGATCGTGTGTACGCGGCCTAGTGTGACTGAGCTTTTAATATATCCATAGATGCATGTATCTTGTTCATTTGTCAAGGGCCCATTTTATTTATAACCATTTATTATATAGGCCACAACAAGCTTCTGTTTTGTGTGTTGTATTGGTGTAATAAATAGATCTCTCCATTATATTTGCAATGTCTACAATTTCATGTAAATAGTGTGTTCGCTTGCAGTATTTTATGATGTTACCACGCATAAATATAAATTGTTGAGTGAAGCTTAGGGCTTTCTACATGTGTCAATGTTAAGAGCTATTGAATTGGAGGCATGGGGGTGTTTATTTTTATTTAATATGACAAATCAACTACTATGATTTATTTAAGTGCTGGCAGGTAGACATAAATTCCTTTTACAACTACTACCAAGAAGGATTTTTTTAGTTAAACAAGCAGATAAAACACATAACTCAGTCATACAAATGCTTCATGTACAGCTATATGTTAGAGTCTGAGCTTTTGTTTTTATATTACTCATTTAAATAGCACATAGACTGTCTGCACCAGTATATAAAGGGAGGAAATAGAGTTATAACAATATAACAATAGTATAACAATAGTATAACAATAGTACAAACAAATAAAAGTTTTCCCAGCACACTTTCCAGCTAGTATGTCACAAAAGTGAGTATACCCCTCACATTTTTGTAAATATTTTGTTATATCTTTTCATGTGACAACACTGAAGAAATGACACTTGTGAGTGTACAGCTTGTATAACAGTGTACATTTTCTGTCCCCTCAAAATAACTGAACATACAGCCATTAATGTCTAAACCACTGGCAACCTAAGTGAAAATTTTCAAATTGGGCCCAATTAGCCATTTTCCCTCCCCGGTGTCATGTGACTCGTTAGTGTTACAAGGTCTCAGGTGTAAATGGGCAGCAGGTGTGTTAAAATTGGTGTTATCGCTCTCACTCTGTCATACTTGTCACTGGAAGTTCAACATGGCACCTCATGGCAATGAACTCCCTGAGGATCTGAAAAGAATTGTTGCTCTACATAAAGATGGCCTAGGCTATAAGAAGATTGCGAATACCCTGAAACTGAGCTGCAGCATGGTGGCCAAGACCATACAGCGGTTTAACAGGACAGGTTCCACTTAGAACAGGCCTCGCTATGGTCGACCAAAGAAGTTGAGTGAAAGTGCTCAGTGCCATATCCAGAGGTTGTCTTTGAGAAATAGACGTATGCATGCTGCCAGCATTGCTGAAGAGGATGAAGGGGTGGGGGGTCAGCCTATCAGTGCTCAGACCATATGCTACACACTGCATCAAATTGGTCTGCATGGCTTTCATCCCAGAAGGAAGCATCTTCTAAAGACAAACAGTTTGCTGAAGACAAGCAGACTAAGGACATGGATTACTGGAACCATGTCCTGTGGTCTGATGAGACCAAGATAAACTTATTTGGTTCAGATGGTGTCAAACGTGTGTGGCGGCAACCAGGTGAGGAATACAAACACAAGTGTGTCTTGCCTACAGTCACGCATTGTGGTGGGAGAGTCATGGTCTGGGGCTGCATGAGTGCTGGTTGAACTGGGGAGCTACAGGGAACCATGAATGCCAACATGTACTGTGACATACTGAAGCAGAGCATGATCCCCTCCCTTCCAAGACTGGCCTGCAGGGCAGTATTCCAACATGATAATGACCCCAAACACACCACCAAGATGACCAATGCCTTGCTAAAGAAACTGAGGGTGATGGATTAGTCAAGCATGTCTTCAGACCTAAACCCTATTGAGCATCTGTAAAGCATCCTCTAACATCCACCAGCTCTGTGATGTCCTCATGGAGGAGTGGAAGAGGACTCCAATGGCAACCTGTAAAGCTCTGGTGAACTCCATGCCCAATAGGGTTAAGGGACTGCTGGAAAATAATGGTGGCCACACAAAATATTGACACTTTGGGCCCAATTTGGAGATTTTCACTTAGTGGTGTTCTCACTTTTGTTGCCAGTGGTTTAGACATTAATGGCTGTGTGTTGAGTTATTTTGAGGGGACAGCAAATTTACACTGTTATACAAGTTGTACACTCACTACTTTACATTGTAGCAAAGTGTAATTTCTTCAGTGTTGTCACATGAAAAGATATACCGTATTTTTCGCTCCATAAGATGCACCTGACCATAAGACGCACCTCGATTTTAGAGGAGGCGAATATGAAAAAAAATATATACTCAACCAAATGGTGTACTAAAATATTTAATAAAATTTAACAGAATAAAATTTCAACACTGACAACCAATTTAAGGGGGCACCCTACACTGATCCCCAATGTAACTTGGACATTTACATGACCTCAACACAACAGGAGTATTTGCATATTGAGACATTTACACTGACCAGTAAATGGTGTATTTACAGTAACCCCCCCATCTCTCTACTAATCTCTGCATTCTTATCTCCCTCTCAGTACAAAATTGACCCTCTAACTCATCTGCTAACCTCTATCCCCCAAACCCCTACTCTGCTAACCTCTGCAATCCAACCCCTCCTTCCCATTCAACTCTGCACGCCTCTGCTCACCTACTCTGCACCTCAACCCCCCTTTTTGATCTCCTCTACATGCCCCCCATACTCACCTGTATGCTGTTCACACCTTCTAGGTAAGCGGCATGCAGAGGTGCGTCGTAATTTGCACATGAATTGTGGCGGCCAACCTCATTAACATAACAATGCTTGCACAATTTACATATCAATTCCGATCCTGTGGGGGGTTAAATAATGAACAATACCCTTTTGTTTCTCTCCCTGTAGCTGCTGAAAGGCAGGGGAGAAACAGGATTTAGCTGGAGCAAAGTGATGCATAGGGCATCGTTCTGCCGCCAAAATAATCCCTTTCAGCAGCTTTCCTGGTCAGTATTCGCTCCATAAGACGCACACACATTTTCCCCCTGTTTATGGGGGGAAAAAGTGCATCTTATGGAGCGAAAAATACGGATAAAATATTTACAAAAATGTGAGGGTTGTACTCACTTTTGTGAGATACTGTATATATATATATATATGTCTAACAATTTGTGGTAAATTGTTTTAGTTGCACGCTTTTTCAAATATATGTGGAAGCTGCACTACCTTGTCAAGACCCCTCTGTAAAGTGTGGTCTTATATTCTATATTTAAGAGTCTCCTTATTGGAGCATTTATAGCAGTGAATAAATTAAGGATACCTGGAGGGAGCTCATATCTCCTTTAAGATGCAGAGACACATTAGCAGCCCGGCAGAGTAGTACAATGGCAGCTGAAGGCATCCACGCCAACCACCCCAATTTAGAACTTGCCTTTGAAGGAAGGTGCACATAGAAGGGCTTACACTTACCAGCTAGCCTTAATCCAGCCCCCCCCCTCTGAAAAAAAGAAACAAAACAAAATGGCACTAACAATTATAAAATCAGAGTCACATACAGTATGTGGAAGCCACATTGCCTTGTCGAGGCTCCTCTGTTAAAAGTGGCTCTAACTCTTTTGCTTAGTACAAACGGGCTGAATATCCAGAGACATCAGCCAGTTCAATAAAAACTGGCTGACATTCGACCTGTGTGTATGTCAGTCGGTCCGACAGAAGCCATCTTCTCTTCTTGTGTTGCATACACACGGTCACACAAATGTCTGAAATTCTGAACGTCAAGAACGCGGTGACGTACAACACTACGACAAGCCGAGAAAAATGAAGTTCAGTGATTCTGAGAATGCGTCAAATTCCGACAGCAAATGTCCGACGGAGCATACACACGGAATATCCGACCAAAAGCTCACATCAAACATTTGTTGTTGGAAATTCCGATTGTGTGTACGCAGCATAAGTGTGTACCAGGCTTTGTATGTGGAAGTCTCCAAGTTGCAGCATATAGAGCAATGGATAAATTAAGGGTCAATATGCCTGGAGGCAACCCATTTCTCCTAATCATATTAAACCAAGCCCAACTGCACACTATGGATTAGGACACTGCCTAAACTAACTTACAGCTTAAAAAAATATATATATATATATATTTTAAATATGTTTTCTATTTTTAAGTATGTATTCCTAACTCAAAAATGCATTTTATTTCTCTCCTCCAAATTCCTTTTTTTTATTCTTTGGTCCGACTTCCTGTAAGACCCCTTTCACACTGAGGCGGTTTTCAGGCGTTTTAACGCTAGAAATAGTGCCTGTAAAGCGCCTGAAAAGCACCTGAAAACCGCAATTTTCTTATAGTGTGTATGAGCCTCTAATTTAGAGCACAGGTGTCAAACACAAGGCCCACGGGCCAAATCAGGCCCTCTAGACCATGTCATGTAGCCCTCGCACCTCTCCTGCAAGTGCAGGTGAGCTCCAGCCCTCCTCTGGTCCTACTCCAGACCCTTACTTTCTGATTTCAAGCAATGCATCCAGCTTCTTCCCAGCAGCAGCATAAGGAAAGGGGGGTGCACTGTGATGTAAGAGAGTGGGGGACTCAACTTCTGATGGTGGGGTGGCTCTTGACATCTAACGTAAAGGTGAGGGGATGCACTTGACATCTAATCTTACAGATACAACCGGCCCTTTTGAGGGCAATCATATTGCCAATGTGGTCCACAATGAAATTGAGTTTGACACCCCTAATCTAGAGCATGCCAGATTATCCTGCCTAATCCCTGTTTCCGTGCCCCACACCCCCATTTCTGCCCCTTTCGTGGACACACTGTAAAGCAAGCAACAAAATAGTAAAATGTTCATTTTTTTACAATATTAACCTACAGTTAAGCCTCTTACACACGATAGGTTAACCAGAGGACAACGGTCTGAAGGACAGTTGTCCTAGGTTAACCTATGAAGCTGACTGATGGTCCGTCGTGCGTAAACACCATCAGTTAAAAAAACAATTGTGTCAGAACGCGGTGACGTAAAACACAACGACATGCTGAAAAAAAGGAAGTTCAATGCTTCCAAGCATGCATCGACTTGATTCTGAGCATGCGTGGATTTTTAACCGATGGTTGTGCGTACTAACGATCGGTTTTGACCTATCGGTTACCAATCCATAGGTTAAATTTTAAAGAAAGTTGTCTATTTTTTAACCTAAGGTTAAATAACCTATGGGGCCTACACACGATCGGTTTGGACTGATAAAAACGGTCCATCAGACCGTTGTCCTCTGGTTAACCTATCGTGTGTACGAGGCCTAATCTCCATATTTTATTTTATTTTTCACTTACAACCTCTTTACCTGGTATGCTCCCATTTGAATGCATCACAGCAGAATCTTGGAGACAGAAAATGAAATGCAATAACAAACCAAATTTATTTTCCATCATTTTAGGTTACACAGTTGTATCATAACAGCTCTGGCCGCTTATGTTCTTCTCTTCCTCCTCACATATTTGCCTGTTCGGAGAGAGCTTACCATATGGTTTTCCAAGAGAAGAGACCGCAGTGCTTTATCTTAAGGTACCGTCTGCTTGGTATTAGCATATTTAATTTCTGTGTGCACTGAAAGGGATTGTATTGGACATTGTGCATTCATTATTACCATGGCTTGCAAGAGCAGAATGATAACAAAAACGGTAAGAAAGAAAGGTGGGTGGTTTGCTTGCTATTGCGGTAATTCAGAATAATAAGAAATGTGTGTACCATTGTAGCTTGTCAATACATACATTTTATTTTTATAGTTTATAATACTAGCTTGACACTTAGAATATCATCTAATTACTCTGAAAAAGCAATTCCAGATTGGGCTCGGAATTTAGGTGTGTGTAATGTTTTGTTGATGAACTCTTTGTGTTGCTTCTGCATAATTAAGTGAACATCATGGAACTGACTTTATAAAGGTGATTATAGCTGGCCATATGTTTAGATGCTCTTTCATAAAGACACCTATTTGCATAAACTCCCAAACTGTGAGTGTACCACACATTGTGATGTACATTTTTGAACTGTTAAAGCCGAATAAAGAAAAAAAAACATCTATTCCAGCTCTTATGAAAGGTATCCAGAGGTTACACCTTGCAGTGTTTGGTACTTTCCCCACCTATTGCCTAATATTGTAAATATTAGACATGTGCACACTGAAATATTTTGTTTCGGAATTTCGTTTTCGTCCGAAAAATAAATTAATTTAGTTACTCCCGAAATTCGTTTTTAATCATTTTGTTTTTCGTTAGAAATTGCATTAGTCCGAAAATCTAAATGAATTAAGGTCGAATCTGTCATTTATTGAAGGTGTGGTAGAGGGCGCTCTCCTATAATGTTAAACTATCAAAATTCAACTTATAATTGGATAGATATAATACAAATATATACCCGTGCATATATAATAATTACTAGGTGAAAAATAACAATCCCTAGTGCAATAAATACATTAAATAAAAGTCCCAATATTAGAGTTGTAGTGGTCCAGTGATAGATCTTCCAAACAACTTGATGTGTAATTTGCTTAAGGTGATATTATTTCTCCTCCACCAAACATTATACTCTGTCTTCACCCAAAGTGCTCAGATGTAAAATGCGCTTACCAAAAGTACCTGACTTCTTTAGTAAAAAAGAAAGTCAGACATAGCGTTGACAGGATTGAGCTTGTACACATACTCGTTTGACAGGGAAATTCCTTATTGCCTCACTCCCGGAGTTCAGGTTAGATAATAAAACAAACATAAAAGCCAATAGCATAATACTGTTTTATTATTAAAAGAATGGATAAAAAATGCCAAGTGGCTTCTTACATTAAAATGTGCGTCCCGGCACTGGGGCTGCAGATATGTCACCAATAAGTTTTGCGGTGCCGCTATGCTCTCACCTCCGTGGCAGGGTGCGTTCCACCAGACCCTGCTAGCTCCTCAAGCGCCGGAGATGGCGTGGGCAGACACATGACCAGGTACCGGCGCGGACGTAAGTTTCATTGGTTTACGTCTTCAGGGGACGTGCCTGGTCACAAAGGATCACAGTATTTGTAGTCTGTCTATGAGTCTCATTACAGCTCATAGGGGGAAAATGAAATCAATAGTAATGCAGCCACAGTGCCGATCAGCTGAACGGTATTTATTACCCCCCCCTTTCCGAACACCGGGGCAGGACAAGGGACACAGGACTCATATATGATGAACCCCCATAGGTTAAAACATTTACCCCAATGGATGATCATGCTCAACCCATTGGTATAAAAATATCATCCACCCTATTAATACCCAACTGTCATAAACCAAAAGCTGGTCTCTGCCCCCTTATCTACAGATTCTATTCAATCGTTTGCCAGGAAGCAATTAAGATCCAATTCAATAATGAGGCCAAGTGGTTGCATCATTCTCAATCTATGCACTCACTTGGTCTCATTCTGAGAAACACTCCTAGTCATGTGTGTCCCTCTCCAATGCCTAGACACTTTGTCAAATTCCATAAAATGTGCATAATTGGGGATTGCTGGCATGGTGGCTGGCAAAGTGTCTGGACACATTATGATTTGGGAAGCTTTTCTTAATATTGACTAAATGTAGATTGATTCTAATTTTAAGTTGACGTGTGGTTCTCCCCACGCACTGGAGTGATCACGGGCACTCCAGGACGTAGGTCACATGATCTGAGTGGCAGATGATTAGAGGTTTGATTTTAAATATTTCTCTAGTTTCATTAGATCTAAATTGTGTGACTTTTTTGGAATCACCTGATTATCTAGTGGTCCTACATGCTTTGCACCTAGTACAATGATGGAACCCAGACCCGTCTAGGAAAGTTGAAGGTTTCCTCGAGGATCTGGTACATTTTGGGCAATTTGGTTTCTTAGGCCTGGGGCCCCTTCTATAGATAAACCTGGGGGAGGTTGAAATGGAAGTTTGCAAATCTCTGTCTTTCATAAGGATAGGCCATAATTTTTTAAAAATTGCCTCTATTTGTCTATATTGCCTATGAAACACAGAGATGAATGCCACTTCTCCTTGGAACTCTTTTTTTGGTTTAGTAACCAGTAGTGATTGCCTATCCATCAGGGACACCTGTGATCACACTTCCCCAAGCATCTCCGCTGGATATCCCTTTTCCAGAAACTTGTTGGTAAGATGATTAGCTTGTGCCACAAAATCCTCTTTCGTAGCGCAGTTGCATTTTAATTGCATATATTGGCCCTTTGGTACTGCCCCTATCCATTGGGGATGATGACAACTATGCGTAGGTACAAACCCATTTCTGTCCGTTGTTTTGAAATATGTAAGGGTTTCAAACCTCATATTGTTTTTTCTGATAGATCTAAATAGTTCACGGAAGTGGTGTTTGTTTCTGCCAGAAACGTCAAACCATATTTATTATTATTCATCTGTGCCAGATACATTTGAAGACTGTTCTCTGTCCCCTCCCAAAACAGAATCACATCATCGATGTAGCATTTGTAGAACATGAGTGAATCATGATTTTTAAAAAAAATGGTCTCCTGCTCCCACTTATTCAACACTATATTGGCTACACTGGGGGCATATCGTGCCCCCAAGCTACACCTCCTATTTGATTATAGTATTGGTTGTTGGCCCAAAAATAATTATTTCCCATGGCCATTTCGAGGCCTTTGATTAAATAACTAATTTGGGCTCTTTTGTTAGGGCCCAACAAAGTGCCTCTAATGCATATTTGACGTATACTGGTATATAGTGATTCTATATCCACTGGTATTTTCTGTGGCCTTAAGATGTTGTATTGCTACTATAAGGACCTTGCTATCTTTGAGGTATGATGGACTTTGATACACTAATGGTTTAAAAAAAACATCTAGGTATTCTTCCAGTCTTGAAAAAAGAGATCCAATCCCACTGATAATGGGTCGACCGTTTGGACATTACCTGTTTTTATGTATCTTAGGCACGGTATACAGTACCAGGACTTTGGGTGAGTGAAGGACCAGATATTCTGCCTCCTTAGGATTTAGAATCTTCCTATCCAGACCCTCATTCACCTAATTTATTAATAAACCTTTAAGTCTTATGGTTGGGTCACCCCTCATAAGTTGGTAAGTACTAGAGTCTTCAAGTTGTTTCTGCATTTCACTATAATAATATTCCCTTGTAAGTATGACTAATCCCCCCCCTTTGTCAGCTGGTCTGACCACTATTTCTTTATTGATTGATTTTATACCTTGCCTAAACTGGATATTAGAGGTATGTTGAGTGATTTGTAGATCACGTACTTCATCTTGTACCATGTTGCGAAATACCTCAATATGGTGATTCATTCCCTTTTGAGGATTAAACACAGACTGGTTTCTCAATCCACTATGCACATATGGATCAGTTGCACTAGGTGCTGTATCAATGGTATGAATAAATACTGATGCGCTCGTATTAACTCATGTGCAATGTGAATCGTACATATACAATCAAGCAAAAAAAAAACCTGGTGAAGAAACTCTTAATATATGTGAGTAGATCATGAAAAAGTCCTGATGATTAAATCAGCCAGTCTGCAGTGATCCTTCCCTAATTGCCAAGATCTCACTTCAATGTGATCAGGTTACAACAACCTCCAGCAAGCGATCAGATGTTTCCCGATTTCATTCAGTCACATCCAAAAGAGGAGGAAAAGGAAACATAGCACAATATTGTACCATATAGATGTGGATAAAGGCTGCACTTAGTGCACTCACGTATCCTTGCTTATGTTATAGAAAGGGTACTCCCATGACTAAGTCACGTGACGAGTGACGATACATGTGGGGGAGAAGCCTACAGTGACGGACCATCGGATGTCTATCCCGAGTGAGGAGTCCACTTAAACTGAGCGGTACATCTATATGGTACAATATTGCGATATGTTTCCTTTTCCTCCTCTTTTGCATGTGACTGAATGAAACTGGAAACATCTGATCGCTGCTGGAGGTTGTTGTAACCTGATCACATTGAAGTGAGATCTTGGCAATTAGGGAAGGATCACTGCAGACTGGCTGATTTAATCATCAGGACTTTTTCATGATCTACTCACATATATTAAGAGTTTCTTCACCAGGTTTTTTTTTTGCTTGATTGTATATGTACGATTCACATTGCACATGAGTTAATACGAGCGCATCAGTATTTATTCATTTATCATTTGGTTTAGTTCACCGTTTTTTGATTGCTGCTGTATTATTTAGTTATTTTTTGTGCAGTTTCTTTGAGATTATTTGTTAGTAGCACTGTAGTCCTTTTCACTATATATCAATGGTATGGCCCGCAAAATATTTTTTGATATTTAATTTTCGAATGTGTTTCTCGATATCGATAAATAATTCAAATTTATCCATATCTTTGTTGGGGGCAAATTTTAGACCTTGTTGTAATATCTCTAATTCTACATTCGAGAATTCAACTCCTGCTAAATTGTAAATTCCATCATTTAACTCTTTCTTTTTCTTTTTATTTCCACCTCCTCCTTGTCTACCTCTATTTCTGAAGGCTCTTTTGGGTATTGGGGGGACTTGGGAGGAATACGATAGGCCTCCTTCCAGCCCCCCCCCCTGGTATTGATTGTAATATGGAGATGGTCTTCCTCGAAAATTGCCCCTGAAACCCCCTATGGGTGGTCTATGCGGAATGAATTAAGGTCAAATCTGTCATTGAAAGCTTATGGTGTCTGTCGAATGTTCAAAGAAGATTCGACGGAGCGGAGAAACTGTATGACGCCGCGATCGTACATTTCTGGTAAAATGTTCCGCCTACAAGCTAGTTATAGTAGAATTCTAATGTTGTATGACTAGTAGTAATTATATTTATTAATTATTATTACTAGTCAACCAACAATATAATTTTTCTATAGCCTATGGGCGTCGTACAGTTTAGCTGTTCCGTCAAATTTTCTTAGAACTTTCGACAGACACCATAAGCCTTCAATGACAGATTCAACGTTTGTATGTTTTTCGATGCTTTGTCGAATCTTTGTCGTTCATGTTGAATTATCAAGTTAGTTCTAGCTATTTTACTGCTCCTCCTCTTTGGTTACAATCAACCAATAACATTCATTATCATCATTATTTTTATTTTACTTCCCCCACCCAATTCCAGCAGCGATCTTTTCTCTCTATGTTAAATCTTTTCTCTCTATAACGTTGTATCTTTTATCTCTATAATGTCAAATTTTTTCTCTCTATAATGTCGAATCTTTTCTCTTTATGTCGAATCTTTCCTCTCTATGTAGAAAAATATTGGACTAATAGAGTTAAGGTTAGGCACATTCGACCACAGGTTCGATAGACACATATTGCTATAGTCAGCGTCATGTCAAATCTCATATCTATATCGAACTGTTGTTGCAACGAAAACAAAAATAAAGCATTTGTTTATGTCAGATCTTTCGTTTTTCGTATTCTGGCATTCGTTTTTGTTTGTTAAAACGATAACGAAAATACCTGAAATTCGGATAAAAATGCATTCGGACGAAAATGCATTTGGACGAAAACCAATCCACATGTCTAGTAAATATAATGGCCCGGATTCAGGTAACACTTACGCTGAGGTATCTTTAGATACGCTGCGTAAGTGCACAGATGCGCTGTCGTATCTATGCGCCTTATTCTTAATGCAAGATACGCCTGAAATGTGGCTTGAAGAAAAGTATACTGCTCTAAAAACAATCAATCCCCATTGCTTCTGTCCCAACAAACCAAGAGGGTGCTGGCTGTGCTCAATTACCATGAGATGAAAGAAAAATCCTGGATCGCCGCACTCCTCAAAAAAAAAATGAAATGTGGCTTCATCCGACCGACGTAAGTTTCCTACGCCGTCGGAGCCTGGGCGCATATTTACGCTGACCGCAAGGGGCGCTTCCATTGATTTACGCGTCGAATATGCAAATGACCGAGATACGCCGATTCGCGAACGTACTTGCGCCCGTCGCAGTAGTATACGCTGTTTATGTAAGGCGTAAAGTTATTCCACCTATAGGAGGCGCATCCCATGCAAAGGTATGGACAACGGAACAGCCGTCGTATTTTACGTCGTTTACATAGAACTACGTGAATGGGGCTGGGCGTAGGTTACGTTAACGTCGTAGGCATTTACCTGTCGTATCTTAGGGAGTATCTTCGACGTGATTCTGAGCATCGTTTGGACCATCATTTGCATGGGGTCAGGGTTCATTTAAATGGATCACGCCCAACGTCCACCTACTTTGAATTAGGCGGGCTTACGCCGGATAATTTACGTTACGCTGGCGCAACGTAGGGAGCAAGTGCTTTGTGAATACTGTTCTTGCCTCTCTATGTTACGTCGGCGTAGCGCATATGAGATGCGCTACGCCGGCAGAAAGATGCGCCGCTCTACGAGAATCTGGCCCAATATATATAAAACATCCTACGAGTATGAGTCCTCTACGTGTATATAAACCCCAGGACAAAAATGTAATATAATGCAGCTTCCCAGTTCTTAGATATGGTGGCTACATTCGTTTTCTTTTTCCATGCTTTTTTCCCTTGTGATTCTTACAAATATCACTTCCAGCCTTGGGATGACAACCCTCATGTACTTTACTGTATATCTTAGAGTACTGCAGAACATCTCCCCCACTCCACTGCCATATGTATAATGGGGGGGGGGGGGAATTGTGTTGTCTATAGAGATAGCGTGGAACAAAGCTAACAGATAGCTGTCAACTCAATAGCTGGATTATTGGGTATTTTTCTGCATTGATTGAGCAAATCATTTTTTTAACAGACCAAGGAGAGCAAAAAAAACATATTTATTGTTGGATTTTTCCATTAATTAGTTTAAATTGTTATAAAATTTTTAAATAAAATTCTAATACATTCATAAAACATCATTGCTTAATTATCTATTAACTCTTCCACTATTTTACATTTTAATTAGTAACTGCACACAATGCTAAAAGATTTCCTGTTGGGTGGGATTGGGAATTCTACAGCACACACCACATTGGCACTTACTTTATCATCTTTTATAAAGACTTCAGCCACCAATGAAGGTATCACATTGTAATGCCGGTCACTGCCATTCAGACCAAATTCTAATTTTTGTCAGAAGACAGACTTTTGGTATCTCAATTTGAATAAGAAAAAAAGAAAACCAACTTACTGCATACTACAAAATAGGATTAGGAGATAACAAAGAGGGATGGGAGGGAGGAGTGTAGTACTGCTTTAATAGGTCGGTGCACTGTATAAAATGTTCTGCCAGGAGATTAGTTCTTCCTTGTTCTCTTGAGGGGCCTCATGCAATTTTTATACTTTTCTCTACAATTCCCCATATAATTGCTGAGATAGTGTGCCATTTATCCTTTTGCTTTACTAATATCTTATACATATTTACACTCAATTTTATAGTCAAACTGCTCTCTCACTATTTATTCAGAATGCACTTTAGATTGTATTTACTCAGCTGTCATTGGCTTCATCAGTGTAACATCCTCTAGAGATTTGTGTGTTTTCCATGTACCAGACTGAATATTGCAGGCAAAATTTAAAAATACAGTAAACCGAATGTGTATTATTGGTATTACAATTTTTAGCATTAATAATTTACATCAGGCAGTGTACAATGTATCTGATAGAAAAAATAATAATACATATAATGCAAATGTGTTTCAAACAATTGTCTATACAACATCCAATTGTATAGAAAAAAAAACAAAAAACACAAGATACAATGGAAGAAATATAGAGGTATAAGGGGTTAGTCTATGGAAGGCATGTGAAACTCAAGTCCAAGGCCACAAATGCGGTCACAACTTTATCTATGGGGGCACTTTGACAGAGATAAATGTTAATAGGAAGATATTAAAATTTCTACCTAAATTTACTGGCCTCTTCAGTTCGCACCAGAACTTCCAAACAGAGAAAAAGTTCAGACCCAAACAGTGAACCCTATTAAAGTCTATGGAATCCGAACTTGAAAAATCAAAAGTCCCCATTTTGAAGGCTTATATGCAAGGTATTGGCCATTAAAAGGGTATGGTAATCCAGGTACTGCCCTAGATCTTGACATGAATCAATGCTATTTTTATTTTATTTTTTAAAAGATAGTTCTTTCAAGAGCAGTTAGTCTTCCTGTAAAGTGGCACATCTGTATCCTGGATAGAACCTACTGCAGTAGAACTGACATAAAAAAAAAAAAAGAGAAATTAATGAAATGACATTTAAATTGTCGGGAATACAATACCATTGCCAGCATCAGAAACATATTTAAAAAAAAATAGTGTGGGTGTCCCCCTAATCCATACAATGCCCTTGGGGTCTGGAATGGATTTTAAGGGGAACCCCACTCCAAAATAAAAAATAAAAATGGTGTCTAGTCTCTCTTAAAATCCATACCACACCCTTATCCCATGTGGCCCGGCAGGTCAGGAAAGGGGGAGAATGAGCGAGCGCCCCCCTCCACCTGATCCATACCAGGCCACATGCCCTCAACATAAGAGGGTGCTTTGGGGCAAGGGGGCCCTGTTCCCCACACCCAAGTACCTTGCCCCCATGTTGATGGGGACAATGGCCTTTTCCCGCCAACCCTGGGCAGTGGTTGTGGGGGTCTGTGGGCAGGGGGCTTATCATAATCTGGAAGCCTCCTTTAACAAGGGGGCCCCCAGATCTCAGCCCCCCTATGTACCCTCGACATGAGGGGTGCTTTGGAGCAGGGGTGGCCCCCACCCCCAGGCACTGTGTCCCCATCAACACGGGCCTCCTCCCCACAACCTTGGGCTGTGGTTGTGGGGGTCTGTGGATGGGGGCTTCTTGGAATGGTTGGAGTCCCCTTTAACAAGAGGGCCCCCAGATTCCACCCCCCCCCCCATGTGAATGAGTATAGGCCAGGTGGCTCAGTCCCTGACCTATATAAGAACTGTCAAACCAGGCATTTGGCGATTTGTCTTAGATGACGGCGGAGCATTTCTTTTTTTTTTTTTGGGTTGGCGGTGGCGGCGGCGTTATGATTGACAATGGATCTACATCGGGGGACATTTTTTTTTTAATAAAAGAATTGTTACAAATTGTCTCTGTGTTTTTATTACTTTTTGACACTTTTTTGGTGTACCCCATACTCATTCACATGTTAAAGCTGTTAAAGGAGGCTTTCAGATTCCGATAAGCCCCCCACCCACAGACCCCCACAACCACAGCCCAGGGTTGTGGGGAAAAGGCCCTTGTTGATTGGGACAAGGTGCCTTGGGGTGAGGGGGCAGAATCCCCCTGCCCCAAAGCACCGCCCCATGTTGACCTGGTATGGTTAAGGACTTTCCGCTGACATTTCTGGCCTCCTGGCCTGCATGCTAAAGGATTATGGGTCTGGTATGGATTTTGGGGGGAACCCCACACCATTTAAAAAAAATGGCCGTGGGGTTCCCCTTAAAATTCATTGCTTATCTGCTACACATAGGGGGTTATTTACTAAAGGGAAATCCACGTTGCACTATGTTGCTACGACTAAGCATCGAAAGATGTGAAACATGTCAGCCACCCTTTTCCTTTTGTCCACCTCTCCTTTTTGACTGCACTGTTTTTGGTTGTTTTGTGTTTTTTGATTTTTTTTTTGCTGAATAAAGACATTGTTTCAAGGAGTGCGGCAGTCCAGGAATTTTCTCTATCTAATGCACTACAAGTGCACTTGGAAGTACACTTGGAGGTACAGTCGCTGTAGAGATGAGGGGGACATGCAAGGAAAATAAAAAACAGCATTTTTGCTTGTATATGATTGGATGATAAAATCAGCAGCGCTTCCCCTCATTTCAGATCTTCCCCTCAGATCTAAAGCAACTGCATTTCCAAGTGCACTTCCAAGAGCACTTGCAGTGCCCTTGTAGTGCAAAGTGAATTTGCCTTTAGTAAATCAACCCCATAGTTGAAAAATGTGCTGTATACAGCCACAGGTACCTTACTTGTAGCCTGTGAGGCCCCGTACACACGACCGAGTTTCTCGGCAGAATTCAGCCAGAAACTCGGTCGGAGCTGGATTCTGGCGAGAAACTCGGTCTTGTGTACACTTTTCAGCGAGGAACCCGTCGAGGAACTCGTCGGGCCGAAAAGAGAACATGTTCTCTATTTCCTCGTTGTTCAATGAGGAAAGTCGGCCCGCCGAGCTCCTCGGCGGCTTCCACACTGAACTCGACGAGGAACTCGATGTGTTTGGCACGTCGAGTTCCTCGGTCGTGTGTACGGGGCCTCAGAGGTTTCATTTGCTTGCTGAATGTGACACCACTAAAATTAAAGAAAAACACAAATAGTGTTATGTTTGAGGGATTTTTCTGAAATTTTTCAAACAGTGGGGAAAAGCAATGCTGGAAAAGTGATGGAAAAAACTCTAATGCCGCGTACACACGACCGTTTTTCGCAATGTAAAAAATTACATTTTTTTTATGTCATTAAAAACGATCGTGTGTGGGCTCCAGAGCATTTTTTGCAACGTTAAAAACGGGCATTAACAATTTAGAACATGCTCTAAATTTTCATGTGGTTTTTAACGTTGTCGTTTTTAACGTAGTAAAAAATGGTCGTGTGTGGGCTTTAACGACTTGAAAAAAACATGCATGCTCAGAAGCAAGTTATGAGACAGGAGCGCCCGTTCTGATAAAACTACCGTTCGTAATGGAGATAGCGCATTCATCACGCTGTAACAGACAGAAAAGCACGAATCGTCTCTCACCAACGTTTTACTAACATGAAATCAGCAAAAGCAGCCCCAAGGGTGGCGCCATCCGAATGGTACTTCCCCTTTATAGTGCCGTTGTACGTCACCACGCTTTGTTAGAACACGATCGTGTGTAGGCAAGTCGGCTTAACAATCAGGTTGAAAAAAAAATGTTTTTTTTCTAGACCATTAAAAACGGTCGTGTGTTAGGCCAGATTACATGTTTGTTAAACCACTTGCATCTCATAAAATTGGAATATCATCAAAAAGTTTATTTATTTCAGTAATTTAATTCAAAAAGTGAAAACCATTTCTTTCTTTTAATTTTGATGTTTATGGCTTACAGCTAATAAAAACCCCACATTCAGGAGCTCAGAAAATTTGAATATTACATAAGACCAATAAAAAAAAGGATTTTGAATACAGAAATGTTGGCTTACTGAAAAGTATGTCCATGTATAGTATAGTATAGTATGTACTCAATACTTGGTCGGGGGTCCTTTTGCGTGAATTACTGCATCAATGCGGCGTGGCATGGAGGCGATCAGCCTGTGGCACTGCTGAGATGTTATGGAAGCCCAGGTTGTTTTTCAGCTCATCTGCATTGTTGGTCTGGTGCCTCTTATCTTCCTCTTGGCAATACTCCACATATTCTCTATGGGGTTTAGGTCAGGCAAGTTTGCTGGCCAATCAAGCACAGTGATACCATGATCATTAAACCAGGTATTGGTACTTTTGGCAGTGTGGACAGGTGCCAAGTCCTGCTGGAAAATAAAATCAGCATCTCTATAAAGCTGGTCAGCAGAGGGAAGCATGAAGTGCTCTAGAATGTCCTGGTAGAGGGCTGCACTGACTTTGGACTTGAAAAAACACAGTGGACCAACACCAGCAGATAACATGGCTCCCCAAATCATGGCTGTGTAGGGAATTAGGGTTACATGATATGTGGCGGAAGGAAGAAAGGACATCTATAGGTAAAGAGCGAGGAAATCTATCCTGTTCTGGGTTGATTAGATTATTAAGATCACAAGTCATCAATATTGGAAGTGAGGGAGAGACCTTTACAGATTACATAAGCTGAAGAAGGACCTCAGGATTGTATGGAGGAGGAATATAAATGGCAGCAATGATCAATTCAAAGTCACATACAGTATCTGACACTGAAAAAAAATAAACCTACCATTCACATCCACTAGCGTCCTGATGCAGGAGAATGATCTATCATTATAGATTAGTATAGAACCCCCCGTATTACCCTGCGTTAAAAATAGCCCTGCCAGTGGCATGAGTCTCCTGCAAACAGACCATGATGGATGGAATATGGTTATATAATCAAAAACAGCATTTCTCTTTAACCACTTGCCGACCAGCCGCTGCAGTTTTTCTTTTTTTTTTTTTAACCACTTCAGACTCAACCACAGCAAGAGACTTGCTCATGATTGTATTCATTAATTCCGTCTCTACTTCGGTTTCGCATCATTTGTGGTATTCCATTTGTTAATTTATGTATTTATCGTTGACCTAATTTTATTCATTATTTTACATATCTAATTAAGTTGTAAATATAAACCGTACCCACCCCTCCCACCCCCCTCCCCTAATGGTTTGTTCCTTGCTTTACTTAATCTTGCAGTTTTACTGCGGCAGCATGGCATGGTTGGACGAAACAACGTTACATTACGTCGCTTCACCCTGTGGCCACTAGGGCTGCTTGCCGCCGGGCACTCGCAATCACTTGTAACACAGCGAGGAACTGGGATCTGTGAACACCAGAGAGAACACCAAATTTAACACACTTGCTCCCCATTCACACCTGAGACCTTGTAACACTAATGAGTCACATGACACTGGGGAGGGAAAATGGCTAATTGGGCCCAATTTGGACATTTTCACTTAGGGGTGTTATTTTGAGGGGACAGCAAATTTACACTGTTATACATGCTGTACACTCACTTACTTTCTTTAGTGTTGTCACATGAACAGATATTCTAAAATATTTACAAAAATGTGATGGGTGTACTCACTTTTGTGAGATACTATATATATATATATATATATATATATATATATATATATATATATATATATATATATATATATATATATATTTATATATATACTCTGGATGGGAAATGGTTGAAAAGGGGTACTTTGAAGGATTAGATACCCATGAAGTTATTCTAGTAAAGAAGAAAGACACCTTATGCCACGTACACACGATCGGTTTGTCTGATGAGAACTGTCTGATGGACCGTTTTCATCAGACCAAACCGATCGGGTGTGGGCCCCATCGGTTATTTATCCATCGGTTAAAAAAAATGGAACTTGCTTTAAAATTATCTGATGGATACCTAACCGATAGATAAAAAACGATCGTCTGTAGGCACGTCTATCGGTTAAAAATCCACGCATGCTCAGACTAAATTAGGGGACGGGAGCACTCGTTCTGGTAAAACTAGCGTTCATTATGGAGATAGCACATTCATCATGCTGTAACAGACAGAAAAGCATGAATCGTCTTTTACTAACACAAAATCAGCAAAAGCAGCCCCAAGGGTGGAGCCATTGGATTTGAACTTCCCCTTTATAGTGCCGTCGTACGTGGTTTACGTGACCGCGTTCTGACACGATCGTTTTTTTAACCGATGGTGTGTAGGCACGACTGACCATCAGTCAGCTTCATCGGATAACTGATGGGAAAATCAGACGGTTTTCATCAGATTGACCGATCGTGTGTACAGGGCATTAGAATTCTAAAGAGACGAGTGTGACAGGTGGACTATAACAGAGAGGATAAACATGGGATGAGAGCAAGTGAAATTACTGTATGTAAGTTAAAATCTAATGTTTAAACGGTATTCTCTTTATAAGTATCAGCCAGGGGAACAACTTTTGTAAATGAGTAGCACAGAGTCGGGTAGATGAGTTCAGCAGGATTATTTACTATAAATTAGCATTGTTCTAACCTGTCTATTAGCAGGTGGTAGCAAAGCACAATAAAATAGATGAAGTGGGATATGTTGAGGCCATGCATAGCCTTTCAGTTGTTTTAAGAAAGAGTTATGCTGCGTACACACGATAATTTTTCATCATGTAGAAAAAACATTGTTTTTCCCAACTTCATCATTAAAACGACGTTGCCCACACACCATCGTTTTAAAAAAATGCTCTAGCAAAGCGCGGTGACGTACAACACGTACAACGGCACTATAAATGGGAAGTTCCATGCGGATGACGCCACCCTTGGGGCTTCTTTAGCTGATTCCGTGTTTGTAAAAGACGACTCGCGCTTTTCTGTCTGTTACAGCGTGATGAATGTGCTTACTCCATTATGAATGGTAGTTTTACCAGAACGAGCGCTCCCATCTCATAACTTGCTTCTGAGCATGCGCGGGTTTTTAAAGTCCTTTTAGCCCACACGCAATCATTTTTTACAACCCGAAAAACAACATAATTTAAAACGTCTTTAAAAAATGCAGCATGTTCGAGAATTTTTTTTTTTTTTTCGTTTTTTAGAACCCGAAAAATTATGTAAAGCCCACACACAATCATTTTAAATTACATTTTTTTAAAACGTTGTTTTTTTCATGCCGAAAAATGATCGTGTGTACGCTGCATAAGATTCTTGAAATGTTTTTAAGTTGAAAATCATAAAAAGGTTCTTAGAGTATGAATGTGAGTTTTATTTAAAGAACTGGATTTAGACAGTACTCTAAAAATACCCCTGAATACTCCCCCCCCCAAACTTTATTAAAGTTCTGCTTTATCCATTTTATCTATGTAAAAGTTAAGAACAGCAATAGGAAAAAGAGACAGATTTCACAGAATCAACAACATAAGATAATAAGAAAGTTGTATGTAGGGCATAGAGTAAAATTTAAGAATTTACTGAATAATAGTGATACTGGGATCCAGTTAAGCTGATAAGCTAGCCAAGAACATGGGTAAGAGTGAAAAGAGAAGACTGGTGGTCCAAGGTTAGAAGGGGTGGAAATGAGAGGCACAGAAGATTTAAGAAAAATAAGACTCTTCTTGCTGGAGAAGATTTGAGACTCATGTTGGGATCTCCTACTGAGGGACATGTCTCCTTTTTCCCCCTCGTTTTCATCACCCCCTTTATTTCTCTCTGCCTCTCTTTTGGTTTTCCCTTCTCCCTTTGCCTACCTCCCCACTCCCTAAATCTGTTCTTAGTTTTGCTCCCCATTGACACTTTCCCACTATTGGATTTCCCCTCTTCCCTTTAGCTTGCGCCCCAACTTAACTGGGATAAACATAAAGCTGGTTGTACAGTGATCCTCCACAGGTATAAATGTAGTGTTGGTTTACAACCAATGTATACATCTTCAGTGCTACAGCTGTTTCCATCCAATATCAACTTGTATATGCTGTACTTGTCATATTGGGATACTATTTTCTTTCTTATTTATGTCTTGTACAACCAATACCTTCCTTCAACAAAAGTTTAAAAAATATAACAAATAGTGCAAGACATTTGACATGTAAAAGAAGAGATTTTGGAGTATCGGTGTATGATCAGCAGTTTCAAAGGTTGAAGGCACACAGGGGATAGGTTACTAAAACTGGAGCACACAGAACCTAGTACAGCTGTGCATAGTAACCAATCAGCTTCCATGTTTTATTGTCAACGCTTAAAGCGGATGTGCCAGTAAAAAAAATATTAAAAGCCAGCAGCTACAAATACTGCAGCTGCTGACTTTTAATATTAGGACACTTACCTGTCCTGGAGTCCAGCGCCGTCCGCAGCAGAGGAAGAGCGATCGCTCGTCTCTCTGCTGCTCCCCCCGCCATCCTCAGTGAGGGAACCAGGAAGTGAAGCGCTCCGGCTTCACTACCCGGTTCCCTACGGCGCATGCACGAGTCGCGCTGCGCCCACCGATTGACTCACACGCTGTGTGCTGGGAGCCGAGTGTTTCCAGAACACAACGGGGGACAGACGGGAAGTCAGGAAAAACACGTCTTTTGCCCGTGACGTGTGGCCGGAAGTGGGTGCAAATACCTGTCTTTAGACAGGTATCTGCACCCCCTTCCCCCCTGAAAGGTGTCAAATGTGACACCAGAGGGGGGGGCGGGTTCCAATCAGCGTGAGTTCCACTTTAGGGTGGAGCTCCGCTTTAATTGAACAAGCTGAAGTTAAAAGCTGACTGGCTACCATGCACAGCCGCACCAGATTTTGACAGTTCCATCTTTAGTAAATCTCCCCCATAGAGACCACTGCATATGGAATAAGGGCATTTTGATTTTGAAACTGTTACAGAAAAACACACTGAAAAATATTTTCCCATGTGCAATAATTTTAATGGCTCATGTCCAAAGTTAAACAAGCTATAAATAATAAGAAAAGAGCATTTACACATGTAAAATTAAGCAACAATATCATGATTTGAAAGTTACAAAGAATGTAACAGAATATGTAAAAAGGAAATCAAGGCTGAAAAAATTCAAAGGGAACAGGTTGCAAAAGAGAGTTGAACAAACTCCACAAAATGATTTAAATATATGTATTAGTAAAAAAAAGTCAGTTCTGAGCATGTAGGCTCTTTACAAGATAATTTAGAGTTAATGACTGGAACAAAGAGAAGGCAATACTTTCTCCAGTTCTATGTAAAGGAAAATGAGGGAACTCAAGTCCATTATCATGATAGTATTAAAGAACTTTAATGGCTCAAAATTAATACAGTCCAAAAACATTTAAACAAAATAAAGGTAAATAAAGCACCTGAACTAGATGAGCTCTGTTATTTAAAAGCCATTGTTACTCATTTTTAAAGTGATACTGAAGTCTCGTTTTTTTTTTTTTTTTTTTTAAATAACTAACATGTTACACTTACCTGCTCTGTGTAGTGGTTTTACAGAGAGCAGCCCAGATCCTCCTCTTCTCGGGTCCCTCTCCAGTACTCCTGCCCCCCCCTCCTGCTTGCTGTGGGGGCGCCCGAGCTGAGCCACTGCTCGGTGTCCATTCAGACATGGAGCCACGCCCTGGCCCCCGCTCTCTCTCTCTCCTCATTGGCTCACTGACTTTGATTGACAGCATCAGGAGCCAATGGCAACCGCTGCTGTCTCAGAAAATAAGGAGGGGGAGTCCCGGACAGCCAAGACTTTTGGGCAATGTGGCTGGATCGAGATTGTCACATGTAAGTATTAAGAGAGCTGAGTGGGGCTGCTGCACACAGAAGGTTTTTTATCTTAATGCATAGAATGTATTAAGATACAAAAAAAAACTTCTACTGTTAGAACCACTTTAAGGACACACCATCAGTCTCCTCCCCCTGACAGGACATGGATCTCTGTGTTTACACTCAGAGATTCACAACCCTGTCTCTGTAACTGTCGATCGCGGGTAACTGCCGGACATCACGGCCACCAGGTACGCAAATCGGCATCTGAGTAACGCGGCGGGCACGTGTGCGCTCCCCAGTGGTTGGGAGGAGCCAAGGACATCAATAGACGTCCTCCCGGCCCTATAGAGACACTTTGTGGCCGTCATTTGTCAATGGCCTGGGTCTCTAGAAAGAATGGAATCAAGAAAGCATATAGTCAGATGGGGTTTGTAAATAAGGGAAATATTTTTTTTTTTAAGCTTTTAACAGCATAACAGAAAGGAAGATGTTTTCCCTGGGGGAAGCAAGAGAAAAGGGAAGACATGATCGAAACCTTTAAATATGTTAGGTGTTAATAAGGTTCATGAGGGCAGTATTTTAAATGTGAATAAAGAACATAGCACCATGACCTTAAAGTGGTTGTACAGATTAAGGCTTACCTGTAGGTACTCTAAATATCTGCTAAAGGAGATTAGCTGATATCTGCTTTAGGAGATATGCATACTAGCTCATTATGCCTTTGTCTTGCAGGTGTTTTTTTCCCCCTTTGAAAAGTGGGTTTAAACCACTTTAAAGCAGTAGTAAACCATGGCTGGTAAAAAAAAAATCCCCTGCAAAGGCAATGAAATGATGTGATAGTATGCATCACATTCTAGCATATTATGAATTACCTACCTTAGAATAAAGCCCTCCAGCTCTGACAGGGCTTGCATCTTCCTTCCAAGTTCACAGGCTCTGGCTGTATGAGTGGCCAGGGCTGGGGCATGGAGCTCTGACGGTCTGACACAGTATGACGAACCTTGAGAGCACATGCGTCGGTAAAATCACTGGGTGCATCCATTGGGAATACCGCAAGTTTAGGAAATATTCAATGTACCTACAGGTAAGCCTTACTGCTTTCACTGATTACACTTCCTGTTATTATTCCTTTTGAGAATCAAATACTAGTTTTTTGAAAATTATGTAATTTAAATGCTCTTGGATTAGTTACTGATGTTGCTTTGATGTTATAGAGGGAGTAACCTATAGAGGGAAAAAGCAAAAAAAGTAAATGAATGCAGCCACCATATCTAATGATTGGTAAGCTGCAAAATATAAAATTTGTGTATACCCCTTTAACTGCATGTTATGCCTTGTATACACGATCGGAATTTCTGATGGAAAAAGTCAGACGAAATTTTTTCATCGGATATTCCGACTGTGTGTGTGCTCCCTGTTGAGTTTTTCCATCGGAAATTCCGACGGACTTAGAAAGAGAACATGTTTTTTTCCATAGGAAATTCCGTTCATCTGTATGAAACTCAGACGGAGAAAAAAACACGCATGCTCAGAATCAAGTCGACGCATGCTTGGAAGCATTGAACTTAATTTTACTCGGCTCGTCGTAGTGTTGTACGCCACCGCGTTTTGGACGGTCAGCATTTTGTGCGAACATGTGTATGCAAGATGGAATTCCGTCAGAAAAATCCATCAGAGAATTCAGATCGTGTGTACGGGGCATAAGTGCCTTAAATTTGTTTCCCCACATGTTTGAGGCACATAGCTGAAAGGAAACGCTAGTTTCTTTATACCATAAAAAAGCCATTACTGGTATTTTACCACAAGGTGGCTCTGTTGTTCTGCTATATTTTCATTACATAGAAGGAAATGTGAGCAGCACATTTCAGTGTTAAAGATTGTAATTTTACACAAAACGTATTCTGAATACAAAACCTCGCCATATACAAGCTAAGCTTAATTGTGATGCCTTCTAAAATGCAATTTTTTACTCTAATTCAAGTCATTACTGTTTCATTCCTAGTGGTGAAAGTGGTTCTGGGAAGACAGAAGCCTACAAGCATATTATTAAACATCTGGCCCTCAGGTGTAAGTCCCGCAAATACTCCTTTAATTCAAAGATCAAACACGTAAGTTAATTCAGTGATGTGATTATCGCCACCTTTCTTTCACAGCAGATCCGCCCCATAGAATGTATACATTTACCTAATCACGAATCATTACCGCATAAATCAAAGTGTACCACTGCATGAACTGCATTGTGCTGCACACAGCCATTGCAAGACAGTCAGCGGTTTGTGGGACAGGCTGGGGCTGCTGGTAGCAGACATCAGTCTTACAGTGAATATGTGCATGCCTTGATCATTGTAGCTTCATAGAGACAGGTGCAAAGGTGGCTACATAGTAATACAAAAAGTGCAGCGCTAAAAATGAACAGGTTCTATATAAGGACAATGAAGGAAAAAATATAAAACTTGTTTAGGGTCTTAAACACATAAACAATTATATAAATGAGTAATAATATTTGCTAAATAAGAAAATATACATATGAATTGAATGAAAATTATGATGATTAAACTTTGCTCAAGTCCATTTGTGATCACTGTAATAGCATAAGTGAAGAGATTATCCAAACGAGTGAAAGTTGATCTTCAGTTAACACAGACATGATGATAGAAGAAAAGCTGCCACCGCTGATAGGAATGAGGCTTACCGAATTGAATGGTCTCAGCAAGGCATACACCAAATGAGTCTAAAAGGTCTGTATGGTGACACTACACCAAAAACACAAAGATCTCAGCACTGGAACTGGCGAACATCACACCTTTATCAGCAATAAGTAGCATAATCACAATATTAACGATGGGTTCCGTGGCAGAGATATTCAGGTTCACCAAAAATAAGGAAAAGGTGTGCACAGTGGGCCATATTCTCATAGAAGTTACGATGGAGTATCTCAGGATACTCCATCGTAACTCCCTTTTTTGGCCCGTGTATCTATGCGACTGATTCTTAGAATCATTTTCGCATAGATACACTTAAGATCCGCCATCTGTAAGTCACTTACACTGGCGGATCTTAAATGTAATGACGCCGGCCGCCGCTAGATGGCATTTACGTGAAGGACTCATTTGCGTATGCAAATGATCCTTCTACGCCGATTCCCGAACGAGTTCGCGTCGCGTAACCGTCGCTAACGTCGTTTGCGTAAGCGGAAACTTACTCCTGCTATATGAGGAGTAAGTTTCCGCAAGTCCCACGTAGGCCATGTTACGGATGGCGTCGGGTCCGCGTCGTGTTTTTTCGTCGGGTACGTCGTCTCCGTAAGTCGTTCTTGAATACGACTTTACGTCAATGACGCACACGTCGGCGTCATTGACGTTTTCCGCCGAGAACTGGAGCATGCGCACTGGGCTTTTTGAAGCCCGGCGCATGCGCAGTACATTAGAATCGGGGGCGCGCTTAATTTGAATACAAGCCGCCCCCTTGGAGATCCGCCAGGCTACGCTGGGGCATTTACACTCCGCCGTCCCAACCTACGGAGCAAGTGTTTGGGGAATACAGCACTTGCTCCTGTAAGTTGGGACAGCGGAGTGTAAGTGCCTTAAGCGCAGCCCGCGGATTTTTACTCAGAATATGGGCCATAGTGTAAATCCGTTTAACAGGAAAAACATTTATTTGAAAACGTTTAAAATTTACACTCACATTTGAGAGTATAAAACAAGTGCTTTTATATGATGAGTAGATTCCATGAAATAGTAGCTGTAGCTACGACCCCAATATCTCATGTAAACAAATAAAGTGCTGAAGTGACTGTGATGAACGTAGTGTCAAAAACAGTGTCTTCTATAGGAAATCTTTGTGACTACCACTCAATGCTCTCTGAACTCTTACCTCAGTAAGGAGTATATATAGCCTTGACAATTTCCTTAACTGGGGGGATGGGGGTAGATCTCCTGGTCTTTGAATCCAGTAATGGCAGGTGGTGTCTCTCCAGGTTATCTACACAAACGACAGCGTTGCAGACACCTCTTACTTCACTTCCTGTTTGTTCGGTATCTGGCCAGATAACCTGGAGAGACACCACCTGCCATTACTGGATTCAAAGACCAGGAAATCTACCCCCATTCCCCCAGTTAAGGAAATTGTCAAGGCTATATATACTTCTTACTGAGGTAAGGCCCCTTTCAGACGGACGGCTGTTTTGCCGCAGTTAAAAGCACTACAAATGTTTTGTGAAATTCAAGGCTCCAGGCACTGCGATTAGCTGCATTTGCACATTGCGATTACATGCGTTTACGTGCGTTTAACTGCGGCTGCGTTTAGCTGCAGTATTCATTTCCATAGCAACCATTTGTTTCTTTTTTTTTGTTTGGGTCCCTTGAATTCTAAAACGCTGCTATCCGCAGTTGACAAAAAAGACTGCGATTACCTGCGGTTATGTGCATATAGCTGCGCTACATCGCACCTGGACGCATTCAATTCTATTTTTTCTATTCGCACCAAACCGCATGTAACGTAATCGTGCGTAAACGCTGTGTGTGAATGGGGCCATAGGAAAACATTGTGTGCTTTTAGCTGCGGTAGAAAAATAGAAAATCCGCAGCTAAAAGCACCATTATATCCGTCCGTCTGAAAGGGGCCTAAGAGTCCAGAGAGCATTGAGTGGTAGTCACAAAGATTTCCTATAGAAGACACTGTTTTTGACATTATGTTCATCACAGTCACTTCAGCACTTTATTTATTTGTTTACATAAAATATTGTGGATGTTATTTCAGCACTTTTCTTATCAGTTATTTTGGACTTTTTATTGCTTATTTGCACAGTCATTTTGACATTTTGTTTATTTTGCACAGTTTGATATATTGCTTATTTTGCACAGTATGATTATTGCTCATGTTGCACAGTAGATATTTGCATATGATTTATTAGTCAGTTTAGCACATACATGTGATTTTTTTACTATTAGAAAGTTGCGCTGATCACTTTTTTATTAATTAACCATTTTTGTGCGCTGTGTACAATTTAGGTCTCGCAGCAATTTTCCACATTATTATTTAGTTTAGATTGATTCACTTGATAGCGCGAAAGACCAAACTTTATTTTTTCTATGTAGATACGACCCAACGCGTGTTTCATCTAAGAAGGTGAAGCTATGTATTCTTCTGTTTAAGACCCTAAACAAGTTTTATACTTTTTCCTTTATTGTCCTTGTTTAGGACCTGTTCATTTTTTGTATTACTATTTTGTCTAGGCTGTTTGTCATAGTTTGTGCTAGCGGCTGTTTCATGCTCACGGATAGCACGGTATTCACATATTTTTTTTTGCAAAGGTGGCTACAGAAATCATTATGTAGCTTTATCTTGCGGTTACTGTAACACAATTGGAGCTATATATTGTGTCTGTTCAGACCTAGCTTCAGGTACTGGAAATTGAGTGCTTGGACACACACCTGATAAATGATGATCTCCTGTTGGAACTCGGACTACCCGTACTGCTGGGACAAAAAAGTAGGGAACACCCCAAAAATGTCCTGAAAATGTAAATGTCAAAGCAAATACAAAAGTTTCATGGACAGTACTCCTGTCTGTGACTTTTTAAGATGGAAAGATATTTCATTGCCCTTTGTTTATGATTAGACATCTAACAATGATCTGTTAATAGTTCTTGTCTAACTAAAAAGCAAGGTATTGTTTTGAATCAAGGAATAGTTTGAATTACAAAATAATAGCAACTTTTATCTATGTTATGCCAAAAAAAAGCATTTAAAATACAGACTGTGAAAAACATCCAGGTTATTAGTATGTTTTTTTTTTTTTTTTAATCATACTTACCTAGGTGGATGCAGGATCGTTCCGCTACTGCATTTATCCGCTGCTGGCTCTAAGACTGAGAACTGAGCTATCAAACAACGCCGATCTATCGGTTCTCAGGGCTCCATGTGAGTGAGGGGGGCAGAGCAGACAGCACTGACAGTCACCAGCTCTCTGCTATGCCCCCCCCCTCACACACTGAAGTGCTAGGCTGTGGAGGGGGCAGGAACGAGCAGCTCAGGCTCTTAGTGGTTCGCTGAGAGGCTGAGCCGGGTGCCGGCCCAGACATGTGTGCAGATCCCTTCTTCATCATCGCAATCTTCCCCAAGCCTGGACCAGCACTGTAACATCAGCCGACAACAGGCTTCATCCCGCTGTCTGCTCAAAATGGGTCACAGGAGTGCAAAACAAACTATACTCCTGTGATACACAGAAGTACAGCCAAATGAGCTTTGGCTGTACTTCTACTTTAATGATTGTAGCCAGCTTCAGAGGCACAAAGTCATCATAAAATAAATTCTGTTTAACAACATGGAGATATGAATTTCTAAACATATATCTGGGGGAGAATGTTTGGATATTTTAAGTACAACAACAGATTAGTAGAATCATATAATCTATTTTCGGACTTATTTGGTAGTTTACAAATGTTTGCAACAATGTGTAAGGGGGGATTTACTAAAACTTGAGCATGTAAAATTGAGCATGTAACATTTGGTGAATCTCTGCATAGAACTTCCTTGTTTTATTATCAAAACTTTACCGAATAAGCTGAAGTTAAGCTGGCCATAAATGGGTCGTTTTCCAATAGAATTTTCTTTCAAAAATCGTAACTAAGAATTTTCGTTAGAATTTTGCACCATTAGTGGGCTGGAGCAACGGTCAATTTCCGTGCGGCCATCAAATTTGAGTGATCAGGCTAGTTGGAAATTTTTGGAAAAGTGAACATATTTCGAAATAATGATGGGAGAATCGTGCAAGAAATATTATCAAAAAATAAATGCACATGAGCTATGATCTGTAAAGAAAAGAAGATTCCCAGCCACAAAAATTATTTTCTGTAGCAGCATGAGGTGAAATTGAAGGCTTGGTTGGAAAGAAAATTTAGTTGGAATTCGACCCATGTATGGCCTGCATTAGAAGTTGATTGGCTACCATGCACAGTTTTCATAAATCTCCCCCATTGTCTGTTATGTTTTAGTAATATTTTTACTAGTTCTGTACTTTTGCTATGACAGAGCTTTTTTGCTACTAGAAGAAACTATAATTGTTTATGTTTATTACATTACAGGTAAACACAATCCTAGAGGCATTTGGGCATGCCAAAACAACGCTTAATAATTCCTCTAGTCGTTTCATAAAATTTCTTGAGCTACAGTTTTGTGAAAGGACATCAACTTTATGGGGAGGTAAAATATATTTATCATCTACTTGAAATAATTGTTTTTAATACTGTTTCAAAGTTTTTCAGAAATGTTGACTGATTTGAGAGTTAAAAGGGCATTTAACCTTCTGTTAAAAATTGGAGAAAGGTAAGCAGTGGTTTGGGACCTTAAAAGGAAACTGTCATAGCTTTGTATATAGAAGGTCTGGAAGAGTGCAGCCGTTGTTACTACAATAAAAACAGTTTGCACAATATCAATGTAACCTGGCAACCAAGGAGAGTGGACTGAAATGCGCATGCGTGAACAATGACAACTTCACTGTACTAGTCGGTGGGGGTACTAGACACAGTTGAGTGAGCATGTATTCTGTGCGGCTATCACATTTAAAATGACTGTACGAGTAGAGCAACAAATTTGCATCAAAATTTACATTCAGGTTTAACATTCCTTCATAGAAGCTATTCAGGTTAATCCAGAAGGCTTTCAGTGACGATGTAATGAGTGCAGCACAAATACAAGTGTGTCACAAATGCTTCAAAGATGGTCGGGAATCTGTTAAAAGAGATCAACATTCTGGAAGGCCTTCAACAAGGAAAAACCCTGAAATGTTGAACGTGTACAGGCTGCAAACAACTTAGATTGGCAACTCACAGTGTGAGAACTAGAAGCTGATTTGAGGATTCCAAAAACTGCTTTGTGCAAAATTTTGATGAAGGATCTTGTGGAAAAGATGCTGGGAGAACTATGTCAGGTTCCCAGGTGCCTACTTTGAAGGGGACTAAGGCATCATTACCCTATGTACGATATTCCTTGTATCTTCTTCAACTAATGCCTCTATTTTTCATATATTAATATATACTTTCCAGACAGACCTCATATATACACAACTGTACAAAAGTTTTAGGCAAAAAATGCTCTAAATTAAGACTATTTTCAGAAATAGAAGTGTTAATAGTTTATTTTAATAAGTTAACAAAATGGAAGGTAAATGAACAGAAGAGGCACACTTGCAAAACGTTTTTAGGAACTCTGAAAACATCTTGGAGAACTAACCATAGATCATCTATGGATGTAGGTTGCCTTAAGTCCTTCTGTCTCTTCATGCAATCCAAGACAGACTTAATGATGTTGAAATCAGGGCTCTGTGAGGTCCAAACTATCACTTCCAGGACTCCTTGTTCTTCTTTATGTGGAATGACATTGGCTGTATGTTTGGGGTCCTTGTCCTGCTGTAGAATACATTTGGGACAATCACATGCCTCTCTGTTGGTATGGCATGATTTATAACTATCTGCCTGTATTTCTAAGCATTGAGGACACTATTGATCCTGACCAAATCTTCAACTCTGTTTGTAAAAATTTGCAGCCCCAAACGTCCACGGAACCTCCACTATGGTTGCAGACACTCATTATTTTACTTCTCTTGAGCCCTTTGGTGAACAAACTGCCTTCTGCTACAGCCAAATATTTCAGATTTTGACTCATCGGTCCAGAGAACATGCTGCCAATTTTTTACATGCCAAGTTCCTATGTTTTCATGCATAGCTGAGTTACTTAGCCATGTTTCCACATCGCAGGTATGGCTCTTTGACCACAATTCTTCCATAAAGACCACTTCTGGCCAGACTTGTTTGAATGGGTATACCTGGGTCCCACTGGTTTCCACCAGTTCTGTGCTGATCGCACTGCTGGACATTTTCCGATATCGAAGAGAAGTAAGCATGATGTGTCCATCTTCTGCATTAACTTTCCTTGACTGGCCACTGCATCTGTGGCCCTCAACTTTGCTTGTTTCTTTGTGCTTCTTCAAAAGAGCTTAAACAGCACATCTTGAGACTCCAGTCTGCTTTGAAATCAATTATAAGAAAAACAATGGGAGTAAATAATGATTTACCTTGCTTTGCTTTAAAATCAATGCCTGAGAGAGACCTTGCTGATGCAGTACGTCTTGTTATTGTGCACAGTCTTGCCATGGTGTATGACCCATGATATGAAACTGCCTTTTACAATCTCACCTTAATAGCAGAGCTTGGCTGTTTCTCCAGTTTTAAGCCTCCTACACATTTCTGTTCCAGTTTATGACTAGGTGTTTCAGGCCGAGTTCACACTGGTACGACAAACGCTCTGACATTGGGAGCTCATGTCACATGATGTGTGAAAATCAATGTTTCCCTATGGGAGCCATCTTAACTGGTCTGACACATGTCAGACCGATTTTGAAAATGCTCCCTGTACTACTTTGGTCCGACTTTGATCCTACTTTACTCCATTGAATACCATTGAAGTTGGATCAAAGTTGGAATGCCGTCTTGCATGATCCGACTTTGGCATGCGACTTGTGCTCTGCTGATCTTGAGGGGTAACTCCACGCCAAATTTTAAATAAAAAAACGGCATGGGTTCCCCCTCCAAGAGCATACCAGGCCTTGGGTCTGGTACGGATTTAAAGGGGAACCCCAACGCCGAAAAAAATGTTGTGGGGGTCCCCCCAAGATCCACACCAGACCCTTATCCGAGCATGTGGCCCGGCCGGTCAGGAAAGGGGGTGGGGACACGCGAGGCCCACCCACCCCAAAGCACCCTGTCCCCATGTTGATGAGGACAGGGCCTCTTCCCGACAACCCTGGCTGTTGGTTGTCGGGGTCTGCGGGCGGGGGGCTTATCGGAATCTGGGAGCCTACTTTAATAAGGGGGCCCCCAGATCCTGGCCTCCCACCCTATGTGAATGAGTATGGGGCACTCTGATGCTTCCTGCTTCTGCTTTGCCCCTCCACTATCTTCTTGCAGCTCTTTTACTAGCGGGGGGGGCCCGGTCTTCTCCGTCGTCTTCTCTGCTGTCTTCTTCCCTCTTTCTCATGTCCCAATGTTGACTCGACAAGCTCTCCCACTGTAATGCTGTGTGTGCAGTGCCCGACCATTTATATAGGCATGCCCATATGACGTCACAGTCCCATCATAACGCCCCGGGACTGTGACGTCATAAGGCGGGGTCACCGGGTGACATCACCTGGTGACCACGCCCATGCCTATATAAATGGTTGCGCACTGCGCACACGACATTACAGTGGGAGAGTTCGTCGAGTCAACAGACGTGGAGAAGACCGACCCCCCTGCTAGTAAAAGAGCTGCAAGAAGATAGTGGAGGGGCCTGGCAGAAAGCACCGGAGAGCGCTGAGAAGAGAGCGGAGAGTTGGAAGAATACCCCTGGAGTGGGAAGAAGACCCCTGAAGTCGGAAAAAGCCCCCGGAAGTTGGAAGAAGACCCCCGGAGCTGCCTAATAATTTACATTTAAAACCTGTGTAGTGTGTTTTTTTTTCTTGACACTTTTTCCCCCCAGGTGAATGGGTAGAGGAACGATGTACCCCATACTCATTCACATAGGGTGGGAGGGGGCAGTATCTGGGGGACCCCTTATTAAAGGGGGCTCTAAGATCCCAATAAGCCCCCCTCGCTCATCCCCACCCCCTTCCCTGACTAGCCAAGATGCGTGCTCGAATTTTGCGTGCCGTTTTTTCAGTGTAGGGGTTCCCCTTTAAATCTGTACCAGACCCAAGGGCCTGGTATGCTCTTGGAGGGGGAACCCATGCCGTTTTTTTTATTTAAAAATTGACGTGGAGTTCCCCCCTCAAGATTCATATCAAACATAGTGCCTGGTATTGGCAGGGATCCAAGTCGGACGTATGTCGGCTTCAAGTCGCAGGGCAAAGTCGGATCCAAAGTAGTACTAGTGTCGTGTTGCACCAGTGTGAACCCGGCCTCAGGCTGGGTTCACACTGATACTACACAACAGTCATCCGACTTTCATCCTACTTTGCTCTGCGACATCAGTCCTTCATTGGTCATACATTGGTCCTACATCTATCCGACTTGAATGAACAGGATACTACTTTGATCCAACTTTGTGATAGTTTGACTTGTCCTTTGACCAATCAAAACAATCCCAGTGTGAGATAAATTCCTTTTACTGCTGCTGTAATCACATGTCAGATGTCAAAAGTCGGATGGTAAGAACAAGGGGCCAGATCCACAAAAGAGATACTCCGACTTAACTGCTGTTCAGTCTGTGTGTAACTTTGGAAACGATCCTCAAAAGGCTTTTTCCAAAGTTAGGCAGAAGATCAGGCATGTGTAATTGAATTACACTGCCGAATCTTAGGATGCAGTACCGCATCCGCCGCTGGGGGCATTTCGAGTCGAAATGCCGTTTCTAGTATGCAAATTAGCACTTAAGGCGATCCACAAAGCTTTCCAGCTTCCTTTTTGCGCCGTAAGTGTTATTTTGCAAGTGTAAAATTAGGGCTGGTTCTACAAAGTGTAAACTAGTCACACCTTGTAAAAGCCCATTCCAGCGACGGCATTTGGTATGCTTTCCCGAGGGAGAACTCCACGGCAATTTGTAAAAACAAAACCGGCATGGGTTCCCCCCCAGGAGCATACCAGGCCCTTAGGTCTGTTATGGGTTGTAAGGAGACCCCCCTACGCCGAAAAATCGACGTAGGGGGTCCCCCTACAATCCATACCAGACCCGTATCCAAAGCACGCTACCCGGCCGGTCAGGAATGGGAGTGGGGACGAGCGAGCGCCCCCCCCTCCTGAGCCGTGCCAGGCCGCATGCCCTCAACATGGGGGGGTTGGGTGCTCTGGGGCAGGGGGGCGCACTACGGGCCCCCCCACCCCAGAGCATCCTGTCCCCATGTTGATGAGGACAGGACCTCTTCCCGACAACCCTTGCCATTGGTTGTCGGGGTCTGCGGGCGGAGGCTTATCGGAATCTGGGAGTCCCCTTTAATAAGGGGGCCCCCAGATACCGGCCCCCCACCCTAAGTGAATGGATATGGGGTACGTCGTACCCCTATCCATTCACCTGTAGGCAAAAAGTAAAAGTTAATAAACACACAACACAAGGCTTTTTAAAATATTTTATTATTCTGCTCCGGATGCCCCCCCTGTCTTCGTTATTAGCTCAATTACCAGGGGGGGCTTCTTCTTCCGCTCTCCGGGGGTCTTCGCTCTCCGGGGGGGGGCTTCTCCGGACTCCGGGGGGCTTCTTCCATCTTCTCCCCTCTTCCGCTGTTGACTCGGCGAACCCCGGTTCTTCTGCAGATGTCCGGTGCCTTCTTCTTCAGCGCTGGCTGCCTGCTATGTTTGTGTGTTAGCTCGATTTCAAACAGGCAGCCGGCGCGGTCTTCTGTGGCGTCAGGGTCTTCTCTTCCTTTCTTCCGATGTTGCCTCGTCGCCTTTTGTCGCTGCAATGATGGAAGCGCGCCTTGCATCACATTTATATAGGCATCACCGTCCCATCATGCTCCGGCAGGTACCCACGTGGTGGGTGCCTACCCACGTGCACCCACCACGTGGGTACCTACCGGAGCATGATGGGACGGTGATGCCTATATAAATGTGATGCAAGGCACGCTTCCATCATTGCAGCGACAAGAGGCGACGAGGCAACATCGGAAGAAAGGAAGAGAAGACCCTGACGCCACAGAAGACCGCGCCGGCTGCCTGTTTGAAATCGAGCTAACACACAAACATAGCAGGCAGCCAGCGCTGAAGAAGAAGGCACCGGACATCTGCAGAAGAACCGGGGTTCGCCGAGTCAACAGCGGAAGAGGGGAGAAGATGGAAGAAGCCCCCCGGAGTCCGGAGAAGCCCCCCCCGGAGAGCGAAGACCCCCGGAGAGTGGAAGACCCCCGGAGAGCGGAAGAAGAAGCCCCCCCTGGTAATTGAGCTAATAACGAAGACAGGGGGGGCATCCGGAGCAGAATAATAAAATATTTTAAAAAGCCTTGTGTTGTGTGTTTATTAACTTTTACTTTTTGCCTACAGGTGAATGGATAGGGGTACGATGTACCCCATATCCATTCACTTAGGGTGGGGGGCCGGTATCTGGGGGCCCCCTTATTAAAGGGGACTCCCAGATTCCGATAAGCCTCCGCCCGCAGACCCCGACAACCAATGGCAAGGGTTGTCGGGAAGAGGTCCTGTCCTCATCAACATGGGGACAGGATGCTCTGGGGTGGGGGGGCCCGTAGTGCGCCCCCCTGCCCCAGAGCACCCAACCCCCCCATGTTGAGGGCATGCGGCCTGGCACGGCTCAGGAGGGGGGGGGGCGCTCGCTCGTCCCCACTCCCATTCCTGACCGGCCGGGTAGCGTGCTTTGGATACGGGTCTGGTATGAATTGTAGGGGGACCCCCTACGTCGATTTTTCGGCGTAGGGGGGTCTCCTTACAACCCATAACAGACCTAAGGGCCTGGTATGCTCCTGGGGGGTGAACCCATGCCGGTTTTTTATTTGAAAATTGGCATGGAGTTCTCCCTCAGGAATGCATGCCGAGCGACGCTGTAATTTTTTATTTTTTTTTCCCCGACGCAACTTTTTTAAGCCGTCGCGATCCTCAAAACTCGGCGTAACGTAACTTCGCGCATGCGCAGTACGGCCGGCGCGGGAGCGCGCCTCATTTAAATGGGACTCGCCCCATTTGAATAGGAACGCCTTGCGCCGGCGGAATTTTAGTTACACAGCCTGAAATTTCTAGATAAGTGCTTTGTGGATCAGGCACTTAGGTAGAAACTTTAAGGCAGTGTAACTTAAATGGGATTTTTTAAGTTACGTCAGGTTTTTGTGGATCTGGCCCCATGATCCTACTTTGATCCGACTTCAATGATATTCAATGGGCTGAAGACCAAAGTAGTACAGCAGTAGAGCATTTTCAAAGTTTGACCGACTTGTGTCAGACCAGTTAAGACAGCTCTCATAGGGAAACATTGATTTGCACACGTCATGCGACATGAGCTCCCAATGTCGGAGCGTTTGTCGTACCAGTGTGAACCCTGTCTCAACCTACAGATGAAATTGATGTTTGTAACACCTGCTTGGTATAACTGATTAATCATATACTTGACTCTAATCCTACAAAATCCTGGACTTTGTGTAAGTGTACAAGGTGTGCAAGTGTAAGAACTGATGCTGGTTTGAAGCCAAAGGCTAGTCACACCAAATATTGATTTGATTTTTAATTTTCTTCTGTACACTCACTTTGCACTTTGTAAATTGATAATAAATAAATAATAAAAAATACATATTTTTGAGAGTGTTATTACTTATCTTATACAGTAGAACCTCGGATTGCGAGTAATGCGGTTAACAAGCGTTTCGCAATACGAGCACTGTATAAAAAAAAAACCTAACTCGATTTGCGAGTGTTGTCTCGCAAAACGAGCAGGATTCAGGCCAAAGCTGTGTGCAGTACCGCATTTGGCCTGAGGTGGCGGGCCCCGGAGCCGAGCCGAGCCAAACGGTGGAGATCGCAGCCAATTGGCACCGTTCAGAAATGCACGGAAATGCCCGAGGACAGTTCGGCTGACCTTGGCAAACCTCGGGAACGGAGTCTTTCCGAGGTTTTCCGAGGTCAGCCGAGGTGTCCTCGGGCCTTTCTGCCCGTTTCCGAGGCTCTCCGTCCCCCCCCCCCCACCTCTGTCCGCATGCAGTATTGCATGCCATTGAAGTCAATGCGGAGCAAATTATTTTCGTTATCATTGACGTCAATGGGGAAAATCGCTTTGATATGCGAGTACTTTAGATTACGAGCATTCTCCTGGAACGGATTATGCTCGTAATATGAGGTTCCACTGTAGTTATAAAAAATAAAATGTATGCAAAAGCATGTTCTTTAGAGCATGTTCCAACCATACCTAAAACAAGTTAAAAAAACAAAACACCTAGAGCAGCCTATCTTAACCAGACTTTGATTAAACTCTTAGGATCAACCAGAGAGTTCTATGGATTCCTTGAGCAACAACTAGAAATGTCATCCTTTAGATAAGTCACCACTGGCAACAATGATCTCCTGCTTATCTATAAGGAGGATATGCTTACCACACTGACCACAAACGTAAGGAGCATTCCTTAAGCTAACTACCAGCATAATAGGGCCCTTCTACACTGACCACCAATGTAAGGGGTATCTCCTTCCAAGGACCGCCAATGTATGGGGTCCTTCTCAAAAATTACTATCAATGTAAGGGAGCACCTAACTGACAACTAATATAAGGGGGGACTGCATTCACTACTAATGTAAGGAGAACTACACTGACCACATGTGTAAATGGGTACTTCACTGATCATTGTTGTAGGGGGGTGCACTTTTGCACTGACTCCAATGTAATGGAGCAATTTTTCACTAACCACCAGTTTTCTTTTCTGTCCAATATTAATTGTTTAATTTCATTATTATTACTGAAAATAATGTTGTTGTATAGAGCAGCTTTGGGTGTCTAATGCACTAAGTACATCACATACCTTATTCCTTTATTCATATTATTTTCAGTTCACAGTAGAACATTGTAAGTTATTAGCAGGTTTCCTGAAAATTTAATGTTAGGGTTACTCTGTATTAAGGTTAAAAAATAACTGACCTATTTGTCTAACTTGGGTTAAACGTTGTTTGCCTCCTAACTTTGATGACACTTTACTATTGCCATGGTATTAATACTTCATTTACCCTTTCCTCATTCTTCATCCGGTTAAAACCGCACTACCTCTATCAAATTTACCCTTTATTCCCTTTTTGTTACTTCTTCTATCCTTTTACTCCTTTCCCTTTTATCAGTTCTTATATGGTACTCACAGGGTTGTTCTCCGGACCCCTTTAAAAGTACTTTTGCTTTATTGATTTGTTAATCACCTTGTTTTAAATCAGACTGACAGTGAACAATCTACCTTCCTCTTTTTTTTTTCAATTATATGACATTTTTGACACTTGACTTTGACTGTCTATTTGATGATTATATAGTGCAATATTGCCTTTTAATTTGTATTTGTCTCTTTCCAGTTGAAGTAATTAGTTTGCTACCTTTTGAAAATGAAATGTACCACAATCTTTGTAAAATTCAGATTGTTCTCCATCATTTTATTCAAAACAATAAACAAATTTGACAAGGAAAAAGGCTGACCTGGAGATAGCACCATCCCTTGCTACATACAGTAGTTTAATAATATACCTTATAAATATGTTTTATTATGAATGATTATGTTATGAAGACTGCATTACTCAGACATCCACTATCAAAACTTTGAAAAGATTCTTAGCTACAGACAAATTTAAAGATTATAATGTGTGTTATGGAATACACTTGTCATAAAACCCCGAGCTCATTAACAGTGCAGTTACACCTCAGGCTTGTTAGTACAAACCTATCAGTTCAATAGCATTTATTGACAGCATAGCAGGGTCAAGGCCAGTAGACTGTCATTAGTAGTGTGAGCTCTTCATTGTTAAAGGACCAAGCATTATACATCTGAGACCTATATTGACTTATACTACATTGTATGAATGGAACAGACATTTAACAGCATGCCCTGACCAATTAACCAGCAAAATTAGTAAAGATCAACTAAAGACATTTCCAATTAAATAGTAACAACCAACATAAATAGACTTGGGAAAGGAGGGCAGTACAGAAATAGTGTTAAATGGCTATGGATTTTTCCCATAATCTGTACCTTTAACAGGGGAGGGATATAGGGATGAGGGATACAGGTTAAATGAGTGCTTTCTTAATGCAAAAGGTATAGTAAGATCAGCCTTTTTTTCAAACAGCAATGCACATGTAATTAGAATCCCAGGACTCTTTTTTGGTGGTGGTGTGTCACTTACCTGTATGCTTTTGTGTGTGTGTGTATAGTATGCAACAATAAAAGGAAAGTGCAGCGCAATAAAATTCGATCAAAATCTAACCAACATATCAAAAAGTCCATAAATAAGTAGTTGAACTACAAGGTCCAGATAGCTCCAGCAAAGAGTAGCCAGTTTTGAAAAAGAGTCTATGAACATAGTCATCAAGTGACAATTCCTCCACCTCCAAGACACTCGCTTTGCTTACTTCATGAAATGGACCCCTGACCTAACAGCTTGTCAACAGCGCATGTCCCAAAAAGGGTGAAGTACAACAGCAACTGGAAATCTAGATCTCCAAAACGATTCCCCCAAAGATAACTGGATAAGAGAGGAGATCTGAGTGCTTTCAGTATAAAAATTCCAACGCTTTATTACAATAAAATTATCCTACTCACATTAAGCTGATCAATATAGGTAAATATCACGGAGCATTGAGTTGCATATAGTTTCAGGGTGGCAGCGGGTGATGTCAGAATGTAGCTCCTGTAACTTAGACCTACTCCTAAACCCCACACTCCATCTTATGGGGGTAATTAGAGCCATCCAGTTTATCAACAGAGGGGAAGAGGTAACATTGGTAGGGGGATGGGCTATGCTCTTTACCCACCCCTCTCTGGTTCCTTTCCCTCAAACTGGAACCATGATCAAAGGAATGATCATGTGTCAAGGGGTGGAGTATTCAATTATTATAAGCCAGGAGGAGTATACTATCAAAATACTCCTTAATATCCTGGCTGGAAAGTTCATTATGACCAGGAAGCCCATATTCTGATTATTAATCGGTTTACACTATTATATGATAGAGAGGAACGGGATGAAGGTTTTTTAGCGAACCTCAACACCAAAAAGGATGAAGTTCTTGTGAACGTAATGCGTATAGGGGGAGGAGACATGTTCTGATGTCAACCGCTGCCATCCCAGTGAGTTTTGCTTTACAGGGTTAGATAGGTTAATCTATATTTTTTTATATTTCTATATGTGCCATTTGCAATTCTTCTATAAATAAAATCAATATTTTTTATCTTAAATTGATTCATTTTTTGCTGCTAAAAAATCCCATCGGGAAAATGTTCTCCTTTGGTTTAGATAGGTTAATCTTAGATTGTGCCTGCAAGTAGATTTAGAGATTTTCGTTTTAGGCTGGTCTTCCACTTTAGCTCCCCTAATAGACAACCCTGAGTTTCCTCCAGGATCTCAATTAGAGCTATCCTTCAAAAACTGTTTTTGCAGACATGTATTAGTCAGCAACTTTATAGATAGGGTTAAACTCTGTGACAAAGTGGACTTAAAAAAAAAAGTTTTATCATGCCTGCTTTCTAACTAGCATTATTTGCAATGTAGACTTTTTATAGCTAACTACAAATAAAAGAAGTGACAACATATGTAGAAAGGAATTTAGATCCATTGATTGAGTGATTTAAACAAACAGGGAATATATGGAGTAAGCTGCCTTTAATGATAGTTGGCAGGGCCAATCTGATAAAGATGGTTGTGATGTCACAAACTGCTTTATCTTCTACATAATTGTCCAATATGGCTACCTCTGATTTTTTTTGGCAGATAAATACCCTTTTTAGTGATCTTATGTGGAGATATAAACACTCCAGAATTAGATTGGAAGTCCTGCAGCTGCCCATGGATGGAGGAGGTTTAGATGTTCTTAATACCAAGTTGTATTACCTGGCACCACAACTTCAGCAATTTTGTGGCTGGAATGTTATAGATTCCGAGGACCCCATACAACAAATTACTCTTTCTTAATTTCCAGTGGAGCCATTGGTATAGATAATAGTAGCTCATCATTTTTATAGTAAACACTGTTTTCCCACATTTCATTTAATTCATAAAGTTTGGACTAGTGTCCAAAAACTTACTTCCCACGAGGGATATACTCAATATATGCTCAAATGGAATAACTTGCGGTTACTTGAGGT
This sequence comes from Rana temporaria, assembly GCF_905171775.1. Lineage (NCBI taxonomy): Eukaryota > Metazoa > Chordata > Amphibia > Anura > Ranidae > Rana > Rana temporaria. Next base: position 196,710,021 of record NC_053490.1, read on the forward strand.
AGCAAAGCTTGAAAACTTTGGTTGATGGAAAAGGGCTGGCATTTTACTTCTTTATCAGCTTTTCGACAATGAGTATTTACAACCATTTAATAAACTGGCAGAGAAATATCATCTGTCTAATAAAGTATTCTATCAGTACCTGCAGTTACGGCATGCTCTGAAGAGCCAGGCAGCAACTTTTCTGTTTAAATACAAACTCTCCCCAAGCTTGACTATGGCAACTCCTAAGTACCACAATTCCCCCTTAGAAGAATCTTATACAATGAACTGTTCTTCCAGCTACTGAAACATAATTAGGCTATGTCTGTCATCACCCATAGGACCCACGTGTCACCCAGGACAGACTTCTCTGGCCAGCAACTAACTGTGCTCTTAGCCTTTAAAAAATCTTCCCTGGCCATCAGGGCCATGAGCACGAGACTGTGCTTTCCCCTGTGGAGGAGAACACACAGAGCAGAACACCTATGCACTCTAGTGGGCAAAAAAAAGCATTGCAAGCTAAACCTTTTTTTTTGTCAGCCTAGATACAACTGTTGCAGGGAATATATAATATTTGAACCCTGTTTTTTTTACAGGGCCACTTACCACTCCCTGATACCAATAGCCTCCCCAATACCAATACCAATAGCCTATGCTGGAGGTCCAGCCTTCACCCAATGCGGCGGGTTCTGTCACCATGGACCTTCAAGGACTGGGTACCCTTTTAGCATGAGGGTCCACTCCCTTGGACCTGTACAGCACCCTGCAGGAATACCTTATTGCTGTGGTGTCCAGGATTCCACTACACAGGGTCCTGCAACTGAAGGTTACATTACAGGCAAAACCTTCATGTTGATCCTTTAATCTTCTTTACGAGGCTTGGGTACAATTTATCTTAGCATAGTAGCCTTTTAAAATGGATGCAATCTAGAAATGCTGTCTCTCACAAAGAGCTCAACAAATGACCATCCACCATTTTAGACACTGGCAAAAAAACTGGAGTACTTCTTGTATGTGAGTGGTTATATAGGGAATCACTTCCTGTTTTTAGTTATTCTACCAGTGTCCATTCACCTATAGGTGGCGCATAACCCAGGTATTAAGGTATATGGCTTCTCTGTGTCCTGTGCGAGAAAGAAATATGCATTTTAACTTGCTTTATCAGCACTAGATACCAACATTCTTCCTGTAAACTATTGTCTGTGTGGTACAGTACTTCACAGATACTTTACCAACTCTCCCACCATGCCTCTGAATCATGCTAGCTTCTGTAGGTTGTAATGAAATAGGCTCTGTTCTACATATATTCTGGCAGTATCCCAAAATTACCCTCTTCTGAAACTTGGTCAGAAACTTGATCCACCAAATATCAGAACAATCCAACCTTATGACCCACATACTGTTCTTTTACCCGACACTTCCCATCAAACATGCACCTACAAATAAAGCACTAACTAATCCCATATTCTTCAACATTGGAGCAATAATGATCTGCCTAATTTGAAGGAAAGGCTGATGTCAGTTAATAGCTAAATTTAAAGAAATTAGGGTCCTGACAGCAGACTTGTTGGACATTTTTAGGAAAACTTGAACATGTTGGCTTCTTGCTAATTTCCAAATCCATTGATTCACTGCACTTTTAGAATATGATCTATTGATAAGCAATATTTTATATTTGCCTGACCGTAGAAAATATGTACAAACCACTATACATTCCATTTAACCAACATTTTTTTCTAAAAGTGCAAAGCTTTTTTATTGTGTTATATCTCAAATGTATCTCTTTACATATTCTGAAATAAAATGAACCCTAATGTACAATGTAAACATGATCCATGTCATTCTGATGGATAATTGTCACTCAGTTCATTCTCTGAATAAAAGGCTAAAATGGTTTCTCACACAAATCTTTTCCAATTCTAGCCAGACTGTACACATATATGCTGGAAAAGACCCGTCTCATCGATCAAGCTCAAGGCCAAAGCAACTTCTTAATATTTTACCTAATGATGGATGGCCTGTCTGCTGAAGAGAAATATAACCTGTATCTCAGGAGCACATCAGCACACAGGTATTGTACAGCCTCTTCATGTTTGTCATGTACCTGGTAGAAGAGATGGATATGATTAGGAGGTCCTCTCTTCCAGCTCTGACCCAGGCCCCTGATAGAGCAGACAGGTGGCGCATGAGTACAGAGTGGCACAGGTGCCTATAGGTCTTGATAGCAGCAGGACTGGACAGATTCTCTAGATCAAGCAACAGAAGACCGTCAGTAGACCACAGCAGAGCAGGAGTGTCAGGTGGACACCAATGAGCAGGAAACAGGAGCAGGGTGGTACTGGTGACAGCAAATGGGTACAAACTGGTAGCAGACAGGCAACAAGCAGGCTCCAGAGGAATATAGGCAGAGGCTCGCAGCAGGCAGTCAAGCAGCGAATGATGACAGGGGCAGAGTCAGATGAACCCGGGTCATACACAAGCAGATGGATAAAGTGCAGATGCATAGGCAGGATCAAAGTCATGTCACAGGCCGAGTAGGTAACAGATCAATGGAGAAGCAGCAAGAGGCACAGGCAGAAGCAAGGTCAGAGGCCTTGGTCAGAGGCAGTGTACTATATATATATATATATATATATATATATATATATATACTCTGCATTCAGTGTAGCCTATATCTACAGTGCATTCTGTGGTGTACTGTTTCTAATACACTTCACATGGTGTATTATTAATCCCTATTCAGAAGTAGTCAAGACAAGCCAGGTCAGTAAAAGTAGTCAGTTGCAGAGTAACAGGCTGCAGATATGCATGGTAATGCTGTAGACAAGATAGCACTGAAGCATAACTCGGGCTTAGCTTAAATAGCCCACTTGGTGCCAATGTGAGCTACAGATGTGCGCGTGTAAGCACCCAAAATGCACGTACGTGTGCACATTTCTTACATGCATGTAAAGGAACTTGAAATGTCCAGAAGAGCCATATAGTTTGCTGGCATGCCCTTACTGACATTGCCCCCTCCCAATGGGCAACCTCCAGATGCCCTACCCTATCATCTTCTCTGGGTGGGCACAACTGAATGCTTGAATAAGTCTCTTTGTATGGATATATTTATTTCAGCCCCCCCCCCCCAAGAGTTCTCTTCATGGCCATACCCTTTCCATTTAGTCAGGTACTGAATTTGATTGCGTCTCTTCCTACAATCCAGAATTGCTTCAACTTCATATTCCTTTTCCCCTTTAATTATTACCGGCTCAGGTGGACCAGTATTCCATTTAGGAAAAGGATCCAGGATTGCAGGCTTCAGCCATGTTACTTGAAAGACCAGGTGAACCCTGAAAGAATCTGACAACATTAATTCATAAGCCACATCATTGATCCTCCTTTTCACCAGAAATGGCCCCACATACCGGTGATATTCGAAAAATTTGAATATCGTGCAAAAGTTCATTTATTTCACTAATTCAACTTAAAAGGTGAAACTAATATATGAGAGAGACTCATTACATGAAAAGCAAGATAGTTCAAGCCGCGATTTGTCATAATTTATGATTATGGCTTACAGCTCATGAAAACCCCAAATCCACAATCCAAAAAATTAGAATATTACACGCAATCAATAAAACAAGGATTGTACATAGAACAATATCGGACCTCTGAAAAGTAGAAGCATGCATATATACTCGGTACTTGGTTTTGCCCCCTTTTGCAGCAATTACTGCCTCAATGCGGCGTGGCATGGAAGCTATCAGCCTGTGGCACTGCTGAGGTGTTATGGAAGACCAGGATTCTTCAATAGCGCCCTTCAGCTCTTCTGCATTGTTTGGTCACATGTCTCCCATTTTTCTATTGGCAATGCCCCATAGATTCTCTATGGGTTCAGGTCAGGCGAGTTTGCTGGCCAATCAAGCACAGTAATCCCATGGTCATTGAACCAGATTTTGGTGCTTTTTGCAATGTGGGCAGGTCCCAAGTACTGCTGGAAAATGAAGTTGGCATCCCCATAGAGCTCATCTGCAGAAGGAAGCATGAAGTGCTCCAAAATCTCCTGGTAGACGGCTGCGTTGACCCTGGACTTAATGAAGCACAGTGGACCAACACCAGCAGATGACATGGCTCCCTAAATCAACACAGACTGTGGAAACTTCACACTGGACTTCAAGCATCTTGCAGTGTGTGCCTCTCCATTCTTCCTCCATACTCTGGCTCCTTGGTTTACAAATTATGTGGAAAATTTGCTCTCATCGGAAAAGAGGACTTTGGACTACTGAGAAACAGACCAGGTGTGTTTTTCTTTAGCCCAGGTAAGACGCTTCTGACGTTGTTTGTTTGTTGTTCAGGAGGGGCTTGACAAGAGGAATACGACATTTGAAGCCCATGTCCAGGATCCATCTGTGTGTGGTGGCTCTTGATGCACTGATTCCAGCCTCAGTCCACTCCTTGTGAAAGTCCCCAACACTTTTGAATGGCCCTTTCCTGACAATCCTCTCCAGGCTGTGGTCATCCCTGCTGCTTGTGCACCTTTTTCTTCCAAACTTTTACCTTTCACATAACTTTCTATTAATGTGCTTTGATACAGCACTTTGGGACCATCCCACTTCTTTTGCAATTACCTTTTGAGGCTTTCCCTCCTTATGGAGGGTGTCAATGATGGTATTCTGCACAACTGTCAGGTCAGCAGTCTTTCCCATGATTGTGATTGCTACTGAACCAGACTGAGAGACCATTTAAACAGGAACCCTTTGCAGGTGTTATGGCTTCATTTGCTGATTAGAGTGGGACACTTTGAGCCTAGAATATTGCACCTTTTCACAATATTCTAATTTTCTGAGATTGTGGATTTGGGGGTTTTATGAGCTGTAAGCCATAATCATCACAATTATGACAAATCACTGCCTAAACTATCTTGCTTTGCATGTAATGAGTCTATCTCATATATTAGTTTTACCTTTTAAGTTTCACTAATTAAATAATTTAACTTTTGCACAATATTCTAATTTTTCGAGTATCACCTGTATTTAGGTCCAAAGGCCCAGATTCACAAAAGAGATACGACGGAGTATCTCAGATACTCCGTCGTATCTCTCAGAGTATCTATGCGACTGATTCATAGAATCAGTTACGCATAGATAGCCCTTAGATCCGACAGGTGTAATTGAATTACACTGTCGGATCTTAGGATGCAATACCTCGGCCGCCGCTGGGGGGAGTTTGCGTCGTAAACCAGCGTCGGGTATGCAAATTAGTAGTTACGGCGATCCACGATGGTTTTTCGCATTCGCTACGTCGCTGCTAGTTTCCCGTCGCAAAGTTATTTGTCGTTTTAGGTGCCCTAACTTTACACAGCACACGTATGTGCTGTATAAAGTATGGCCGTCGTTCCCGCGTTGAAATTTTCAAAATTTTCCTTCTTGTGTAAGACGTCCGGGAATACGAAAGTACGCTACGCACGTCGCCGTTCGAAAAAATTACGTCACTTCACGCAAAGCACGGCGGGAATTTCAAAACGGAGCATGCGCAGTAGATCTGGCGCGGGAGCGCGCCTAATTTAAATGGCACACGCCCCTTTGAATTACGCGGGCTTACGCCGGAGGCCGCCGGCGTAGGTTTTCATTGCAAGTGCTTTGTGAATCAGGCACTTGCGATGAAAACTTGCGGCGGTGTAACGTATCTACGATACGTTACGCCGCCACAGTTCTATGTGAATCTGGCCCAAATTTCCTTGAAGAACAGGCCAATGTTAATGTTTCTGTAGATAACCACATCTTTTACACATTTTTCTAATCCCTAATCACTATGCAGATAAATTTTTTATCATACTAAGCTGAGTTAATTCCTGATGGAGGTTTCGGTTTCATATTTCTTACAAGTGCAGGAGAAAATGATTGCATACATGATTAAAAAAATAAATAACCAGCCAGTACATCTTGTGATTCGTACCAAAGACAAGTGTATTGTTATCTGTACTGAGTTTGTGTTTTCACATCAAACACTTCTAACTACAAGGTAGCAGTGCCTGTTATACCGATTACATTGTTCCACTGGCCTTTCGTAATAGCATGACAAATGTGAAAACTAAACAAAACGGAGAACTCTGCAGCTTGAAACCTATGATTTTCTTTATTTAGGCAGGCATGCAATTAGCGTAGCATTTGGCTATCGCTGGCTGCTTCTATTTATGCACAAAATTGTACGTATTGTAAACAACACGTCATATGTGCAGAAGATAAACATCACTATTCAGGGGTAATTTGTAGAAAATAATTGTGTGATGCAAAAGCATGCTCAGCCATGGATGTTAGGAAATAGATTACTGGTGGCAAGAAAACACATTTTTTTTTTACATTTTCAGTTTACTAATAAGGTTAAGATTCCTACACAGATATAAAATTACAGACACAGGTTTCTATATACAACAGTTATCGTATTTTCCGGCGTATTTTCCAGAAAAAATGTTGGTTTTGGGATATACTCACTGTATAAGACTACCCCCTTCTTACTAGTCTTTCTGGAAGCTGAGGGGTAGCCAGAACCGCTGACAGAAACAGGCTTTTTCAAATCTCACTGTGCCATTACATTACATGCCTCACTGTGCCATTACATCACTTGCCCCTCACTGTGCCACCACTTGCCCCTCACTGTGCCATTACATCACTTGCCCCCTCACTGTGCCATTACATCACTTGCCCCCTCACTGTGCCATTACATCACTTGCCCCCTCACTGTGCCATTACATCACTTGCCCCCTCACTGTGCCATTACATCACTTGCCCCCTCACTGTGCCATTACATCACTTGCCCCCTCACTGTGCCATTACATCACTTGCCCCCTCTCTGTGCCATCACTTGCCCCCTCTCTGTGCCTGAGCTTGCCCCCACTGTGCCTGAACTTGCCCCCACTGTGCCATCACTCACTTTTTTTTCAGGCGGTGCGGTGACAGTCTCCGTGCTGCGCGCGTCAATGATTTAAAAGACGCGCCTTCTCCTCAGACTGTCCTGTGTTAGGCGGAACACAAATCTTCCCAGCAGCGCCTCTGTTCTGTGTTCCGCCTATCAGGGACGTCTTCTCATCTCGTCCGAGGATGAGAAGGCATCTGTGACAGGAGGAACACAGAACAGAGGCGCTGCTGGGAAGATTTGTGTTCCACCTATCACAGAACACGCTGAGAAGAAGGAGCGTCTTTTAAATCATTGACGCTCGCAGCACGGAGACCGTCCCCGCACCGCACCGCCTATTCAGGAAAAAAGTGAGTGATGGCAGAGACCGTACCCAGCGTATAAGACGACCCCCGACGTTGGATGCATTTTTTTGCATCCAGAAAGTCGTCTTATACGCCGGAAAATACGGTAATTATAATAATAATAATAATATACAGTAGATGGATATCAGTACTGCCCCACATCCACCAATCAGAATCAGACTTTATTATTAAAGTTATTGTTCAGGACAGGTTTACATTTATTTGACAGCTGTGGTAAATGAACATCTGTAATATTCTATTATAATTGTTCTGCTTTTGTCTGTAAACATTCAGGGGACACACTTGATACCTACCTTATGTTTGTTATATGTTCTCAAATCACATAGCTCTGCTGTGTGATACTGTATAGTGATTTTTTTTTTTTCTTTAAATTTGACTGCAAAAGAGGAAATACACTTTAACCTCCCTGGTGGCATGATTATGTCAGATTTTTGATGCCCAAAGCGGTACAATGTTTTTTATGGAAATTTGGCGTTTTTTATATTGTAGGCCTGTAATTCTTAGAAATAACTCACTTAAATCTGTCCAAACAAGAGTCTAGTAGACATCCCGGGTATGATAAAGTTTGAAACACAAAATCATAAATTATAATATAATAAATAACTATAAATGATTATAACAAATAATAATATAATAATAATAATAAAAATTATTAATGAGGGTTTAACCCTCATGAATAACCTCTATCCCGAGGTTAAACCCTCATGTCCTGTAGCTTTTGGATCAATTGTTTGAAACCCTTTAGTTCAGTTATGATCTATTGAAGGTATCTAAGCTGGTATCTTGCATGGATGTTATGTCTTTGTGTAGGGTACTTTGGCTTCATACCTGGCAGGTCAAAGATACACAATATTTAATTTAATAACTTTTAAAAGGTATGCAACTCTTTAGTTGTATCCTTGACACTGTTATTCCTGATGCCTCCAGTGCTCAGAATGTGTACCTGCCTCAACACTGGAGATTTTAGGACATGACAGAGGATACTCATTCTTCCTTTACTACTACAGTGGCAGTATAAGAAGCTTTAGCCAGATGCCTTGATTCTGCACTCTTTTCTAACACTATTTACCTGTCTAAACAACGCATCAAATGCTATGAGCTACTCCAAACTTCTCCAAGCTTAATGCTTTTTTAAATACCTTTATTTCAACTCATAGAAAAGTAACCGTGTATGTTGTTTTATCTCACTGTGCAAAACATACATATGCTAACAGTAATACCATGAAGCAGATGGCCACAAATTCAGTGAAAAAAGGTTAATAATTACTACTGCTGACAGTTAACCAGAGAGCACTAATGGAAGCAAACACAAATTGCTGACACCGTCACATCTATGTCTGACAATTCCCCCTGTAAGACCTCTGGTCTTTTCAAATGTTTAAAGACTAAAATCATTTCACCATATGGAAAGATAAGATTTTTGCTTAAAGAAATGTTCTAAATGGTTTGAGGAATGCATTGTTTTTGGTTCCAAATAATATCTAAGTTTTAAATGCAATATAAATAAAACTAGCCTTTGATGTTTAATAGTGGTGGTATGTTAATGTTGGAAATTCAGACAAACTGATCATTGTCTATTCCTGTCAAAATCACTCATTGATTATTAACTTGGATCCAGCACACATGGAATTTAAGATAGCTACCATGCTAAATAATCACACTATAAAGACCTATGAGAACCTCACTGCTGGACAATAATAGGGAGTATCAATATTGCTGTGGAAACTACATAGACAACCCCGTTGTAGAAAAAGGAGAAGATTTCAAAACCGGTGTGCCAAATGAGCATGGATTTAGGTAAGTACAAGGGGCATTCAAGTCAAACCGGGACTTTTGAGTTTATATAATAAAAGAACAAATTTCAAGGAGTGGAAACTGCATTTATTTTTCTACACACACCCCTGCTACATGTTTACACTTATCCAAGCATTTAACTAATGCCTGGAAAGCTTCAGGATAGAAAAATTTGCCGGTATGGCTGAACCATCCTAGGACAGTCTGCTTCACTTCGTCATCAGGAAGATTCAGAAAGATTCATCTCTAGTGCATTTTCACAGGCTATGCATCAATTATCCAGGTTTAGGCATTCCACGTGCTGAATGCTCACAGGAATAACTGCTATAGGCTGGGAACCACTATGGCCGAGATCGTCACTGACAGACATGCAGCCATCTTTGAAACATTTACACCATTCAGATGTCTTACTGCGGCTGAGCGTCTCATCTCTGTAGTGTGCTTGAAGTCTTTTGTAGCGATCCGTGGGTTTTTTGTCCTTAGTGCACAAGAAATTTCATGATCACACGCTGTTCCATGCACTCACTAACACTGTTGTCTGCCATCTTGATTAAGGGTCTCTGGACTGGCGACATGTGCGCCGTCTATCAGTACTGGTACACACTTGCCACTTACTACTGCATGTAGTACCGCCACACTAGCATCCCTTTTTATACCTGTAAAATGAAAAGTCCCGGTTTGATCTCATTAAATAGAGTGAAGTGGGTTTATAGCAATTTAAAGGAGGGGCTTTAAAAAATACAAACCCTGCAATAAATTGTGTTTTTCATATCTGCCTGAAGTTCTGCTCCAGATATACACTCTGCATGAGCTTCAGTTCTTTCAATTTTTAATATTTCAGGATACATGGTAAAACAAATAAATTGTTTTCTTTTATTCTCTATCGCTTTTTGGGAAAGAGACCAGTGTGTTCAGAATGTAAAAACATACATGTTTGTCTCATATAGTAGTAAATATATCAGATAACCACATTATCTTGATTGTAATTCAAACATGTTAATTGTGTGATTTTTCTCTGAACAGGTATCTGAATCAGACTAAGCCGGAGGAACTGCACAGCACAGAAAACAGAGAGAAGTTTGCCAACTTCAAACAAGCGCTGAATGCTCTGGGGTTTAATAGTCTTGTAAGTCAGATTTGTATGACTCCTAATGTATAAATGAAAATGAATGATGTATATAAAAGAGTCTGTATTAATCAGTAGGGATGTGCCGAACACCCCTGGTTCGGTTCGCACCAGAACCCTATTAAAATGTATGGGACACGAACATGAAAAATCAAAAGTCCTCATTTTAAAGTCTTATATGCAAGTTATTGCCAAACAAGTGTTTGGGGACCCAGGTACTGCCCTAGGGGACATGTATCAATGCAAAAAAAAAAAAGGTTTTAAATAAAAAAAAAGTCAGGAGCAGTGATTTTAATAATGCTTAACCTTCTGAGCGGTATTCCCGAGTCTAACTCGGGGTGAGATTTTTGGGCTAAAATCGGTAACCCCGAGTCAGACCCTCGCTGGATGTACAGGGAGTGTTTACTTACCTTGTCCCTGGATCCAGCGATGCCACCACGCTGTGTGAGCGAGCGGGACCTCGCTCGATTCACACAGCGTCCTCCTGTGCCGCTGATCTCCGTTCCCTGCGACGTTACGACGCGCGGGGACGGAGAACGGCGCCAAATTCAAAAACGTAAACAAACACATTACATACAGTATACTGTAATCTTATAGATTACAGTACTGTATGTAAATAAAACACACCCCCCTTGTCCCTAGTGGTCTGCCCAGTGTCCTGCATGTCATTTTATATAATAAAAACCTTTTTTTCTCCCTGCAAACTGTAGATTGTCCATAGCAACCAAAAGTGTCCCTTTATGTCAAAAATAGTTTTAGATCAGCTAAAAAACAGCGATAATAAATTATAATCACTTGCAGAATTGTGCGATAGCGATTTATGGAGAAATTCGTCATAAAAAAAAAAAAATAATGACAGCGACAATTCTGCAACTGAGCAAATTTCAGTGATTTTGATTTGATTACATTATTGAATAATTTTTATTATAATTATATTATAATTTGTTATAATTATTTATAATTATTTATTATATTATAATTTATAATTTTGTTTTTAAAAAAATGTCATACCCGGGATGCCTATTAGAATCTTGTTTGGTCAGATTTAAGTGAGTTATTTCTAAAAATTACAGGCCTACAATATAAAACGCCAAATTTCCTTGCAAATAATGGTACCGCTTTCAGCATGTTTTTTCTGAAAGAATTATACCGCCAGGGAGGTTAAAGTGAAACAATAAAAATTAAATATTTCTTTAAATATCGTGATTGGGGGGGGTCCCCTTAGTCTGCCTGTAAAGTGACACATCTGTGTGATGTGTAGAACAGTGCCACAGCAAAATAAAATTTCAAAGGAAAAAATTAAATTTTAACTTGCGCGTGGCTGTAATGTGTTGCCGGCAATATAGATAAAAAATCAAGGAATAAAATGGCGTGCGGCCCCCCGCCCACCCCAGTCTTTACTAGGCCCTTTGGGTCTAGTATGGATTTTAAGGGGAACTCTACGCCAACATTTTAAAAATTGGCATGGTCCCCCCCAAAGCACATTGTCCCCATGGGGTCAAGATCTCTTCCCGACAAACCTGGCCATTGGTTGTCAGGGTCTGCGGGCGGGGTGCTTATCAGAATCTGGAAGCCTCCTTTAAAAAGGGGACGCCCAGGCCCTGCCCCCCCCCCCCCCATGTGAATGGTATTGGGTACATTGTATCCCTACCCATTCATCAAAAAAAGTGTCAAAAATGTAAAACCACAATAGACAGTTTTTGTCAATTTCTTTATTAACTGCTTAACCACTTACCCCCCGGACCATATTGCTGCCCAAAGACCAGAGTACTTTTTGCGATTCGGGACTGCGTCGCTTTAACAGACAATTGCGTGGTCGTGCGACGTGGCTCCCAAACAAAATTGGCGTCCTTTTTTTCCCACAAATAGAGCTTTCTTTTGGTGGTATTTGATCACCTCTGCGTTTTTTATTTTTTGCGCTATAAACAAAAATAGAACGACAATTTTGAAAAAAATGAATATTTTTTACTTTTTGCTGTAATAAATATCCCCCAAAAATATATAAAAAAACATTTTTTTTCCTCAGTTTAGGCCGATACGTATTCTTCTACATATTTTTCGTAAAAAAAAATCGCAATAAGCGTTTATTGATTGGTTTGCGCAAAAGTTATAGCGTTTACAAAATAGGGGGTATTTTTATGGCATTTTTATTAATATTTTTTTTACTAGTAATGGCGGCGATCAGCGATTTTTTTTTCGGTATTGCGACATTATGGCGGACACTTCGGACATTGTTGACACATTTTTGGGACCATTGGCATTTTTATAGCGATCAGTGCTATAAAAATGCATTAGATTACTATAAAAATGCCACTGGCAGTGAAGGGGTTAACACTAGGGGGCGGGGAAGGGGTTAAGTATGCCTGGGTGTGTTCTTACTGTGGGGGGGTGGGGGTGGCCTCACTAGGGGAAACACTGATCTTCTGTTCATACATTGTATGAACAGAAAATCAGCATTTCCCCTGCTGACAGGAACGAGAGCTGTGTGTTTACACACACAGCTCCCGTTCCCCGCTCTGTACCGAGCGATCGCGTGTGCCCGGCGGCGATCGCGCCCGCCGGGCACACGCACGGGAGTCGGGGGCGAGCGGGGGGCGCGCGCGCGCGCCCCTAGTGGCGGCTAAAAGGCAGGACGTCATAATACGTGATCTCGCCTAGGAGAGCCACCTTGTGGACGTATTATGACGGTGCGGCGACGGCAAGTGGTTAAAGACCGGCCAGCTCTCCTGCGCAAATTGCCGTAGGTGTACGGCGGTTCCTGCAGGCTCAGTTGTGGGCGGACTCGATGTCCTCTGGTGGCCCGCGATTGCCTTTTACACAGGGAGAATGGGGAAATGCCTATGTAAACAAGGCATTTCCTCGTTCTGACAGGAGTCATGACAGGTATCTACTTTTCCCAGTGGTCGGGAACAGTGATCGCTGTCATGTCCCAGTAAACCACCCCCCCCAAACACGCCTAGGGAACACAGTTAACCCCTTGAGCGCCCTCTACTAGTGTTAACCCCTTCCCTGCCAGTAACATTTACACAGTAATCAGTGGCAATTTTTAGCTCTGATTGCTGTATAAATGTCAATGGTCCCAAAACAAAAAAGTGTCAAATGTGTCCGATTTGCAATGTCGCAATCTTGATAAAAATCTCAGCTCCCCGCCATTACTAGTAAAAAATAAATTATTATCAAAATGCCATAAAAATTCTATAATTCTATTCCCCATTTTGTAGATGCTATAATTTTTGCTCAAACCAATCAATATACACTTATTGTCATTTTTTTCACCAAAATTTGTTTTAAAAAAAATGTATGTGGCATATTTATTATAGCAAAAAGTAAACAATATAGTTTTGTTTTCAAAATTTACACTCTTTTTTGGTTTATAGCGCAAAAAATAAAAACCAAAATAAAAAGCTCTATTTGTGGGGAAAAAAGGACAGCCATTTTTTTTAAATACAGCGCCACATGACCACGCAATTGTCAGTTAAAGCGACGCAGTGCCGAATCGCAAAAAATGCTCTGGTCATTAAGGGGGTAAAACTTCCGCAGCTGAAGTGGTTAAAAAAGAAAAAAGTGTCCCATGATGTACATCTATCTTCAATCACGCCACCCAATGAACCCGGAAAAAACAAAAAAAAACAGAAAAAAACTCTGCCTATATATATATATATATATATATATATATATATATATATATATATATATATATTAAACTGCCTGCATGTCACTAACTAACCTGCCTAATCTATCTAAAGTTCTCTCAATCTCCACCTTATCACGCTACATACGGCCACTGGGTAAGCAGCCTCATATAGTGTGGGGGCCCTGACCTATGATCATAGCTCTCAAAGCAGATTGTGCTGTGATTGGCCAAAGCATGCAGGTAAGGTGCATGCTTTGGCCAATCAGCAGCCGTCAATGCACTGCAATCTCGCAGTGCATTATGGGGTGCTCAAATTTGCCGTGAACGCCCCATATGTTCGTTTTTTCTGTGAACAAACGAACAGTGTATCTTGGAGTGGAACTTACGTTCCATTCCAACATCCAGACCATCCCTAATAATCAGGTGTTAGCTTTGAAGTGTTCTGTTTGTTTTTCAAATGACAAATAGATTGATAGGAGAAACACATTCTTTAAATATTCAGAGAGGGATGGGGGGGCAGAGCCACAAAAGAATTACGCCGGCGTATCTATTGATACGCTGCGTAATTTTAAAGTTCCCGCGTCGTATCTTTGTTTTGTATCTACAAAACCAGATACGACGGCATCTGGGATCAATCCGACAGGCGTACGTCTTAGTACGCCATCGGATCTTAGGTGCATTTTTTCCGCCGGACGCTTGGTGGCGTTTTTGTCGAATTCCGCGTTGAGTATGCAAATTAGCTTACGGCGATCCACGAACGTACGTCCGGCCGGCGCATTTTTTTACGTCGTTTGCTTTCGGCTTTTTCCGGCGTATAGTCACCCCTGCTATTATGAGACATACTCAATGTTAAGTATGGCCGTCGTTCCCGCGTCGAATTTTTACGTTGTTTGCGTAAGTCGTTCGCAAATAGGGATTTGCGTAGAATGACGTCACCGTCGTAAGCATTGGCTTGTTCCGGTTTAATTTCAAGCATGCGCACTTGGATACCCCCACGGACGGCGCATGCGTAGTTAAAAAAAAACGTTGTTTACGTCGGGTCACGACGTATTTACATAAAACACGCCCCCATCACATCCATTTGAATTCCGCGCCCTTACGCCACCAAAGATACACTACGCCGCCGTAACTTATGGCGCAAATTCTTTGAGGATTCAAAAAAAAAAATAAGTTACGGCGGCGTAGTGTATCTTAGATACGCTACGCCCGGCGGAGAGAAGCGCCGATCTACGTGGATCTGCCCCGTAGTGTATAATTTATTTCTTAATGTGAGTGAATCCACAGCTAACTTTGAAGCTGGTGAAAGCTTGAGAATTCATTCCGTGCTGCCATATTTTTTGTTAAATAAATGAATAATATATTAATAGTTAAAAAAATGATATTACTTAAAGGCAAATAAAACTCAAGAGAAGGCAGTATACTAAGTTCTGTTAACATTTTTTATATACCGGTATATTTTTTGAGTAATAGTGTTTTTATGCTGGATCAACTTTTGATAATTTTTTTGCATATCCCTCACATATTCTTTATAATATTATATCTTTCAATATTACACTAAGCAGATATATAAACGTGCACTCTCTTAAATAATGATTGAAAACCAGATCAAACTAATTGGTGAATCTGCGCACTTCAATCACCCACATCTGCAAAGCAAGCTCCGCCAAAAAGAGCCAGGGAAGGCAGATATAGTGTAGTATCGCTTGTTTATTGTTAAAAATGTCACTTACAATTTTTTTGGTGACTTATATGCATGTAATTCGCCTCAGAACCTGTGTAATTCATATGTAGAAGGGTTTAAAGGGATGAGGGGGCAACCCTACCCACTACTATGAATAAGCTCCTTCCCTTTTTTTCTCCTCCCATCCTCATCAGATCTGTATTAGGTTTTTTTGTGGCTTGATTTTTTTGTAACCCATGTTTTTATTTATTGACTAGTGAATTGAAGTCATTTTGAATAATGAGTGCTGCATAAATAGGTTTTTCCCTTATCTCTACAATTAAGCCCTAGCTGATTGAAATGCATTAGTGTGAGCAGGGTCTAGGGAAATCTTTTGTGATCTTATCCAGAACAATAAAGCTCTGTCATTACTGGTGTCATCAGAATGCGCCCATTTTTTCTGTTCACTACTCATCCATTTAGCTGACACTAGCTTCATTGGTGCAAACCCAAAACAATGAGAGAGTTAAACATCATTCAATGTTAGATGATAAATCATATATACATATATATATCTGTTTTGTTTAGGAAGTGGAGAATATATTCATGATTCTGTCAGCTATTCTGCACATTGGGGATATCCGATTTACAGCCCTAACGGATGCAGAAACAGCCTTTGTGTCTGACCTGCAGCTTCTAGAACAAGGTCAGTAAGTGATGTAATGCATGATATTGTCCACTAGATGGTGGTCATATTGTACTGATATGCATACCAGGGATCTCAGCCAGAATATACTGTATGTTTTTCTGCTTCACCATAACACAGTATATGTTATTGTTCAAATGTATTTTGTGTTCAGAACATGTATTTAACCACTTCCTTACTGGGCACATATACCCCTTCCTAACCAGGTGAAATTTCAGCTTGTGGCACTGCGTCACTTTAACTGACAATTGCGCGGTCGTGCGACGTAGCTCCCAAACAAAATTGACGTGCTTTTTTCCCCACAAATAGAGATTTCTTTTGGTGGTATTTGATCGCCTCTGCGGTTTTTATTTTTTGCACTATAAACAAAAATAGAGCGACAATTTTGAAAAAAAAAACAATATTTTTTACTTGTTGCTGTAATAAATAGCCCAATTTTTTTTAAAAAAAAACATTTTTTTCTCAGTCTAGGCGATACGTATTCTTCTACATATTTTTGGTAAAAAAAATAAAATAAAAAAAATCGCAAGAAGCGTCTGGTTTGCGCAAAAGTTATTGCACTTACAAAATAGGGGACAGAATTATTATTATTATTTTTTTTTTTTTTTACTACTAATGGCGGCGATCAGCATTTTTTTCGTGACTGCGACATTATGGCGGACACATCGGACACTTTTGACAAATTTTTGGCGCCATTCACATTTATACACCATTCACATTTATACAGCGATCAGTGCTATAAATATGCACTAATTACTGTATAAATGTGACTGGCATTGAAGGGGTTAACACTAGGGAGCGGGGAAGGGGTTAAATGTGTACCCTGAATTGTGTTCTAACTGTGTGTGGAGGGGGGTGACTGGGGGAGTGACCGATCTATGTCCCTATGTACAAGGGACACAGATCGGTCTCCTCTCTCCCCTGACAGGACATGGATCTCTGTGTTTACACACAGAGCTCCACGTCTTGTCCCTGTAGCCACCGATACCGAGTGCCTGGCGAACATCACGGCCGCCAGGCACTCGCATCGGCATCTCAGCGTTGCGGCGAGCACGCGCCCGTGCCGCTGACTGCGCGCGCAGGCCGTAAAAACACGGCCAGTTAGAGAATTAGAACCACCCTGCGGCCGTATAAAGTCGTTCGGCCGTTGGGTAGTGGTTAAAAAGTGATGTTTTATTTATTATTTATTGTTTTATTACTGGACACTAAACCTCCACTACTAAAGTTTTTTTTTATTTCCCAAACTCCTTTTCCATACTCTTGTTTCAATTTATTTCTGATCATATTTATTCATCTACCTTGACCGCAAAGGTTCTAGTATTTGCACTGCTGTTATACACCATATGCTAATAATGGTATACTTTGGTGCTGAAAATCCACATATTTCTTTCCCTATGCTGTAGAAGAGTACTTTCTACCTGTTTTTCGGACTTGGTTGATAAGACACTGTCACTTGGGCCAGAAGCACACAGTTTTAAATGAACTATCTATTAAAACACGGTTTTGGCAAAATGTTTAAACCAAGGATGTTTGAGGGGATCAAAACGGAAAGGTTAAAAATGATTTAGTGCCTGTGCCCAGACTTTATTTGCTAGTAAGGTTCTGGCACCAAATTATTTTCCAGATTAAATTTCTAAATGTTACCTGTACATCTTTTATAAAAAAAAAAATGCACAGGGGCGGACTGACAACTCATGGGGCCCCCAGTTTATAGGAGATTATGGTGCCCCGAGCATTAGGAGATTATGGGGCCCCTGGGCAATAGGAAATTGTTGGGCCCCGGGCAATGGGAGATTATGGGGCCCCAGGCAATAGATTATGGGGTCACACAGTATACACACACATACAGTATACATACACAGTATACACACACAGACAAACAATATACACACAGAATACACATACACACAATAAAAAGGTACTGGAGAGGCGGGCTATAATTTTGGGATTGTTAAAAAAAACACAGATTTTTACATACTATCCCTGGTTTTACTGAGGCTGGCAACCCTGATGGGGCCCACTAGTGGCATGGGGCCCTCGGGCAGTGCACGAGTGCCCGAATGGTCAGTCCGCCCCCGAACCTGCAGCTCTCACTTAGGTCTATGTTGAAGGTAGCTTCTTCTCATGTCCTCAGGGTGATTACTACACTATCATCTGACTCTTTTTCTTAATTTTAGATTGGTATTAAACCCCACAACAACAACAACAAAAATGAATGAAGCTTACCCATTCTTAAATGTGATGTTTGCAATAAGTTTTCTTTTTGGGGGCTTTTTCTGTTAATTTCACCTGGTGATCCAGCCAGTAAGTTTTTTTTTTTCAATTCCCTTTAACAGACCAAGCTGTACTGAAAACATGTCAGTTAGAGGGCTGAGACAAACCATTTACCCCTGGCACGGAAGCTTACAATGATCAGTTTTTCTTTAAAATCATTATCCCACAAGGAGAAAACAAAATGTTGTAACTGTTCAGTCACCAAATTTAAAAATTGGTAAACTGCAATATATTATATATTATATTTTTGGTTTTGGGGTTAGTACTGCTTTAAGGGTCGTTCACACCAGTGCACACTTAGGCCTCGTACACACGATAGGTTAACCAGAGGACAACGGTCTGATGGACCGTTTTCATCGGTCAAAACTGATCGTGTGTGGGCCCCATAGGTTATTTAACCTTCGGTTAAAAAAAAGCCAACTTGCTTTAAATTTAACCGATGGATTCCTAACCGATAGGTCAAAACCGATCGTTAGTAGGCACAGCCATCGGTTAAAAATCCACGCATGCTCAGAATTAAGTCGACGCATGCTTGGAAGCATTGAACTTTTTTTCAGCACGTCGTTGTGTTTTATGTCACCGCGTTCTGAAACGATCATTTTTTTAACCGATGGTGTGTAGGCATGATGGACCATCAGTCAGCTTCATCGGTTAACCGATGAGAATGGTCCTTCAGACCGTTCTCATCGGATGGACTGATCGTGTGTACGAGGCTTTACATTTAACATACTATTGTGCTTTTAATATGCTTTTTGTTAGGCAGACCATTTATTTTGAATGACTTGCCAAGGCTCCGCAACACAATTAAAAACAAAATTGCAACTTTTTTTCATTCACATCGGTGTGTTGTGTAAATTTGAACGTTTCTGGTGCAAATGGGGCATTAAAATGCCTTACAATGTGGTTGTTAAAATGTATGTCTTGGCACTATAGTACATATACAATACTATATATTAATATGAGTTATATCTTTGAGAAGGTGTGTTTACATCTACACTAGGGATTTGTTAAAGAATTTTGCATTACCGTTGATTAAACATATGTGATGCATGTATACATTGTGTTATATGGTTTTAACTAGGCAGAACAAAAATTAGGTAATTGTGTTTTCATCCCATTTCATTTCAGTGGCAGGAATGCTGCAGATATTGCCAGATGAGTTATCTACTGCCTTAACGACAGATGTGCAATACTTTAAAGGTAAGCAGCCGGTAGTAGGTATCTTGGAATTTATGTATGAATAATAACTGAAGTGTGGTTGTTCTGGGTTACTTTGCATGATCAATCAAGCCTCTTAGCTGTAAATAAGAATCTCATACACTATCAACAGCATGTGTGTATATATTGTACTTAAATATCTGCAAAGTGAGAATTGCTGTTATGCAGCTGTAGTATTTCCCGCTGTACGTAGCTGTTTTTAGACTAGCGGATATTTGCTAATTTTTAGCGAGATGCATTATCTTATGTAGATATATTAGTAAATTACAAGAAACATGTTTATTAAGGCCCCTTTCACACAAAGGATCCAGTCAGGTTCATAGGTCAAATTTTCAAGCAAACCTGATTGAACAGTTTGTTCACTCCTATGGACCAGTGGGTGTAAAGAACTTGTGTCCATTTACACCCGTCTAGCTCTGTTCCAATCCGGTCCTCTATAAGAAAAAAAAAGTGGAAGGTGATCTGCCCACCTCCTGTCTAGGCATATCAGATCAGCGGGTAGTTGAGTATAGCGGACAGCGGAGTCCATTTGCTCCCGACTGCCTATAGAGCAGAGCAGACTTTGTTCATGTCTACTCTGTAAAAACTGAGCATACACAGACATGTCATCCACCCACTCTGCCCTCATCAGCGAGGGATCACTGGATAGATCTTCTGCTGATCAAAACTGAGTCGGTCCGCCCCATGTGAAAAGGACCTAAAAGTTGAGATTCAGTAGTGATTTACATATTGTAGAGCTTACACCTTACCTCAGACATGCTACCTACATTGGAATACATAAGTAGAAACAGAGGCAAAGGAAACTCAACAGTAAACATACAGTAGCATAGCAACTGTTAACGTGTATCTAAAGCCAACATTTTTTATTTTATCCTTTTAAGTTTTTTGATTTAGTCCCTGTATTGATCATGGTGATCACTGTAACTGGGGCTGAATGTGAAGGGAAAATCCAAAATTGGTAGTTGTCACCAGAACAAGAAAATGGAGAAAGTATTCTAATAGAGGACAATTGTTTGTTAAGGTTTTTTCTTTGTGTCTACAAGACAGGAAGTGGAGGGAAATCTCCCCAATAGGGCATTGTGGGTTGAAAAAAAATATGACTCTAACAGAGATTTTAACTAATCATTAAAAATTCGAAATTATATATATGTTTTATATAGTGTATATATAATTTATTGTAATACATGCATAGGCGTGCGCAGGGTGTGTGCCAGGGGTGCCAGTAACAGTTATACCTGTCGGGTCTTAGGGATATCTATGCTTAACTGATTCTCTGAATCAGTCGCATAGATACGGCCGGCCTTAGAGATACCACGGCGTATCAGGAGATACGCCGTCGTATCTTCTATCTGAATCTGGCCCAGTGAACACACTCAAGAAACTGTTTATTATGCTTCAGTTTGTGAATAAACAGGAGTCGCTCAGCACAGATCACTTGCCATTCATTCACTGTTCCGTGCAGCTGTGGCTGCAGAGAAAGGCATGTGTGCAATAGGCTGCGCACACACATAAATACATGTAAATAGTGAATATGTATCTTTATAATATTGTTTTGCAACCATATAAACAAATTAAGCTACAATAAAATAAATTAATACTGATAATAGAGCATACATGGGCTATGAGACCTATGAGATGTATCAATAAAAAGGAGAAAATTAGTAGCACATGAATGTGTATCTCAATTGATAGTATTTATTATGGCTATAACAATTAACTTAATTTTTTTGTCAAATATACAGGAGATATGATTACACGTAGACATTCTATGGAAACTGCAGAATTCTATCGGGACCTACTTTCAAAATCATTGTATTGTCGTCTGTTTAGCTATTTAGTAAATAATGCCAATTTATACCTCCAAAATCAAAGTGATCAAAGCAGGTAAGAAAAATAAAGGATATAGCAGCATCACATATAGCATTCGATTTGCTCAGCCCATAATATTATGAATGCAAACATATCATGTAACAGTTGACTATACCAAGTATGACTTTGTCCTTTAATTTATTAAATTACTATTACATTTATTTATTAATTAAGTAAAGAGGTGATTGTTGCCCTGTCGAGAACCTCTGGTTATCAAGATGTCTGCAAGTATCTTAGCAAACAGTCTTGGCAGCACAACTTGTAGTTCAGAAAGACATTCATCCAAGCAGAATTCAGAATTATTATGTCAATAGATTGTTTCAGATAAAGGTGTCTGCTAAGCATACGTACATTAAATGCATTGTTATAGGACATTCATGTCAGTGAAGAATATAACAAAGAAAAGCATATACAGTGATCAGAACATTATTAAATATCTTTCTGACATCTATTACCATATACACTTTGTGAATGAAAGTATGAAAGACGTTAAACAGATATAATTTCATGTACTGTTGTAAAAGCCTGGCTATGTCTAAAAGAGTCAAATTATTGGTAGTTGATTTTACTTATCTTTTTATTTCTTATACTTAAAGTGCACCTGTGATCTATGCCCCAAAACACATTGTCCCCATGTTGATGGGGACAAGGGCCTCTTCCCCACAATCCTTGCCTGGTGGCTGTAGGGTTCTGCGGGCAGGGGGGCTTATCGGAATCTTTAACAAGGGGGCCCCCAGATCCCGGCACCCCCTATGTAAATAGGTACCCCTACACATTCACCAAAAAAAGTGTAAAAAAAGTAAATATGACAGGAGACAATTTGGGACAAGTCCTTTAATAAAAAAAAATGTCCTGCGATGTCCATCCATCTTCGATCACAGCGCCAACGGACCGAGAAAAAAAACTGAAAAACTCTGCCTCCATGGGAGGTGTCCCAGTGACTGCATGCTTTTTAAATTGACAACTGTTATATAGCTAAGGGGCGGGCCACCCAGTTATGTAAACGTGTGACCCCGTTCCACTCTGACATTACATGACGTCAGAAGGGGACAGGGTGACATGCTTACATCACCGGGTGGCCCTGCCCTCAGTTAAAAAAGGCTCCAGTCAGCGGGAGCCTCCCATCGAGGCAAAGTTTTTTTTCGGGTCATCGGCGCTGTGTTCGAAGATGAATGGACATCGCAGGACATTTTTTTTTAAAATAAAGGAATTGTCCCAAACCCTCTACTGTCATTTTAACTTTTTTGACACTTGTTTTGGTTAATGTGTAGGAGTACAATGTACCCGATACCCATTCACAAAGGGAGGAGCCAGGATCTGGGGGTCCCCTTATTAAAGGGGGCTTCCACATTCTGATAAGTCCCCCACCCGCAAACCCCCACAGCCACCAGGCAAGGGTTGTGGGGAAGAGGCCAAGGTGTTTAGGGGGTGACCCCCAAAACACCCTCCCCATGTTAAGGGCATGAAGCCTGGTACAGTTCACAATCTCTCGCCCCCCCCCTTTTCCTGCAGCCTGCCAGGTTGCATGCTTGGATAAGGGTCTGGTATAGATTGGGGGGGCACGCCATTTTTTTTAAATTTTGGCTCGGGGTTCCCCTTAAAATCCATACCAGACCTGAAGAGCCCATTCAGTTTTTTTCAATTATTTTGTATCTATATTGCTGGGATCCTACAATACATTACAGCCGTGGGCAGTTTAAAATTAAATTTTTCCTTTAGAAATGTAATTTTTCTGTGATACTGTTATAAACACAGGAAAGATGTGCTATTTTACAGGCAGACTAAGGGCACCCCAGGCACGATATTTAAAGGAATATTTCATTTTTATTGTTTCACTTTAAGCATCAATAAAATCACTGCTCCCGAAAAAACTGTGATTTTCAAAACTTTTCTTTGCATTGATACATGTCACCTGGGGCAGGACCTGGGTCCCCAATAACATGCATATAAGCCTTTAAAATTAGCACTTTTTATTTTTCATTTTCGTGCCCCAAAGACTTTAACGGTGCTTTGGCTCATCCCTAGTATTTACGGTGTCATGACACAAAGACAAATATATCATTATGTGGACCAGTGAACATAGTAGATATCACTGAACATTGAAAGTTCTCTTGGTAAACAAAACAAAATGTGGATAACCGTAAATATGCAGGATGTTCCTTTTTATTGGAGCATATGATGCAATTACATAGCAAAAAGAATAATGCCTTGTACATAAAAGTCAAGCCAAGTCAAGTGGTATCATAGATCTCCATCTGTAAGTCATAAACCGTAGAGAAAACAAGAAACCACATCCCAATGGGAATATAGAAACAAATACATAAAATAGAGAAAATGTCCCAATTAGACCTCATACAGTATAAGGTTACAGGTACCCAAGAAATAGAAAATGAAAAAAAGGGGGACATTAAATCATGTAAAGTTATATCACAGTCAGCTATGAAAAGTAATAAGATAACCAAGATTCTCATTTGCGTTCAAAGATATGCATGGTATCCATGATGGTACAGTGAATTATTTCCATAAATGTTATGGCCTCCATTCTTTTTAACACTTGAGACCAGACAACAATAGGCGAGGGCCAATTCAGTGAATAGCACTAAATGAAGTATGAGCTAATCTTTGGCACGGCAGTGATACATCTGGTAACATTGTAAATAATAAGCAGTGTGAGTTGGATTCCTGTGATGTGAGCTACCTTAGTGGAAGCCCTTTGCCAATTTGGCCTAAGCTCCTTACAGCTCCAAAATATATGAAGATGCGTTCTCCTATCTTGATAGCCCTCAATGGGATGAACTTATGTAACCTAGCTGGAGTATAGTACCATCTGGTATGAAGTTTTATAACCGTCTATTTGACTGTCGTAGATCGTGTACATGTATGCATATTAGAGGGCATATCCATCCAATCATCTGAGGGAAACTCTTGGCCAGCCTCAGCTTCCCAAAGAGTCATCACAGAGGATTTAGCAGGAAGGCCCAGCCCATTACAATGACTAAAGATAGTAGAGATTGTGCCTTTATCCCTGGGTGATGAACAATGTATCTGTTCAAATTCAGAACAAGAAATCCCAGAGGCCAATAAATACTGGGAGGTATAGAAATGCACATCAAAAACAAACAACAATTCCTAGCTCACTAGCCAGCTGGCATGTGACAAAACTGAATTAACCCTGTCTAACAGTTTGAGTTAAAAACAAGGGGTTTAGTCACACACCTACGTTTTAGCTGCAGTGGCCATGTCAAAGCACCCCACTTTACTGCAGTCCTAACTCTATAGTTTCGAGTCTCCCAAATTGGAGCACATATATAGCAGGAGGATAGATTAAAGGCAGGTTTTCCTGGAGGGAGCTCACACCTTCTTAAAGCCTCGTTCACACCATGATGTAGACACAGCAGTTTTTCTGCACACAAGGGCTCAAAAAAAAAACAATGATTCTCTTTGTGCCCTGTTCACACCACCCCGTGCAGATTTTTTCTGTGAAGCAATCTGCAATGTTTTGCAGACATCAACATTGGTGTGAGTAGGGCACATAATTGACGTACATGAAAACTGATGTCAACGTGCATAAAAACTGATGTCCACATGCATGATAACTGAGGTAACCTGATGCGAAACTGATGTCTCTGCAAGTAAAATCTGCACAGTTTTCCCATCAATTCCCATAAGTTTTCACGCACATATGGTGTAAATGAGCCCTAAAGATATAGGGATGCACGGGACACCCAGTAAGGGCACAATGGCAAGTGAAGATATCACGTGCATGCCCATACTAATTCACAAACTGTGAAAAAATTACAACCACGCCAACCTATAACTAGCATTTGCAGCAAGGAGCTCATGGAAGGGCAACACACAGCAAAAACAAACAAAAATTTCCAGCTCACTTATTAGCTAGCCTGCAACAAAACCAAACTGACCCTGTCTGACTATAAGGAATTAGCGGAAAATATGAAAGTCTAATGGGACATAGTGGTTTAGTGGTTAACACTTTTGCCTTACAGTATGAATCTCTGTCAGGACAGTATATGCATGGAGTTTTCTTGTTCTCCTTGTGCTTGTCTGGGTTTCCCACCTTCCTTCAAAGATATGCTGGTAGGTTAATTGGCTCCTTTCCAAACTGGCCCTAGTATGTGTTTGCACCAGTCATAGACTGTAAGCTCCAGCGGTGTAACTAGAATCCTCAGGGCCCTGGTGCAAGAAACCATGAAGGGTTTCCCAGAGAGCCTCCCCTTACATCAGGGTCCCCAGAGAGCCCCCCTTACATCAGGGTCCCCAGAGAGCCCCCCATATATCAGCGTCCCCAGAGAGCCCCCCTAAAATCAGAGTCCTCAGAGGGCCCCCCTTACATAAGGGTCCCCAGAGAGCCTCCCCCTTATATCAGTGTCCCCAAAGAGCCCCCCATACATCAGGGTCCCCAGAGAGCCTCTTCCTTACATCAGGGTCCCCAGAGAGCCTCTTCCTTACATCAGGGTCCCCAGAGAGCCTCTTCCTTACATCAGGGTCCCCAGAGAGCCCCCTTACATCAGGGTCCCCAGAAGGCCCCCCATACATCAGGGTCCCCAGAGAGACCCCCCATACATCAGGGTCCCCAGAGAGCCCTTCTTACATCAGGGTCCCCAGAGAGCCCCCTTATATCAGGGTCCCCAGAGAGCCCCCTTATATCAGGGTCCCCAGAGAGCAGAGAGCCCCTCCTTACATCAGGGACCCCAGAGGCTCCCCTTACATCAGAATCCCCAGAGAGCCCCCCTTACATCAGGGTCCCCAGAGAGTTCCCCCATACACCAGGGTCCACAGAGAGCCCCCCTTACATCAGGGTCCCCAGAGGGCCCCCCTTACATCAGGGTCCCCAGAATGCCCCCTTACATCAGGGTCCCCAGAGAGCCTCCCCCTTACATCAGGGTCCCCAGAGAGCCTCCCCCTTACATCAGGGTCCCAAGAGAGCCCCCCATACATCAGGGTCCCCAGAGAGCCTCCCCTTTACATCAGGATGCACAGAGAGCCCCCCTTACATCAGGGTCCCCAGAGAGCCCCCCATAAATCAGGGTCCCCAGAGAGCCCCCCATACATCAGGGTTCCCAGAGAGCCGCCCTTACATCAGGGTCCCCAGAGAGCCCCCATACATCGGGATCCCCAGAGAGACTGCCATATATCAGAGTCCCAAGAGAGCCCCGTTACATCAGGGTCCCCGGACAGCCACCCCCTTCCAGAGGTTCCCCTGTACCTGGCTGGTCTCCCCTATATGTGCACCTCCAACCCCCAGCACAGGGGATGTGGGAGGAGGTGATCGGCAGCTCTATGGTGCCTGTGGACCACGCAATATCCCTGGGGCTTGTAGTTCTCCTCCCGAGTGTATACAGTGGAGAAGGGAGGGACCTCTGACCTGGGCAGGTATCAGCAACAGTGTACAAGCAGAGCGACTCACTTGTACACTGAAGAGTGAAACTGATAGCTGCCCGGGTCAGAGGCCCCTCCCCTCTCCACTGTATACACTCGGGAGGAAAACTACAAGCCTCAGAGAGATCATGCGGGCACCATAGAGCTGCTAAATGCCGCCTCCCACTCCCCCCACTACATCCCAAATTGAAATCCAGAGGTGCAGGGGGAGATGCCGAGTCTCAGCCCCCCCCCACAGAGGCAGAACGGCAGGGCCCAGTCGCAAGTGTGACTGCTGCGACCCTTAAAGCTCTGCCACTGTTAAGCTCCTTGAGGAAGGGACTGATGTCAATATACAATATATGAAGTGTTGCATAGTGTCATCTAAATACCTGCAATAAATAAATGTTAGGAATGTCTACTTTTATAGAACACTGAATTATCTGTGCTCCTCTTTCCATTACTGCTTTTCCTTTTGAACATAATTTAAGGAACTTCATAGGAAGCTAGTGTTTTAAAAAGAATGATTTCGGGCTGCTGGAATCAAGTCCATCTGGTATCAGAAACATTACATTTTTCTTTTCCTAAGAAAGGTCATTTATTTTCTTTAAATATGTCTAAAAGCAAGTACCCTTTGGAAAGCAAGATTTGGCAGAACTGTTTTATATTATGCAATATACGTTTCAGGCCTAGGTTTCCTTTAACTGATATAGTACTTTAAATTGGTTTTACCTGCAAAAACAGTGCAGTATCCTCAAGTGAACCCTGCAGCAAGGAACAGAGCCAGGAGAAACGCACTGCTCTACAGCAGTAGCAGTCATGAGGGAATCCTCTCCAGGCTGGCAGGCTTCTCTGTATCCTTACTAGGGAATATTACTGTAAGTCATGGATGCTTGACACTTAGCTGCCAAAAAATAGGCGCTTAGACATCAACTGTCATTTACTGTAAAATTACAGTGCAGCCTTGTATCGTTTGATCAAAATTTTCAAAGCACAAACTGAAGTAAATATTTTTCAAAAGATGGATAATAAACATCGGCTTATTGCATCATGCATTCTGGAAAAACAAATCCACTAAAAACAGAAAGCATAAATTCAACTACATATATGTATGTATAATTTTATAAATAGGTTATACCTCTCCAAAGCAGCTAAAGTTTAGGTTAAAAAAAATCTCTGCAGATCCAGTCATATCTGTTACTTGTAATGAAGTATGTTCCATGATGTGCAGGCAGCTGAATCCTGGAGAAATCTTCACTGCAAGGATGTCTGTCCTCTTCCTGTCCTGGAATTTTTGGCACTACAATGGTTAACAGTTTTGGGTAATCAGGCAGAACAGCACTGCACATGCTCCAACGAAGTCCCATCCTCACCTTCCTCCTCCTCCACTAAAAAAAAGTGATTTCATTGATCACACTGCTTATAACCCGATCTGGGAATGAGGGAATTATGTGACTGATCAGATTCTCCCTCATAGATCAAGTAAAGCCTCGTACACACGATCAGTCCATCCGATGAGAACGGTCTAAAGGACAGTTGTCATTGGTTAACCGATGAAGCTGACTGATGGTCCGTCGCACCCACACACCATCGGTTAAATAACCGATCGTGTCAGAACGTGGTGCGTAAAACACAACGACGTGCTGAAAAAAACGAAGTTCAATGCTTCCAAGCATGCGTCGATTTGATTCTGAGCATGCGTGGATTTTTCACCGATGGTTGTGCCTACTAACGATCGGTTTTGACCTATGGGTTAGGAATCCATCGGTTAAAAAGGCATGTTTTAAGAGGCATGTTACATTTTAAAGCAGAAATCTAGCCAAAAATGAAAGATAAATAGAAATACTTTATTGAAAGATAAAAAATAACAAAATCAACATTTGAAGTAACATTTTCCTTCATTCCAGAGATTCCCCCCAGAATACTAGATCCCCCCCCCCCATAAGCTAGATTTATAGATTTCTTTGGCCTCAGCATCATTCAACCCACTTTCTTTTAGCCCAGGTCATTCTATACCTGTTCCCAGCCTGTGACAACTGCACAGTGAGGCCTTCTTTAAAGTTCCAGCCCTGTTGTACAGAGACTGCAAGAGATTTATACCAGGTCAGTTTCATGTGCTTAATTAACTCATAACTGCTAGTGTTGCTCACGAATATTCGTATTGCGAATAATCGGCTCGAATATGGCATATTCGAGTATTCGCAATATATTTCGAATTTCGCAATGAATATTCGCAATTCCGAATATTCGCATTTTTTCAATTTTATTTTTAAAACAGATCACATCCTATCGACGTCTAAAAGCATTGCTGGTATGATTAGAGACCCTGGGCCGAGTAGCTAAGCTGAGGCGATCCTTTTATGTTGCCGAATATAAAAAAAAAAAATTGCGAATTTTCGCTAATGCGAATGCGAAAATGATTGCGAATTTTCGATAACTGTGGTAGGAGAACTCTGATTGTCTCTGATGCAAAAGGGGGGGCTTTGTGTATGTTTCTGTTATTAATATTTGTATGTTTGATATTACTTTTTTTTTGTAAGAAGGAAAAAATTGCGCATACCTTAAAAAAAGGGGAGAATACAGCAGCAACTCAAAAATGTTATACAACATAAATTAATACAAGACAGAAAATGGAGTCGCTCTACAAGAATAAAAAATATGTCTACTGACAAGACATGTGGGCAAATTATAAAATAAGCAAGCGCAAATAACTTGTGAAATACACAGTGAAACAAATATATAAAGAAATATAGTCCCAATAATAGAAAAATAATCTTTCATAAAAATGTCTTTGATATGTGAAGTGAAAAAAGTCCAAAGCATGCAGCATGAACGTGTTCAATCTTCAAGGTGTTTGATTGACAAACGGCTGTGACAGATGGATAGAGTAAAGAATCACCACCAATGCAAAACACTTTTTATTTTCTATTGTAAAATATCAAGAATATTCTGAGCCAATCAGAGTGCTCCTTCCGCATTTGCCGAATATTCGCAATTATTTTGTATTGTAAAATATCAAGAATATTCTGAGCCAATCAGAGTGCTCCTTCCGCATTTGCCGAATATTCGCAATTATTTTGTATTGTAAAATATCAAAAATATTCTGAGCCAATCAGAGTGCTCCTTCCGCATTTGCCGAATATTCGCAATTATTTTGTATTGTAAAATATCACGAATATTCTGAGCCAATCAGAGTGCTCCTACCGCAGTTATCGAAAATTCGCAATTATTTTCGCATTCGCAATAGCGAAAATTCGCAATCATTTCATTTCGATAAAATATCACGAATATTCGAATTTAGCAAATATATCTCGAATATTCGACTATATATTCGAGATATATCGCGAAATCGAATATGGCGTATTCTGCTCAACACTAATAACTGCATTAAATTGGGCCTTTTATAGCTACATAATATTAAGCTTTAAAGAAAGCATACTTTCCTTATAGTGGTATTGAGAAATACTGCCATTGCTGACTTTCTGTGAAGATAGCTAACTGCCTAGCTCCCAGCTTCAGCTCCACTGATCAGAAACAAGCATTGAGGAGAAAAGGAACAGCAGGGAGAGATCCAGGGGCACCCCCGCTACATTGCAGATGGTGAGAGGTTATATCAGAGGCGTATCTAGTGAAAATGGTGCCTATGGCAAGCACTGAAACTTCGCCCCTGTCAAAACATTTGAAACCCATCTTTCAGATAATACTGTCAGTATATACAGGTATATAGGGAGAACAGTAGTTTAGTGGTTGGGACTTGCCTCACTTGGTTTGAATCTGGGCCAGTAAGCTATCTGCATGTAGTTTGCCTGTTCTCTTGGTGTGGGCATCCTCCAACGCCATGTCGGTAGGTGATTGTATTTTATGATTTGTGATTTTATGTGATAGACTAACACAGAGTGCCAGGTTAGGTGATATACAGTAGTGCCAGGTTAGGGTGGTATAATGCCAGGTTAGGGTGGTATAGTGCCAGGTTAGGTGATAATGCCAGGTTAGGTGATATACAGTATTGCCAGGTTAGGGGGGGTATAGTGCCAGGTTAGGTGATATACAGTAGTGCCAGGTTAGGGTGGTTGTGCCAGGTTAGGGTGGTTGTGCCAGGTTAGGGTGGTATAGTGTCAGGTTTGGTGGTATAGTGCCAGGTTAGGGTGGAAGTGCCAGGTTAGGGTGGTATAGTGTCAGGTTAGGTTGTATAGTGTCAGGTTAGGGTGGTATAGTGCCAGGTTAGGGTGGTAGTGCCAGGTTAGGTGGTATAGTGTCAGGTTAGGGTGGTAGTTAGGGTGGTAGTACCATGTTACGTGGTATAGTGTCAGATTAGGGTAGTAGTGCCAGGTTAGGTGGTATAGTGTCAGGTTAAGGTGGTAGTGCCGGGTTAGGTGGTATAGTGTCAGGTTA
The DNA here is from genome assembly GCF_905171775.1 of Rana temporaria. Lineage (NCBI taxonomy): Eukaryota > Metazoa > Chordata > Amphibia > Anura > Ranidae > Rana > Rana temporaria. The sequence goes on from NC_053490.1 coordinate 196,741,308, forward strand.
GGGTTGTAGTGCCAGGTTAGGTGGTATAGTGTCAGGTTAGGGTAGTGCCAGGTTAGGCGGTATAGTGTCAGGTTAGGTGGTATAGTGTCAGGTTAGGGTAGTGCCAGGTTAGGTGGTATAGTGTCAGGTTAGGGTAGTGTCAGGGTAGGTGGTATAGTGTCAGGTTAGGGTAGTGCCAGGTTAGGTGATATAGTGTCAGAGTAAATACATGACACAATTAGATAAGAGAATGCTGGTCCTGTCCTCTGTCACCTGCACTAAAAGCACAAATCTATGACTGTCCCTGCTGCAGATCTTCCTTCTCCCCTCCCTGAAGTAAACATAAAGAAAAAAACTCACATGGACTCAGCAAGCAGAGGACTGATTCTGTCTTCTTCCTGGAACTGAAGTCAAAATGTGGGAGGGGAAGAGGGAGGGGCTGCAAAATGGACAAAGCATTATTGGCCAACACCTGGGATGAGATGCAAATATCTCCCTCCCTTTGATGGTCGGGAGTCAGGACAGCAACCACATTCTGGAGCCACATCTCTTGTGAGCTGGTAGTTGGTTACAATGCAATCCAGACCTGTATACTGCTAAATGAAGGAGATGATTTAATGCACTAGTCCAAAAGGTCTGCCCACTGGCAGCATGTGAGATTTATAGGATGGTCTTATATGCTTTTATCATATTAACCAGTATCTCACTCTTGGGGAGTTTTTTAAACCCTATTCCTGTTATAGTACATTATACTGGTTATTTAAACGTTGATGTATTCCTGACATACATATTTAATGGGACAAAGTGTGTTATGGCCCTTCTTGATTTATTTACCCAAGATGCCTTTCTGTCCATTTACTAGTGGCACAAATTTGAAGTTTTTGGTGTAACCATTGGCTTATCCTAAGAATGTTTGTAACCGTTTTCTTTCATACACTAAGATGTGTTGTTTTTGTGTTGTATGTACAGGTGAAACTCGAAAAATTTGAATATAGTGCAAAAGTTCATTTATTTTACTAATGCAACTTAAATGGTGAAACTAATTTATAAGATAGACTCATTACATGCAAAGCAAGATAGTTCAAGCCTGATTTGTCATAATTGTGATGATTATGGCCTACAGCTAATGAAAACCCCCAATCTCAGAAAATTTGAATATTGTTAAAAGGTGCAATATTCTAGGCTCAAAGTGTCCCACTCTAATCAGCTAATTAAGCCATAACACCTGCAAAGGGATCCTGAGCCTTTAAATGGTCACTCAGTCTGGTTCAGTAGGAATCACAATCATGGGAAAGACTGCAGACCTGACAGTTGTACAGAAAACCATCATTGACACCCTCCATAAGGAGGGAAAGCTTATAAAGGTAATTGCAAAAGAAGTTGGATGTTCCCAAAGTGCTGTGTCAAAGCACATTAATAGAAAGTTATGTGGAAGGGAAAGGTGTGGAAGAAAAAGGTGCACAAGCAGCAGGGAATACCACAGCCTGGAGAGGATTGTCAGGAAAAGGCCATTCAAAAGTGTTGGGGACTTTCACAAGGAGTGAACTGAGGCTGGAGTCAGTGCATCAAGAGCCACCACACACAGACATATCCTGGACATGGGCTTCAAATGTCGTATTCCTCTTGTCAAGCCACTTCTGAACAACAATCAACGTCAGAAGCGTCTTACCTGGGCTAAAGAAAAACACACCTGGTCTGTTGCTCAGTGGTTCAAAGTTCTCTTTTCTGATGAGAGCAAATGTGCATCTCATTTGGAAACCAAAAGACACAGAGTATCGAGGAAGAATGGAGAGGCACACACTGCAAAATGCTTGAAGTCCAGTGTGAAGTTTCCACAGTCTGTGTTGATTTAGAGAGCCATGTCATCTGCGGGTGTTGGTCCACTGTGCTTCATTAAGTCCAGGGTCAATGCAGCAATCTACCAGGAGATTTTGGAGCACTTCATGCTTCTATGGGGATGCTGACTTCATTTTCCAGCAGGACTTGGCACCTGCCCACACTGCCAAAAGCACCAAAACATGGTTCAATGACCGTGGGATTACTGTGCTTGATTGGCCAGCAAATGCAGGACATTGCCAAGAGAAAGATGAGAGACATGAGATTGAACAATGCAGAAGAGTTGAAGGCCACTATTGAAGCATCCTGGTCTTCCATAACACCTCAGCAGTGCCACAGGCTGATAGCTTCAATGCCACGCCGCATTGAGGCAGTAATTGCTGCAAAAGGGGCCCAAACCAAATACTGAGTACATATGCATGCTTCTACTTTTCAGAGGTCCGATATTGTTTTATGTACAATCCTTGTTTTATTGATTGCATGTAATATTCTAATTTTCTGAGATTGTGGATTTGGGGTTTTCATGAGCTGTAAGCCATAGTCATCACAATTATGACAAATCACGGCTTGAACTATCTTGCTTTGCATGTAATGAGTCTCTCTCATATATTAGTTTCACCTTTTAAGTTGTATTAGTGAAATAAATGAACTTTTGCACGATATTCAAATTTTTCAAATTTCACCTGTATCATTGCAGAGTGCTACCTTACTTTTTTTTTTGTATATATATAATATTTTGTTTATACTGTATGTTCCAAATTTGAAAATATTAAAATTATACTAGTATGAAGTCATGTTTTTGCATGCTCATTGTATTCAGGAAAAAACAATTTATTCGATTCCTTTGTGATATATTTTAATATCTGTAGAAAAAGAGAGACCAGAGAATTAATTACTTGTGCATGAAAATTCATTACATTCACAGTGATATCTGTACCGATGGATAGTATTCTGCAGTGTTAGATAATAGGAGGTATTAATGAATTCATCAAGGTCATTTTTTCTTTCTGTGGTTTATCTGCACGTATCTTTTTGTCACCCAGGTGTATGGACCACAGTTTATCAAATGATACTGTATTTCCAGTGTTTTATTATACATCCCACAGATCTATTTTTCTGCTTTTCATCCTAAAATCTGGTACATTCATATTTTTTCCAATGTATTTTATATCTTGGTTTCCTTTAATCACAATAGTTGAATTTCAGATCAGCCTCTATATATGGCAGTTTCTCAGCTTTTATCTTTTTGCCTTTAATAAATTGCAAATCTTGGGTATAATTCTATTTCCATACTCCTTCTTTCACCACATCTGCAGTTTGGATTTCCAGTTTAATGTTTAGTTTAGATACATGTGACTGAAATCATAGACCCCCCCCCCCCCCAAATCTTTATCTAAATGTAGCTTTACTCCATCAAAGAGTCGAATCTCTGTATGCAGGGGTAATTATGTGACATGCCTTTGGGAATTAACCCTGAAGCATATATTTGGCCCATTAAACAATGGGAGGGTTAATAACAAAGTTGGCAGAGGAGGAGTTTTGGCTTTGCAAAGAACCTTTAAGAAAAAGCAAATTTTACCTATAAATAAACGTCACTTTAACCCTATTTTTTCTGTGATCCCCTCCTTTCCCCAAAAATGTCATTTTTATTCATGTATAGAAGTCCCATGTCTCATGTAGACATACCTAATAACCCGTTAATGAAAAAGGACATACATACCATCTCATAAGAAAGCTACACACATTAACACATATTAAATATAGAGATACATTTTGGCAAGTGGCAAGTACATTTTATTAAAGATTGCAAGGGGCATTACAGTATGGTGTGTCAGGTGTGCTAAATGCATTTGTTTTCTTTTTTCACATCCTTTGCTTTTATTTTAATCTGGTAATCCTGCTATTGATATACTTCCTGCCTTAGGGTGACAACCGAACTGAGCAGCGTTGTCACCCTAAAATAGGGTGTATGTAAGGACTACATAATATTGTGGTTGCCATTTTTTTGTACTATGTATAACCACCCTTTCTAGCAAGGAACAATAATTGATAACAGTCTGGAGTCTTTTTTTTTTGCACTCGTCAAACAGATATAATTAAAGCATTCTATGGTATATTTAACAGACCAAAAACAAGCAAATAAGATAAATGTATTGATAGAGTTTACATACTTGCCACTTCCCGCCCAGCCTATATTAAGATGGCTGGGCGAGTCTCTCTCTCAGTCAATCCGGATGGATGTCATATGATAAATATGATACAGTACCCTAAAATTTAGGAATTCGTGTCCGGTGGACGCAGACGGTGATAGACCGGCTGCACAGGGGCGCAGTCTGTCACCGGCTGTGTCCACCGGACACAAATTTACAACTTCAAAAAACTTGCCATGTCCCTTACTAAATACATTGGGCAATCAACATTACCTATTCCCATTGACACCTTGCATCATCTCATAGAGTCATCATCCTATGCAGGATGGAAACGCAAGGGAATTACATTTTTGTCAGACCTTGCAGATAAAGGTAAAATTAAACTGTTTTCCGCGCTCCTAACGGAGTATCATCTTCGACATTCTGACAGGTTCCTATATATTCGCACCCAACACTACCTTGCCTCACTCAAAACTTTGTCATGGAAGATCCCTCAGATGGCCTGGATCTTCATTAAATCCCCCACAGCTTTGCAGAAGAGCATATCTCTGTTCCATAGCATTCTACACCAAAAAACTACCTTTACTGGCTCAGCAGCTCTAATGCGATGGGAGAAATGCCACGTACACACGATCATTTTTCAGCATGAAAGAAAACATCGTTTTTCAGCATGTCTAAAAAACAATGTTTTCCCAACTTTATCATTAAAACGACGTTGCCTACACACCATCGTTTTAAAAAAATGATCTAGCAAAGCGCGGTGACGTACAACACGTACGACGGCACTTTAAAGGGGAAGTTCCATTCACCTTTGGGCTGCTTTAGCTGATTCCGTGTTAGTAAAAGACGATTCACGCTTTTTTGTCTGTTACAGCGTGATGAATGTGCTTACTCCATTCAGAACGGTAGTTTTACCAGAACGAGCGCTCCCGTCTCATAGCTTGCTTCTGAGCATGTGCAAGTTTTTTATGTCATTTTAGCCCACACACGATCATTTTTTACAACCCGAAAAACGACATTGTTTAAAACGACGTTAAAAAGTGCAGCATGTTCGAAAAAATTTGTTGTCGTTTTTCAGAACCTGAAAAATTATGTGCAGCCCACACACGATCATTTTAAATGACGTTTTTTACAAACAACGTTTTTTTCATGCCGAAAAATGATCGTGTGTACGCGGCAAAAGACCTAGGTCAAAATTTCTCACATCTCAAATGGGAAAAGGTTGCCTTCATGCAAATAGATTGTGTGCAATAGCTAGCAAGGACATTCTACATACGATTAAACAAGTAACACTTTTACCTTCTGTATTTTACAGCTGAAGTTTTTTTTTTTTTGGGGGGGGCACGGCACCACACACATTAGTTATGTGTAATTGTGTGTATCCCCCTAAACCAGAAGACTGCTACTTGTGCTAAAAATCACCCCTGCTGTGTCTCCTTACACAATGTAACACATTCTGCGAATGGGTGGTGGAATCTTGTCATTCCACCACCCATTCACAGAACGTGGTGACAATGATCAGGCTCCAATCACTAGGGTTTTTAGGCTTTTCGAAAAACAAGGTCTAGACAGCAGCTCCTACCTACAGTAGGTCTTTTGTGACCCTCTTTAAAAAGTGTGTCTCTGTTCAAACCCGCTCTCTTCAGACATGCACTTTAGCAATTGGTTTGGTATCCAGGACCCATTGCATATGGCTCATACTGAGACCATGACCTGACAGCAATTGTTCACACTGGCCTTTCTGGAAAGGTGCCCCCAAAGCTTTCATATCTCCCCAGATTATACCTCGAATATAGCTGCCCAGAGATTACCTGGGTTTGATAAACATTATTATCCTAAAATAACTACTACATCCTTCTCCCAATAACAGAGAAAATCAATCTACCCCCTGAGCTTAGGGAAAACATACAGAACCCACAAAAGATAAAACTCAGCCTAGGCTTTTTACATCCTAGCAGTAACAAATTATACATTTATTGTCAACACAACTGCAAAGGGCACTAAACACATTAAAATGGATTCCATCCTATACTATATGCCCATAATCAAATTATTTGTTTAATGTGGGCAGTAAACAAAACAATGCATTTAGAGAGAACTGTATGCCATTAAATCAGTGGCTATTAATAATCATGCAGTCAGTATCAGTTATGTAATAATACAAAAAATATTACAATTTACCATAATGATAAATCACACAGTTAATAGGTTTGTGTTTCCCATTGCTTTGTGACACGTTTTATAGGGCAACATTAAAGATACACCGACAACAAAGATATATGCCTAGCCTATCATATATATTTTGTTATATAGCCTGTAGTAAGGCAGAGCAAGAATTCAGCGGAGGACATTAAATTTTCATATGTGACAGGTGCCACAAATAAATGTCAAATGCTTTTTGATGGTGTCAAATCTGTGTGTGCCGCTATATCTTTAATACTGCCATAACTACATTTTGTTGTGAACGAGTTCTATTTTTAAAGTAATATTGTTTGTGAATTCATTGTGAAAAAAGTAGTTAAAAAAAAAAAAAAACATGCATACTTTAACCTGTAGAATGACATTATACTACAATTACAATGTTTTTCTTATTATGCATAAAACCTGTAGTAAGACCCTCTTAACAAGGTCCCCGATGGTTTAAAGCAGGGCAGATTTCCATTACAGCAGACTATTAGAACCTTTGCAGCTGTCTTGCAAACAAAAAGACAATTTTGCTAATGGATGGCGATCCTTTGATTTTCTTTTCATTCATGATAACGATCAAATTCAAACTCATTTATTGCTTGTGAAGTAACAATAATCTAATAGTATTTTTATTCATGATCATGACGCATTAAATACAATTCAGATTCTTTTTTTTCTCTCAATGGAATGTTGTAGCAGATGTAATTTTCTTTTTATTCTTGATATTAATCCTGTGAATCAAATAAAAACGTACATTGCAATGTTTCAAAAAGTATTCTATGACTTGAAAATATATTAGCTAGAGATATTCAATATTTTGGAAGATATTCAGCTTTGTGGTTTACAATTCAAGTTGTACAAGTTATTCTATACAGAAATGTTAATAATACATTTATAATAAAAGCCCTACTGGGATGGATAAATAGCAAGTAATAAAATGGTTGAAATACCTTCCTGGAGAAAATGTTTCATACATCGGGTGATGATCTTGGGGCATAGGCACTTAGTCATGGGAAGGAGGTTTAGCATAACTATTGGCTATGTCATTAGATATTATAACCATACATCTAGGCCTTGCTTCATGTGACCAGTGCAGGATCAAGCACAACTTCTTTTAGAAATAAATATATTTTAGCCCTTTATTGCTCTTTATTTATCCATCCCTAAAAGACTATTGAGATAAGTTTGTTAACATTTTATTAGAGATCCACTTAATGTCACAATATTTTTTAGTAAAGTGTTAATGTGAGAAAAGCAAAAGGAATCAGGCATTGATCACTTGTGGTTGTAATGATGTAGACTCTAGGACCATCATCCATATTTTAAATTCAATACATAGTGAGTTACAACCCTAGAACAGGTATACACACAGTAAAGTCTAAAATGTTTGAACACTTAAAGCGGGAGTTCACCCGATTTTTTTTTTTAACATTAGATTGATGCTCATTTTGTCAATGGGAATCGGGTAGTTTTTTTTAAAATCGAAGCAGTACTTACCATTTTAGAGAGCGATCTTCTCCGCCGCTTCTTGGTATAGTCTTCGGGACTGGGCATTCCTATTTGATTGTCAGGCTTCCGACGGTCGCATACATCGCTCTCTAAAATGGTAAGTACTGCTTCGATTTAAAAAAAACTACCCGATTCCCCTTGACAAAATGAGCATCAATCTAATGTTAAAAATTAAGTTTTCGGGTGAACCTCCACTTTAAGCTGGGTACACAAAAGTTGTCTGGTTCAGTCAGTGTGTCAGCAATCTGTCTGACTGACCAGCTTTTGTCGAAGGGACATGCTGGAAAATCAGCCAATGGCTGCAAGTGCTGACCATTGTTTTCTGGTGTGGGGGGTGGGGGGGCAGAATACAGTAGCACCGTGAGGGAGATTGGAGCACCAACATCCTTTTTGTTGGTACAGTGATCTGTCAGTTTATTTTGCTTCAACCCATTGAGCAACTCATTCTTGGCAGCTCTATTATTATTTAGGTCCCCTTAAAAATTATTTCAATTATTTCTGCATATTTGTTGTCAAATAACTTTTTCATTATATTTTAGCTATCCACCCCTCACAATTGGAATTTTGGACATGTTTGGTTTTGAAGAATTTCAAAAAAATTCATTTGAACAAGTAAGTGTGATTTTGTTTAAATAAATGTATTTAATACATTTTTATTTAAAGGATTAAGCAAAATTACTGGTCCCAGAAGTTAAATGTTTCTATAATTTTGGAGAACACAAAATACTGCCCCATATAAAGTCTTGTCTCCCCTACCATTGTAGTTAGCCTGTGCTTTGTCCATTCAGGTTAAAGCTAAAGGTTAGCTTTGACCTACTGTATATCTCCCCTTGACCCAACAGCACACATTTACCTACTTCACTCTCCTGTTACACAGTTCATTACCAAGAACTGAAGAAAATAGGTGATATGGAGTAGTATGTGACTGGACCTATTATTGCTGTAACCCTGTATAAGCTATGACTCTGGCTTTTCATAGTTAACAAGGAGCTTTCATTTTTGCTCAAGGATACCTGAATAGATTATTAGGAATTTTGAAAAGAAGACATACATTTTCCGCTGAGGAGGGATGCATTAATAAGCTCTTATCAGATTGTATATGTCAACTATAAGGATGTTTGATTGTGGAACAGTCTGGTGCCACATACAGTGGCTGCTTTATGCAGCTATATGACTATTGAGTTTTCTACACCTAAAGGGAAACTATAATGTACGGTATTTTCAGTGATCACACAGTTAGATATACTATTTCTAATATATATTATATATAAAAGCATTTGAAAGATTTTAGCGTTAAGCCAAGGTGAGGTTAAACCAGTGTAAAAGTGTAGCAAGTAAAAACAGATGAATATGTCTGACAGCTCACGAGTTGGAACATCTATATGAAATGGCATTGTGTGTGTATATACAGTATAGAGTAAAGAGTGTTCTGGCATATAAATGTAATATCAACAAACATGGATGCAGCTGATTTAGTATGCAGATAGTGATGCAGAAGTAAAGCAATCTTTAAGGTTTAAGGTATATATATATATATATATATATATATATATATATATATATATATATATATATATATATATATATATATATATATATATATATATATATATATATATATATATATATATCTGGCACCGTAGGAGCTGCTGGATAGGATAGGTTGTCTGTTCTTTGCCTCAACCCTCTCAAGAACCTCAGCCCCTCTGACACACCAGATTAAGTATATAAATGTACAATATCACAAGAATTCACTGAAAGTAAGACTTAGTACCAAAAAGTAGTGGTATATCAATGAAAACAGGCATCAAATCAGGTAGTGGAGGAAAACTGAATTAATTTTTTCACTCAACATGGTTGCTAACTAGGTTAGCATAAAATGGATTAATAGTGGTAATAATACAACTTAGCACACAGTGACTAATAGCAGGGAATAGGTAAGATGACATTTGGTGCCCAGATCAGCATAAACGGTAGCAAGGCCACCTCAAATGCAGAAATGAGCAGTAGTAATGTTTAATCTACTGAGTGCTGGAACTACACTGGCAGAGTGCAATTATGACAATGATGCTAGTCCTAGACGGACTAGGTATGCACGGTCCAAAAAAAAATGTATTAATCTGTGTTTTCAGCAAAATAATAGTTTAGCACAACACTCCTTTTGGCAATGGTTTTAAGCTTGTCTTCCTCAGGCCAGTAATATATATGTTACAATAAATCGCTCTAACAAACCTAAAGTGAAGATCTACTTTGGCAACAGAGGAAACCAAATGACTATAAGCAGCTGTTGATCGCACAGCCCTCCCAGCACTGATTGTGACAGTATAGTTTGTATAACTTGCTCCTCAGCATCTTTATAAAGTTATACAAATCTCTTATTTAGCAGCAGTATAGCTACCTTCTCAAAATTACTGATCCATCTTCTGTTTGTAAACAAACTGGCTTAATATACTGGTCATGACCATATTTGGTTAGTAAAGTCACCCAGGATTCCCATTTGTTTTCATACAGAATCTGAAGTTGGTATTTGTGACAGGAGGAGTGGCAGGCAAACACTGTGTGGCTTGTGTGTCATTGCGTCAGTGGGTCAATATCATTGGGCATTGCTCATCAGGATTGACTTTGATCTCCACCACTGGACATCATGATTGCCCTTGGACATCATTATTTTTTTTATCAAATAAAGGACTTTTCATGGCATGGGTGTTTTTATTTCTTATTTAAATTTTATTTGTGAATAAGGAACAAAGGTTTCTGTGTACCCCATATACATCCATATGGGGGTAGGTATCTTAGGGCTTTTTTTTTAAAGGTTGTATACAGATTCTATTAAGGCCCATACAGACCCCCACATACCTTATTCTCTTAACATGGCCACAAGGTGTCTTGCAATGGATGGGAGCTTTTACACCCCCTCCCCCCAAGCAAGATATCTTCCCAGTTTTGAAGGTAGCCTGATATGGTTCAGAAGGTGGGGTGTGCAATTTCCTGACCAGCCAGACAGCATGTCCGGATACTATTTATTTGATGAATTTTAGGGGTGATCTCATGCACTGGCCCATTTAACCTCTTTTCGCATACGTGGCGCAGAGATGCAGCCTCTCAGGGGGGTTGGTTTTAATGGTGAGAGGCTGCATATATGTGACCCTATGTAAACACTTTTCTGTGCTGACAGAGTGCTCCCTGCACGCACCCAGTACAGTAACCACAAAACTGATACTTGTGATCAGGAACTTTCCAATTAAGTGACTGATGTGACAGCCAATCACAGCAGACACATGACCAAAATGACTGCCTTTAGAAGCTCCACAGTGTGTGTTCCATCTCAAAAATGATAAAATACCATTATTCAGGCATGCAGCCTGGCTAACCATAAAACGAGGGAACAGTCAGTTTGCACCCCCCTACTCTTGAACCATACTAAGCCACATGCCATTGGGAGTGTACCTTGCAAGGGATTCACTGTATTATTTCCACTTTTTTGTCTTTGTCTTATCTTATGTTCATATGTTTTCATCAAAACCTTGTCCTGATTGACTGTGTTTCTGGCTGCCAGCATAATTTATGCTGGGTGGCTAGCTGTAATATGTGCCCCCTCTGTGCAGTAAGTGTTTTTGTCTTTTTTATTGCACATTTGGGTCATCTGCTCTGTAGCATGCATTATGTCACATTCACTGTTTATACATTTGTTAGCCCTTGTGGTGTCGTATGTTTAGGGTGGCGGCTTTTGATCTAGGGATGGTCCCTTGGGGGTTATTAATGGGGCATTGTGTTTTCTGCTTCTTGCCTTGAGAAAGACAGTCTGTGACTCGACAAAATGTCAGTGCAATAAAGCTATTACACCTTGACAACTTGTAGAAGCTACTTGAGTACCTACAATACTTGTTGCTCTCTCTCTTTCTCTATACATATTGTATGTTACATAAGTAGTTTCAACAAAGAGAGAACTGGTCACAAATCGCTCCTTAACTTTGACATCCACATCTTTATTTAAAAGCAGATGATCGACAGTCCATAACATCAGGAGCATGTTTCATAACTGAAAAAAAACAGGAGGTCAGAAGACTGTATCTGACCAAGATATACGTTATCATTAATGAATGATATAGTCCTACACACATTTTTATACCCCAATAATCTCGGCATAATTAAATAATAAAAAAAATAGTTAACACTGTATAGATAAAATGGTCTAAAACACATACAACCACAGCAACACACACACACTCCGTTCATGTGTTCGTAAAACAAAAAATAAATACATTTTGTAGTCATTTTGATACTTGAATTTTTTTTTTCATTTATATCAACAGCTGTGCATTAATCTGGCCAACGAAAAAATCCACCAGTATATGAATGAACTGCTTTTCCTGCAAGAACAAACTGAATGTGCACAAGAGGGAGTTTCCATGGAAACCATGTATTGTCCTGGAAACCACACAACAGTTCTGGATTTTTTCTTCCAGGTATTTCTCTTTTCATTATATACAACTGTAAATATTATGCAGACAGTCTCCAGCTACCCTTATGAAATTGTGTGTTTTGTATTTTCACGCTATATGGTACTTTACTTTATTTCATAACAATAGATTACCTTAAGTTTACAATCTTGTAAAAATCCTCAGTCTCCCTTAATTGACTGTACATTGTTGATTTGATTTCTATACTCATGGCATACATATATGATGCATGTGTAAAGAAATAATAATAAAAATATACTAACGTAATATTGGGCAGGAGGATAAATGTTTTTTTATTTTGTTGTAAGCCAACCTACATGCTAGGGTCTGTAATACTTAAAGGGTATGTAAAGAATTTCCCTTTTTTTTTTAAATAACAAACATGTTATACTTACCTCCACTGTGCAGCTTGTTTTGCATGTAGTGGCCCCGAACTTGGTCATCTGGGGTCCCTCTGCAGCTGTCTCAGCTCCCCCTCGCAAGAACTCATCACCTTCATGCGAGTGAGCTTGCATGGTGATGAGTTCTTGCGGGCGCGCTCCTGTGATACAGCCGGCGGCCATAGCTGCTCACTGTATCACTTGGCCCCGGCTCGCCACGTCATTGGATGTGATTGACAGCAGCGCCAGGCGCCAGCTAACCGGAGATGTTTTTTCACCTTAATGCATAGAATGTAAGGTGAAAAAACATTTACCTTTACAACCCCTTTTACCTGCTTCATATTTTAGAAGCTAAACTGTTCTTTAGTGTCTGTATCATCAGCCTGATATTAATGTTCACAGGAAAGCATCTTTCATAAATGTCTGAATACACTGACTGTAAGATAATATCTCAGGATTTTCAGGAATCCTGACTGTACTAAATTGTGCATCTTTATACAGTTTCTCTGCCCTATTTTTGTAAATCATACTGGCAAAAAAAGGGCCTTTTTTTCACATTGACCAAATGAAATGCATTAAATGTAAAGGTTCGAAAACAACATGTTTTAGCAATATTTCTAAAGAATAGCATTTTTTCCCTAGAATGAAAAACACATTATATCTGCTCTGTGCAAGGGTATTGCACAGCATGTCCCTGAACCACCTCTTGTGGAGTTCCTCACTTGCACTCTCTTCTCTTCCTCTTCTGTGTCCTCTTCTGTGTCTTGCTAAGGGGGCAGATATGCAGGCTTGCTCCTGACCCAGGCTGTGTGCATTTATAGACACAAACACGACAAGGTTTAGCCCCCCCCCCACTCTGTGCTCAATGGATTTGATTGACGGCAGCAGGAGTCAATGGCTCCCGCTGCTGCCTCTGTGTCCTGTGAATGCACAGAGAGAGGACAGAGCTGCTACAGATGGGCACAGTGCTGGATCGCGTGAAGACTTGGGTAAGTATCCTGGAGAAGGAGGGGGGCATACTGCTACTGGGACATTGTTTTAATTAATGCGAGGAATGCATTAGGTAAAACAAATGTATGACTTTAGAACCACGTTAAATGTATATAACTGGTGCAGAAAATGGGAATATGCATGCTTAGGTGCCAGGTATGTATCATTTTTTTTAAGTTACAACATCAATGGCTGGTATCCCAAAGCAGAAAGGACCTCACTGTGGCTCCAGTGGGTTGGAAATGGCTGGGAAATCTTGGTGGATTACTTTTGCTGCATTGCATTAGCAAGGTTAGTGCATGGTAAGAACCATGTACTAAGGCATACATATTAATAGTAGAGATTAGGCTGCATTCGTTTGGGCCTGTTTTAAGAAAATATTTGTGCATCAAAAAAACATTCCCTCACACATATCCCACCGCGATCACCAGCCTGAACCAATGACTAAGGACTTGGCAATGTTGCAACCTTCTATTATTCTTTTTGAGTTATCCCTTGAGTTATCCCTTGTATTAATTTTCCAGTTCCTATCTGACAGATCCTGTTTAAGGTTGGAGGTTACAAGCGACTCCTAGTATAATAATATTTACCAGGGCACACTTCTGCACAGGAGGGTGCCAGCTGTTCTTTTACTGATTGGTTCTTGCTGTTAATGTGACTGCATAATCATAATGGGATGCTTTTGTTAGGATTTTTTTGGTAATACATTATTGTATTGCGGTAGTCAGTGTTTTTTTGTGGGTTTTTACATGATGTCTTATGAGAACCTAAAATACAAAAGACTTAAAAATGCACCTAAAAGTGTACAACTGCACTGTTAGTGAATTTTTTTTTGAATAAAGCAGAATAAAAAGAAATAAGGGGTTAATATATTACTAAGTTTTAAAATATTGCTGTTCAGAATATGTGAATGATATTTCATGGAAAAAGAGCATGCCTCTTTCTCTATGTGCTTTTTTTTGGGCAACACATATTTAAAGTATTTAAAGTATAACTAAAGGCAATAGTATATATTTTTTTCAGATAGAGTGGTGAGAGGTTTGAACCACTGTCGGGTATATATTGTTGTCTATGTCTCGGTTAGGGAGCTGTACTCTCTCTGATTGTCCTATTCACCAATTTCACCAGGAATAAAAGTTAGGGTATGCCAAAATTTTGAGCCGCCAGAATAGTATTGGGTTGTAAATTTTCAAATGGGGACACTCGTTCTCATGAAAAATATCTAGGCAGGAATTTCCCTCACAGTGGAAATATAACCTGTTACCATACTTTCTGTTGAGTCTACAGGAAACAAAAGTATATCTCCCTGACACACAGATGGGAAAAAAAAATTATTTACTGTTCTTCAGTTTGTGAATGGACAGGGAGCTCTTCCTGTTCATTCTTTCTGTGCAACTGAGGCTGCAGGGATAGAGATTGAGGACTGGTTTCAAAAGCGAGACATCAAGGGTCTGTTTATACCCCTGATATTTCATCAAAGCCCCCCCCCCAACAGAGCTGCTAAAATAAAAATGTAAAAAAATTATTAAATAAATGTTAAAAAATAACTAAACAACTACTGATACCATCCACTGCCCTTCTGACACAACCTCTGCCCTACTGTCACCATCTGCTGCTCTACTGACACCGTCCTTTGCACTACTGCCAAATTTCACTGCCCTACTGACACTGTCCACTGCTTTACTGGCTGACATCGTCCACTTCTCTACTGACTAACACCAACCTCTGCCCTACTGAAACCACTCACTGCTCCACTAATACTATCCACTGCCCTACTGACACCATCCACTGCCCTACTAACACCATTCACTGCCCTACTGACATCACCCACTGCCCTACTGACACTGTCCACACACCGTCCACTGCCCTACTGACGCTGTCCACACACCGTCCACTGCCCTACTGACGCTGTCCACACACCGCCCACTGCCCTACTGACGCTGTCCACTACTCTACTGATTGACACTGTCCACATTAAAGGCCGGCTACGTTTATATTTTTACAGTAGGAGTATTGTAAGAAAAACTTATGCCACAGAAAAAAATTGTAAATATATAAAATGAATAAGAACTGCCACAGTGGCTATCTATACGATATAAGGAACATCAACAGTGAATGATTTATTGTGCAGACAGTGCTATCACCACTATATGTACTGCGTAACATTAAACCATACAACCGTGCTTATATATTCATAAAAGTGTTGAGACAATAGAAAATAATGCTCTGTAATTTACATATCATAAACATAATAAAAATCAAAATGGTCATTAATTTAATATCTACATAAAGTGTCATCATTATAAATTATAACTAAATCAGTGTAGCGCAACAATATATCATAGCCAGATATAAATTACTTTATATATGAAAAAAATGCTAAAATGAATATACGTGACTATCAATCAATTCTTGCAAAATTTTTAATAAAAAAATAACAAATAACCACACACAAAGCCCAGCATAAAAAATGCAATTAAATAAAAAAAAATGCAGTGCAATGCATTGTAGGATTTCAGTGTAAGTGGTTTGAGTTTTTTTTAAATAAAAGGTTTTTATGATTTTACGCTAAGCTCCCTCTTTCTTTTTTATATATATATATATATATATATATATATAGATAGATAGATATATAGATAGATAGATAGATAGATAGATAGAGATATATATATATATATATATATATATATATATATATATATATATATATATATATATATATATATTTTTTTTTTTTTGGAGCATGGAGTTTTTATAGTTGTTGAATGATTGTATGAGACATTTTTGATGGATAGATCCCTGGTGCCCATGAAGAATGCATATAGATATAAATTCTGATTTTATGATCAGCCATTAGTTCTGGTGAGTGATTTAGCAGATTGTGGTGGTGGTTTCAACACTGAAGGTGTAGCATGTAATTTGCTTGATTAGAGATGGGATTCTCAGCTCTTTCTTTCACTTTGGATGTGGACTTTTTGAAAAAAAAAAAAAAATGATGTACTGTACAGGACCCTTTTTTTAGTTGAAGGTATTATATGATTGGTTGTTTGATTTTTATTATAATTATGATATGTAAATTACAGAACGTCACTTTTTTTTATGCACAGGACACTTTTTTTAAGATAATACATGAATTGTTGTTTGATTTTTAATATATTTAGGATATTTGATAGCGCTGTCTGCACAAAAAAAAAATCATTCTATTTTTTACAGTGACATTTGTTTTATTATATTTTTCAAAATGTTCCTTATTATTTAGCTAGGTAATTTCTTACAAAAAAAACATCAAACCTCAGTGATCTTTGATCTCTTTCATGTTGTTCAGGTAGAGGTACACCTCTCAAAGGTTGCCTACCCCTGCTGTATACTATATAATTTGCTAAAAATGTTTACATATGAAGAGTCATAAAAATATGCTATAGAAAAGTGAAGAGAAACAACTCGAGAAAAGTGCACAGACTGGGAGCTACATGTGAAATCTGGGGTTTGCTGTCCTTGAACTTTGCCTTTAATAATTTGATTAAGATGCTATCATAAAGTGAACTGTTTCTCATATTTCTATCAGACCTATTCAAAAAGGCATCTGCATTAACCAATTATCTTTCAATTTCTGTGCAAGGCTGCATTGCTGCCCAGAAATTGCTAGATGCCTGGAAGCTTTGCTGACCTTTGGTCTTAATGGTTTAAAAGAAAAGAAAGATGAAGTAAGAACTACAGTACAAGTGCATCTCAAAAAATTTGAATATCATCAAAAGTTGATTTATTTCAGTAATTTAATTAAAAAAGTGAAACTCGTATAAATTCATTACACAGAGAGTGATAGATTTCAAGCATTTCTTTATTTTAATTTTGGTGGTTATGGCTTACAGCTAATGAAACATAGAAATGTTGACTTACTGAAAAGTATGTCTATGTACAGTATAGTATGCTCTTAATACTTGATTGGGGCTACTTTTGCAATTATTACCGCATCAATGCGATGTGGCATGGAGGTGATCAGCCTGTGGCACTGTTGAGATGTTATGGAAGCTGTGGTTGCTTGATAGTGGCCTTTCAGCTCATCTGCATTGTTGGGTCTGGTGTCTCTCATCTTCCTCTTGCAATATCCCACAGATTATCTATGGGGTTTAGGTTAGGCAAGTTTGCTGGCCAATCAAACACAGTGATACCATGATCATTAAACCAGGTATTGGTACGTTTGGCAGTGTGAGCAGGTGCCCTGCTGGAAAATTAAATCAGCAACTCCATAAAGCTGGTCAGCAGAGGGTAGCATGAAGTGCTCTAGAACAGTGTTTCTCAACTCCAGTCCTCGGGGCGCACCAAAGGTCATGTTTTCAGGATTTCCCTCAGATCAAAACTGCTGTGGTAATTACTAAGGCAGTGGAAACTGATAAAATCACCTGTGCACAATAATGGAAAGCCTGAAACAAGACCTGTTGGTGCGCCCCGAGGACTGGAGTTGAGAAACACTGCTCTAGAATTTCCTGGTAAAAGGCTGCGCTGACTTTGGACTTGATAAAACACAGTGGACCAACACCAACAGATAACACGGCTTCCCAAATCATCACTGACTGTGGAAACTTCACACTGGACCTTATGCAACTTGATTCTATGCCTCTCCACTGTCCCCTCCAGGACTCTGGGACCTTGATTTCTAAATGAAATGCAAAATTAGCTTTCATTCAAAAAGAGGACTTTGGACCACTGAGCAACAGTCCAGTCCTTTTTCTTCTTAGCCCAGGTAAGACGCTTTTGACGTTGTCTCTGGTTCAGGACTGACTTGACTCAAGGAATGTGACAGTTGTAGCCCATGTCCTGGATATATCTGTGTATGGTGGCTCTTGAAACATTGACACCAGCTACAGTGTCACTACAGTCCACTCCTTGTAAATCTCCCCCAAAGTCTTGAATGCCCTTTGCTTCACAATCCTCTCAAGTTTGCAGTCATCCCTGTTGCTTGTGCACCTTTTTCTACCACACTTTTTCCTTCCACTCAACTCTCCATTAACGTACTTAGATACAGCACTCTGTGAACAGACAGCTTCTTTAACAATGACCTTTTGTGACTTACCCTCCTTGTGGAGGGTGTCTATCACTGTCTTCTTGACAACTGTCAAGTCAGCAGTCTTCCCCATGATTTTGTAACCTACTTAATCAGACTGAGAGACCATTTAAAGGCTCAGGAAATCATTACAGGGGGGTTTGAGTTAATTAGCTGATTAGTGTGTGACACCAGGAGTCTACAATATAGAATTTTTTCACAATAATCACATTTTCTGAAATACTGAATTTTGGGTTTTCACTAGCTGTAAAACACAATCATCAATAATAAAATAACTAAATTATTGAAATAAATTATTGAAATATATCACTATGTGTGTAATGTATACAATATACGAGTTTCACTTTAAGAATTGAATTACTGAAATAAATTATTGTTGATGATATTCTAATTTTTTCAGATGCACCTGTACTTATCTGCATATTTGTCCTGCATTTTGTGATCTAAAGTATTAAAATCCAGTGGGGTAAGCCAGGCAATCTAGAAGTCAACAGCCACCTCTAATAATAGATTAGGTAGTTACTGCTAATAACATTACAAATGGATCCCTGCTGTGTAATTTATATATTTTCTTACAGATTCATTCAACCTATGCAGTAGAATGAAGCTAATTGTACACGTTCATCAAATTTCTTACACATTTCACCTAAAAAGAATTGGGCCAGATCCACAAAAGAGATACTCCGACTTAACTGCTGTTCAGTCTGTGTGTAACTTTGGAAACGATCCTCAAAAGGCTTTTTCCAAAGTTAGGCAGAAGATCCGGCATGTGTAATTGAATTACACTGCCGAATCTTAGGATGCAGTACCGCATCCGCCGCTGGGGGCATTTCGAGTCGAAATGCCGTTTCTAGTATGCAAATTAGCACTTAAGGCGATCCACAAAGCTTTCCAGCTTTCTTTTTGCGCCGTAAGTGTTATTTTGCAAGTGTAAAATTAGGGCTGGTTCTACAAAGTGTAAACTAGTCACACCTTGTAAAAGCCCATTCCAGCGACGGCATTTGGTATGCTTTCCCGAGGGAGAACTCCACGGCAATTTGTAAAAACAAAACCGGCATGGGTTCCCCCCCAGGAGCATACCAGGCCCTTAGGTCTGGTATGGGTTGTAAGGGGACCCCCCCTACGCCGAAAAATCGACGTAGGGGGTCCCCCTACAATCCATACCAGACCCGTATCCAAAGCACGCTACCCGGCCAGTCAGGAATGGGAGTGGGGACGAGCGAGCGCCCCCCCCCCCTCCTGAGCCGTGCCAGGCCGCATGCCCTCAACATGGGGGGGTTGGGTGCTCTGGGGCAGGGGGGAGCACTACGGCCCCCCCACCTCAGAGCACCCTGTCCCCATGTTGATGAGGACAGGACCTCTTCCCGACAACCCTTGCCATTGGTTGTCGGGGTCTGCGGGCGGGGGCTTATCGGAATCTGGGAGTCCCCTCAAATAAGGGGGCCCCCAGATACCGGCCCCCCACCCTAAGTGAATGGATATGGGATACATCGTACCCCTATCCATTCACCTGTAGGCAAAAAGTTAGTTAGTAAACACACAACACAAGGCTTTTTAAAATATTTTATTATTCTGCTCCGGATGCCCCCCCTGTCTTCGTTATTAGCTCAATTACCAGGGGGGGCTTCTTCTTCCGCTCTCCGGGGGTCTTCCACTCTCCGGGGGTCTTCCACTCTCCGGGGGTCTTCTCCGCTCTCCGGGGGGGCTTCTCCGGACTCCGGGGGGGCTTCTCCGGATTCCGGGGGGCTTCTTCCATCTTCTCCCCTCTTCCGCTGTTGACTCGGCGAACCCCGGTTCTTCTGCAGATGTCCGGTGCCTTCTTCTTCAGCGCTGGCTGCCTGCTATGTTTGTGTGTTAGCTCAATTTCTAACAGGCAGCCAGCGCGGTCTTCTGTGGCGTCAGGGTCTTCTCTTCCTTTCTTCCGATGTTGCCTCGTCGCCTGTTGTCGCTGTAATGATGGAAGCGCGCCTTGCATCCCATTTATATAGGCATCACCGTCCCATCATGCTCCGGCAGGTACCCACGTGGTGGGTGCCTACCCACGTGCACCCACCACGTGGGTACCTACCGGAGCATGATGGGACGGTGATGCCTATATAAATGGGATGCAAGGCGCGCTTCCATCATTACAGCGACAACAGGCGACGAGGCAACATCGGAAGAAAGGAAGAGAAGACCCTGACGCCACAGAAGACCGCGCCGGCTGCCTGTTAGAAATTGAGCTAACACACAAACATAGCAGGCAGCCAGCGCTGAAGAAGAAGGCACCGGACATCTGCAGAAGAACCGGGGTTCGCCGAGTCAACAGCGGAAGAGGGGAGAAGATGGAAGAAGCCCCCCGGAGTCCGGAGAAGCCCCCCCGGAGAGCGGAGAAGACCCCCGGAGAGTGGAAGACCCCCGGAGAGTGGAAGACCCCCAGAGAGCGGAAGAAGAAGCCCCCCCTGGTAATTGAGCTAATAACGAAGACAGGGGGGGCATCCGGAGCAGAATAATAAAATATTTTAAAAAGCCTTGTGTTGTGTGTTTACTAACTAACTTTTTGCCTACAGGTGAATGGATAGGGGTACGATGTACCCCATATCCATTCACTTAGGGTGGGGGGCCGGTATCTGGGGGCCCCCTTATTTGGGGGGGGGGGGGGGGGGGGGGGGGGGGGGGGGGGGGGGGGGGGGGGGGGGGGGGGGGGGGGGGGGGGGGGGGGGGGGGGGGGGGGGGTGGGGGGGGGGGGGGACTCCCAGATTCCGATAAGCCCCCGCCCGCAGACCCCGACAACCAATGGCAAGGGTTGTCGGGAAGAGGTCCTGTCCTCATCAACATGGGGACAGGGTGCTCTGAGGTGGGGGTGCCCGTAGTGTGCCCCCCTGCCCCAGAGCACCCAACCCCCCCATGTTGAGGGCATGCGGCCTGGCACGGCTCAGGAGGGGGGGGGCGCTCGCTCGTCCCCACTCCCATTCCTGACCGGCCGGGTAGCGTGCTTTGGATACGGGTCTGGTATGGATTGTAGGGGGACCCCCTACGTCGATTTTTCGGCGTAGGGGGGTCTCCTTACAACCCATAACAGACCTAAGGGCCTGGTATGCTCCTGGGGGTGAACCCATGCCGGTTTTTTCTTTGAAAATTGGCATGGAGTTCTCCCTCAGGAATGCATGCCGAGCGACGCCTTAATTTTTATTTATTTTTTCCCCGACGCAACTTTTTTAAGCCGTCGCGATCCTCAAAACTCGGCGTAACGTAACTTCGCGCATGCGCAGTACGGCCGGCGCGGGAGCGCGCCTCATTTAAATGGGACTCGCCCCATTTGAATAGGAACGCCTTGCGCCGGCGGAATTTTAGTTACACAGCCTGAAATTTCTAGATAAGTGCTTTGTGGATCAGGCACTTAGGTAGAAACTTTAAGGCAGTGTAACTTAAATGGGATTTTTTAAGTTACGCCAGGTTTTTGTGGATCTGGCCCAATTGTGTTTATCCTCATCCCTCTAGGAATGAAAAAATAGCCTTGGACATTTGCTGAGAAATGCATTGGAGTAAATTGAAGGTGCATTTTACTGAAATTTCGACAACAGCAAAATCAGTCTCAAAGCATAACCCTATTGCTAAGGCTATAATGTGATCATTGCATTGCATCCATCAGATATTGTTTATGGATTTAAAGCAGAAGTGATGTGTGGTTGCTAAGACCTGATAGACAGGAAATCCCAGCTTGCTTTCCACTAAAACTAACTGTAGCTATGGTTGTATCTCAGGCGTATTTGCAGGAATACAGTGGGTAGGCAGTACTTCTAAAATATTAGAGCTTTGCTGTTATTATCCATACAAGCACATGTGCCCTTCCTCCTTCAAAATGACTCCTTACCAATTTGCTAATGATATGCATTACAGACAATAGGTATACAAAATGCCAAGTAACAATGTTTTATATATATATATATATATATATTATATATTATATATACAGTATATATGTATATTATATATATATATATATATATATATATATATATATATATATATATATATATATATATATATATATACAGTATATATGTATATATATATATATATATATATATATATATATATATATATAAATGTATATAATATTATCTAAGATTGCAATAATTGTATAAAATAAGTTTACACAAAATATGTAAACACAATACTTTGTTACATTATTAAAACCAAATCAAATGTGTTTTTTTTTTTTTCAGAAGCCATTAGGTTTTCTGTCTGTTCTAGATGAGGAAAGCCAGTCCATTCATTCCATGGAACAAAGCCTCTCGAAGCGACTGCAGTCACTCTTGGAGACATCAAATTCAAATACAGTGTACACATCAGCAAAGGACGGCAATGGCAATGTCACATCTAAGGATCAAGGTCCCGTCTTCACAATTATGCATTATGCAGGAAGGGTAAGTAGTATGAATTGTGTAAATAGGATCCTGCACTAAAGAAAGAATGTTTCTTTGTAACATATACCTGTGTTATAGTTTATGCTTCATTTTTATATGAATATTTAAACTTTATTCTCGGATCATACTAATTTCAATTTCCTAGCTTCTGGAAGATTTATCAAAGGGTGTCATGGTGCTGAAATATTGATTTACTTTCTTAATATCATCATTCATTTAGAGGCAGCATAAATGTATTCGCTTCATTTTGATGGCACAGCCCTTGGCTTGGGGAAAAAGCCCTAATTAACCACTAGGGTGACATTCACCCGGATCCTTGTTAGTTCTGCAGCCTGTGAACGTGATTAGCTTCTGCATTTTAAGCTGCTCAAAATTGTCATGGTATTAAAGCATTGCAAGTGGCAGGAGAGTGTATGAACATACAGAATTTCCATCTCCATAATGATGCTACTGCCACAACATGTCTTCAGATCATTAGTGAAATATGTGTCATGATATGCCAGATGAGCCAATCCGAAAAGACTGCTACACCAATTATTATTTATTATCATTTTCTTTTATAAACTGGGCCTTTCTTGAAGCTGATGTCCACTCATGTCCACATATACTTGGAACCAGAATTTATGAGCCATGTATGAGTACATTGATTATTTCAGGCCAAAAAGGAACCATAAGAGTAAACAAACCTCAGTAGTGAAAATACTATTAGCTATATATAGAATATATTTTTCTGAAAAGTTCTGAATTTTTTTATCTTTGTCTCATTTTTTTTACATCACAGAAATCTTGCGCAGGCCACTAGAGGCGAGTGCGCGCCCCCCGCTCACCCCCGACTCCCGTGCGCATGCCTGGTGGGCGCGATCGCCACCGGGCACACGCGGTCGCTCGTTACAGAGTGAGGACCGGGAGCTGTGTGTATAAACACACAGCTCCCGGTCCTGTCAGGCCGGATTCACACTAGTGAGGTGCGAATTTCAGCTCTCTTATCTCTGCAGATAGATAAGACAACTGTTCAGCAGATCAGCTCCATTTTAGATGCAAATTTGGAGACCTGGGAGAGGGGAGGGGAAGGGGGAGGGGGGAAGTGTATTAAGCTGAATGAGAGAAATCCTGAAGAGAAATTAACACATGTGCGAATCAGATGCGTCCCCATAGAAGATAATGGGCCTGAATTCGCACCTGAGCTGCACCGCAATGCCTAAAAAACGCACACGGTTTTTCGGCAATGTGCAGTGCAAATGCATCGCACATATGTGAACCAGCCTCATTGAAAACAATGTATTTTATAATGTTATGCGAATTGGATCTGGTTTAAGCCGCAACCAATTTGCATAGGTGTGAACCAGGCCTCAGGGAGAGAAATGCTGATCTTCTGTTCATACAATGTATGAACAGAAGATCAGTCATTTCACCATGTCAGTCCACCCCCCCTACAGTTAGAACACACCCAGGGAACATACTTAACCCCTTCCCCGCCCCCTAGTGTTAACCCCATCACTGCCAGTGGCATTTTTATAGTAATCCAATGCATTTTTATAGCACTGATCGCTATAAAAATGCCAATGGTCCCAAAAATGTGTCAAAAGTGTCTGAAGTGTCCGTCATAATGTCGCAGTACCGAAAAAAAATCGCTGATCGCCGCCATTACTAGTAAAAAAAAATATTAATACAAATGCAATAAAAATACCCCCTATTTTGTAAACGCTATAACTTTTGCGCAAACCAATCAATAAACGCTTATTGCGATTTTTTTTAACGAAAAATATGTAGAAGAATACGTATCGGCCTAAACTGAGGAAAACAATTTTTTATATATATTTTTGGGGGATATTTATTATAGCAAAAAGTAAAAAATATTCATTTTTTTCAAAATTGTCGCTCTATTCTTGTTTATAGCGCAAAAACTAAATACCGCAGAGGTGATCAAATACCACCAAAATATAGCTCTATTTGTGGGGAAAAAAGGACGCCAATTTTGTTTGGGAGCCACACCGCACGACCGCGCAATTTTCAGTTAAAGCGATGCAGTGCCGAATCGCAAAAAGTGCTCTGGTCTTTGACCAGCAATATGGTCCGGGGGTTAAGTGGTTAACAGGGGTGTGTAGAATTTTTATATCCACGGTATGCCTGTTGCTCACAAGAGACTAGTATCCAGAGCACTGCTTTCCCTGGATAAATGCCCATGTTTTTTTACATTCATTAGCATGAAAATGAATATATACCGTATTTATCGGCGTATACCGCGCACTATTTTGCCCTGAAAATCGCCGAAGAGGACACCCGACCCGCCGAAGACGGACGCCGGACCCGCGGAAGAGGACACCCGAAGCCGCAGAAAGACGCCGGACCCGACGAGGCCGCCGATGGACGCCGCGCAAGACACCAAAACTGTAAGTACAAAAAAACTAAAAAACTTTTTTTTCACAGGATTGGGGGCCACTTTAGGGGTGCGCGGTATACGCGGGAGCGCGTTATACCGCGATAAATACGGTAATAGGTTTGTGAACCCCACATCAGGTAACATAGCATATAAACCAGAGGTAAGTAAAGTTCTGTATGTCTGACATTTCTTTTTAGAATGGCAGTTATCCCCTTTTATAGTTACTTTTGCACAGTGCTATTTTTTACTTGAAAGCAGACTTTTAACCTGTCTCCAAACTGCATACATGAAAGCAGAGAGTAACAATTATATCATGGGAAGAAGGCTGCTCCATCCCTGATACACTAGACAAAATATATCTCCTATTGGACTTTGTTGCAGCAATAGAAATCACACAATTACAAATTTGTGTAAAAAAAAGTAAAAAAAAACTTTTATTGAACAACAGATTTAAAATTGGCTGGTCTAGACACTTCACAATCAGATCATATACCACTCCTACAATATACATATACTGCAGGAATACATGAAATTATTAAAATAAATTGCAAATCCAACGTGTTTCAACTTATATAAAGTCTTCATCAGGGGATAAGCAAGTTGAAGCAATCCTACATACATCAAACAAGCAAAAGAAAATGCATAATGAAATTTATATTACATTTTACCAGATTGTACATGATTTTACTATTTTCATATGACATTCAAAGCAAGTATAATGCACTTTTAAAGATGTGAACGTAACTGCATGTGCAGACCACGCGGGTCTCGGCCCAACCCAGACCTCAAGCCCCACAGAAGAACAAATGGCTATCAAGCAGAAGGCAACAGAGGCGGCTTGAATTTTATCAAAGCATAGGAACACTCTTTAGCTGATACATAATTTTTTTTAAAGGTTATTATTAGAGGTCGACCGATATGGGTTTTTCTCTGGCCGATGCCGATATTTAGAAATCGGGGCAGCCGATGGCCGATATATATGATGCCGATTTTTGCGGCCGATATTTTGGGCCGATTTTTGGATTGGGATGCATTGTGGAGGAGGATGGATGGTGCTGGGCGTGGGTGGGAGATGCGTTGTGGAGGAGGAAAGATGGTGCTGGCTGTGCCTGGGGGATGCATTGTGGAGGGGGATGGATGAATGGTGCTGGGCGTGGAGGGGGATGGCTGGATGCTGCTGGCCGTGGAGGGGGGATGTGTTGTGGAGGGGAAGAGATGGATGGTGCTGGCTGTGGATGGAGGGAAGGGGGTGGATGGATGGAGCTGGCCGTGGGTGGGGGATGCATTGTGGAGGGGGATGGAGGGATGGAGCTGGCCGTGGGTGGGGTATGCATTGTGGAGGGGGAGAGATGGATGGTGCTGGCTGTGGATGGAGGGAGGGGGGTGGATGGATGGAGCTGGCCGTGGGTGGGGGATGTATTGTGAAGGGGGATGGATGGATGGAGCTGGCCGTGGGTGGGGGATGCATTGTGGAGGGGGAGATGGATGGAGCTGGCCGTGGGTGGGAGATGCTTTGTAGAGGGGGGTGGATGGATGGAGCTGGCCGTGGGTGGGGATGGATATATATATAAAATGAGTGTGTATACAGGAGAGGGGTGTGCTCTGACATGTTCACACTGTCCATTGGATGACACCTGTGAGCTCCCACGTGAGTTGGAGTACTATGTACAATCACTAGAGAGCCGAGGCACCTATCAGAGATGATAGGAATACTGTACATTACCCCAGTCTCCAGCAGCACGAGAAATTAATCCTACAGCCTGGTAGCCTGCCTGCCGACCCCCCCCTCTACCTCGGCGGGCTGTACTGTAGCAGAAAGCAAACTTGTCACAAGCCCGAGCAGCTGCAGTACAAGTTGTCTGCGCGAAGAGATCACAAAAGCTTCCTGCATGCTGGGACGGTGGCGGGATTACTGAACATGGGCTCTAGGCTACGGCTGGAGCCGTAGCCTAGAGCCTATGTTCAGTAATCCCGCCACCGTCCCAGCATGCAGGAAGCATAACAAGTGTGATCTCTTCGCGCAGACAACTACTGCAGTTGCTCGGGCTTGTGACAAGTGCAGGCTACCAGGCTGAAGGATTAATTTCTCGTGCTGCTGGAGGTGGAGCGGGGTTTAGCGTGGCAGCCGAAAATCGGCCGATTTTTTTACAATAATCGGCCGATGCCGATTTCTTAAAAACTGCCAAATATCGGCCGATATATCGGCCGACCGATATATCGGCCGACCGATATATCGGCCGACCGATATATCGGTCTACCTCTAGTTATTATGATTTATATATTCTTATGGACATTTGTTATTAATTATAAGAATCAGGATGAATGTAATATTATATACATTTTAAACAAATATCCAATAAAATGTATCAAGTCTAACAATGCACACATGAAACATATCTAATGGAAGGGTAAGAGGCCAAAATATATGTATAGAGCTGGATGGTAGATAACCACAGTAAAAGAAGGGCAATGTGGTCAAACAAGAAAAATAAAACTAAATACATAGGCCCGGATTCACAAAGCACTTGCACCAACGTATATCGAGATACGCCGCTTAAGTGCAAATATGTGCCGTCGTATCTATGGGCCGGACTCAGAAACTAAGATACGCCTAAAAATAGGCTTTATCCGACCGACGTAACTTGCCTACGCCGGCGTAGAGTGGGCGCATATTTACGCTGGACGTATTTGGCGCTCCCATTGATTTTCTATTCACATATGCAAATGAGGGAGATACGCCGATTCACGAACGTACGTCCGTCCGACGCAGTGCGCGTAAAGTCATACGTCCGGCGTTATGCCCCATAAAGGAGGTGTAACTCAGCAGTATCCATGCAAAGGGCTGCACCAGGGAACACAAGCCAACGTATTTTACGTAGGATGTGAATATGACTAGGCGTAGGTTACGTTCACGCCATAGGCAGTGATCCGACGTATCTTAGGCAGTTGTTCTGACATGATTGTGAGCATGCGCACTGAGATGCGCCCACGGACGGCACATGCGCAGTTGGCGATTCGTATCTGTCTGGTGCTCGGCCTATCATTTGCATGGGGTCAGGCCTCATTAGCATGGCTCACGCCCACTTCCACTTACGCCGACTTACGCCTTGGAAACCCAGCGCAGATTTGGGAGGAAGTGCTTTGTGAATTCAGTGCTTGCCTCTCTGCGCTGCGTCGGCGTAGCGTAAAGGAGATACGCTACGGCGGCATAAATATGCGCCTTTGTCTGTGAATCCGGGCCATAGTGTGTACAACTCAAAACCTGAGTGGGTATAGCAGCCATTGATGATTCAGAAAGTGAACACACAACTCAAATAAAGTCCAGAGTTAGATGCAATGCTATGTGCTACTGCTGGGTAGAACATACCAGTTTCTCCTTGGGATTAATGTGGATTCTACACTGTTTAGTCACGAAAGAATACATTTGTTGGGAAAGAATATTATGATTTCTGTCAAATTTTTACAGAATAATATTGTCTCTCAAAACATGGTATTGAGAAATATGACACTTGTGTAACATAACAATTCATTAACATGGTATATAGCAACATGGCGTTTATATATCACACTACCTAAATACCACCTTATTGGTGTGATATTCAGAACTTAGGTAACATAGCATATGGTACAAAAAGCACCTATGTAACAAGGTAACTCTCTCCAGATGATGTTAATTCCGAAGTGTTATGCCATACACATCAAGTAAATAACCTTATTAATAGTGACTATTTATTCACCCCAGTATCCCCAATAAATCTGTAGTTCCATTCCTAAGAAAAACCCAGGATAAAGGTTATACTGTATTACTTTTCCTCCAGGTGTCTACAGTCACTATTTATTGGACATTGTTAAAAAAGTACTACCTTCTTAAAATATCCTGCAGCACGAGATGTAAGTAAAAAATGGAGCCTGGGACAGTCAGATCTTGATAAGTATACATCGGTGGAGGGGAATTGGGTAGATCAGGACAAAGGGGCAAAAGGATAAGCACACTTTGGGACAGATTCACGTAGAATTCCGGCGGCGTAACGTATTGCATTTACATTACACCGCCGCAAGTTTTATGGGCAAGTGCTTGATTCACAAAGCACTTGCCTGCAAACTTGCGGCGGCATAGCGTAAAGCCGCCCGGCGCAAGCCCGCCTAATTCAAATGGGGAGTGTATCATTTAAATTAGGCGCGTTCCCGCGCCGAACGTACTGCGCATGCTCCGTTTTGAAATTTCTCGACGTGCATTGCGCTAAATGACGTCGCAAGGACGTCATTGGTTTCAACGTTAACGTAAGTGGCGTCCAGCGCCATTCACGGACGACTTACGCAAACGACATTAAATTTCAAATTTCGACGCGGGAACGACGGCCATACTTAACATTGGCTAGACCACCTAGTGGGCAGCTTTATCTTTACGCCGCGTATCTCTACGGAAACGGCGTACATTTACTGCGACGGGCAAAGCGTACGTTTGGGAATCGGCGTAACGACTCATTTGCATATTCTACACCGGCCGCAATGGAATCGCCACCTAGCGGCCGGCCTAGAATTGCAGCCTAAGATCCGACGGTGTAAGTCACTTACACCTGTCGGATCTTAGGGAGATCTATGCGTAACCTGATTCTATGAATCAGGCGCATAGATACGACCGGCCGGATTCAAAGATATGACGGCGTATCAGGAGATACGCCGTCGTATCTTCTTTATGAATCTGGCCCTTTGTTTTTAAATTCCCTATAGGAGCATGATAGCAAGGGGTGTCACTTCCCTTGTTGCCTTTAAGCATGTGCTTATTTTGCTTAATGGTTAATTTAGCCCTGACAGTGTATCAGGTACTAAAATGAGAAGTTGGCTCTTACTACTTCATTACTGCCAAGAAATTTCTCAGAGTAGTTTTATGATTACTTGTAAATTTTAAAGCAAATACTATTTCTTTTTGGCATAAACAATTACGATATTACTGCAACAACAGGTGAACCACATCCTCTTCTTACTTGATGGCCCATTCCAGCCAAGCTCCTTTCCACCTACATCACGTTAAATTATCCAGTGTTTGTTTTCTCTATCATTTTTTTTTTTAAGTATCATTTCTTTTAAGATATAAGCACAGCTATATTCTGTTTGGGATTTTATGAAGCTTGACTTTTTCCCAGGAGCAACTTCTATTTTAATTGTAGTTTCCTTTAACTTTGAAGCATGCGAATGCCAGCAAATACCTAGCTTCAAGGAGATTTGCCATTTTCTCAAACATGTGTAAGCACTGCTAATTATTATTTCTTGGGCTCTTGTGACAGTCACAAGGTACATTCCAGACTTGTCCTGTTCAACCTTGTCTTTGCCTTTGATTCACAATTACTTAAGCTATTTTGTGTTTTCTTGGAAAGTGAGTAATACTCTTTTCAGTTTCTGGCATGCGTTCATTGTTAACAATTTTTTATAAACCAGATAAGAGATATTATTTATTACAATATTAAGGTTGTTTTTTGAAAAGCAAAATGTATTTATAATACCTTTCAAAATATGTAGTCGGGAAGCGTTCTTTAATAGGTAATGCAGTTAATGTTTGTAAGCACTGAAGCAATCTCACATTACTGTCAGTTGAGTAATCAGTATAGCTGTCTCAGTATTATGATTAGAACACCCTGGATGGATTATATGTCCTGGCTTACCCTGATGATCCCTAAATATTCTTTTAAAAAACTCTATAGCCCATAGTTATGAAAAGAGCATTGATATGATGGCCTTCTTAATCTGCACTTTCAGGAACTGTAAATTGTAAGCAGAACTATTATGATAAATTAGTCTTCTAATCAAGGAAAGTTAAACTGCCGATAGACATAGATGGGGAGTTCTCCACAGTCACAATCTTCATCTGGTGTACACATAAGTGTGATTGTGCTTTGGCCAAGCATCATGGTTGGGAGGTGGAGGTGATCATTGCCAATAGATGATGCTGGTGCTGCTTGTGTAAAGATGATTAATAGCAACTGGCAAAACATTTCTAGCACACCTGCCCGGTTGTTTTCCCAAAGATCCACTGGGCACAGGTTCCTTTGGACAATTGACAATTTGGAATTGGCATCTGTCATCTCATATCTGTTGGTGGGTGAATTTGGGGGATAACTAGAGAATTCTACTTGGGTAAATAGCATAAGTGGAACACTAGTAGTGATCCCTATGTGAAGAAAAGTGGAGGGTACTATTGCCCCATCCTTTCAATTTACACCTTTGCTTGCTGGTAAACAGGCCTAAAAGAATTTATTCTTCAGATGGTATCGGTCTGTTATTCAGATATGACCATGCAAATAAAGTGAAACTTCTACAAATTCCATTAACCTCCCTGGCAGTATGATTCTGTCTGAAAAAACATGCTGAAAGCGGTACAATTATTTGCAAGGAAATTTGGCGTTTTATACTGTAGGCCTGTGATTTTTAGGAATAACTCACTTAAATCTGACCAAACAAGAATCTAATAGGCATCCCGGTATGACATTTTTTTAAAAACAACATTTTAAATTATAATATAATAAATAATTATAAATAATTATAGCAAGTAATAATATAATTATAATAAAAATTATTCAATAATGTAATCAAATCAAAATCACTGAAATTTTCCTCAGTTGCAGAATTGTTGCTGTCATTATTTTTTTTTTTGTTAGACGAATTTCCCCGCAAATCGCTATCGCACAATTCTGCAAGTGATTATAATTTATTATCGCTGTTTTCTAGCTGATCTAAAACCATTTTTGACATAAAAAGACACTTTTGGTTGCTATGGACAAGCTACAGTTTGCAGGGAGAAAGAAAGGTTTTTATTATAAAAAATGACATGCAGGGCACTGGGCAGACCACTAGGGACAAGGGGGTGTGTTTTTTTTACATACAGTACTGTAATCTATAAGATTACAGTACTGTATGTATAGTGTTTGTTTACTTTTTTGAATTTGGCGCCGATCTCCGCTCCCGATGCGTCGTACGTCGCAGGGAACGGAGATCGGCGGCACAGGAGGACGCTGTGTGATTCGAGCGAGGTCCCGCTCGCTCACCTCAGCGCGGTGACATCGCTGGATCCAGGACAAGGTAAGCCAGCGCACGCTGCAGGCTCTGCATGTCTACCCCGAGCGTGACTCGGGGATACGATCGCAGCAAGAAAAACCCACCCGAGTCACGCTCGGGGATACCGCCAGGGGGGTTAAATACAATTCAAGGCATGTCATAAATATAGGCTTGTACTTATTACATACTGTCAGCTGACACCACTAGGAAAGTGATTAAGCACTCTAGGTACTATTTCAGAAAATTACTGGTGTCATCTTCTTGAGAAAACAGAACTGTTGATGTTTAGGGTACTGTTCAACCAGGAATTAGATTTTTCTGACATCGGAATTATCTCCTATGTATTAACAGAATTCGTTCTTTCTAGCAAGAGTAAATTGCCACCAGGACTAACACCAAAGCTACTTATCCCTCTGTGCAAACTGAAGTGTACTGCGATTTGCATTTTTTAACCATATTGCAAGCAGTACTATTGTTGTAAACAAGTTTATAAAATTAATATTACCATGACATTCACAGATCTAACCAGGTTGTTAAGAATGAGATACAACATCTCAAAAAACAAAATACTTGAGGAAGTTTGATATATCAATGTAGCAGCCAAATGGATGTTTTGTTATTCTGATCTGTGATAAAAAATATAAGTATGTATATAAAATTATCTTTTTTTTTTTTAAATGAACCAAATAAGAATGCTTATTAATCTAAAATTCAATCAATAACTGCAATTATTTATTTGAGCATTCAGGCAAGATCTTCCTTAGTCAGCCTGTCTCCTTATTTTTACAAGCCCTTCAAATTAATGTTTTGATCACAGCGCCTTTTCCTCTTCAAATTTTCTCATTAAAAAGTAAATAAACAAATAAATAAATAAAAACGTTTTTTTTTTTTAATTGACTTCAACTTTGGTTAATCTATAAAATGCTTACTCTACAAACAAGGTTTGGACAATGTAATATATACTGAATTGTATCAGTGTACCATTTTCTGCCCAACTCTTTCTTTAACCACTTTAGACCCGGGAGAATTTACCCCCTTCCTGACCGGGCCATTTTTTGTGACGCTGTACCAAAAAAAAATTGACATCCTTTTTCTCCACAAATAGAGCTTTCTTTTGGTGGTATTTGATCCTCTCTGCGGTTTAAATTTGTTGTGCTTTAAATAATAAATATCCCCAAAAATGTTTTTAAAAATCGAATTTCTTCATCAGTTTTGGTCAATATATATTCTTTTACATATTTTTGGTAATAAAAATTGCAATAAGCTTATATTGATTGGTTTGCGCAAAAGTTATAGCTTCTACAACTATGGAACGATATATGGGCAATTTTATGGCATTTTTTTTATTATTTTACTAGAATGGTGGTGATCTGCGATTTTTATCAGGACTGCAAATTGTGGCAACAGATCAGACACTTTTGACACATTTTTGGGACCATTGACAATTATACAGCGATCGGTGCTATAAAAATGCACTGATTACTGGCAGGGATGGGCAGTTGGGCGTTTTTTCAAGCTGCCCCTGAACTCTCCTCTGTTATCTTATCAATACATGTACACAGGGTCTTTTATAGTAGTTTCTAGGCAGTTGAGTTTAGAATTTTAGCATTTTTTGGAACGCAAAAATATACGTTCAGGACGGATGCTCAGAGGCATTTAAAACACCAAATGCCTGTAACAGCTTGTAAACACTTGTGAATGCGGTAACTCGCATTTAGCTGCGTTTCTTTTGCAGGCGTTTTTCATTTCTGGCTATTTGAAAAAATACAATAACATTTTAAGTGCTTCTAAAGCCAACGTGGCAAAACATGGCAAACTGTGGCATGTAAACCTGGCAAAACGGAAATTTTAAACATCAGTTACTGTCTGTCAAGTTAAATCATTCAGGAGAGTTTGTAAAAACGTCCCGTGTACATGAAGCCTTATACAGCCAAAACCGTAATAAAGTCTATTGCCGCGTACACACGATCGGTTCGTCTGATGAAAACGGTCTGCTGAACCGTTTTCATCAGACGAACCGATCGTGTGTGGGCCCCATCAGTTTTTTCCCATCGGTGAAAAAACTTAGAACCTGTTTTAAAATTATCTGTTGGTTAAAAAAACGATAGAAAAAAACGATCGTCTGTGGGGAAATCCATCGGTTAAAAATCAACGCATGCTCAGAATCAAGTCGACGCATGCTCGGAAGCATTGAACTTGATTTTTCTCAGCACGTCGTTGTGTTTTACGTCACCGCGTTCTGGCACAATCGTTTTTTTAACTAATAGTGTGTAGGTAAGACTGATGAAAGTCAGCTTCATCGGATATCTGATGAAAAAATCCATCAGACCGTTTTTATCGGATGAACCGATCATGTGTACAGGGCATATGGGTGCCAAATCTTGTATTTTATTCTCCGGCAAAAAAGGGCATTAGTACCTTGGAACTGCCAGAGGGGACTCAAAATAAAATATATATTTAGGGAAGTCAGTCTTTTATTAAAGGATGTGACATTTAGAAAGATGTTAGCTAGCATCACTGGACATTTTTGTTTTGACATTAAGCAGGCATTCAAGTTGATGTCAATTGTGTTGCGGGTCTAAAGGGAGATGTTTATCAGTGTGGTTAATTGTTATGTTTCTGTCAGTGGTGAGTATTCCACCGTTATTGACAATAGATCCACATCACTGCATGATGTGATTGACGACATTGTGTTTTTTTTTTATCAGATACTTTCTCAATGTCTGCATGTTTATTTACATTGTAAATGTTTTTGGGAATGAGTACCCAACATTTATTTGCATGGGGTCATCTGGATATCTGCTCCCCCCTCCCTTATTCTAAAAGGGGCTTCCAGATTCGTTTAAGCGTCCCCATTACAGACCCCTGCATCTTCTGACCAGGGATGTGGGAATAAGGTCCTCTTCCCCTATTGAGGGCATAGTCTGAATGAGGAGGGAAGGGGCATTCTCATGGCATCTCCCTTTCCTTTTTGGAGGGGACCCCATGTAGTTTTTTTTTTTTTTTGGGGGGGTTTCTTTTTTGCTTAAGGTTCCTCACCAAAATCAAGGCTGCATTAAGTCATTTTCATTTCAGCTAACTCTTTGGCACTACAGTAAGATAACAGTTCATATGACGTAAAATTCTTATTGCCATTTCAAGGTTTATTTTGATTCTTTTTTTTTTTTAAATCTCAGCTTCCAGATATTTACTAGAAAGTTATTTAAATAAAAGCAGCATGCCTTGGCATATGGGCATTAATGTTACTTGTAATGATCTGTTTTTTTGTTGTTCATTACTGATCATTTAAAGATTAATTAATACAACCAAAAACTATTTACCTATTGTACAGATAGTACATCAAATAAGAAATTAAATAAGAAGCTGTAGTTATACTCACCTGTTCTTCCTCCTGGCAGATCCCCACTTTGTGGCTCTTTATGAATGCTGTACAGCCACCAATGAAAATTCTGCCAGCCCAGCAGCTCCTTCTATTGGTGGCTGTACAGCATTCAGAAAGGTGTACTATCATGTCCACCATTGAAACACCTAATAGATGCTCTGTTCATGTGAATAAATACAATTTTTTCCTTGCATGCAGTGAAAAAGGCAGCTGCCCAGCCAGGATTCTTGTGGGGTTGGGGGGATTTGTGGCTGGCATTGGGGTTTGGCAAGGCCAAGGACAGGTAAATATAAGAGGGTGATGGATGTGCTAGGAGGCAGGTAGGGGCTGGTAGCAAGTGCTAGGAGCCAGGTAAAGGATAACTCTACAAAATTACAATTATACTTTAAAAGTTTTGTTAAAAGAAATTAGTTAGCAAAATGTATACTGAATTGCCAAAGATGATAAGTGAAAAAAAATATGCTGGTAACAATTGTATATACAAAATAGGCAATTGGTC
This sequence comes from Rana temporaria, assembly GCF_905171775.1. NCBI lineage: Eukaryota > Metazoa > Chordata > Amphibia > Anura > Ranidae > Rana > Rana temporaria. The sequence continues at coordinate 196,777,581 of NC_053490.1, forward strand.
TTATGCTGCGTACACACGATAGGTTAGTCTGATGAAAAGACCGTTTTCATCAGACCAAACCGATCGTGTGTGGGGCCCATCGGTTATTTATCCATAGGTTAAAAAAATAGGAACTTGTTTTAAAATTATCTGATGGATAAAAAACCGATAGAAAAAAACGATCGTCTGTAGGTACGTCCATCGGTTAAAAATCCATGCATGCTCAGAATCAAGTCGACGCATGCTTGGAAGCATTGAACTTCATTTTTTTCAGCACGTTGTTGTGTTTGACGTCACCGTGTTCTGACACAATCCTTTTTTTAACTGATGTTGTGTAGGCAAAAAAATCCATCAGACCGTTTTCATCAGACTAACCTATCGTGTGTATAGGGCATAACTCTAACTTAAAATGTATTAAGTGGAGCCTGGCAATACTCCTGTAACTTATCACAACTGAGCGTCTCAAATAATAATGGAGAGTACCTCTGAATAACTTTCAGGAGATATGCTTGTCCCTTGGCACTCACATCACCACATTCAGTATTCAGAGTCTCAGCTATATAAGGTATTATGCTATCACGACATGTTCCATCCTATTTTATTTTTTATTTTTATTGAGTACTTTTTGTTTACTGTATCTTCTTTCTGTAAAATATGTTTAATTTCCTCATTTCAAGTCAGATAAATATTAACATTTTCCACAGAGAATGATCATTAACAAATACATAGTTTCCAGCAAAATTAGATTAGTTCTCCCCAAAGCTGCTGTTAAATCTCATTTGCATGTAATCTTTTTAGTTAATCTCTGTAAAGCTTTTATTCAGTGAGATTTGTGAGCAGACGGAGCACTGTTCTCAGAAACATAGTCCAATGTATTTCCTAACTAAATGAACACAGAGAAAACAATACAAGTTATATCCCTACATTATCAGAGTGGAGAAACACTGCTAATGAAAGATATTATTATTATTATTTTAATAACATTGTAGAGGATTTATATAGCACTAACAGGAACTTTTTAAGAAATAAAGAGGGACGGTAGATTTACAATACAATTCAAGAAAAGCAGGAGGGCCCTGCTCATGAGAGCTTATAATCTAAAAGGGAAGGGCAAGTGATACAAACCTAATAACTGTGAGGGATGAGCAGATGGAGGTAGTAAAATTTCAGTCGTTATGTAGAAATAGGTTTTCCAGTTGTTAGGTGGAATAGGCTTTCCTGAAAAAGATGAGCTTTCGGGACATAGTAGGAAATACCTACTATGTATGGCTTGAGGTAGGGAGTTCCTGAGGATAGGAGAGTCTGAAAAGTCCTGGAGGTGAGCATGGAAGACAGGGGTAAGAAAGCAAATGAGAAAGGGATGACAATGCTAATGTCATGAAATTATTTTTTTAAGGAGAAGAGACGTGTGCTAGGATAACTGTATATAAAAAAAAACGATTTCATAAAAGAAAATTATAACTAAAGGGCAAGATTGCTGCAGTCAATGCACAGACACGTATGCTGTTTAAAAAAAAAAAAATCATTGGGTTGATCTATATAAATGGCTTGATGCTGGGGCAATATCAGAAACCAACACTTCACACTACTTTCTTGCAACAGGTAGATTTTGTTGACTTTTGAATATTAAAGGCTTTACAGCATGTGACACAAGCATTAAGCTAAGTGCATTAGGCACTGTCTTTCAGTGAATAGGCACGAGAGGAGAACCCCGTACTTGGCCCATTCATAAATGGTTTCTATAATGGCCATTTAGAATGCTGTAGCAAAAGTTCCACCATTAAGGCTATTTCAACAGAGCCGCTCTCTGTCTCATTAGTACTACTTTTTTCAACAATTATTTTGAACCCTAAACCGTTTCAGTGATTGTTCCTATTTACATGGGACCAGACAATAGTTAGACAAAACAGGAAGGGAGGGATAGGTGGAGCAATAAAAGCAATGTGTAGAAGGTTTAGAACCACATTCTGTTTTATTTCTGTCTATGTTATCATGGGGACAATGTACCCTCCCTTCCTCTCAATGTGACAGGTATCACACAAAACAGGAGAAGGAAAGATTTAAAATATGACACAGTTTTAGCCATTTCTGAATTTAAAAACAGAAAATAAAGCCTGTGATGGAGGTGGTTTGAGTTTTCTTGGTGTGCTCTGAAATGCACTAGCTTTCAATAAGTTACCCCTAGCACCTCACCTCTTGTCAGGGATGGACTGGCCATAGGGACTACAGGGAGTTTCCCGGTGGGCCGATGGCTCAGTGGGCCGGCTTCAGTGACAGCAGACCCCTGCCCCCCTCCGCTCCTCTGTCTCTCCCTTCCCGCAGTGCTCACCTCCTCTCCCTCCCTGCAGCGCTCACCTGGGGGGAACAGAGAAGCAGGGGGAGGACCAGAGGAGCATGGGGGAGGGGACAGACAGCTGACTCAACAGCTATGGCCTGGGAGTTTCTCACTTCTGCCTAATCTTGTCACATAAGGGGGAGCACCGAACTGATTCCTTGTCCCGGGTGAAATAATGTCTAGCTTCCCCACTGGTACTGCCTATAAGAATACCAGTACCAGTCATTCTACTCTAATAAAGTAGAACGGCTATTGGCTAGTGAAGGGGGAGAGGGGGCTTGGGTGGCCAGGGGGGTGCAGGATTTGTCCGACCGCCATGGGAGAGACCTGGCATAGTGGGCCAATCTGGATGAAGTCCAGGGCCAAATTTTTGTCCCAGTCCAGCCCTGCCTCTTGTTCTTGCTTTACTGGTCCTTACCGCGTTTAGAAAATGTTGCCAATGGATAAATAATCTTATAGGAGATTACTGCATAGCATTTCTACCAATCATTTGAAAAATTGTTTGTTATATGGGGAAATATACCTCTTGCCAATGATAAATGTGTCCCTGACTATATAAGTTGGTGGAATGAGGTCTAGTAGAGGCTGTGCAAGACTCAATTTGTGGATAGCCAACATGCTGCCAAGACCCTATTCAGATGAGGAGACCTGTCTGCCATGCAGCCTTCAACACCAGTAGTGAGACTTACATAAAGTCTGAGGTCCAGTGATAAATACTTTTTATTTATAATTATTAATTCAGGAAATATGTGTCACCAATCCTAGACTGGAGTGCTGTTCCCCATCTGCAATTTGAAGTTAAGACTTCAATCATTATGTCTGTGGGTTTCCTTTAATTTGCAGCTTAATCCTATCTGTAAATCATGTTCAGCACACAATGCTGCCTTCAAATCACAAGCGGTTTTTGATTATGCCCCTTGAATGGTGAGCAAGATTGAAGGGATCCTTCTGAATCCTAGTGCATACAGAAAATACTTTTTCCCTCAACTGGTATATGAATATCCTGTTGTGGTGAGGGCAGGGGACTCACCTTACCCTTGGTATCATAGGTTTTGTGGAACCTGACCAGGTGGTACCTCTTTAGTTTGATTGCTTGCTCATATTTGAGTCTAAATGCTCTTTTTTATTTGTATTAAACTGACATGGAAATGCAGAGCTTGGGTTAATGGTCTTATTTGGGGAGGTGGTGTATTTAACAATAAATAAATTATATTTTACATTGCTGTAGTCAAATCACTGTATAGCCTCATACACATGATCCAACTTCATGGCCATAATTGTCTGATGGACGTGTTGTGTTGGATAATCCAACTGTGTGTATGCTCCATCAGACAATTGTTGGCTGAATTAACGACAACAAAAGTTGGCTGTTCATGCTTACCAACTGTTGGGCAATAAATCTGTTACGTCAGTTTAACCGATCGTGTGTACACAAGTTGGTCCAACTAAAATCCGATGTACAAACACGCATGCTCAGAACCAATGTTAAACATCAGCCAACAATAGCATAAGTTGCCCAAAGGGTGGTGGTAAAGAGCTGAAAAAGCACATGGTTTGGTGAATGTTGGCTGAAAATATTGTGTCCCGTGTGTGTATAAAGAAACAAGTTCATGGCCAACGCCCTTTCGACCAAAATCCACGGAAAAGTTGGTTGGAAAACCGATCGTGTGTACGAGGCTTAAGAAGATTGGTATTATTGTTTGTATAGCCTTGTATAGCCTTATTGAATATGCTTAATTATTTTTTATGAATAAAATAATAGATATGCATGTGAAAATATTATGAATTTATAAGTTATATATTAGTTGTCAATTTGTTTAATTCCAGTGAAACTTAAACTAGAAAAATTAAGCCTCTGGATTTAGCAAACTATATTGCATATTTATTTATGTTCTTGCTCAGGAAATTTTACAATCAGCAGTTTATCCATAGGTTATAGTATTCTAAGAACTTATTGATCTGATATCCTCTAAAGGAGTCCAACATAAATATGTATACTGTAAACGAGAAGTCATTTACATTGCCTCCTTAGGTTTTCTCTCCGTGCAACAGATACAGTGCAAAACTCTGTGGAAATCTCCCAGTGTGCATTGCTCCTAATACGCCGCAAGGACGTATTGGTTTTGACGTGAACGTAAATTACGTCCAGCCCCATTCACGGACAAGTTACGCAAACGGCGTAAAATTTTCAAATTTAGTTGCGGGAACGACGGCCATACTTAACATTGGTACGCCGCACTTACGCCACCATATAGCAGGGGTATCATTTTACGACGGGAAAAGCCTAATGTAAACGGCGTAACTGTACTGCGTCAGCCGGGCGTACGTTCGTGAATTTGCGTATCTAGCTGATTTACATATTTTGACGCGTAAATCAGCGTACATGCCCCTAGCGGCCAGCGTAAATATGCAGTTACGATCCGACGGCGTAAGAGACTTACGCCGGTCGGATCTAATAGAAATCTATGCGCAACTGATTCTATGAATCAGGCGCATAGATACGACCGGCCGGACTCAGAGATACGACGGCGTATCTGGACATACGCCGTCGTGTCTCCTCTGAGAATCTGGCCCTGTGACTTCAATAATACACATTATGATTAAAAAACTGAAGGTACGAATAACACATTTGTAAGCAGTAATAATTGTGACTTTGTGTTTCAGGTAACTTATGATATTTTTGGAGCAATTGAGAAAAACAAAGATGTACTATCTCAGAATCTTCTTTTTGTCATGAAAAGTAAGTTAATTTTGTTCACTGTTTAGTTTTCACACCAACAATTAAAGAACCCCAGGTATGTTATATTTTTACATACAGTAGATGCATTGGTCCAGCTTGAACTAATGTAACTATGTATTTATCATACCTGGCAGATGCCCCTGGAAACTGGTAACTTGCTACATTTAGAATACAGGGGGTTGGTGGCTAGGCAGGGACACCGTCCATACAATGCTTTGCATTTTTTGAATGAGTGCAAAGAATTCTCTGATTAAACAACGTGGAGAGCTTGATGTCACCAACCGACCGCATGGATGCCATCCATACAATGCTTTGCATTTTCTGAATGAATGCAAAGAATTCTCTAATTAAAAAATGTGGAGAGCTTGATGTCACCACCCCACCTCTGCAATTCGTCCAATAAAATTACGCCTTGCATTCATTCAAAAATTGCAAAGCATTCTCTGAATGACATCTGTGGAAAGTGACAGACCTACTGTGTTCAGAATGCATCCAGCCGGCCACTCAACATAGGATCGGGAAAAAGTAGAGAGCACTGGACAAGCTGTGTCTGTATCAGTGATTTCCAGCTTACAGGGGCATCACCCGGGTGTGATATATACATAGTTACACTGGTTCAAGCTAGGCCAATGTAACTATGTATAAAATATCCATACCTGGAATTCTTCTATAAATGATCTGGAGATCGCTAGATTTCTCACTAATAAAATGCAGTTAGGCATCTCCCAGTACATAAACTCGCTCTCTCTTAAACCCACTGCAGTCCTTAGAGGGATTCGGATGACATTATAATAGTAATACTTTATTATTTTCCTATGGTAAGGGGGGGAGGATTGAAACAAGCTGGAAAAATTCTGGCAGTCATAAACACACAATATTGCTCACTAGAACTAATCTAAAATACCTGTTTCTTATCTGTATGTCACAGCCAATGCTCCAGATTGGCCCGACATCAGCTATAAATTACTAAACTTATATCATTAGGGATTTGTAGGTAGATCTTAGTAGTAGTTTTAGTAGGAGTGTCACCAGAGTGGAAAAATACATATGTAATTCTCGGTTGTAGTACATTAAAGTAAAAATATGCTTTTTGGCATATGTTAATGCTGGCCACCACAGCTGTTTAAACATACCTTCCCTATGCTGCCCAGCAGCTTTGTTGACCAGGGAAGAAAATCACATAACTAATACTTGCAGGTATGAGGAAACATATAATTCATTATCCTTCATCCCACGTGGCAGCACATGGGCAATGCATAGGTTAATTTTTTAATTTTCATACATTTTAATGTATCTACAGCCCAAAAAAATTTTTTATAGTGTAGATTAGGGTTAGAACGCTTCTTAGGTTTATATTGGTTTATATTGTTGTATGTGTTCTTGCTGGAAGGATTCACCACCTCTGAAAATCCCAAAAATTCAAATTGTCACTGGAACAGGAATAGAGAGAATATCTTCCAACTGGGAGACTTGTCCACGTGACAAGCTCATGCACATTGCAGCTCAAAGAAGCTTAAAGAAGCTGCTCCTACAGGCTTTTTAGATTTTTTGAGCTCTCATCTTTTCTTCCCTCCATATCAGCCAATGTGTCCATGCATACTACGGCTTTTTCAGGAGTTTACAGGAATATGCTCTTACAGGCAGAAAAAAAAATCTGCCAAACTCGTGTTTTTGAGAGGAGTTTTCGAACAGAAAAGATGCCTAAGTGCCCAAAAACACACAAAAATGCACAAAAAAGTGCAAAATAGCATGAAAAAGCTCAATAAAGTTTGAAAACTCAGAACAAAAATAGGAAAAAAGAGCTGAGGGGAGGGTATGTGAGAAAAAAAACTTATGCTCAAAAGGACTCAAAGGAGCTCAAAGAAGCTCAAATAAATGTGCAAAAGACCCCAGCAAGTACAAGCTTCTTCAAGCTGAAATAAAAGCTTAATTGCCTGTAAAAAGCAGATTTTTCTTTTTTTGAGCAGCAGTGTGCATGAGCCCTTAGAAAAGATTTTGTTTTTATTATGATTTAGATTAGTTCTTCCATTTTGTTCCCAGTTCAGAGCCATTATCATTGTCTTTGCTGTGTCTGAATATAACCTGTCCCCCAAAATGCCATATGTCCCACCCACAGTACCAACATCCATCCACATACCAGCCCACACAGGATGTTTCATCCTTCTTATTGTACTATATGCCACTAATAGCTGACAGAAGAGTATGTACATTATCCCAAAAAACAAGTCTTCACAGAAAGCCTGAACCCTGCAACACTTTACTTACAGTAATAGAGAGTACTGCTGTGCAAACCCTTTATATATTACTAATTATTAATGCTTTCCCATAGCCAGTGAAAATGTGATAGTCAACCAGATATTTCAGTCAAAGCTGACTCAAACAGGATCACTTATACCCCCGTATCCACCTTTGAAGCTCAGAGGACCCAAAGCAGCCTTACTTTTTAAAAAAACACTAACCACATCAAATGGAGAGACCAAAAAGATCCTGGAACTTAGTAAGGTAAGATCCAGCAAGGTTATGTGCTGTTATATTTTCTATTTTAAATGTTGTAATGTTTATTGCTTACACTTGCAACAGTGTAGCAGATAGCTATGCTTTATCATTAATTTCTACTGCAAGCATAGAAACACACACATAAGGCTATCTTTAAACAAATAATGGTGTTGGGTTAATTGTATTTTCCACAGTCTGTTCCACATTTTCACAGCTCTTACTGTGAAGAAACCTTTCTGTATTTGGAAATTAAATCCTTTTTTCCTCTAGATGTAAAGCGTGTCCCCTTGTGTTTTGTGTTGATCGTAAAGTGAATAACTCAACACCAAGTTCACTATATGGACCCCTTATATGTTTGTACATGTTGATCATATCCCCCCTTATTCTCCTCTTCTCAAGTAGCTTGCAGTCTGCCTGAGGCTTATTCTAAACAAACACCTTGAAGGGTACATTTTCAAAATTATTTTAAGGGAAGGAATCAAGCACAGCAGCACCCTGTGCGCAGCCATAAGGTATTTCCTACTTGTCTCATAACAGTGAGGCCTCGTACACACGACCGAACATGTCCCCTGAAACTGGTCTGCCGGACCAGTTTCCGCGGACATGTTCGGTCGTGTGAAGGGCCGACCGGACAATTTTCCCGCCTAGCGGACAGGTTTCCAGCGGACAAATGTTTCTGAGCATGCTAAGAAACATGTCCGCTGGAAAGCTGTCCATCGGACATGTCCGCTGGTTAGTACGTCTAACCAGCGAACCGAAATCCCGCGCATGCGTCGAAGCATTGAACTCGTGCGATAGAGAACGTCGGTGTCGTCTACGTCACCACGTTCTCTGTCCGCGGGGATTTTGGTTTGATGGTGTGTACAACCATCAGACCAAAATCTCCTAGCGGATATGTCAGATGAAAACGGTCCGCGGACCGTTTTCATCGGACAGATTCGCTCGTCTGTACAAGGCCTGATAGTGACTCACAAAAGCTAAAGATGTTGGCAGGCCATGACCTGGTTGGTACGGTCATTGTGCAGGATCAGGAAGTGTCTTATTATAGGATTTCAGTTCCTGCCTATTCGAATACATGTAGGTGCAGGAGTGCTGGTGGTGGAATAAATTGACAAGGTGATGGTGTCATCCTATGTCCACCAACATCCATAAGTTCATCCAGGTCTGGAAACTGCAGGGAAGACAGTATTATGCACAAGTAATATGGCAGGTGGGGCATTTGCATTCAAGTGGTACTTATCCTAAACAAGTTCTCTCTATTTGACCCATAGTTGACCCATCATGACCCATAGTGTATGGAACACTTTGTTGAACATTATTTTTTATGTTCCTAAAGTACTGAGGAATAAATTGGTTCTTAATAACGGGTGAAAATAAAATATGCATATTACTTACTTTTTCCTTCAGTTGTTGAAAAAAAAAGGATCATACTCATTTCTTCAAAAGTTGGACCGTGGAGGCCCCACTACTGTGACTATACAACTCAGGGTAAGCAATTTCAGAAATATATTTTTTTTGTAAAACCAGGTTGTTCCCTTCTATTTGATGGATTTTAAAATGAAGATTATATGTATACTGTATACATTATTAATATTTCTAATGAACAAGGTTTGTCTTTCCTATCTAGAAATCTCTCACAGAACTGATCGGGAAGATACAAGGCAGCACGCTACATCTTATGCATTGTATTAAGCCTAATAGTTCTAAACTGGCAGAAACCTTTGACAATTTTTATGTGTCAGCTCAACTACAATATATTGGAGTGTTGGAAATGGTGAAAATTATACGTCATGGTTATCCAGTACGTTTGGCTTTCCCTGACTTCCTGTCAAGGTGAGATTTATGTTGTTAGTAATAGGACAATAATATATATATATATATATATATTGCGGCCCGGATTCACAAAGGATTTACAACGGCGTATCTCCAGATACGCCCTCGTAAGTCCGAATGGAGGCGTTGTATCTCGGCGCCTGATTCAAAGAATCAGATACGCCTCACTGTTTCCAAGATAAGTCTCCTACGCCAACGTATCTTGGGGTGCATATTTCCGCTGGCCGCTAGGGGTGCTTCCGTATATTTCCGCGTCAAATATGCAAATGAGCTAGATACGCCGATTCACGAATGTACTTGCGCCCGGCGTATTAAAATATGCTGTTTACGTAAGGCGTACGACCGGCGTAACTTTACCCCTCATAAAGCAGGGGTAAGTCATGTTAAGGTATGGACGTCGGAACAGCATCGTATTTTACGTCGTTTGCGTAAGTCGTACGTGAATGGGGATGGGCGTAGGTTACGTTCACGTCGACTAAGCATTGAGCCGGCGTAATTTAGGGAGAAAATTCTACGTGATACTGAGCATGCGCGCGCATGCGCCGTTCGTTAGGCGCGTCATTTACGTGGGGTCACGATTCAGTTCCATACAACACGCCACCTACCAGCCTACTTTGAATTACGCGGGCTTACGCCGGCCCATTTACGCTACGCCGTAAATTGTTATTTCTGCAGTTTTGGACCCGTGGCACAATTAATAATATTATATTTCTCAGTTTCAGATTCGTCAAATTGTTATTTCTATTTTAACTGCTAGGAAATTAGAGATTCTGGGCCCGCACAAGATACGTGAATCTGGCCCAGAATCTCTAATTTCCTAGCAGTTAAAATAGAAATAACAATTTGACGAATCTGAAACTGAGAAATATAATATTATTAATTGTGCCACGGGTCCAAAACTGCAGAAAAACGGAAAATTGTATACTCACCTTTCCGTAATTTTCCTTTCCTGACGCATCTTCATGGCAGCACACACTGGGTTGTGACTCCGCCCCCACAACCTGACAGGATTGGTTAGCTATAAATTTGAAGGGGAGACGCCCCGCACCATTCTCTGTATATATCATCATAAAACAATAGGGCGGGCATCTGTGTGCTGCCATGAAGATGCGTCAGGAAAGGAAAATTACGGAAAGGTGAGTATACAATTTCCGTTTTCCTGACGCATTCATGGCAGCACACACTGGGAAATAACTCGCCAGTCGGGAGGGTGCAAGAAAACAGTAATATTTATTCTCTATAGCGCTGAGGAATTGGCTCTAAGAACAGATCTGCCAAAGTCGACGGTAGCCAGGAGAGCAGAATCCACTCTGTAGTGAGAAATTAAGATGTGTTGGGAAGACCAAGTTGCTGCTCTACCTATGGTTTCCGGTGAAATCCCGCAAAATGCTGCCCAAGAAGTGGCCACTGCTCCTGTCGAATGAGCCCTAATGCTCTTTAGGAGTCGTAAGTTGCTGGATGGAATAGGTCTCCGCGATAGCACTAACAACCAAGAGGTAATGGTACGGGAGGTAGCTGGCTGACCTCGTCTGCTCCCGTGTGGGATAATTAAGACAGAATCCGTCTTCCTGAGATGTAGCTGTGAAGTAACTGGAGATGGTAGACTTGACATCCTAGTCATGGGACTCGCCCCTCTCATTAGTAAAAGATGGAAGGACGATGTCCTGGTTATAATGAAAGGAGGAAGTTACCCTTGGATAAAAATGGTCTATGGGCTTCAGAACCACTCTGTCAGGGGAGAACACTAAATAGGGGTTCCGTAGCCATAAGTGCTTGTATCTCCGACGTCCTCTTAGCTGAGGTGATCGCAATACGGGAAGCCATCTTCAGAGCTAGGTTCCACGGTGAGACTAAGTTGAATGGAGAAAAGGGTGGATTGGACAGGGCCTCGAGTACTACACAGAGATCCCCTTTTGGAAAGGCTGGCCTCCTAGGTGGTCTGATCTTACGCAGGCCCTGAGGAACAGAGTGACCGGATGATGAAGAGCCCATCTAGTACCCGTCATGCTGAAAGGGCGGATACTTGCACCTTCAGGGTACCCGGGCCCGGGCCCTTGTTAAGCCCTGATTGAAGAAATTCAAGAATTTGAGATGGGATTCCAATCTCTTTGCTGCGACGACACGAACCTCTCCCAGATCCTAGTATAGGTGACATCAGTGGAGCTCCTTAGAGCTTGTAATAGGTTGATATTACCTCCTGAGAGTATCCTAGTTCCCCTAACCTAGCCCTCTCAACTTCCAAGCTGCAAATGCAGCTTCTCTGGGCTGGATGGAAGAATTGCCTCTGATGTATGAGATCCCAGGTTACTGGAAGATGTATTGGAGGCCGCGTACCTAGTTGTAGCAGGGTCGTAAACCATGGCCTCCTCGGTCGTAACGGTATTAGTACAATAACCGTGGCTGAGGACCTCCGAAGTCGGGACAGGAATCTTGTAATCCGAGAAGTTGGAAGAAAAAATGTACCCCAGCTCGAAGCTCCATGGAAGAGCTAGGCAGTTTGTCCTTCGGCTGATGGAAAGTGAGCTCTGGACAGGAACCTCTGACACTTGGAGTTCTTTGGCGTGGCCGCTAGGTCGACTTCTGGTATTCCACAAGTTTTCGTAAGAATGGAGAATACCTGTTGGTTCAGGGACCATTCGTTGTTTGAAAGTGTCTCTCGGCTTAGGTAGTTTGGCCAACGAATTCTGTGTTGCCGGGGACATACACTGCCCATAGATCTAACAGGTGCACTTGTGCCCTTTCCAATATGGCAAGCTTCCTCTTGAAGCGTGCGACTCCTGATGCCCCCCTGTATCTGGATACATGACACCGCTACTTGTTGTCCATCCTGATCAGGACACTCTTCCCCTCTAGAAGAGGCGCAATGGCCAGGAGAGCCTGAAGGCTGCTCTGAGCTCTAAAATATTTGACACTATGCCCTGAGCCCGAAAGTGCCACTGTCCTTGGGCTACTTGGTCTAGATAGTGTGGACCCCATCCCCCCTGGCTGGCGTCGATGTTACTACTTCTGGACTTGGGGGAACTATTGGAATGGACTCCCTGAGGTTGGACGGGTGTGTCCACCACCATACTAATTGCTTTACCCAGTTCGGGATGTGAATGGTTTGGAGTATGACGTTCCATTCCACTGCCTGAGAAAGGAGTTCTGTAAGACTTGCATGTGTCACAGGGGCCACTGTATCAAAGGTATGGATGCTGACATGACCCCCCGGGTACTGAGGCAGGCTCTGACAGTAGACGTCTGGATGATAGCAGATTCTGTACCTTCTGGAGTAAGGGCTTCAGCCTCTCTTGAGGGAGTTGCACCCGGTACAACCTGGTATATTATTCTGCCCCTAGGAACACCCTGACTTGCTGAATGCTCTGGGTGCTGAGGCGATGCCGAATGGGGGCACCAAAATTGGAATGAGATTAATAGATTGAGAACCGAAGGGACCTCTGGAAGGCGGGATGATCGGGACGTGAAGGTAAACGTCCGAAAAATCTAGGAGATAGCATCCAGTCTCCCACGTCACTGTCAACAAAATGGACTGAAGGCTTTTCCAATCTGAGGGCCTCTATTTTGATCGTCTGTTGAACCTCTTTAGGTCCAGGACTGGACGTAGATCCCCTGTTTTTTTTTTTTTTTTGTACCAGAAATAAAGAGGAATAAAACCCCCTCCCTTTCTGGTGTGGAGGTACTTGGTAGGCTGGAATGTGTTCCCTGGCAATGTGCCCATGAATTTCCAATTGTGACCGGTCTTGATAGAGGATAGTGTCCATGAATCTGTTATACGAGTTGCCCATATCCGAGCGAATCTCTTGAGTCTGGTGCCCACCTGAGCTGGGTGGGCAGACGGACCCTCAAAAAGGACTTCTGCTGTTCCCCGGCTGTGATAGCCTTGGCTTACTGTAAATACATGAGGGTCGAGTATTCCAGTCCCTCCTAAATTTCCTGCCGGGACGGTAGGATCTAGCATCCCTGTACTTGACAGGAAGATCGCGTCTGTAAGCGGGGCCCTTCTGGGGCTCTGGTCTCCTATCGGAGGGAATCAGCCCGGATTTTCCCCCGGTAACCTTGGAGATGACCAAGTCCATCTTTGTGCCAAATACACTTGAGCCGCCATATGGAGTTTTGCACCAGTAGATTTTGATGCTGTCTCCGCTATCCAGGGTCTCAGCCATAAGGCTCTTCCCAGTCATGAAGTCGCCCCCTCAGGAGCCGTAAGCCAACTTAATTTCCCTGCAGGGAGGAGAATATCTTCCCCTGGTCGGCTCCTTCTAGAATGGAATTCTCAATGTTAGCCGCCCATGCAGCGATAGTTTTAGCTACTGCCGCCGTGGTGATAGCCGGCCTACTAGCGTCTCCTGTCGTGGAGCAGGCTTTTTTTCAGTTCTATATTGATTTTACGATCAAGAACGTCCCGGATGGTAACTGCATCTTCAATCGGTAGAGAAACGTCTCTAGCGAGTCGCATTAAAGATGAATCGACCGTAGTTGCATTGATCAAAGAATTGATCCTAGACTCCCACAAGGGGTACAATCTGCAAACTTGTTGCTCATACTGGGCCGCTATGCGATCTCCCCCACTCATCCTTTTATGAGGTTTTCCAGCTCTTTGATGAAGGGAAATGATTCAGGGCCCCCTTTTCAGCACCAGGAAATATTTCTGAACCTTCAGAGGTTCTGCCATAACCCCTTCCCAGCCGATCGCTTCCTCGACTGAATGGGCAAATGGTTCAACTAAAGAAGAGACAGTCCGACGCCTGCTCACACTCCTCATTCTTAGAGAGGGTTTTTGCAGCCTGGCGTAACGGCCGGGTGCTGGGCGATGTGCTTGGGGAAGGATCGCCCACAATTGATCCCTGTGCGATTCTCCTAGGAGCTTAGTATATACTCTGGCCTCTGAATCCTTGGTTACTTTAATGAAGCACGAGCGGCAGGCCAATTCCCCTGGCAAGGCTGGCGCCCCGCATATTTGGCAAACATTTGCTGTGGTGCGGGTAAGATAGCTCCATCTGGGATGAAGGTAATTGTCTGCGGTGGGACCGACTATGACAGGAGTGGCTGTGACGCGAGCGGCTATGCCTTGATTGAAGAAAGCAAGAGGGTAACCTTGAGTGACTTCTTGCGCCTTCTGCCGGAAGCATGGCTAGAATCTCCCTCTGTGCCGCAAACTTGCGTCTTTTGACCCGATAGGGCTACCAAAACTGTAGCGTCAGTGGCCAAGCTCTCTTTTTTGTCTCTTCTCTACTTACCACCTTCTGGACGGCCTCTATACCTGGTCAGCTGATGGTGGTCTGCGAGGGCAGTGGCCCCCATGAGGATAGCAGGGAGACAGCCCGGAAAGGTGGGAAAAAAGAGAGAAGGGAAAACATTACAATATGTCCCCCCCCCCAACATTTATATTTATTAAATATAATGATTTATATACATATATCTATCCTTATTTTATTTTTTATTTTTTGGATTATATTAATTGTTTAATTATGGATATACTTTCTCCTATAATATGTTATAAATTAATATATAAATGTATTATATCTTCTATCCTATTTGTTCCTATTTTTTTTTTTTTTTTTGTGTAATCAATTGGCCCAGGCTGAACTGGGACGAGCCTGCACACACCTGGTGCAATCTTCACTCTGAGTAGAGCAGAGCAGCAGGACTGCAGCCAGAACTACAGAGCGATAGGAGTGTTTCCTTTTTTTTTTTTTTTTTAAACGGCGCCGCCATTTGGAAGAGGGCAGAGGAGACCGGCGGCATCATCACTGAGCTGCGTGCATGCGCAGAGCGCTGAGGGGTACGCGGCGGTGACCCCGAGAGTATGGGGTGTCAGAGGAACCACAGGGCTCAGCAGAGCTGAGAAAAAAACAACAGGCAGGCAAAGGTACAAAACGGACTAACCTTAGTGGCAAATGTAATGATACAAATACCTTTGTGGAAGCACACACTGCACTGGAAGGAAAGACAGAGCGAAAGTGGGGACCACTGCGAGATTTGAAGCTTCTTTAAAGCTTGCTACAGATGCCAGTATAATTCCAGAGCCCCTGAGACCACCAGAACGGGGGTTCCCACCATAAAGCTCATTTAGAGACTGTACAGGAGGGACTTCCAAACAGGAGAGGCTGAACCTGCTGGGGCGATCTGCGGTAAGAGGCATGCTTCTTGCTTGTTCGTCCAATCTGTCAGGTGAGGATAAAAAAAAGAGAATGGTGCGGGGCGTCTCCCCTTCAAATTTATAGCTAACCAATCCTGTCAGGTTGTGGGGGCGGAGTCACAACCCAGTGTGTGCTGCCATGAATGCGTCAGGAAATGAGGATTCTATCACCATTGTAGACTTATCAAAATCTCTCTGTTTCTATGACAACTAAATTCCAAGTTCCATGCATTGGCACTATGTATTTTGTGCATTTGAGTATGTGTGCACATGTGTATGTTAGTATATTCTTATTCTTCCCCCTGTAGAACACATATTTTTTTTTATTTTGGAATATATTATCATATAACATATAATTGATAAAAATTTGCTTTGTTAAGATATAGCAAAAAACATTCATTTTGGAAGATGTGTATTGAATATCCAACCATGTGCTAATAAAAATCCTATTTCCCCCCTCATACATAATTAGGTATTCACGGCTTCACTAACATTCTCTTTGCAATCTGAACTTACAGTTTCCAAAGGTAACATTCACTCAATAAACATTTTAATGTGTGCAATATAATCATTGGGCCAGATCCACAAAAGCATTACGCTGGCGTATCTCTTGATACGCCGGCGTAATTTTAAATTTCCCGCATCGTATCTTTGTTTTGTATCCACAAAACAAGATACAACGGCATCTGGGATCGATCCGACAGCGTACGTCTGAGTACACCGTCGGATCTTAGATGCAATTTTTCGGCGGCCGCTAGGTGGCGTTTCCGTCAAAATCCGCGTCGAGTATGCAAATTATCTATTTACGGCGATCCACGAACATACGTCCAGCCGGCGAATTTTTTTACGTCGTTTTCGTTCGGCTTTTTCCCGCATATAGTTAAAGCTGCTGTTATGAGGCATACTCAATGTTAAGTATGGCCGTCGTTCCCGCATGGAATTTTGAAATTTTTACGTCATTTGCGTAAGTCGTTCACGAATAGGGATTTGCGTAGAATGACGTCACCGCCGGAAGCATTGGCTTGTTCCGGGTTAATTTCGAGCATGCGCACTGGGATACCCCCACTGACGGCGCATGCGCAGTTAAAAAAAAACTTTGTTTATGTCAGGTCATGACGTATTTACATAAAACACGCACCCATTCAATCCATTTGAATTAGGCGCCATTACGCCGGCAAAGATACACTACGCCGCCGTAACTTACGGCGCGGATTCTTTCAGGATTTGAAAAAAAGTAAGTTACGACGGCGTAGTGTATCTTAGATACGCTACGCCCGGCGCATAAATGCACTGCTGTACGAGGATCTGCCCCAGTATCTTTTTCTCTCTCATTTTATTTTATTTTTTTTTATTTATTTTTTTCAATCTTCTTTTTATTGTTTTTTTTAGCAAAGCAAGAGTATACAGAAACCTAGGAGGCATTCCTCTGGTTTAAATCAGTCGATACATAAGTAACAGTATTATCTTCATAACAATTCAAATAATAAAAGTAAAAACAAAAAGTAAAGGGGAGGTGGATCTCTTTTGGGGGAAGAAAAGAGGCTCATAATATGTTACATTATCTCTCTTCCTATACTTGTTCCTTCCCTGCTACCCCAAATCTACTTTTGTTGATCCGCTCCCCTAATACCATTTTGCCCTCCTTCCCTTTTGCCACCTGTCCGACGGGAGATCCATATCTCGTCGGGCTTGGGGCACCTAATCTGTTCCTCCTGCCTTACCTCCCCTATAACCCCCCCCCCAAACTAAACAAAACAAACACAAAAAAAAAAAAAAAAAAAAGGAGACAAAAAATACAAAAAGAAGAAAAAGCTCATAATTCCTCCCCCCATCAGGTCCCCCCCCCCGTCCACCCCTCCCTCAATCCGCGTCCATCAAGGCCTTTCTCTCCTCCAAATATCTAAATGTGTTCCACTCTGCCCATATTTCTAAATATACCTTCCGTTTTTGCCTTGAGGTCCAAACCAAATCCTCCATTCTATTCAGATTTTCAACTCTATTAAGCCACATCCTTATAGTTGGAGGGGATGTCTGCTTCCACGTCCCTGGTATACATGCTCGGGCAGCATTTAAAAGATGGCAGGTCATTGTTCTCTTATATCGTCTCGCTGACATCTCTGTATCTTGCAACAGATAAAAAGACCATTCGTCTGGTAGCTGCGTCCCACTAAATCTCTGTGTTATTTCCCGACCCCTACCCAAATAGTTTAAAATCTTAGGGCAGGCCCAGAAAATATGCATTAGTGTTCCTCCCCTCTTCCCACACCTCCAGCATCTATCTACCATGTCTGGGTAGCACTTGTTCAATACCTCCGGTGTTCGGTACCACTGTGACAGGACTTTGTAATTCATCTCTTGTGTCTTTACACACATAGATGTTTCAAAAAATTTCCGAATTATTTTTTTTTATTTTTTTTAACAATGTCTGTTTTAAGCAAATATGTACATCTCACGGAATCTAAGTTTGCTTTCAAACACATGTAGCACCCCCCTGTACCCCAGAAGCATGGTGGTAGAGACAGGATCGGCTGATATTTTATCTCAGGGTGTGAATTACTTAGGCAATAGTGTGATGTCAAGACTCGACAGATGGGTGCTAGTCACTTTAGGTACAAACAAAAATGAGTCTATTGGGTTTCACTCAAAACTCCTGGGAGAAAGAGGTAGGACGTGGCCTGCAGACTTAATAGCACAAAAACTGTATTCTGCCCTACATGCTACTGACCCCTGTACTCTGCCCTAATCACTGCAGTCCCCTGTACTCTATCATAAATACTACTGACATCTCCATTCTGTCTTACATAGTACTGACCTTTACACCCTACCCTACATACTACTGACCTTTGTACTCTGCCCTACATATTACGAACTCCTGTACTCTGCCTTGCATACTCTTAACCCTGTACTCTGCCTTACATACTATTGACCCCTGAACTCTGCCCTACATACTACTAACCCCTGTATCCTGCCCTACTGACACCTGTATCCTGCCCTCCAAAATACCAATCCCAGTATTGTACCCTAATCACTGCTGACCCGTGAATTCTGCCCTACATACTACTGACCCCTGCACTCTGTGTTTTACTTTTGCTAATGTCAAAGTACTTTTTCCTTCCACTAGCATCATGGAATTTCTTTCCTCCCAGTAACCAATGATGCCAGAAATTTTTCTCCAAATGACCAATGATTCTGGGCAGTTTTCTCCCACTGACTAATGACGCTTGTACTCTGTCTTACATACTGCTGACCCCTGTATCCTTCCCTACATACAACTGACCCTTGTGTGCTGCTGTAAACACTGCTGACATGTGTACTCTGCCCTACATACCACTGACCCTCTGTACTCAGTCTTACACACTACTGACACCTGTGCTCTGCCTTACAAGCTACTAAGTCCTGCACACTGACCTTCATACTGCTGACCCCTGTTCTTTCCCTACATAGTTCTGACCCATGCACTCTGTTCTAAATACCACTAATCTCTGTTTTTATACTTACATGCTACTGAACCCCTGAACCTCTTACTTCTGAATTTGGCACTCTTGTTTTCCCTTTTCCTCCTTTCTTACTATAATAAATAGAGGAACTTGTAGATTAGCCACTAGTGAAGGGCTTAGTCCTATCACACTATGGTGTTAGGAACAACAGTAACCTAGTGAGTAATTTTGTTTCGGTGAATTGTCTGACTCATAGAATTCTAATTATGCAAAGCAAAAAACAATGTCTGAGTAAACATTGCAGCCCACAATATGTAGAGAATTCAATGATACACACAGAAACAAGGGTGTTGATACAATGTTTTTTTAAAGCAAAAAAAATGCTAGAAAATATATACTTTCTCTTTACACACATTTTGTGAAGATATAATTTGACAAGATTAAAGTGTGTAGAAGATTATAACAGATTACAATTACTCAAAGTATCTTTTTTAGATGTACCGTATATTTTTTTTTCCCCCCTAAGTCAGCATATAGCTATCACTTCTAGTGGACAATTGGCTAAGCCTATAAATATAGCTGTTAAGAAATTCATGGCTCAGATTAATTTTCCAGTCACCTTTGTAGCACTATATGAATGTCTGCGATTGATAAGAGCTAATTTAAAAAAAGAGAACCAGGGATGATTTATTAAATACCCGGTAATATTTGACTATACAAATCTTAAATGATCATTTGCTGACACAACTACTCATATGAATAATTTTGTGTAGAAATTATAAACTAGAGATTGTGTGACCTGACCCAAATAAATTACACAGTTCTCCTCAGTATTGTGATGGGAGAATGCTTGCTTCACTTCTAAAAGGAGAAAGATAACACATCATATCTTATAGCAATATATGCTGAAACTAGTATTTTCATCAGTATCCTTGATTTAAAACCATTATACCCATATCGCTTTCTGACTATGCAGCTATTAGCCCTATTGCCTTGCAGCACTGAAGACCTGGTTTCTGGTATTTATTCAGTTTCTTGTATTCCTCAATACATACATTTTGGATATTACTCTCATGTTTTCATGGATTTGTTTCAAGGTTTCATCCACAGTAAAAAATTATTTCACAATAGTGCCTACGATCATGTGCTTATAAATGTTTTTTTTTTTTTTTAAGTACATTACGGATACTTATACTGTGATTCTAGCTCATACGTTTTATACTAATAAATGATTGTTAGTTCATATTTGAACTGCTGCTACCAATGGATCTTTATCTGCCAGCAGCCTTACATACTAACCCTTCACTTGCATTGCAGGTATAAGCACTTAACAGAAATATTAACAAGAGAGAAACACAAAGCATCACCAGAAGAGAAATGTCGCCATGTTCTTGAGCAATGCAAACAGCAGGGATGGCAGGTAAATCATAGTGAAAATATATTTACGCATGGTAAATCTCTTTAGCACATACCATTCTCTTTTCATTTTGTTCTTAGCTCCATGTCACATACTTTTACGGTATCTCCATGGTGGTCATCTTTTCCAGTTAAGGCTATGTGCTGCCCATTGGGAAAGCATTTTTTCAATGACTTTAATTTCAGAATGTGTCTAGACCAGAATTTCTCAGCTAGGGTCCTCCGGAGGTCGGTAGGGGTTTGTTTGAGCAATTTGACATTTCCACCTCTCATATACCGATTATCATTTTAGCTATCAGTAAGTGTGATTTTTTTCCCACTGATTGCCAACGTAAGAAGCATTCTTCTCAATGACCAACACAGTAAGTTTTCTGAGACCAAAAAGTTATTTCAAGGGTTTCTCTGTGGTATAAAGGTTGTGGTATAAAGGTTGGAAAAGGCTTGTCAAGACTAAGGTTGGCCATATATTTTCATTTTCATTCCTTAGTAAGAAAATGACTAGATTCCCCCATCAACATAGTCAATGTTGACGAGGAAACCCCTCCTGCTGCGCTATTGTATTCTGACATTGGGAGGTTTCCCTGCCTTCAGAATGCAATGATAACTGCTGGTGGCTATAACCTGTGGCATAAATGGGAGAAAAGACATTTTGGACAGCCGCACTCCAATAAAAGGTAAAAAGGTGGTCATTAGCTATGACTAAGCAATGGTTATCAATGTGAAACTAGTTAGCTCTATTACCTCACTGTTTGGTGTTTTTTTCTTGCTTTTGTAGTATTTTTTACCAGAATAAAAGGCACCACCTTTTTACCTTTTATTGGAGTGCGGCTGTCCAAAATTTATTTTCTCCCATTTATGCTCTGTGCATTGCCTGCACCCACTGGATTTTGGGCTATTTCATTCACCACTGAGGTACATCATCTGGAGCGGTGGTCTCTTCTTTCTATAACCTGTGGCAGTAATCAAACAAAAAAAGCCTGAAAGGCTGGTTGTACTGAACTCGATCGATAAACTGACTTCAATAAAACCAGCCTGTCCATAGATGGATTAAAATGTGTCTGGTTCCTGCTGAACTGACCAACTTTCCATCTATGGCTGGGTTAAAGTGATACTAGAGTCTTGTTTTTTTGCTATTAAAATAACAAACATAATATATTTACCTGCCCTGTGCAGTGGTTTTGAACAGGGCAGCCCGGATCCTTCTTTTCTCGGGTGCCTGGCTGGAACTCCTGACCCCTCCCTCCTGTTGAGTGCCCCCACAGTAAGCAGCTTGCTAGGGTGGCACCCGAGCCGAGCCACAGCTTTGTGTATCCATTCAGACACGGAGAAGTGGTTTGGCTCTGCCCCCTCTCCTGATTGGCTAACTGAGTTTGATTAACAGCAGCAGGAGCCAATGGTGCCACTGCAGTGTCTCAGTCAATCAGGAGGGAGAGACAGCCGAGGGACTTGTGGTCATCGATGGATAGAGATGGGGCCCAGGTAAGTATAAGGGGGGCTGGAAAGCTGCTGCACACAGAAGGCTTTTTATCTTAATGCATAGAATATATTAAGATAAAAAACCTTCTGCCTTAACACTAGACTTTAAGAGTAGAAATGGAAACTTTTCTCAAAACTGCTTTTCCTAATTTGGCACCCAAAAATGATGCTAAGGATGAGTTTTATTAATAATGGTGTTGCATTCCATTGTTTCTCTGTTTTTTTTTTAACCAATGACTTCCTCCAGATGAAACACTAAAACACTCCTTCATGTTGTCAAAAAATACTGCTCTCATGATTGTGTTAAAATGACTGCAAGATTAATGTGATCAGTGATGAATAATTGATTCAAATTCTGATTAACGTAAAGCTGAACTCCAGGGGCACAGTTAAATATGTAGATGAACTGCACACCAGGAGCTGTTCTTTTCTGTAATTTTCCTCATCAATTTCTGAAAATTTGCACACCCCAATCACACAGCAAAACCCTGCAAAACCAAAAACAAACATTTTATATACTGCAGCTTACTAGTACGTAGATATGGTAGATGGATTAGTTTACTATTTTAGTTTTGTTCTGCTTTATTTTCCCTTAGTGAGTCTGCCTGTAACAAGGGATAAGCCAAAGGTTTAGCCTAACCTAGGTTCAGCATGAACTTTGACTGTTTGAGCATTCAGATAAATGCCCAAACTTTTGCCCATGAAGTCACCTGTTCGGCAGGGGCCCAAACCATATACAGAACAGGTATTTATACTCCTTCTGCATATGACAGCTTACTGCTACCAGTGGTTCCTTAGGGGGCTGTGGGCACCTGCTGCATCCTAAGCATGTATGTACAGTGAGTGAGCGAGAAACGTATACAGCGCAACACATGCGAACCGAATCGCCTAGTATCCTTTCCCTACTGTACTTTTTTCTGAAGGCCAGGTGATTCACGTCCAACCGGATGCTGGTTGGTAGAGCGTTCCAAAGTCTAGGTCAGGGATATGCAATTAGCGCAGGGCTCGACAAATCCCGGGCGCCAGGTCGCCATGGCGACTAGAAATAGGGTCCTGGCGACTTGGCTTGGATGGGGGGCAAAAAAAAAAAAATTATTTAGTTTTTTTTGTGAGCTGGCGCCATCTGGTGGTGAGTCGTTGGTATTACAAGTTACCACCAGATGTGTAAGCTGGCTCCATCTGGTGGTGGCCGTTGGTATTACAAGTTAAACAGCAATTCTAATGTAATTTTTCACTATTTTCACTGTCATCTTCTTCCCTCTAATTAGAACCCCCAAACATTATATATATATTTTATCCTAACACCCTAGAGAATAAAATAGCGATTGCTGCAATACTTTCTGTCATGCCGTATTTGCGCAGTGGTCTTACAAGCGCACTTTTTTTGGGAAAAAATTACACTTTTTTTAATAAAAAAATAAGACAACAGTGAAGTTATCCCCATTTTTTTTAATATTATGAAAGATAATGTTACGCCGAGTAAATTCATACTCAACATGTCACGCTTCAAAATTGCGTCCGCTCATGGAATGCCGACAAACTTTTACCCTTTAAAATCTTCATAGGCGACGTTTAAAAAAATCTACAGGTTGCATGTTTTGAGTTACAGAGGAGGTCTAGGGCTAGAATTATTGCTCTTGCTCTACCAATCGCGGTGATACCTCACATGTGTGGTTTGAACACCGCTTTCATATGCGGGCATTGCTCACGTATGTGTTCGCTTCTGCACGCAAGCGCACCAGGATGGGGTGCGTTTTCTGGCTCCTAACTTTTTTAGCTGGCTCCTAGATTCCAAGCAAATTTGTCAACCCCTGAATTAGCGGACCTCCAGCTGTTGCAAAACTACAAGTCCCATCATGCCTCTGCCTCTGAGTGTCATACTTGTGGCTGTCAGAGTCTTGCTATGCCTCATGGGAATTGTAGTTCTGCAACAGCTGGAGGTCCGCTAATTGCATATCCCTGGTCTAGGTCCTTGGATTCCAAATCTTTGTTCTCCTTTGGACTTGTACCTGGCATTGGGTATCTGGAGTAGATTTTGGTTGGTGGATCGCAGAACGCGATTGGGGTTGTGACATTTTAATTTTTCGCATAGATATTGGGGGGCATTTCCTTGAACACACTTATGTGTCAGACAGAGTGGCTTAAAAGTAATTCTGTATTTTACTGGCAACCAATGAGGGGAGCTCCCAGTCAAACGGAATTTGTCATTTTATTTTGCTTTGATACAGTGCCCAGCCCCCCTCCCACCGTGTATTTTGTTTGACAATGCCATGTCTAGTACAGTCGCCTAAAAAATGCCCACTACTGTGTTTTAACTTTTGGTTGACATTGACTTTACATGGATTTAAATTAAGTACCCAAACCTCACCCATGTTCCCTGAAACCTGCCTGAATTGAACCCAGGTGTGTTCGGATCATCACTACCTGTAACACACTTTCTGTCTTAGAGTGACAATGCTTGTTCATTGTACTGCATCTATGTAGGAGTAATGTTGTCATCCTATGGCAGAAAGTTTGCAAGGGCTACAGGACAACTCCCTCTTTTCTTTTTTCCATACCATAATGGAAGGTGTTCTGTAGATCACATAGTGAACTGGACAGGTCTAAAAAAAATGCTTGAGGTTTGAGTGCAGTCAGCTTACTACAGGAAGTTAAATGCTCAGTGGAGTTCTAGAAGGATAGAACAGGCATTTTTTATTGCACTTATTGAACAGATTATATTAAAGACTTGTATTGGTGTATAAACAGACCAAAATTGAGGGTATTGTGGGCATGAGAAATTGATCCCCCCCCCCAACAGGATATTGCACTAAAAATGTGGATAAACAAGAAGAGAACCAGAACCTTTGCTAAGCGGAAGAGTGGGTTTAATAATAAAGTTGGCTATGGGCAACTGCAGTTAAACTATTGGAACATAGGAATACTAGCATAATAGTCTCTGCTCCTGATCTGTAGCAGCCCCTGTGTGTATATGACCATGTGGTTCAGTTCTCTGTCTTTCTCTTCACTCCCTCCTTCTTTGGGTTTTCAAAGCCAACCTCTCTGAGATAAGGGGCCAAATCCTCAAAAGGGATACGCAGGCGGAACTGCTGTTCAGCCTGCGTATCCCTGTGCCTATCTTTGGAACTGATCCTCAGAAGCAGTTTTCCAAAGATAGGCAGAAGATCCGACATCTGTAAGAGACTTACACTGTCGGATCTTAGGATGCAGTACCGCATCCGCCGCTGGGGGCATTTCGAGTCGAAATGCCGCTTTGCGTATGCAAATGAGGACTTACGGAGATCCACAAAGCTTTTCAGCTTTGTGTTTTCTGCGTAAGTTTACGTTTGCATACGTAAAATTAGTTCTGCTTTTACAAAGTGTAAACTAGTAACACCTTGTAAAAACAGATCTTTTTTCGATCGCCGCGTTTTTTTTAAATTTTGAATTTTTTTTCCCGGCGCGTAACTTTTTTTTTACCCGACGCAACTTTATTATCCCGTCGCAATCCACAAAGCCCGACGTAACGTAATTTTCGCGCGCTGCCCGTCGGGAAAATGACGTCACGAGCATGCGCAGTACGGCCGGCGCGGGAGCGCGCCTCATTTAAATTGTCATCGCCCCCTGCAGAAGAGGACCGCCTTGCGCCGGAGACATTTAAGTTACACGGCCTGAAATTTCTAGGTAAGTGCTTTGTGGATCGGGCACTTAGGTAGAAATTTTAAGTCAGTGTAACTTAAATGGGAAAAGTTAAGTTAGGCAGGAAATTTGAGGATTTGGCCCCAGATGTGCTAATACATAATTATACATAACACAGCTAACAGTAGAGTGCAGCAGATCCCTACATGTACAATATCTCACAAAAGTGAGTACACCCCTCACATTTTTGTAAATGTGTTATTATATTTTTTTTATGTGACAACATTGAAGAAATTACACTTTGGTACAATGTAAAGTAGTGAGTGTACAGCTTGTATTACAGTGTACATTTGCTGTCCCCTCAAAATAACTCAACACACAGCCATTAATGTCCAAATTGGGCCCAAAGTGTCAATATTTTGTGTGGCCGCCATTATTTTCCATGACTGTCTTAGCCCTCTAGGGCATGGCGTTCACCAGAACTTCACGGGTTGCCACTGGAGTCTTCTTCCACTCCTCAGTGACATCACAAAGCTGGTGGATGTCAGAGACCTTGCGCTCCTCCGCCTTCCATTTAAGAATGCCCCGCAAATGCGCAATAGGGTTTAGGTCTGGAGACATGCTTGGCCAGTCCATCACCTTTACCCTCAGCTTCTTTAGCAAGGCAGTGGTCATCTTGGAGGTGTGTTTGGGTTTGTTATCATGTTGGAATACTGTCCTGTCTCTGAAGGGAGGGGATCATTCTCTGTCACAGTACATGCTGGCAGTCATAGTTTCCTCAACGAACTGTAGCTCCCCAGTGCTGGCTGCACACATGCAGCCCCAGACCATGACACTCCCACCACCATGCTTGACTGTTGTACTCCTCACCTGGTTGCAGCCACACTCGCTTGATACCATCTGAACCAAATAAATGTATCTTGGTCTCATTGGACCACAGGACATGGTTGCAGTAACCCATGTTCTTAGACTGCTTGTCTTGCAGGCTTTCTTGTTCATTATTTTTAGAAGAGGCTCCCTTCTGGAATGACAGCCATGCAGACCAATTTGATGCAGTGTGCGGCGTATGGTCTGAGAACTGACAGACTGACCCCCTCACCCCTTCAACCTCTACAGCAATGCTAGCAGCACTCACACGTCTATTTTCCAAAGACAAACTCTGGATATGACACTGAGCACATGCACTCAGCTTCTTTGGTCAACCATGGCAAGGCCTGTTCTGAGTGGAACCTGTCCTGTTAAACCGCTGTATGGTCTTGGCTACCATGCTGCAGCTCCATTTCAGGCTCTTGGCAATCTTCTTATAGCCTAGGCCATCTTTATGTAGATCAACAATTATTTTTTTCAGATCCTCAGAGAGTTCTTCGCCATGAGGGGCCATGTTGGACCTCCAGTGACCAGTATGTGAGAAATAGAGCGATAACACCAAATTTAACACAACTGCTCCCCATCCACACCTGAGACCTTGTAACACTAAGGAGTCACATGACACCAGGGAAGAAAATTGCTAATTGGGCCCAATTTGGACATTTTCATTTGTCCAAATTCACTCACTTTCGTTTCCAGCGGTTTAGACGTTAATGGCTGTGTGTTGAGTTATTTTGAGGGGACAGCAAATTTACAATGTTATACAAGCTGTACACTCACTACTTTACATTGTAGCAAAGTGTAATTTCTTCAGCGTTGTCACATGAAAAGATATAATAAAATATCTACAAAAATGTGAGCGGTGTACTCACATTTGTGAGGTAATGTATATACAACCAGAATGTTTTGTCACTGTAGTATAGAGTAAATAGGACAGTGCCAGAACATTATACTGTAATGCAATGTAAGTTTTATACATTTGTATACATTTTAAATTCTTTAAGTGCTGTGATCACTATGAAATAACGCAAGGCATTCACTTATGTATTTTTCTGCCTGTGGCTCTTTCAGACAGCAAGAAGCAGGACAGAGGTAACAAGCCACAATTATAGCGCTACAAAAAAACGTTTTTCCCACTGAAAAAAAAATGGCAACAATAAAAAGCTTATTTAATTGTATGATTTATAAAAAAAAAAATCTGGGTCTGTCCAGAAAGCGATATACTAAAATTAAATATAACACATGTGCAAATTAATTTGTCTTTTGTACATATGGGTGCTGAGTGATAATTAGAGAGTGTCAAATATTCTGTCTTGCATCATGGTTGAAGGAGTTGCAATATATGGCTGTTCTAAAGTCAGTTACGGAAACAAGCAAACATAACCGACCCCAAAAAAAATTCCCAGTACAATATAGCAAGGATCATGACAAAATCCCACCATGCATCAAATAAGAAAATTAAAGTGGAGGTCCACCCTAAAAAAATAAAATTACATAAAAAGGCTCCAAACAAAACAAAAAAACGTCGCAGGCGCCCAGGACAGGTAAGTGTCCTTATTTAACGTCAGCAGCGACAGTGTTTGTAGCTGCTGACTTAAAAAAAATGTGGCTGAAACACTGCTTTAACCAGCACAGCTGGATAAAGTATTGCTTATTTTATGCCCTAGTAGTCACCATCACCACAGAAATGGGGACATCTTTGTCTACTACAAAGACCTCTCTTAAATCAAGTCAAGGTCATGCTGCTGGGTTTTCTTATCTATGGACACATACTACTATTAGAGGATATGTAGCGTAACACATATATTTACATGTTGCAGATTGGAACTCGCAAAGTGTTTATGAAATATTGGCAAGCTGATCAACTTAATGACATGTGTGTTCAGCTGCAGAGAAAAATTATACTATGTCAGAAAGGTAAGATTGTTTTCCATATTCATTTTATTATTACCACCAAACAACTGATTTATACATGTAACTTACTACACGCAATCACCACCACCCATTAATTTGCTAAATGGTAATTTTGTACCGATTTATTGGATACCAAATCATGTGATGTAAATGTAATTGCGCAAAAGTTATTTTTAAACAAATATTTTGAAACACATTTTGCAAAATTAGTTTGACATAATATCAAAGAGCTAGTAACTACGGTAGCTAGTGTTAGATGTTCAACACAAATGCAGCTACATTTTTAAAGGCATCCGTTTGTATGATGTAGATAGTTTCCATGGCAACCATTTCACACAACTATATCTTCTGCTGCAATATACACAGCCCATGGGGCAAAAGTAATTAGGTTTTTACCCTACTGTACTAAATTACTATTTATCTAAAAAAAGATACTTGTCAATTCTTGTTAAGCTCTGGAATGAGCACCCCTTTGAATTACTATTCATAAATCCTATATGTTAACTCTGGGTAATATGGAAAATTTGTAGTGCACTGTATCTACAGTTGGTAATATTAGAAGCAAATAAGGACAGGCACAACTATATATAACATTTGATAGTTTATTTTTATTTTAAGTGCTTTGAAATTGGTTATGTAGAATCAGGGCTTTTTTTTCAGCAGGAATGCGGGGGAACGTAGTTCCGGCACTAGATATGTACATGACAAAAAAAATTGTTTTGTTTCATTTTCGATTTGTTAATTTAGTTATTTAGTTGAGTTAAATTCATATTTGGAATTCGTATTTCAGAATTTCTTGAATTTTCTTCGAAATTACCGGTTTTGTTTTTTTGTTATTCAAACCAATCGAATCATTATAAATACAATACAAATCAAGTGAACAAACAAAAGAAAAATCTTCATCAAATGATTACAATGACTCTTTAAATCCCCTTTGGCTTAACTAAAACAGCATTATTTCGAAACTCTAATAATTCACACAGTCTTTAATTTCAGCAATATGTGTACAGTTAGAATTCTACTGAAGTTCGATGTAAAATTTGATTCTAATTTCAGTCCGAATTTACGAAATTAATTTCGTTATTCAGAGCACGAAATGAAAATTTGTCTGAATATTAATTCGGAATGAAACGAATGCACATGTCTATCCGACACCTCTAGAACTGAATGGGGCAGATCCACGTAGCGCGGCGCATTCTTCCGTCCGGCGTAGCGTATCTCTGATACGCTACGCTGCCGTAACTTACAGGTTTTTTTTTGTATCCTGAAAGAATTTCCACCTTAAGTTACGGCGGCGTAGTGTAACTTAGGCGGCGTAAGGGCGCGCAATTCAAATGTATGTGATGGGGGCGTGTTTTATGTTAATACGTCTTGACCCGACGTAAATTACATTTTTTTTTAAACTGCGCATGTGCCGTCTGTGGGGGTATCCCAGTGCGCATGCTCGAAATTAACCTGCAACAAGCCAATGTTTACGTCATTCTACGCAAAGCCCTATTCGCAAACGACTTACGCAAACGACGTAACATTTTTAAAATTCAACGTGGGAACGACAGCCATACTTAACATAGGATACGCCTCATATAGCAGGGGTAACTAAACGCCGAAAAAAGCCTTACGGAAACGACATAAAAAAATGCGCCGGCCGGACGTACGTTCGTGGATCGCCGTATCTAGCTAATTTGCATACTCAATTCAACGGAAACGCCACCTAGCGGCCAGCGTAAATATGCACCTACGATCCGACGGCGTACTAAGACGTACGCCTGTTGGATCGAGCCCAGATTCAGTCGTATCTTGTTTTGTGGATACAAAACAAAGATACAAAGGGGCATTTTAGCGGCGTAATTCGTTTGTGGATCTGGCCCAATGTGTGCAATGACGAGGGGTGTTGGGGTGTGTTGGAAGGTCTATTGCTGTTGGTGGGGGATCTCTTGTTCCTGGGGATGGGTCTTATGTTGCAGAGGGTCAATTGTTGCTGAGAGGGATCTGCTGTTGAGGGAAGGGTCTAATGTTGCTGGAGGATCTATTGATGCTGGCTGTTGGGAGTCTATTGTTGCTTGGGTGGATCTATTGTCGCTGGTGTGTCCATTGTTGACTAGATCTATTTTACTTCCTTTCTTGTTATCATTAACAAATTCTATACAAAAAATACTTAGCACCACAAAATGATACAGGGTTCTGTAGTCCCTAAAAGGGCTGGTACTGGGAGGTGGGTAAGGGGTGAAACCAGGAAACGGTGCTCAGAGGTGGGTAGGGGACAGAATTAAAGGGTGACTTGGAAGAGAGGAGTTTCTGCACCTATTCTCTAAGAAAAAAAGCCCTGTGTAGAATCACAAACCTGGTCATATTGCATTGGTAGCCTCCCACCTGATCATATTAGGACATGTATTTTTAATTCTATATTCTTTGTTTAGTGTTGGGTAAGCCCCATATTATAAAATAAAACTGAAAGTCGTTCCAAAAACTCTCATGGGTAAGTATCAAGAGGGTGCCAACATCCCTATTTAAAGTTACAACTATTTACCTAGAGATATTGGGCCGAATCCTCAAAGGAGATACGCAGGCGGAACTGCTGTTCAGCCTGCGTATCCCTGTGCCTATCTTTGGATCTGATCCTCAAAAGGATTTTTCCAAAGATAGGCAGCAGATCTGACATCTGTAAGACACTTACACTGTCAGATCTTAAGATGCAGTACCGCATCCGCCGCTGGGGGCATTTCGAGTCGAAATGCCGCTTTGCGTATGCAAATGAGTACTTAGGCAGATCCACAAAGATTTTTAGCTTTGTGTTTTCTGCGTAAGTTACGTTTTGCATGCGTAAAATTAGGGATGCTTTTACAAGGTGTAAACTAGTAACACCTTGTAAAAACATACCTTTTTTTCGATCGCCGCTATTTTTTTTAAATTTCAAATTTTATTTTTCGCAGCGTAACTTTTTTTTTTCCCGACGCAACTTTATTGTCCCGTCGCAATCCACAAAGCCCGACGTAACGTAATTTTGCGCGCTGCCCGTCGGGAAAAATGACGTCACACGCATGTGCAGAACGTCTGGCGCGGGAGCGCACCTCATTTAAATTGTCATCGCCCCCTGGATGAGAAGACCGCCTTGCGACGGAGGCACTTAAGTTACACAGCCGAAAATTTCTAGGTAAGTGCTTTGTGGATCGGGCACTTAGGTAGAAATTTTCCGCCAGTGTAACTTAACTGCTGAAAGTTAAGTTAGGCAGGTCTTTTGTGGATTTGCCCCATTGGGAATATCTTGGCAACTGAATAAATATCCAAAGCATCAATCCAAATTAAAAGTATGAATCTTTATCACAAAATTGTAAAAGGAAATGTTTTATATGCATCCACATATAAAAATGCATAGGCCCAATTGTTGCAGCATATACATAAAAATGAATTCCATCTACAACCCAGAGTCTCTCCAGACATTGTAACTAACTATATAGGTTTAATGCAGCATATATTGTAGTGGGACTATATTTTCTGTATGCATTTTGTGAAATTCATTTACATCCTCAGGAGAATATGAACAAACACTGTATTGTGAAATATTTGGATCTTACATATATTTTTGAATCAAAACATGAAAAACAAGCACCAGTATTTACTCATATTCATGTTCCATAGAAGATAGGCCTATAATAAAAAGAACTTCCTAGATTGCCGCAAAGCTACGTATAGCATCAAAGAACACAATCGTTTAAAGTGTTTGTAAAGGTAAAAATATAAAATACTGCACTGTCTCATTAAAATTAGTTTAATGTGATTTTTCATATTGGTATTTTATTTCTGACTGCAAATGCTTTGATATACCTGGTTGATCGTGCCTGTGTCGCTCTTCTTACAAGTAAACGGACCACAGTAGCATGGCAGGCAATCCAGGCTACCATGATCAGTTTGTGTCTTGCATCATCCTGCTTAAGGTACAGACGCGCTGCGTAAAAGCACAGTGTGCTTGTATATTCCGTAGTCAATGCAGAGCAGTCTCCTCACCCATTCCAGCTCTTGGATAGGGAAAAGAGAAAGTGACATCTGCTGCCGAGTCTGAGAGCATTTCATAGCCATAGAAACGCACTTCCTGTCCTGACGTAAATAACTTGACACTGAACACGCCAACCGTGCATCACTGTGGAACCAAGAGCGATCACATGACCTACAGGTATGAGGCTGCACAGTTCAGTATGCGCATTTAAAAAACAAAACAAAAACAAAAATCACATTCAAGCTTGATATGGTGTTGTATGGTGTTAATACTAGCAAGGGTTACAACCACTTTAAGAGAGAACCAAACAGGATACAAGGCCTCAAAGCACACCAATGCAAACAAACTATCTGTAAAAGTATCACAGCCTATTTTCAGTCAGTCTCCCAAAGGATCCCACAAAGTGTAAATATAATGGACTAGTACTCAGCCCATACCTGTCTAACTGGAGTATTAAAGATAATATCGCAAACCCATATATGTAAACTAGTAATAAAATAGTTGTCCAGCCACTGTTAACATATCAAGTTAGAAATACATGCTTATAGTTATGACGCATGAATGATTCCATGACGGGATAGAGTGTAGATTCCCAGTAAGGCTCTTCTAATATAATTCTGAAACCATCATATTATCCCAGGCTTATAAGGAATAGTTCATACGAAAAAAAAAAAATCTGTATATTGCTACATCAATTCTATAGTGAGGGTATGCTATTCCCACTAGTCTATTCATCAACAACACAATTTCAAAGTGTAACCTACCTATTTTAATGTCACATAGAAAGACTGTACAATCACTCATGGTGTTGCCACTGGCACTGTAATGATTCCAGGCCAGATTATGAGCTTCATTTATATGCCCTGTCCGGTCCATGGCACTGAACAAAGCCACCGAGACCACAGACCCTGAGCACTCTGATGTCATCATATTGCAGATGTCCCAAGACAAGGAATAACTGCCACGTCAGGTATCCTTACCACAAGGACAGATCCAATGGGCACTCATCACTACCCAGGGGAAGAGTCTGCATTCACCTGGTCCATAACATAGGCCTGTTACGGATCATGGGACCCCTTTATGTCCAAAAGATGCCAACATGACTGGGAATTTATATTCTATCCCCTATGGAATCATTCATGTGTTATAATTATAAGCATGTATTTCTAGCTTGATGCGTTAACAGTGGCTGGACAACTGTATTGTGTTACTAGAGCTGTAAATACTACCGTATTTTTTTCTGTATATCAGATACTTCCATATAGGACAGTGTTCAGTGTATAATTACATACATGAGATTGCGATATCATTTAGTACCCTTGAATGACAGGTATTAGCTAAGTACTATTTCATTATATTAAAAAAAAATTAAATCTTATTATGGACTGACTAAAAATATGTTCTGAAACTTTTACAGATAGTAATGTTAATATTCCTATCAAAAACATTCCTGGACAAAACTCAAAGGTAGCGGGTGCTGCAGCAACAGCCAGGTGGAGACTGGAGACATCACAAGTCAATGTCAACATTTTCGGAGGTGCACAGGACCGCTTTACATGCATGACGAAGGGTTCCTGTGCGGCTCCAAAAATGTGCACTTTATCCTTTGTAATGTGATCATTCTTCAATAAACTTTTCAGATGACATTGGGTGATCTGTGGTGTGCTGGCAAATATGTACATTGACTTTTGCAGATAGTTTGTCTCTGTGGGTGTTCTTTGCAGTCGTACTGTCTTGAAACCTATTTGGCTCCCTTTTAAAAAAAATGTGTCTTTTGATGATACATGAAGCTTTGCTGAAATCTGGGAGGCTATTTTTTTTTATTATAGGTCTATCTTCTCTTCAACATAAATGTAAGTAAATACTGGTGCTTGCTATTTATGATTTAGGTAAAAAAATATGTACTGTATGGTATTAGTATTTTATCATACATTATTCATCCTTAATCACCTGAGGAAGTGAATACATTTCATTATATACATATTAAAAATATAGTCCCACTACAATGCATACTGTATTAAACCTAATGTATAAGTACTACTGGATAAGTACAATATTTGTAGGGCCTCTGGGTTGAAGGCGATATTAATTTTTTTGTACTGTATATGATGCATAAACTAGTCCTAAATGTTTTTATACCTAGGTGCATATAAACTATTTTCTTTTACTTTGTTGTGATACGATTTTCCATTTGGATTGGTGCTTTGAATATTTGGTTGCAAGATAGTCCTAATATTTCTAGGTAAATAATAATATTGTAAGGGATGATAATTGTAATAACTTTAAAATTATAAAGGCAACATACTTTATATAATACCTTCTGTTTCCCATGGTTCCCACACCTTATTTTTTTATGTTGCCTCATTTATTGTATATCTGTTGTGTGCTGCACTTCATTAGCTGATCCACAGTTTGTGAGCCAATCAGTCTGCTAAACATTTACCAAAGGTTTCTGTGAGGCCCTGTACACACGATAGAACATGTCCGATGAAAGCGGTCCGCGGACCGTTTTCATCGGACATGTCCGCTGGGAGATTTTGGTCTGATGGCTGTACACACCATCTAACCGAAATCCCTGCGGACAGACAGCGCGGTGACGTGGCGGTGACGTTGACGCGCCACGTCACCAAACCAGGAAGTAAAATACTTCCAGGCATGCGTCGAATCCATTCGACGCATGCGGGAGATTTCTGTCCGCTGGTTAGGTGTACTAACCAGCGGACATGTCGGACGGAGGGGTTTCCAGCAGACAAGTTTTAAAGCATGCTTTAAAACTTTTGTCTGCTGGAAACCTGTCTGCTAGGCTGTACACAAGGTCGGATCTGTCCGCTGAAACTGGTCTGCGGACCAGTTTCAGCAGACATGTTCGGTCGTGTGTACAAGGCCTCAGTGATCGATTCTTTTTTTCTGAACACATTCATTTAGAATTGTCGAAGTGGCAAAGTTGTTCTTTAAAGCAGAACCTGTTTTTAACCCATCTGCTGCTGCCTCTGGTGCTTGGTAAAAAAAAACGGTGCTGCTCTTTAATTTTCCTTTGCTTTCTTTCCCAATATGGACTTCTGAATTGTTATTAAAGGGCATTGAAACAGGCTCACTTTAGTCTGTAATTGTCTTCCACAAGAATTACTCAGTATCTTGGACATGCCCCCAGGGCTTTAGAGGATATTAATCTCTGCTGTTGTGTCCTATGTGGTGCACAACATTTCCATAGAGCTCGTTTCATCTGGATAGAAACAGTTATTGCAGATCCCACCCCCTGTGCATACTAAACCTGGGGCCTAGGATATTTTTTTATACATTGTTGTGTTGCTTTCCAAATGTGAATGCAATATTGCTTCTCAGTGAGTAGAACTGACTTGCTGTGCTTCTAAAGCCTCGTGCACACGATCAGTCCATCCGATGAGAACGGTCTTGCTTCCAAGCATGCGTCGACTTGATTCTGAGCATGCGTTGATTTTTAACCGATGGTTGTGCCTACTAACGATCGTTTTTTTTCCCATCGGTTAGGAATCCATTGGTTAAATTTAAAGCAAGTTGGCTTTTTTTTAACCAATGGTTAAATAACCTATGGGGCCCACACACTAGCGGTTTTGACCGATGAAAACGGTCCATCAGACCGTTGTCCTCTGGTTAACCTATCGTGTGTATGAGGCCTTACTGTATGAGGTGATATTGTATGCTTTTTAGCAACTTATACAGGAACAGAAAGGTGTATGTAAGGGAAGTTTAGACTAGTGTCTTGTACTGTGCAATGTGATCTGTACTGCAAACAAATGTAACACACAGCATCTGGTTTACTGTCGTCTACTGTTCAAATTTAAGCAAGGCTGTATATATTAGTTTAGATGGGCATGATGTCTGCTAAATGTCAATCGGTGTTGAGTAGGCATTACTGCAGTGATGTGCTGGCTCTACCTGACCCATCTCACATGCCAATGCACAGCAGGATGAGAAGACCAAGGATGGTCAAGTGACTTTTCTCTCCATTTTGAAGTAGAAAACCATTAGATAAATGTGGAAAGTAGGTAAGAAAGCTGCTCAACATACAGGAGGTAGTATTAAAACATACATTTCTGTAGACTGGAGTTCTGTTTAAATTTTGGTTGCCTTTTAGGAAAACTGTGCGAGTCTCTCCAGATCTGCCTTATATATACTTCTTAATCTTGTTGAGGATCAAATCACTGGTTATAGGTTCATTGCATACACTGACAAATATCATCCTATCGATATTATCAATATTTTAGTATTTTTTATTTGGTATTGTATTGATATTTTTAATGCAGACTCTTTCTTTCCTCAGCAAGGCTATGTGAACCTGCTGACTGATACTGTGTAGCAGAAGCAGGCCACATGTAGACATGTTAAATGTAAAGGACAACACTAGTAAGTATCATTGAGTTCTAATTTTTTTTTTTTTTTTTTTTTTTACATTAGTTATAAGGATGTTTTTAGCTCGTCATCAGCTGCGGCATAGAATGAATATTAAACAAAATGAAGTTACTTGCATAGAAGACTTCCTTCTGTCTGTAGAGCAGACGGGGCAACAAACCTACAATTCACTGGTTATCCAAAATGCAGCTGACATTTTTCGAGAAAAAGACAGACTTTGCTCTGATTCAGAGGTGGCTAGCAACACAACAGTACCGGATTTGGATAAGGAAGACAATCCTAACAGGTAAATGGTTACAGGATATGAAAGAACACAATAAATGTAGATAAAAATAAAGAAGAAGATTTATTTGCTCTTCGTAAATCTGAAAATTTGAAAATCAGTTTATCTGAAATGTGGCTGCTTGACCTCCAAGCACATTGTAAGGATATGCCCATATTTTAGTTTGGCAATTATGACAAGTCATTTCTAATATACAAGGCAAGCATCAAAGACATTTTCATTGGTTCACCTTTTCTTTAATTTAAATGTTACAGCAATGCCTCTACTGAAATTGTATTCTAGAGTTTCATTATATCCATATCACTGCCTACAGAATCTCTTGGAAATTTGGGGATAATCAGTATTAAATAAGATTTGGCTTAAAAAAAGATACAGAAATTACTGCTTTGTATTATTCGGCTCCCATTGACTTCATTGGTATTTGGATTTGGCACTTGCAATTTGGTCAAGTTTGCATGTTGTTTACAAACAGAACAAATTAGCGTAAGCTGTAATTTTGCTGGAAATTTTAACACACTTTATTTCTTCGTAAATGTAATTGTTTCTGTAGTAGGTTGTATACATTGCAAAGCTTTGTCACTTCACAGACAGGTTCACAGCATCCCCTAGGCATGTTATTTAGCATTATTACTATTAATTATGAATAATATTTATTAAGCATTAATAAAATCCCTGCTCATCACCAAATTCAATTTTTAAAATAATTTCTTAATTTGTTACATGTCCCTGAGGGCAGTGCCATCTTCATAGCATCATGGGCCCCCGGGCAAAGAAATGCATTGGGGCCCTAACAATTAAGATGGTGACCTGCGACGTGCTACGCTGTCTGAGTCTGAAGATGACAGAGGTGGGTGGAGCCGATCTAGTTTTCTAGCCACGTAGGCGGCACGCTATAAATGCTGGGGTGGCCGCGGCATGCTCTGAATTCTGGGGTGGCCGCTGATGTCACTGGTTGCTAGGCACCAGATGGCCAGCAATTCTAGCAACCAGTGCAGTCAAGTGGCATGCCAGAGCTTGACTTGACTGTGTAGTTTATCTGTCTAGTTAGCTGTTTGCCAGAATTAAATTCTAAAGTTTTGTAAGCAATACCATTGGAAATTCTCTTTATTTTAGAAATGAAGACATGGGTAAAAGGATGTTGAAAAGCACCTTTGGAGGATACCGTTCTACACCTAACTTGTTTCATTCAGATTCCATTACAATTCCACTAAGTGTGGGTAGCTTGGCACAGTCTGCACCTGGAACATCTGGCAGATCCATGTCTCTGCACACAGTTTTAAGTTTAGATGACAGTGGTAATCTACAGTCACCTCGAAAACAACCTCCTCCGAAACCAAAGAGAAACCCTACTACAAGATTAAGTGCTTCTTATGAAGCTGTTAGCGCGTGTCTTATTGCTGCAGCTAAGGATCTTGATAATGATGGTGAGAACTATTATGGACTTTTAAGTATATACAGCACAAGCAGTCATGTAGCATCAATAGTTACAATTAAAACTACTGAACGCAATGTATGTTGTTGTTACACGATTTATGTTTGTTTTAGAACAATAAAATGTTCATTTGAAATTAATGTAATTATTTGAGAAGTTGCTTTTCAAGTATGCATATAATGAAAGAGTTGGGGTAAGATTTGACTGGAAGAGTGGTTTGGATATAGTATAGTATAATTAATACCCACTTTCAGTTTTTTTTTTAATCTGTGTCTCTTTTAGGAGATTTGTCTTTGCGTCCTGCCTTTTACAGCCAACAAGAAATGAGAGGAGATTTCCCTAAAGTAGTAAAAATTCCCTCTAAAGCCCTGTACACATGATCCGATATCTGATGGAATCTAATCCGATGGATTTTTTCATTGGATATCCGATGAAGCTGACTTTCATCAGTCTTGCCTACACACCATCAGTCAAAAATCTGACCGTGCCAAAACGCGGTGACGTAAAACACTACGACGTGCTGACAAAAAGGAAGTTCAATGCTTCTGAGCATGCGTCGACTTGATTCTGAGCATGCGTGGATTTTTCTCCGATGTAGTTCCACACAGACGATCGTATTTTTCTGTCGGTTTTTTATCTATAGGAAAAATGTAAAACATGTTCTTTTTTTTTCCCCGGATGGCAAAAAGACCGATGGGGCCCATACACGATCGGTTTGTCCCATGAAAACAGTCCATCGGTCTGTTTTCATCGGACAAACCAATCGTGTGTACACGGCTTTAGTCTGTTGTCGCAGGAACAAATGTCCCAATCGGAAGTTTTCCCTTTTTCTCCTATTCTGTAAAGCCCTGTTGGACTGTTTTCAACGGACAAACTGATCGTGTGTGGGCCCCATCGGTTTGTTTTCCAAACCGATGAAAAAAATAGAACATGTTTTAAAATTTTCCTATGGATAAAAAACTGATAGAAAAAAACGATTGTCTGTGTGGAACTCCATCGGAGAAAAATCCACGCATGCTCAGAATGAAGTCGACGCATGCTCAGAAGCATTGAACTTAATTTTTCTCAGCACGTCATAGTGTTTTATGTCACCGCGTTGGACACAGTCGGATTTTTGACTGATGGTGTGTAGGCAAGACTAATGAAAGTCAGCTTCATCGGATATCCGACGAAAAAATCATTGGATTAGATTCCATCAGATATCCGATCGTGTGTACAGGGCATAACTCAAAGTTCTGGGTTTTCCCATTACTTTATATCCCCCTAATTGTGGCCAACATGACAAATGGAGTGAGTTTCCCTAGTTGGAATACAGACAGCAGTAAAAACTTAACAGGGGTTCTTAGGTAGCACCACTTTATTAAAAAAAAAGTTTTGGGTTTAGACACACTTTAATATATGTTTTAAGGTTTGCTTATCATCCGTCCTCTCTTCCATTCCCTCTTCTCCTCCTCCCTGTCTTCCTTTTTTTCTCTCCTTCTTTCTTTTCCTTTTCTTCCCATCCCTCTCTTCACACTCTATTCTCCTCCCCCTTCTTTCTTACCCCCTCTGTTCTTCTCTTTTTGTTCTATCGTTTATGTTATCCTATTCTTTTTATTCTCTTTCTCCCTCTTTCTTAAACTAGTATATTGTTTTCCTGTTTTAGCTCTCTATCGGCCAAGACCGCATAGTGATGATTACAGCACCATGAAAAAAATTCCACCGCCAAAACCAAAGAGAAGTCCCAATACAAAGCTGAGTGGCTCCTATGAGGAAATATCTGTCCATAGATTTGGTGAAGTGAAATCATTAAGTGTGCTAGTGAGAAAATGCAGTCGGGATATGGGAACCATGCAAAGAGCTGCCTCTGCAGATGGACCACATCCAGGGATGTTATCTGTATATATGTCACAGGATGAAGATGATAATGAACCTGTGTATATTGAAATGGTTGGTAATGCTAAGAAGAGTTGCCCACCCGAAGCCTGCAGTCCAGAACAAGGAGAAGCTGTATATGAGGAGATGAAATATTTCAATCCTGATCAGATAAATAGAAACACTGTGCAGACCAGTCTCTCACAAACTTTTTTGTCAAATATGAACTTAGTTGATGGCTGTGCCATAAGTAAAAAAGTGGATGGCCAGTGCAGGGAAACATATGACATACCAGCTCCATTTCCAAACCTCCTTGCTCATCGACCTCCTCTACTGGTATTTCCTCCTGCCCCAGTTACTTGTTCTCCTGCATCTGATGAGTCCCCCTTGACTCCATTAGAAGTAATAAAACTTCCTGTACTTGAAACAAACATAAACTTTTCTATACAGTCGGAATGTCCAAGTCCAATATCTCCTCAATGTGCAAAATATCAAAAAGGGGACAGTGAAAGACCATCATCACCAGCACAGAGTGCACTTTGTGTTACAAGCAAGATGTCCCCACCTTCTACGCCTCCACAGCAACCAACCTCAGCTCCTTACAGTTCGACTACACACTTTACTTTTCCTACTGAGACCCCATATGCCTTGTTAGTTAATTCTGCAAAGAGGTCTCTTCATACAGATACTCTAAAAACACTTTGTAGACCTAGTCCTTCTGTAACTGATACTTCTTCTAGCACAGTGACCAAATTGCCCTTTTCTTCACCAGTAAAAATTCCAAGGACTATTCAAACTAAATCTCCTTCTGTGTTTCCAGCCAGTGTAACCAACATTAGCAATGTGACAAGTCCTCTGGATGAGTTAACAACCCTCTTTAACTCAGGGAGGAGTTTACTGAGAAAATCTGCAGCTGGCAGGAAAATTCGTGAGCTGGAAGGTATGAAAGAAATACAGTGACTTTTTTTTGTAAAATGTTGATATTAATGCACTTTATTTGACACTACAAGACTGATTCCCCCAAAAAAATATGCAGCAGTTGTGCAATACAGATAGTCAGGTTTAATTTGTCATATAAAGCAAAATACCTAAATAATTTTTTCTATAGTTTTCTCCAATGTTTGTAGTTTCTTTATGTGCCATTGGTTGTGTGCCTTCAGGCTCAAGTGACACAAATCTAGCCCTGATAATGTATCGTTTGCCGTGGTAAATTATATTTTTATATTGTACTGTATATTCTATTAGCAATTCTTTTAGTCAGTGTTAACTCTTTAATTTAAAAAAAACCGACATGGGTTCACCCCCCAGGAGCATACCAGGCCCTTAGGTCTGTTATGGGTTGTAAGGAGACCCCCCTACGCCGAAAAATCGACGTAGGGGTCCCCCTACAATCCATACCAGACCCGTATCCAAAGCACGCTACCCGGCCGGCCAGGAATGGGAGTGGGGACGAGCGAGCGCCCCCCCCCCTCCTGAGCCGTGCCAGGCCGCATGCCCTCAACATGGGGGGGTTGGGTGCTCTGGGGCAGGGGGGCGCACTGCGGGCCCCCCCACCCCAGAGCACCCTGTCCCCATGTTGATGAGGACAGGACCTCTTCCCGACAACCCTTGCCATTGGTTGTCGGGGTCTGCGGGCGGAGGCTTATCGGAATCTGGGAGTCCCCTCAAATAAGGGGGCCCCCAGATACCGGCCCCCCACCCTAAGTGAATGGATATGGGGTACATCGTACCCCTATCCATTCACCTGGAGGCAAAAAGTAAAAGTTAATAAACACACAACACAAGGCTTTTTAAAATATTTTATTTTTCTGCTCCGGAGGCCCCCCCTGTCTTCGTTATTAGCTCAATTAGCAGGGGGGGCTTCTTCTTCCACTCTCCGGGGGTCTTCTCCACTCTCCGGGGGGGGTTTCTTCTTCCGCTCTCCGGGGGGGCTTCTCCGGACTCCAGGGGGGGCTTCTCCGGACTCCGGGGGGCTTCTTCCATCTTCTCCCCTCTTCCGCTCTTGACTCGGCGAACCCCGGTTCTTCTGCAGCTCTCCGGTGCCTTCTTCTTCAGCGCTGGCTGCCTGCTATGTTTGTGTGTTAGCTCGATTTCAAACAGGCAGCCGGCGCGGTCTTCTGTGACGTCATCTTCTCTTCTGTTCTTCTCCCCTCTTCCGATGTTGACTCGTCGCCTGTTGTCGCTGTAATGATGGTTCGCCGAGTCAAGAGCGGAAGAGGGGAGAAGATGGAAGAAGCCCCCCGGAGTCCGGAGAAGCCCCCCCCGGAGTCCGGAGAAGCCCCCCCGGAGAGCGGAAGAAGAAACCCCCCCCGGAGAGCGGAGAAGACCCCCGGAGAGTGGAAGATGAAGCCCCCCCTGCTAATTGAGCTAATAACGAAGACAGGGGGGGCCTCCGGAGCAGAAAAATAAAATATTTTAAAAAGCCTTGTGTTGTGTGTTTATTAACTTTTACTTTTTGCCTCCAGGTGAATGGATAGGGGTACGATGTACCCCATATCCATTCACTTAGGGTGGGGGGCCGGTATCTGGGGGCCCCCTTATTAAAGGGGACTCCCAGATTCCGATAAGCCTCCGCCCGCAGACCCCGACAACCAATGGCAAGGGTTGTCGGGAAGAGGTCCTGTCCTCATCAACATGGGGACAGGATGCTCTGGGGTGGGGGGGCCCGCAGTGCGCCCCCCTGCCCCAGAGCACCCAACCCCCCCATGTTGAGGGCATGCGGCCTGGCACGGCTCAGGAGGGGGGGGGCGCTCGCTCGTCCCCACTCCCATTCCTGGCCGGCCGGGTAGCGTGCTTTGGATACGGGTCTGGTATGGATTGTAGGGGGACCCCTACGTCGATTTTTCGGCGTAGGGGGGGTCCCCTTACAACCCATACCAGACCTAAGGGCCTGGTATGCTCCTGGGGGGGAACCCATGCCGGTTTTGTTTTTACAAATTGCCGTGGAGTTCTCCCTCGGGAAAGCATACCAAATGCCGTCGCTGGAATGGGCTTTTACAAGGTGTGACTAGTTTACACTTTGTAGAACCAGCCCTAATTTTACACTTGCAAAATAACACTTACGGCGCAAAAAGGAAGCTAGAAAGCTTTGTGGATCGCCTTAAGTGCTAATTTGCATACTAGCAACGGCATTTCGACTCGAAATGCCCCCAGCGGCGGATGCGGTACTGCATCCTAAGATTCGGCAGTGTAATTCAATTACACATGCCGGATCTTCTGTCTAACTTTGGAAAAAGCCTTTTGAGGATCGTTTCCAAAGTTACACACAGACTGAACAGCAGTTAAGTCGGAGTATCTCTTTTGAGGATCTGGCCCATGATCTGTATCCCAGACCTAGTGTGCTGAGTATTTCCCACCAATGTTCAGGAAGGCGGGGTTAATAAAATGTTTACAAGCTGGATAGACATGTATGGCTGGCTGTAGATGCTTTTCAGATGCTTTGTGCCAAACACAAAATGAATAATGGTTGAATTTATGTTGAGATAGCCCCTCTGCTCCATATACACTTTTGCAGGTGCATCTATGAATCATTACACCAGACTTTACAGGTTTCGTTCTATATTTTTATCTAGACTGATCGGCTGGATGAGCCCAGTGTGTTGGAGGAATATACCAGCCTGTTAAATTACAAAATCAATCCTTCTGAATTTAAATTGCTGAACATTAATATTCTCACC
Source organism: Rana temporaria (assembly GCF_905171775.1). NCBI lineage: Eukaryota > Metazoa > Chordata > Amphibia > Anura > Ranidae > Rana > Rana temporaria. The sequence goes on from NC_053490.1 coordinate 196,821,457, forward strand.
TAATACTTTCAAACTTCCACTTTAATATGGCAACTCAGAAACAAAATGCAATACCTTGGAGTCCATGTCACCCTGGCATTTTCAGCCATTTTTCAGGTGAACTTCCCCTCCCTTAACATCAATAAGACAAGATCTTAAAAGATAGAAAATGGAGATATATACTTAGTGAGACAAAGGCAACATGCTGCAAATTAATATAATGCCCCTTAATGCTTCAAATCCTCAGCGATCACAATACATCCTACTTGTATCCACTCTGTTAAAAATTAATTAATACATTTTTTTTTGGGGGGGGGGCAAAAATAAGAAAACATTCAGCATAACACACTACATACTTTGCTTGGCAAGGGGACTTGGATTTCAAGACTATGTGCACTATAATCAAGCCATACACCTTGCCCGAATATTTGACTGCTGCAAACATGCCACGTTTAACAAATGAGTAGCTAAAGAACAGGAAGCCTTCATCATCCCTCTGTCAGCCTTACATAGATTTTTAACTTTCATGTCTGATAGGCACTACACTAAAGGTAGTACAAGTGATTCACTTTTTTTGTCTCTCTCATTTATATACCTCACTAATGACACCAGTCATAGGGAACCCCTATTTATCCCCTGCATGCAAAACTGGCAACACCTAGTTGGCAACAAAATTTGACTTTATCACTTTGTCTCCCAAGGGTCCCCATGACCTATATCTGAGATACAAAAAATGCTTCCCCTCTAAAGAGATGGTGAGCCATACAAATGTGACATTCATCAATTTCTTGAAACCCCTGACTTCCTTGAAAACTTGTGCCCTCATTTATTCACTTGCTAATGACTGCTATCCATGGTTCTGAAACTGTATAAACACATTTCTATACCATAAATTGAGAATAATTGTAATCCAATAGCAAATTGAATCACTGCACTCTAGAATGCAAGGAAAACGCTTTATTGCATAAAATCATCCAACATCAAAAAATATTTTCACCACAGCATCATGACACACATGGAGGAGAGCACGGTTGACGCGTTTCACAAATTTCTTTGCTTAGTCATAACCAATAAAACCACAGCACACTAAAAAATATCCTTTATTATTTTATTAACTAATGTTTACCTTTCCAGATTGGATTATGGCCAAATATAGGCAAAAATGGTAATAGAACAAGGTGAATCCTGTTTAAAATAAGCAGAAAAACATTGTTATTGATACAGAGTATGTGGAACATGTGGAGAATGTGGAAAATGGTTGTAAATGGGTAAATGCTGGTCTCATTTCTCTTTCAATCATTGTTAAATACACCTCATTGACTCACATTGGATTTAATATTTTGTTTGCTCAGATCAGTAGACACAAACTTGTAAGTGGGAAAGTAAAAAAAGATCTCTGCAAAATAGTTTAAATGTATTACAATTAAAACACTTAATAACTGATGTTATAAGAATACATCTTCCTTTCAAATGGCACAGCTACAATTCTTTTCCATAGATACATAGTTAGTTAAACTGAGATCATTGTATGTAGTTAAAGGGTTTCCAGTGATTTTAGTATAAATACACATTAACCTTGATTCTGACTCACCAAAAGTTGGATCTTAACCACTTAAGGACCCGCTCATGTACATATACGTCGGTACTTTAAAGATGGATATCTCGGTAACAGCAGCTGCTGCCACAACCGAGATATCCATCTTATCTTTATTTTTTATCTTTTTTGCATTTTAGTCTAAATATTTTTTTTTGTGTAAAAATGTATAAATAAAATTAATAAAATAAATAAAAATAAATAAGAAAAAAAAAATGTTTAAAGCGCCCGTCCCAACGAGCTCGCGCGCAGAAGCGAACGCATACGTGAGTAGCGCCGCATATGAAAACGGTGTTCAAACCACACAAATGCGGTATCACCGCGATCGTTAGAGTGAGAGAAATAATTCTAGCCATAGACCTCCCCTGTAACTCAAAATATGCAACCTATAGAATTTTTTAAACATCGCCTATGGAGACTTTTAAGGTTAAAAGTTTGACGCCATTCCACGAGCGGGCGCAATTTTGAAGCGTAACATGTTGGGTATCATTTTACTCAGCGTAACATTATCTTTCACAATATAAAAAAAATTGGGCTAACTTTACTGTTGTCTTATTTTTTAATTCAAAAAAGTGTTTTTTTTTTCCAAAAAAAATGCGCTTGTAAGACCGCTGCGCAAATACGGTGTGACAAAAAGTATTGCAATGACCGCCATTTTATTCTCTAGGGTGTTAGAAAAAAAAATATATATATATAATGTTTGGGAGTTTTAAGTAATTTTCTAGCAAAAAAAAACTGTTTTAATCTTGTAAACACCAAATCTGAAAAACAGGCAAGGTCCTTAAGTGGTTAAAGTCCACCTTCTGGTGAGTCAGAATTAAGGTATAGTCTACACAATGAAGAACACATCAAGCATATCTATGTGAAGATCTGATTAAAAAGTACAAAACTGAATAACAGAACATTTTCAAAACATCAAATAAACCTTGCAATTCAGTTAAATCGCTAGTTAAGGGATGGAAAGAGTGTGGCATAGTTAAGGGGTGGAAAGAGTGTGGTATAGTTAAGAGGTGGAAAGAGTATGGCACAACTCTAAATCTGTAAAGAACAGATGGTAAGGTATTAAGTAAAGTAAGGAATCACTAAAATAAGGAGGCTGGTGAAGGAGGCAATAAAAAGACCTGTGAAATTCCTGAAAGAATTATAGACCTATATGGCTGAAATTGGTTAGACCAGTAGTTAGCAATCTCAGTCCTCAAGTAAAGGGCCATGTTTTAAGGTTTTCCTTCACTTTGCACAGCTTCCTTAAAGCAATATAAATGACTTTGTATTGATAAGAGCTATTTTATCTAATGCCGCGTACACACCATCACTTTATGTGATGAAAAAAAATGACGTTTTTAAAAACGTCACTTTAAATGACTGTGTGTGGGGGAAAACGTCGTTTTATGTCTTGTGAAAAACGACCCAAAAAAATTGAAGCATGCTTCAATTTTATGTGTCGTTTTTCAAAACGTCAACTTTTACTTCACAGAAATTGACCGTGTGTAGCAAAAAACGTCGTTTAAAACGACGTTTTTTCACCCGCGCATGCCCAGAAGCTACTTATGAAGCGAGCTTCAATGGAAAAACGTGAGAAACGTAACCTCGCTTTGCTAGAACATTGTGAGAAAAACGATGGTGTGTAGGCAACTTCGTCTTTGAAAATTGAAGTTTCAAAAACGTCACTTTTTACTTCACAGAAAATGTTTTTTTTCATCACATAAAGTGATGGTGTGTATGCGGCATAAGGGAAGTTCCCAAAACATGGCCTGTTGGGGGTACTTGAGGACTTAGGTTGAGAACCACTGGGTTAGACTATGCATACAACTGTTGCCTGGCTACACCACCAGTTGCAGCTTTATGGGGGGAAAACAAAATGAAATCCATTGTCTACTGAAACACACATGACATTAGTTTTTAAATGAAAAAAAAAACTCCTGATGCCTCGTACACATGGCTGTACTTTTTGAGAAAAAAAGTCAGACAGGCTTTTTTTCTCAGAAAGTCCGGCCGTGTGTAGCCTCCATCTGACTTTTTTGTCGGAAGTCCGATGGACCTTAGATAGAGAACCTGTTCTCTATCTTTCCGTCTACGGACTCATGGCGGACTTTTGCATGGGCAAAAGTCTGACCGTGTGTACAAGGCATAAGAGAATCTGAAGTCAAGTTAGAAGAATAATCTATGATTCACACCCCTTTTTTATCCTAGTGGCCACTGTCACCAAAACAGAAAGAGGAAATTGAACATTTTGAAGTTGTCACCAGAACATGTGAGGCTAAACCTGTTCGGGTGACAAATGTACAAGAGCAGTATTTCTCTCACTTTGAAGGGAAATCTTGCCAATGGGGCACATGGCAAAAAATAACATGACAGGGCTTTTAATCATTCCATACTTTATCCAAAACTGAAAAAAAAAATGCATGGCTCTATATATACTTTAGTAATACCAATGCTAATGTCCTGGAATAGCCAAGTCAGAGTCCAGAGCTCAATCCAATATGAAATATGTGGCTGGATTGAAAAATACTATTCTCTCACAATCCCTATGCGACCTGACAAAGCTTTGGCAGTTTTCCAAAGCGAAATGGGGGACATTTTCAGTGTCTAGATATGTGAAACATATGCCTTTGCATTCTCTATGATTTTTCATTGTATTTAAAATTACTTTGCAGAGATATATTTTCACTTTAGAATAAATAGTCTATTTCTGTTGATCAGTGTAATAAAAGAAAACTCTAAAAACACAACAAAAATGGCAAATCTAAAGACCTAAGCCCCGTACACACGATCAGAATTTTTCCATCGTAAATTCCGACCGTGTGTACAGGGAGTGCAGAATTATTAGGCAAATTAGTATTTTGACCACATCATCCTCTTTATGCATGTTGTCTTACTCCAAGCTGTATAGGCTCGAAAGCCTACTACCAATTAAGCATATTAGGTGATGTGCATCTCTGTAATGAGAAGGTGTGTGGTCTAATGACATCAACACCCTATATCAGGTGTGCATAACTATTAGTCAACTTCCTTTCCTTTGGCAAAATGGGTCAAAAGAAGGACTTGACAGGCTCAGAAAAGTCAAAAATAGTGAGATATCTTGCAGAGGGATGCAGCACTCTTAAAATTGCAAAGCTTCTGAAGCGTGATCATCGAACAATCAAGCGTTTCATTCAAAATAGTCAACAGGGTCGCAAGAAGCGTGTGGAAAAACCAAGGCGCAAAATAACTGCCCATGAACTGAGAAAAGTCAAGCGTGCAGCTGCCAAGATGCCACTTGCCACCAGTTTGGCCATATTTCAGAGCTGCAACATCACTGGAGTGCCCAAAAGCACAAGGTGTGCAATACTCAGAGACATGGCCAAGGTAAGAAAGGCTAAAAGACGACCACCACTGAACAAGACACACAAGCTGAAACGTCAAGACTGGGCCAAGAAATATCTCAAGACTGATTTTTCTAAGGTTTTATGGACTGATGAAATGAGAGTGAGTCTTGATGGGCCAGATGGATGGGCCCGTGGCTGGATTGGTAAAGGGCAGAGAGCTCCAGTCCGACTCAGACGCCAGCAAGGTGGAGGTGGAGTACTGGTTTGGGCTGGTATCATTAAAGATGAGCTTGTGGGGCCTTTTCGGGTTGAGGATGGAGTCAAGCTCAACTCCCAGTCCTACTGCCAGTTTCTGGAAGACACCTTCTTCAAGCAGTGGTACAGGAAGAAGTCTGCATCCTTCAAGAAAAACATGATTTTCATGCAGGACAATGCTCCATCACACGCGTCCAAGTACTCCACAGCGTGGCTGGCAAGAAAGGGTATAAAAGAAGAAAAACTAATGACATGGCCTCCTTGTTCACCTGATCTGAACCCCATTGAGAACCTGTGGTCCATCATCAAATGTGAGATTTACAAGGAGGGAAAACAGTACACCTCTCTGAACAGTGTCTGGGAGGCTGTGGTTGCTGCTGCACGCAATGTTGATGGTGAACAGATCAAAACACTGACAGAATCCATGGATGGCAGGCTTTTGAGTGTCCTTGCAAAGAAAGGTGGCTATATTGGTCACTGATTTGTTTTTGTTTTGTTTTTGAATGTCAGAAATGTATATTTGTGAATGTTGAGATGTGTTATTGGTTTCACTGGTAAAAATAAATAATTGAAATGGGTATATATATTTTTTTTGTTAAGTTGCCTAATAATTATGCACAGTAATAGTCACCTGCACACACAGATATCCCCCTAAAATAGCTAAAACTAAAAACAAACTAAAAACTACTTCCAAAAATATTCAGCTTTGATATTAATGAGTTTTTTGGGTTCATTGAGAACATGGTTGTTGTTCAATAATAAAATGAATCCTCAAAAATACAACTTGCCTAATAATTCTGCACTCCCTGTATGCCCCATCGGAGTAATTCCTTTGGAAATTCCAATGAATTCCATCGGAGTTTAGATAGAGAACATGTTCTCTTTTACTCCGATGACATTTACTTGACATTTTATAAATGCCTGAAATTCCGCTTTAAGCCCTCTGTAGTTTAGTGTTCTATGACAACAAACTATTAAACCTTCCAGAGATTTGAATTGTTAAATGTAGTTTTAGCCTTCTAATTTTAGTCTTTGTCATACATATTTTTACACTACTGTTGTTGAAATAGAAAGTTTCAAAAAAACAAAAAATCAGTGGCAACGAGTCTTATACATCCCCTTCTTGTGCCGACTTGATTGTTTATACAGTAGGTACAGTATCTCACAAAAATGAGTACACCCCTCACATCTTTGTAAATATTTTATTATATCTTTTCATGTGACAACATGACAACAATAAATTACACTTTGCTGCAATGTAAAGTAGTGAGTATACAGCTGTATAAAGAGTGTAAATTTGCTGTCCACTCAAAATAACTCAACACACAGCCATTAATGTCTAAACCGCTGGCAACAAAAGTGAGTACACCCCCAATTGGCCATATTCCCTCCCTGGTGTCATGTGACTCGTTAGCGTTACAAGGTCTCAGGTGTGAATGGGGAGCAGGTGTGTTAAATTTGGTGTTATCGCTCTCACTTTGTCATACTGGTCACAGGAAGTTCAACATGGCACCTCATGGCAAATAAATTTCTGAGGATCTGAAAAAAAATATTGTTGCTCTACATAAAGATGGCCTATGCTATAAGAAGATTTCCAAGACCCTAAAACTGAGCTGCAGCACAGTGGCCAGGACCATACAGTGGTTTAACAGGACAGGTTCCACTCAGAACATCCCTCACCATGGTCAATAAAAGAAGCTGAGTGCACGTGCTTAGCATCATATCCAGAGGTTGTCTTTGGGAAATAGACATATGAGTGCTGCCAGAATTGCTGCAGAGGTTGAAGGGGTGGGGGGGGGGGGTCAGCCTGTCAGTGCTCAGACCATACGCCATACACTGCATCAAATTGGTCTGCATGGCTGTCATCCCATAAGGAAGCCTCTTCTAAAGATGATGCACAAGAAAGCCTGCAAACAGTTTTCTGAAGAGAAGCAGACTAAGGACATGGATTACCGGAACCATGTCCTGTGGTTTTATGAGATCAAGTTAAGCTTATTTGGTTCAGATGGTGTCAAGCGTGTGTGGCGGCAACCAGGTGAGGAGTACAAAGACAAGTGTGTCTTGCCTACAGTCAAGCATGGTGGTGGGAGTGTCATGGTCTAGGGCTGCATGACTGCTGGGGAGCTACAGTTCATTGAGGGAACCATGAATGCAAACATGTACTGTGACATACTGAAGCAGAGCATGATCCCCTCCCTGGACTGGGCCGCATGGCAGTATTTCAACATTATAATGACCCCAAACACACCTCCAAGACGACCACTGACCTGCTAAAGAAGCTGAGGGTAAAGATGATAGACTGGCCAAGCATGTCTCCAGACCTAAACTGTGGGGCATCCTCAAATGGAAGGTAGAGGATCCAAGGTCTCTAATATCCACCAGCTCTGTGATGTTGTCATGGAGGAGTGGAAGAGGACTCCAGTGGCAACCTGTAACGCTCTGGTGAACTCCATGCCCAAGAGAGTTAGGGCAGTGCTGGAAGATATAGGTGGCCACACAAAATATTAAGACGTTGGGCCCTATTTGGACATTTTCACTTGCCAGCGGTTTGAACATTAATGGCTGTGTTGAGTTATTTTGAGGGGACAGAAAATTTACACTGTTATACAAGCAGTACACTCACTACTTTACATTGTAGTAAAGTGTCATGTCTTCAGTGTTGTCACATAAAAAGACATAATAAAATATTTACAAAAATGTAAGGCGTCTACTCACTTTTGTGATATACTGTATCTTTATGCTGTCCCAAATCCAATCCAATGCAAATCCCACATTTAGAACCAGGTCTTCCGAAATACATTGATTTTGCTTCGAGCGTGACAATTTCTAATTACCTTGATGACAGATTCTTAAGAAGACACAGCTTGGCAAAGAATATACCATCATACAATTCTTTCTAGAGTTAAGTTAATACTTGACTTGATAATTTGATAACAACGTCTCAGGCCCCATACACACAAGAGGATTTATCCGCAGATACGGTCCAGCGGACCGTATCCGCGGATAAATCCTCTCGAGGATTTCAGAGGATTTCTATGCGATGGCGTGTACACACCATCGCATTGAAATCCGCGCTGAAATCCTCTGCCGATGACGTGTCGCGCCGTCGCCGCTATTATGACGCGGCGACGGGCGCGACGCTGTCATATAAGGAATTCCACGCATGCGTCAAATCATTACGACGCGTGCGGGGAATCCCTTTAGACGGATGGATCCGGTAAGTCTGTACAGACGAGCGGATCCATCCGTTGGAATGGATTCCAGCAGATGGATTTGTTGTGCATGTCAGCAAATATCCATCTGCTGGAAATCCATCCCAGGGGAGATTTCTCTGCGGATAAATATCCGTTGGCGTGTACACACCATAGGATCTATCCGCAGAAACCCATTTGATGGGATTTATCTGCGGATAGATTCTATGGTGTGTATGGGGCCTCAGAGTATATCTTCCAGTAAACCTTGGAAATACTATGCAGGGAAATCTCTCCTTGTTTGTCTATGTGTGTGTACTGTACATGTATAGCATTTAGCAATCTCCTTCACTGAACCTGTATTATTATAAGTTAGAATTCCATAAAATTTATTTTTTAGATGTTTTGAAGTGTCAGTATTTATGTATTTTTAAACATAAACAGCATGAAAATTTAATATAAAAATCAATACAAATATAAGGCACAACAACCTAGAGATGCCTGCATATACCTGCGGCGGCCTCCAAAACTCTCCCTTTATAGGGCATTTCCAACAATGAAAGCTTCTGCACTTTCTGAAAGTACATGAACCCATTAAAAAGTACCTGTCACAAATTAGGGTTTATAGGGAATTGTTGTTTGTTGGCTCCTGGGTAGGGATGAGCCGAACACCCCCCCGTTCGGTTCGCACCAGAACCTTCGAACAGACCGAACGTTCGCGCGAACATTTAGAACCCCATTGACGTCTATGGGACTCGAACGTTCTAATTCAAAAGTGCTCATTTTAAAGCCTAATATGCAAGTTATTGTCATAAAACGTCTTTGCGAACCCGGGTCTTGCCCAAGGGAACATGTATCAATGGAAAAAAAGTTTTAAAAACTGTCGTTTTTTCAGGAGCAGTGATTTTAATGATGCTTAAAAAAAAAATTTAAAAAATGAAAAATTCCTTTAAATATTGTACCTGTTGGGTGTCTATAGTATGCTTGTGAAAACGTCTTTGAGAACCCGGGTCTTGCCCCAGGGAACATGTATTTTTTTTTAGGACTCCTGAAAAAAATACGGTTTTTAAAACTTTTTTTCCATTGATACATGTTCCCTTGGGCAAGACCCGGGTTCTTAAAGACGTTTTCACTGGCATACTATACTATAGACACCCAGCAGGTACAATATTTAAAGGAATTTTTCATTTATTTATTTTTTTAATTTAAGCATCATTAAAATCACTGCTCCTGAATCTTTAGGTGCAAACTACAGAGCACACGACCAGTAAACACCAAGTAGCTTTAGGTGCAAACTACTGTACAGAGGACACAGGCAATAAACCACGTAAGAATTCTGCAGCTAGCACAATCACCTGCCTGCCAGTAAATTAGGAAGAACTGATCTAGCTAAACTATACAGTGTATAAATATATGTACAACACCTGGGATGTATATACGTATATCCTCTACACACTGTAACATTAACTGACTAGCCTGCCTGCCTGCTCTATCTACCTGAAAAAAATGACACTCTCTCTGTCCTCTCTTAACCTGCAGGCGACCTTTTATAGTGTGGGGCGTGTACTAAACCCCCTGAGCCATAATTGGCCAAAGCGACCCTGGCTTTGGCCAATTATGGCTCTCCGTTTTTTGCAAGCTGTGATTGGCCAAGCATGCGGGTCATAGTGCATGCTTGGCCAATCATCAGCCAGCGATGCCGCAGTGAATTATGGTCTGTGAAACGTAACTCGAATTTGGCGCAAACGACCCGTTTTGTCCGTATTTCGATGAACGAACATACAATGTTCGAGTCGAACATGAGTTTGACTCGAATACGAAGCTCATCCCTACTCCTGGGCTTCATGCTAGTTCTTGAACATAAACATAATTTACTTTTACTGCAAGTGACATTTCTGCCCTGGGCTTAATATTCAGTCCTGAAATCAGAGGTTGTTTCCTTCTTTTCACATTGCTAATTTAGATTTTTTACTTCATAGAAACTTTCTGTAAAGTACCTGAAATGCATGAAAGAAATTGAATGTGAGAAATAGGATACTGTATGATTCATGATGTCAACTTACATAAGTCAATGACATTCAGTGTTGCCAACCTACCAGATTAAAATGTACTGACACGACACCCAAAATATACTGGCACAGCAAAGTTTTTACTGGCACTACCAAAAGTTACAAAATTACAATTTTAAGTGCAAATTTCAATATTTAGGCTACAAATTAGTACAATATGCAATTAGAAATGTGATTTAAGATAGATACTACAGCAAATTTCTTATTTTATTTTCAATATAGTAAGTAAGTGGCTCAGGGACAGGACTCAGGAGGGCAGGATATTAAAATGGACAGGCACACACACATGAAATTGAGCAGTGTGCAGCAGCACAGATCACCAACACGTCCCCTCCTGAGTCACAGTGACAGTCTCTCTTCATGGCAGGTGGTTTCTTCAGTCCACTGCAGTCCAAACAGCACAAACAGTCCCGCTCCCGGGTTGCCTTGCTCCCATCCCGCAGACCTGCAAATGAGACTCTGGCTGATCCGCTCCCTTGCATCATGACATCACACGACATGCCCAGGCACCACCTCTGCCAGACGCGCCCCCCTGACGGTACCACCCAAACACACTGTAGCAGGCACTTGAATGGTCTTGACCGACTCCAGACCTGAGCTGCTCATGCGCAGTTCCAAGCCAAGCATCTTTTTATCTTTTTTTACTGGCTACCCTTTTCTCTTACTGGCATTTACTGGCCCGTTTTTTAATGGCTGCCAGTAAAAATACTGACGGTTGGCAACACTGATGACATTATAAAGAAGTAAATTTCACATACAGTCATATGTAGAAAAATACATGGTTACTATGTCTGATAGCAAACATTGAAATTTGAACTCATTGAATACTGTAACTATGTTGCATATTTGGATGATCAGCAATTATGTATTTATCATGCTATAGACTGAACTGTATTTTTCATTCCTTAGTAATATTATGGGAAGGGAATAAGGGCATTCAATGTGTCTGTTATAAATGCTATCTATAGCATTTTTTTTTCTGTTGCAAAATTCTATGGAAAAAAGTAGACAAAAGCCAAATATCTGTCATCTGATGTTCATAATCTGTAAAATTGTGATAGATATTTTATGTATTGAAAGACAGGCTGCCAGTACAGTGCACCCATTCAGCAACTTCTTTTCATTTCCAAGGTGTTGAGCGGAATCTGAATACAAGCACTGGGGAAGATACTGCAATGCCAGATACTCAAGATACAAATGCAAATAATCAAGATAACCAGCCATTAAGCACTTTATCTATATGTGAACCATGTGAGAATGGAAACTCTGTTTCTAGTGGTAAGTTCCCATTGAAAGAAAAGGAAAAATCCTGCATGTATGCACCTCAATCAAAAAAAAAAACTTTTATTTTCATAGTTTCAAACTCCTTTTGAATTTGTAATTTACCACAAAAATGTATATTTTGTACTTCTCTGGCTTTATCTTTTCTCAAAAAGGGGATTTGCTGCTTTTTAGATGATGTACACCCTGCACAGCTAGTAATAAGCAACAGCAACCTGTCCCTATACATTAATATTGGAGAATGATTGTTTTGTTAGAACAAAAGGCTTTCATGCAACTACAGTATGTATATAAAAAGTTCCCACATTTTTGCAGGGCAATCATTTCAGTGGATCAGAGGTTGAGTCCAATTCCATTATTGATGAACTTCATGTGACCGTCAAAAAATATTTGCATGTTGCGGCTTTATTGGAAGTATTTTCAATTGTACAATTTTTATTGGAGGGGAGACAGCAAGGACTGTCTGGAAGTGTCACTGAAGAAAAGGAATAAGGAACTGCGTTGTGTCAGCACCAGCAATTGCTAACTGTAAATATTTCCTCTATGTGAAGCCTCGTACACACGACCGAAGAACTCGACGGGCGAAACACATCGTTTTCCTCGTCGAGTTCCTTGTTAGGCTGTTGAGGAACTCGACAAGGCAAGTTTCTCCATTCCTGTCGAGGAAAAAGAAGACATGCTCTCTTTTTGGCTCAACGGGATCCTCGACAGTTTCCTCGTCGAAAAATGTACACACGACCAGTTTCCTCGGCAAAAAAAAAATCCCAGCAAGTTTCTTGCTGGTTTTTGCCGAGAAACTCGGTCGTGTATACGAGGCCTGAGAAGCTTGAGTGGTGTTTCTTGAAGACAATCAGGTTGTCAGTGCGCCGTGTGCCTCGTGAGCGTGCTCGCGGGTCCCGGGAACTCAATGTTCCTGGGCGGCCTGCGATTGCGGTCGGCAAAGGCAGAACAGGGGATGCCTTTGTAAACAAGGCATTCCCCTATTCTGCCTAGTGACACTGTCACTGATGGCTGTTCCCCGTGATCACCAGGAACGGTCATCAGTGATGTGTCACGTATAGCCACACCCCTTAACTGTAAGAATCACTCACTAGTACTTACTTAAATCCTGCAGCGCCACCTAGTGGTTAACCCCATTTACTGCCAGTGTCATTTTTATAGTTATCAGTGCATTTTTATAGCACTGATCGCTGTAAAAATTACAATGGTCCCAAAAATGTGTCAAAAGTGTCCCATGTGTTCCGCCATAAAGTCGCAGTCACAATAAAAAACGCTGATTGCCGCCATTACTAGTAAAAAAAAAATATTAATAAAAATGCCATTAAACTATCCCCTATTTTGTAGATGCTATAACCTTTGCGCACACCAATCAATAAACGATTATTGCCATTTTTTTACCAAAAATATGTAGAAGAATACGTATCGGCCTAAACTGAAAAAAAAAATTATATATTTATTTTTTGGGGATATTTATTATAGCAAAAAGTAAAAAATATTGAATTTTTTTCAAAATTGTTGCTCTATTTTAGTTTATAGCGCAAAAAAATAAAAACGCAGAGGTGATCAAATACCACCAAAATAAATCTGTTTGTGGGGAAAAAAGGACGTAAATGTTGTTTGGGAGACAGGTCGTAAGACCGCATAATTGTCAGTTAAAGCAACGCAGTGCCGAATCGCAAAAAGTGGCCTGGTCTTTGACCAGCAATATGGTCCGGGGCTGAAGCGATTAAGAAATGCCAGGCAAATGTTATGTCAGTATGGCCTCATTTACCTATAGAAGGGACATATTCTGAAATAGAGCTGTGTGTTGACAACGACATTTTGTAATATATTGGCATATTTTTACAATGTTGTAATTATTTTATTTTAAGTACATTTATTTAACACCCCAACCCATTAACATTCTGGGGGTTATTTACCAAAGGCAAATCCACTTTGCACTTCAAGTGCAAACTATAAGTGCAAAGTGCATTTAAAATTGCACTAAAAGAAGTGCAGTCGCTGTAAATCTGAGGGGAAGATCTGAAATGAGGGGAAGCTCTGCTGATTTTATTATCCAATCATGTGCAAGCTAAAATGCTGTTTTTTATTTTACTTGAATGTCCGTCCCCCCCCCCCCGGTCTACAGCGACTGCACTTTCAAGTGCACTTTAAGTGCAAAGTTGATTTGCCTATAGTAAATAACCCCCTTTGTTTTTACAGACACACACACAACCAAACTCTATGCATAAAGGTATTTGACATAGAAGCCCAAGACACACAAAAATAAAAATTATTTGAAAGGCTCCTTACACACTTTTATTGTCTATCTTTTCATATGTGCACATAGTCCGGGTATCTGATTGAAAGAACACATAGTTACTTGTTGGATCTCCATTTCCTTTTAGCCGATGCTGAGGCGTGCTGGAAGGCACAACCTACCTCAGCCCACAGAAAGGCCTGTGACACCCTGTTCACGGAACTGGACTTACCTTCCACCTCAGAGACCAAAAAGGCCCTGCGCTGGACCAAGCATAAATATTATACTTGCGCAGACAAACCGGGCCCGATGTTGGCTAGGAAGCTGAACTCAGTCCAGTTAAGATTGCCTGTGGGAGGTTATATCCCCCACCCCAATGGATCATGTTGACATTTGCAGACTTTCTGTCAAAGCTTTATGCTAAGCCTGATCCATTCCCACTAGACCAAGCGGAAGCCTTTTTTCATGACCTGGATCTCCCTGTGCTGTCTGAGATGGTACATGACACTCTGAATGCTAGCATCATGGAGGCTGAAGTCCTTCAGGCTATCAATTCTTTGAGGCCTTCTTCGGCTCCTGGCCCGGATGGGTTTTCTGGCCTTTATTACAAGAAATTTGCTGGGCCTCTAGCGCTTAACCTAGCAAATGCCTTGAAACAGGAGTCCCTGCCTTCTTCAGACATACTCAGGGCACACATTACTATGCTCCCTAAAACATCAGAGGACACCAAGAGTCTTCATCCTATCTCTCTCCTAAATGAGCATATGAAGATTTTGTGAAAGATTTTAAGCCTCATTATCAATAAATATCTGTGGGGACCAGGTGGGCTTTGTCTCAGGTTGACAGGCCTGTGACAATGTCCGCAAAGTGGTCCACCTCATACACCTCCTTCATCAGTGGAAAATTCCTGGGTTCCTACTCTATTTGAGCCTCTCTGAAGCCCTTGACTCCCTGTCATGGGAATATTTGCGCTTTGTACTGTCTCACTAGGGGTTTGTGAAGCCATCTTAGCCTGGATCCAGACCCTATACTCGACCCCTTATGCTTTGGTGAAATATGCACGGTTCTTCACGTCCCCCTTTTCTATTTTCCAGTGCACGAGGCAGGGATGCCCCCTGTCCCTGGCTCTCTTCATCCTGGTGCTGAAACTTCTGGCGATGTCCTTCCGGACTGACTCGAATGTCTCCAGAATTCCTTATGCAGGTAATGAGTATAAGCTTAACCTCTTCACAGGTGATGCACTATTGACCTTGACCAATCCTCTCATCACACTCCCCAATCTGCAGCAGGTCCTTTCCTGATTTTTAACCAAAAGGTCACTCTTAACGTGACATTGGCCCTTGACCTGGTCACTCGGCTACAGTCCCACTACCCTTTCCAATGGACGTCCTCCCACATTGACTACCTCAGGATCCGGCTGACCCCTTCATACCTCTCCTTATTTGCCTCTAATTATTACCCATTGCTACCCTCTATATCTCCCCTTATGCAGTCTTGGCAATTCCCACACTTATCATGGATAGGTCATATTAGCTATGTGAAAATTACTATCTTGCCCAAACTTTTGCACTGTACCGGTGTGTACCGATGATTTATAGCCATGCATCTGAAAATGATTGACAGGTGTTGCAGATCATTCATTGGTGGTCTCATTACAGTGACCCCCTAGGTATTAAATGCTCACCTTGGAGCATGCGACGTAGCGAATATGCTCAGTTAGTACACGCTTGTGAACCACCCCCTACAGCAGGGGTCTCAAACTGGCGGCCCTCCAGATGTTGCGAAACTACAAGTCCCATGAGGCATTGCAAGGCTGACAGTAACAGGCATGACTCCCACAGGCAGAGGCATGATGGGACTTGTAGTTTCGCAACAGCTGGGGGCCGCCAGTTTGAGACCCCTGCCCTACAGGCTTTAAGGCTTTTTATTCCCTATTATTCCCGAGATACTGCGTGGGAAGCCCAGGATCCTGTTACCATTATCACAAGCATGTACTGACTGAGCATAATCGCTAAGTCACACGCTCCAAGATGAGCATTTAATACCTAGGGGGTCACTGGAATGAGAGCACCAATCTATGTGAGCTCATGAGAGGTGTGTAATGCTTGCAGCTGGTTAGTGATATCTATTAGGCTTTGGGTTGATTGAGGTTTGCAGGAATTCCATTAATTTCACAATCCAGGATTGTGTTTCACAAGCACTAACTCTAGCTATCCTAACCATTTGCTCTAGACCAATGTAGGTCTGAGTTTGCTACAATCACTATATAGAGTCTGAGGCCCCTTTCACAATAACAGCTTCTGTTGTGATCAGCAGGAGATCTGTCTGCCGATAAACCCCTGCTGATCAGGTATGAGTGGTCAGATGACAAGTCCATGTCTGCCCAGTTAATTCAGAGTGGACACAGACACAGTCTGCCCTGCTCTTTGGGTGGCTGGGTATAAATGGACTCAACTATCAGTTTTCACCCGACCACCCCCAATCTGATCCACCTTCATGGAGGAGAACAGATTCCCTTCTGTTTGTTTTTAGCAGACCGTATCAGTCTGTTTAGTCAAGTCCGTTTACACCTGCCAGTGGGTGAATGGATCATCTAATCAGGTCCGCCTCAATAACTGATGGACTTACCTGATCAGATCAGTGGTGTGAAAGGGGTCTTAGAGTCCTACCCTGCTGACTATTGTATTCAGACAGCTGCAGAACCCAGAGCTACCAGAATACCCAAAGAGTAACTGAATCTGATAGGCTGCGGTCACTGTTTGGCTCCCAACTCCTTCAATTGTCTGACCAATATTTATTGAGTTCAGTGGTGCCAACAGGGCCATCAATCGCTTGAATTTGAGCTTTGTATGGTCAGCATAAACAACCTATACCTTCAGATTAAAAATCACCCACATCCACCTTTATGCCATAACCACTTACCTGATCTAAGAACAACTTTCTCTAAACTGATAATCCACTCATACCCCACTTATAACATGAATGACAGATTTATATGTTAAGTTTGTAAGGGAAGGTACATTCTGGCTAAATAGAGTATATACCATTGGCCATATAGGCAAGGTCTTACTTGGTGACATTTTGTATGTTCAGAAATAATTAAATTTTTTGGCAGTTTTGTGCTCTGACATGTTGATGTTCAGGCAGTTTGGTATTTTGATATAATAAAGCATCCTAACATGACATAAGTTAAAGGTACTCCATTAAATAGTTGGATGTATTTTTAATTTAGTTAATCAAACTTTCAGACCATGAGAGTACAGAAGAAAGAGCTGTATGTTGACCAGAAGCAATGACATGGATGGTCATATTGCTACTGGACTTGCCATTCTATCGATTCATTATTCAAATAGTTAATGTTTGGCTGGAGGGATGCATTCATCAATAATGGACTGAGCAGATTAGGTCTAATCTAAAAGATAAACTCCCCATAAATGGTCAACTTTCAATAAACTTCCACTCCAGTAAAGGGCTAATTGAAGATAGAAAATACCTACCAATAAACATTCACTGGTCATTGAGTGGATAAATATGATTCTGCAGTGTCAGACAAGCTGTAACTTGGATCAAAGTCTTTGCTTATTGCAATATAATTAAATATATACTTAAGCCTGCTAAAGCAGTGATGCCCCTGAACTTAAAAGGGCATGTGTAGGTTACCTTTAAGGCTTATAAAATCATATTATCAAATTAAGTATGTCACAGATGATTTTACATGCTTTATAAAGATTCTTTATGTACATAGTTGTGATAGTGATAGCATGGTGTTGACACAAGTGTGTGCAAAGGAAATTTTTCAGAATATAATCAACAGTTTTAATTTATCTTTCCAACCCATACTGGCTCTAACTTCAAGTCACTTATCTGTGTTGACGTACTTCAATGAACTTTTGAGCACATGGAAACTTTACTTTTTTGATAAGGCATCTTATCATATTGCCGTTCATAGAAATGAGCAGATGAATCACTGATGCTGTGGCCTTAGATCAAGGCTTTTCATTGATATGTGAGTATTGTAGTAAGTGTAAATGATGTTTTGAAGTCTTTTGAAAATTGTAGACAGTATTCTTTTTTATTTTATGTGTTTTATTTGGACAATAATATTCAAAAGAAAACTATAGAAGTAGCCATGGCTGACTTCAGGAAAACGGCTATTTTGACCTCAATATTACACTAGTAAAGCAAAGGGAAATTCAGAAATCCTTACTTGTTCTAGGTCAGTGATTCAGAAAATATTTACACGTGTGAATCAGCATAACAAACAACCAGTGCTTAAAAGTAGAGTTCGGCAATAACAACCTCTTTATTTACTCATTGAATGCTTCCTTTAAGCTACCATAGACTTAAGATGGCAGTCAGCTGATCTACTATGAACTGCATTATTTAAACCCCACCCCAACTGTCTGGTGCACTGTGGTGCATTATGCACAGTATTTGGCACATAGACAAACTTTGCACTAAGGCAGTACATGCATTCTGGTTTCAGTTATATACCTCAGCTCTTAGTTTAGTAACTTATTGTAGTATATTTTGTATGTATATATATATATATATATATATATATATATATATATATATATATATATATTGTGTGTGTGTGTATATGTATTTTATATATTGTGTTATATGTATAGCACAGTGTATATGTATCACATGCAGGCATTCCAGGACAAATCCATTTTACACATCAAAAGGGTGTTAATGTTGTTCAGGGCCATATTGATATCTGTTAATCTAATTACGCATTTCGAGGGAGACGTGTTGATCAAAGGGGGTAGTGGGCAAACAAGATTTACTCCACATATCAAAGGGGACTTGTTGATCAAAGGGGATAGTGGCCAACAAGATTTACTCCACATATCAAAGGGGACAGATAGTGACGCAGTGCTATGTTAATGTTAATATGCAATAATGCAAATTAGGGCAGTTTCTGACTGCAGCTGTTTACGGCTAGGGGTCATTATTTGTTACTCTGAGGCCTCGTACACACGACCGGATCTATCCGCTGGGATTTATCCGCAGATCAGTTCCAGCGGATAGATCCAGTGGTGTGTACGTCCGAGCGGACATTTATCGGCGGAAAAAATTCCAGCCGACGGATTTCCAGCAGATAAAAATTTCTTAGCATGCTAAGAAATCTATACACTGGAATCCTGTCCAGCGGATTGATCCGGTGGTCTATACAGACTCACCGGATCAATCCGTCCGCTCCTCTCCCTCGCATGCGTCGTAATGATTCAATGCATGCGTGGAAGTCTTTATCTTCCAGCGTCGCGCACGTGGCCGCGTCATCATCGCGGCGATGGCGCGACACGTTACCGCGGATGGATTCCGCGCGGATTTCGATCTGATGGTTAGTACAACCATCAGATCAAAATCCGCCAGAGGATTTATCCGCTGGAACGGTCCGGAGGACCGTTTCCAGCGGATAATCCTCTCGTGTGTACGGGGCCTCAAAGACAGAGGGAGATCAAAGGCCTAATGGAAATTTCCAATCAACTTGCTCAGCCCTGCAGTGTATAGAGGGTATAAGCTAGTGTTCAGTCTTGTCTTTCTCCATGAAGATGAAGACACAGATCTAGGTATAGTCTAGCACAAATTAGGGTTCTGAAGGCTACTGTTCATGTCATATTTACTCTGCTGAATTTTGTCATCTGTTGCAAGTATCTTATGGACTTTGTTCTGTGTTGGAAGTCAATAAAGTGCATCTCTCTGGAAGAATTGGGTTGCTGTGGGAAATTACTCATCATCATAATTGATTTTTATTATTTGTAAACCGTCATGAACTGCGCCTAAGCGCTAGACACAACTGAGTATGCGTGCTAACATTCAAAATAGGCAAAGTAGATATAACGTACAAACAAATTAAAAATAGATAGCAACTAAGGTAACATAAGAATCATCTAATCAGAGGGAAAAAGAAATAGAAAGTAAAATAGACACAATAACAATCAACATTAGAAAGGCAGCAACAAGTCAGGGGTGGGCTGATCAGGTGGTTAATGATAGATGAAGCACGCCCATTATCCAAATGCATTGGAGAATAAGTGAGTCTTCAATTCCTTGCAAAAGTGGATTAGCAAGTTGATTTTCCGCATGCTCTCAGGAAGATTATTCCGTAGAAATACACCAAAGACTTGTAACTAATAATAATAACTAATAAATTAATCCTCTACCCATTACTAGTATATCACTACATTGGTGCCGTGATTATCACTACACTTATTTCTTGACACAGGTTCACTCTCAAAAAGGCCCAGAAACGTATACTAGACAGTATATTTGTTTCTTTCAGAATCTATGAGAAATATGATAAAGTAAAATATATTCTGTTTTTTAAACTCACAGCTGCTTCTAAAAAAATGTAATTATTCGGAAAATTAAATCTAGGCAAGAAACAGTTTTTGTCAAAGTATTTGGTATTCCACTCATTTTATTTTATTTTATTGTGAATAAAAATTGGATTTCAAATAAACATCACTGACTAACCAAATTTAACAGAGTTTAACTGGTAGATTAAACATTAACTATGCAGTCCTTGTTTACATACTACAAAAGACTATACTTATATCCTAGGGAAAACATCTGAAAAGATGTAAGTAAATATAAATATTGAAAGAAAAGAGAAAATATAACCTGAATTTAAAAAAAAATACATGCATTCTTACTAGAAATGTGTAAATTTCTTAGGAAAAAAACAATGATTCCCATGATTCCCATTACACAGACTACTTATGGGTCTTTTTCATTATGGGCATGTATTTATTTAATTTGAAAAATACTACATATTTTCTTTAGAACACCCACACACAACCCATTTTTCACTCACAAAAACACACATTTAGAAAGGTTTTTGGGGGAAAATGTTATTCTAGAAAAGCTGTTCTTCTATTGGTACATTGAGCTCATTTTGGTACATTAAAATTATAAAAGTTTTTTTCATTTTCTCTTATTCTTTTTGACCCTGTCTCAGCTACTAAACTGTCTAAGGAGCTGTCACCCAGCAGGGGACACTGACTGCAACCATTGAAAGAAATCACAGGCAGATTGCCATTCTGAGTTTTTTTTTATTCTTTATTTGAAACAATATGAAAATATTACCAAAACTCCAATCCGGAAAACCAAA
The DNA here is from genome assembly GCF_905171775.1 of Rana temporaria. Taxonomy (NCBI): domain Eukaryota; kingdom Metazoa; phylum Chordata; class Amphibia; order Anura; family Ranidae; genus Rana; species Rana temporaria. The sequence goes on from NC_053490.1 coordinate 196,842,496, forward strand.
TATCAGTAGGTTAATACAGGTATATAAAACTTATATACACCAAAAAACCGCGCTATCACAACACAGTAATTTCAGGCAGCGGCTATATATATATAAAACTGATACATGCAGTAGAGCTTCCAGAAATCTATATGGCCCAAATGAGTTAGCTGGTGTATACCTCCCAACAAGGGGGATATACATAGCCAGTCCAAAACCAGATGTGGCTTCCATGCACTGGTATCACCAGCCTTGGGTCTAATGCAGAAAAACAAAATGTCAACATATTGCACAGAGGTTTTTCTCATTAATTATATTAGTTAGGGGTTATAAGGATGGTTCGAGGAGTGGGGATCCCAACATTTTATGTGATCGTTGGTGTATTTATGCCCAGTAAATTAGTTGCAAAACATAGTGGGGCAGATCCACAAAGATCTGCCCCAGCGCAGTGTATCTGAGATACGCTACGCCGCCGTAACCTACTTTTTTTGGTTTGAATCCTGGAAGAATTTGCGCCGTAAGTTACGGCGGCGTAGTGTATCTCTCAAGACGTAACGGCGCCTAATTCAAATCGGCGAGTAGGGGGCGTGTTTCATTTAAATGAAGCGCGTCCCCGCGCCGAACGAACTGCGCATGCGCCGTCCTTAAATTTCCCGCCGTGCATTGCGCTAAATGGCGTCGCAAGGACGTCATTGTTTTGACGTGGACGGAAATTACGTCCAGCCCGATTCAAGGACGACTTACGCAAACAAAAAAAAAATTAAAATTATATGCGGGAACGACGGCCATACTTAACATTGAGTACGCCACCAAACAGCAGGTGTAACTATACGCTGGAAAAAGCCGACTAGAGACGACATAAAAGAATGCGACGGCCGCTCGTACGTTCGTGGATCGTCAGAAATAGCTAATTTGCATACTCGACGCGGAAAACGAGGGGAACGCCACCCAGCAGACGCCGAAGAATTGTATCTTAGATCCGAAGGCGTACGAAGACGTACGCCTGTCGGATCTAACCCAGATGCCGTCGTATCTTGTTTTGAGGATTCAAAACAAAGATACGACGTGGGAAATTTGAAAGTACGCCGGCGTATCAGTAGATACGCCGGCGTACTCGCTTTGTGGATCTGCCCCAGTATCTTTATTTTTTTGGTGGTTTTGGATAGAGTGGAGAGGGATTAGAACCCCTGTCAGTTTTTATTGCTGTTTGTGTCCCTGTTAGGGAGATTCACCCTCTCTGTTAGTCATGTTTACCATTATTATTGAAGGTGAAAGTAAAGGAAAATCCCAAATTGGGTTGTCCCCAGAAAATGAATAGAGGGAAACATCTTCCAATGGAGACACTAGTTCTGGTGACCTAGGGGTCCCCAAGAAATTTTCTTAGGATTTCCTCTCACTTCCTGTTTGGCTATGGGACAGGAAGTGAAGGGAAATCTCCACAATGGGACTCTGATGGTGAAAGACAAATCTGACAGGGGTTATAACCCTCCCTTGCTCTATCCGAAATGAAACAAATAACAAATAACTAGCATAAATGGGTGGGATGATGCATAGTAAAAGATTTATTTGAAAAGAGATTTAAAATAGTCTGATAGCCTGTCTGCCAGTTTCTGCAGATGAGAAAGCTGCCGGGTCTACTCTAAAACATCTCGTAAACACATGTTGGGATGACCATGATGCTAACGTTTATCCTTTTGATGGATACGTCTGCTCTGGCTGTCCAAGAAGCAAAAAACAACCGGGTGGCATACAGCCCAACTGAAGAGGGGGTTCTAGACCCCTAGACCTGTACTTCTTAACCAATTTGATTATCCATTAAACTAGAGCAGGGATCTGCAAACTATGGTTTCCCAGCTGCCACAGAACCACATGTCCCATGAGTTATTTTAAAACTCTGATATTCACAGACACGACTAGGCATGATAGATACTGCAGTTCCGGAATGGCCGGAATGCTGCTTCTTTGCCCCTGTTTTTTTTTTTGGGGGGGGGGGGGGTATTACAAATAGGTTGGATGAAAGTCTGAAGGGAGTTGTGGCTTGAAGATAGTGTCTTAGTACCAAACGAATATCGTCTTTGTGAAGAAGATTGAAATTGGATCTAAAAAGATTGGCAGGGCCCAAGTCTTGGAGATAGTAGAGGAAGAGGAGAACTTAGGGATGAATCCATGTACCGTTCTAAGTTCCACTCTATCAAAATATATATATTATTGTCTTCTGATCCCAGAGCCTGAAGTTCTGATACTCCCCAGCCTGATGCCATTGCCACAAAGAAAAATAGTTCCCAAGAGAGATTCCACAAGGATGCTAAATCAGATGGGGCAAAAGGCTGTTTGGATAAGGGCTCCAGAGAGATAGAGGGATCCCAAGTGGGAAAGATTTGTTTTAATGGGTGGGCTTATCTTCTTGACTGTATTGAAGAATTAGATTATTAACCACTTAAGCCCTGGACCATTTCGCTGGTTAAAGACCAGGCCACTTTTTGCGATTTGGCATTGCGTCAATTTAACTGACAATTGCGCGGTCGTACGACATGGCTCCCAAACAAAATTGACGTTCTTTTTTTTCCCCACAAATAGAGATTTATTTTGGTGGTAGTTGATCACCTCTGCAGTTTTTATTTTTTGTGCTATAAACAAAATAACGCGACAATTTTGAAAAAATTTCAATATTTTTTGCTTTTTGCTATAATAAACTTGTAACTGTTAGCGGGCGTGGCTTGCCGTGACACGTTACTGATCGTTGTTCCAGATGACACGGAACCATGCTAGCTTCTCTCTCATTAGCTTGTTGGCTGGTGATTCCTCTTCCTGAATCACTGGTGTCTCCATCTCTTGTACTGCTGGCGTTGCTGCAACCAAGTTCTCCTGGTCTAGATCAGTGACAGTGTCACCTAGGCAGAACGGGGAGATGTTGTGTTTACACTAACATCTCCCCGTTCTTCAGCTCTGTGACACGATCACGGGACACCGGCGGCGTGGTCAATGAGCTCACGGCAGGGTCACGAGCGTGTGACGGTATTAGAATGATATCCCCGTCAAAGTCTTCCCTTCTCCCCATAAAGAAAATCACCCCAATATTCCACGAGGAGGGATATTCCTGGAGTCACCCAATAAGCCACACATGGGTCACGCTTACTGCTGGAACAAGACAGATTTTAATGGTAACACAGAGCTTATATGTAATTTACAAACTGTTACAATGACAAATCTCCACCCCCTCACACAGTGGGGCTCCCATACAGATGATTAGGCAGACACGACGGAGCCGACCCTGGCGACATTTCTTTAGATAATGACATCAGTGAGTTAATTACTAGTTCAAACAGAATACATTATCTAGACAGCTTGGCCCCGTGGATAGAAGGATAATTACCACAATGAAGCATCAGAATAATTAACATGAGCCCCTTCTAATCACAGTAAACAGTAACCACAGGGCTTCTTCACACACACAATAGATCAATTAACCCTTTGAAATAGGGAGCTGGCTGAGGATGGGTCATTAACATATCAATAGTCTGTTAGAGGAGTGAGTCACACCTGAAATCACCTTCTAACACAGCATTAACCAAGCAGGGAGAATTTAAACTGAAGCATCCTTCACAGAAGCGCACCACTGGCGGCACGTGCACGATCACATGGCTCACAAACTAAAGGGGGACGTACCTGTATGCTCATTTGTGCAGCCGTGCCATTCTGTTGACGTACATCATCATGCGCCGGTTGGAACCGGTATTAAAGGATCTTCGACCCATCTCTTGTGGTCACAGCAGAGATTGCCACCAGCTGTACCTTTAAATTGCTTAATCCCAATCCTAAATAAGGTCTGTTTGCAGGACGTCAAGGATTTTGGGAGGAGGAGGGTACATCAGGAATGAAGTTTTGCCATTAGCGAAAGCTATAATCTTATTCCAAGTTGAAACAACTCTGGAGGAACATCCTTATGATTAAAGCCTCTGTGTTTTAACATTCTAATGTGAAGGTTCAATTTGTGAGGATTATGATGGGTTTGATGCCTCGAGCCAGAAGAATGGGCATCAGAGGAAAATTTTTTGGAGGCTGGACACTAAGATATATTGCCCTAGAAAATCATGGATTTCCCTGCAAATATGGCAGGACTGTTATCACCGTTAATGTTGATATTGTAAATCTCTAGAGAATTTTCAAGGTAGGAAGCCGGCGGAGGCCTAAATTAGATTGCATGCCCAAGGACTTGACAGGCATCTATTGCTTCTGCCCAAGGGTGAGGTAGATGTGAAACAAACCTCCTCACCGTGGTATTGCTTGGTGTAACAAAAGGATGCAGTTCAGGCAAGGTTCACTGGTCCACAATCCAACTGAATAACTTTGGTTGTAGGGATCATTTGTTAGCCCAGCTATTGTCATTAGGGTGATAGATGTGCCTTCGGATGTCTCTTTGAAGATCTAATTTCTTGGGCTCAGTCACCTATTTTATGGCATTTTTACACACCCTGCCAGGTTAGAGATTGGGTTGATGCTGTCTGTGCTAAGCAGATGAAGTGCAGTGTACCAACTTGCCTCAGTCTTACTCACCTGTTGGTTGTTCGTTTGCATATATAATTAAGAACACAGTTAAGGACATTTGTTTAAGATACAAACACATTTATTATACTTCATATCATTCATACACTGTTCAGAGATGATTTCAAATGTATTGTCACGTATTGTAAAAAAAAAACTTCATATATTTCTTCACTATTTTGTGCACGGCACATGTGATGCCATTTTTTACATTTTCTTTGAGTATACGTAATATGGGTGGCTGCATCCTTAAATTGTTAATAGCTACATACAATATTGTATTTTTTATATTACTTGAGTGGCACCACAAACATATGTGTTCTCAAAGATACTTACAGTAAAATCACATAATTATTCACAGCCTTTGCTATGACACTCGAAATTGAGCTCAGGGGCATCCTGTTTCCACTGATCATCCTTGTACAACTTTGTCTCACAAACTTGGGACTATAAAGTAGCACGACAAGTCGTTCCCCATGATTTCCAATGACAACCATTAATATTAGTACGACTTCAAGTCGTTCCGACGTAAAAGTAGCGCCTGCACTACTTTCGTCCGACTTTGATGCCTGAAATTGCGGCCAAAATCACGGCCACGAATCACAGCAAAATCGCGGAAAAATTGTGGCCGCAAAATCGCGTGACTTTGAAGTCGCAGTAGTGTGAAAGGCTTTAATGGGGGTCCACCTGTGGTAAATCCAGTTGATTGGACATGGTCTGAAAGGGCACATGCCTGTCTATATAAGACCCCCCAATTAACAGTGCATGTCAGAGCACAGACCAAGCCATGAAGTCCAAGGAATTGTCTGTAGGCTTCCAATACAGGATTGTACTGAGGCACAGAACTGGGGAAGGGTACAGAAAAACGTGAATCATAAAGTGCTGCAGTGCATGAAAACAGTAAGTTCTGATTAAATGAAGGTCAGTCCAACACAAGTTGTATACAGTCCTTATAATGGTGACTCTGTGAAAACAATGGCCCAGATTCTCAAAAGAGATACGACGGCGCATCTCCAGATACGCCGTTGTATCTCTGCCTAGCGCCGTCGTATCTATGCGACTGATTCTAGAATCAGTTACGCATAGATATTCATTAGATTCGACAGGTGTAAGTCTCTTACGCGTCGGATCTTAAATGCAATTTTTTTTGCCCGCTAGGTGGCGCTTCCGTCGATTTCCCTGTCGAGTATGCAAATTAGCTAGATACGCGAATTCCCGAACGTACGCGCTGCCGACGCAGTAAAGTTACAACGTTTACGTTAGGCTTTTCCCGGGGTAAAGTTGCCCCTGGGTCTATGAGGCGCAGCCAATGTTAAGTATGGCCGTCGTTCCCGCGTCGAAAATTTATAAATTTACGTCGTTTGCGTAAGTCGTCCGTGAATGGGGCTGGACGTCATTTACGTTCACGTCGAAACCAATGATGTCCTTGCGACGTCATTTGGAGCAATGCACACTGGGATATTTGATGGACGGCGCATGCGCAGTTCGTTCGGCGCGGGGACGCGCTTCATTTAAATGAAACACGCCCCCTACCCGCCGAATTTGAATTCCGCCGGGTGATTTATGCTACGCCGCCGCAACTTTACAGGCAGGTGCTTTGTGAATAAAGCACTTGCCTGAAAAACTTGCGGCGACGTAACGTAAATGAGATACGTTACGCCCGCACATTTTTGCGCCCATCTACGTGAATCTGGGCCAATGTGTTTCAGTGTCCACACTCAGGTGATCCCCATCCTCAGGTAATGGCAGCTCATCCTCAGAGCGTGTGACCTCACAACTAAGTTTGGTCAGCCACGCTTGTGAATCACCTTAAGGATTCTAGAGAAATGACACATGATTTCATCTAAAACCCAGTGGCTTAAGGCAAATAATAGAGCGGTGCACTATACACACCTAATCCATGTGAGTACCCTGTTTTGGGCTTTCTTGTTTATTTAATAACTGTGTAAAAACGATATCACGCTATGGAGCCTATTTTTACTGTTTGCATATGAGGAGCCTCTTCTTACTGTTTGCATATGAGGATACATCACCAGGGAGCATCTTTGAACCATTACCTTTCCTGAGTCCACTGATGTCAACACCGCAGCTGATGTTTCCATCAGCTGTCAGGTGCTTCCGCCATTATTGCCAGTAAGGGAACCCAGTAGTGAAGCATTACGGCTTCATGCTGGGTCCCTACTGCACATGCGCTTTAGGTAATTCTTTTTTTTTTTTTTATCTAAAACACTATAATACACTGTAATCTGATCTTTATGTTAAATTGCAGTTATATAATTGAATTGGTCATTTATTGCCAAAAACATTTGCTTTGTTTTTCTTTTTTTTGTGACTATTTTATGAGTTGAAAAAAATATCTGTGTATTTTATTTGCTTTAGGTCTAGAAGAAGATTTGAACTGTAAATATCGTAGCAGCACAACAAATGCTTCAGTACCAAGGAACAAAGAAAACTACAGTAGCCAGGTAAATAGATTGTCAAGTATTGGAAGACATAAATGACATGTTCATTCTCTCCTGATATAAAGTAAATATGCTATTGTTATAGCATACAGTAATTACTGTATATGCAAGGACAGGTGTTGGGCCAGAAAAAACAAAAATGCTTTTGGGAACTTTGACTGTACCAATCAATTATAATAAAAATATATATATATATATATATATATATATATATATATATATATATATATATATATATATATATATATATATATATATATATATATATATAAAAATTATTATTATTTAGTAATGATGGAATGGTCACACGTCATGATTTGAGTTTATGAGAAAGAAAGTTAAAGGGGTTGTAAAGGTTAATTTTTTATTTTCTAAATAATCTGTAAACACAGCATGGGAAGTAGTCCCAAGGGAGAGGGGGAGCACGCTGACTAACCCCAGCCAGAACGCCTCAAAAGATGTGGGCAAGCTTACTGAGGAGGAACAGGAAGTGAGAGATTCAGGCAAAGAATAAAAAACATTTAGAAGGGAAATCAAAAGGAAAAGGTACGTGAACCAACAATGCACTAGCTTAACACTTCAGCCCCGGAAGAATTTACCCCCTTCCTTACCAGAGCACTTTTGCGATTCGGCACTGCGTCGCTTTAACTGACTATTGCGTGGTCGTGCGACGTGGCACCCAAACAAAATCTACGTCCTTTACAAATAGAGCTTTCCTTTGGTGGTATTTTATCACCTCTGCAGTTTTTATTTTTTGCGCTATAAACAAAAATAGAGCGTCAATTTTGAAAAAAATTCAATACTTTTTACTTTTTGCTATAATAAATATCCCCAACATATTTTTGGTAAGAAAAGTTATAGCGTCTACAAAATAGGGGATAGTTTTGTTGCATTTTTTTTTACTAGTAATGGTGGCGATCTGCGATTTTTATTGTGACGGTGACATTGTGACGGACATATCAGACACTTTTGACACATTTTTGGGACTATTCACATTTATACAGCGATTAGTGCTATAAAACTGCACTGATTACTGTCTAGCAGGGAAGTGGTTAACACTAGGTGGTGCTGAAGGGGTTAAATGTATTACCTAACGTGTGATTCTAACTGTAGGGGTAGGGGACTCACAAGGGGAGGAGACCGATGTGTGTTCCTCTGTACTGGCAACACACATCGATCTCCTGACAGGACCGTGGATCTGTGTTTACACACACAGATCCACAGTCCTGCGGGCAATAGCGGTTGCGCGCGCCCCCAGATGGCTGGGCAGCCCAGGACGTCATATGACGTCCACCCAGGATGGGAGATCCCATCTGTGGACGTCATATGACTATGGGCGGTAGGGAATTGGTTAAAGGAACCTATTTAGAAAATAAAAAACAAACCTTTACAACCCCTTTAACCTTAGATTGAGGAGAGGGTTCTTTATTGTTAGAACAGCAAAAATGTTTCACCCTTCCCCAAGAGGTGAGTGTTACAAGCTGAGAGTCTCAACAACATCAAAAAACGTTTAGATGTCTGTCTAGAGCCACCCACTTTTATAAGTAAAAAAAAACGTTGCTGGCTTTTAAAGCCGATATCAAGCAAGCTTGATTTAACCACTTGTCTGCCATGGCATTTATAAATGATGTACCTTGGTAGTCTAGTGGTTAAATGTAGATGTTACCATCTATTATCTGTTTCAATCTGTGGGGCTGATTTACCAAGCCTTTACTCCATGACTCATGGAGTAAAAGCAGGAGTAGCAGCCGTTTGGTGATTTACTAAAGAAATACGCTGCTAGTGCAGTGTATTTCCCTAGTTACTAATGTGCCGTGCGCCAGGAGAGGGTGCATTGTGCACCAGTACAGACCTGGCGCACGGCACATTAAACTGTATAATTGCGGGGGTTCGGGCGGGTGTTTATTAGGGGGGAGGTGGGGGGATGCAGGGGAAGTGAAGTGACATGTGTTTTGAAGTGTTTGGCGGGCCGAATTGAAAGGAAAAAGTGTTTTTTGAAAACAGATCCCCGTACGCTTGCACAGTGCGCCTGAACCTCGGAGGTTCATTTGCATACTGGGCATGCGCAGAGAGAGAAAGTCAGGGTTCCCGTGCGCCTTGTCAGTACGCCGTGAAAATCTTGGTAAAATACCAAGCGGCGTACCCGTGAATGCGCTGCGTGACGCGGCGCACGGGAATCTCCGAGCTGTTTTCAGCCCTGAAGGGGAACTCCGCGCCAAATTTCAAACTTGAAATCGGCGCGGGTCCCCTCCAGGGCTACATTAGGCTCTTAGGCTTGGTCCGGAACGTGAGGGGTTAAACCCGCGCCGATTCGGCGCGGGGGTCCCCCCCAGATCCAAACAAGCCCTCATCCCAAGCATGCAGTCTGGCCCGGACAGGAATGGGGGCGGGGACGAGCGAGCGCCCCCCCCCTCCTGAGCCGTACCAGACCGCATGCCCTCAACATGGGGGAGTGTGTGCTGTGGGGAGGGGGGCACTGCCCCCCCACCCCACAGCACTCTTGCCCCCATGTCGATAGGGACAAGAGCCTCTTCCCGACAACCCTTGCCATTGGTTGTCGGGGTATCGGGCGGGGCTAATCGGAATCTGCGAGCTCCCTTTAATAAGGGGGCCCCCAGATGCCGGCCCCCCCACCCTATGTGAATGAGTATGGGGTACATCGTACCTCTACCCATTCACATGGGGGAAATGTAAAGTAAAATAAAACACCACACAGAATAAAATATTTTATTAATCTGCTCCGGAGCCCCCCCCTTTCTTCTTTAGCTCTCTTAGAAGGGGGGGTTTCTTCTCTCCCGATCTTCTGCGGGACCCTGGGCTTCGGTGATTTCTGCCGGGGGAGGGCGCCATCCCTCGGTCCTCTCCGGAGCCTTCCGCCGGATGCCCCCACCCCATTTAAGCTCTTTTTCATTAGGGAGGGGCATCCGGACTTCGGGGTCTTCTGCCGGGGATGGCGCCTATCCCCCGGTCTTTCCGGTGCCTTCCGCCAGGGTTCGCGTCTTCCTGGTCTTCTGCCGGGGCGTTGCGCCAACTCCCGGTCTTTTCTCTGCCTCCCTCTTCTGCCTGGCTCCCCCGCGGAGCCAGGGCTTTCTTCCGTCTTCTTTCTTCTCTCTTCCTTCTTCTGCCTGTCTCCTCCGTGAGCACAGGGCTTGTCTCCGCTTTCTTCTTCCTTCTCTCTCCATTGGATGTTGACACGACGAGGTTCCGCGCTGACATGCCGTGTCAGCGACGGGCATGGACTTATATAGGGTAATGCCACCATGTGACCTCAACCCATGTGACATCACATTCCCTGGGCATGATGGGAATGTGATGTCACATGGGTTGAGGTCACATGGTGGCATTGCCCTATATAAGTCCATGCCCACTGCTCAGACGGCATTCCAGCGCCGGACCTCGTCGTGTCAACATCGAATGGAAGAGAAGGGAGAAGACAGCGGAGACAAGCCCTGGGCTCCGCGGAGGAGACAGGCAGAAGCAGAAGGCATCGCAGAAGCCCGGAGAGTGGCGCCCTCCGGCGGAAGACACCGTACAAGCCCGGGACCCTCCCCCAAAGGCAGGAGCCTCACTGGTGAAGGGGGTCCCGGTGAATTACGTCGCTGAAGACGGGGGTGGGGTGCCAGTGCACCCCCCCCGCAGAAACCGTCGTGGAAGCCCGGGACCCTCCCCCAAAGGCAGGAGCCTCCCTGGTGAAGGGGGTCCCGGTGAATTACGTCGCTGAAGACGGGGGTGGGGTGCCAGTGCACCCCCCCCCGCAGAAACCGTCGTGGAAGCCCGGGACCCTCCCCCAAAGGCAGGAGCCTCCCTGGTGAAGGGGGTCCCGGTGAATTACGTCGCTGAAGACGGGGGTGGGGTGCCAGTGCACCCCCCCGCAGAAACCGTCGTGGAAGCCCGGGACCCTCCCCCAAAGGCAGGAGCCTCCCTGGTGAAGGGGGTCCCGGTGAATTACGTCGCTGAAGACGGGGGTGGGGTGCCAGTGCACCCCCCCCCGCAGAAACCGTCGTGGAAGCCCGGGACCCTCCCCCAAAGGCAGGAGCCTCCCTGGTGAAGGGGGTCCCGGTGAATTACGTCGCTGAAGACGGGGGTGGGGTGCCAGTGCACCCCCCCCCCGCAGAAACCGTCGTGGAAGCCCGGGACCCTCCCCCAAAGGCAGGAGCCTCCCTGGTGAAGGGGGTCCCGGTGAATTACGTCGCTAAAGACGGGGGTGGGGTGCCAGTGCACCCCCCCCCCCCGCAGAAACCGTCGTGGAAGCCCGGGACCCTCCCCCAAAGGCAGGAGCCTCCCTGGTGAAGGGGGTCTCGGTGAATTACGTCGCTGAAGACGGGGGTGGGGTGCCAGTGCACCCCCCCGCAGAAACCGTCGTAGTAGCCCGGGACCCTCCCCCAAAGGCAGGAGCCTCACTGGTGAAGGGGTTCCGGCAGAAGATGGCGAAGCCCGGGGCCTAATGGGGTGGTGGTGGGGGGCCCCGGCAGAAGACCCCCGGCTGACTAATAAATTAATTTTTAAATGTGTGTGGTGTATTATTTTTTTTCATTTTTTTCCCCAGGTGAATGGGTAGGGGTACAATGTACCCCATACTCATTCACATAGGGTGGGGGCCGGAATCTGGGGACCCCTTTATTAAAGGGGTCTCTCAGATTCTGATAAGCCCTCCGCCCGCATACCCCGACAACCAACGGCCAGGGTTGTCGGGAAGAGGCTCTTGTCCCTATCGACATGGGGACAAGAGTGCTTTGGGGTGGGGGGGGCAGTGCCCCCCTCCCCCACAGCACACACTCCCCCATGTTGAGGGCATGTGGTCTGGTATGGCTCAGGAGGGAGGGGGGCGCTCGTCCCCACCCCCATTCCTGTCTGACCAGACTGCGTGCCTGGGATAAGGGCTTGGTTTGGATCTTGGGGGGGCTATTTTTTTTGCGCGGGTTTAACCCCTTATGTTCCAGACCAAGCCTAAGAGCCTGGTATGCACCTGGAGGGAACCCACCTTATTTTTTTTGGGGGGTCTGGAGTTCCCCTTCATGAACAGCGATCTGTCATTTACACATGTCAGTCCCACCCCCCCCCTACAGTTAGAACACACCCAGGGAACATATTTAACCCCTCCCTCGCACCTAGTGTTAACCCCTTCCCTGCCAGTGGCATTTTTAGAGTAAGCAATGCATTTTTACAGCACTGATCGCTAGAAAAATGCCAATGGTTCCAAAAAAGTGTTCGATGTGTCCGCCATAATGTCGCAGTACTGATAAAAATCGCTGATCGCCCCAATAACTAGTTAAAACAAAAAAAAATTATTTTGTAGACGCTATAACTTTTGCCAAAACCAAACACTAAACGCTATTTGCGATTTTTTGGAACCAAAATGATGTAGAATACGTATCGGCCTAAACTGAGGGTTTTTTTATTTTTTAGAATATATATTTTTGGGGATATTTATTATAGCAAAAAGTAAAAATATTTTTTACATATGTGGGCGGGACTTACGCAAGTCCCGCCCACATATATAAACATCGTTCAAACCACACATGTGAGGTATTGACGCGTGCGTTAGAGCGAGAGCAATACTTTTACCACTAGACCTTCTTTGTAACTATAAACTGGTAACCTGGAAAAAAAAGAAAAAGGTCGCCTATGGGGATATTCACGGAATTCATTTTGGCCCCATTGCAGGAGTGTTTCCAATAGTAAAGCGTGACATGTAAGGTATCTATTTACTCAGTGTAACATCATCTTTCACATTATCCCCAAAAATTGGGCTCACTTTTGTGTTTTGTTAATTTTTAACCACTTGAGCCCGGACCATATTTCTGGTCAATGACCGGGCAAGTTTTTGTGATTCGGCACAGCGTCGCTTTAACTGACAATTGCGCAGTCGTGCGACGTGGCTCCCAAACAAAATTGGCAACCTTTTTTTGCCCACAAATAGATTATTAAATGTGCGTGTTTACTTCTGTCTTTAACACCTCCCCTTCAGGCTGGAAAGCATCAGATCAGGGGAAACAAAAAAAAAAAAGCTCTCATTCCATTTCAGCTTGGTTCCTACATGTGTGATGAACTGAGCATGCTCAAACACTTAGAAAAAAAATATACTTTCTTTTTAAAAGGTGAAAAACACTCCTTGGATGCTCATAGAGCGTGGTTTGGGTTAATTGCAGGTGTGCCCAATTACAAGCTCACCCAAACTAGAGACTGCAATTTGTTCATGTGATTTCAATTGCTTCATTACTAGCACTGTTATAAAAAGCTTGGATCGATCAGTCCTCAGCTGCCCTCAGAAGGGGCAGGCTGGCAGAAATGCTGTTGCTAAACACAAATGTGGTTTGTTGCATGGGTTTTGTTTTATTTTGCCAATGGTTTTGGTTTATTTTTAAATGATGTTCACTTTGATGTATTTGTCTATGTGGCCTTATTTTATGAAAAATGTGTGAAGCTATGGTTATTTAGAATTTTGAAATGTATTTTTGTTTGTGTTTGTTTGTTTGTCATTTTTTTGCTTTCCTTGTTTTGTTGACCAATAAAAATTACTTTAAAATTGTTAAGTTTGTCTTTTGTTACTTTTTCATGCTACATATGTTGACCGCTGCAGCTGAAATCGGTTTGGGCCTAACAAATTATGTGTGATTTTTGTCTAAGCTTCTTTCCTGGTGTGTAATCATGAAATGTTTGCCATGTTTATTCTCCATGACTTTAAAGACAAAACTGGTAATTATTTTATTTTTTCTGCAGTGGTCCTCAGCCCTCAAGTACCCCCAACAGGACATGTTTTGGGGATTTCTCTTATCAAGAATTGCTGTCCAGACTGTATTTTAAAGCACATGTGCAAGATGAAGGAAAACCTGCAAACATGGCCTGTGGGGGGGGGGGTTTGCTATTGGTGGACAGGCTTGACGTGCTGATTTACAGCACTGTGCTTAAATCTAGCGCAAGGCAATCCTATTCAAATTGTGGGTGTTTGAGGGAAGCCAAGTGAGTGTTAGAACCCGTGCTTTGTGTTTTTTTATTTTTGTGTTGAGCTTTGTGTCCCTTTTCTTAAAATTGGCTTCACTTCCTGTCACACAGCTGAACAGGAAGTGAGGTTAAAACCCTACCAGTGTCATTTCTCGGGGACACAGGTCAATCTAACTAGTGTCCCCATTAAGCAAATTGCACTCCAGCACTGCTGTGTACACCCCAAATCATGGGTCTTCAAACTACGGCCCTCCAGTTGTTCAGGAACCACAATTCCCATCATGCCTAGTCATGTCTGTGAATGTCAGTGCATTACAAGGCCTCATGGGATGTGTAGTTCTACAACAGCTGGAGGGCCGTAGTTTGAGGATCCCTGCCCCAAATGATTATTTAGTTTGGGGTTTAGTAAAGGCAAAGCCACTCTGCAGTACAAGCATAGTTGCTGAAAATCAGAGAGGAAGCACTGATGGTTTTAACATCCAATCCTGTAGAAGCAAAGTTGTTTTGTTTTCTTCCTTGCTTTGCACTTGTAGGAGTGGATTTGCCTTTAGTAAATGGACCCCAAAGTCCAAGATCCCTAATAATTTGGGGTGTACACAGCAAAATGCTAGAGTGCAATTTACATAATGGGAAACTATTTAGATTGATCTCTGTGTCCCCAAGAAAAGATATTAGTAAGGTTTTACCCTCACTTCCTGTTTGGCTATGTGACAGGAAGTGAAGGAATTAGAAAGGGTGAAGACACCTCACAAATGTTGTCACTATCAGGGGTGCAGACATCCCCAAAAAAATGAGCAGATAATACTTATTTGCAAATTAATAATTTTTTAGTTAACATTGGGTGGGGTGCTCTAACACACACATTCCTACATATTAGCAACGCTGTATCCTGGCCTATTGGCATGGTTATATTTTCTTAGGGCTCTCAATAAAACTCTATGAAATTTGTGCTTAAACTTGAACCAGGGGCGGACTGACAACTCATGGGGCCCCCGGGCAATAGAAGATTATGGGGCCCCTCTGGCTTACAGATGACCACCACGCCAGGAGGTAGTGCAGAGGCGGGCAGCTAAAATCTTGGGATATTCACATTAAAAGCATGTCATTTTCAGACATATCAGGGACAGATCTAAAAAAAACACAGATTTTTACATACTGTCCCTGGTTTTACTGAGCCTGGCAACCCGGATGGGGCCCCCTAGTGGCATGGGGCCCTCGGGCAGTGCCCGAGTGACTCAATGGTCAGTCCGCCCCTGACAAGAACTATAATCAACAAGTTTTATTTTCTTTAATTTTGGATAGAGTGAGGGAGGGTTATAGGCCCTGTCAGTTTATTTTGTATTATCTGTGTCCAATTGGGGAGATTTGCCTTCACTTCCTGCCCCATAGCCAAACAGGAAGTGAGAGAAAAACTATGCAAATTAACCACTTCCCGCCCAGCCTATGGCCGATTTACGTCCGGGAAGTGGTTACACAATCCTGACAGGACGTCCTGCAGGATTTCATGCCGCGCGCGCCTGTGGGGGCACGCAGCGCGGCGATCGGTGATGCAGGGTGTCAGACTGACACCCCGCATCTCCGATCTCGGTAAAGAGTCTCTCACGGAGATGGAGACTCTTTACCACGTGATCAGCCGTGTCCAATCACGGCTGATCACGATGTAAACAGGAAGAGCCATCGATGGCTCTTCCTCACTCGCGTCTGACAGACGCGAGTATAGGAGAGCCGATCGGCGGCTCTCCTGACAGGGGGCGTTCGCGCTGATTGTTTATCAGCGCAGCCCCCCCTCGGATCACCACACTGGACCACCAGGGATGCCCACCCTGGACCACCAGGGTGTGCAAAAAAAAAAAATATATAAAAAAAAGCATTAAAAAAAAAGAAAAAAGATGCCAATCAGTGCCCACAAATGGGCACTGACTGGCAACCTGGGAAAATCAGTGCCACCCCACAGTGTCCATCAGTGCCACCCCACAGTGTCCATCAGTGCCACCCCACAGTGCCCACCTATCAGTGCCCACCTGTGCCACCCATAAGTATCCATCAGTGCCGCCCATAAGTATCCATCAGTGCCACCCATAAGTGCCGCCCATGAGTGCCCATCTGTGCCGCCCATGAGTGCCCATCTGTGCCGCCCATGAGTGCCCATCAGTGCCGCCTATGAGTGCCCATCAGTGCCGCATAGCAGCGCCCCCAATCAATGCCACCTCATCTGTGCCCGTCAGTACTACCTCATCGATGTCCATCAGTGCCATCTCATCGGTGCCCATCAGTGCCGCCATATCAGTGCCCGTAATTGAAAGAGAAAAACTTATTTACAAAAAAATTAACCTAAAAAATTAAAAACGTTTTTTTGTTTCAAAATTTGCAGTCTTTTTTTAGTTGTTGCGCAAACAAAAAAATCGCAGAGGTGATCAAATAACAACAAAAGAAAGCTCTATTTGTGGGGGAAAAAGGACGCCAATTTTTTTGGGTACAGTGTTGTATGACCGCGCAATTGCCATTCAAAGTGCGACAGTGTTGAAAGCTGAAAATTGGCTTGGGCGGGAAGGTGCGTAAGTGCCTGGTATGGAAGTGGTTAAGGGAATCCAGTGCCCCCCCAGAACTAGTGTGTGGGTCCCCTGAAAATTACTGGGCGGGTCATACAAAAACAGGGTGTGGCTTTGACAGGAAGGGGTGGGTCATTTTTCTATTAGGAGGTGCAGATATGTAGTCAGGCCTAGGGCAGAACAAAACCTAAATATACTACTGCATATTAGGGCTTTTTTAGACCGGATCCGATTTACAGCGTGTTTTTATATTGTGGGAGGAAACCCACGCAGGCACAGGGAGAACATGCAAACTCTATGCAGATGCTGTCACGGGCGGGATTCGAATCAACGACTCTTTTGCTGCTAGGTCAAAGTGCTATACACTACACCACTGTGCTGAACGAACATGATTGCAGCTGAAAGCATGAGAACTTTTATTTATTTTTTCAATACCATGCTTTCCAGCCTTATTGACCCCGCCTCTCTCCATAAAGAGGACCTGTCACACACTAGTCCTATTACAAGGGATGTTTACATTCCTTGTAATAGGAAGAAAAGTGATCCAAAATCAAAAAAAGTGTCAAAAAAGTGCAAGAATAAAAATATGAGGTAAAAAAAAAAAAAAAATAACGCCCCTGTCCCTAGAAGCTCGCACTCAGAAGCAAATATGCATGTAAGTCCCGCCCACATATTTAAACACCATTCAAACCACACATGTGAGGTATTGACGCGTGCGTTAGAGCGAGAGCAATAATTCTAGCCCTAGACCTCCTCTGTAACTCTGAACTGGTCACCTGTAAAAAAAAAAACAAGCATCGCCTATGGATATTTTTATGTCCCGAAGTTTGGCGCCATTCCATGAGTGTGTACAATATTAAAGCGTGACAAGTTAGGTATCTATTTACTCGGTGTAACATCATCTTTAACATTATCCATAAAAATTGGGCTAACTTTACTTTTTTTTTTTTTTTAATTCATGAACCGTGTTTTTTTTTTGGGCCAAAAAAAGGCGTTTGAAAAATGATTGCGCAAATACCGTTGGAAATCAAATAAAAAATGACCGCTAACTTTATTCCCTAGGGTGTCTGCTAAAAAATTATATATAATGTTTGGGGGTCTTGATTAATTTCCCAGGAACAAAATATAATTTTTACATGAAGGAGAGAAGTGCCAGAATAGGCGCGGTATGGAAGTGGTTAAAGTGAAATAATAAAAGTGAAATATTCCTTTAAATTTGATACAGGGGGGGAGGGGGGGTACACGCATGTTTCCCGTGCTTAGAACTGTCCCTGTACAAGATGTCATTTCTGAAGTGAAACAAAAAAAAGGAAGTTTAAAGTACTCATGGCTATAAAGAATACAGTCATTGCTCATTAAAAAAAAAAAAAAAAAAGGGGGTCCCTCCAAATTAAATTACCAGGCCCTTCAGGTCTGGAATGGATATTAAGGGGAACCCCGCCGTAAAAAACCCCCCCAAAAAATGGCGTGGGGTCCCCCCAAATATCCATACCAGACCCTTCAGGTCTGGTGTGGATTTTAAGGGGAACTCCACCCCAAATTGAGAAAAAAATGGCGTGGAGTCCCCCTAAAAATCCACACCAGACCCTTATCCGAGCACGTTGACCTGGCCGGCCGCAGAAAAGAGGGGGGGACAGAGTGCGGCCCCCCCCTCTCCTGAACCGCACCAGGCCACATGCCCTCAACATGGGGAGGATGTCCCCATGTTGATGGGGACAAGGGCCTCATCCCCACAACCCTTGCCCGGTGGTTGTGGGGGTCTGCGGGCGGGGGCTTATCAGAATCTGGAAGACCCCTTTAACAAAGGGGACCCCCAGATCCTGACCCCCCCATGTGTGAAATGGTAATGGGGTACATTGTACCTCTACCATTTCACCCCAAAAAAATAAAAAAATAAAAAAAGCATTGATACATGTTCCCTGGGACAGGACTGAGGTCCCCAAACACTTTTTAGGACAAAACTTGCAGATTAGCCTTTAAAATTAACACTTTTGATTTCTCCCATAGACTTCTATAGGGAGTTCGGCGCGGCTTTACATATTAGTTTCAATGCGCCGGCTGCTACGCTGGTTCATGCGCCCAATTAAGCCTCCACCCAGAGTACTAATTAACGCATGAACCAGCGCAGCGCACAGAGCATAGTAAATCAGGCCCATTGTATCTACGGTAGTTTTTTTTTTTTTTCTTTTCAATTATTCCAATCTGTTAGGGTCCATTCACATATGCCTTCAGATCAGATCCCTCGCTGATTGGAGTGGATAGTGCCTGTGTGAAAGAGCCTTGTACAGGTGACAATCCTGGCAGCTAATGCAGGCTTTCTCAAAGAGCAGATTCGATTGGTCTTCAGAAGAGCACCCCACAAGCAAAGATGGGCTGGAATTCCTAGTGGTTCATTTTGCTAATAGCTGTCACTAGAGTTTGCCCCACAATGAGGTCACTGGAGCAGGGTGGCAATGTTGAAGGGCAGGGTGGAATGATGCAGAAAGTCAGTGTCCAAGCAGAGGTCGAGGCAGGTGGCAGACAGGGTGAATAACAGGAATGGGTAGAGCTGGCCATTGACAGCATGTTTTATATCCACTTTCATTTAACTGGAATAAAGACAATGATTACTTTACTGTGTAATTTTTCATTATTGTACTTTAAAGTGTCACTTACATTTTTCCTGCAGGAATGTACATATCAAATGAAGTAGTTAGCTGACAAAGATGATTTATCATAGCTACTTGCTATGAAATAGATATAATATATAGGGACATATTTTAAACAGTGAAACATTCCCCAAACATCCACAGCTGGATATGAATTATTTGCAATTTAAGCTGCATGCACCAGGAAGTCCCCTAAAATAAATATTTAACATATATCACATTTACTGTTTAATGATGATGTTACTTGTCAAAGGGGGGGATGTATGTACTGATATATGCACACAGTATCTCACAAAAGTGAGTACACCCCTCACATATTTTCACCAGATCTTCACAGGTTGTCACTGGAGTCCTTTTCCACTCCTCCATGATGACATCACAGAGCTGGTGGATGTTAGAAACTATGCACTCCTCTACCTTCTATTTGAGGATGCCTCACAGATGCTCAATAGGTTTTAGGTCTGGAGACATGCTTGACCAGTCCATCACCTTTACCCTCAGCTTCTTTAGCAAGGCAGTGGTCACCTTGGAGATGTGTTTGGTGTCATTATCATGTTGGAATACTGCCCTGCGGCCTAGTCTCTGAATAGAGGGGATCATGCCCTGCTTCAGCATGTCACAGTACATGTTGGCATTCGTGGTTCCCTCAGTGAACTGTAGCTCCCCAGTGACGGCAGCACTCATGCAGCCCCAGACCATGACACTCCCACCACCATGCTTGACTGTAGGCAAGACAAACTTGTATTTGTACTCCTCACCTGGTTGCCGCCACACATGCTTGACAAAATCTGAACCAAATAAGTTTATCTTGGTCTCATCAAACCACAAGACATGGTTCCAGTAATCCATGTCCCTAGTATGCTTGACTTCAGCAAACTGTTTGCGAGCTTTCTTGTGCATCATCTTTAGAAGAGGCTTCCTTCTGAGATGACAGCCATGCAGACCAATTTGATGCAGTGTGCGGCATATGGTCTGAGCACTGACAGGCTGACCCCCCACCCCTTCAACCTCTACAGCAATGCTGGCAGCACTCATCCATCTATTTCCTAAAGACAATCTCTCTATATGATGCTGAGCACATGCGCTCAACTTATTTGGTCGACCATGGCGAGGCCTGTTCTGAGTGGAACCTGTCCTGTTAAACCACTGTATAGTCTTGGGGCCAGATCCACAAAAGGGATATGACGGCGTATCTACTGATACGCCGTCGTATCCCTGTTTCTATCTTTGGAACTGATCCACAGAATCAGTTTCCAAAAGATAGGGAGAAGATCCGACATGTGTAAGGGACTTACACTGTCGGATCTTAGGATGCAGTACCTCGGCCGCCGCTGGGGGCATTTCTCGTCGAAATGCCGCTTCGGGTATGAAAATTAGCACTTACGGAGATCCACGAAGCTTTTACGCTTCGTTTTTTCTCCATAAGTATTAGTTTGCAAACGCAATATTAGGGCTGCTTTTACAAGGCCTAAACTGTTTAGGCCTTGTAAAAGTAGACCCTTCTATCCCCCGTCGCCGTCTTTTTTTTTTCAAAAAAAATTTTTTCCGCCGCAACTCGTATTTTTTTTTTACGCCCGTCGCGATTCTCAAAACCCGGCGCTACGTAAAACCGCGCAAAGCACGTCGGGAAAATGACGTCGTGAGCATGCGCAGTACGTCCGGCGCGGGAGCGCGCCTAATTTATATGGGACTCGCCCCATTTGAATAGGAACGCCTTGCGCCGGCCGGATTTAAGTTACACAGCCGAAAATTTCTAGGTAAGTGCTTTGTGGATCGGGCACTTAGGTAGAAATTTTGCGGCAGTGTAACTTAAATCCGAATATTTAAGTTAGGGCGGCTGGCTGTGGATCTGGCCACATAATTATATCTACCTGTATTTGTTAAAGGGGTTGTAAAGGTACATGTTTTTTCACCTATGCATTAAGGTGAAAAAACATCCGAGCATTAGCGGCCCCCCTGTTTACTTACCTGACCCCTTTGAAAGTCCCGCGCTGTGAACGCGCTGGCTTCTCGGGCTGCTTCTCGGCTCATTCATTGGTTGATTAAAAGCAGCGCAGCCATTGGCTCGCGCTGCTGTCAATCATATCCAATGACGCGGCACGCCGGGTGCTGGGCCGAGTAATACAGGGAGCCCCTATAGCCACCGGCTGTATCACGGGAACGCGCCCGCAAGAACGTACCACCATGTGAGAGAGCTTGCATGAAGATGGAAAGTTCTTGTGGGGGGGAGCCGAGACAGCCACAGAGGGACCCCAGAAGACCAGGCTCAGGGCCACTCTGTGCAGAACGAGCTGCACAGTGGAGGTAAGTATAACATGTTTGTTATTTTAAAAAAAAAATCTCTTTAGTGTTCCTTTAAGATGGAGACTAGAAATACAACTATTGTGTTTTTTTCTATCCAGGTAAATAAGAACCATTGCATAAAAATACTACATAGTCTTGTATTTAGTCAGCAGGTAGAGCTTTAGGTTTCTTTTCAAATGTTTATCTCTATTTACAAATTGTTGGAAAAAATCCTTTTGTTCACAGTCTCAGTAACGCTGGCTGCAATTAGCAGTCAACAGAAAAGCTAGCAGTAGTTAGTCACAATCAGCTGGCAAATTCCAGCTGGCAAATAGTCAGGACTCAACAGTCCACTACAACTTAAAGAGGAACTTCACCCCCCATCCTGCATTTTTTTATTTTTAACCCCCTCTTGCCCAGTGGATGCAGTATTGCCTTGCTGTGATCTGCTGCTCTGGTGTCACAGCCCTGAGCCCCGCACTGCCATCTTGGCCCTCCTCGGTTGTCTTGACCTGGCTTCCTCCTCTGGGTTTAAGCAACTGGCTCACAGTGATTCCTGCCAAATCTGCCTATCAGCCACTATGATTCCTTACTTCCAAAGCCTCCTAGCATATGTGATTGGCTAATCTCAGGAAGCTGTGGGAGCAGAGACACTCCATTCTCATTTAGGCAAGAATGGCGGTAAGGGACAATGCTAGCAAGAAAGACGTAAAAAGGTAACAAAGCAAAAATATAAAACTTTAATCACCATTTTACATTGCAGAGGAGGTAGGAGTGCTAAAACTTTAAGTCATTCAGGGCAGGAAGGTCCACTTTAAAGACATTGGGCCAGATTCTCGTAGAACTGCGGGGCATAACGTATCTCCTTTACGTTACACCGCCGCAAGTTTTACGGGCAAATGCTTGATTCACAAAGCACTTGCCTGTAAACTTGCGGCGGCGTAGCGTAAAGTCCACCGGCGCAAGCCCGCCTAATTCAAATGATCCATGTAGGGGGCGTGGATCATTTAAATTAGGCGCGTTCCCGCGCCGATCGTACTGTGCATGCTCCGTCTCTAATTTTCCCGCCGTGCATTGCGAGAAATTACGTCGCAAGTACGTCATTGGTTTCGACATTAACGTAAATGGCGTCCAGCGCCATTCACAGACGACTTACGCAAACGACGTAAAATTTTCAAATTGCGACGCGGGAACGAAGGCCATACTTAACATTGAGTACGCCACCTAGGGGGCATGTTTATCTTTACGCCGCGTAACTCTTACGGAAACAACGTAAAATCACTAACTAGTCATTTGCATATTCTACGCCGAACCTCAATGGAAGCGCCACCTAGCGGTCAGCGTAGATATTGAACCCTAAGATACAACGGCGCTGGCCGTCGTATCTTAGGCATGTTTAAGTGTATCTCAGTTTGAGAATACACTTAAACATACGACGGCCTTAGTTTCGGACTTACGTCGGAGTATCTGCTGATACGCCGGCATAATTCTATGTGAATCTGGCCCATTCTTTTTAGGACAGTGAGGTACATACTATTGACAGAGAGGGCATCTAGTTAACAAGACAAATGAAAGAATCCATTTACATCACACCAGAAAAATCATTCCTGAGCAGGGGTGAGGGCTTTCAACAATATCTGTCTTCTACATATAATACTGTTTTAACAGTTCTACCTTGGCGATTTGACAGCAATTTAAAATAATAACCAATGCCAATAATAATTTAGCTGGAACACTGGCAATCCACAGCGTTCACACCTCTCTTGTATTTGGACAATTAACATCTTCACATTCCATGGTGATTGAATTTGAGGTGTCTGTGTTCCTGTGTGGAAATAAATGCTGGGACATCTTCCATCCTTCTTCCCTGGAACTTAAAGCGGGGGTTCACCCCAAAAAATATTTTTAACACTACATTCAGGCGAGTTGTGATAATAACATTAGGCTGTTTTTCTTTTAAATCCTTGCCGTACATACCGTTTTATAGATATATGTTCATTCCGGGTATAATCTGCGGGACTGGGCGTTCCTAGTTGATTGACATGCTTCCGACCGGCACATACAGCGCGTCACGAGTTGCCGAAAGAAGCCGGACTGCGAGTCGGCTCTATACAGCGCCTGCGCACCAACGTTCGGCTTCTTTCGGCAACTTGTGACGAACTGTATGCGCCAGTCGGAAGCATGTCAATCAATTTGGAACGCCCAGTCCCGCAGATTATACCCAGAAGCCGCGTGGAACATATATCTATAAAACGGTATGTACGGCAAGGATTTAAAAAGAATAAACAGCCATACTTTAACATGGGCTGTAAAGCTGTTCGGCGCAAGCCCGCCTAATTCAAATGGGGCATGTATCATTTAAATTAGGCACGTTCCCGCGACGAACGTACTGCGCATGCTCCGTTTTGAAATTTCCCGCGGTGCTTTGCGCGAAATGACTTCGCCCCAAAGTAATGTTTTGAACGGCGACGTGCGTTATGTACTTTTGTATTCCCAGAAGATTTACGCAAAAACAAAAAACAAAAAATAAATTTGACGCGGGAATGACGGCCATACTTTAACATGGGCTGTCTAATTTTACACCACCTAAACAGCAATCGCAACTTTACGACGGGAAAAGCCGACTAGCAACGACGTAAGAGAATGCGACGAACGCGTGTACCTTCGTGGATCGCCGTAAACAGCTAATTAGCATACCTGACGTGGAAAACGACGCAAACTCCACCCAGCGGGAGCCGAAGTATTGCATCCTAAGATCCGAAGGCGTACGAAGCCGTACACCTGTCGGATCTTAGTCAAATGCCGTTGTATCTTTGTTTGTGAATTCAAAATAAAGATACGACGCGGCAAATTTGAAAGTACGCCGGAGTATCAGCAGATACTCCGGCGTACTTTTTCTGTAAATCTGGCCCCAAGTGTTTATTGATTGGTTTGTGCAAAAGTTATAGGCCCGGATTCACAAAGCACTTGTAGATACGTCGCGCAAGTGCAAATATGCGCCGTTGTATCTGTGCGCCGTGCCCTCAAAACTAGATACGCCTGAAAATAGGCTTCATCCGACCGACGCAACTTGCCTATGCCGGCGTATCGTGGGCGCATATTTACGCTGGACACATGTGGCGCTCCCATTGATTTTCTATTCAAATATGCAAATGAGGGAGATACGCCGATTCACGATCGTACTTGCGCCCGGCGCAGGCTATGACTGGTGCGCGTAAGTTGTACGTACGGCGTAAACTTATGCCCCATAAAGGAGGTGTAACTCAGCAGCATCCATGCAAAGGGAACACAAGCCGGCGTATTTTACGTAGTTTACGTTGTACGTGAATAGGGCTGGGCGTAGGTTACGTTCACGCCGTAGGCAGTGATCCGGCGTATGTTAGGCAGTTGTTCCGACATGATTGTGAGAATGCGCACTGAGACACGCCCACAGGACGGCGCATGCGCAGTTGGCAATATGTATCTGTCTGGCGCTCGGCCCATAATTTGCATGGGGTCACGCCTCATTAGCATGGCTCACGCCCACTTCCACTTACGCCGACTTACGCATGAGAAACCCAGCGCAGATTTGGGAGCAAGTGCTTTGTGAATTCAGTTACATAAAACACGCCCCCATCACTGAGATTTAATGCCGCGCCATTACCCCGCCAAAGATACACTACGCCGCCGTAACTTACGGCGCAAATTCTTTGAGAATTAGAAAAAAAAAATAAGTTACGGCGGCGTAGTGTATCTTAGATACGCCACGCCCGGCGGAATAATGCGCCGCTGACTGTGGATCTACCCTGTTGTTTTTACACACAACATCTTCCCGTTCTTCAGCTCTGTGACCCAATCGTGGGACACCGGCGACAATCGGGGCCGCGGTTCCCGCATGTGCGGTCAAGGAGCTTGCGACAGGGTCACAAACACGGCGGCAATTTAAAGGGGATGTACCTGTACGCCCATATGCCTGTCCGTGCCATTCTGTCTACGTAAATAGGTGTGCGCTGGTCCTTAAACGGTTAAAGTACTTTACTGTGAATATTTATCTGTGGGTTATTGGCACGTTTTACCCTTGGGTTCTTATTTTACAAATAGCTACATGAGATATGGATAAAAACTACATGACAAAATAAATAAATTGCCCAATGTGTATCTGTACTGCCAAAATAGTCAATAAAACATTCATTATATTTATAGTACTGATGGGAGCCTGGACGACAACCATATATCTTCAGGCACATTCTTTAGAGCATGAAATAACTCTCTATAGAGTCATTCTCTGATGTTTATTTTATACCTGCTTAATTAACGTAACAGAATGCAATCTAATTGTGGTATCTAAGCAAAAAATATGTAGAAGAACACGTATCGGCCTAAACTGAGGGAAAAAATATATTTTTATATATTTTTGGAGGATAGTTATTATTGCAAAAAGTAAAAAATATTTTTTTTTTTTAAATATAACTGATAAACTACAGCGCTACTAAATCCAAAATACACCACACAATTAATAAATAAATGTAAAAAGCTGCAGTATGTGAAAAGGGTTACCAACCAAACAACAAAATGTGAAAAATATAAACATATGCGCTAAAAACAACTAATTTATGTGATACCTTACTAAGATCAATCCAATTGTGGTAATAATTCAAAAACCCAGAATAGGGGATTAGTCGTGTTGCCACAGTGGGGTGAAGCACACAAAATATATATAGATGAGGAAAAAAATTAGTGTATAAAAATTAATAAATTAATACAAAGCTAATTAATTCAGAGCATCAAATAGTACTCAATCTCAGAATACCGTCCCTATAGAGTAAATGGTAAAATATAGGGTTAAACAATGTTGATTAGCAGCAGCGTGAGAGTGTCACTGGATACAACAGCTCTGTGAAACAGGTGCCTTATACTCAGCTTCAAATCACTTCAGTAGCTCCAACGACACAGCCTTGGTCATTAGTGATGGTGCAAAAAACAGGCTTCAGCCCCCCTCCTCAATACACCACAGCAGGTGTGGGACATGTAAGAAAAGGGGAAAACACAATAGTGTAATACAGCCAGACACGACAATACCGCTGCCACCCATGAGTAAGTCACAGGGCAAGTGACGCAACGCGTGGGGGAGGAGTCTGCTGTACGAGATCTGTCGGAAGTTCCCGAGTGAGGACCTCTACACTTTTCGTTACTGAGTGGCTTGTTTCAAAGACGGGGAGAGCGTGAGTGGATCGGCGCATAGCATTGGCAGCGGTATTGTCGTATCTGGCTGTATTACACTATTGTGTTTTCCCCTTTTCTTACATGTCCCACACCTGCTGTGGTGTATTGAGGAGGGGGGCTGAAGCCTGTTTTATTACCACAATTGGATTGATCTTAGTAAGGTATCACATAAATTCGTTTTTTTTTTCAAAATTGTCGCTCTATTTTTGTTTATAGCGTAAAAACCGCAGAGGTGATCAAATGCCACCAAAAGAAAGTTCTATTTGTGGGAAAAAAAGGACGCCAATTTTGTTTGGGAGCCACGTCGCACGACCACGCAATTGTCAGTTAAGGCGACGCAGTGCCGAATCGCAAAAAGTGCTCAAGTCTTTGACCAGCAATATGGTCCGGAGGTTAAGTGGCTAAGAAAATGTTAGTTTTTAAAAAAAAATTGTTCACAAAAAAATGATGATGATATCAATTTTCTATTTGTGGTTTATATTAAAAAAGGTATTCATACCTCTTGACCTTTTCCAAATTTTGCCATGTTACAACCAAAAACTTAAATGTATTTTATTGGGATTTTATGTAATAGACCCACAAAGTGGCACATAATTGAGAAATGGAAGGAGAATGATAATTGAATCAAATGATTTTACAAATAAATACCTGAAAAGTGTGGCCTGCATTTGTATTCAGCCCCCTTTACTCTGATACCCCTAACTAAAATCTAGTGGAACCAATTGCCTTCACAGGTCACCTAATTCGTAAAAAGAGTCCACCTGTGTGTAATTTAAACTCAGAATTAATACAACTGTTCTGTGAAGCCCTCAGAGGTTTGTTAGAGAACCTTTGTGAACAAAGCATCATGAAGGCCAAGGAACACACCAGACAGGTCAGGGATAAAGTTGTAGAGAAGTTTAAAGCAGGGTTAGGTTATAAAAAAGTATCCCAAGCGTTGAACATCTCACAGACCAAATGAATAGTTGTTTGTTTACATGGCCAGTATTGGAAATACACAGATAAAATATTACATTATGACCACTGACAGGTAAAGGGAATATTTCATTACAATGGCTTCTGAAAATTGGTGAGATATATTAGGCAGCAAGTGAACATGTTGTCAATGAAGTTTATGTGGTGAAAGCAAAACAAGAAACTGGGCATTGCAGTTTGTTGTGTATGGGGCTGTGAAGCCTATGGTGACCCATGTACACATCTAAAAGCTTCTACAATGGTCACATGAACATCAGAACTATACGGAGCAATGGAAGAAGGTGGCCTGTTCTGATGAATCACATTTTCTTTTACATTATGTGGATGACCGGATGCATGTGCATCACTTACCTGG
This sequence comes from Rana temporaria, assembly GCF_905171775.1. Lineage (NCBI taxonomy): Eukaryota > Metazoa > Chordata > Amphibia > Anura > Ranidae > Rana > Rana temporaria. The sequence goes on from NC_053490.1 coordinate 196,870,433, forward strand.
GGAAGGGATGGCACCAGGATACGGTATAAGAAGGCAAGTCGGCAGAGGCAGTGTGTTGCTTTGAGCAATATTCTGCTGGGAAACTGTGGGTCCTGCCATTCATGTGGAGGTTACTTTGGTGTCCATGCCTCAATGGGTCAGGGCTGTTTTAGCAAAAGGGGGCTATACTTAATATTAGGTGGGTGGTCATAATGTTATGGCTAATCGGTGTAGTTTTGGATATTTCTCTTTATTTATAAATCCTATCAAGACTGTTATTGTAGCGTTAAGTTAACTTTGTTATAGGTCTGGTCAATTTTGCCTAGATTAGGTCATAATTCCCATATCTGTAGGCTCCTGCAAAAAAAAAAAAAATAATATCCCTAACTGACCAGTTTGTGGGGAATAAGCTACAGTCCCTGTTGAAGTTATTTTGGTATTATTTTGGCCTGAAACTTTATTAAGACACTGTCTATTCAAACATTCAGGGTGTCTTTGGAAAGTCTCTCCATCCCGACCAAGATATACTCACCTTGCCAGTGCACCCCCCACACTTCTTCACCTGTCACAGCCATCAATAAAAGTAAGGCCCCATACACACCATAGAATCTATCCGCAGATAAATCCCATCAAATGGGTTTCTGCGGATAGATCCTATGGTGTGTACACTCCGTCGGATATTTATCCGCAGATAAATCTCCCCTGGAATGGATTTCCAGCAGATGGATATTTGCTGACATGCTCAACAAATCCATCTGCTGGAATCCATTCCAACGGATGGATCCGCTCGTCTGTACAGACTTACCGGATCCATCCGCCCAAAGGGATTCCCCGCACGCGTCGTAATGATTTGACGCATGCGTGGAATTCCTTATATGACAGCGTCGCGCCCGTCGCCGCGTCATAATAGCGGCGACGGCGCGACACGTCATCGGCAGAGGATTTCAGCGCGGATTTCAATGCGATGGCGTGTACACACCATCGCATTGAAATCTTCTGAAATCCTCGAGAGGATTTATCCGCGGATACGGTCCGCTGGACCGTATCTGCGGATAAATCCTCTCGTGTGTATGGGGCCTGAGTGTTTCCTCTGTTGGGTGACAATGTGCTTTGCAAATGGTTCCTAGACCCAAGCACTGATTATTGTTGCCAGCTGTGACAGAGAAAGAAGACAGAGCAAGGTAAGAATCTGTGGGTGGGGATGCCCCCTTTCAAAGACACTGTTAGTTTCCCCTGAAGGGGCAAGGTAACCGTGTCTTTTTAGGATAAGCTAGTGTTAGGCAAAGCCTCCTGTTTTCAATTCTCTCCTTCATAGCCATAAATTATATACTGTACATAATCAATCCAAATGTGCGTGTTGATGGAAGACAATTTGAAAAGTGCTCTGGAACTTAGAATGTAAAACCATATGTTTCCATGAAAAGCAATATACTTATTTTGTTTCATGTTTTTCACCACTTACAATAAGTTCTTGCATATTTTAGGATATAAAGGGCTTTGGGTCTGTATCACGTTTTGGCTGTAAAACAATATATTGTAATTAATGATTCTATTAATTTAAACAGAGTCATGCTGTTCTCTTGTCTTCTTCAAGCTAGAAGTTACAAATGATTTTTATTTATTCATAATAGCACACTGTGTACAAACATTACATACTGTGCATCAGAATTTGTATGGTTTCTTGTGACGTGCAAGAAGCCTAAAGATGCATATACAATATTAATCAAGCAGTACTTCTTTAAAACCCTATTCACAGTAAACTGAGTAATTTCTTCTGCCTGAGGCCTCGTACACACGACCGAGGAACTCGTCGTAAATGAAACATCGTTTTCCTCGACGAGTTACTTGTTAGGCTTGTCGAGAATCTTTTTTTTTTTTTTGTTTCAATCGTTTTTATTGGTTTTAACATGGGTACAAGTACAATATGAACATTGTACGTCGCGCAACGACGTTACGGATTGACATCCCTTAGAGAGGGAAACAGAGTGTCATAGACAAATTAAAGGTAAACATCATATTTAAACATACACGCACTGTGGTCTCCGCCATCTCCCGGCCACCCCAAATGGGCTCTATTTGTGGTCCGGGAGGGGGGGGGGACCGTCGTCGAATACAATTGGAGGGGGATAGCCCCCTCAAGGTGTGTAACAGCGCCTCAAAGGTTCACATACATTACATATAGACGGTGGTCACATTGTTCAGTCAAGAAGGGTCTGGATATCAACATCTAGGTCACATTACGTTTGGCTGTCATCGCAGTTCTAGAGCAGGTTACCCAGGGACCCCAGGCCAGACGGCACTTCGTGGTTTGGCCAGCGCTGGCCGCTGTCAAGGTTTCGTAGCTAAAGTGAAGGTCCACAAGGTCAATTACTTGGTCTATCGTCGGGGCCTTCTCTGATTTCCAAAGTCTTGTTAGACAGAGTCTTGCAGACAGTAAAATATGTGTAGTAACGTATCTAAGGGGAGAAGGTATGTCCTCAATGGTCAGGTTGAGTAACGCGAGAGCAGGAGATGGGAGCACCGGGTGTCTGGTGACGTTAGATATGAGATTGAAAGTGTTTTCCCAATATGTGTGGATGGAGGGGCAAGCCCAGAATGTGTGGAGCATGTCCCCTTTAAGGGAGCTACATCTCCAGCATAGATTGGAGGATTGGGGGTTGTATGATGCCAATCTATCCGGCGTCAGATACCACCGTAGAGAGATTTTTTGGGTAAGTTCCCAAAGTGCTGAACATTTTGTGGAGGTGTACACTGCCTGCAGTGCCCTCGACCATTGGTCCACGGAGAAGGTACAAGCCAAGTCGGCCTCCCAACGAAGGTGGGAGGGCGACTTGGAAAATTGGGTCTTCAAGTGCAGTAGATTGTAAAAGTGGGAGATTCCCTTAATGCGGGTGACTGGGTCCGTAAGGAACTTCCAGGTCCGTGGAGGAATGGCGTAAATGGGCAGAGGTATTGTCTTAATGCAGTGGCAGAGTCTCACATACGTGAAGAGTTCAGTAGAGGGGAGGTCAAACTCCTTCTGAAGCTGGGAGAAGGGTTTAGGTGCTGTGTCAAGTACTATCTGATTCAGGAATCGAATTCCCTTAAGGGTCCAGTGGGTCAAGGGCAGGTCCGGCGATAGATAGTGAAGGGATTCTAGGGGTATTTGGTCAGGCGAGGGAGAGGTGGTACAGGAAATATTTGTGACCAGCTTGTCCCAGGCTCTGGCCGTTGCTTTCATGGAGGGTGAGAGAGAGGACGGAACCGCCGCTCCCAGAGGGATACTCATGACCCAGTTTTTAAGGGAGGGGCGTGCGAGAGAGAGGCGTTCTATGTGTCCCCATGGTGATTTTGGACATGCGCTGAACCATTCGGGCAGCTGAGCCAGAATGGCCGCGAGGTAGTAGTCCTCGAAGTCTATGGATCCCGCGCCCCCGGCTAGTTTATGCTTGATCAGTTTTGAGTGGGCGCACCGAGGTCTTTTACCTTTCCAGAGATGTTGGTTGAGAATTGTTTGTAGGGACCTGAAAAAGGACGTAGGGAGTGGTATAGGTAGCGTTCTGAAAAAGTACAATATCTGTGGTAGGCAAAGCATTTTAAAGGCTGCCAGCCTACCCGACCATGAGAGTTCGTGTTGTGTGATGTGTTGGGAGTCCGTACGAATCTTGGCAAGGAGGGGCGGGAAGTTGGCTGAGAAGAGACGTTTAGTCGTGCGGGTCAGCTTGACCCCTAAGTAGGATATGTCATCGTCTGCCCAGGTGTACTGATGTTGTAACAGTAGGAGGTTCTTAGTCGTGGCGTCCAGGTTAATGTCGAGTATAAACGATTTGGTTGCATTTACCTTATAGTATGATATATTACTAAACCAATTAAGTATTTTCTGTACTTCAACCAGGGAAGAGACCGGATCAGTAAGGATTAAGATTACGTCATCCGCAAAGAGACTGAGTTTATGAGAGGTGTGTCCAATCTGCATACCGGAGATAGAGGGATTGTTTCTGATATGTGTTGCGAGGGGCTCCATGAGTAGGTTAAAGATGAGAGGGGAAAGGGGGCATCCTTGGCGTGTACCATTAGTGATGGGGAATGAGCGGGAGATCATACCTGCTGTGAACACTTGGGCTGAAGGGGCGGAATATAGAGCCATAATGGCATTGAAAATGAAACCCTGGAAGCCAAATAGTTGGAGCACAGACCTGAGATATGCCCAGTGTACTCTATCGAACGCCTTCTCTGCATCCAAGGAGAGGAGCAGAGAAGGCGTTCCCGTCGTTTCCGCATGGTGGATCAAGTTTAGTAATCTTCTAGTGGCATCTGATGCCTGTCTGCCCACAGTGAAACCAGCTTGGTCTCTATGGATGAGGGTGGGCATGACTGCTTTCAGTCTGTTCGCTATGGTTTTGGCGTATATTTTCAAATCCAGATTTAGCAACGAAATTGGGCGGAAATTTTGAGGTTTGTTCGGCTCCTTCCCTGGTTTCGGTATCGTTACTACAAGGGCATTTAAAACATCAGGCGCAAATTGAGAAGAGGAGGCAGCAGCTTTGAACATCTCGGTCATGTGGGGAGTCAGGTGGGCAGAAAATCTTTTGTAGTATTCCCCTGAAAAGCCGTCGGGGCCAGGGGCTTTGTTAGAGGGAAGTGATCTAATAGTCAGCGCAATTTCATGGGCTGTCAGTGGAGCGTTGAGGGACGATAGTTGATCACCGGTCAGAGTAGGCAGTCTAATGGCTTGGAGGAAACCGTTGATGTCGTCTGGCGTTGGTTGCGGGGTATGGGGGTCTTGCTGAAGATTGTACAGGTCTCTATAATAGTCACTAAAAGCGTTTGCTATATCTTGGGGATTCGTCAGGGATTCATTGGAGTGAGGGTGAAAAATTTGGGAGATATTGGTTTTGGTACTTCTATTCTTTAAACGGTTTGCAAGTCTCTTCCCGGCCTTATTGGACGTGGAATAGACAGTAGCCTTAACCTTCCTATGGAGATATTCGTAGGAGTGAAGGAGTAGCGTTCGGAGCTCTCTTCTCAGGGTCATGATTTGGTCAAGTAGGGAGGGGTGGGGGTACGACTTGTTTTTGGAGTCTAAGGATGCTATGTGAGACGTTAAGTCATCAATGCGTTGCGTCCTCTTCTTCTTATGCATAGATCCCATTTTCATAAGTACCCCTCTCATATATGCCTTGTGGGCCCTCCACAGTACCCCAGGGTCAGACACTGAGCCATTATTGAGTACAAAGAAATCATTGATGTGGCTCTCTATCTCTACGGCATATTCGTCGTGCTCTAAAATATAATTATTCGCTCTCCACAGGAAAGTGTTTTGGGGCCGAGCCGAGATTTCAATGGCAATCGAGATTGGGGCATGGTCTGACCAGGTGGCAGTGTGGATCGCCGAGGCTGACACTTGCTGTAAGAGCCATTTATCCGTTAGAAATAGATCGATTCGCGAGTACGAATTGTGTCTAGGGGAAAAAAAAGTGAAGTCCTTCTCAGTTCCATGATGACATCTCCAGATGTCAAACAAGTTATGGGACGAAATAATTTTTTTCAACGGGGAGTCTCGCCGTCCGGTTGCAGCTGTGGTGTCAAGGAGGGAATCAGGAGCAAGATTAAAGTCTCCCCCTATGATCAGGTGACCTTGCTGTATTGGTGTGAGTGTCCTTAAGACTTTGTGGAGGAATTGCCTCTGGTGGGTGTTTGGGGCATACACGTTGACCAGGGTGAACGTTTTCTTGTCAATGGTGCAAACCAAAAATATATAGCGGCCTTCAGGGTCTAGTACTACGTTCAGGGGCCTGAAGTCAATGGAGTTGTGGATCGCTACCATGACTCCTCTGGTTTTAGTAGCGTGGGATGCATGGTAGACATGTGGAAAGTGAGGGTTATTGCATAGGTGAACGTCCGCTTGGAGGAGGTGTGTCTCCTGAGCAAAGATAATGTCACCATGGAGAGCCTTCACGGTTTTCCATAATGAGTGTCTTTTGGCCGGGTGATTAAGCCCATTAACGTTCAGCGAAATGAGGTTGAGTGGCATCCTGGGTAGACAGTGCAGGTGTGCAGGAAATAAACACTTACAGTTAGGTGCTCTCTTCGGCGGTGGAACGAAACAGGAGGACAGTCAGTAGGAGACCAGAGAAGGACAGGACTCAGCTGCGGAATTGAGGTCAGAACTGCGGATAGAACAACATGTTACCACAAAAGGAAAAAAAACAATATCTTGGTAATATGTGAGTAGAGTCGTGAATCATTAGAAGCACACCAGAGCAAAAGAGGAAACGAAACTGCAAAGTTAAAGGGAACTATCCCTCAGGGAGGAGGATAACTTGATGAGGGAACTAAGTGCTATAAGCTGAGCGGCACCACCTTCCGGAGGCAGTGCTTCAAGGGAGGTGGGGTTGATCTCAACCACGACCTCCGTCAGGGGCAGAACAGTCCAACACAACAGGAGCTGAATTAACTCAGGGAAGGCTCAATCAGGACCCATGGGAGAGGGGTCGTAGTTAGTGGCCCGTTGTCGATCATTGCTTCATGCCATATCCACATTGTTAGGGTGCGGGTTCAGGTTCCGGCGGGGAGAGTTGCGGTCTTCGCGAGGCGGGAGCGGTGCGGGGGGCTCAGGCAGTATGCCCCAGGTACGTAGGAGGTGTATGCCTTTATCGAGGTCGGCGACCACATGAGATTTTCCGTTTTTGGTGATGATTAGCGAGGCTGGATATCTCCACTTGTACTGGATGCTGTGATTTTGGAGACCCTTGGTGACTGGACTCAATTGCCTCCGCATTTGGAGGGTATACTTTGAGAGGTCAGGAAACAGCTGGAGATCCGTAAACGGAGCTGGTAGCGGTGTCTTAGATTTAACACCAAACATGAGCCGTTCCTTAACATGGAAAAAGTGTATGCGCATCAACACATCCCTGGGTACTGAGGCGGCAAGATGGGACGGTTTTGCGATCCTGTGGATCCGATCAATAATTATGTCGCGGGGAGGTGCGTCCGGGAGTACGAGGTGTATGAGTTCCTTGGCGTACTTAGGGAGATCTGCCGGAAGTATGGATTCAGGGACCCCTCTAAGTTTCACGTTGTTCCTGCGAGATCGGTCTTCTAAATCTGCGAGTTTACTGCGCATCCACGTTTGCTCCTCTCTGACAGCCTCATATACATCAATCATGTCATTTACTGTTGAGGTACAGTCAGTCATACCGGTTTCTACGTGGGAAATTCTTTCCCCCAGGGAGTGGATGTCTGAGTTAACCTTAGTGAAAAGGGAGGATAGGTCAGTCATCAGGGAGGATTGTAAAGATAGGAGCATGTCTTTTAATGTAGAGTCCAGCACAGGTTGGCCTGAAGTGGGGAAAGAGGCCACTGAGGAGTGTAAGGCCTGGTTGGACAGAAAAGCCGGGGCCTCAATTAATGCTATGGCCGGCCGCTCCGGCGGCGCATCCAGCCGCATCTTAGCCTTAGCCGGGCTGCTGGTGAGGGGGTCTCTGTCCAGGGGGCGATCGGAGGATACAGGGGGGACTGGCCTGCCTGATCTGATCGGATTAATGCCTGTGGCATTGTCATGCGTGTCCCGCAGCCGCCGCGGCCGGCGCCATTACTGTCGTCACTGACCTTCCCCGCCGGCTTGAAGAGAAACGCCGTCAGTTTCTGCGGCTTGTATTCTAGTAAGCCTCTTCCTGGACATGTTCTCCGGGGTCCAGGGTATGTCAGGAGGACGGATGGCTGTGGATGGAGTCGTTGAGAGGGCCGTTGTGGCTGTGTTGGCTTCTCCTGGGCTGATGAGCTGTGAGATTAGGCTTGCCATCTTCAGCTCCGTCGCCACGCCCCCCCGCTTGTCGAGAATCTTGACAAGCTTTCTTTGCGTACACACTGTCAAGACAAATCTCGTTGTTCTCAAACGCGGTGACGTAAAACACGTACGACGGCACTATAAAGGGGACATTTGATTCCACTGGCGCCACCCTTCTGAGCATGTGCGGGGTTTCTAAGCATACACACAAACGTTTTCTTGTCTAAAACCAACCCCACGAGGAACACGAAGAGAAATTGAGACTCCCGACGAGGAAAATGAGAACTTGTTCTCTTTTTTTCTCATCGAGTTCCACGATAGTTTTCTCGATGAAAACATGCACACAACCGTTTTCTCTGCAAAAAGCTCTGCCACCAAGTTTCTTGATGGATTCTGTCGAGGAAAACGGTCCGTGTGTACGAGCCTCACTTCAGAAAGCCGATGACCACATCTCAACCCAGAAAATCACTTGTCTTTAGCTCATCAACTGTCATTTATTTAAATATACAGGTTTCTGTATATTGTAAAATGTTAAGATTTATTTATGTAGACTAACATTTCTGAAAGTCTAAAGGTTTTAGAAAATCACCAAATACATCTGTTATGGCCAGGAAGGAGCAGACAGACACCCCCTGACAATTTTTTGCCTTTGGAGGAAAGTAGAACAATTACTTAAAAAGACATACTTATGACCATGTGCAGTGGTTTATCAGGAATGTCTGTGCTGATGACCGTAGACATGAGTGTAGGCTCATAAAAAAGCCTTCATATCTTTGGTACCACTAAAGCCAACAAAGAATTCAACACTCACAAACAAAGTATAAAGTTGTCTGGTCTGTTTTCTTCTTGGAACTTTAACTATTCAATCTTCTCAGATTAAATGCAGATGTATTAACAATGTAGACTTGGTTAAGTAAAAAGCTAAACTGATTTTTCTCTCCAGGTTATTCATCAGTTAAGGTTGTCTGAGAATGAGAGTGCTGCATTACAAGAGCTAATGGATTGGAGACGAAAGCTTTGTGAAGATTCGGAAGAGAGGCAGAAAGACTTGACAAAGACTGAACAGACAAATGCTGCTTCTACTCAAATCCTCTTAGTGGAATTTGTACTCTAGTAAAGATTAAGAGCTACCACCTCCAATGATAAAGAAACTTTTTTATCTGTCAGGGCTTTGTCTATGTGAATATCCATGCTCCAACAAAGACTGTTCACTTTATTATTATAAAACATGTTTTTAAATCTGTGTAACAATCTTTGAAAATGGAAAGCATGAATTAGTTCAATGCCTTGGTGTTTAATCTGGTGTGTTAATCTATATGGTTGATATACTCAATGTGCATTGTGTTTCAGATATAATCTAAAGTGAGAGCTCCCAGCAAAAAATCTGTAAAAGGGACAATATATGGAATAGTTCTCAGATGTTAGGGTGAATGTCTTCAATGATTGTTTTTTATATCATTAAAATTTTGAATCCTGTGCTGTTCTCAATACAGATGATCACTGTATAATTGATGTGAGTGCGCCTGTGTGTCTGTACCCTGTGCACACGAGAAAAGCTACAGAAAAAGATTCTATGCACTCACTTAGCAAACAGGATGGAAGTTTAAAATAAATGTGTTGACTCTTTGGGAATTAAGTGAGTAAAATAGTCACATAGTATATATCCATTTCCACCCATAATGTATTGTAATACAATTTAGCTCAACAACGAAAATGTGGTGAAAATGCCCTCAGCATCCTTTTAAACTTTTTAACATTCCTGGTCTTCCACAATTGGATTCTTCAATTTCCAACATTAATGCTACCTTCAATATTTGAAAACCACCTAATCACTATTGATGATAATATCATGGAAACAATTGGTTCTCTTAGGGGTGCGGCAATGACTCTTGTAGAACACTGGTATGATGATCCACTTTGTAGGAACATCAGAGGTGAGAATAAGGAGGCTGAGTGTTTTTATTCACCAAATCAAAGCACAGTTTTTTTAATGTTTGTTTTTTAAGCACAATGCAGCACAACAAAATATCCACCTCTGTCAACAAGACATCCACCTTCTACCATATACAGAGGCTTTGTTTTGATTTTCTATAATAATGTACAAGTAAAATTAATATATGTATAAATCGCTGTAAATATATCTGTATAAATGGTTCTGGGTGATGCCATCACCTGTAATATTGCCTTTCATTGACATCATCACTTTAGTAGTAATTAGAAACATCTATGTATTATAAAATTGACATACTGATACATTAGAATATAATAATATTAGAATATTTACAGGAAAAATAGAATGAGTTCCATGATGACTAGACGTTAACAAGAAGAACATGTTACATACTTTCCACCGTTAATTTGTGTATTACCTGAAATGCAAAAAAGCAAGTCAAATTATAATCACTATCCATGTTTACTGCCAGATTTTATACTATTCAGAAATGGTGCTCCTGTCTTCCTTATGATGCAGTTAAATAATGCTGGTATTCAATTTTGTATTGTTATGTTTTATCTTGCATTCCCTGCTGCAGTATTTACAAGAGAAAACATTTTGTTACAGTGAAAAGTTAACTTCGTAGTTGCATTTCACAAAAAGCATTAAACCAACAGTAAATGTAAATGTACTTATCACTTTTACATAGCTCTATCTAGAAAACATAGCCTGGTTGATTATGGTGAGGAGGGACTAAAGGAAAAAAAAAAGCACTCCATTGATTCTTTAGAGCCCCTCCTGACTATAACCTTCTGGTTATACCATTTTTCGTACCTTAAAGTGATACTAAATGTTAATTTTTTTTCTTTTATAATAACAAACATGTTATACTTACCTGCTCTGTGCAATGGTTTTGCATAGAGCAGTCACAATCCTCCTCTTCTCGGGGTCCCCTGCCAGCGCTCCTCCTCCCTACTGAGTGCCCCTATAGCAAAGCACTTTCTATTGAGGTACTCGTGAATGCTCGCTCCCGATCTTGGCCCCCGCCCCCCTCGTCACTGGCTGTATTTGACAGCAGTGGGAGTCAATGGCTCCCACTGCTGTCCTCTAAGCCAATGGCTCCCACTCCTGTCCTCTAAGCCAATGAGGAGTGACAAGAGCTGAAAAAGCCTTGACTCTCATGAACATCACTGGATTGAAAGAAAAATGCTCAAATGCACAATGAATAAGCACAAGGTGTGTGAAACGGGTTTGCTGAAGCCACTTGAGATGTGTGTGCAGGCTGTGTCCTCATTTTAATGGATTTGAAAAAAATAATATATTTGTATGCTGGTCAGTGCCACCACTTCCTTTTTTCTTTCACATGCTCTGGTTGAGGACCAAGGCTGGCACCCAGCAATCATCTTTGCAGGATAGATATCATACTTTAACTGGAGCGGTGCAACTTTTGTGCTTCAATTGCTGGATTGAGATTGGGCTCAGGTAAGAATAAGTGGGGGCTTCAGAGTAAGCAGCATGCAAAAGGTCTTTTACCACCATTACCTATACAATGCACTGCTGAAGGCCAACAAACTTGAGACAGCAGTTTTGAAAAAATATCACAACAACATTAAGCTCTATGCGTGCCATACAACAGTGTTTCTGGATGTACAGTTAGCCATGGGAAACAAAGCCATGATCTGTAGGGGTCTGTCCACTATCCTAGAAAGAGAAAAAAAATCCCTTTATTTTGGGGGGATATGTGATGGAATGAAATATGTGAATACCTGCTGTTCTTTGCCTCCGTTGTGCTATATATCTTTACCTGAGAACCGCTAGTTTTCTTGGAACTGCCTCCATTGGACCTGATTTCAATTGCCTAACTTAAAAAAAAAAAACTTTAAAAGCATATATAAAATACCATAGATAAGCACAGTATATTCTGAATTCAAATGTGTGACATGTCATGTAACAAGAGGAAGTCTGTCACTCCTGGGGTTTTCCACACAACAGTTAAAGCTAAAATTAGGAATAATAATCATTTACCGTCAGCACTACTATAATGATCATATAATCAAGAGCAAGATACAGGAATATCTCTCAATGGCCTACAGACAAGACATTTCCTTTTATGATGTTTGCCAGATTTGAAAAATGATCTGGGCTTGTTTGACAATTTACAAATGTGGAAGCTGTAGACTTTTAAAAACTTGTTTGCACTGGTTGATGATGCAAATCTTTCAATTGATCCCCTATGAATTTAATGTACACCTCTGACTGGATGCTTTCTGTGATCATCTTCGTTTTAGCTCCTAAGATCAAAAAACAGTTTGGAAAGAATACGACTACAGCCTCCCATCTGCTATGGCTTATGGAATACACTACAAAATTAGTATGGACCTGAAGCAATGGTTAAGTAAATAAAACTGAATCTGAAACGATGTTGTTATTCACATTTGTGAAATTGAAAACGTAGTAACCGCTAATTCTGTTCAATAAACAGTTCAGTTGTACATAATACAATACATCCTGTCTGGAAATATTTGATACAAGCTCCTAGCTCCTCCCTCCTGTTGTGTACCCCAGAGCAAACAGCTTGCAATGGGGGCACACAAGCAGGAGAACTCCCAAGCTGCTGCTCTGCGTGTCCATTTAGACATGGAGCCATGGCTCAGCCCCACCCCCTCTCTCTCCTCATTGGCTCACTGGCTGTGATTGACAGCAGCGGGAGCCAAGACACTTGTGCACAATTCTGGATCACGATGGAGCTCAGGTGAGTATTAGGGGCACTGGGGGGACTGCTGCACACAGAAGGTTTTTTACCTCATTGCATAGAATGCATGAAGATAAAAACCTTCAGCCTTTAGAACCACTTTAAATCACTGGATTACAAGCAAAAGCTGTGTTGCAGGGGTATGGTGCACTACGGATAAGCTCAAAAACCTGAGAATAAACATTAGAAGGCTTAAAGCCAAATTCAAGATTAGACACCGCCTAATCAACATGTTTCTTTGGATCTTTAGTCTGGTTGTTTGATGTCACGTGTCTGCTTATTTTTGTGGGGGACAAGTCCCGAAACTGTAAAGACCAGAATACAAAGCAGTGAGTCTGTAGGGCACAGTGCCAGAAAAAGGATAAATATTGCAGTGAAAGTTAATTTTTTTATTTTGACCGGTATCAGGAATTTTTTTTTTATGTAGGCTGGAGCTGGACTTTAACCTGTGCTTTGCCCGTACAAGGAAAACAACTGCTGCACTTTAATGTGAGCTTCACTGGCAGCTTACTGTTACATTACCTTCACTCCACCTTTAGCAGTGATGTCATCACATACAGCTGCGGTTCGGAGTGGCGCATGAGTTTTATATATGCTGTGTTTGCTATATTCCTTATAAGTATCTGCCTATTAGTAAAATATGTTGCATAGTGGTAATGCATTATAGTGTGTTCTATTCTCTTTATTGCATTGCCTATTACCTCCACTATACTTTAAGAGAACAAGGTATAGCATATGGGGATTATTGCGGTGCCAGAACAAATCAATCAAAACTAAACGTTAAAATGACAATTTTTATTACAATATATGTCAAACAAATCACATAGAAACAATAAAACAAATTGAGCATGTTAGAATGATATTTGTGGCCCAGTGTTGTAAAGGCCTTCCCTACATGTTTCGCTAAACCATTGGCTTCCTCGGGGGAACAGGCCATAACCAATATAGCAAATAATGCTCTAAAAGAGAAATATAACAATGAATACAAATAATCAGAAAAAAACAAATGAAAAATCAAACATAATGCACAATACCGATAGATGGGACAGCAGGGCACCAGAGATACCAACCCCCCACCCGCCATCAGATGGGAATCCACCACACCCTAACCCATAGCACAGTCACCCAAACCTAACCGATGCTCCCAGATGGCAGGATCCACTCAGGGCAGCAACTCAGAGAAGGCAGACCAAACTGCCGTAGTGTGGCTGCAGAGGGCAATATAGGCATACCATTAAAAACTATAAAAAAAGACATGCATGTATATAAGAGTGGGGACAGCTAGCTCTCTCAGAGCCTTGTAAGTCCCATACAAAAGGGGCTAACACAGCCTCAATACATACCAAAAAAATAAAAAATAAACTCATAAATGGGGCGCTGGAATAGCTGGAAGAATCCGATCAAGTGTATAAAAATGTATGGATGGAGACTTGAAATGAATTTTGCTGTAAAAAGTCAAATAAATATAGAAAAAAAATATAAATAAGGAGAAATCATGCTAATAATGAGCGGTGGACAAAGAATGATAAAGACAGTCATCAAGGTCAGTAAGGGCTATAGCTTATCCAGAAAGCAGGTGCTGTCCTGGGCATTCAATACAGATTACAAGTATGTAAAGGATGAAGTCAGGATATGCACCAATGCTGGATATCAGAGTGAATCCAATATGTCAAAGCCTGGAAAAGCCCTATAGAAAGCAACAGAAGATAAAACTTCTACCAAAGATGGAGTAGAGATCGCCTAGAATGGCGTGGGACTCTTTTGCAGTTGGAGATCAGGTGGATACACAGTTTAGATGCTACCAAATACCGGGTCTGAATGAGTACATCAGTTTTAAAAAAAAAAAATCGTAACTAAAGTTTTCATCTATATAACTGTTATTTTGTATGGTTTTGTTTCCCATAGTGATCAGTTAGGTCTTATCTTTTATTAAGTTATAGGAATGAAAAGGGATCTTGTTGTCTATGGACAATAGGGATGAGCCGAACCCCCCCCCCCCCCCCCGGCTCGACGTTTAAAGTCTACGGGACATGAACATGAAAAATCAAACGTGCCAATTTTAAAGTTATTGCCATAAAAAGTGTTTTGGGACCTGGGTCCTGCCCCAGAGGACATGTATCAATGCAAAAAAATGTTTTAAAAACTAATGTTTTTTTGGTAACAGTGATTTTAATAATGCTTAAAGTGAAACAATAAAAGTGAAATATTCCTTTAAATTTCGTACCTGGGGGGTGTCTATAGTATGCCTGTAAAGTGGGGCATTTTTTCCGGTGTTTAGAACAGTCCCTGCAGCAAAATGACATTTCTAAAGGAAAAAAGTCATTTAAAACTACTTGCGGCTATAATGAATTGTCGAGTCCTGCAATACAGATAAAAGTCATTGAAAAAAACAGCATGGGTTCCCACCCCAGTTCATTACCAGGCCCTTTGGGTGTGGTATGAATATTAAGGGGAACCCCGAACCAAAATTGTAAAGAAATTGCGTGGGGGTCCCCCCCAAATTCCATACCAGGCCCTTCAGGTCTGGTATGGATATTAACCACTTGCAAACCAGCGCACGACGATGTACGTCCTTTTTTTAAAGATGGAGAGGGCCCCCCCTGCCGCCGCTCTCCCGCGCCCTCCGCCGCTTACCGGAGCCGTCGGTAGCAGCGAAGGAGATCGGGTGCGCTCGGATGCTGACTGGGGATGACACTGAAGGAAAAATCTCCTTCACCCGTCCCCATAGCTCTGCTAGGCGGAAGTGACGTCAAAACGTCAGTCCCGCCCAGCCTCTTAAAGAAACATTTTTTTTTTTTGTCATTTGAAAAAATGACAGTTTCAATTTTTTTTTCTTGCATTTTAGTCTAATTATGAGATCTGAGGTCTTTTTGACCCCAGATCTCATATTTAAGAGGACCTGTCATGCTTTTTTTTATTACAAGGGATGTTTACATTCCTTATAATATGAATAAAAGTGATCACATTTTTTTTTCAGTGTAAAAAGTAATAAAATAAATAAAAATAAA